>NC_052066.1:167056600-168256600 GCF_015852505.1 Tachyglossus aculeatus | reverse complement strand
AAATAATTGAAACCCACTTCTCAGAATGAATTGAGTTAATGGATTCACTGGGGGAAAAATGAATCTTTAAAAGATGAGGGAATCAATTCTGAGCGATGGAACTGAAGAACTGAAATATCACAATGCAGGTATACTATGAGGCTTCACAATGGTGAAATGTAGAAAACTCTTCCCTGTAGGTGGCCCATGTGGACTCTGAACCCTAGACGTTTCTAGGGAATGGGGTTTAGCACATGAAAGCACTTGGGTACCCACCTCACTCTCCCACTAGCAGTTCTGTACAAATCAGGAAGCAGCAAGGCCTAGTGGAAGGAGTATGTGCCTGGGAGTCAGAGGACCTGGGTTTGAATTACGGTTTCACCACTTGTCTGTCGTGTGACATGTCACTTAACTTCTCTGTGCCTCAGTTATCTCATCTGTAAAATGGGGATTAAGACTGTGAGCCCCATGTGGCACATGGGCTGTGTCCAGCTTGATTAGTTTGTATCTAACCCAGCATTTAGAAAAGCGCCTGGCTCATACTAAGTGCTTAAACAAATGCCACTAAAAAAAATCAGACATAAGGGTGGAATTATAGGCCAGAAGGAGGGTGTGGGCAAGAGGTTGGTGGTGAGACAGGTGAGATGGAGGTACACTGAGTAGGTTGGCTTTAGAGGAGTGAAGTGGGTGGACTGAGTTGTGGTTGGAAATCAGTGAGATGATGTAGGAGGGGAATTGCTGAATGTGAGTTTTAAAACTGGTGATAAAGAGTTTTATGTGGAGGTGGATGGGCAACCACTAGAGGTTTCTGAGGAGTGGGAGATATGGCCTGAATATTTTTTCAGAAAAATGATCCAGGCAGGACAGTAAAATGTATTTTATATTTTAGCGTCTGTCTCCCTAGCTACAAAGAAAGTGACTTGAAGGCCAGAATCATGTTTTCTAATTCTATTATACTCTCCCAGACAATTAGTATAATGCTCTTCTCTATACATTCTTTTGATTGGTAACCCACATATTCAATCTGTTACAAAATCCTGTCAGTTCAGCCCTCAGAGCATCGCTAAAATACACACTTTCCCCTCCATCCAAACAGCTACCACGTTAATCCAAGCCCTTATCCTGTCCCACCTTCATTACTCTATTAGCCTCCTTGCTGCTTCCCTGCCTCCTGTCTCTCCCCACTTCAGTCCATATTTCACACTGCTCCTCAGATCATTTTTCTATAAAACCATTCATTCCGTGTTTCCCCACTCCTCAAGAAACTCCAGTGGTTGCCCATTTATTTCCGTATCAAACAGAAATTCCTTACCTTAGGCTTTAAATCACCTTCCCCCCTCCTACCTTGCCTCCCAGAGTTCCTACTATAACCCAGTCTGCACACTTCTCTAATGCCAATCTACTCACCGTATCTCCATCTCATCTCTCTCTTCACCAACCCCTTCCTTGTCCAGCCTCTGGCCTGGGACATCCTCCCTCTTCATATCCACAGACATTAATTCCCACCTTCGAAGTCTTAAAAACATGTCTCCTCCAAGAGGCCTTTCCCGAGTAAGCCCTCATTTCCTTTTATTTTATTTTATATTATTTCGTTTCACCCTTTATTCACCTGTTCCTCAACCACATAGCACTTGTGTACATATCCATTGTTTAATTTATTTGTGTTAATACCTATCTCCCCCTCTAGACTGTAAGCTCGTTGTGGACAGGGCACATCTACCAACTCTAATATTGTACTCTCCAAGTGCTTAGTAGAGTGCTCTGCCCACAGAAAGTGCTAAATAAATACACTTGATTGATTCATTGGTTGAATGGAGAGGGAAAGAGATTGAGAGAACTGTGAGCTTTTATGCCCCAAGGTTTTGGGGACCATCATAGCCTTAGTATCCCAGAAATCCTTGGGGTTGAAGAACTGGAAGTTAGCCATCCATTGTATTAAAGCCATCCTACCTTACTCAGCCATGAGCCCACCAAATTTTCTGTCCTCTCCTCAAGGCTCTTGGTTTTCTGATTGCGTCTTCATCTATTTTTGTCATTCTATTGGCTCTCCTTTTCTCTTCCTTTCCATTTTACTTGTGTTCCCTTCTCTTTTTACTGGATCTTGTTTTCCTATATATATATCCTGGTTTCCTGGGTCATCTTCCATTTTGCTCTGTTTCACTCCTTTTGCATTTAGCCTTTTGGTTTTTCTACTTCACTCTGTTTTTTTCCACCTCCTGTGTTTTTCTCTTTCCTTCCTTATCATCATCACCATCATCATCAATGATATTAACTGAGTGCTTACTGTGTGCAGAGAACTGTACCCCTTTTAACTTTTCATTCTCATCCTAGCTTTTTCTTTTTCCTCTTTTATTTGTTTATAACCCTTTTTCTCTGCCAAGGCCTGTGCCCATTCTTCAAAAATAAGGGACAGTAATTATAATTGCTACCTGAGTAGATATATTTGGTGCAGAGAAGGTGTGTGTTTTAATAGCCTCATTGGGATGGACTGGTCCTAATATCTCCTGGGATAATGATGCTGCTGTCATTGGTGGGTGGGAGGTTGGGGGTTATCTGGACTACTCACCAGTCTTCTAGACTGTGAGCCCATCTTCTAGACTGTGAGCCCATTGTTGGGAAGGTACCGTCTCTATGTGTTGCTGACTTGTACTTCCCAAGTGCTTAGTACAGTGCTCTGCACACAGTAAGCACTCAATAAATACAATTGAAAGAATGAATACTCCAAGAAACAAGCAGGAGGGAGGGTGAACAGTCCCTTCTCCTTCCTAGCCCCAGAGAGAAAGAGCATATGCTTTGCACATAGTAAGTGCTTAACAAATGCCATTATTATTATTATTATTATGTGAATGCAGATGGCTTTGCTTTGTAGTTTTCGGAATTTATGTAGCCTCTTCAATTCTCCCTTTCCATGAATTTTGTCCTAGAGCCCTAGAGTTGCAGCCAAGCTGCACAGAATGCACTCAAAGTTGGGTAGACAATTTTTAGACTATTTCTAAACAGCTATTGATAGAATTTGATACTAGTCATTTATGCCTCCTTTAAGCACAGAAAGACCGATAACTTCAAGTTGAAGACATATAAATGTAGTTCTCTTTAAGATAATGCTCTAGTGTTGGTTTTTCAATTGATCCTTTGTGTCTGTTTGACTGATAGCTGCTCCCCAGGGGTATTTGCCATGCTATGCTCCCTCCCCTTATCCATGGCTAGCTCGACCAGACTCCAAAGACTTCTGGTAGATTCTCTCAGAATGGCAATGAATATGGGGAGAGAAGAGCAGGGCTAGGTACTGAAGGCCTGTGAAATGCCCTGTCAATCAGATGGCTGAACTGAATTTGAGTTTTCTGAATCTACCTGTGGGCTGGGACAGAGATGCTTGTGAATACCAAACCAACATTCTAATCTGAATTAGTCATAGAGAGATTGGTGAGACCATCCCCCGATGAACTGGAACTACTCTATGGAGGCAGCAGTGGTGTAGTGGAAAGAGCAGGAGACTAGAAGTCAGGAGACCCATGTTCTAGTCTTTGTTCTGCCACTAACCTGCTGCGTGGCCTTAAGCAAGTCACTTAAATTCTCTGTGCCTCAGTTCCCTCATAAGGGAATTGGAAATTAAATACGTTTTCTCTCTACCCCTTAGAATGCTTTAACTGCTGATCTTATATCTCCTCCAGCACTTAGTACAGTATTGGGGTGTAGCAAATATTTAATAAATACCACCACTATTACTACTACTACTACCAGTACTACTAATAATAATATTACACACTGGCTGTGTCTCCACAGAGCAATCTAATGTTTAACCTTTGTGTTCGTGAACTGAAAATTAGGTTTTCCTTCTGCAGATGTAGGAAAAAAAAAGTCCTTCAAAGCATTTCTCCTTAATGGTAGGACTACTGGAAGGTTGCAATCAGGAACTGGGCCATCAATCCCACGGTAACCACACTCCCTGAGTTGGGGGAGGGTGTAGAAATCTACACCTTTCGGGTGGGTCAGTCAGCCAGTAGTTGACAAGCTCTGCCACTTGCCTGCTTCATGACCTTGGGCAAGCATGGCATAGTGGCAAGAGCATGCACTTGGGAGTCAATGGATGTGGGTTCTAATCACAGCTCCTCCACTTGTTTGGTGTGTGACCTTGGGCAAGTCACTTAACTTCTCTGTGCCTCAGTTACAGTACGCAGTAAGCAGTCAATAAATATGATTGAATGAATTTGTAAAATAAGGATTAATGATGTGAGCCCCATGTAGAACAACCTGATTACCATGTATCTACCCCAGCACTTAGAACAGTGCTTGATACATAGTAAGCACTTAATAAATACCATAATAATAATAATAATTATTATTATTAATAGTCACAACTTCTCTAAGACTCAGTTACCTCATCCATAAAATGGGGATTAAAACTTGTAAGCCTTATGTAGGACAGGAACTGTATCCAACCTGTTTATCTATCATTTACCCCAGCACTTAGTTCAATGCCTGGCACATAGTAAGTGCTTAACAAATATAATTATTGTTATTATTATTATTATTAAGCATTTGCTGGGTTACCACAGGGTGCAAGGCAAAGAATGTTATGAGCTGAATTGAACCTGGATGAAACCCTTTGAGTTGCACTTTACATCATGAGGTTCAAGTGGAACTCTTTGTCACTTTCCCTCTAGGACTTTACCTATTAACTCTAACCAGTTCTACAGAATCAGGTCACAGTGCCACTTGGCTTTTAAAAAATGAGATTCTGAGAAGCAATCTGATTTCTTTGTCAGAGAAGAAAACATTCTCTTCTGGAGGACAGAGAGGCTTTTGGTGGTGGTTGTTTACATCCCCGCTGAAGATGTCATAGATGTCATAGTAAAAGACAGCAAAGTCTAAATTCCCCTGTGTTTTACCATCCTTCTCATTGCTGCCTCTGCATCCCAGGACGTGCTGAGCTCCTTCACTGATTACTCAATAGCCCAAGGTTGCAGCATGCCAGGTTCCTTAGTGTATAGGGAAAGGAGATGAACCATAAGCAAGAATGCTCATTCTCTGCTCCATTAAGGCAGTATATGGGGTCCCTTCATCTCTTGCTTCTCAACTCAGTGATTTGGTGGCTTGATTTTTTTTTTGTCATCTTCTTTCTTCTCTTTCTTTCTTCTCCTTCTCTTCCACTCTGTTCTCTCTTTCTCTCTTCTCTTTCTATTGCTGTATCTCTCTTCTCTCAAAATCCACACATTAAAATCTTCAGCACACTCCTTTCACATTTAAATGTCTGAAATGCACTCACCCTTTCCTCCTCTTCTCACACTGTCTAGAGGCTTTCTTCAGTGTCTCCTTTGTATCACCCCTGCCTTTCCCTTGTTCCTGTGACATTAAAGAACCCATGTGTATAATTCATTACAATTCTCATTCCTTTATCTTTCAAGTATTTTCTTTTCTTGTTTCAATCTGGAGATTTGCAGTCAAGAGCCCTTTGGAGAAAATCTTATCTGGCTGCTACTGCTGTGGGAATTCCCAGCAGCCCTTGCTACCAAAAGCAGAGGCCCTCTGTAGAATAAATTCTCTTGGACAGTGGCAGACTTGTGAAAACCAGAGCAGGCAAAGAGGCTCTTGCAGGTGTCTAAAGAAGAGGAGTCATTCTTCTTTAGGCAGAGGAGGCAGCGGAGTAGCCCGCAAAAGGAACTGAGAATGAGTGGCCAGAGAAATAGGAGGAGAGGGCAGTGTCAGTGAAGCTGAAGTTGGATAATGTCTCCAGGAGGAGGGAGTAGTCAACAGTGTGGAAGGCAGCTGAGAGGTCGAGGAGGATAAGGATGGAGTAGATGCCACTGGATTTGGCAAGAAGGAGATCATTGGTGACTTTTGAGTGGACAGTTTCAGTGGAGTGAAGGGGCGGAAGCCAGATTAGAGTGGGTCAAGGAGATAATTGGAGGAGAGTAACTTGAGACAGTAAGTGTAGACAACTTGCTCAAGGAGTTTGGAGAGAAAAGGTAGGAGGGAGATGGGCAATAACCGGAGTGAGTCATGAAGTCAAAGGAGGTTTTTTTTAGGATAAGGGAGACATGAGCATGTTTGAAAGCAGTTTAACTTCCTGAGCAGTTTCATCAAAATCCTAGGCTATAGGTTATTACCATAAATTCATGGAATGTGACTCGTTTACCTGCATTGTGATGATGTGTTCAGCTTTGTGGCTTTTGACAGACTTATTAACAGTGGCAGACTCTACCAGCCAAAGCTGCAAGATGCAAGCTTTTTTATTATTAATCATTTTCTGGTGGGAATTTCCTCATTTGGTCAATTCTTGAACTTTCACTTGAAACCTCAAGTTAACGTTGTTACAGGCAGTTCTTGTCCTAGCCATAAACCCCCGAATTCAGATCATTTACGGGATTGACAGGTAGCGCTTGGGGCTCACCTAGTTCTCAAGTCTTCCATAGGTGGGTGGGCGAGGGGGTGGTAGAGTTGGGAGGGGGGAAGGGGAAGTGGTTCAGAGTGGAAGCAGTGTGGCCTAGTGGAAAAAGCATGAAATGAGGCACCGGGAGACTGGCGTTCTAAACCTGTCTCTCATCTCCTTACTGTATGACTTTGGACAAGTCAGTTTCTTCATCTGTCAGATAAGGATTAAATATCTGGTCTCCCTTGGCCATAAATTGAACCCCATGTGGGAAAGGGACTGTGTCTGATCTGATTGGATTGGATCTATAGAAGCAGATCTATAGATCTATTGGATTTAGAGAAGCAGTGTGGCTCAGTGGAAAGAGCACGGGCTTTGGAATCAGAGGTCATGGATTCAAATCCCGGCTCTGCCAGTTGTCAGCTGTGTGACTTTGGGCAAGTCACTTCACTTCTCTGGGCCTCAGTTCTCTCATCTGTAAAATGGGGATGAAAACTGTGAGCCCCATGTGGGACAACCTGATCACCTTTTATCCCCTCCCAGCGCTTAGAACAGTGCTTTGCATATAGTAAGCACTTAACAAATGCCATTGTTATTATTATCTATCCCAGGACTTAGAGGACTGGACACAGAGTAAGCACTTAACAGATACCACAGTTATCATTATCAGACAGTCCCCTCAGGCTTGCTGGTATTGAAGTGAAGGGAGTTACACTGTTAATGACTCTATACATCAGGTATATGCCTCAACCAGTGTGAGGTTCCAACCTTTGGAATAAATATCTTGTTGTGACAAAAATAAATAATATGCAATCACTCAATATTAGCAGACTAAGTCTGGATGTGGCAAAGACTACTAAGAAAAAATTTGATTCCACAAGCTGAGCCTTGTGTAGATATGACCTTTGTGGGTACTGAATATGGAAAGGTCTTCATGTTTTTTATAAATGGAACTTAAGCACTCTCTAAGTACCAGGCACTGTACCTAAGCACTGGGGTATATACAAGTGAGTCAGGTTGGACGCTGTCCACTTCCAACATGGGGCTCACAGTCTTAATCCCCATTTCACAGATGAGGTAACAGAGGCACAGAGAAGTTAAGTGCCTTGCTCAAGACCACACAGCAGGCAAGTCGCAGATTAGAAGAACACAGATTCATTCAGCGTGGCTCAGTGGAAAGAGCCCGGGCTTTGGAGTCAGAGGTCATGGGTTCGAATGCCGGCTCCACCACATATCTGCTATGTGATCTTGGGCAAGTCACTTAACTTCTCTGTGCCTAAATTCCCTCAGCTGGAAAATGGGGATTAAGACTGTGAGCCCCCCGTGGGACAACCTGATCACCTTGTATCCCCCCAGCACTTAGAACAGTGCTTTGCACATAGTAAGCGCTTAACAAATACCATTATTATTATTATTGTTATTATTATTAATTCATTCAATCGTATTTATTGAGCACTTACTGTGTGCAGAGCACTGTACTAAGTGCTTGGGAATTACAAGTCGGCAACATATCCTCTGACTCCCAGGTCCAAGTTCTCTTTACTAGGCCAGGCTGCTTCTCTACTATATTAATCTTTTCAGCCATATTCATAGACATGAATAGCAATACTGTCTGCAACAACATATTTGAAAATGAAGGACACATATGTTTATATAGATATTTAAATGTAATTGTTGTGGCCCAGGGGAAGAAGCAAGGCCTGGGAGCCAGAGGACTTGAGTTCTAACACCAGCTCCACCCCGTCCTGCTGTGTAAATTTGAGCAAGTCTCTGAACCTCAGTTTCCTCATCTGTATAATGGGGATTCAATACCTGTTCTTCCTCCTACTTAGACTGTGACCCACATATGGGACACAGACTGTGCCTGACCTCATTAGTTTATCTATCCCAGTGCTTAGCTCAGGGCTTGGCACTTGGTTTGGTGTGCGTATATATACGAGATTCTCACATTCCTAACTCTAAAGATACTTCATGCTGCTGCCCGGATTCTCTTTGTCCAGAAACGCTCTGGGCATATTACTCCCCTCCTCAAAAATCTCCAGTGGCTACCAATCAATCTGCGCATCAGGCAGAAACTCCTCACCCTGGGATTCAAGGCTGTCCATCACCTCGCCCCCTCCTACCTCACCTCCCTTCTCTCCTTCTACAGCCCATCCCGCACCCTCCGCTCCTCCGCCACTAATCTCCTCATGGTACCTCGCTCTCGCCTGTCCCGCCATCGACCTCCGGCCCACGTCATCCCCCGGGCCTGGAATGCCCTCCCTCTGCCTATCCGCCAAGCTAGATCTCTTCCTCCCTTCAAGGCCCTGCTGAGAGCTCACCTCCTCCAGGAGGCCTTCCCAGACTGAGCCCCTTCCTTCCTCTCCCCCTCGTCCCCCTCTCCATCCCCCCATCTTACCTTCTTCCCTTCCCCACAGCACCTGTATATATGTATATATGTTTGTACATATTTATTACTCTATTTATTTATTTATTTATTTATTTATTTATTTTATTTGTACATATCTATTCTATTTATTTTACTTTGTTAGTATGTTTGGTTTTGTTCTCTGTCTCCCCGTTTTAGACTGTGAGCCCACTGTTGGGTAGGGACTGTCTCTATATGTTGCCAATTTGTACTTCCCAAGTGCTTAGTACAGTGCTCTGCACATAGTAAGCGCTCAATAAACACGATTGATGATGATGATGATGATGATAAAGATGCTCGCAATATAAAGCTAGGTTGGCTTTACCAAAAGATAAGATGCCCAAAAGAGAGGCTATGGGAAAAATAGGAGGAAAGGATTAGATTGTAGCCAGCATGGACTGTTCATTAGCTTTAAAGTTTTCTCGAATTGTCCTTCAGAGAAATGGTTCTACAGACTCTGTTACACAGAATGTTCTTTTTCTTTCCAGAGTTTTCCAGTTGTCATTATGTTTCAAAGCATAATCTTCTCTGAAGCTCCAAGTTAAGTTAGGTATATTTTGATCAGCCGAGTCACCTTCTCTGTCACAATGCCACTAACCTGGAACAAGGCCCCATTAGTGTCTTGACATCTAATTGTACCAAGCAGAAACACAGTTTGAAAGCCTGCATTCAGGGAATATCTGATCTCCCTCAGATAGAACTTACTGAAAGTAAACCATTGAGCCCTCTAAGAGGGCAGAGAAAATTTCTCTTGAATGGCCCCCTAGCACCACTGAAAAGAGAAGGAAATGGATGGCGTTAGGGAGTGGGGGAAAAAAAAGAGAGAGAAATTCCCAAGGGAATATTATATTTTAGATTTCTGGCCTTGGGCTTGACATTCAGGTCAGAGCGAAACAAACTGTGAGCTGTGGGGAATTTAGGATCAAATAAAAATGTACTCATGGTGGGGAGGGTTAATGTACTCTAGCATGTATATTATTATAGCGGGAGCCTTCACACAAAGCTATTTTTATAGCAACTGCTTCCTCCACCCACACCCCAAGCACACATGCATAAAACCTCTTTAAAACAAAATTCATATATGCTAGAATTTCTTAAAGCTCTATTTGCATCTGGGATTTTGGAACCTTTAAAAAATGTTCAGAAAGTAGGCAGTTTCTTTGCATTTTGACATGATGGCATGGTTACAAGTTCCTTGGTGGGCAGAGTGTGTCTGCTTATTGTACTTTGCCAAGTGTTGAGTGCAATGCTCTGTATACAGTAAGTGCTCAATAAATACCATAGAGAAGCATTGTGGACTAATGGAAAGAGCACAGACCAAGGAGTCAAAGGACCTGGGTTCTAATTCCTGCTCTGCCTCTTGTCTGCTGTGTGACTATGGGGAAGTCACTTAAATTCTCAGTTCCTTCAACTGCAAATTGGGGATTAAATCCTCTTCTCCCCTACTTAGACTCTGAGGCCTATGTGGAACCTAATTATCCTGTATCTTCCCCAGTGCTTAGTACAGTACTTGACACTGAGTAAGCACTTAACAAATACCATAGTTATCATTATTACCATTGCTTGAATGGTTGGAGGCACATTTTGAATGAACTTTAGTGGATTATATATGATGAAAATGTAAATTTAACCCTGGGCAAATTCCTTGGATGAGTCTAGGTTTGGCCTAGGTAACGTTGAGTCTTATGGTTAGTTGGCACTGCATGTAGATGGATGGTCTGTTATAGTTTTGGTTTGATTTTGTTTCCATCATGCTAAAATAACCTAGATTTTCAGGAGAATTCTCAGGGCTGCTTCGAATAGCTGCAGTAATACAACTACTACTACTGCTAACAATGATTATAATGAAAATAGTAGTATTTGGTAAGCACTTACTGTGTCAAGTACTGTATTATGTCCTGGGTTAGGTACAAATTAATCAGGTGGGCACAGTCCCTGCCCACATGGGGCTCATGATCTAAGTAGGAAGGAGTCGGATTTTGCACCCATTTTACAGATGAGGAGACTGAGGCACACAAAATGTAAGTGACTTGCCCAAGGTCACACAACAGACAAGTGGTGAACCTGGGATTAGAAGTCAGGTCCTCTGACTCGAGGCCTGTGCTCTTTCCACTAGACCACATTGCTTTTCTATAGTTACCTACGGAAGCATAGAAGCAAGGTGTCCAACATCCAAGAAGCAACCCAAAGCTGTCTGGGGAAACCTGATGGAAGAAATTGAGGTAGAACAAGTAATCTACTTTTCACTGTGGGCAGGGAACGGGTCTGTTTATTGTTGTAGTACTCTCCCAAGTGCTTAGTACAGTACTCTGCTCACAGTAAGTGTTCAATAAATGATTGAATAAATGAATGTGGTACCTACTGAAAGCAATCTATTTACATCTGTTGTGAGCTGCAAAAACCTGTGCAACTATCAATTTATCAACAATATTTATTGAGAGATTACTATGGACACTGTACTAAGCACCCCGGAGACTGTGATGTAGTTAGAAAACTTAATCCTTGTCCTCAAGGTAATTATACTAGAGCAGGGGAGACTGGTACTAAAATAAACTTCAGGGAGGAGGGAAGAATGGCATAAAGGTATGTCACTAAAGGTGATGGGGAGGTGTGATTACCTAAAGAATAATGATGGCATTTGTTATGCACTATGTGCCAAGCACTGTTCTAAGCACTGGGGGTAGATAGGTAGATAATAGTTCAATGTACTGTACAAAGTACTTGGGAAAGTGCAGCAGAAGCATGACCCCATTCCTTGCCCACCAAATATTTACAAAGAGAATAATCAGGCCAAATTATCAACTGTATAGTTGCCACTTGCTTGCTGTGTGACACTGGGCAACTCGCTTAACATTTCTGTGCCTTGGTTTCCTCATTTCCAATATGGAGATTAAAATACCTACTCTCCCTCTTAGACTACAAGGCCTGTGGGGGGACAAAGGCTGTGTCAGATGTGGTTATCTTGAATCTACCTCAGTATTAAGTGCAGTATTTAGCATGTAGTAAGTGCATAATAGATGCCACACTCATTATTTGTAGTATTGCACGTAAGATCAGGGGAAGGACTAGGATTTGCTCCTCTCCCTTGGCCCCACAGCACTTATGAACATATTTGTTATTTATTTATTTATATTAATGTTTGCATCCCTCTCTAGACTGTAAATGTCTTGTGGGCAGGGAATGTGTCTGCCAACTTTTTATATTGTATTCTCCCAGTGCTTAGTACAGTGCTCTGCACACATTAAGAACTCAATAAACATGATCTTTTGACTCAATAAGCAGTGAAGGGCAAAAGTATACACAAAAGTCCTAGAGGTGGCTTCCGAGCAGACATGACTTGGAAGATAGGAATTTATCGGGGGAGGCTTGTTATAATAATTACGGCATTTGTTAAGCACGTACTAAGTGCCGGGCACTTATCTAAGCCCTGGGGTAGATATGAGACAAGTGGGTTGGACAGAGTCTCTTTCCCATATAGGGCTCAGAATCTCAATCCCCATTTTACAGATAAGGGAACTAAGGCCAGAGAAGTTAAGTAACTTGCCCAAGGTCACACAGCTGACAGGTGGCAGAGCCGGGATTAGGTTCCATGACCTTCTGACTCCTGGGCCTGTGCTCTATCCACTAGGGCATTGTTGGAGAGGTGAGATGTTTAGCATGGTTTTGAACTCAGAGAAAATTCTAGTCTGCTTGATTTGTGTTGGGGATAAGGAGTGGAGTTCCAGACTGGGGAAAGTGTGGAAGTGAGGGGAAGGAGGAGCCAGTTACTTGGGGAGGAACGAAGAGAGTAAGCTGGAGACTGGTGGGTTAATAGAACCAATATGTTAGCTGGGAAGCATTACGAGAGGTTTGGCTTCATTTTGTCTGTAAAATCCTGCTGCTCCACACTCTACATATGGTTATCCCACTTCCTGGGTCCAGCTACCCCATTTAGTTACCCCATTTCAACTCAGTATTTTACTATATTGCTGATGTCCATTTTCCTCATTTGCCTGATCAGGAGAGGGTGTGGTGGTTCTGACTGTATTCCTGATCCCATTTTCATGTAGTGGGTTTTGGTGCAATCCACTGATCCATGGGGCTTATTGAGCACTTACTATGTGCAGAGCATCGTACTGAATCCTTGGTTAAGCACAGTACAACAGAGTTGGTAGACACAATCCCTACCAATAAGGAGCTTACGGTCTAAAAGGGGACATTAAAATAAATTACTAATAGAGAACATGGCAGAGTGTAAAAATATGGACATAAGTGCTCTGGGGCTCTGGTGCCCAGCCAAATGCTTGGGTGACACAGAGGAAATGACAGGTATGGAAAGTGAGGGCTCAGGGAAAGCCTCCTGAAGGAGATAATAATAATGATTGTGGTATTTTTTAAGCACTTAATATGTGCCAAGCACTGTACTAAGCGGTGGGGTAGATACAAGAAAATTGGGTTGGACACAGTCCCTGTCCCACATAATGCTCATAGTCTTAATCCACATTTTACAGATGAGGTAACTGAGGCACAGAATAATAATAATAATAATAATAATTGTGGTATTTGTTAAGCACTTACTATGTGCCAAGCACTGTACTAAGCACTGGGGTGGATACAAGCAAATTGGGTTGGACGCAATCTCTGTTTCACATGGGGCTCACAGTCTCAATCCCCATTTTACAGATGAGGTAACTGAGGCACAGAAAAGTGAGGTGACTTGCCCAAGGTCACACAGCAGACAGAGTGGCGTAGCCAGGATTAGGACCCAGGTCCTTCTGACTCCCAGGCCCAAGCTGCTCGATTTTGAAGATGGGGAAAGTAGTAAAGTGTTGGATATGAAATGGGGGAGTTCCCCAGAGGAAGGAAGTGGGCAAGGGGTCAGCAGTGAAATGGAAGAGATCAAGGTAGTGAATAGATGCTCTAGAATTTAAAAGTAGCATCTGTCTAACACAGTACTGTTACCGTCAAACCTTAAGAATGGCTCTATTTATACAATAGATATTATATGCATGTGGAGTATGAATGTATGTATCTGGGTGGGTATTTAATTCAGAATGCCAAAAGGTAGAAGGAACATAGATATGGTATTTTAAGTCTCAAAAAATTGTGTGGGGGAGGTAGAGAGGGGAAAGGAAGCCTAACACTGAGAGAAGATAGACAGCAAAAGAGACTTTTTAAACTCAGAAAATCAAAGCAATAAAGGTTTTTTTTCTCCCAGCTATAAAAATCAATCAGGTTTTTCTAGAACTTTACAAATTAACACCGAAAAAATATTGTTGCAGAATAAATACCAGCTGCTCTCAACATCCATCATTTAGATTTTTCTTGGAATTCATTTGACTAGCCAACTAGCGGCAATCTGTAAAGTACCAGTTGAGTAATTTCATGCTAGCTTTCGTGGCCTAACCCAAACGTGGCATCTAATTCAGATGGAATCATTGACTTGCCAGCCAGAGGGAAAGATGCATTTTATTGTGTTTCAGACACGGCAGTTTTCTGATTAAATTCAGCCTTGTTGGGAAGCCAAAGTAGAGTTCTGCCCAGAATGGATTTTCAGTACCCAATGTTACTCAGACTGAACCCTCCCTTGCCCAACTAATAGACCCTCAAAAATTGGGGTGGGGTGGGGGTGGGGGGTTCCACTTCCCTTTACAAAAGTGTGCCCACCTTTTAAGCCCAACTTGTAAAGGAGCATGACCCCTTTAAATGCCAAACGTTGAAGAGCAGCATGTCCCACTGGAAAGAGTACAGGTTTGGGAGTCAGAGGACCCGGATTCTGATCCTGGCTCTGCCATTTCATTCATTCATTCAATCATATTTCTTGAGTGCTTACTGTGTGCAGAACACTGTACTAAGCGCTTGGGAAGTACAAGTTGGTAACATATAGAGACGGTCCCTACCCTACAGCGGGCTCACAGTCTAGAAGGGGAAGACAGGCAACAAAACAAAACATATTAACAAAATAAAATAAATAGAATAGTAAATATGTACAAGTAAAATAAATAGAGTAATAAATATGTGCAAACATATATACAGGTGCTGTGGGGAGGGGAAGGAGATAAGGTGGGGGGATGGGGAGGGGAAAGACGGGGAGAGGGAGAGGAAGGAGGGGGCTCAGTCTGGGAAGGCCTCCTGGAGGAGGTGAGCTCTCAGTAGGGCCTTGAAGGGAGGAAGAGAGCTAGCTTGGCATATGTGCGGAGGGAGGGCATTCCAGGCTAGGGGAAGGATGTGGGCCGGGGGTCGATGGCGGGACAGGCGAGAACGAGGCACAGTGAGGAGGTTAGCGGCAGAGGAGCAGAGGGTGCAGGCTGGGCTGTAGAAGGAAAGAAGGGAGGTGAGGTAGCAGGGGGCGAGGTGATGGAGAGCCTTGAAGCTGAGAGTGAGGAGTTTTTGCCTGATGCGTAGGTTGATTGGTAGCTACTGGAGATTTTTGAGGAGGGGAGTAACATGCCTAGAGCATTCTACCATTTGCCTGCTGTGTGACCTTGGGCAAGTCACTTCACTTCCCTGTGCCTCAGTTTCCTCATCAATGAAATGGGGATTCAGTGCCTGTTCATCCCTCTCCTCAGACTGTTACTCTCATGTGAGGTATGGACTGTGTGTGACCTGATTAACTTCTATCTACCCCAGTGCTAAGAACAATGCTTGACATAAAGGAAGTGTTTAACAAATCGAATAATAATAATAATAATAGTAAAACAACTAATCAGCAGCTCTGAATTCACTTCCCTCCCTGATACCTGCCTTCAACGTTTGCCTACAGCACTTAGTCTGCCTCAGATGGCTACACAATAGCAGTCATAAAAAACTCATTTATATTACAAATTATTTAATTTATATTAATACCTATCTTCCTCACTAGACTGTAAATTCACTGTGGGCAGGGAAGTGTCTATCAACTCTATTATATTTTGCGCTCCAAAGCACTTAGTATAGTGCTCTGCAAACAGAAGGAGCTCAATAAATACCACTGATGATAATGATGATCATAACTCATTTGCTCCCATGAAACAAAGAGGTTATCTTCTTGTTGAATCTTACTGAAAGGAAAGTTGCCTTTAAGTGTTCCTCCCAAACTGGCACGTACATGACAAGGTTCTTCCTGTATTGTCATGCACTATCCAGACAGAGGTGCATTGCTGGAAGAATGTCCCCTACTTCTGCTGTTGTGTTCTTTACAAAACACTTAAGCAAAACAAGCTTTCCAGCAAATCAATTATGTCCTTTCTTGTTTTGGTGTAATTCCATCCATAATTCAGGGGAAATTTGCCCGAATCCCCCCAAAACCTATTTAAATAGGTATTCAGTCCCCCATTCCCTCTGTTGGCTAGGTCGGCCTTGATCCCATCATCACTGGTCTGATGAGGAGGCCTCGTTGTCAACCTGGAAAGAGCATGGGCTTGGGAGTCAAAGGTTCTAATCCTGGCTCCGCCACTTGTCTGCTGTGTGACTTAGGGCAAGTCACGTAGCTTCCTGGGCCTCAGTTACCTCATCTGTTAAATGGGGATTAAGACTGTGAGCTCCATGTGGGACAACCTGATTACCTTGTATCCTCCCCACTGCTTAGAACAGTGCCTGGTACATAGTAAGCACTTAATAAATGCCATCATTATTAAGCCCATAACATGGGTGGCCCACAGGAAACTAAGCAAGGGCTGTTCAAGAGCCAAATACTCAACCCCCACAAGTTTGTTCTTTCTTTGAACCCTCAACCCTTCGCCTTTAGAGGATTAGGCTACTACACTTTCCTTTATCCTTTTTGTTATGTCAGAAATTTTGCATCCCAGCTGAAAACTGGGAGTCAATTGCTGTAGATAGACCACCATGGTGCACAGCTCTCCAGAGAGGAATGGCTCTCTTTGAGCAAAAGCTCTGTGAGGAATGAGAGACAAGGAGGCAAAATAGGAAACAGCTAGGTGCTGAAAACATTAAACATGACAACAGAACAAAGGACAGGCTTTTTATGTACACAATGCAGCCAGAACTGTGAGTCCTGCATTGTCCTTTTCAGCCATACAGGACCTCGTAGGTGAATTTCAACATTACTGATGTCTTCTTCGAGTACGATGGACTAGATATTCTTGAATAGAAGATTATGCAATCTCAGTACGATTGTATTCTAGAGCCCTAAAACATGCTGTGTCTAGCCTGAGCAGTGTTCACTCTATTTTTCATTAACCTTTGCTCTCTCCTCTATCCTTCCTTGTCCCTTTCCTTCTGACCCCAGATAAATTCCCATTCTTCCTGTTGGCTTCCTTGGCATTTTAAGATGACACAATCTGATGTTTTTCTTCTTCCCAATTCTAACAAACCAGCCGACTGGAACATTTGTTCTCACTAATGTTTTTCCGTTTAAAAACAAAAATTAGAATCAGTTCCATTGATTCCCATTTCAAATATTTGTAAGCCCTTCAGACTGCCAAGTGGCAGGGTTCCTCAATTTAGGATTTCAAAATACTAGAAATAAGGAGTTGGCTGATTGTTGCTTTCTATATTATTTTAGATCTCCTTTCTGACCAGGAAAAAAACAAAACAAAAAACTTCCTCACTGGTGCCCACACTCAATTATACCAGCTCAGTTTAGCCCCTGCTTAAGGCAAGTGTGAGGGAAGAGGTGACCAACAGATCTAGACTGGAATGGCATCTTAAATCTGCTGACTTTGCTCTGGAAGGACACACTCATGAAGACATGCTGATGGTTGTGAACTGACTCTCTGTGTCAGCAAAATACTAAAAGACTGTTGTCAGAATGAAGAAGACCAAGGTTACACACCAGTCCATACTTGGTAAATCTTATATGCGGAAAAGGATTTCCATCAGTGACACTGATTTTGTTACCCTGGTAATGTAATGTCCAATGATGGGAGGATAGACAAGGAAGTAAAAAGACAAATCAAGAGAATAGTGGGTCCTGGATAAATTCACTCAGAATGTGACACCAATGAGTCAAGATCGTAATCGAATTGGAGATATAAAGAGGTATGGTAGTGGCCAACCTTCTTTATTGCTGTGAGCCCTGACCAGAAGCCATGTTTAACCTTTAGAGCAGTTCCACCATGGTATAATGGATAGACCATGGGTCTGGGAGTCAGAAGGACCTGTGTTGTAATTCCAGCTCTGCCACTTGTCTGCTGTGTGACCTTGGGCAAGTCACTTCACTTCTCTGTTCCTCAGTTACCTCATCTGTAAAATGCAGATTTAAACTGTGAGCACCATGTGGTACAAGAACTGTGTCCAATCTGATTAGCTTGTATCTACCCTAGTGCTTAGCACAGTGCTTGACATGTAATAAACACTTAATAAATGCCATCACCTATGCATAATACTTATTATTATAATTGTTGTGGGTGTAAGTGCTTATCATATGCCAAGCACCATGCTAAGCACTGGATAAAGTCAAATTGGATACAGTTCCTGTCCCGCATGGGTCTCACAACCCCTAATATAAAATGGCAAGAGAGGTCACAAACATTAGGGTTATGTAATACAGTTAGACCAACGAAGAAACAGTAGTCATAACCACACAGGACATGTGAGGAGAATGGACAGCATAACAAAGTAACTTATCTGTGTTGTACTGAGATAGGATAATCATGAACAAGGCCGACAGAAGAAAGATTTTAAAGATGAAGCAATGGAGCAAAATGTTAAATGATGTGGCATAGCTGTGGAGAGTTGGGAGAGAACAGCAGAAGACAGGTCAACCAGGTGGGAAGCAATTGGATTCAAAATATCAATCAGTAGTATTTATTGAGTGCGTACTGTGTACAGAACACTATATTAAGTGCTTGGGAGTTAGTAGATATAATCTCTGACTTCGAGGAGTTTACAATCTAACTAGGGAAGCTGACATTAAAATAGATTACAGATAGAGCAGGGAATGTGTCTACCAATTCTGTTAAATTGTTATATTGTACTCTCCCAAGGGCTTAGTACAGTGCCCTGCACACAGTAAGCACTCAATAAATATTATTTGATTGATTGATAGAAGGAAGCAAGAGAATATAAAGATATATGCATAAATACAACTGTGGGGAGGCTGTTTTCCAAAGAGCTTAGGTGATGTAGAAGTGCTGAAGGGGCAGTTGAGAGGAGAATAGGTTTGGTAGAAGAGAGATTAATTAATGAAAGCCTCCCGAAGGAGATGTGATTTAACAATAGTAATAATAATCATAACTGCGTTTTATGTTAAGTGCTTACTAGGTGCTGAGCACTGTATTGGAGTAGATACAAGATAATCATTTCACACAAGGAACTCACAGTCCAAGTAGGAGGGAGAACAACAATTGAATCATTGTTTTGCAGATGAGGGAACAGAAGCACAGAGAAGTTAAGTGGCTTGTCCAAAGCCACACAGCGAGCATGTGGCAGAGCCGGGATTAGATCCTCTGACTCTGACTCTCAGGCCAGTGTTCTTTCCACTAGGCCTTGCTGCTTGTGGGGCAGCGTGGCTCAGTGGAAAGAGCACGGGCTTGGGAGTCCCACATGTCTGCTGTGTGACCTTGGGCAAGTCACTTAACTTATCTAAGCCTCACTTACATCATCTGTAAAATGGGGATTAAGACTGTGAGCCCCACGTGGGACAACGTGATCACCTTGTCTCCACCCAGCGCTTAGAACAGTGCTTTGCACATAGTAAGCACTTAACAAATGCCATCATTATTATTCACCAGAAGGGCCTTGAAAATGACACAACTGTGATCTTCCAAATGGGAAGATGTCTGGAAGATGTCCAGGTGTCTGCCTCCCTCTCTAGACTGTAAACTCGTTATGGGCAGGGAATATCTCTGCTAATGCTAATTCTCCCAAGTGCTTACTACCATGCTCTGCACATAGTATGTGCTCAATCAATATGGTTGATTGATTGGGAAGGAGGAGGAAATTCCATGAAGGGTGGAGGGCTCGAGTGGAGAGGGATGAAATTGGATAACTTTGCAGTTTAGGAAAATTGTGTCAGAGTGAGAAACAAAAACAGCTTTAGTAATAGAGAGTAAGAACTGTAAAAACACAGCAGGGGACAATCTACTCATAAATGAGGAACCGTCAATCACAAGTCGGTCCTTATCAGGACCACAGGCACGCATTACTAAATTCTAGCCATTCATGGTGTCATCTTCAAACCTGAAGGACAGCTTATACACAGCTGCAAATGCTGCTTTAAGGGCTTCCTAGTTGGAAAGCAAAAGCTTGTAGCTGTAGAGTGGAGCTAAGGAGAGAGATTAGCATATGAGCATTGTAAGCAGAATTTGTTTCCTCAATCTATGGCTGAGAACACAACACAAACTGCTAGTCAGCAGAGGAAATAGGCTAAGCACAGAAGGAGCTGGAGAGATATCACAGGTTTCAAGGCAGATCCAGGATTGAGTGTGGAAATTGTTTAGAGGCACAGGCAGAGGGGGATTGGATCTTGTCTATCTGTACCTTGGTCTTGTCTATCTCCCTGATGACCTCTCACCTGCATCCTGCCTCTGGCCTGGAATGCCCTCCCTCCTTGAATCTGACAATTACTCTCCCGTGCTTCAAAGACTTATTGAAGGCACGTCTCCTCCAAGAAGCTTTCCCTGACTAAGCCCTCTTTTCCTCTTCTCCCTCTCCTTTCTTGGTCACCTGACTTTCTCCCTTCCTGGATAGAGCTTGGGCCTGGGAGCCAGAAGGTCATGGGTTCTAATGTCGGCTCTGCCACTTGTCTGCTGTGTGACCTTGGGCAAGTCACTTCACTTCTCTGTGCCTCAGTTACCTCATCTGTAAAACGGGAATCGAGACTGGGAGCCCCGAATGGGACAGGGACTGTGTCCAACCCGATTCACTTGTATCTACCTCAGCACTTAGTACAGTGCCTGGCACAAAGTAAGCCCTGAAGAAATATCACAATTATTATTATTATTTCTGCATCCCAGCCCTCAGCACCTATTTACATATCTGTAGTTTATTTATGTTATTGTCTGTCTTCCCCTCTAAACTGTAAGCTTAAGCTTGTTTTGGGCAGGGAATGTATCTATTTTTTTTATTGTTCTCTCCCAAGTGCATAGTATAGTTCTCTGCATACATTAAGTACTCAATTAATATGACTGAATGAACGAATCAATATATGAATGAGTTGAGGGCAATGTTGTTCAGGTTGTTGAGAGATGGCAAAGCCCTGATTTTCCTAATATGGCGAGGAGAGCCAGATACCTCCCTTTCAGTGATTCAGCATGTCAACTAAAAGTTCTGTCTTTTCACACTAATTCTCTACATGCCAGAATAAGTATATCAAAAACTCATTGGATGAAGGCTTTAAATAAAGTGTGATTAGGTGATCAGGATAAATCTACTGGCCCCGTTCCTGTGGAAAAGAGAAATGTAAAAGTTTTCATCAATGGAAGAGAACTTTGACCAACTTGTTTTTGTTCTGAACAATTTTAGTTTAGTTTTGTGCCCATTAGCTGGACAAAAGCAGTTGTTCTGCAGCTTTGACAAAGAGCTGGAGGAATGAATAGCGAGGCAGTAAAGGGCTGTAGTGTTTAAGGGGAATGATTAGGACACAGAATTTCTGAATTTGTGGTATTTGAGAAGCGTAATAAGTGGGTTCCTCTGAAGTGCTCATTTTCAAAGCAGAATCAACCGTTGGAGTCTGGATGTCACAGAAGTCACTCAAAGGTGGAGCACACCCAATTTTCCTATGAAGCAAGGGGGCATCTTGGGTTAAGGAAGATCTATGTTGTAATTCGCTTTCCAGAAGGGAGGTCTTTACCCCCAAAATATTTCACATCCTACAGAGGACTTTGAATCTTTCTTATTTTTGTAAGTAATATTACTGCTGTTTGCTCCTGGGTCACAGTTTAAGAAGAACTTAAAAAAACAATGAGACATTGGAGAAAATTAGTGCGTTATAGAATCTCTGTCAAACTAAAAGTAGGTCCTGAGGTTTGAGATGGAATACTTGAATAAAAGGTAAATATATGTTCCTGGACCCCAAATGGGAAAAGGAGAGGGGCTTGAAGTCGAGATGGTAAGGGATGAGGGGGCTGATTGTCCATGTATGTGTAGATGGAGTGAGAAGACAAAAAATGAAGGAGTAATGATAAAGGGAGGAAGACAGAGGCAGAGGTGCAGAAGCAGGCATACTTAGGTTGATAACCAGAAACATACATCTTGAATCTCATTGAGAGAGTCACACAACCTGTTGTTGGGTAGGAATTGTCTCTATCTGTGGCCGAATTGTACCTTCCAAGTGCTTAGTACAGTGCTCTGCACACAGTAAGTGCTCAATAAATATGATTGAATGAACACGCATTGACACATGTCAGTTCAGTTCTATAACAAATGTTTTTACTACAGATTTTGGATAGAACACTGTTAAGGAAATAGAGAACATTCTTCTGATGTGCATCTATCTGGATCGATCGCTATGCAATGACTGGAGAAAGAGATATTCACATACACACATCCTCGATCAAGATGTGAGCTTTTCTTAATGTGGAGATCATCAAGAATATAATCTTTTTTTCCCTGGGGCTTCCCAAGAAGGGAAATATTGGGGGAACTCTGGGAAGTCTGTGACAGTGTCTGCCAAACTTACATGTTACTGTACTTGTTTCCTCCCATTATTTATGATCTGCTCCTCACAGCTGCCGGATCCCCAGAGTTCTCCCTGGCACTTAGGCCACAGCCACCGTTGCCAAGGTGGGATATTTGCTTATGCCTTCAGCCTCCTGATGCGCAGTGACTTCAGGTGATGCAATGGCTGACTCCCACCAAACTCAGAACTTTGAGACACCTCACCTTAGATCTTTGTCTGGATTTAATGTTCAACTCCTTGTGGTCTTTTTGAGCTGGTCCAGTGTGAGGAAGAAGGAGCTCTCTTGCTAAGGGGTTTTCCATGAGAAAAATTGCTGGACTGGGTATCTCACACCAATGTGCTTTCTTGTTTTGTGTTTGTGGGTGCAAGGGCTTTTAGGTGGGTGTCATTTGGCGATAGGATTTGGGAGAGTGAGGCCCATGAAACTAATAGGAGGAGGTGGGCTATTGTAAACAGATAAGCAGAGAAACAGCGTGGCCTAGTGGATAGAGCACGGGCCTGGCAGTCGGAAGGATTTGGGTTCTAATCCCAGTCCCACCACTTGTTTGCTGTGTGACCTGGGTGAGTCATTTCTCTGTGCCTCAGTTTCCTTATATGCAAAATGAGAATTAATACTGTGAATCCCATATGGGACATGAACTGTGTCCATTCTGATTAGCTAGCTCTCTTCCTCCCTTCAAGGCCCTACCGAGAGCTCACCTCCTCCAGGAGGCCTTCCCAGACTGAGCCCCTTCCTTCCTCTCCCCCTTGTCCCCCTCTCCATCCCCCCATCTTACCTCCTTCCCTTCCCCACAGCACCTGCATATATGTATATGTTTGTACATATTTATTACTCTATTTATTTATTTATTTATTTTACTTGTACATATCTATTCTATTTATTTTATTTTGTTAGTATATTTGGTTTTGTTCTCTGTCTCCCCCTTTTGGACTGTGAGCCCACTGATGGGTAGGGACCATCTCTATATGTTGCCAATTTGTACTTCCCAAGCGCTTAGTACAGTGCTCTGCACACAGTAAGCACTCAATAAATACGATTGATGATGATGATGATGATGATTAGCATGCATCTACCCCAGTGCTTCGTACAGTGCGTGGTATGTAGTAAGTGTTTAAAAAAAGCAGAATGAGGAGAGGTACGGGGGTGAAAGGAGACTTGAAGCTGAGGTGCTTTGGGGCAAGTCAAAGCTAGTAGGGTGTTGAGGCTAATCAGCTGGGTCAGCTAGAATAGAAACAATATTTTTTAAAGGTCTTATTTATCAAGTGTAGGTAGGACATAAAATGATGTTCTATGCTGTTCTTTCCCAGCAGCATACCTCTGCTGCTGCTCTCTGCCCTTTCTGTCCCCAGCCTGCCACCCCAAACCTTCACAGCCTTTACTTTCTCTCTACCTCGCTCCTTCCTCCGTTCCAGGCAGGTTCACAGAGAAACAACTCGGTTTCCATAGCAACGAGGAGACAGCTGAAAAATGGCAGCTAAATGCAGCTGCCCCTCATTTAATATCGACTCTGGCACTGACAGAACAGATAATGGGCAATAACACACCATTATGTTGTGGGAAAATGAAATGCTTCAGCAGACGGCTGTCATGCTGCAGGGATTTATTTGTTACTGTACCAGCACAGATTTCTCTCTCCCTATTTCCCTCACTTTCTTTTTCTTCCTTCCTCTCCCTCCTTTGTCCCTCCTATTCTGTATCCCTTTCCTTCTACATCTTTCTTCATCTCACTTTATAACTTCCCTCATTTGTTTCATTGCCTTTCTTTAGCCATTTCTCTTTGGCTGTTTATTTTGATTCCACCCTTCTTTTCACAGTTCTCTCCATTTTATAAATCTTCCGTGTGTGTGTGTGTGTGTGTGTGTGTGTGTGTGTGTGTTGTGTGTACATATTATTATATATTTTATATATATATATATTGTTCCTCTTTTCCCTCTGTGTCTCTGTCTCAGAATTTCATTTTCCTCTCTCCGGCTTTTTCTCTCTCTTGAATAGTTATGGACTCAGGAATTAGCACCTCTTTTACACTGCCCCTACTCCTCACTTAGTAAAAGAAGAGGCCCCGAATCCTTGGTTTGGATTGGCTGCCATTACCACACTCTCCATACTGCCTGTCTCATAGGTTGTTGGTGTTTTTTAAACCAACGTATCTGCTCATTACCTCCCATTGTATCATTATGTTATCATATAATCTGGGCAAACAGAAAGGACAACATGTGCTCTTTGAGCTGAAAGCCAAGGTATTTCAGAAGATCAAAGCTATCCCTTGTGCCTAAAGATCATGATGTGCAGAGGTTGCTGTGAACATAGTGAATACCCACTGCATCCTGGGTAGGGGTTCAGAGGTTCTGGGGTGCCTTCAGGACATCTCCACCTGGATGTCTGTCTGCCACCTAAAGCGCAATATGTCCAAGACTGAGCTGCTTATCTTCCCTCCCTGTCCTCTCCCTAACTTTCCCACCACTGTGGATGGCACTACCATCCTTCCTGTCTCACAAGCCCACAACCTTGGTGTCATCCTTGATCGCGCTCTGTCATTCACCCCACATATCTAATCCATCACCAAAACCTGCCAGTCTCACCTTTACAACATCGCCAAGATCTACCCTTTCCTCTCCATCCAAACCGCTACCTTGTTGGTTCAATCTCTCATCCTATCCCAATTGGATTACTGCATCGGCCTCCTTTCTGATCTCTCATCCTCCTGTCTCTCCCTGCTTCAGTCTATACTTCACTCTGCTGCCTGGATTATCTTTCTACAGAAATGCTCTGGGCATGTCACTCCCCTTCTCAAAAATCTCCAGTGGTTGCCTATTAACCTTTGTATGAAGCAAAAACTCCTCACCCTCTGCTTCAAAGCTCTCCATCATCTTGCCCCCTCCCTTCTCTCCTTCTACAGCCCAGCCTGCACACTCCGCTCCTCTGCCGCTAACTTCCTCACTGTGCCTCATTCTTGCCTGTCCCACCATCGACCCCTGGCCCACATCCTACCTCTGGTCTGGAATGCCCTCCCGCCACACATCTGCCAAAGTAGCTCTCTTCCTCCCTTCAAAGTCCTACTGAGAGTTCACCTCCTCCAGGAGGCCTTCCCAGACTAAGCCCCCCTGTTCCTCTGTTCCTGTCCCCTACCCATCACCCCCACTCTCTCCCTCTGCCCTATCCCCTTCCCCTCCCCACAGAACATGTGTATATTTGTACATATTTATTACTCTAGTTTATTAATGATGTGTATATATCTATAATTCTATATATCTATTCTGTTGGTATTGACACCTGTCTACACGTTTTGTTTTGTCATCTGTCTCCCCCTTCTAGACTATGTGCCCGTTGTTGGGTAGGGACTGTCTCTATATGTTGCCGAATTGTACTTCCCAAGCACTTAATACAGTGCTCTGAACACAGTAAGCGCTCAATAAATACAATTTAATGAATTGAATGAATGAATGAATAGGGGATCCAAGAGTGGCATTTCCTGCAGTGGTTCGCATAGGTTTCACTCTCCAATCATGTCGGATGAACCTCCAAAGATCTCCAAAGACTCCATTTGGGTCCATCACATAAATATCTGGCTCAGAATCTGAAACAGCTCAAATCCACTTGGACCTCTTGGAGAGAAAGAATTTTCAAGACTTTCTGGTTGTGCCTAGGACAATAATGCCACAGGACTAGCTATTCAGACAACGTTCTCTATCCCTGCTCCCACTGAATCTGAATCAGGGCACTGAAAACATTTTTAGGGATTCATGTGTAAAACGTCATACGTTGTTGCCTTTACAGCCATAGGAAAAATGATTCTTCTCCTCAGAGCCCATCTTTACTGTCCTCTTTCTACCCCACCTTTAAGATCCTCTCTGTGTTCCTTCAGTCAATCCATCAATGGATTGTTGATCACTGACTGTGTAGAGCACTCTGTGCTCTCTTGGGAGAGTACAATACAATACAGTTGGCAGACCCAATCCTTGCCCACAAGAAGCAGACAGTTTAATTGGGGAGACCAACATTAAAATAAATTATAGATGGAGAAGCAGAAGAGTATAAGATATGTCCATAATGCTGAGGGTGAAGTGAATATCATGTGCTGAAGAGGTACAGATCCAATTGCACAGGAGATGTAGAAGGGTGGGTGAATAGGGGAGATGAGGGATTGGTCAGGGAAGGCCTCTTGGAGGAGATGTAATTGTAGTAGGGCTTTGAAGATGGGGAGAGCAGCTCGTCACCTATGTAAGACACCTTTGGACCCTTCAAGCCTACAGAAACCTAATCAGTGATGTTGGCCACTTGAGCAAAAATGCCTGATGGAGGTCAAAGGCTAAAGGTATATAAAGGGTCCAGACTCTTTCCTCCCCAGTGCACTGCCCTATCCCTTCTAATAGAAATGCAGATGGAGTTTTCATATTGGTATCTGAACACAGATGAGCACCTCGGTGCTGTTTTACTCACCCCAGGCAGCTATCAGTTGCATGGAGTAATAATAATGTTGGTATTTGTTAAGTGCTTACTATGTGCCAAGTACTGTTCTAAGCACTGGGGGGATACAAGGTAATCAAGGTTCTCCCATGTGGGGCTCACAGCCTTAATCCCCATTTTACAGGTGAGGGAACTGAGGCACAGAGAAGTTAAGTGACTTGCTCAAAGTCACACAGCTGACAACTGACAGAGCCAGGTTTTGAACCCATGACCTCTGACTCCCAAGCCTGTGCTCTTTCCACTGAGCCAAGTAGTGGATGGAGCATGGACTTGGGAGTCTCATCCTATCCTGACTGGATTACTGCATCAGCCTCCTCTCTGATCTCCCATCCTCCTGTCTCTCCCCACTTCAATCTATACTTCACGCTGCTGCCCGGATCATCTTTGTGCAGAAACGTTCTGGGCATGTTACTCCCCTCCTCAAAAATCTTCAGTGGCTACCAATCAACCTACGCATCAGGCAAAAACTCCTCACTCTTGGCTTCAAGGCTCTCCATCACCTTGCCCCCTCCTACCTCACCTCCCTTCTTTCCTTGTACGGCCCAGCCTGCACCCTCCTATTCTCTGCTGCTAACCTCCTCACTGTGCCACGTTGTCGCCTGTCCCGCCGTCGACCCCTGGCCCACATCCTCCCCCTGGCCTGGAATGCCCTCCCTCCACACATCCGCCAAGCTAGCTCTCTTCCTCCCTTCAAAGCCCTACTGAGAGCTCACTTCCTCCAGGAGGCCTTCCCAAACTGAGCCCCCTCCTTCCTCTTCCCCTCCTCCCCCTCCCCATCCCCCCTGCCTTATCTCCTTCCCCTCCCCAGAGCACCTGTATATATGTTTGTACATATTTATTACTCTATTTATTTTACTTGTACATATTTACTATTCTATTTTTTTATTTTGTTAATATGTTTTGTTTTGTTGTCTGTCTCCCCTTTCTAGACTGTGAGCCCACTGTTGGGTAGGAACCATCTCTATATGTTGCTAACTTGTACTTCCCAAGTGCTTAGTACAGTGCTCTGCACACAGTAAGCGCTCAATAAATACGATTGAATGAATGAATGAATGAATGAGTCAGAAAGTCATGGGGTCTAATCCCAGCTCTGTCATTTGTCTGCTGTGTGACCTTGAGCAAGTCATTTCACTTCTCTGGGCCTCAGTTACCTCATCTGGAAAATGGGGGTTGAGAACGTGAGCCCTATGTGGGACAGGGACCATGTCCAACCTGATTTGCTTGTATCCACCCCAGCTTTTAGCACAGTAAGTGCTATGCAAATATCATTATTATTATTATTATTTGGTTGTGTATCTCTAGGTTTGATTTTCTCCCATGCTTAAGTTAGTGGCATGCTCGACAACAAGGGAGATGCTTTAATACTTTCAGGTTCACCTGAGATCATGCATTCAAGTCAAATCAAGTCAAATCAAGTCATGACACAGTGCTTGACTCCTTGGGAGAGACCCAAGCAGTCAGGAGAATCTATTATCAAGAGCTCTTCCAGACCCACCTTGGCTAACATGCTGAAGATAGAGCTATGCCATTCCTCACTGCTCCAGTGTTGCCGGATGCCCCTGGGACCTCAGATGGGGAAGTTTACAATGCAAGAAGGTGAAAATGATATGCAACCATGATGCCCCCTTACTCAGAATTCCTAAACCTAGCCCCATTTATTCTTCAACCATTGTAACCATCCCTTAGATTATCTTTCCCTAATGCAGCTTCACAGGGAATCAGGAAAGAATGTGTCTCTTTTTCTGATATGTCTTGTATTATTCATTGCTGAAGACCCTGAATCCAAATGTGCTTGATCCATACTGGGGAATCGGGGGCAGACAGCCGTGTTGTGTCATTTAGAATTTCCTCCAACCTTTCATCTAGGAAAGATAGTTCCCTTCATCCCAGCAATTAGCCCCCTCCCTAACTCCCCATCCCCAGGGCTCAGGGGTTTGAACCACATAATTCTCAGGACTGTGATTTTCCCTTCTCTCCTACAATGGTTAAATGCTGTCAGGAGAGAGGAAATAGCTTGTTTAAAAAAGAAAAGCCCTGATTTTTTTTTATGATGAATGCTATCAGGAGAAGGCTATGATTAATATACATAATTGAAACAAATGGCAGCTAACTGCAGAAAACCGTCTCCCAGCTGTTGACAGAAGGAAATTGCTGACAGCCCTTTCCCATTCAGTAGAGACAAAAAGAAAAAAAAGAGGGGAACCTTCCTCAGCATACACATAACCATGCCCCATCCAGGATAAGCAGTGGTGCCACATTTGGGAGGAAGAGCCTACAGATGTTTGCTATTAAAGACCACTTCTTGTGCTGGGTTGTACTATCCCAAATGCTTAATGCATTGCTCCCTGTGGGCATTCGGTAAATTTCATTATTCATCCAATCATATGTATTGAGCACTTACTGCATAAAGAGTGCTTGGAAAGGAATAATATAATAATAAACAGACACATTCACTGCCCATAATGAGCTTACAGTCTAAATGCTTCATCGTGTTTATGTCTATATGTACATAAATCCATCAGGGACATTTATTGAGTGTTTACTGTGTGCAGAGCACCGAATTAAGTGTTTGGGAGAATATAGTATAACAGAGTTGGTAGACACCTTTCCCACCCACAACGAGCTTACAGTCTATAGGGGGCGACTGGAATTAATATAAATAAATTACGCATATGAACCTAAGTGCTGTGTGGTTGAGGATAGGATGAATAACAAGTTCCCGAAGGGTACAGATTCAAGTGCACAGATGATGCAGAAGGGAGAGGGAGTTGGGGAAAAGAGGGCTTAACCAGGAGAGGTCTTTTGGAGGAGATGTGACCTTTGAAGACTTTGAAGATGGGGCCGTTTATTCTGTCTCCTTTTTGGGCTCCTCCTCTGCCTTCTACCCTCTAAATGTGAGGGTCCCTCAAGGTCCATTTCTGGGTCCCCTTCTATTCTCCATCTACAATCACTCCCTTGGAGAACTCATTCGCTCCCATGGCTTCAGCCACAATCTCTATGCAATCTCTACCCAAATATACATCTCCTCCCCTGATCTCTCTCCCTCTCTCCAGGCTCACATCTCCTCCTACCTTCGAGACATCTCTACTTAGATGTCCTCCCGTCACCTCAAATTTAACATGTCCAAAACTGAGCTCCTTATCTTCCCACCCAAACCCTGTCCTCTCCCTGACTTTTCCATCACTTTGGATGGCATCACCATCCTTCCCATTGCACAAGCCTGTAATCTTGAAGTTATCCTTGACTCCTCTCTCTCATTCAAACCACACAGTCAATCTGTCACCAAATACTTTCGGTCCCACCTTCAAAACATCAGTAAAATCTACCCTTTCCTCTCCATCCAAACTGCTACCATATTAATACAGTCACTCATCCTATCCCACCTAGATTACGGCATCTACCTCCTTGCTGACTTCCCAACGTCCGGTGTCTTCCCATTCCAGTCCATACTTTACTCCACTGCCCGGATCATCTTTCTACAAAAACGTTCAGTACATGTCATGCCCCCCTCCTCAAAAATCTCCAGTGGTTGCCTATCCACCTCCGTATCAAACAAAACCTCCTCACCATTGGCTTTAAACCTCCTCACTTTGTCCCCACCTTCCTCAACTCACTTGTCTCCTTCTACAGTCCAACCCGCATACGTTGCTCCTCTAGTGCTAACCTTCTCACTGTGCCTCGATCTCATCTGCCTCACCGCTGACCCCTGGCCCATGTGCTGCCTCTGGCCTGGAACACTCTTCCTCCTCAAATCCGACAGACAATTACTCTCTCCGGCTTCAAAGCCTTATTGAAGGCACATTTCCTCCAAGAGGCATTCCCAGACTAAGCCCCACTTTTCCTCAGCCCCCATTCCCTTCTGCATCACCCTGACTTGATCAATTTCCTCCCCCCTGCACCCCCAGCCCCAAAGCACTTATGTGTGAATCTGTAATTTTATTTATTTGTATTGATGCCTGTCACCCCCCTCCAGACACTGAGCTCATTGTGGGCAGGGAATGCAACTGTTTACTGTTACACTGTACTACCCCAAACACTTAGTAAAGTGCTCTGCATACAGTAAGCACTTAATTAATATGACTGAATGAATGAATGAATGATTATATGGAGGGGGAGGAAGTGCCAAGCAAAAGGGAGAAAAGGCAAACGTTTTATGGTGTTCAAGCACTTACTCAGTGTCAAGCATAGTTCTAAGGGTTGGAGTAGGTGCAAGTTAATCAGGTTGAACACAGTCCGTGTTGCATACATAGTTCATAGTGTAAGTAAGAGGGAGAACAGGGCTTGAATTCCCATTTGATATATAAGGAAACTGAGGCACAGAGAAGTTAAGCAACTTGCCCAAGGTCACACAGCAGGCAATTGGCGGGGCTGGGACTAGAACTCAGTCAGGTACCCTGACTCCCAGGCCCTTGCTGTTTCTACTAGGCCATGCTGCTTCTCACTTCCAGCCCCATCTTCCCTTATCCTCACCAAAAAGGGTCCAGGATGAAAATGGTGTGAGAGCAGGGGAGATGTTAGAGATTCTGTCAGGTCTTATGGCAGTTTCCCTTTTTGGATGCCCCCTCCAAAACAAGCAAACCCACCCTCTCCCCACCCCACCCTCTGAAAGCACCATGATTAAAAACACAAGGAGGATAGTTTGGGCCCAGGGGAGTTCCAGTATAGATGTCTGTTGAAGAATAATTGACATCTACACTTGCTGTAAGAAATGTCTCCTACCCAGCCAGCCTTGAGAGCCTCTTCAGTCACGTTATGATGATGATGATGTGTGTGTTTTCTGTCACAAGCCCGCAAACTTGGTGTCATCCTCGACTCCGCTCTCTCATTCACCCCTCACATCCAAGCCATCACCAAAACCTGCCAGTCTCAGCTCCGCAACATTGCCAAGATCCGCCCTTTCCTCTCCATCCAAACTGCTACCCTGCTCGTTCAAGCTCTCATCCTATACTGTCTGGACTACTGTATCAACCTCCTCTCCGATCTCCCATCCTCTTGTCTCTCCCCACTTCAATCCCTACTTCATGCTGCTGCCTGAATTGTCTTTGTCCAGAAACACTCTGGGCATGTTACTCCCCTCCTCAAAAATCTCCAGTGGCTACCAATCAACCTACGCATCAGGCAGAAACTCCTCACCCTTGGCTTCAAGGCTCTCCATCACCTCGCCCCCTCCTACCTCACCTCCCTTCTCTCCTCCTACAGCCCAGCCCGCACCCTCCGCTCCTCTGCCACTAATCTCCTCACCATCCCTCGTTCTCACCTGTCCCGCCATTGACCCCCAGCCCACATCATACCCCTGGCCTGGAATGCCCTCCCTCCCCACATCCGCCAAGCTAGCTCTCTTCCTCCCTTCAAGGCCCTACTGAGAGTTCACCTCCTCCAGGAGGCCTTCCCAGACTGAGCCCCCTCCTTCCTCTTCCCCTCCTCCCCCTCCCCATCCCCCCCGCCTTACCTCCTTCCCTTCCCCACAGCACCTGTATATATGTTTGTATGTATTTATCACTCTATTTATTTATTTTACTTGTACATATCTATTCTATTCATTTTATTTTGTTAATATGTTTTGTTTTGTTCTCTGTCTCCCCCTTCTAGACTGTGAGCCCACTGTTGGGTAGGAACCGTCTCTATATGTTGCCAACTTGTACTTCTCAAGCGCTTAGTACAGTGCTCAGCACACAGTAAGCACTCAATAAATACGATTGATGGATTGATTGATTGGGTTTGTGTCTGCATACATCTCTACAAGTGAACTGCTCATACTTTACTTCCCATGTGGATTGATGGAAGCCAAACCCAGTGCCCCCATTCCTTCCCAAAGTGTAAGGAGGAAAATTGGATGAGGGGGATAGGAGCATCAGTACTCCATTCATTCATTCATTCATCCATTCATTCAATCGTATTTATTGAGCTCTTACTGTTTGCAGAACACTGTACTAAACGTTTGGGAAGTACAAGTTGGCAACATATAGAGAAGGTCCCTACCCAACAGTGGGCTCACAGTCTAGAAGGGGGATACAGACAACAAAACAAAACATGTGGACAGGTGTCAAGTTGTCAGAACAAATTAGAATTAAAGCTAAATGCAAATCATTAACAAAATAAATAGAATAGTCAATATGTACAAGTAAAATAAATAGAATAATAAATCTGTGCAAACATATATACAGGTGCTGTGGGGAGGGGAAGGAGGTATGGCAGGGGGATGGGGAGGAGGAGAGGAGGAGAGAACACTCCCGAGTTCCGTCCTGGCCTGTGTCCTTGACTATATCCGTAGCACTTGATTACATGCATGAGGATGCTCAGAAAACATCCCTCAGAATTTTCCACAATAACTAACTTGGAGTTGTGCATGGGCGACTGTATTATCTTATAGTTAAGCTCCTGGGATAGGACTGTGTCACTATGAAAGAGGACAGAATCAGACACAATTCCAGAAAGGTATGACTTTGGGATACTTTTTAGCATTGCAGAGAGAGGCAAGGGATGTTTTCCAAGGTGATGTTCTGGCTTCTTACATAACACTGTCCAGGGTGCGCCTATCTACATCCAGATAATAAATTAGATGTCTAGAAAAATAACCTGTTTGAACTGCTCCTGATTTATTCTCCTCCCTTCCGTGTTTGTGCTCCCAGTAAACACATCAATATGGAGGAGTTGGCAAGCAGATGCTCCTTTATCAGTGGGACATGTGTATTCCAGTGGATGCTAAGAAGCTCAGGCAAGCAGATATGGCAGAGGGGAAAATCAGGGCTGGATTAATACAGGGGCTCAAAGGGCTTAAAGCCAAAGCCCTTGCTTTATAGAGGCCTCAGCTAACACAAACCCCCCTGCCTGCAAAAAAAAAAAAAAAAAAAAAAAAAAAAATTCCATCCCCACTTGACCTTATCACCTCAGCTGTTGCTTAGGGCATTACTTTATTTTATTTTTAAATGGTATTTGTTATGTGCCTATTATGTGCCAGGCACTTTACTAAGCTCTGGAGTAGATACAAGCTAATCAGGTTGGACACAGTCAACGTCCCACATGGGACTTATGATTTTAATCCCCATTTTACAGATAAAGTAACTGAGGCAAAGAGAAGTTAAATGACTTGCCTAAGGTCATACACAGCAGACAAGCAGCAGAGCTGGGATTAAAACCCAGATTCATTTGAATCCCAGGCCCGTGCTCTATCCACTAGACCATACTTCTTGATGTCCTTTCCTAAATGTCCAGGGCAAGGCAGACTGAGCCCGTGTATCTGGCTTTCAAAGGGGACATGGCTCCATAAATTGCAGAGAATGGGGAAGCAAGAGAGAGAAGTCTGCTTGTCCCCCAAAATGCCTTTAAACCCCAGCTCTGCCTAAGCCATTCCCCCTTTTCGGTTAGTCCACACTCACGGGTTTGTGATTAAAATGAATAGGTGGTTATCACAGGTGCGTGCGTGTCACTAGCTCTTCACCTTCTGTAGGCATTTTGTTGATCCCTGGGTTGTAAGCTTTTTCAGCTGAAAGTGTGATGTTCAAGTGAGTGTAGAGGTGACCCTTGCTTGTGTTTGTTTGGTCTTGTGTCTTAGAGACGGCAGCGTGGCTCAGTGGAAAGAGCCCGGGCTTTGGAGTCAGAGGTCATGGGTTCGAATTCCAGCTCTGCCACATGTCTGCTGTGTGACCTTGGGCAAGTCAATTGACTTCTCTGAGCCTCAGTTCTCTCAACTGTAAAATGGGAATTAAGACTGTGAGCCCCATGTGGGACAACCTGATCACCTTGTATCCCCCCAGCGCTTAGAACAGTGCTTGGCACATAGTAAGTGCTTAACAAATGCCATCATTATTATTATTATTGTTATTATTATTATTATTATTATTATTAGATGGGTACTGCCCCACTGCACTGCTGGGGTCACTTTGACTTGAGGAAAAGGGACCAAAGTCCTTGCTACCCCTCCTACCTCACCCTGCAAGTACCTTCTCTCTGGGGAGAGGCAGGTCAGGCAGGGGAAGCCACTTGGTCATAGTGGGTTATCCTGACCTTGACTCCTTAATAATAATAATAGTGTCATTTGTTAAGTGCTTATTATACACCATGCCCTTGACTAACACTGGGGAAGATTCCAGGTAATCATGTTGGAAACAGTCTCTATCCCACCCAGACAAATGACCTTTCAGCCCCTACTGCTGAGGTTGCCCACAGCTTCCCTACATAGCTCTCTTTTTATATAGTATTTGTTAAGCCCTTACTATGTGCCAGGCACTGTACTAAGCACTGGGGAAGATACATACTAATCAGGTTGGACACAGTCCCTGTCCCATATTCATAATCTTAATCTTCATTTTGCAGATAAGGAATTGAGGCACAGAGAAGTTAAGTGACTTGCCCGAGGTCACAAAGCAGACATGTGGCAGAACTGGGATTAGAACCCAGGGCCTTCTGACTTCCAGGCCCATAATAATTATAGTAATAATGATGATGATGGTATTTGTTAAGCACTCACTTTGTGCCAAACACTGTTCTAAGCGCTGGGGTAGATACAAGATAATCAGCCCCAGTCTTAATCACCATTTTACAGATGAGGTAACTGAGGCACAGAGAAATTAAGTGACTTGCTCAAAGTCACACAGCTGACAAGTGGTGGAGTCAGGTTTAGAACCCATGACCTCTGACTCCCAAGCCAATGCTCTTTCCACTAATCCACACTACTTCTCTTCTGCCACTCCGACTGATGCTGCCATAACAATGTCACCTAGCATCACCTGAGTGGGGGAGATCTCACTAGCCGGGCTGGCCGAGGGTCCTGCTTTCTCTTTACACAGCCCTGATAAACTCAGGCATCTCAGCTCGTGTTTTGTTTTCATCAGGCTGTAAGTCCTGAAAGATGAAGACAAAGGAAAGGGAGCCATGGCTCCTGGTAGTGGAAGTTTCAAATAAGGACAAGCAAGAGCAAAACAAGAACTCGCTTCAGCTGTCCAAGAACTGGAGGACGCTTTAAAAAGACGGTGCTCTGAAATGGGTCTCTAAGAGCCTCCTGAGTACTGCAAGAGATTAAAATAAAATTGAATCTCTTAGAACAAAATTGCAATTTGGAGAGGATTTATACGTTTTCAGCCAACTGTCTGGCGGCAGTCTTATTGTTTCACAGACTACCTCAATAGGGTGAGGCCAGGAGAAGAGGTAGGTGTCCCTTCTGCTGCTGGTTCAGAGGGACACTGCCCTAATCAATTATTAATAGTTACATTGCCCTTGAGACACAGTTTTTTCTGTTATTTATTAAGCACTTAATATTTGTAAGAACTGTTCTAAGCGCTTGGTCAAGTACAAGGTAATCAGGCCGGTTACAACCCCAGTCCCACATGGGAGCTCACAGTCAAGTAGGAGAATAGGTATTGAATCACCATTTTGCTGATGAGGGAACTGAGGCACAAAGAAGTGAAGTGACTTATCCAAGGTCACACAGCAGGCAAATGGTGGAGTTGGAATTAGGATCCAAGTCCTCTGGCTCCTAGGCCTAAGCTTTATACATTTAGCCATGCTGCTTCCCTGTGGTGCTTTTGGAGAAGTTACCATTGTTGCTGCCTTTGAGGATGGGTTTTATGATATTGGAGGCATTCTGATTTTCTAAGGTAGGCAGCAACTTAGAGAAAATAGCATGGATGCAGCTTATTGGGTGTTAGAAAATGCCAACTGTTCAGTTTGCTCCAATCTTCCTTTCTGTGGGTTTTGGCCTCAATTTTAGCTTTTTTCAGCAACATGGTAAGTCCTCTTTTTTTAATAGTATTTGTTAGGCCTATACTATGTGTCAAACACTGTTTTGAGTGCTGGGGAAGATAAAAGCTAATCAGGTTGGACACAGTCAGTCTCTGTCCCTCATAGGGCTCACAATCATAATCCCCATTTCACAGTTGAGGAAACTGAGGCATAGAGAAGTTAAGTGACTTGCCCAAGGTCACACAGCAGAAATGTGGCAGAGCCAGGATTAGTACCTAGATCCTTCTGACTCTCAGGCCTGTGCTCTCTCCATTAGGCCACACTGCTTCAATTTTCAGGCAGGTATTGTCAATCACTGGTATTGAATGAGCACTTACTGTGGAGCACTGAACTAAGAGTTTGGGAGGGTATATTACAGTTGGTAGACATTATCCCTGCCCTCAAGGGATTTACACTCTGATGAATGAGATTGTGCATGAAGTCTTCTGGTTGACATTCTCTGAGATGCTTCTAGAATCCGTTTACAATTATCCTTAGTGATGGAGGACAAGGATAATGCTAGGGGAATAGAAAGATGGATAACTGAAACCCAAGCTTTGCTTTTAGCCATTCATTTCAACTCATTCAGCAAACTTTCCCTATAGCTACTAATAAGTAACAGAGTTTCCTCATTTCGGTTTCAACTTAGGTGATAGCACTAAAAGCAGCAAAATGGCCAAAAGGCAAGCAGTAAGAGGGAAAGGGCCTACAGAGCCCACACAGTAGACAGTCAGCTCCTGAGAAATGGAGAATAGGGTATATTGAAATATATTTGGTTATAGCAAGTGAATTCAATGCTCCAGATTGGTTTGGGCTTCATATAGGAGTTTTCTTAAGGCTAACCTCTCATTGACATTAACAGAGCACTAAGATGGGAAAAGATGTTTTAAACCCCAGCAAGTTTGGGGTGCGAGTCTTCTCAAGGGTCAAATCTGGGAAATGGAGAGGTTGATTAATATAACTAGAGAAGCAGCGAAGCCTAGGGAAAGAGCATGGGACTGGGAGTCAGAGTACCTGAGATCTATCTAATCCTGGCTCCTCCACTTGTCTGCTTCACTTCTCTGTGACTTAGTTTCCTCAACTGTAAAATGGTGATTCAATACCTGTTCTCCCTTCTACCCAGACTGTCATCCCCATCTGGGACAGGGGCTCTGGCTGACCTGATTAACTTGTATCTACTCCAGCATTTAAAATAATGCTTGTCACCTAGTAAGCACTTAGAAAGTACCATAATCATCACCATCTTCAAAATGGAGATTCAATATTCTCCCTCTGATTTAGACTGTGAGCCCCATGTGGGAACTGATTATCTTGCATCTACCCCAGTGCTTAGTACAGTGCTTGACCCACTGTACTAATAATATCATAATTATCAGATCATTTTTGCGTGGCACCAACTGAGGATGTAGTATCAGGGCCAAGCATTGATAAGTGCATTTCATGGATAAGATCAAAATTCATAAAAACAATGTGTTAGGGTTCAGATTGGAGTTCTGGGAGTTAGGGTTTGAGCTATGGTTCAAAGATAGGTTTCATCACCTAGACTTGTCAAGGATGGCACATTAATGATGGAGCATACAATGTTTTGTTACAATGATTTCTTATAATGTCGGTGTCCAGAATAGGGATACCTGTTCTCATTACTACGGGGTTCCAGTTTCAGAGAGATTTATTAGAGAAGCATCATTCCCTAGGCTGGAAGCTTGTTGTGGGTAGGAAATGTGTCTACCAACTCTGTCATATTGTTGTAGTGTACTCTCCCAAGTGCTTAGTACTATGCTCTGCTCACACTGTGTTCTATCAATGAAATTGATTGATTCTTGACTCATAAAGTAGCACTGCATTAATTATTAATTTTAAGTGATGGTTATTTTGCATTTAGTCCATTCATTCAATCGTATTTATTGAGTGCTTAACTGTGTGCAAAGCACTGTACTAAGCTCTTGGAAAGTAAAATTTGGCAACAGACAGAGACAGTCCCTACCCAACAACGGGCTCACAGTCTAGAGGGAGGAGACTACAAAACAAAACACGTAGACAAAATAAATAAATAGAATTATAGATATATACACATCATTAATGTGGCATGTTACTCCCCTCCTGGGCGTGTTACTCCCCTCCTCAAAAATCTCCAGTGGCTACCAATCAACCTACGCATCAGGCAAAAACTCCTCACCCTCGGCTTCAAGGCTCTCCATCACCTCGCCCCCTCCTACCTCACCTCCCTTCTCTCCTTCTACAGCCCAGCCTGCACCCTCCGCTCCTCTGCCGCTAACCTCCTCACTGTGCCTCATTCTCGCCTGTCCTGCCATCGACCCCCGGCCCACGTCATCCCCCTGGCCTGGAATGCCCTCCCTCTGCATATCCGCCAAGCTAGCTCTCTTCCTCCCTTCAAAGCCCTACTGAGAGCTCACCTCCTCCAGGAGCCCTTCCCAGACTGAGCCCCCTCCTTCCTCTTCCCCTCCTCCCCCTCCCCATCCCCCCGCCTTACCTCCTTCCCCTCCCCACAGCACCTGTATATATGTATATATGCTTGTACATATTTATTACTCTATTTATTTATTTATTTATTTTATTTGTACATATTTATTCTATTCATTTTATTTTGTTAATATGTTTTGTTTTGTTGTCTGTCTCCCCCTTCTAGACTGTGATCCCACTGTTGGGTAGGGACCGTCTCTACATGTTGTCAATTTGCACTTCTCAAGCGCTTAGTACAGTGCTTTGCACACAGTAAGAGCTCAATAAATATGATTGAATGAATTAATTAATTAATAAAGTAAAGTAATAAATATGTACAAATATACAAATGTGCTGTGGGGAGGGGAAGGGGGAAGGGCAGAGGGAAGGAGTGGGGGTGGTGGAAGGGGAGGAGGAGGCAGAGGAAGAAGGGGGGGCTCAGTTTGGGGAGTCTTCCTGGAGGAGGTGAGCTCTCAGAAGGGCTTTGAAGGGAGGAAGAGAGCTAGCTTGGCAGATGTGTTGGGGGAGGGCATTCCAGGCCAGAGGTAGGATGTGCGCAAAGGTCGATAACAGGACAGGCAAGAATGAGGCACAGTGAAGAGGTTAGCGGCAGAAGAGTGGAGTGTGAGGGCTGGGCTGTAGAAGGAGGGAAGGGAGGTGAGGTAGGAAGGGGCAAGGTGATGGAGAACTTTGAAGGCAATAGTGAGGAGTTTTTGCTTCAAAAAATTAACAGTAATAATAGTAATAATACTTGTGGTATTTGTTAAGTGCTTACTATGTACCAAACATTGTACTAAGCACTGGAGTCGTTACAACACAGGTCCCACATGAGATTCACAGTCTAAGGAGGAGGGAGAACTGAGGCACAGAAAAGTTAAATGACTAGCCCAGGGTCACACAGCAGGTATTTGGCAGAGCTGAGAATAGGACCCAGGTCCTCTGACTCCCAGTCGTGTGCCCTTTCCACTAGGACACACTACTTCTCATCAATGTGTGCAGTTTCTTTAATCTATATTAGGAGGCATCACCTTTAGTGAAGCAGCGGCCGGGGGGGCGGGAAATTCTGTCTTTTTGTTCATCATCATCAAAAGTATTTATTGAGCGCTTACTATGTGCAGAGCAGTACTAAGCACTTGGGAAGTACAAGTTGGCAACATATAGAGACAGTCCCTACCCAACATTGGGCTGCGTTACCCGATGCTACTATTTCTCTTTGGTACTGATAGTAATAATAACACTTGGTAAGATACAAGGCTTTTGTTCTTTAAAGTGCTTTTCAAAATTTAACCAATGAACCAACTTTTTTATTACAAAATAAATGGAAGAGCAAACAGTTTAAAAGCTAGTCCCTAAGAGCAGGGAATAGGGGAAACTGATAAAAAGATTCAGATGATCTTGGACTCCAAAGCATTTTCAACAGCTCACAACTTACTGCCTCTGACTTTATTTACCAAAACAACTCTCTCCCCTTCTTCCTGGACCAACTTTCTACTTCTGCTCCCTAGTTCCCTAGGGCAAAGGAAAGTAAATACTGGCTTGAGGCGAATAGCTTCAGAATTCTCCAAGGAACTCAATTTCCATCAGAAACCTATGAGGAAGGTAGCAGGGTAGTTAAGTGTATTAAATGATTTTGGCCCACTGGCTGATTTCATTTACCCCATGGGCATCTGTTTTTTAATGGTATTTTTTAAGTGCTTATTATATGCCCAGCACTGTATTAAGCGCTGGGCTAGAGACAAGATAATCAGATTGGACACAGTCTATGTCCCACATGAGGCTCCTGAGGCATCCTGAATGCCTCCTAGTGGATGGGCTGAATCACCATAGTGGTGAATCTACTGGAATGTGTCAATCTCTCAGGCCTGTTATTCCTCCAGTTCAAAAATGAGTATCCGAGGCAGGGAATGGTCTTATCATCTAGACTGTAGGCTTGTTATGGATGGGGAATGTGCCTGTAATTATTGTTATATTGTACTCTACCAGATGCTTAGTACAATGCTCTGCCTGTAATAGTGCTCAATAAATACCATTGATTGACCCTACTGAAATGTGATCAGAGCTACAACAGAACCTTTTTTCCCAAGCGCAGTAAGGACTTCCTTGAGGAAGTAGTTAAATGGCACTAGGTAGGCAGCATTCGGTTAAACAGCTGACAGGTTTTGCAGCATGATGTGAGATTTCATAAAGAATGCTTACCAGGAAATGTTTCAGTGTACTCATTTCAGCTCCAAATTTACATTAGGGAATTTGCATGAAAAGAAAGGCTGGAGGCAAAAATGGAGCATAAATTCCATCCTGTCACCTGCTGAGTCCCACAGACTATTCGAGTCCTTTGTAGGTTTCCTCTGAACTTCCACTCTAGAGAAACAGCATGGCCTAGTGGACAGAGCACTTAATTTAAAGAGCAACATCCTGACATATTGGCATGGGCTGCCTTGCCCTGAACGTTTTGGAAAGGACACCAAGAAGTATGGTCCGTGACTCACTTACCTCATTTGTGAAATGGGAATATAATGGTGAGCCCCAAGGGACATGGACTGTGTTTAACATTATTTGCATGTATCTACCCCAGCGCTTAGTACCATGCCTGGCATGTAGTACACACTTATCAAATACCACTGGGAAAAAATAAAGGCCTGAGGACTTGACCAACTACTTCACTGGAAAAATAAAAACTACCTTACCTGCCTGATGTGTCATCTTTGGCAAGTTACAACTTTTCTATGCCTCATCTGTAAAATGGGGAATCAAAACCTGTTCTCCCTTTTACTTAGATGGGGAATCAAAACCTGTTCTCCCTTTTACTTAGATGGTGAGCCCCATGTGGGACTGGGACAGTGTCCCACCTGACTATCTTGAATCTACTCCCAGGCTTAGTACAGTCCTTGACCTATAATATGCACTTAACAAATAACAGTAGTTATTATCTGATGAAAATTCCCCGAAGTGCCACCCTTGCCTCCCTGCTGCGTTCAGGATCCTTTCTCCTCCTTCCCATCAGCCTCCCAAAAGGAAGTTTTAAAATCTACCACCTCCCCGATCAATCTCTTCTCACCCCTCTTGCTCCCACTCTAGTCCCCTCCCTGGCTGCCCTCTTCATCCTCTCTATCACTTCATCCTCCACTAGCTTTTTGCCTTGTGCCTTATTCAGTCCAAGTCACTGCAATATTTGAAAAGAGTTCTTTGCAACCCTCTACATCCCCTAGCTCTCACCCTGTCTCTCAACTCCTATTACTTTCCATATTCCTCAGTTAAGTTGTAAACATCCACAGCCTTCACTTCATCTCTAGACTGTATTCTCATTATCAGCAGAGAACATATCAACCAACTCTGTTGTGCCCTCCCAAATGCTCACATTTAGTACAGTGCTTTGCACACGGTATGTGCTCCATAAACACTATTGAAGGTGATGATGATGACCTCCTCCAACTCTTCTCTTAACTAACAATAAGGTTTCACTCTCTTAACCGCAGTGAGACTGTATTCTTTTAAGGCCACCAATTTCCCCTGCTTAGCCCAGTTCTTAGTACAGTGCTCTACACACAGTAAGCGCTCAATAAATTTGATTGAATGACTAGGGTTTACTCAATCGCTCAATCAACAGTGGTATTTACTGAGCTTTTACTGAGTGTAGAACTCTATACTAAATGCTCAACAGAGTACAGTACAGTGGGGTTGGTAGTCCTGACCCCTGCCCTCAAGGAACTCACAATGAGGTGTATCCTAATTCTTGATCTGCTAGCCTCCTTAGAGACTACTGGTCCCTCTCTACTTCTGGAAACCTTGGTTTCCCTGTTGAGGCCCTCATCTGGTTTATCTCCTACTTCAAATCCCTTCAAAGTTTTATTAAAAGCACACCTCCTCCAAGAGACCTTCCCCAACTAAGACCTTCTTTTCTCTTCTTCCACTCCTTTCTGCATCACCCTTGCACTTGGATTTGCACCATTTATTCACCTCACCCTCAGCCCCAGAGCCCTTATGTACATATCCATAATTTATTTCAACGCCTACCTTCCTCTCTGGATGGACTATAAACTCATTGTAGGCCGGGAACATGTATACCATTTCCATTTTATTGTACTCTCCCAAGCACTTAGTACGGTGCTCTGCCTACAGTAAGCACTCAATAAATATCATTGAGAGATCGACCTACCTTGGCACCCAAGGATGCTTGGTTGAAACAATGTGATTGTTGCCCTCTCTGACGTTTATCCTTATGATTTGGTATGTAACAACTGAGATATCTAAATTTTCCCTCTAATAAGCCATTATAAACCTGTCAATTAATATATTTTGAACAGCTTTTTTTGTGCTAATAGCCCATCACTAACTTCTTAACCAAGATTGTTCCCAAATCTTTCTTGAACCTAGTGATATTTTCTGACAGCCATTTTTATTGTCACAAATCATGCCAGCTGTGAGACATGAAATTCACTGGTCTATAATTCCTGTGCATCTTTCTCACAGGTGGTAATTCTATTAGCAAAAGAACCAAAGCACCAGTTCGGGAGAAAATTATAATAAAAGGTTACACATTTTTGCGGGGACTTAAATATTCCTTCTGAGCTCTTTCAGAACTCATGGCTGGATGCCCACCATTTGAGAAGATTTATTTAAAATGCATCAATTTTCTCAAAAACAACCTGTATGTTTACAATAATGGGTATGAAAACCCAGTATCTTCCTCAGTTAATAGATAATGGAGATTCTCAGTTTATCAGTAATAATAATTGTGGTATTTGTTAAGTATTTATTATGTGGCCAGGCACTGTACTAAGTGCTGGGGGAGATATACAAGAGATATAAAAGTCCCTGTCCCACATGGGGCTCTTAGTCTTAATCCCCATTTTCCAAATGAGGTAACTGAGGCACAGCAAAGTTAACTGATTTGCCCAAGGTCACACAGCAGTCAAGTGGCAGAGCAGGGATTAGAACTCAAATCCCACTATCCACTAGACCACACTGCTTCCCAATTCCTTATCATCTCTGAATGCATCTTTCAAATCATATTCAGCAGCAGCAGCAGCAGCAGCAGCAGCAGCTGCAGTAGTAGTAGTTTTGTGCATCTACTGGGTCTGAGCAATATAAGTGCATGGCACATCCACTAGGAGTAAAAGTCAAGGTCATCCCAATCACTGAAGGACTTAGAGTTTAACAAGAAGGACAAATGGATGAGAGCAAAAGATAAGTGCACAGAAAAAAATAAGAACAGAACTAAGTGATTAAAATGAACAGATGTACAAGGTGGGGGCTAGACCAGGAAGGTGATTCTTGAGTAACTGGCTTTATAAGAAGCCTTTGAAGGTGGTAAGGGATGAGATTTACCAGAGAGAGGAAGTTCCAAGTGTGGAAAAAGGGTGTTGAATAGTGGTCTGAAAATGGAAGTGTTGCAAACAAGTTGTATTTAAAAATTATGCATTCGAGAAGGGGAGCGTGTGACCTGGGGTGGATTGGTTAAAGTAAGTCCATAGATAAGAGACAGTTGGTGGAGAGCCTTAATCAGAATTGTCATTTTGGGTAAGTCCTTACTTTGTGTCAAGCATTGTGCTAAGAGACGGGGTGGATGTGATACAATCACAGAGGATGCTCAGCTTAAAGAGAAGGGAGAACAGTTATTTAATCCCTTTTTGGTAGATCGATCAATCCAACATTGGTATTTATTGAGTGTTTACTGTGTGCAGAACATTGCACTAAGCACTTGGGAGAGTACAACACAATGGAGTTGGTAGACTTGTTGCCTACCCTCAATGAATTTACAGTATAGAGATGGGGAAACTGAGGCAAAAAGAAGGTAAGAGACTTGACACAACAGGCACGTGGCACACAATAGGCAAGTGGCAGAGCTCTCTGCCTTAAGGGACTCTGAGCCACATGGGTTTTCCTTTTTCTCCCACCCCTCTTCTGCTGGTCATGGGGCTCCCATCCTGGGTGGCAAGAGGAGGCAGTGTAGTCCAGTGGAAAGAGCTCGGGTCTAGGAGTCAGAGCCCCTGGCTTCTAATACTGGCTCTGCCACACACCTGCTGAGTGACTTTGGACAAGTTACTCTTTGCCTCAGTTTCTTCATCTGCAAAAATGGGGACTCAATACCTTTACTCCCTCCTATTTAGACTGTGAGCTACCTTTGGGATAGGGTTATCTTTTGTCTACCCAAACTCTTAGTACAGTGCTTGGCATATAGAAAGCACTTTACAAATACCTAAAAAATAATAATGGTTATTATCATTATTATTATAAATAGGGAAATTAGGAAGTAGGGTGCTTATGGTATTCCAGCTTGGAGAGAATGATGACTTAAACCAGGATGGTTATAGGGTGGAGAGGCAGGGATGCATCCAGGAAATATTAGAGGAAGAACCAGCAGGGTTTAGGTATCGATAATGTAGAAAGTAAATGACAAAGTGGTGTCAAAGATGATTATTAAATGGCACTCCCCCTGTCCCCCGGACCCCGCTCCAAATATAAGCCCTATTTTCAGCGTGGTTGAAGAAGAGTATTTGCTTTGGTGTCACTTGCAAAGCTCTCTTCAAAATCGTTTTTGCTTGTTTGCATCTGACTCGCCACTCTTTATGGGCTGTTTTTTTTTTCCTCTTCTACTCACTTGAATGAGCTTTTCCACTTTTTCAACTGGTGATTCAAAGTGTCCTGCTCTCTAGATGTATGAGTAGGGTTTTGGCAATCATTCATCCACAATAAGCTGGGCTATTTAGAAGCAGCTTGGAAGGCATATGACTGGAACAGGATTGCTCACAATACTTTGTATGTGGTTAATATCAAAATGATTTTTTCCTCTCGGAATATATCTATAGCGATTATTGCTTCACATTTCACTACAGTGACACTCCAGACTGGGAGGGAAGATGAAGTGAAGGTGTGCTAACAGGTATTAACTTTCAATTAAGGAAAAGTGCCTGCAAAAGAGGCAGGAAAAGATCCTGCCAAGAAAAGCATCATGGCCTTATGGAAAGAGCATTGGCCTGGGAGTCAGAGGGCCAGGGTTTTAATCCCTGCTCTACTTCCTGCCTACTGTTTGACATTGGGCAAGTCATTTCGTTTCTCTATGGTTCGGTTTCCTCTTCTGTAAAATGGGGTTTCAATTCCTATTCCCCTTCTACTTAGCCTGCCTGAGTCCTATGTGAGACAGGAATTGTGTCTGCCATGGTAATCTTCTATATACTCCAGTGATTAATTCAGTGCTTGACACGTAGTAAGCACTTAATCAATCATATTTATTGAGCACTTTTTGTGTTCAGAAAACTGTACTAAGTGCTTGGGAGAGTACAATATAACAATATAACAGACACATCCCCTGCCCACAATGAGCCTACACTCTAGAGGGTGAGGCAGACATTAATATAAACTACAGATATATACATAAATTCTGTGGGGCTGGGAGGGGGAATGAATAAATGGAGCAAGTTAGGGTGATGCAGAAAGGAGTGAAAGAAAAGGAAAAAAGGGCTTATTCAGGGAAGACTTCTTGGAGAAGATGTGTCTTCAGTAAGGGTTTGAAGGGGAGGAGAGTTATTTTCCGTTGGATACTAAGCGGGACGGCATTCCAGGCCAGAGGCAGCACTTGGGGAAGAGGTCAGCAGTGAGATAAGCAAGATGAAGTTGCAGTGAGTAGGTAGGCATTAGAGGAGTGAAGTGTGCAATCTGGGTTGTAGTAGGAGAGTAGCGAGGTAAGTTAGGAGGGGGCGAGGTGCATGAGTGCTTTAAAGCCAATGGTAAGGAGTTTCTGTTTGATGCAGAGGTGGATGGGCAACCACTGGAGGTTCTTGGGAAGGGAAACATGAACTGAATGGTTCTGTAGAAAAATTATTGGGGAAGCAGAATGAAGTATGGACTGGAGTGGGGAGAGACGGTTGGCAAGGAGGTCAGCAAAAAGGCCGATACAATAATCAAGGAGGGAGAGGGTAAGTGCTTGGATTAACATGATAGCAGTTTGGATGGAGAGGAAAGAATGGATTTTAGTGATTGTGTGGAGGTTGAACCGACAGGATTTAGTGACAGATTTTTTGTAATCGTATTGGTTATGCACTTACTATGTGGTAGGCACTGTACTAAGTGCTGGTAGATTCAAATTTATCTGGTTGGTTACAGTCCCTTTCCCATGTGGGACTCGCAGTCTTAATCCCCAGTTTTACAGATGAGGTAACTGATGCCAGAGAAGTTAAGTAAGTTACCAAAAGTCATATAATAGACAGTGGTATAGCTGGAGTTAGAATCCAGGTCCTTCAGACTCCCAGGCCCTTGCTTTATCCATTAGGCCATGCTGCTTCTCAGTGTATAGTTTGACTAAGAGAGAGAGAGAGAGAGAAGTCAAGGATAATGCTAAGGTTACGGGCTTGTGAGACAAGAAGGGTGGCAGTGCTATGTACAGAGATGAGAAAGTCAGGGGAAGGACTAGGTTTGGGTGAGAAGATAAGGAGCCCTGTTTTGGATGTGTTAAATTTGAGGGGACAGCAGGACATCCAGGTAGAGATGTCTTGAAGGCAGGAGGAAATGCAAGACTGCAGAGGGGGAGATCAGAGCTGGAGATGTAGATTTGGGAATCATCCACATAGTGGTGGCAGTTGAAGACATGGGAGTGAACGAGTTCTCCAAGGGAGTGGGTGTAGGTGGAGAATAGAAGGGAACCCAAAACTGAACTTTGAGGGACACCCCCAGTTAGGGGTTGGGAGTGAGAGGAGGAGCCTGGAAAGTGACTGCGAATGAGTAGCCAGAAAGATAGGAGGAAAACCAGGAGAGGACACTGTTAGTGGAGCCGAGGTTGGATGATGTTTCCAGGAGCAGGGGCCAGTGGAAAGTGTTGAAGGCAGGTGAGAGGATTAGGTTTTTTAATTTTATTGTCATCATCCTCATCTTTATTATTACTCCTTCTGTAAGTTCCTGGGGCACAAGTGCCACAGGGACCTTGAGTGGCCTAGCAGGTGAGACTAACCACTTTCTCTAAATTCAAACTTAAATGAGTAGCCCATTGTGGTGACTTGGAAGTCAGATCACTGGACGCCAATAAGGAATTTGGAATACATCGCAGCCAAAATAGTGTTTGATGTACTTCAGATTCTAGGCTCCATTCAACAGTATTGATTGAATCATTTAGAAACCTGAGCTTCCTGATCTCAATTAATCAATGAGACAAACTTTCACCTAGGATTTAGGAAGGGTTCTGATAGGCCAGTTAGTTGATGGTGTTGGATTTGAGGGCTGAATGTTTTGGGAATAATTACAAGGCTTGTTCTCAAGGCTTTAATTTGCTCATTGGAACTTTGGAAGGGTATGCCACTCATGAATTCATGATTGGCATGAATTAATGATTGGGTGAGGCTTTAGTCATTCTATCACTTCACTGGATGGAGTTGTCTGCTGCACTACATTCTGAGTCTGGACTGTAAGCTCATTGTGGGCAGGGAGGGAACATGACTACGAACTTTGTTATATTGTACCTTCTGAAGCACTTAGTACAATGCCCTGTACATAGTAAGCATTCAGTAAATACAACTGATTGACTCTTACAGAGCAAATCATGCAGGGATTCATTCAGTCGTGATTATTGAGCACTTACTGTGTGCAGAGCACTGTACTAAGTGCTTGGAAAGTGCAATTCAGCAATAAAGAGAGACAATCCTTTTCTTTACGGTATTTGGTAAGTGCTTACTAAGTGCCAGGCACTGAACTAAATGCTGGAGTAGATACAAGTTAATCAGTTTGAACACAGTCCCTGTCCGATATAGGGCTCACAGTCTTAATCCCCACTTTTCATATGAGATAAATGAGGCAGAGAGAAGTGAAGTGACTTGTCCAAGAGGCAGACTTGCAGACAAGAGATAGAGCGGGGATTAGAACCTAGGTCCTTTTCACTTCCAGGCCCATCGTCTACCCACTTGCCCACACTGCTTCTCAATCAATCAATCAATCATTCTCGAGAGCACTTGAGAGGTTAAGTGTTTTGGGTATTCAAGGTAAATTTGCCCCTCTCTGGGAACCAACTAATCCCTTCACCAAGGAAAGTGAACTCTCTCTGGATGCCCTTTTAGGAGATGTCTCCTCTCTGGGTGGGGTTTACAAAATAGCCCTCTTTGGATCCGGGAAAAAGGAGAGATGGGTGGATAAGCCTTTAGCCTGCTTCCTTATTGTTCTGGAAAAACAACTACATTAGGGAGTCTGTGAGTCAAAAAAAAAATTCCAGTCCTGAAATGAGTTTTATGTCTCTCAGGGTAGTACAGAGCTGTGATCATTCAGGCACCCAGATGTCCCAGCAAGCCAGAGGGGTGAATTGTGCTTTCTAGAATAAAGTGTCCTGTTTTCTTCAGGCTTATGGGAGTGTTTGAGGGAATGTTTGTGTGTGATACTGGAATATAGAATAATTTGTGTCGCCCTCAGGAAGCTTGATGTAGAATTTTCCCACATACAGATTCAAAGTCATATGAAAGTCATTGTTCATTTAGAAGTAGATGGAAGAGGGATGCAATTTACCAAGCAGGTGATTCATGACAATAATAGGATATTCAGGTACTTACTATGTGCCAAGTATTCTGCCAAGCTGTGGGTGAGATACAGAATAAGCCAGTGAGACACACAGTCCCTTGTTCCACACAGGGCTCATAGTCTATTGAGGGAGGAAGAACGGGTGTTTAATCCCCATTTCATATGATGAGGAAAATGAGGTACAGCAAAGTGACTTGCCCTAGATCACCCAGCAGGCAAGTGACAGAGATGGGGATTTGAACCCAGCTCTCCTGACTTTCAGTCTTTGATCTTTCTCCCTTGTAGACTGTAAGCTCCTTGTGGCAGGGATCACTTCTGCCAACTCTGTTGTACTTTCCCAAGTGCTTAGTATGGTGCTCGGCACATAGTCAGCAATCAATAAGAACTATTGCTTGCTTGATCGATTGATTCCACGAGGCTACCCTGCTCCTTGAAGTTTTTGTATGTGATTTTTAAGTTGTGCCTGGTGGTTTCAGTAGTATAGGAAGGAATCATTACACATAATGCATGGCGTAGTAGATAGAGCACAGGCCTGGGATTCAGAAGATCATGAGTCCTAATCCCAGCTCCGCCGCTTGTCTGCTTGTCCACTTGACTTTGGGCAAGTCACTTCACTTCTTTGGGCCTCAGTTACCTCATCTGTAAAATGGGGTTTGAGACTGTGATCCCCTCATGGGACAGGGACTATGTCCAACCCAATTTGCTTGTAACCACTCCAGCGCTCAGTACAATGCTTGGCACATAGTAAGTGCTTAACAAATATTCTTCTTCTTACTCTTTTAATCAGAGTTTCTGTTTTGGAATATAAGGAAGGATGGAAGGGTGTGTTCAGAGAGAGGTGGGAGTTTCTGTCCAGAGAGAGGCTCTGTTAGAGTGCTTTGCTGAAGAATGGAGTGACATTTTATACCCTCTGCGACTCTAGTAGACCACCAGCCTATTCTCCCTCCATTCTGTTCTTTACTTCTCCAGTCATTGTGACCCTCAAATGAGTAAACAGGCTTTTCCAGAGTATCTGCAGTCAATAGGAGGGAAAATAAAAAGAAACTGGAGGAAACCAACCTCCCTTCACTTGTCATTCCCCCATTTAGTTCAGCTCTCCCTCCCCGTTTTTCTATGTTTGTCTACAGCAAGAGTTTGGAGTCTCCATCTTCCTCTTTTCTGATATTGCCTTTAATTGTTTTTTTGTTGTTGTTGTTTTCTCCTTTTGAGCCTGGTGGGAAAGGTCAGCTGTCAGCAGAGGGGCTGTTCACTACTGATAAGGCCTTCAGGAGATTGGATTGAAGTCATTAAGTGGTGCTCCCTCCCTGTAGACACAGTCTGCAGTGCTGCAGGACAAAAACAAACAGAAATCAGGACATGGAATAAATAAAGCAAATTCAAATTCGGTGAGCTAGTGAGCACAAGGACACAGTTGTGCACCTAACCATCTAGACTTTCTCAGTGCATGGCTCTCTCTCTCTCTCTGTGTGTGTGTATGTGTGTGTGTGTGTGTGTGTCTTATAAGACATTGACATTCCCATTAAAACGTCTGACTTGGTGCAGACACCAAGTTTTGTAGCTAACGGAGCACAAATCAGAGGAGGATGTAGAGTTAGATCTTTGACCTCTGACCCTAATTTGTTGGATGATGCCAGGCAAGTGACATAAGATCTAGTCCTTTACTCAAAGGCAGAGGCAAAGATGAAGTGATTCACTTCTTAAAATGATTTTCAGTGCTCCCCTCGTGTACTAACGTCTGTCAGTGGAAGAAATGGGTAGAAGGTTTCAAGAATGGACTAATTGTCCTCTCACTGACCCCTAGCTCGAAGACCTTCTGTGATACTAAAATCTGAAGTAGAGGCAGCAAGAACAGCAAGCATCTTGTAAATCCATGAGGAGGAGGATGATAATGGAGTCTCCCATCTTAAATGAGAAGCAGCAAGGCCTAGTGGAAACAGCAAGGGCCTGGGAGTTAGAGGACTGGGGTTCGAATCCCTGCTCCACTCTTCATCTGCTATGTGAATTTGGGCAAGTTACTTAATGTCACTGTGCCTAATTACCTCATCTGTAAAATGGAGATTAAGACTGTGAGACCCATGTGGTACATGGACTGTGTCCAACCTGGTTATCATTTATCTACCCCAGCACCTGGTTTAGTCCCTGACATGGAGTAAGTTTTTAACAAATACCATTAAAAAAAGCATGATGGTGTAAAATTGTTGCTAAGTATGGAAAGATCAACCGAACTGTGGCCCCACTATTTGCCTACTGTACAGCACTGTGCAAGTCACTTAACTTCTCTGGGCCTTAGTTTCTTCATCTTTGAAATGGAGGTTAAATCAATCGACGGTATTTATTAAGAACATACTGTGTGTACAGGACATATTACATGCTTGGGAGAGTAAAATACAACAGAATTGGTAGATACTTTTCCTGCCCACAAGGAGCTTTCAGTCTAGAGTTAAATGAGTGTTCTCCTTCCCCTATTGACTTTGAGTGCCATGAAAGACAGAGACTATGTTCAATGTGACTATTGCCTAGCTAACTGAGCAGTTGGTGCACCGTTTGGCAAATATTAAGTCTTTAACAAATATACTATTATTATTACTATTATTATCATTACTTGAAGTGTGTTCCTCACTTTACAGCAATCCATATGAGGGCCAGAATTCTTGTTGTGGTACATAGACAGTGACTTTACCATAGCAACCTTCAAGGATTTTCTTCATGTGAGTTGTTGTTAGCAACCTAATCATTTCCTAGCCACTGTAATTATGTCACATAAGTATTTGGATACTTATTCCTTTTTATGGTATTTTTTAAGAGTTTACTATATACCAAACACTGTTCTGAGTGCTGGGGTAGATATAAGATAATCAGGTTGGATGTGGTCCTTGTCCCACATAGGGCTCACAGTCTTCATCCCCATTTTACAGATGAGGTAACTGATGTACAGAGAAGTTAAGTGACATGCCCTAAGTCACATAGGAGACAAGTGGCAGAATTGGGATTAGAACTCTGCTCCTCTGACTCCCAGGCCTGTGGTCTTTCCACTAGGCCATACTGCTTCTCAACCTCAACCTGGTAGCACTTATGTAGATATCTTTAAAGTCTGCTACTTCCATTTACTTGTAGTTTATTTTAGTCACTGTCTGCCTGGCTGGATTTTAGTTCCTTGAGGGCAGGTATAGTGTCAACTAATTCTGTTGTACTTAATAGTGCACTTAATACAGTGCTCCACACACAAAATAAAAGCCCCATAAATAATGTTGATTCATTAACCATTGACATCCCGAAGAGCTTGTATTCCATTCAGACTCTTGCTTTGGCCTTGACATAAAATTCAGGCTTCAGTTGTGATCATCCAAGCACCTAAATTCAGATTAGACTCTTCTGATATTTAATGATTGTCTGAATAGGTGATAAATAAGTTCCTTGGTTACTGTTCCTAGTTGACTAGTTTTACTTGTGTCATCTGAATGGGATCGATGAGTTGAAACTGACAGAAGCTGGAGGCATGTAGAAAAAAAAATCAGCCTCAATAAGCTCCACTGTTTTGTTCATTTTCTATTATGGTATTTGTTAAGCACTTCCTATGTTCCAGACACGGTACCAAGTGCTGGGGTAGATACAAGCTAGTCAGGTTGGATCCAGTCCATGTCCCAGTGGGGTTTACAGTCTCAATCTCCATTACAGATGAGGTAACTGAGGCCCAGAGAAGTTAAGTGACTTTCCCAAGGTTACACAGCAGAAAAGCAGTGGGGCCGAGATCAGAGTCCTGGTCGTTCTGACTCCGAAGCCCATGATCTATCCAGTAGATCAACTGCTTCTCACCAGAAAAGGTGGTTTATTAAGGCATGGTACAAACAGAAATGGAAAACGCTAGAGAATTCAAGGTAAATGTGTGGGGCAGAGACCTGAGCATCAGCACACATAGTTTGTGACTGATTCTGAGTGGCATGTTACTCTCAGGACTCTATTTTCATTCAACTGCAAAATGCAGGTAATTACTCTGGACAGCCTTTCAGCTCCGGTAAGAAAAAGTAACACTAGGTCAGCAACTTTTTTACTATGGTATCTTGGGACCCGCACAGAACTATTCCTTTACGTGTTTGATTCATTGCTTTGCCCAACCTGGTATTAAATGATTCAAGCGACGCAAACTTCTAAGTGTTTCATGGCATGCTTCTGGGTTGGGTCTCTGTTCTTTGCTTTAGTTGTCAGGAGTCACAATACAGTGGTAAGTGTTTACCATATATGGCCATAGATTCTACAATATAAAACTGGATCAAGGATGGTTCTAATCTGTTTTGCTTCCCAGGATTTGTGTGGCTTTCATTAGGTTTCTTCTCCAGCTTAGTAATGAACACAGTATCGTGGAGTAAATTTGCCCTTTGGACTGCCATGGCAAGATTCTGTCTGGTAGACTGTCCTGAATTTCTCTTGTCTCCACTCCATCTGCCTTTCAAAGTCATTGTCTTGTCCCTCAATCAATCAATCAAATCAATGGTATTTATTGAGTCTTCACTGAATGCAGAGCCCTGTACTAAGCACTTGGGAAAGTACGACACAATAGAGTTGGCAGACAAGATCTCTATTCCCTACTCCCAACCCCAATACCAGTGCTTTCTCCTCTCTGAAGCGAAACATTAAAATTACTCCCTCCTTCAAGTGCTTATTATGGGCTAGGCACAAGACTAGTGCTGGGGTAAATCCAATATTAATCAGGTTGGACAATGTCCCTGTCCCACATGGGACTTGCAGTCTAAATTGGAGGGAGGATTTCATCCCCGATTTACATATGAGGTAACTGAGTCAAAGAAAAGTTAATAATAACAATAATAATAATAATGGCATTTATTAAGTGCTTACTATGTGCAAAGCACTGTTCTAAGCGCTGGGGAGGTTACAAGGTGATCAGGTTGCCCACGGGGGCTCACAGTCTTCATCCCCATTTTACAGATGAGGTTACTGAGTAAAAGATAAGTTAATAATAACAATAATAATAATAATGGCATTTATTAAGCGCTTACTATGTGCAAAGCACTGTTCTAAGCACTGGGGAGGTTACAAGGTGATCAGGTTGTCCCACGGGGGGCTCACAGTCTTAATCCTCATTTTCCAGATGAGGGAGCTGAGGCCCAGAGAAGTGAAGTGACTTGCCCAAAGTCACACAGCTGACAATTGGCAGAGCCAGGATTTGAACCCATGACCTCTGACTCCAAAGCCCGTGCTCTTTCCACTGAGCCACGCTGCTTCTCAAGCAAGTGAAGTGACTTTCCCGAGGTCACACAGCACCCCTTGATCTCCTCATTCCCAGGCCCCCATGATCCTTAGCCAGTATGACATGGTACTCTTGAAACCCCCAAAGTTCCTCTCCCTCCACCCATTTAGAGGTTGAATCCAGCAATTTGCGTTGTTAGGGTAGGGACCATCTCTATATGTTGCCGCTTTGTACTTCCCAAGTGCTTAGTACAGTGCTCTGCACACAGTAAGCATTCAATAAATATGATTGATTGAATAATAACTGTGCCATCCAATTCCCTTAATTTCCATTGCTCCCTTCAATGTTGTCCCCACTCTCCCCAATTAATCCCTTCTCCCTAAAGTCCCTGTACTTGTGCCTTCTTGTTTAATGGAGTCTCTTTCAAACTCCTCAAGCTTTTGCTAATCCTAGACCGGGCAGTTGACCCTAGCATTACAACTTCTCCAGCCCCTTCAATAGTGAGTATTTCTCATTGACAAACAATGTCCACACTGCCTGTAGAAGACAATAGAGAAACAATGTGGCTCAGTGGAAAGAACGTGGGCTTGGGAGTCAGAGGTCATGGGTTCGTATCCCTGCTCAGCCGCTTCTCAGCTGGGTGAACTTGGGCAAGCCACTTCACTTCTCTGAGCCTCAATTCCCTCATCTGTAAAATGGGGATGAAGATTGTGAGCCCCACGTGGGACAATCTGATGACCTTGTATCCCCCACAGCACTTAGAACAGTGCTTTGCACATAGTAAGCGCTTAACAAATACCATCATCATTATTACTATTATAATATAACAGGGGCTGGCAGGATTTGGTCCTCTACAGTGGCTCTGAGGCCCTCTTCTAGCCTAAGAACAGGTTTATAATTGATCAATCAGTCAGTCTATTAACTGAGCATTTACTGTGTGCAGAACACTGAACTAAGCACTTGGAAGAATACAATGTAACAATATAACAGACACATTCTCTGCTTACAATGATCTTACAGTATAGAGGGGGAGACAGACATTAATATAAAAAAATTACCAATATATACATGAGTGTTGTGGGGCTGGGGGTGGAGGGGACAATAAACAGAGCAAGTCAGGACAACACAGAAGGGGAAAAAGGAGATGAAGAAAAGGAAAAGAGGGCTTAGTCAGGGAAGGCCTCTTGGAGAAGATCTACCTTCAGTAAAGCTTCGAAGGGGAAGAGAGTAAGTATTTCTTGGTTATGAAGAGGGTAGCCATTCCAGGCCAGATATAGGATGTGGGGGAGTAGTCGACAGTGAGACAAATGAGATCAAGGTTCTGTGAGTAGGTTGGTATTAGGGGAGTTAAGTGTGCAAGGTTGGGTTGTAGCACGAGAGTAGTGAGGTGAGGTAGGAGGCGGCAAGGTGATTGAGTGCTTTAAAGCCAATGCTAAGGAGTTTCTATTTCATGTGGAGGTGGATGGGCAACCATTGGAGATTCTAGAGGAGTGGGGAAACATGAATGGAACATTTTTGTAGTAAAATGATCTGGGCAGCAGATTGAAGTATGGACTGGAATAGAGAGAGGCAGAAGGCAGGGAGGTCATCAAGGAGGCTGATACAATAGTCAAGATGGAGTAGGATAAATCATTGGATTAATATGTCAGCAGTTTAGATGGAGAGGAGATGATGGATTTTAGTGATGTTGTGGATGTTCAACCGACAGGATTTAGTGATGGTTTGAATATTTGGGTTAAGTGAGAGAGAGGAGTCAAGGATAATCCAAGGTTATGGGCTTTTAAGACAGGAAGGATGGTAGTACTGACTACAGTGATGGGAAAGTCAGGGGAAGGACAGGGTTTGTGTGGGAAGATAAGGAGTTCTGTTTTTGACATATTAAGTTTGAGGTGATAGGATGATATTCAAGTAGAGATATCTTGAAGGTAGGAGGAAATGCAAGACTACAGAGAGGGAGAGAGATCAGGGCTGGAGGTGTAGATTTGGGAATCATCCACATAGAGGTGGTAGTTGAAGGCAAGGGATTGAATGAGATCTCCAAGAGAATGGGTGTGATGGAAAATAGAAGGGGACCCCAAAATGAACCTTGAAGGACCCCCACAGTCAGGGGGTAGGAGGCAGAGGAGGGGCCTGCCGAAAGAGACTGAGAATGAGTAGTTAGAGAGAGAGGAGGAGAACCAGAAGAGGATATTGTCAGTGAAGCAGAGGTTGGATAACATTTCCAGGAGAAGGGGGTAGTTGACATTGTTGAAAGCTGAGCAGTCAACGAAGATCAGGATGGAGTGGATGCCATTGGCAAGAAGGAGATTATTTGTGACCTTCAAGAGGGTGGTTTCTGTTAAGTGAAGCCAGATTGGAGGGGGTCAAAGAGAGAATAGGAGGAGAGGAACTTAAGGCAGTGGGTTTTGAAAACTCACTCAAGGAGTTTGGAGAGGAATGGTAGGGTAGTGATGGAGCAAACCTGCAAGGAGCTGTGCGGTCAAAGGAGGGTTTTTTTTAGGCTAGGGGAGACATGGGCTTGTTTGAAAGCCTTGGAGAAGAAGCCAATGGAGAGTGAACAGTTGAAGATAGTGGTTAGGAAGGGAAGAAGGGAGAGGGCAAGTGTTTTGATAAGATGCATTATAGAGTCCCACTGACTCTATCACCCTTCCAGAAAGCTTTATGAGTGCCACACAAGTGGAAGATTTGGCCACAACTAAGAAAATAGCCCATTTTTATTGTCATACAAAATCACATTGATCCTCTCTACGCATTTACTCCAGGACTTAGATTTCTAACTCCTTGAAGGTAGGGATTATATCTTTAGATGTTTGTTACCCAGGGCCTAGTATGGTATTCTGATGCATTGTTGCTCAGTTATCACTTAGGAGGTGGAGGATGAGAAGGAGGAGGTGAGGACCTTTGCAGCTTTCCTTGTCTAGAGTGGATAATTGATGTGTGTCAACAAATTCTATCAGCTTTACCTTGATGGCATCTCTAGAACCTGGCCCTTCCTTGCCATCCAAACTATTACCATGCTGACCCAAGCCCTTATCATACCTCACTTGACTTCTGCATCAACCTCCTCGCTGACCTCCTGACCTCCAATCTCTCCTCTCTCCAATCTTTACTTCACTCTGATGTCTGTCTCATTTTTCTAAAAAAAATTCAGCCTACATGTCCCCACTCCTCCAAAATCTCCAACCGGTTTCCATCCATCTCCATGTTAAACAGAAACTCCTTACCGTGCTTGAAGGCACTCTTTCATCTCTCCTCTCCAGCCTCACCTTGCTGATCTCCTATTACAACCCAGCATATATGGCTCCTCTAAGGCCAACCTACTCACTGTATCTCCCTGTCGTGTCTTACTGCTGACTCCTTGCCAAGTTACAAACTTTGGCCTGAAATTCATACCTCTTTCCTATTTGATAGGCCACCAAAATCCTCACCTTCAATGCCCCAGTAAAATCACATCCCCTCAGAGAGGCCTTCCTTAACTAACCGCTCATTTCCTCAACCTATAGGCGATCCCCTCTGGATCACCTATGCACTTGGGTGTATACTGCTTTAGCATTCTGAATCTCACCCTGCAGCACTTATGTACATAAACCTATACTCTGCCCCTTCCCCTATTTGTAATTTATTGTAATGTCTGCCTCCCCCTCTAGACGCTAAGCTCCTCCTAGGTGGGGATCATGCTTATCACCTTTATTGTATTGTATTCTCCCAAGCTTTTAGGACTGTTTGCTTTGCACAGTAATTGATTGAAGATAGAACTGTTGATGAAAGCAGGAATAATACAATGGGAAGAGGACATAGGTTCATTGGGTGGAAATTCTCACTTCTTTGCTATGATTTAGGAGTTGTTTCTGGGGTTTCTGCTGATTGAGGCTTTGCTTTAATTACAGTTGTGGTATTGGTTAGAATTTTATTATGTGCCAAGCACTCTTCTAAGCCCTCGGGTAGAGACAAGTTAATCAAGTCAGACACAGTCCCTGTCCCACATGGGGCACAACAGTCTAAGCAGACAGAAGAACAAGCATTGAATCCCCATTTTACAGATGAAGAAACTGAGTCACAGAGAAGTTAGGTGACTTTGCCCAAGGTCACACAGCAGGCAAATGGTAGAGTTGGGATTAGAATCCAGATTATCTGATTTCCAGACCTTTGCTCTTTTCATTCCAACAGCTGTAATAAGAAAAAACAAAAGGAGAGAGTGGGACTTTTCAGGTCCACCGCTCCAGCTCCCCTGGTGAGTGACAAGACTGAAGGGGTGGGTATAAGGTGAATTACAGAAAAAGGACTTAACTGTGTTCTGAAGAGCAGAGTCATGTTGAGAGTACTGCCTTTCTGTTGCATTTTTCCATCTTTAGATACAAAGTCACTTCAGTAATAAGAAGCTATTAGGCAAGGGATGCAAAAAGATTAATCATTCAATGGTATTTATTGAGCGTTCTCTCTGTATAAGAATGATGGCATTTGTTAAGTGCTTACTATATGCAAAGCACTGTGCTAAGCGCTGGGGGGATACAAGGTGATCACATTGTCAAGTAGCTTTGAATTGAAGCAAGGAAATGAACCAGCTGCCAATTTTATTCCATTTCTCTGATTCCAGTGTTTCCCATTTTCAGTCTATCAATTATATTTATTGAATGCTTGCTGTATACAGAGCTCTTTACTAAGCACTTGAGAGGGTACAATATCACAGACGTGGTAGACACGTTCCCTGACCACAGCAAGTTTACAGTCTAAAGGGGCAACCATCTTCTACCTTTGCCTTAGTTGCACATAAATTCATGAATGCTCACATTGTGATGTTTTACAAAAGGAGTTTGTTAATGATTACACTTCAGTGGAAATCTCTTTTTCCCCTGATAACCTTAGTTATTCTATTCTATTCACGAAGAAATTACTTTTTGTTAGAATCATCCTTATTATTTTTTTAAGACTATTATGCTTGTTATTGTCATTCAGAACTTGATAGTCTCCTCTGGGCTCTTGTTTTGTCAGGGTTCTTCCCATAATTGCTCATCTTTGACCTCACTCCATGAATAAGGTGGGAGAAGGAAGTCAGATGTTCTCCAAAGAGAGATACAGCAGTGCAGATTATCCTTGTCAGATTAGAGAAAGAACATGAGGAATAGGTAAGGGGTCTGTTATTTCTAAACCTGTTAAATTGTTGAATGAGTTGAAGGAAAAAATTTTGAAAGAGGAGCTAAATAGTGTCACTATTACATTGTCATGATGGAAATGAATAACCAATGGTGAACAATACCTTCTGTTCTGAAGGAACATTTAAGACTGTGAGCCCGTCTTCTAGACTGTGAGCCCGTTGTTGGGTAGGGACTGTATCTGTATGTTGTCAACTTGTACTTCCCAAGCGGTTAGTACAGTGTTCTGCACATAGTAAGCGCTCAATAAATACGATTGAATGAATTTAAGGTCCTTAGAAAGATTATATGGATCTCACTAGGCAGTTGTAAGAGGAAATAAATGAAAATAAGGCACATGCCACTTCGAGGAAGACTTGCTACTTAATATTGGCTTTGGGCAATAGATATTGATTGGATCACTGTTAGACCATTGAGTGTTTTTTGCAATAAAAACAATGATCATGATAATGTGATTCATTCATTCAAGTGTATTTATTGAGCACTTACTGTGAGCAAAGAACTGTGCTAACGTTTTGGGAGAATGCAATACAACAACGAACAGACATATTCCCTGCCCATGTCCTCAAAGGGCTGTTGTTTGGCTGGGTATTTCAGTGAAGCTTGAACCATGGAACCACTGAACCATTATTTTCTAGTTCTCTTTGGGTATAGTTGAGGTGTCTTCCCTATTGCAGATTCTAGTTACTCATTTTCTCCTTTGACTAGAATCTACTCTCTGTTTCTTTCCTTAACTTTAAGAACTTCCAAGGGAGTGTGAGAGATACCATCTCAAGTCTTTTCCTCTCCATCCAAACTGTTACCATATTAATCCAAGCATTTATCCCATCCCAGTTTGATTACACTATCAGCCTTCTTGCTGACTTCCTTGCCTCCTGTCTCTCCCCACTACAGTCCATACTTCACTCTTCAAGAACCTTGGGTGGTTGCCAATCCACCTCCACATCAAACAGAAACTCCTTAGCATTGTCTTTAAAGCATTCAATAACCTTTCCCCCTCCTACCTCACCTCACTACTCTCCTACTATATCCCAACCCACACACTTTCCTCCTCTAATGCCAACCTACTCACTGTAACTTGATCTCTCACCCAATGTCCTGTCTCTGATCTGGAACATCCTCCCTGTAAATTACTCTCCCTACTTTCAAAGCCTTATTGAAGGCACATCTCCTCCAAGAGGCCTTCCCTTACTAAGCACTTATTTCCTCTTTTCACAGCTCTTCTGTGTCACCATGACTTGCTCCCTCTAATCACCACCCATCCCACCTTCCCCAACCCCACATATCTGTAATTTACTTATATTAATGTTTGTCTCTCCGTTTAGACTGTAAGCTTGTTGTGGGCAGGGAATGTGTCCATTATATTGTTGTGTTATACTCTCCCAAACGTTTAGTACAGTGCTGTGCACACAGTAAGCATTCAATAAATACAATTGACTGATTGACTGATAGAAATTTACCAGGTTCTAGTGAAGCTTATTCCACGGGAGAATGAAATTGGGACTGCTTTGTTGAATAACTATTAATGAGGATAAAAATCAGCTGTCCTGATTTTGGATGACTAAAGGAAAATGAGGAATTAGGGATTGCATCAAGGACTGAACTGAGAACACTGTGTTGGTCCCGTAGCTGAATCAGACTCCTAAACCACACACGATCAAAGTTGGGATTTAGTTAGTAACACAAGTGGGAAAGGATCACAGAAAAAAAAGTTGAGGTTTGCAAAGTAATTTTCACAGCCCCTGAGGTTTAAGGATGTCAGAATTCCATGGTTTGTCTTGGAAACATCTTTATCACTCTGTACTGGTATATTATTATTGTAGTTATTATTGCTATTACTAACATTACTCTGTGTCAAACACTGTTCTAAGCAATGGGGTAAGTAATAGTCAGACACATTCCCTGTCCCATATTGGGCTCACAGTCTAAATAGGAGTCATTGAATCCCCATTTTACAGATGAGGGAACTTAGGCCCAGAGAAAGAAGCTAAGTGACTTGCCCAAAATCAGGCAGCCGGCAACTGGCAGAGCTGGGATTAGAACCCAGATCTTCTGACTCCCAGCCTGTATACTTTTTATGTATGTATCCATAATTTGTTTAAATGTGTGACTCCCCCTCTAGACTGTAAGCTCCCTGTGGGCAGGGAGCATGTCAACCAACTCTGTTGTATTGCTCTCTCCCAAGCACTTAGTACCATGCTCAGCACACAGTAAGTGCTCAATTAATACGATTACTTCAGCAAGTACTTAATAAATACCATTGATTGATCCATTAGCTGAATATTGAATTGCTCCACAAAAAGTGGTAAAGAGAAATAGAATAAAATCAGTTGATGGTATTTACTGAGCTCTTGCTGTGTGCACAGCACTGTACTTAAGTGCTTGGGAGAGCACGATACAACAGTGTTGGCAAATGCACTATCTGCCCACAAGGAGCTTACACACTAGAGGGTCTGTAAAAACAAGAGAATACACATATGGCTACTTATAGCCCCAAAACATGTTCATTCAGTTTCTCAAGGAAGTTCTTAAAAAGGCGTACTTGAATATGCTTTTCTTCATTCATTCATTCATTTAATCACACTTACTGAGTGTTTACTGTATGCAGAGCACTGTACTAAGCACTTGGAAAGTACAATTCGGCAACAGAGACAATCCCTACCCAACAACAGGCTCACAGTCTAGAATGGGAGAGACAGACAACAAAACAAGTAGACAGGCATCAGTAGCATCAATTTAAATAAACAGAATGATGACTATAGATATATACAATATACACATCATTAATAAAATAAATACAATAATAAATATGTACATATATACACAAGTGCTGTGTGGAGGGGAAGGGGGTAGAGCAGAGGGAGGGATAGGGGCAGTGGGGAGGGGAGGAGGAGCAGAGGAAAAGGGGGGCTCAGTCTGGAAAGGCTCCTGGAGGAGGTGAGCTTTCAGTTCACTTACCATACTACACCAACTCTCTCTGGAACCTTTTACACAGAGATTGTTTCCTTTCTGGCATTGATTGGTAGATGTGGCTGTGCCAATCCTTTCCCCTTCAGGAGATACACCAGCAGAATGCCAAACCTAGGAGGAAAGCATGAACCAGTTATTCATTCAATTCAATTCAATTCATTCAATTGTTATTCATTCAATTCAATTCATTCAATTGTATTTATTGAGCACTTACTGTGTTCTAAGCACTATACTAAGAAATTGGGAGAGTACAATACAACAATAAATAAGCTGTAAGTCACTAAACTGTACTCCTTGAGGGCAGGGATCAGGCCTACCTAATTCTATTGCACTCCCCCAAGTGCTTAGTACAGTGTTCTGTTCATAATAAGCACTCAATAAATACCACTGATTGATCGATTTGGTGAATTCCCCAAGATTGATCATTTTAGATGTGACTTTTCAAAGTTATTATTCCCTTTCTCGAGCCTACTAACATTCAATTTTGGCACTGCTAGCTAAGGGGCAACATGACGGGGAAACAAACTGGATCAGGGTCCTGCCCCAGTTTTTCACAGGGATTCAAGCAGGAGAAGCACTACCTGTAATGTTCTCCTAGGCCAAGCCCCTTAGCAAGACTACCCCCCAACTCCTTCAGGCTTATTTCCCCACCAATCAGATCCTTACTGGGGAAACAGTGTTGCATAGTAGATAAAGCACAGGCCTAGGAGTCAGAAAGTCATGGGTTCTAATCCCAGTTTTGGCACTTGTCTGCTACATAACATTGGGCAAGTCACTTCACTTCTCTGGGCCTCAGATATCTCATCTGTAAAATGAGATTGAGACTGTGAGCCCATGTGGGACAGGGACTGTGTCCAACCTTATTTCTTGTTTCCACCCTGGTGCTTAGTACAGGGCACGGCACATAGTAAACCCTTATATTTAGCAAATTATTATTATGAGAAGCAGCGTGGCTTCGTGGAAAGAACATGGGCTTGGGAGTCAGAGGCTGTGGGATCTAATCCTGGCTCTGCTACTTGTCAGCTGTGTGACCTTGGATAAATCACTTAACTTCTCTGTGCCTCAGTTACCTCATCTGTGAAATGGGGATGAAGACTGTGAGCCCCACGTGGGACAACATGATTACCTTGAATCTACTCCAGTGCTTAACAAATGCCATCATTATTATTATTATTACTATTACTACTATTACTATTACTACTACAACTAATACTGATAAGCTGTGTGTCCTAATGGACAGAGCTCACATGTCTGGGAGTCAGAGGACCTGGGTTCTAATCCCAGCTCTGCTATATGCTTGAGCAAGCCACTTAAACTTAACTTCTCTAGACTCAGTTTCCTCATCTGTAAAATCAGATCTGTAAAATTTGTAAAATCAGTATCAGTATCCTACTTAGACTGTGAGCCCCACATGGGACAGGGACTGTGTCTGGCCTGATTATCTTGTGTCTATCCCGGTGTTTAGTACAGTGCTTGGCATATAGTAAGTGCTTAATAAATATCAGTTATTATTATTAATACTTTTGCTACTATTTTAACTTGTGATCTTGGGCAGAAATTGAGCAGGAGTTGGGATGGTATCAAGATGAAATGCTACTTACAAGTTTCAGTCTTTCATTGCTCCTGATTTTTGTTTTGGTTTTGTTAGTGGTATACTAAGAGGAAAATCTCAACCTGTCATCACAAGAAATCTCTGCCTGTCTGAAAACATTCATCCATTCATTCTTATTTATTGAGCGCTTAATATGTACAGAGCGCTGTACTAAGCGTTTGGGAAAGTACAGTACAACAATAAAGTTGAGGAAGGTCCCAGGAGTTTTCAAGGGCTTCCAGACATTGGAGGCCACCAGTGCACTCAGTCACCTGTAGTCAATCAGTCAGTTAATCATATTTATTGAGTGCTTACTGTGTGCAGAACACTATACAAAATGCTTTGGAGAGTACAATTTAACAATATAACAGAGACATTCTCTGCCCACAGCAAGCTTGTAGTCTAGAGGAGGAAGAGACACACATTAATATAAATAAATGAAGTACTGCCATTGGAGGGCATGTAACTTAGCAGCAGGAATCTTGAAGGTTGCAGAAATTTCTGCTCGGTTTCCTTTCTCCTGGACTAGGGTCACTCAGGCAACTAGGTGTCAAATCCATCTGTACAGTCATGAGGGATGGAGTACACTTAATAATAATAATAATAATGGCATTTATTAAGCGCTTACTATGTGCAAAGCACTATTCTAAGCGCTGGGGAGGTTACAAGGTGATCAGGTTGTCCCATGTGGGGCTCACAGTATTAATCCCCATTTTACAGATGAGGTAACTGAGGCACAGAGAAATTAAGTGACTAGCCCAAAGTCACACAGCTGACAATTGGCGGAGTCGAGATTTGAACCCATGACCTCTGACTCCAAAGCCCGTACTCTTTCCACTGAGCCACGCTGCTTCTCCAACTTCTGTGCAACTTCTTCACTTCTGTGCAACTATACTGATACACCTCTTAAGGGGTATCGGTGGAATATATCATCTTGCATTTTGAATGGACTGTTGCCAAGGGATGCTGAGGTAATTTCTCCCAAAGCTTTGTGAGATGGACACCCAGTCTGAAAAGAGCCCGAATCATAGTTTTCTGCTACATTAGCTCTTTGAAGATTGTCCCTTCCCACCCCCTCTAAAAATCCCTTCCCCTCTTTGTCTCTACACCCAAAATGAAATATTTTTTCGAGAAATACACATACAGTTGTGATTTACATAACATAAATTGCCAGGGATCTTAGCAAATAAAATTGTGTAAAGGCTCGTTCATGTCACATATATATCAGTGTTCATATTAACAAGTCATTTGAGAGATCACAGCCCACGTTTTCATATGCTTTGAAAACTGATTAAAATTTTTGGTTTATATACACTTCTGAAGTGCATCTACTGTTCAGTCAATCAGCCACTTACAAATCATGTGTAAATGAGGAGACTACATACTCAGTTTTGGCGACGTTTCTCTGCAGTGAGAATCCATTTTATTTTAACACATACAATTGAATGTAAATGTTAGGGTGGTACAATTTACATGTATCTAAACAGACTATTAGTGAAGGGAGTGCTGCTGCTCTATTATCAAATAATAGCTTTGTATTAAGCTGTTTCTTGGAATTTTACATAATTCTTGTATTCATTTTCTCCACCCATTTTGTACGAGGTTTATTGCATCTCTCACCCCATCCTTTTGTATTATAGGCTCAATAAGAGGCCAAAAAATACTCAGGGGAATCCTTGAGCCTCATGTTCATTTCTATACTTTTTATGCATTTTTTAATATTTTATTCATATATTTAGTTGTACATTCAGGGATTTTTTTTTCAACTGTTTCATCCTGATGGGTTTGGACCAATTCCTGTTTAATCCTTTCTCTCCCTTCTGCTTTCACAGGACTGGGAGTCAGGAGATGTAGGTTGTAACCCTGGCTCTGCCATTTGCCTAGTATGATTTTAGGCAAGAGGGTTTCTGTGCCACAGTTTTCTCATCTGTAACATGGGGATTAAAAACCCATTCTCTCTTCCTCTTAGACTGAGTCCCATATGGAAACAGATACTGTGTCTACCTCAGGCCTTAGCACAGTACCTGGTACACAGTAAGTGCTGAACAAATACTATTATTATTAATAATAATAATATCATCATTATATTTACCTAACATCCCAATTGGATTGTAAATCCCGAAGGGCAGTGCTCATGAATCTTGCTACTGTTTTACCAATCAATTAGTTGTATTTTTTGAGTACTTACTGTGCACAGAGAATACAACAGGGTTGGTAGATATGTTCCCTAACAACAGGCACTCAGTGCCATATATCAACTTACTGACAAAAGCAGTGCTACATAAGTTATGATATCTGATTAGCTGAGTTTAAAATGCCATCATGACGTCTTCTGGGCAACTGCTGTTTTTGGTGAGTTGCTTGTGAGTTGGTGAGTTTCCCTCACTTTGTTGGTGATTCTACCCCAGAGCTCAGTACAGTGCCTGGAACATAGTAAGCACTTAACAAATGCCACAGTTATCATTATTATTATTACCATTATTGATTTATAACAAGTTTGCAGGTGAATGTCAATACTTTCCCAGATAAAATATTTGGAGCCCCTTTAAGGAAGATCAAAATGGCATCATACAGTCCCGCAGCAGCAGGGAGACAAAGGAGAAGTTGCGTGCCCAAGTGGACAGAGCTTGGGCCTGGGAGTCAGAAGGACTTTTTTTAAAAAAATGGCATTTATTAAGCACTTACTATGTGCAAAGCACTGTTCTAAGCGCTTGGGAGGTTACAAGGTGATCAGGTTGTCCCACGGGGTCTCACAGTCTTCATCCCCATTTTACAGATGAGGGAACAGAGGCCCAGAGAAGTGAAGTGACTTGCCCAAAGTCACACAGCTGACAATTGGCAGAGCCGGAGTTTGAACTCATGACCTCTGACTCCAAAGCCCGTGCTCTTTCCACTGAGCCACATTGGTTCTAATTCCACTCAACCTGTTTTCTGTGGTGTGACTTGGGCAAGTCACTTCTGTGCCTCAGTTACCTCATCTATAAAATGGGAATTAATACTGTGAGCCCCACATGATATATGGACTGTGTCACACCTGTTCACCTTGAATCTATCCAAGTGGTTAGTACAGTGTCTGGTGCATAGTAAGCACTACACAAATACCATAAAAAATGGAGGCTGCTTCCTGTCTCCAGGGGATCCTCCAGACCCACCTGCACCCTCCCCCAAGACCGGGCTGAGGGAGGTAAGGGTGGCACTGGTCCTTTAGCACATCTGACTCCACCTATACTCACTCTCTTGGTGAACTCATTCGCTTCCACGGCTTCAACTATCCCCTCAGATGACACCCAAATCTACATCTCCTCCCCTGTTCTCTCTCCCTCCCTCCAGACTCATATCTCCTCCTGCCTTCAGGACATTTCCACCTGGATGTCCGCCCACCACCTAAAGCTCAACAAGTCCAAGACTGAGCTCCTTATCTTCCCTCCCAAACCCTGCCCTCTCCCTGATTTTCCCATCACTATGGATGGCACTACCATCATTCCCGTCTCACAAGCCGACAACTTTGGTGTCATCCTTGACCCTGCTGTCTCATTCACCCCTCACATCCAATCCGTTACCAAAACCTGCTGGTCTCACCTTCGCAACATCGCCAAGATCTGCCCTTTCCTCTCCATCCAAACCGCTACCTTGCTGGTTCAATCTCTCATCCTATCCCAACTGGATTACTGCATCGGCCTCCTTTCTGATCTCCCATCCTCCTGTCTCTCCCCGCTTCAGTCTAAACTTCACTCTGCTGCCCAGATTTTCTTTGTACAGAAATGCTCTGGGCACCTCGCCCCCTCCTACCTCACCTCCCTTCTCTCCTTCTACTGCCCAGCCTGCAACCTCCGCTCCTCCACCGCTAATCTCCTCACTGTACCTCGTTCTCGCCTGTCCCGCCGTCGACCCCCGGCCCACGTCATCCCCCGGGCCTGGAATGCCCTCCCTCTGCCCCTCCGCCAAGCTAGCTCTCTTCCTCCCTTCAAGGCCCTGCTGAGAGCTCACCTCTTCCAGGAGGCCTTCCCAGACTGAGCCCCTTCCTTCCTCTCCCCCTCATCCCCCTCTCCATCCCCCCATCTTACCTCCTTCCCTTCCCCACAGCACCTGTATATATGTATATATGGTTGTACATATTTATTACTCTATTTATTTATTTATTTATTTATTTATTTTACTTGTACATTTCTATCCTATTTATTTTATTTTGTTGGTATGTTTGGTTCTGTTCTCTGTCTCCCCCTTTTAGACTGTGAGCCCACTGTTGGGTAGGGACTGTCTCTATGTGTTGCCAATTTGTACTTCCCAAGTGCTTAGTACAGTGCTCTGCACATAGTAAGCGCTCAATAAATACGATTGATTGATTGATTGATTGATGTCACTCCCCTCCTCAAAAATCTCCAGTGGTTGCCTATCAACCTTCACATGAAGCAAAAACTCTTCACTATCGGCTTCAAAGCTCTCCATCACCTTGCCCTCTCCTACCTCACTCCCCTTCTTTCCTTCTACAGCACAGCCTGCACACTTTTCTCCTCTGCCGCTAACCTCCTCACTTTGCCTCATTCTCGCCTGATCCACCGTCGACCCCTGGCCCACGTCCTACCCCTGGCCTGGAATGCCTTCCCTCCACACATCTGACATACTAGCTCTCTTCCTCCCTTCAAAGCCCTACTGAGAGCTCACCTCCTCCAGGAAGCCTTCCCATAGTAAGCGCTTAACAAGTACCACCATTATTAATACTATTGTCTGAGTAGAACATAATACATTATCCGAAGGAACAGTTGTATGCATTTCTCAGTATTGATCATGGTGTAATTACTATAATGTGAGTCCTTAATGCAAGTTTTCAAAAACATAATGCCCATGATCTCAGAGAACTGTGTACATTATTATAATTATTATTTTAGTATTACTATTATGTTACAAACTTGTGTCTATTCATGCCATCAGTAATGCAACAAATAAATACTAATTCATAACTCAACATTAATGAATGCGGGGCAACTTTTTCTACTGTTCATCCCCTTTGGAAGAAGTAGGCAGATTGATTTAGATTTTGTTTAGATTTTTATTAGCCTTTTCCTTCCCTATTTATTTCAGTTGAATCAGCTCCCGGGAATTCATTTATGTCCTTGTAAAAGCTCTGCAGCATTATATTGTACACTGAGCCAAGGGCTGACCACACACACACACACACAAAAGTATATTGTAGGGAGTTGATGTATTCAGCACTTCACAAGTAAATGATTGGGGGAAAAGAGCTTAGTCATGTTTGCATTTGATTCCTGGCTTCAAGCTAGAGTCGAAATTAGATTTACTTCCAAATATGCAGAGCACATGTCCATTCAGATTTTAACAAGCATATATTTCCTGCAGATCACAAAGCAGTAGATGAGGAGTTAATGAAGGCTATGGTTAGGCAAAGAAGCTTCAAGGTTTTTTTGAAACTGTCTAGAAATTAAAGTCTCAAGTCTAAGACTAGCCTGCTTATGATAAAATGCAATGTGATTTAATCACTGAACATGAAAAATCAGCATGGCCTAGTGGAAAAAGCACAGGCTTGGGAATCAGAGGACCTGGGTTCCAATTCCGGCTCTGCCACTTGCCTAGGGCCAGTCACTTCATTTTGCTGGGCCCCAGTTTCAGTACCTCTTCTCCCTCCTACTTAGACTGTTAGCCCCATGTGAGACAGGGATTGTGTCTGGCCTGATTAACTTATAGCTACCCTAGTGTTTAAAACAGTGCTTGACACATAGTAAGCACTTAACAAGCACCATAATTTTAAAAAAGTCTTTCCCAAACCCAAGTCCATAAATGCACATGTGAATAATTACCACCATATGCATGCCTAGGCATGCCTACATCTACTTTCATACACACACTATTGACTTTTCTGAAATTCCTAGTATTATCAATTTATTTTCCATGATGCAACTCTATCTTGTCTTACATACATTCATCAAATGATAAAAACTTGTTATTGACTGCACCTCAGTCAATATAGCAATATCATTTATTTCCCTGAACATTCTGTGTATAAGGATTGTGTTAATCAGCAATTTAAAAGCCACCCTTCTCTGCCCCACAGCTCTGTACATATCCATCTGTAATTTATTTTAATGTCTGTCTTCTGTCTGTAATGTCTGTAAGCTCTTTGTGAGTAGAGATCATCTATAGCCACTCTTATTGTATTTTGCTTAGCACAGAGTAAGTACATAATCAGTGGTGCTTACTGAGCAATTATCACGTGGAGAGCACTGCACTAAGTGCTTGGGAGAGTACAATACAATAGAGTTGGCAGCGCCCCCCCCCCCCCATCAAACACTCTTGCCTAAAGACTCTAAGTCATAAAATGGGCGAGAACAAAGTAAAAATGCTTAAAATCTTCTTTATCTACTCTCTGTCCCCTAGCCTTCCTTCCTCCACCCCTCAAATAAGGAAATAGAAAGTTTGAAAATAAATCACCTGCAACTTCCTTCAGTTGTGTACCTCTTGATATGCCTCAGCTGGCAAGGCTCAGGTGAAACTTATCTCTCCTAATTAAGGCGGGGTTTTCCCCGAGGCATTTTGGGAGTAGGGCAGGACGTTTGTTCTTTTCTCCTTTTCTGAGAGGAGTCTTTGTGAGTCTTTCTTCTTTCTGCCCCGACTCAAACTACCCACTTAGCACGACGGCAACTTCCCAGTGAAGTCAAGGTTTGTTCATAAAGTCGAATTTAGCCATGCTATTGCTGGGTGAAAACCGAAGTCAGAGGTCTTTGGGTAATTGGGTTTGAGTTATCAGTCATCATCCAAAAAACAATTTTCAATGCTGTAAATGGTCCATTTCAACCAGTCAGTAGCTGAGTGACTCTGTTCCATCTGTAAACTCATCCTTAATGAAGGGATTGGTGGAGGTCATTATATGTACATTTTAGTGAGGCTTGTTAAGATATTAATAGTTTTCTAGGTGTCCAAGCACCGTGCTAAATGCTGGGATAGATAAAAGGTCATTGGATACGATGTAGTTCCTGCCCTACAAGGGGCTCAAAACTTAGGATGGAGGGTGGGAATCTTATCCCCATTTTACAAATGTGGAACCTGTGAAACAGAGAGGTTAAGTCACTGCTAGTCCTCTGGACTGTAAACTCCTGCTCGACAGAGAAGGTGTTGATCTGCTCTGTTGTATTGTACTCTCCTCAACATTTACTACAGTGCTCTGTACATAGTAAGTACTCAGTAAATATGATTGAGTTAACACAGAGAAAAGTGTCAGTGCTTGAGTTAGCACTAGGTCTCTTACTTCCCAGTTCCATGGTCTTTTCACTAGGTTTCACTGTCATTAAAAAGGTTATTTATGTGCCCAGTGCAGTTACTTACTTGCCTAGTATATGCCAGGATGGATGGGGACTGCCAAGATGATGAAGAGGTTCCTTTATAAGATAAAAATGAGACAGTACAGTATATTCAAAGGTATACCTGTCTTCAAGAGACTCCAATGTAACTTTCAACTTTCAACAACAACTCTCTCCTCGACCCCCTCCAGTCTGGCTTCCGTCCCCTTCATTCCACGGAAACTGCGCTCTCAAAGGTCACCAATGACCTCCTGCTTGCCAAATCCAACGGCTCATACTCTGTCCCAATCCTCCTCGACCTCTCAGCTGCCTTTGACACTGTGGACCACCCCCTTCTCCTCAACACGCTATCTGACCTTGGCTTCACAGACTCCGTCCTCTCCTGGTTCTCCTCTTATCTCTCCGGTCGTTCTTTCTCAGTCTCTTTTGCAGGCTCCTCCTCCCCCTCCCGTCCTCTTACTGTGGGGGTTCCCCAAGGTTCAGTGCTTGGTCTCCTTCTGTTCTCAATCTACACTCACTCCCTTGGTGACCTCATTCGCTGCCACGGCTTCAACTATCATCTCTACGCTGATGACACCCAGATCTACATCTCTGCCCCTGCTCTCTCCCCCTCCCTCCAGGCTCGCATCTCCTCCTGCCTTCAGGACATCTCCATCTGGATGTCCGCCCGCCACCTAAAGCTCAACATGTCGAAGACTGAGCTCCTTGTCTTCCCTCCCAAACCTTGTCCTCTCCCTGACTTTCCCATCTCTGTTGACGGCACTACCATCCTTCCCGTCTCACAAGCCCGCAACCTTGGTGTCATCCTCGACTCCGCTCTCTCATTCACCCCTCACATCCAAGCCGTCACCAAAACCTGCCGGTCTCAGCTCCGCAACATTGCCAAGATCCGCCCTTTCCTCTCCATCCAAACCGCTACCCTGCTCATTCAAGCTCATTCTATCCCATCTGGACTACTGCACTAGCCTTCTCTCTGATCTCCCATCCTCATGTCTCCCTCCACTTCAATCCATACTTCATGCTGCTGCCCGGATTATCTTTGTCCAGAAACGTTCTGGGAATATTACTCCCCTCCTCAAAAACCTCGAATGGCTACCGATCAATCTGCGCATCAGGCAGAAACTCCTCACCCTGGGCTTCAAGGCTGTCCATCACCTCGCCCCCTCCTACCTCACCTCCCTTCTCTCCTTCTACTGCCCAGCCCGCACCCTCCGCTCCTCCACCACTAATCTCCTCACTGTACCTCGCTCTCGCCTGTCCCGCCATCGACCCCCGGCCCACGTCATCCCCCGGGCCTGGAATGCCCTCCCTCTGCCCATCCGCCAAGCTAGCTCTCTTCCTCCCTTCAAGGCCCTACTGAGAGCTCACCTCCTCCAGGAGGCCTTCCCAGACTGAGCCCCTTCCCTCCTCTCCCCCTTGTCCCCCTCTCCATCCCCCCATCTTACCTCCTTCCCTTCCCCACAGCACCTGTATATATGTATATATGGTTGTACATATTTATTACTCTATTTATTTATTTATTTATTTTACTTGTACATTTCTATCCTATTTATTTTATTTTGTTGGTATGTTTGGTTCTGTTCTCTGTCTCCCCCTTTTAGACTGTGAGCCCACTGTTGGGTAGGGACTGTCTCTATGTGTTGCCAATTTGTACTTCCCAAGCGCTTAGTACAGTGCTCTGCACATAGTAAGCGCTCAATAAATACGATTGATTGATTTTAGCTTTGAAGCAATGATAAACTTGTTGGTTACCGTTTTAATGGACATGGCCAAACAATTCTGAGATTCCCTGCAAGGTTTTGCTTCTCCCTCCCTTTATTGCTGCTTCATGGGGAGAGACCTCCTTATTGGGTTATCCTCAGCGATCTCTGATTTGAAATGGAAAAGCAAGAAAGCTTATCTGGAATTCCATTAATAAGCCAACTTGATTTTAATGACAATAATAATAGTATTAAGGAAGCACTGGATTAGATAATCATCAGGTTGAACATAATCCCTGTACCATGTGGGGCCTAGAGTCTTAGGGAGTGGGAGAACAAGAATTTCATCTCCATTTTACAGATGAGGAAACCGAGGCCCAGAGAAGTTAGGTGACTCACCAAAAGGCACACAGGAGTTGAGGTAGTGCCAAGGCTTTGTGTTCGTGTTTCTGTGGCGTTAGTGAAATGATCATTTCTGCCCCAGTGGCAGGAGCACGGGCCTGTGAAATACAGGACCTGGGTTCTAATCCCGGCCCTGCCACACACCTGCTGTATGACATCGGGCAAGTCACTCAACTCCTGTGTCTCAGTGCCCACGTCTTGCCTCTGGCCTGGAACACCCTACCTCCTCAAATATGACAGACATTTAGTTTCCCCGGCTTCAAAGCCTTATTGAATGCACATCTCCTCCGAGGCCTTCCCAGACTAGCCCTCCCTTGCCTCTGCTCTGCCTCCCCCCCTTCAGCCTTGTCCTGGCTTGTTCCATTTATTCTCCCCACTCCCAGCCCTGCAGCATTTATGTCCTGTAAACTGCAATTTATTTGTATTGATGCCTGCTTCCCCCCTCTATACTGTAAGCTGGTTGTGGGCAGGGGATGTCTGTTTATTGTTGTATTGTACTTTACTAAGCTCTTACAGTAGGGCTGTGCACACAGTAAATGCTCAGTAAATACATATGTAATCTGTGAGCCCCATGTGGGACAGGGATTTTCTGGCCTGATTAATTTGTATTTACCCCACTGCTTAGTACAGTGCTTGGCCCATAGTAAGTGCTTAACAAACAAGCACCACCTTTTGGTAGGTGCCCCAGCTGCTAAAGAGTCATCAGCTCTCTTCCTCCCTTCAAAGTGCTACTGAGAACTCACCTCCTCCAGGAGGCCTTCCCAGACTGAAGCCCCTTTTTCCTCTCCTCCTCCCCATTGCCCCCTTGCCCTACCTCCTTCCCCTCCCCACAGCACTTTATATATTTATACATATTTATTACACTATTTTACTTGTATATATTTACTACTTTATTTTATGATGTGCATATACATATAATTCTATTTATTCTGACGGTTTTGACACTTGTCTACGTGTTTTGTTGTTTGTCTCCCCCTTCTAGACTGTGAGCCCATTGTTGGGTAGGGACAGTCTGTAGCCGATCTATACTTCCCAAGCACTTAGTTCAGCGCTCTGCACACAGTAAGTGTTCAATAAATACGATTGAATGAATGAATCCAGTTTCTGTTCACGATCAGTAAGTGCTCACTGTTCTCTTTCTTCCTTCCTGCAGCCCGAGATGAGAACGTGGCCACCTTCAGGGGCTCCGAGTACTTGTGCTATGACCTGTCCCAGAACCCCATCCAGAGCAGCAGCGACGAAATCACCCTCTCCTTCAAGACCTGGCAACGCAATGGGCTCATCCTCCACACGGGCAAGTCGGCTGATTACGTCAACCTGGCACTGAAAGATGGAGCGGTCTCTTTAGTCATTAACCTGGGATCCGGGGCCTTCGAGGCCATTGTGGAGCCTGTGAATGGCAAGTTCAATGACAACGCCTGGCATGATGTCAAAGTGACCCGCAACCTGCGGCAGGTAATGGTGGACGGGAGGGAATTATGGAATGCTCACCTTTGAGACGAGGTGGGATTGAGGGCAGGTGAGGGGGATGCAGAGAGGGCACCCAGTGGAAGGTGGGGATGGGGAGTGGACTTAGTCATGGTTGTTGTAAAAGCAGTTAACCACTTTGCTCTCCAGGTTTACCCAAGGAAAACTGTTAAACTTAGCTCCATTGTTCTTTCTTTTTCCATTTTCACTTTTTTTAAAAAAACTTGAATAGATGATTAAGCTTGTGACAACTTTACTTTCATCTCCTCTTGCTATGCTTTCATTTTATCAGTTTCTTAATTGCATTTGAATCTTATCAGTAATATTATTGTTAAAATTGAATTAGGAATCCAGTGTTTTGAAGCCACTGCTCAGGATTTTTTCTTTCTTCTGTTTCCTTTTTAAATTGTGTTAACCATTGCCATGATATAATTTTAATTGTAAAAAAAAATCTACACTGCCTCCTCTCTCTTTTGATTTGTTTCTGGTTGTTTTTAACCTTTAGTCTTGGAATTAATTGGCTGGGATCTTTCTGAATTCCTCTGTTTCTCTGTTCTTTGGTGTTGTGATCTTTATTGCTTGTGTCTCTGCCCATGAGACTCTTCGGTTGTCTGGGAGGATTGGAACGTGGAAGGATCCAAATTAAAAAGTCAACTTTGGAGCACCTTTTCCTGGTTCTGTCCGAGCTTGGGGATCCCCACCGAATGCCTGTCCTAAGCAGGAACCTCCGTCAGGTGACCACATCGTTAGCTGAGTGAACCTTAGGCCAGGAAATGGTCTTCATTCCCATTCCTTCTCTCCCCCACTTCTCTCAAATGTTCAGTTCCCAATGCTTCCAGTGAAAGCTAATAGCTCACATACACCACCTTTTCCTGTAGCAATCTTGAGTTATTTCCTATGTGTGAGAGGTATTTACTCCTTTAATCTGGATTGACTCAGAATGAGTTTCTTATTAATCAGAATATACAATGTAAAGATCTGAAAGTTTGAATGAGGGAAGAAGTTTGCATGATGGTAAACTACATGATGTCTTTGCTTTTCTGTTAGTATAAGCATGAGTTGGAACCTAACTTTCATAGGAGTTTTTGAATGTTTACTGTCTGCTAAAGCAAGAGTTGGCAGTGCTGAGTAAACAGTACAGTTCACACATACCTAGGTCTCTTTTGGAAATACCCTTTCTCTTGCCAAGGTATGTGTGGCAGGTAAGCATCTTGGATCTCTTAATGTGCTCCATTGGTACTAGAGGGAAGGGTGCCACACCACAAAATTTCAAAAGCACAATATGAGTAGGACTGTGTGATCTGCTTTGGCCTTTTCAGCTACCCACACTCTCAGAGGTTAATTTCACCATCAGTGGTGTCTTTTTCAAATTCTAGGGACAACTATATCTAGACCCGCAAATCTCTGGGATTCTTTTCTCTAAGGCCCTAAGATCCTGGGATCTCCCCCTCCCCCTCCCCCTCCCCCCTCCCCCTCCCCCCTCCCCCTCCCCCTCCCCCTCTCCCACACACCTTATAGATAGATAAAATAGTTTTCATGTAACTATTTCCCATCCAGGAGAAACAAGACTACAACTGCCACTTGTTCTAAACATCAGGGCCTGTACCTGCTTCAGCTCTGGTCTGCTGACTGGGGAATAAAAATAGGATACTTTTCCTTCTTGGTCTAATGTCTTTGGCAGAGAGTTGATTTGCATTATGAGTAATTAGAGATTTTAAGTCATGGTTAGAAATCAGGCCAAGGACCAGCTGATCCACTTTTATGCTTCTCTGATAGCGTGATGCTGCAGAGGTTTTGACTGGTTAGTAAAGGCCTTGGTTTTTCTCCTCTAAGAATGCTTCTTATACACTCTAGAGGCAACAAAAATAAAATCCCTTAAGTTTTTATCGATTAAAATGGGAATGATTTATCATTCATTGATGCTGACCCACCTCCAGCCATGTGACACTGTGCTCTGCTACTTGGCTTCCACAAAGGAGCTTACAGAATTGTGGGTCAGGTTTCCCGCATTCTGTTCCCAACCCCAATAACAAACTTCTTGTCTGACTTTGAGCAAGATGCTTAACCTTTCGATGCTTCAGTTCCCATCTGGGAAATGGTGATTGCCATCCTTCCCAGGAGTGGAGGGTGGCTGAATATGCAAAATGCCTTATGCTACAGAATGATTATGATCTCATCTGTGGTCTCGCTGTGAGATCCAGACAATTCATGTAACGGCTCTTTTTGCCTCGAAGGTGACTATGCCTCCACCCTCTGCCAGGTATTTTTTTTTTTTTGAGCATTGCTGTCATATGTTTCTTTGTCTGTCCTGATGAATACTGCCACACAAAAAAAGAAATCTCACCCACATTTTACCAGCTAAAACCATTTGACCTTAGCGTTGAAAAATTTTAAAAGCCAAGTTTATTTACCAATAAAGGGAATCTCTATATAACCCATCTTTTTAAGTCTTCCCAAGGATTTACTTGAAAGGTTAGGACTTCTTCTTATAGAAGATCATGGAAGTGTTAATGTATTTGATAGCTAGAACATGACAACCTCAAAGATAGTTAGGTCAAGTGACTTGGCAGAAAATCTATTCGAATGAAATGAAGGCTCAAGTAGAGATTTTCAAGAGCATTCACTACCATTAATAGCCCCTTTCCATTGCTTATTTTGCTAAAAGAACTATTTTTGATACCTGTTGACTTGTGGCAAGGGGCAGGACACAGGTCACCCCCAACGTCTGTTCAAGAGCAATGATATGGCTTGCAAGAGGAACATGAGGCTAGTGATTGCAGTATTTGTATTTTGCCACCTCTTCTGCCTGCTCCTGTGCCCTGGTCATGTCACAACTTTGCTTTGCCACTGTTGCCCAGCCAGCACAGTGGAATACTGACATCCCAATTTATAGCTTCTTTAGCAGACAGCACCAGAAGGAAATGGAGTCCAGTCAAGGAAAGGTATTTTAGAATCCTTTGCTCTTTTATACACTTAACCCCATCCTCCAGTCCCCCATAACCCTACCCTTGATAGGATTCATTCTTTCTGTCTCTAGGAGAGGTGTTTATACAGTCAGAATCCCGACAATGTATTGTTAAAGAAAAAGCAGAGACTATTTTGGCTAAATGACCAACAAGCCTGATTTCTCTCTCCCCTCCCCCTGCAAAACAAAGGGTTACAAAAAAGACTAGTTTTTATGGACAGTATGGACAGCAAGGGCCTGCTAAAGCTTCTGGAGCAGGAGAAAGAAAAATAATCTTCCCATTCCTTCTCTTCTCCAAGCTTAAAAAGTAGCACAGGCCTAGGAAAACGTTGGACGCACATACTCTCTGAACCTTCCCACATATTCTCTCAGAATCTTGTCTCATTCATATTTAACAAGTGATTTCAATGAGTGTGGACACTTGATTTAGAGAAGGAGCCTTGAGCTCACCTGAGGTAGAGGCAGCTGAAGAATGAAGGAAGCTCCAATGTAGTTTTTCTGTCACTCAGCACCCTTTTCCAAGGATGCCTTTTGGGCTACTTGGAGGGGCTTGTTGGGGCAAGAAAAAACAGAAGAGGGTGAGAATGTTCCCTTTGCTTTATGGGCCTGGTCATGGGCCTGGCTATTCTGGGGAGGGAGTGGGCCAGACGGCAGAATTCATCCTGAAGATCTGTTGGAAAGTAAGTATTATTCAACTTCTCACGTGGGCCACGTTAGGAATGGATGACATTGTGAAAAAGAGAATGGAGCTTCCAAAGAGGCGTGCAGCTCACCTCCACCTTACGACTTAAACGACATGGTTTCCCAGAGTTCTGCTCCCATCGTTCCTCTCCTCTCTCCCCCTCTCTCTTTCTCTGTGTTGGATGCCTTTCTTTGAAAGACTAACACTAAATCATTCATGCAATGTGTCATTTTACTAACCGACTAATGTACTAACACCCTAACGACTCATCTTTGTTTTTAGTTTTTTTAATTAACAATCGTTCTGTTCACAATTTTTTAATTTCCTTTCTTCCCCCTTTTCCGCAAAGCACTCAGGCATTGGACACGCTATGGTAAACAAACTACATTGTCTGGTAGATATCATTCTTATTGTCTCTTATTTTGGGTTTGCCGTGTGTTACCCCTCTTTCCCTCCCTGAATCCCTCGCTCCTTCAATCTCCTTTATACTTTTTGATTTCTTTTGAGTTCACTATAAACACATTTGTGTTTTACTTTCTCTGCAAGAAAAATCCCATGTATTTCTTTTTAATCCAGAGGAGAACATAACGGTTCTGGAAATGGGGTTTGGTCATTTTGGGAGTCCATTTCTTCAATATTTTTCCTCCCTTCAATTTTCTTTTGATATGTTTGCCAGTTTAGTTTTATCTCCCCCTTTTTTTTTTAACTCTTCAGAGTTCAGATATGTTACAGGCCTAAGGTTTATGGTGCAGCCCCTGCCTTTGTTTCTTTATCCCTGTTTTCTCTCTTTGCTCTAATCTGTGTCTTCCTGACTATTTCCAACTCACTCCCTCTCCCCCTCCTTTGGCTCTCCCTTCATCCCTCCCTCTCACACCTCTCCCTTTCCCTGTCTCCAATGCCCCTCTCTCCCTTCTCCCCCTCGTCTCTCCTTCTCTCCCCCTCTCCCCCCAACCTTTCTTTTGTTATGGCAACAGCTGCTATAGGTGAACTAGCCAGAGCTCTTTCTACCTTCTACTAGTTCTTCCCCTTGACCTTGCACCCAATAGGGCTAAATGGAGCTCTTCAATTGTATGTTTCCATAAAAGCTCTGCATGGCATGATCCCATTATCTCCTGGGTTTCCCTCCCAGTACCAAAATTTGTTCATTTTCCTTTAGTCACTAACAACCTCTTAACAATGTCAAGTCAATTTCATTCCTCCTCTTTCTCACCCTGCTCTTTCATTTCCCTGCCAAACTCCTATCTTTTAGGGTTGAGGTATTTTTTTTTTTGAGCAGGGGAGGGAAGTAACTTTTAATTTGAGGTTACCATTTTTGTCCCTGTTTCTTTATTTTTAAATAATTTTGGATCAGTGCATGCAAGTGTGAAATAGCCTTTGATTCTCTCTCCTTTTTCTCTCTGTTCCCCGTTTCTTATTTCTCTCTACTACAGATCATTTTCGCATGGGTGTGCCAGAGTATGGTGTGTGCACGCTTTATAACCTCTCTTTCTCTTTCTTTCCCTCTCTCCCTCTTTTTCTCTCATTCTGTCCACCGCTTCTCCCGCAGATGTTGGCATCTGGGCGTACCTTCTTCCTTTGGGGGATTTAAAAAACTATATGGTTCTGACCCTCTTATTTTCTCCTTTTGTTACAGTTGAGCCTTTTGGTTTGGATTTTTTCTGTTTTTGGATGGTGGAGGTGGTGATGGTGGTGGCGGTGCAGGTGGGAGGGCAGGGGTTGGTGCCCTAAGGCAGTCCATGGCATGCATCATTCATGACACATTGAAAGTGAACATCCTTTCCCCTCCCCTCCCTGATGCATGTTGGTCAGCCTGCCATGAGCCAGAAGCCAGCAACAATCAAAACAAGGAAAAAAAAAAATCCATTCTCCTAATGTCTCCTTGGCCATTTTTCGCCACCACCACCAAAAATTAATAAGAATAATTTTTCAACAATTACCAACCAATAAAAATGAGGTAGAGAGTGACAGCTAACTTCCAAGGACAGTTCCCTTTTTTTAGACTGACTGATAAAAGAGCAGCTCAATTTGGTCCTGCGTATAAACGATGCAGGGGATGAAGAAGGGAAAACTAAGGCATGGGCCACTAGCCAAAACAGACCAGTAAAAGGAAGTAGGCAGCAATTCACCCCAACCCCAAACCCAACAAACACCTCACTGAATCTTTAATAAGAATGATGTGGAAGGAAGGGGAGTCAACTTGGTCTCGGCCAGACTGGAAGGTCATTGCTGGGATTTTTTTTTTTTTTTTGTCCCTTATGTTTCTCAAATAGGTGACAATCTCTGTGGATGGCATCCTCACCACGACTGGGTACACCCAAGAGGACTACACCATGCTAGGCTCAGATGACTTCTTTTACGTAGGAGGAAGCCCCAGCACGGCAGATTTACCAGGATCGCCCGTCAGCAACAACTTCATGGGCTGCCTGAAGGAGGTAATTGGTTAAGAATCTTGCTGCCTATTTTTTTTTGAGGGGGAGGAGGCTTTTGTGAGCTACACCTTGGGCAGGAACATTCCTCTCGGTCCTTCTTGAAAGCTCCAGAATCTGAAGTTTCCCAGTGGAAAACTATTCATGGTGGCTGGCTTGGTCATCGAGGACGGTAAGTTCTCAGGTGCTCATTATTTGAACTGGAGGAGAATTTCCATAATCGAATACAAGAAATAGCCCTTTCAATCCAGTTTTCAGCTGAAGCAATAGACACACATCCCGAGAAGTGAAGGCTATATGGACTTGCTTGGTTTAGTCAGATAAATAGAGGTTCCTTACTGAATCCCAGATTCAAGGGGGACATAGGGTGGAAGAGCCCTAAAGGAACACCTTAGGGTCGACTTAAGATTATTCAGTATTTCTGGACTCTGCAGGTTGTGTGAGGCACATCTGAAGATCCATGAATGCTTCCCACTCAGAGTATTTCCCACGTTTTCTCAATTAGCCAGTTTAAGCACAAGGTGATGGGTTTGGAAATGCAGTCATTCATTCATTCAATCATATTTATTGAGCGCTTACTGTGTGCAGAGCACTGTACTAAGCACTTGGGAAGTACAAGTTGGCAACATATAGAGATGGTCCCTACCCAACAACGGGCTCGCGGTCTAGAAGGGGAAAACAGACAACAAAATATAATAACAAAATAAATAGAATAGTAAATATGTACAAGTAAAATAGAGTAATAAATCTGTACAAACATATATACAGGTGCTGTGGGGAGGGGAAGGAGGTAGGACGGGGGGATGGGGAGGGGGAGAGGAAGGAGGGGGCTCAGTCTGGGAAGGCCTCCTGGAGGAGGTGAGCTCTCAGTAGGGCTTTGAAGGGAGGAAGAGAGCTAGCTTGGTGGATGTGCGGAGGGAGGGCATTCTAGGCCATGGGAAGGACGTGGGCCGGGGGTCGATGGCGGGACAGGTGAGAATGAGGAACAGTGAGGAGGTTAGGGGCAGGGGAGCGGAGGGTGCTGGCTGGGCTGTAGAAGGAAAGAAGGGAGGTGAGGTAGGAGGGGGTGAGGTGATGGAGAGCCTTGAAGCCGTCATTTATTGAGCGCTTACTGGTGTACATGGCACTCTACTAAGCACTTTGAGATAGTACCATATAACAGAGTTGATAGACCTGTTTACTGCCCACAAGGAGCTTACAGTCTAGGGTTGTACTAGGGATCAGAAAATGTTGAGCTCAATAAGCTTGCAGTCATTTCTTCTTTGTCTTGGCGTTCTTGTGTCTTTGGTGCCCACATGAGATCTTCCACTTCCCTTTTCGGCATCTCATCTCTTCTCATGTTAGGACTCAGTAAACTCCATCTCTGGACTGTATGCTCCTTGCAGGCAGCAATCATCAACTAACTTGGTTGTATTCTGTGTCCTGAATACAGCGTGGCTCACTGGAAAGAGCCCGGGCTTTGCAGTCAGAGGTCGTGGGTTCAAATCCCGGCTCTGCCAACTGTCAGCTGTGTGACTTTGGGCAAGTCACTTCACTTCTCTGGGCCTCAGTTACCTCATCTGGAAAATGGGGATTAAGACTGTGAGCCCTCCGTGGGACAACCTGATCACCTTGTAACCTCCCCAGCGCTTAGAACAGTGTTTTGCACATAGTAAGTGCTTAATAAATGCCATTATTATTATTATTATAAGAGCTCAGTGAGCACCATTGTTTGATTCTTTTATCCTTTAGCTAGTGTTTCCTCCTGTGACTAATTTAATTGCTTGAAGTGTTTAATCCTAAATCCCAATTCCATATATTCTCTTAATTTTTATCCTTTTTTCCCTGGAGTCCACACTGCTCATTCACTTCTTCCCCTAAAGAGACCCTCTACAGTGTGTTGCATTATTGTGGTGCCAGGAGAATCAATCATAATTACTGAACACTTACTGTGTGCAGAGCACTGTACTAAGAACATGGGAGAGTACAGTATACCAGAGTTGGTAGACATGTTCCCTGCTTTCAAGGAATTTACAGTTTAGAATAAACTGTTGCCTCCTTTCTAGTAAGCCCAGAAAGCGTTTAACAACTACCACAGTTTTTGTTATTACAAGGCACTTGTCTGCTGTCTGTTGGGCAAGTTGCTTAACTTCTCTGTGCCTGTTTTTTCAACCTTAAAATGGGGATGCAATCCTATTCTCTCCTACCTAGACTGTGAGCCCTATGTGGGACAGGGACTGTGTCCAGCCTGCTAAAACTTGAATCTACCTCAGCGCTTAGAACAGTGCTTGACACATAATAAGCACTTAGCAAATACCAAGGAAAAAAGAGACATGTTCCCAGGCCACCAGAAGAATACATTCTAATGGAGCAGAAAGGCATGGAGATACTGAATTTGCATATATTTACAAACGTTCTGGGAGTATAAATAATAATTCATTAAGCATTTACTATGTGACTAGCAGTGGGCTTGACACTAGAAAAATATATAAATGCCAGAGGCAACTAAAGAGTAATTAGGTATTTGGGTCCTGGTAATTAATCGGTGAAGGCTTATTTAAGAGGGCTTTGAAGGTGGGGAGAGCTGAGGCCTGGTGGAAGGGAGTTCTGAGTGGGCTTGGGAAGAGAGAAGAGCACAAGCAGGGGAATAGGGGATGAAGGGAGCTGAATTGTTTGGTGGAGAGAGATGCTGGACAGCCTTAAAGACAGTGGTCATGAGGAGATATGTTGCATCTATTCCCAAAAGGTTATTTGGGGAACTGAAATGAAGAGAAGTGAAGCCAGGGAGACCAGCAAGGAGGTTTGTAATAAAAATAATGATAATAATATGTAAGTGCTTACTGTGTGCCAAGCACTGTCCTATTCACTGGGATTAGATACAAGATCATTAATCAATCAATCACTTGTATTTACTGAGCATTTATTGTGTGCATAGCACTGTACTGTGCACTTGGAAAAATAGAATATAATGGAATTGGTATTCAATCAAATTTATTGAGCACTTACTGTGTGCAGAGCACTTGGGAGAGTACAATACCCCGATAAACAGACACATGGTAGACACATTCCTTGCCCAAAAAGAGCTTACAGTCCGTCAGAAACAGTCTTTGTCTCACTTGGGGCTTACAGTCTAAGAAGAAGGGAGAATAGGTATTGAATCCCCAGTTTACAGATGAGGAAATTGAGGCACAGAGAAGTTAGGTAACTTGCTATAGGTCACATAGTATGCGGGTGCTAGAGGAGGATTTCTCAGACTGGTGCTCTTTCCTCTAGACCATGTAGTTTACATTATATATGATATAAAAAGAGTTTTAAATCAGTGTAGTAGCTGGCAGGGAATGTATCTGTTACATTGTTATACTCTCCCAAGCAGTACAGTGCTGTGCACAAAGTAAGCACTCAATAAATAAGATTGACTGACTAGCAGTGGAGAGGAAGGGGTGGATTTGGAAAATGTATGAAAATCAGTGGTATTGATTGAGCCGTTATTGTGTGCAGAGCACTGTTCTAAGCACTTAGGAGAGTACCATGCAATAGAGTTGGTAGCTGTGATCCTTGCCCACAAACTCTTAAGTACAATGCCCTCAAAATGTTAAAGTTAATAATAGTTGGTATTGTTTGTGAGCATGACAGTAGATGAGGGAAGAATAAAAGAATGGCCAAGTAACAGAGATCTGAATTGCAGCAGGAGAGATTAAATGTGAAGCTTGCTGTGGGCAGGGAATGTGTCTGCCAACTCTGTTCTGTTATATTGTACTCCGCCAAGCACTTAGTACAAACTCTGTTCACAGTAGGCATTCAGTGCATATTATGGATTGATTGGTCAAAGTTAGCCCAATGTTTGTCTTTCAGCTGCAAGAGTGGAGGAAGCTGACTATGGGGTGGTCCACTGCTAAGGGGTTGGTGGTGCAAAAACTCTTTGTGCATCAATTTTCTTACCTGTTCTCCCTCTTAGATTGTGAGACCCATGTGGAGCAGAGACTGTGTGCAATCTGATTTTCTTGTGTCTACCCCAGACCTTAGCACAATACTTGGCACAGAGTAAGGGTTTAATAAAAACCGTGTTTTTCAATCAATCAGTCGTTTTGAGTGCTGTTGGTGCAGAACACTGTACTAAGCCCCTGTGAGTACAATACCAACAGAATTGATAGACATTCCCTGCATTGAGTTATCACTATCATCATTATTATTTTCTTCATCATTAGTATTACTGTCCAAATCCTTAGCATAGTACTTTGTTCAGAATAAGTACTCAATAAATACCATGTGGAACAGGTGCCTATCATCTCATATAGACCCCAGCACTTAGTACAGAGATTGTCATTTAGAATACACTTGATGAATAATGTTGTTGTTTTTGTTGTAAAGGGGAGACTTGGTTGAGGTGGCTGGGGGAACAGAAATTGCTCTTTCACTTGAAAACTCCTTCCCTGACCATCAGACTGCTCAGATTCTGGCACAAACTCAATGGGTGTGTCACAGGGGTTTAAAAATTTAAGTAGGTGGCACTGGGGGTAACCTGGGGAAGGGGTCTCTTTGGTAGCCCAGTCAATCAATCCTCTGTCACTGGAGCTCCCAAGCTTATTTCTGAAATAAGAGCAACAATCTGCTCTTGAAGCAGATCATGAGTAAGGAGAGAGTTGAACCAGGAGCTCAGGGAAGGGAGGTGGAGGAGAGGGACTAGGGGAGAGGGGAATACATGCTTAAAAGAAAAAAGATTGAGGAGAGGATAATTGCTCACATTAAATTCTTATAACCTTTCGTGATTATTAGCCATTTTAAATTGAATGGGGTTTTGCATCCAGAGATAGTCTCCGAACAGATGATTAATGGTTTAATCTGTAGTAACTTTACATTTTATAGAACCCTGATAGGAGTCCACATCTGGTGAGCCAAGCTATTTAAAGCCATGTTAATTCTGTTAATTGCTATACGTTTATTCGGATTGCTGGCACCTGCGGGCTTCGGGATAATGTTTTCTTTTACGTATACTCTCCTTTATTCACTCCGTCTCTGTCTTTCGCTACTGTCTCTCACTGCCTTCTCTCTGCTTCACTGGTAGCACGCTCTCTGCCATTCTGGTGCTTTCTCCTTTGTGTCTCCTCCCTTCTTCCCATGCCCTCACCTCCTTTGTGTCCTATAAAAATAACTGCAGTTTTTGTTACGACTACTAATAATAATAATGGTACTTATCAAGTGCTTACTACCTGCCAGGCACTGTACTAAGCACTGGGTTGGATACAAGCAAATCAAGTTGGACAGAGTCCGTCCCATGTGGGGCTCAGTCTCTATCCATTATGCCATGCTGCTTATCAAATGCTTACTGTGTGCCAAACACTGGGGAAGATACGATTCAATCATATCAGAGACAGCCACCTGTCCCACATGGGCCTCACAGTCTGAAGGAGAGGGAGAACAAGCATTCTACAGGTGAGAAAATTGAGGAACAGAGAAGTTAAATGACTTGCCCAAAGTCACACAGCAAAGTGGGAGAGCCAGGGTTACATCCCAGCCCCTTGGACTCCCTTTTCTTTCCATTTTCTCAGGAACTGGAATGCTTGAGCCAGAGAATTGGACCCTCTGTTGCCCCAATTTGAGGAAATATAGTGAAGAGTCAGATCATAACACTGGGAGTCTGTGTACTTACTGGAGTGAATGAGTTTTCCAGTAGCAAATGTGGTTCTGTCCCCTCTTCTTTTACCCTTTCATGCTGGGTTTTGGTGGTTGCTCTTGTCATCCGCTGTTCCTATAATAAATGTTTCTACTCCATGCATCCTTCAGGAAGATACTGAGAACTAAGCCTTCTATTAGTAGTACTCATCATCAATAACAATAATAATATATGTTAAGTGATATTCAGGTGATAATGCATTTGTTGGCACTGCTGGGATAAAGTCAAAATAATCAGATTAGATATAGTCTCTCTACCAAATGGGACTCACAGTCTGATGTAGGGGGAGAACAGATATTGAATCCCCATTTTACAGATGAGGAAATGGAGACACAGGAGTTAAGTAACTTGTCCAAGATCATTCAGCAGCAAGTGACAGAGCTAGTATTAGAGCCCAGGTCTGTTAAAGACAGGATAAGAAAGGTTTGAAACTGGACTTCCAATCCTCAGTAATGAAATCTTTCTAGTCAGTCAATCATATTTTTTGAGCACTTACTGTGTGCAGCACTGTGTACTAAACGCTTGGGAGACTACAATATACCTTTCATTCTGTCTCCTTTGCGGGCTTCTCCTCCCCCTCCCCCTCCCATCCCCTTACTGTAGGGGTTCCTCAAGGGTCAGTTCTTGTCCCCTTCTGTTCTCCATCTATACCCACTCCCTTGCTGAACTCATTCGTTCCCATGGCTTCAACTATCATCTCTATGCTGATGACACAATCTATATCTACATCCCTGTTCTTTCTCCCCCCTCCTCCAGGCTCTTATCTCCTCCTGCCTTCAGAACATCTCCATCTGGATGTCTGCCTGCCATCTAAAACTCAACATGTCCAAGACTGAGCTTCTTATCTTCCATCCCAAACCCTGTCCTCTCCCTGACTTCCCCATCACTGTAGATGGCACTACCATCCTTCCAGTCTCACAAGCCCGCAACCTTGGTGTCACCTTTGACTCTGCTCTCTCGTTCACCCCACACATCCAATCCGTCACCAAAACCTGCCAGTCTCACCTCCACAACATCGCCAAGATCCGCCCTTTCCTCTCCATCCAAACTACTTCCTCGCTGGTTCAATCTCTCACCCTATCCTGGCTGGATTACTGCATCAGCCTCCTTTCTTATCTCCCAACCACCTGTCTCTCCCCACTTCAGTCTGTACTCCACTCTGCTGCCCGGATTATCTTTGTACAGAAACGTTCTGGGCATGTCACTCCCCTCCTCAAAATTCTCCAGTGATTGCCTGTCAACCTTAGAATCAAGCAGAAACTCCTCACTCTTGGCTTCAAGGCTCTCCATCACCTTGCCCCTTCCTCTCTGACCTGCCTTCTCTCCTTCTACAGCACAGCCCACACCCTCCTCTCCTCTGCCACTAATCTCCTCACTGTGCCTCGTTCTCTCCTGTCCCATCATCGACCCCTGGCCCACGTCCTAATTCTGGCCTGGAATGCCCTCCCTCCACAAATCTGCCAAATTAGCTCTCTTCCTCTCATCAAAGCCCTGCTTAGAGCTCACCTCCTCCAGGAGGCATTCCCAGACTGAGACCCTCTTTTTCTTCTCTTCCTCCTCCTCCTCTCCTCCCCACAGCATGTGTATATTTGTATGTATTTATTACTCTGTTTATTAATGTGTATTTTGATGATATTGACACCTATTTGTTTTGTTGTCTGTCTCCCCCTTCTAGGCCGTGAGCCTGTTGTTGTGTAGGGACCATCTCCGTATTTTGCTGATTTGTACTTCCCAAGTGCTTAGTACAGTGCTCTGCACACAGTAATCAATCAATCGTATTTATTGAGCACTTACTGTGTGCAGAGCACTGTACTAAGCGCTTGGGAAGTACAAGTTGGCAACATATAGAGACAGTCCCTACCCAACAATGGGCTCACAGTCTAAAAGGGGGAGACAGGGAACAAAACCAAACATATAAGTAAGCGTTCTAATATAATTGAATGAATGGACACATTCTCGGCCCCCAGTGAGCTTCTGGGTCTAGAGTCGAAAGAAGATAAATGGGAAAGAAGATGGTGGGGGTCAGTCATGCCTCTCTAAAGCTGTGGGGGATGTTTGGATTCATACCAAGAATCCTAGAGCTTGAGCTAATTGTTGAGAAGCAGCATAGCCTAATGGGAAGTGCACAGACCTGCGAGTCAGAGGATCTGGGGTCCAGTCCTGACTCTGCTTCTTGCCTGCTCTGCAATTTGGGCAAGCCACCTAACTACTTTGTGCTTTAGTTATCTCACCCTTAAAATGGAGATTCAATATCTGTTCACTCATTTGGGTGTATTTATTGAGCCCTTACTGTGTGGAGAGCACAGAGTAAGCGCTACCTGAAGGAGGAGGTACCTGTTCTCCCTTCTACTGAGGCTATAATAATGGCATTAAGCGCTTACTATGTGCAAAGCACTGTTCTAAGTGCTGGGGAAGTTACAAGGTGATCAGGGTGTACCACGTGGGGCTCACAGTCTTAATCGCCATTTTACGAATGAGGTAGCTGAGGCAAAGAAAAGTTAAGTGATTTGTCCAAGGACCTGGACAAGTGGTGGAGCTGGGATTAGAACCCAGGTCCTTCTGACTCCCCAGCCCATGTTCTATCCACTAGGCCAAGATGCTTCCTTTAATAGTATTTATTAAGCACTTAGTGTATGCGGAGAACTGAGCTAAATGCTGAAAATAATAAATAAATGGAAGTTAGACATTCATTCAATGGTATTTATTGAGACATGGTCCCTGCCCCTCAGGGAGCATACAATCCTAACAAAAAAAATCCTTACTACCTCTGGGATAAGGGCCCAGGCAGAGGACTAAATCAAGCAATTAATCAGTGGTATTTGAGTATGTACTATGTGCAGAGCACTGTACTAAGCTTTGGGAGGATAGAGTACAACAGAGTTGGTAGACATTATTCCCTGCCCACAACAAGCTTTCAGTCTAGAGGGGGAGACAGACTTTAATATAAATTAAAGAAATTACAGGTTTGTACATAGTGTTGTGGGGCACACAACTACTCTTTCCACCTTCAAAGCTTTATTGAAGGCACATCTCCTCCGAGAGGCCTCCCTGTCTAAGCCCTTTCCTCTTCTCGTACCGGCTTCTGCGTCATCTTGATTTTCTCCCTTTATTCATCTACCCCTCCATCCCCAGCCCCACAGTTTTTATGTATACATCTGTAATTGTATTTATATTAATGTCTGTCTCCCTGTCTAGACTGTAAGCTCGTTGTGGACAAGGAATGAATCTGTTGTACTCTCCTGTTCACTTAGTATAGTGCTCTGCACACAGTAAGTGCTCAATAAATAAGACTGACTAACTGGCTGACTGGTAGGGAGAATACCAATACCCAGAGGGTACGAGGGGATGGCAAATGGAGCACAGGATAAGAATGGGGGGGTTCTCTCTCACGGATTCTAACATTAGCCCACTGAGGACCTTTGGCAAGTCATTTTACATCTTTTTGCCTCTATTTCCTCATATGGAACTATCTGTCTCCCTAACTTCCTCACAGGGATGTTTGGGGAATTAATTGGTTGAAGTCTGGGAGGCATTTTGAGCTCCCTAGGAGAATACTGCTGCATTCTTATGGGACATCAGAGCTGTTCTGCCCAAGGCTAATGGCTCTAAACAAGGCAGGAAGAATCAGGAAGAGGACTGCTCCCTCCTTAGTCACAAGTCTATAACCTTTGTGTTATCCTCGACTCATCTCTTGTCAACCAAATCTTATCAGCTCTAGCTTCAAACCTGCCCTTTCCTCTCCATCCAAACTGCTACCACGTTAATCCAAACACTTTTCCTTTCCTATCTTGCATCAACTTCCTTGCTAACTTCCCTGCCTCCTGTCTCTCCCTATTCCAGTTCATACTTCACTCTGCTGCCCATACCATTTTCTTATAAAACTGTTTGGGCCACATCTTCCCACTCCTCAAGAACCAAGAACAGCCACCTGCACAGTAAACAGAAATTCGTTACCATTGACTTTAAGCCCTTCTACCATATCTCACTGATTTCCTACTTTAACCCAGTCCGCATTCTTTACTCTTCTAATGCCAGCGTAATCACTGGGCCTCAGTCAATTGGTCAATCAATGGTAGTATTTATTGAGCACTTATTGTGGGCAGAGCACTGTACTAAGCACTTGGAAGAGTACAATACAACAGAGTTGCTAGGCAGTTTCCCTGCCTACAAGGTGTTTACAGTCTAGATCTTGTCTATCTCACCAACAACCCTTTGCCCGTGTCCTCCCTCTGGCCTAGAACTCTCTTCCCCTTTCATATTAGACAGACCCCCACTCTCCCCACCTTCAAAACCTTGTTAAATTCACATCTCCTCCAAGAGGCCTTCCCCAACTAAGTCTTGTTTCCACTACTCCCTCTCGCTTCACCTATGCCCTTGGATCTGTACTCTTTGAGGACTTGATTTTTTTCACCCCGCCTTCCGCTCCACAGCTCTTATACATAGCTGTAATTTATTTTAATGTCTGTTTACCCTTCTAAGTGGTAAGCTCCTTGTAGGCAGGGAATGTCTTCCAACTTTGTTATATTGCACTCTCCCAAGTGTTTAGTACAGTACTCTGCACACAGTAAGTGCTCAAAAAATATGATTGGATGAAAGAATGAATGACTGAGTCCACTATGTTGTGGGTCCTTCAGTTGGTCAACATGACATTCTGGGGTTCCAAAGCTATATTGTTAGCTCGTTGTGGACAGGGAACGTGCCTACCAATCCTGCTGTATTGTACTCCCATTAGTGCTTAGTACAGGGCTCTGCGCACAGTAAGTACTCAATAAATTCCATTGATTGATTTCATGTGATGAAGGCTGATCAGGCAGGAGAGAGTGAAAACTGGTGGAATCACCAACAGCAATTTCATTCTCCCTGCCACTGATTGTTCTTATTTGACTCTTTTTCTGCTGCCCAAGTGAATTGGTTTTGAGGAACCTGGAAAGGGAAAAGTGATTTTTATTTTATTGCCCAAGAAAGGAGAGACTGCTAAGTAACTTTGTTGAAAGGTATGATGTATGTTTTGGAAAGGGAATTCAGTAGATTTATGCTCAGGTTCTAGTTTGTAACTCTATTGTAAATTTAGGATTTTGTGACATGTATGATGTATACCGGGCATACTCTGATATTAAACCAATCTACGGAGTTGGTGTGAGTTTGGGTTGTTAGAAGCTATTTTTTTTTCCACTTTACTGTTTTTTTCTCCCAAGATAGATTAAGCAGAACTCATTTCTAAAAATATAGCATATTTACAGTAAAAGTAATCTATCAGGTTGTTCTCACTGAGACAGAATTTCCTATGTCTGAGGGAAGCCTCAAGGGAGACAAAAAATAACCTTCAGGAACTTATACCTGTAGGTTTGTAGTGATCATGCAACTAATTAGATAATATCTGTAAAATTGCATTGAAGATGTATAAAAACTGTTGTTCTAATAGTTTATGTATTGGCAACCTTGTTTTCAATTTGCTGGTTGAAACGTTTGTAGCTACTGCTATGCGGGTGGGTGCCAATTCCTTAAACTCAGTATTGCACGGTAGTTCCGGATGAAATACCATCCCAGAAACCTCGAAGCTCCCTAGGAATATTGGTGATGGAGCAGTATTTGGGAAGGTGGTCTGAGGGGTGAGAGAGTACACTTTTATTCTTACTAGAACCCCTGACCATTGGGGTTGTGTGTATTATATCAGGTACGTAATTTAGCATATTGATGTCAAGCGCTGGTTCCGATTTGATGCAAGAGGGAAAACTAAAATGCAAGAGGCTGGGACTGTGTTGAGGGGGAAGCTTGATGCTGAGCTAGTGATTCTGCTCCCTCCCTGAATTGAACCTTTCCCTTAGACTGCATGCCTCATGTGAGACAGGAATTGTGTTTAGTCTGTTATCCTGTAGCTGCCCCAGCTCAATGGCCATTATAAACACTTAAACACCACAGTTATTCATTGTTACTGTTGTTTTCTTGGGGCATAAAAACCTTGGGCACCAGGCTTGGAGCAAAGTGAGGGTTGGGGAGTGGGAATGGGCTGAGTGGCTGACGTCCAATTGGAGTGGGCCAGGAGGGCATTGGTGGCATTGTGGAGAGTGAGTGGTCATGGCAGCCCCACAGCTATTGCACAGGCCATTTTCTAGATGTACAGTGAATCCTTCTGAATCTAGAGCTTTTCTCTGGTGGCCCCTCTGGCAGCTCCAGGGCTGTTGTATTTCCCTCTGGTCTTCCTGTGACTATAGTTTCCACACCTGAGATATGGACCTTGGGGGCAAGACCTTCAGAAGAGGGAGGCTAGAAATACCAAACCTTAAGGCATCCAGAGCAGTTGCTGTACCTGTCAGGGGACACCCCAGCTGAAAAACATTCTGTACAGGAAAAGATGGGTTGAAGGGCAAATGTAGTCAGAGGCTGTGATCCTGGAAGAGTAATTTACACTGTCACAGTATGGCTAATGGATTTATCCTAGGACTGGATTTTCTTTGCAGTTTTGCCAGCCACTTCTTGAGCCAGGCCCCTACCTTCTCTGAGGTTCGGGATCTCTCAGCTAGGACCTGGGGTGGAAAGTGTGACCCTCTGGTAGATGAGGGTGAGCATGCAGAAGTGGTTCCAGGCTGGTGGTCGATGGCACACCTGGGTTGAGTTGTGAGGGGGAAACTTGGTGCTGACTTAGTGATTCTGCTCCCTGAACCATTCCCTCCCTGAATTGAACCTTTAGGCTTGTTTTCTGAGCTACACAGGAGATTTAATCAGCATATTTCCACCTCAACCTAGGAAAGAAAAAAGCCAGCATTTCAGCAGGATCTTCTCTGTTAACACCAGTCGATTAGGTGCTAACATGCAATCACCCACTGTGTTAAGCACTTGGTTTAGCAGACAGGTCCCCTGCCCTCCAGAAATGTACAACCTAGCTCCCATCTAGCTACAACTTAGCCCCTCTCTTTGAGTTGTCTTCAGGCAGGGGATGATATTTAAGCACTTACTTTGTGCCAACCACTGTTCTAAGCACTGGGATAGATACAAGATTAGCAGGTTGTCCCATGTCATAGTTTTAATCCCCATTTTACAGATGATGTAACAGGCAAAGAGAAGTTGTGACTTGCCCAAAGTCACACAGTTGACAAGTGGTGGAGGCGGAATTAGATCCCACATCCTCTGACTTCCAAGCCCGTGCTCTTTCCACTAAGCCTCGCTGCTTCTGTAACTTTTGGTGAAATATGGTGTCCTCTTATGTGGCTTGTTCATAAAATTAATCACAATCAAAATCAGTTAATCGTGTTTATTGAGCATTTACTATGTGCACTGAGCTAAATACTTGGGAGAGTACAATATTATTATTATTGTTGTTGTTCTTATTATTGATCTTTCCACTAGGCCATGCTGCTTCCCAATATACAGGGCCCTGCCCTCAAGGAGTTTATAATTTGGCAGCCAGATGTAATTTACAGTCTATTTTACATCTTGGCCAGAACTTCTCTCACACAGAACCACCTTCCAAGAAAATCATCAACAACAATAATGAACGAAGAGCTCTTGCTCTCTCCAGGCCAAACCCCTGGCCACACCTACCCAAAAGCTGCAAGACTTTCTGGTGAGAAGCAGCATGGCCTGAGAGTCAGAAGGACCTGGGTTCTAGTCCTGCTTCCACCCCTTAATAATAATAATAATGACATTTGTTAAGCGCTTACTATGTGCAAAGCACTGTTCTAAGCACTGGGGGGGATACAAGGTGATCAGGTTGTCCCGCGTGGGGCTCACAGTCATCATCCCCATTTTACAGATGAGGTAACTGAGGCACAGAGAAGTTAAGTGACTTGCCCAAGGTCACACAGCAGATGTGGAGCTGGGATTCGAACCCATGACCTCTGACTCCAAAGCCCGGGCTCTTTCTACTGAGCCACGCTGCTTCTCTGCAGACCCCTTGTCTGCTGTGTGACTTTAGGTAAGTCACAACTTCTCAGCACCTCAGTTCCCTCATCTGTAAAATGGGGATTAATACTGTGAACTGCATATAGGACATGGACTGTGTCCAACCTGATTAGCTTATATCTACCCCAGCACATAACATGAGAACACCAAGTGTTCTGTGAAGCCCTGGGGCTGCTGGGAGGGAACTGTGGACTCAGGATGGAGTCCGCAAAAGTCTGTCTTTGAAGCTGCGAAGTTGGCGGCCCATCAATTTTCTGGTCCTAAAGCTGGCTGTGTTTTTGCCCCCATATTATTAAAAATAGTAGGTCCACACCAAGGGGAAGGTCTTTAAGACTGTTGTGGTTTCCAACCCTCTTTGTGACTGGGGCACTTAGACCCACAATTATCATCATTATTATTGGATTATCTCCAGTCTAAGAGCTAAGATGGCAAATTTAACTGTTGCGGGGGCAGCCTGGTTGACCGGCAATCATGAGAGGAGTTCCTCTCATCAAGGAAAGGCTCTACTAGGATTAGGGCACTAAGTCTCAGTAGTAAAGAGAGGCCTTGTTTGGGACAAACCTATTGGTATTACAAAGGTCAAATGTTAGATGCAAACGTCTTTTCAGTAACTTATGTGTGAAGTTAAGATCTCCCAGTCTGCAGTGTCCTCTTGAAAATGATAAATATGTTATATGTATCCAGAAGGTTAAGCATGACATCACAAGGGCCATCCTTTTTGTGTGTACAATGGCACAGGACTGTGAGTCCCACATTTGGAATTTTTCAGCCACACATGTACTCATAGATAAGCCTCACTGTTAAAGGTGTCCTCTTTGAATAGAGAACATAAATATATAATGTGTGTAGAAGCAGCGTGGCTCAGTGGAAAGAGCACGGGCTTTGGAGTCAGAGGTCATGGGTTCAAATCCCGGCTCCTCCAACTGTCAGCTGTGTGCCTGGGAAAGTCAGTTCACTTCTCTGGGCCTCAATTACCTCATCTGTAAAATGGGGATTAAAACTGTGAGCCCCACGTGGGACAACCTGATCACCTTGTAACCTCCCCAGCGCTTAGAACAGTGCTTTGCACATAGTAAGTGCTTAACAAATATCATTATTATTATTATACTTATATTCTCCTTTTTATGTATATCCTCCCCTCTATGTATATATCCACCTCCAGAGCATTAGGTAAAATAGTTGGTAGACAGGATCTCTGCTCTCAAAGATAATATCTGGACCCAAACTACCACCACCTCCCTTTCCTGTGATGACTTAATTTTTTCTCTACTCTTTCCTTTCCCCATCCTTCCTCTCCCCTTTGCCATTCTTCTCAACATTACCATCTCTCCACCAGTTCCTCCTGTGGCTCTTCTTGGAGTTCATTCCATGCTGAGATCAAAGTGCCAGTTCAGGAGGGGACCAGGATCAGTAGAACATCATGGGGAATTGGAGTTGAGCACATGTATTTTTTAGGTGACCAGTACATATTTGCAAACGTTGCTGCAGCAGAAAGAAGTAAATTTGCCATCTTAGCTCTTAGACTGGAGATAATCCAATAATAATGATGATGATTGTTGTATTAAGCACTTACAGGATAATCAGGTCAGGCACAGTCCTTGTTCCACATAGAGCTCACAATCTATGGGCAAGGGAAAGCAGGTATTGAATTCTTATTTTGCATATAAGGAAATTGAGGTCCAGATAAGTTTAGTGATTTGCCCATGGCTACACAGCAGGCAAGTAGCAGAGTTGTGATTAGAAGCCAATTTCCCAGACTCCTAAACCCTTTGAGGTAAGGGAAAATAGCTGCCATCTAATTAGGTTGAAACAGCATTTATCAGTGGACACCTAGGTTACAGAAGATGGGTATTGAAACAATAAAGGGGATTTGTGGGGAGCAGAGAGGGAGAAGAGAGAGACAGAGACAGAGGGAAGCAGTTTGAGTGCAATGATTGCCTGAAACTTTATCACTGAACTGAGTCCTAGAAGAAATGAAATTTACTGAAATTTCCCACCAGAAATTACGTGATTGGTGTTTGAGAATTGATTTACATGATCCCTAACCTCAAGGCAGGAGGTTGTTATTACTGCTATTGACCCCTCCTGAATCCAGGGAGAAATGTTTCTCCATACATTGAAAATTAATTAAAATTTTTTCTTTTCCTCTTTGCCTAAAATTCCCTCTACTTTTTGGACTGCCTTCTCTTTGCTTCTTCCTCATTCTCATATTGAAGAAATGTGGCCTAATGGAAGAAACATGGGCCTGGGATTCAGGAGACCTGCATTCAAATCCTGTCTGCCACTTACCTGCTGTGTTACCTTGAGCAAGTCACTTAACTCCTGAGCCTCAGTTTCCTCAACTGTCAGAGGGGGATTGGACCCCTGCTTTTTCTCCATCTTAGCTTGTGAACCTGGAATGAGACTTGGAGAATGTCCAATCTGATTATTTTGTACCTATTCCAGTGGTTGGCATGTGGTAAACACCTACTAAATACCATTACTTTTATTAGCAGTACTAATAGTGGTGGTGGTGTTATCCCTCTGGTGACTCAAGCCTGAGGGCCTCCACCTAGAGAGCATCATTATGCCCAGACGGTAGTGAATCTGTGGGGACAAAGGGAATCTCGGGCTACTATGAGATGCAGCTGCTCTTCTGGGGTCCTGCTGCTGCAGTTCTTCCAGTCAGCAGGTTGTGCCCCGCCACCTCCAGCCTGGTCTGGCAGCCTGTGGATGTAGGATGAGCCTCACCAGCACCAAGATTTTAAATCATCTTCACCCTCCTGCCCCCCGGGCAGTACCCATGGTCTTATGGGAATGGGCAGAAATTCAGTGCACTTTCAATGGCCCTTTCTCATAAGAATCAATTCCTCCTTCCATCTCTAGGGATGGCCCCTGATAATAACACACCTCTCTTCCTTGGCATCTTGTTGGCAAGGGCAGAATTTAGAGACTAGCTTGCCCTGTAGTCTCTAAACCCCTCCTCTCCTCTGTAAGACCCTCCTCTAGTCTGTAGGGCTCTTCTCTATCTTATTGGCCTATCCTCTCCAGTTTGTAGGCTCCTCCTCTAATTTGTTGCCCCTCCTATAGTCGGTAACTCCTTGTGGCCAGGGAGCAGATCTACCTTATCTATTGTAGTCTCCCAAGCACTGGTACAGTGCTCTCTATACACTAAGTAATCAATATATACCATTGATTGATTGTTTGACTGCTGATCTACCTGGAGGCTGGGGGGGTGGTCTCTCTTGAGGTTTGTTCTTAATTGCACTTCTCCCAAGTGTTTAGTTGAGTGCTTTGCACACAATAAGTGCTCAGTAAATATGATCGAATGAATGAAAGGTCAGATGTCCTTTTATAGCACTGACATTTTAGCACCGACATTAACTTACAGCTGAGGTAGACATTCTTGTGAGGCTCCTCTCTAATACATCCTGAGATGGTCTCGATTATTTGCTGCCACTGTCCCATGATTTTTAGAATTGGGACACCCCGGAAGGCACAGAAAGTGTTCAGCATTCAGCTAGCTAGTCCAGAGCCTTCAGGGCTGGCTGCCCTCTCCCCACTGTGAGAGTTGGTGTCCTAATTCAGTAGATTCTGCTTACAGAAATGTCTCTGGCACACCCCTTGGTCAGAGACAGAGCAGGGACTGTGTCTGATCTCATTGTACTGAATTTACTCCAGCACTTATAGTAGGTGCTCAACAAATATCGTAGTCATCATTGATATTAGATAGTTGTGTTTGGTATTTGTTATTAAGTGCCTGCTATGTGTGCCAGGCGCTGTACTAAGCAGTGAGGTAGATAAAAGATAATCAGGTTGGACAAGGTCCATGTCCCACATTGGAGTCACAATTGAAATCCCCATTTTACAGATGGAATAATTGAGGCACAGAGAAGTTCAGTAACTTGCCCAGAGTCATAGCAGAGAAGTGGCAGAGCTGGGATTACAACCCAGGTCCTTCTGACTCCCGGGCCCATGTTGTATTCATTAGACTATATTGCTTGTCAAGGTAATCAAGAGTTAAATGGTCCACTCCCTTTTGCATCACCCTGACATGCTCCTTTCATTCATCCCCCACTCCCAGATCCACAATACTTATGTACATACCTGTAATTGATATTAATGTCTGTCTCCCCCCTCCCCAGATTGTAATCTTGTAGCAGCCAGGGAATTTGTCAGTTCTATTGTTACATTATACTCTCCCAAGTCCTTAGTACAGTCCTCTGCACACAGTAAGCACTCAAGAAATGTGATTGATACTTCTTGCCAGGATATGTCAAGCATAATCACCTATCTCTGATTTGGAACCTCTTCCTTTAAATCCCAGGGTGACTAATCCCTGACATCACTGTAATTCTCCCCTTAGCACTGTTTCTCTGGTCACACACCACCCCTGGGGAGGGGACAGACAGGATACAGAGGTCAGGAAGGATGCTTATGCAGTAGTCAGGGTGGGCTATCATAAGTGCTTGGATCAGCATGGCAGCAGTTTGGATGGAGGGGAAAGGGGCAGATTCTAAAGATGTTTTGAATGTAGACCTTTCAGGATTTGAAAGACTATACAGGTTGAACCAAAAAGAAGAGTCGTTGGTAGTTATGGACTTGAATGAATTGTCTACAATGATGGGAAATTGTGGGGGAGAGCAGAGTTGGGGTGGGAAGGTGAAGAGTTCTGTTATGGACGGGTTGAGTTTGAATTGGTGGTAGGATATCCAAGTAGAGCTATCCTGAAGGCAGGAGGAAATCTAAGACTGTGGAGGAGGAGGAAGATCAGGGCTGGAGAGGGAGATTTGGGAGTTACCTACTTAGAGGTGGTAGTTGAAACTGGGGGAGCGAGTAAGTTCCCCAAGAGAGTGGGTCTCTATCTTATCTCTTCCCCATTTTTGGCAAAGGGGGGATGAATTTGCCCGCAGACCATTTCTAAATCCACACAGCCCACCAGTAGCAGCCAGGGAGACAAAAGAGCCAAGCAGGCTCACCTCAGAAGGAAAAACAAATCCTCACACTCAGCTAGTCATCCAAAGTGGGGAGAAAGAGAATGGTGTATATATATATACATATATATATATAGGACTCAAAACTGACATGGCTTTCCAGTGTTTGAACCTCTCAACCCTTCCGGGAGACTAATTGCTGTGGGCTTTGATTCAAATCTAACCCTCTAACCAATGCCCAATTGTGAAGATTAGAAAAGAAGCCTAGGAGAGCAGAATCTGAAATTGAGGTCGTTTCCTTCCTTGTGGGATTCTCCGCTGAACAGCATACCACCCTCCAAGAGACTTTTCTCCTCGCTTGTGTTACCTTGCATGAGAGGTAATTACCCTTAATTTTCACATGGGCATCTGAGAGTCCTTTCTTAGATGGGTAAAATCCATACTGTTTGTGACAGATGTGGGACGTTTTGGGGGTGATATCTCCCCCCCAGCCCACCACAAAACACACCAGCAACACCCCTGCTTGCACTGTCAGGTGCTGTTTTAGCCCAGCACTTTAACCCTCGGGAATTTTTTTTTCTTTTTAATTTCCCTTAAAAGCAGCAATGTGCCTGGCTAAGAGGGCTAATGGAGCCACCAGTCGATCAATCAATGGTATTTATTGATTGCTTGCTGTGAGCAGAGCACACACAAAAGGGATGTGACTATAGCTCAGTCCTTCTTCTGCCAGTGGGGGAGAGGCTGAAGTCAGAGCCCAACTGAAGGAAGTTCTTGGTGTTTTCTTTGGTCTGGACAGACTCTTGCCCTGAGAGCAAGAATAGGCAGCCCACAGTTCCTGAGTGGCCAAAACCCAGAGGAGTACTGCTCATCACATTTCCCCTCACAGAGCAGTATGGCATAATGACCTACTACCACCCCACCTTGCCCAGGCCATGATGGACTGATCCTCCCACCCTCTCAGTGTGGCTCAGTGGAAAGAGCCCAGGCTTTGGAGTCAGAGGTCATGGGTTCAAATCCAGGCTCTGCCAATTGTCAGCTGTGTGACTTTGGGCAAGTCACTTCTCTGTGCCTGTTACCTCATCTGTAAAATGGGGATTGACTGTGAGCCCCCTATGGGACAACCTGATCACCTTGTAACCTCCCCAGCGCTTAGAACAGTGCTTTGCACATAGTAAGTGCTTAATAAATGCCATTATTATTATTTAAGTGCTTACTATGTGCCAGGCATTGTTCTAAGCACTGGGGTTGGGGTAAGTCCCTGCCCCACATTCTTAATCCTCATTTTACGGATGAGGTAACTGAAGCACAGAAAAGTCAAGTGATTTGCCCAAGGTCACACAGCGGACAAGTGTGGAGCTGGGATTAGAACTCAGGTCCTTCTGATTCCCCGTCCCAGGCTCTATCCACTAGGCCATGCTACTCCTCTAGACTGTAAAGTCATTATGGTCAGGGAATGTGTCCGCAAATTCTGTTGTGTTGTACTTTCCCAAGCACGTAGTGCAGGGCTCTGCACATATTACACGCTCAATAAATACCATTGATTGAAAGTGGAAAGAGCACTGGACCCGGGCACTGGAAGACCTGAGTATTGTATCCCTGCCTTTCCACTTGTCTACTGTGTAGTCTTGGAAAAGTCACTTAACGTTTCTGTGCTTGAGCTATCACATCTATAAAATGAGGATAAAGACTGTAAACCATATGTGGGATAGGGATTGTGTCCAACCTGATTATCCAATACCTACCCCAGTGCTTAGTACAGTGCTTGGCACATAGTAAGCGCTTAAGAACAGGTATTAAAACATACGGAGAAAATCTGTGAGGACTTTCCAGTTTCCAAAAGATCTGTGGAAATGCCCTAGATCAGTCAATCAACTGGTAGTATTTCTCAAGTTATTGTTTGCAGAGCACTGCACTAAGCATTTGGTAGAGTACAGTATGCTAGAGCTTGTAGACATGATTTCTGCTCACAAGGAGCGGTTCCAATGCCCCTCTGGAGCCAGGCCAGCTCAGTATGGGAGCAACAGCATTGTTAATGGCTGCTTGGCGCATCTGCAGCTCAGACGCAGGCCTCAGCCTTGCGGGGAGGTTGGCACCAAGTAGAGTCAAGTCTGCTGTTTGGTACCTACGAGTACTCCATTGGTGGGTAGCCTGGTGACTGCACGGGCCATGGAGTCCCTGGCCCAGGTGGCTCAGCTCCCAGAACAAAACACCATCCATTCTGAAATAATCCAAACTGGAACAAGCACTGCTTACTGTGCCCAGAGCCTGGGCTTTGGAGTCAGAGGTCATGGGTTCTAATGCTGGCTCCACCACTTGTCAGCTGTGTGACTTTGGTCAAGTCACTTAACTTCTCTCAGCTTGTTACCTCGTCTGTTAAATGGGGATTAAGACTGTGAGCCCCACGTGGGACAACCTGTTCACCTTGTAACCTCCCCAGTGCTTAGAACAGTGCTTTGCACATAGTAAGCGCTTAGTAAATACTATTAAAAATTAATCAGGTTGAATACAGTTCCTTTCCCACATGGGGCTCACAGTCCAAGTAGAAAGGAGAACAGATATTGTATTGGGAGAGTAAAATGCAATAGAATTGTTAGACATGATACCTGCCTTAAAGGAGCTTAGGGTCTAGAAGGTACACAGCACAAACCCAGGAAAAAACAGAATGTTTCAAACCAAGTTCAGGGTGTTAGGAGACATTGGAGATAGGTTGTTGTCTTATGCTGCCGAATCGTGTCCAACCCAGAGTGATATCACGGACACTTCTCTTCCAGAACGCCTCACCTCCATCTGCAATTATTTTGGTAGTATAGCCATAGAATTTTCCTGGTAAAGAAATACGGAATTGGTATACCATTGCCTCCTTCCGTGCAGTAAACTTGAACCTACACCCTCGACTCTCTCCCACACTGCTGCTGCCTGGCACAGGTGAGTTTTGACTTGTAGCAGATTAATTTCCACTTGCTAGTCTCTGCCCAAGCTAGGAATGGAATGGATATACCTCTGCTTGACTCTCCCTCCCAGAGTCGGGATTGGTAGAGTACTGGGAACTCTCCAGGTATGACCCTGAGAGGGCAGTGGAGATAGGAGGAAAATGGGGATTGAGAATGTGAGCCCCACATGGGACAGGGACTGTGTATAACCTGATTTGCTTGTATCCCCCGCACTGCTTAGAACAGTGCCTGGCACATAATAAGCACTTAATAAGGACTATTATTATTATTATTATTATTATTATTATTATTATTATTATTATTATTATTATTATTATTATTTTCACCTCCCTGCAGTCCCACAGCACTTCTGTATGTATCCATCTCTATTTCAGTATCTGTCTCCTCCTCTAGACTTTGTGCTCTGGCAGTGATCATCTATATTCACTGTGTGTTACTGTACTCTCCCAAGCACTTAGTACTCCGCACACTGTAACTACTCAATCGGTACTATTGAGTGATTGAACTGAACAAGTTAGATGGAAGGAGTTTGAGGACAAAGAGGGCCCAAGTACTTAGGGGGCTGATGTGTGGACCCTTAATCTTTTTAGAGAGAGGGGGAATCCTAGGTTTGAATCCCACTTGTCACCATATGCAGTGCTTCAGGAGGTTTTCAGCCCTAAATCTAAGTGGAAATAACACTCCAGGGCGACTGAAAGAGAACCTGGACCCCTGTTAGCTTCTGTTGGGTTGATAAATTATAATAATAATTGGGTATTTGTTAAGTGCTTAGTGTGAACCAAGGACTCAATTAACTGCAGGAGAAGATACAAGATAATAAGGTCAGACACAGTCCCTGACCCACATGGGAGTCACAGTATAAAGGGGAAGAAAAAAGATTTCATCCCCATTTACAGATAAGAAAACTGAAAAGTTGAGTCTTGCTCAAGATCATACAGCGAACAAATGGCAAAGCCAGGACTAGAACCCATATTTATTCATTCATTCAATCTTATTGAGCGCTTACTGTGTACAGAACACTGTACTAAGTGCTTGGGAAGTACAAGTTGGTAACATATAGAGATGGTCCCTACCCAATAGTGGGCTCACAGTCTAGAAGAGGGAGACAGACAACAAAACAACACATATTAACAAAATAAAATAAATAGAATGGTAAATATGTACAAATAAAATACAAGTATAAATAGAGGGGAAGGAGGTAGGACGGGAGGGAGGGGGAGAGGAAGGAGGGGACTCAGTCTGGGAAGGCCTCCTGGAGGAGGTGAGCTCTCAGTAGGGCTTTGAAGGGAGGAAGAGAGCTAGCTTGGTGGATGTGCGGAGGGAGGACATTCCAGGCCAGGGGTAGGACATGGGCTGGGGGTCGACGGCGGGACAAGGGAGAACAAGGCACGGTGAGGAGGTTAGCGGCAGAGGAGTAGAAGGTGTGGGCTGGGCTGTAGAAGGAAAGAAGGGAGGTGAGGTAGGAGGGGGGCGAGGTGATGGAGAACCTTGAAGGCGAGAGTGAGGAGTTTTTGCCTGATGCATAGGTTGATCGGTAGCCACTGGAGATTTTTGAGGAGGGGAGTAACATGCCCAGAGCGTTTCTGCACAAAGATGATCCGGGCAGCAGTGTGAAGTATAGACTGAAGTGGGGAGAGACAAGAGGATGGGAGATCAGAGAGGAGGCTGATGCAGTACTCCAGTCGGGATAGGATGAGAGATTGTACGAGCAGGGTAGCAGTTTGGATGGAGAGGAAAGAGCAGATCTTGGCAATGTTGCGGAGGTGAGACTGGCAGGTTTTGGTGATGGATTAGATGTGAGGGGTGAACGAGAGAGCGGAGTCGAGGATGACACCAAGGTTGCGGGCTTGTGAGACGGGAAGGATGGTATTGCCGTCAACAATGTTGGTAAAGGTGCCGTCAACAGTGATGGGAAAGTCAGGGAGAGGGCAGGGTTTGGGAGGGAAGATAAGGAGTTCAGTCTTGGACATATTGAGTTTTAGATGGCGGGCAGACATCCAGGTGGAGATGTCTTGAAGGCAGGAGGATCCTCTGACTTTTTCCATTAGACCAAGATGCTTCCTCCAGTTCTTTCCTACTTGGGATAGGCTGGTTTGGGAATCTTTGCCTAGGAAATCCCAAAGCCTTGCATCCCTACTTTGGCCACCATTCCTTGACTCAAGACCAGTTGTCACCCTGAAGGCAAGGGGATCATTTAGGGATTAGCTCTGACCATGAGATCCTGTCCTCTGCCAGACTTCTCTAAGGGGTCTTTGTCTCAGCCAGTTAGAGCAGTGTAGAACATCCTTAACCATTTTGATTCAACACAGCCAATGTCTGTATTAAGAGAAGCAGCATGGCTTATTGGCAAGAGCATGGGCTTTGGAGTCAGAGGTCATGCGTTCAAATCCTGGCTCCGCCACATGTCTGCTGTGTGACCTTGGGCAAGTCACTTAACTTCTCTGAGCCTCAGTTACCTCATCTGTAAAATGGGGATTAAGACTGTGAGCCCCACGTGGGACAACCTGATCACCTTGTATCCACCCCAGCGCTTAGAACAGTGCTTTGCACATAGTAAGTGCTTAATAAATGCCATTATTATTATTTCCTGGAATTCAACCTGGCCAGTCAACCCCTACCAGAGAGGCCCAGAGCTTGAGCTTAGGATATCTTGATGAGTCCATTAAAGAGTGTAGACTGTAAATTCCTTATGGGCAGGGACTGTCTTTCAACTGGGGGAGGAAGGGAGTGATGGAGCAGGTCTTGCTCACATCTGATTTTAATGAGTCTTGAGCAACCCATTCATGAATCTACAATAAGTGGATTGGTCCAGAAAAATCCCAACCATTGCTTCAATCTCTGACTTCTAACGGTGGTTCGGGGGGTTTTGCCTGTACCTTGCCAATTTAAGATGCTCTTCCTCATCTGCCTCTTCTGGAGGCATTGATCAGCTCAGAGAAGACCACATCTTGGGGGTGGGCAACCATTTGGTGATTCTAACTTGCCCCAGCAATTCCCAGCACCTCACCTGCGAAATAGGCATTAACTGTGAGCCCTACGTGGGGTAGAGACTGTGTCCACCGTGATTATCTTATCAACTTGGTATTGTGCCTGGCGTATAGTAAGTGCTTAACACATACTATTATTATTATCATCATCATTACCCCTTCCTTTTCCCTCACTCCCTTTCCTCAATCCCTCTGTGGCTGAATTAAAGCCATGGTTTTTTCATTTTTGTTTGGTTTCTTCATTTCAGTCCAAAGTCCTTTAGATGTGGTTGGCTGGGTTCAGGTCAGTTGTCTTGCTTGGCTTTTCCCCTCCCTCCCCTTCCTTCTCCCCTCCTTCCCTCCCAGAAGACAGCTGCTTTGTTTCGGGAAGGAGGCAGGGTTAACATGCTCCTTGCACACGGATTTTGTAGCATGGTGGGTGATTAATGGGAGTTGTCACCAGTGGCCCAGATGCATTCTGGAGGGGTCCTGGAGCTCTTCACTGGCACTGATTAGGTATTATGCCTCTAGAGTACTGAAAAACCAGGCCAGAGAAACAATCTCTTTTGTGGCAGGGTGGTGCAGGGGAAAGGTGGGAGAGGAGAGGGCTATGGAAGCCTGGATAATCTGTTTATGACTCAGGTGGTGCTTCTAGGTGCGCAGTGTTTGACTGCCACAGTTCAGCTCTCAACCCTTCCCTCCCCCAGGAGACCATGCATTTGAGCCAAGACTGGACTTGAGAGGCAGAAAAAATTATTTTTGGCTAGCACACTGAGGTTATTTATGGCTCCAGTGCCGGGGACCATCCTTGGGGAAAGGCCTCGACCAACCAGTTCCACATGGGTGGCAAGGCTCTTGCCAGGCAGGGAATGAGTCTGTTGTTATATTGTACTCTTCCAAGTACTTAGTACAGTGCTCTGCACACAGTAAGCCTCAATAAATACGATTGGAATAAGATTGAATTAATCATCTGTGGAGTAGTAGGCGGTTCAGGGACTACACTGATCAACTCTGCCATGGGCTAGAATCCCCTGCAGATGTTTCCAGTCTCCCTTAGCTGGTGAAATTGTTGCTCTTGCCCTAATGCATGGTGACCACAGGTTTGTGAGCTCACAGGGACAGGAAGTAGGCTGGAATAGAGTCTGCAGGAAGCAGGGATAGAAAATGGGGCTCTGTGCCTCAACTGCTGCCGCCGGCGGAGCGGTAAGGGGATGGTCACTGCCTCCTGCCCGCCCTCCGGGATTTCTCCTCCTCCTCCTCCTCGGGGACTGCTTTGGGATCTCGGCTTCAAGGCTTTCCATCCCCTCGCCACCCCCACCTCACCTCCTTTCTTTCCTTCTCCAGCCTAGCCCGCACCCTCCACTCCTCTGCCACTAACCTCTTCACTGGGCCTCGTACTCGCCTGTCCCACTGTCGACCCCCAGCCCACGTCCTCCCCCTGGCCTGGAATGCCCTCCCTCTGCACATCTGCCAAGCTACCTCTCTTCCTCCCTTCAAAGCCCTACTGAGTGGGCAGGGACCATCTCTATATGTTGCCAACTTGTACTTCCCAAGCACTTAGTACAGTGCTCTGCACACAGTAAGTGCTCAATAAATATGATTCAATGAATGAATGAATGAGAGCTCATCTCCTCCAGGAGGCCTTCTCACACTGAGCCCCCTCTTTCCTCTCCTCCTCCCCATCCCCCCAGCCTTACCTCCTTCCCCTCCCCGCAGCATCTGTATATATGTTTGTAAGTATTTTTACTCTATTTTACTTGTACATATTTATTCTATTTATTTTATTTTGTTAATATGTTTTGTTTTGTTATCTGTCTCCCCCTTCTAGACTGTGAGCCTGCTGTTGGGTAGAGACTGTCTCTATATGTTGCAAACTTGTACTTCCCAAGCGCTTAGGACAGTGCTCTGCACACAGTAAGCGCTCAATACGATTGAATGAATGAATTCAAGCTGGAAACTGATTGAGTTTCCATCTCCCTAGCTGTTTTGTAACCTGTATGTTAACTCTATTATTATTATTATTATTATTGTTATTATTATTGTTATAGTATTTAAGTGCTTGCTATGTGCCAAGCACTGTTCTAAGCTCTGGGGTAGATAAAACATAATCAGGTTGAACACAGTCCCTGTCCCATATGGGGCTCACAATCTTAATCCCCATTTTGGAGATGAGGTAACTGAAGCACAGAGAAGTTAAGTGACTTGTCCAAGATCACACAGCAAACAAATGGCAGAGCTGAGGTTAGAACCCACACCCTCTGACTCCGTAGCCTGTGCTCTTGTAGGCTGTGCTGCTTCTGTTATACTCTCCCAAGCACTTAGAACAATGTTCTGCTTAAAGGAAGCTCTCAATCAATGCTTCTGATTCCTTCTGTTGGGTTGCTCCCAATCACTGCACTGCATTGTACCCAAGTGTCTCAATAAGTACCAATCAATCAATCAATCACTGTTGTTTAATTCATTCAGTTGTATTGAGAGTTTTCTGTGTACAGAACACTGTACTAAGCACTTGGGAGAGTACAATACAACAATGAACAGACACATTCCTTGCCCACAATGAGCTTACAGTCTAGAGTCGGGGAGTCAGACATCAATACCAATAAATAAATTACAGATATGTACATAAGTGCTATCGGATTGGGAGGGGGAAGAGCAAAGGGAGCAAGTCAGGGCAACGAAGAAGGGAGTGGGAAAAGGGGAAATGGGGCAATTAGTTTGGGAAGACCTCTTGGAGAAGATGTACCTTCAATAAGGATAAGGCTTTGAAGTTGGGGGTGGGGAGAACACTTACTGTGTGCAGAGCACTCTACTAAACACTTGGGAATGTAGTTTGTGGACACAATCCCTGCCTTTGAGGACTTGATTACCTACTGGAATACCACTACTTCTACTATTCTACTCATTCTGGGCAGGGTTCTACTGGAGTCCTAGAGGAATGATTATTGTATGGAGTTGAATCCACACAAAACTTAAGCTATAATTGGAAATGTAAGAACCTTCCCAAAGTTCCTGTTTTGTCTAACTCCTCATGAGGCATTTACTTGGGTCATTGCCTTTGAACTTTTACACCCTCACTCTTCCCCTCCTGCAAAAATGCCCACAAGGAGCTTACAGTCTAAATGGGGAGAGAGACATTAAAATAAATTATGGGTATGTACATAAGTGCCGGGGGTGGTGGGAAGGGGAAGTGAATATCTAGTGTCTAAGAGGTAAAGATCCAAGTGCACAGATATTCCAGATTGGAGTACAAATAGGGGAGGTGAAGAATTGGCACAGAAAGCTTCTTGGAGGAGATGTGGTCTTAGTAGGGTTTCTCAGGTAGGAGAACAGTAGTCTGTTGGATATGAAGGAACTGCCCTTAATATTGACCTTTCCAACACTCTTGACTCCTTGACTCCCGTGATTCCTCTACTTTAACAGCCAGCGCTGATTATGCCCTTAGTCTATTTCTTCAGCTTCTGAACTCATGCAGCAAAACAATATTGGTAGAAATCCAAAGATTACAGTGAAAACCTTTGTCCTATTAATTTACTCTTCATATTACTCTGCCTTCTTTTTAGATAGTGCCTTTTTTTCCTTTCCAATTCCTTGGCTCATAACCTTTTCCACTTATTCCAGACTTTCAACTCTTAATGGCTCCAGGATCCCTCTCTTCTCATGCTAATTCTAAGGACCATGTATTTTACAGTATCATGAAAATAGGTGCAAACTCCACAGGAACATCCTTCCCCACTTCATTGTCCTCCTTTATGGTTGTTTCTAGATCTCCCCCTTGCTCCTTTTCTTGTGCCTAGTTCCTGTCCCCTTTATTCTCCTCCTCCTCTTTTCACTCTCTTCAACCTCCCCCTGTCCTCTGCCTCACCCCAAATGTATAATCTGAAGTACATTTGAACTCACCCAAATTCTTCAAACAGGTTGCATTTGGAGCAGCAGTGGGACCTTGTGGAAGGGGCATGGGCTTGGGAGTCAGAGAATCTACATTCTAATCCCTGCTCTGCCGTGTCTGCTGTGTGACCTTGGAGAAGTCACTTCACCTCTCTGTGCCTTTGTAAAATGGAGATTAAATCCTACTTCCTCTTCCTTAGATTGTGAGCCCCATGTGGGATAGGGACTGTGCCCAACCTGATTAACTTATAACTGTCCCAGCACTTAGAACAGTGCTTGGCATATAGTAAGCACTTAACAAGTACCATAATAATTATTAATTATTATTATTTGCTACCTGCATTTTTCACTTTATATTTTTCTAGACTCCCCACAGTTGGATTTTAACCTCCTACTGTGTAGGGGTTGTGTCTCCCAAATCTATTGTACTTTGCCAAGTACAGTACTTTACCCATAAGTGCTCAAAAATACTCTTAGTTGACTATGGATTTTGTTCACTTGATTCTACTAATACTGCTTTCACTGAGGTTCCTGAAGAACACCTGTGGATCAAATTTTATGTTCCATTCTCTTTAACCTCTCTGCTAGTTTTGACACTTCTTTTTCCCCAGGATCTCTCTTGCGCTCTGTCCTTGTTTGGCAAATAGCACTCAGGGCTCTCATTATCATCATCATCATGGACAGCATCATCAAAAGCATCTAATAAGCACCTATTGTGAACAGAGCCATGTACTAAGTACTTGGGATGATAGGAAAGTCAGTCATATTTACTGAGCACTTACTGTGTGCAGAGCACTGTACTAATAGCTTGGAAGAGTATAGTAAAACAATATCATAGACACATTCCCTTCCCACAGCAAGCTTACAGTCTAGCAGGCCAGACAGACACTTAAATCAATTAGAGAAACATGGAGGAAGAGAGAATATAAGATGCATATGTAAGCACAGTGGCGGTAGTAATTTAAGTTTGAGTTGTGCCGAAGGGCCAAGGTGGGTGAATTAAGACATTACCTGAGGAAGGCTTTAACATTTTTTTATGGTAATTGTTAAATGTTTACTTTGTGCCAGGAGTCGTACTAAGCGCTGGAGTGGATACAAGTTTATCAAGTTGGATACAGTCCCTGTCCCATATGGGTTCACAATCTCAATCTCCATTTTACAGATGAGGTAACTGAAGCATAGAGGAGTTAAGTGGCTTGCCCAAAGTCACACAGCAGACAAATGGAGCTGGGATTAGAACCTATGACCTTCTGACTCCCAAGCCCGTGCTCTACCCAGTATGCCATCCTACTTCCCATACTAATCTATAAAGTGGGGATTAAATATCTGTTCTTTCCCTAATTTATACTATGAGCCTCATGTGTGACACTGATTGTGTCCAACCTGATGGTCTGCGTATTACAGTGCTTAAAAAATACCGCAATAACTATTATTATCCAACTGTCCCAAGTGTTTAGTGCTCTGTGCAGAGTAAGCACCCAATAAACCCTATTGATTGAGGGAGAGTAGACAGTTTTGGACACTGTGGTCAGAAAGTGTGATTTCAGCACTGATTAGGTTAAAAATGGTACTGTGGTTAGGATGAGATCCAATACGTGTTCGCTGGGGAGTGGGTGAAGTGTGGTGGAGCAGGAGGTTGGAGGACTTGAGGAAAGAGAGGAAACAGATGACAGATGACTTCCCAATCTTCAGGATTGTCCAAATGAATGTTGAAGTTCCTGAGGATTAATGTGCTTCTCTGTTCTTCAGTTTCTCTTGCCAATATCTCATTGGCTCCTTTGTCCAAAGTTCATATTTGTGTGTGTGTGTGTATACACTTGTAGTAATGGTATTTATTGAGCCCTGCTATAGGCATTTAACTATACTACATGCTGGGAAAAAGTTCTGTGATGGGAAAGTTAGATTGAGGAGGAGATTTGAGAAGTTGGATGGAGAGTTCACTTTTAGACATAGTGTGTTTAAGGTTTAGGTGTAGGGAAGCAGCATGGCCTAGTGGATAGAGCACCAGCCTGGGAGTTAAAAGGACTTGGGTTCTAATTCAGGCTCTGCCACTTGCCTGCTGTGTGACTCACTCCTCTGTGACTGTTACCTCATTTGTAAATAGGGGATTAAGACTGTGAGCCCCATGTGAGACAGGTACCATGTCTAACTGGATTAGCTTGTATCTACCCCAGCCCATTGAACAATGCTTGGAACATAGTAGATGCTTAGCAATTACCATAAAAAAAAGCTAGTAGGACATCCTTGAAGAAATGCCGTGGAAGAAGGAGGAAGTGGATGATTACAGAGGAGATGAGAGATCGGGGCTAGGAAAGTAGATTTGGGTGAGATTCTCATAGGGGTAGTTGTTGAAGTCAAGGGAGCAGATGACTTCTCCTTAGTCTGTGAAACCCATCTGATCTGCTATTAGTGTATCAGTTCCAGTATTTAGTATGGTGCTTGGCACATAGTAATTGCTTAACACATTCCCAAATTATTATTGTTAATTGATACCATTCCTGGCCTTCAGGGGACTCACAATCTAAATATAAGGTAGAGAATGATCCAGCAGTAGACACAACAGAAAAGGTAATATAAATACAAAACAGCATAAAAGACAATGTAAGAGCACAGTCAATTGTATTTACTGTCTTACTGTGTGCAGAGTACTATACTAAACTCTTGGGAAAGTACAATATAACAGCTACATTCCCTGCCCACAAGGAGCCTACAGTCCATCAAGTATGTGGTAAAAGGGATATGGGGGGGCCTCAGTGTGCTACCACCCAGCCCTGTTTGGGGAAAGCAGATTGCCTTTTGTCCTCGGAGAACTTCAGTGACACGGATGTCAATATGTTTCACATCTCCCAGCTAGAGATCCTGAAATTTGGCTCAGTGTGTCTAGCCCAGCCCCTGTAACCTCTAGGGAACTGTGAATGCTGGTGACAGTACCTGGAACAATAAGGAGCAGGAACTAACCAGTTAGGATTCTCTAGGTAGCTGGTGGTTCAGCCATTTCCTGGAGATGTGGTTATGCCAAGAATATCTTCCAGGTGGACCCAGTCCCGAGGAAGAAAAGTTCAGGACCACTGGCTCAGGGTGAAGACCATCGAAGCTGAAGGCCGGGATGCTGGTTTGGTGCCCAGAAATGATTCAGCCAACAGGAAGAATCTTTGTGATCAGAGGGTTTGGGCTGATCGATTCTCTTGCATCTGATCCATGGCTGATAACCATTTGCTGTACCTGAAATCCCTCTCCCCTCAGCTTCCCCTCCTTCAAAGCTCCCTTCTTTGAAGATCTTCTCTAATCAAATGATCAACAGTACTTATTGGGCATTTACTGTGTGCAAATCACTCTAGTTAGCCTTGGGAAAGTACAATACAATAGAGTTGGTAGACATGATCCCTGCCCATGAGATGCCTACAGTCTTATGTGGGGATAATGCATTTCCTTCATTCATTCAATCATATCAGTGAGCATGTGCTGTGTGCAAAGCACTGTATTAAGTGCTTGGGAGAGTATAATATAACAATAAACAGACACATTCCTGCCCACAATGAGCTCACAGTCTAGAGGGATTATTTCCCTGATTATTCCCCCTACTGCCTGGTCACATGATCCCAAAGACACCTCAGTAATCATGTATTGCATCAATCAGTAGTATTTATTGAGTGTTTACTGTGGGCAAAGCACTGTACTAAGTGCTTGGGAGAGCACAATATAACATTTTCATAGAAACGTTCCCTGCCAGCAATGAGTTTACAATCCACATGTTTTTATTTGGTGGCTTACGTGCTCTTTGAGCGCCGTGTCGTAGTGGAAATGTGACAGGTAAAGGCTAGAGAACACAAGTGATCCCCACAAACCATAGCACTATTTTCTACGCCTTTGTGTAAGTTCTCAGTCCTGAAATGTTAGGACCAAAACTCATCCATCTATTCAAGGAGAGATGCTATTCATTCTTCTTTTTATTCACCAACTTAGGCCTGTTGTTTTCAATGCATGCTCATAATCATGAGTGAGGTGTACTCTCCTACTCTTACCAAGTTGTGTTTTGCCATCTTATACTAAGTGTAAGCACTTTAGTGGGCCTTAGAAAATGCTTTGTGCATGGTGGACGCTTGCTAAGGAATGGTGAGGATGAGGACTTCCTCTGCTGTTTGTTGTAATGCCTCTCTCCACAACTTTATTCTAAGCTCTTTGAGGGCAGGGATTGTGCCTGCCTTTTCTAGTGTATATTCCCAAGTGCTTAGTACAGTGACCTGCATACAGTAACTGTTCAAAAAAACAGCTCTGATTGATTGAATCCTCAGAGACAGAGATTAGGGGAAGACCTGAAATGGTAGTTTGCTTTTCTGAAGCCATTTTGGTTCTAGTTGAAACTAAGAATGGAAACAGTGGTGGACTGGGTCAGACGAGTGGTATATCCAGCCCAGGGATAGTGTCTATTAACTCTATTAAACTCTCCCAAATGCTTGGTACAGTGCTCAATAGATACTATTGATTGATAGCTAGATAGTGGTACCACAAGTCTTCTAGGTGTTAGTTAATTTACCAGCACTTCTCAGATATAAATTGTTTACACAAGATTTTATGTAGATTAAAGAAATAGGGGTGAGGAAAAGGGCTTGTCTTGGAAGAATATAACAAGGCCATTACAGAGCTAATGAACAGACTAGTATTAGAGCATTCCCTGATCTTGCTGGTGGGTCTTTTTTAAATAGAACATTTGTCGGTGGAATTTCAACCCGCATTCTGATTTGAATATGTCCCCAACAGCAACGGTAAGGAGGCAGTAAGTCTCAGCCTAGTTCCCAGTGGACTACGTCTCTGCAACCTGGGTGATTCTCCAACAGGGCCTAGTGGAAAGAGCAAGGACTTGAGTCAGAGGACCTGGGTTCTAATCCTGGCTCTACCACCTGCCTGCTGCATGACCTTGGGCAAGTCTCTTAGGTTCATTATGCCTGTTTCCTCATCTGTAAGATCAATCAATTGCATTTCTTGAGTGCTTACTGGGTATGAAGCACTGTCCTAAGAACTTGGGAGATTAAAATAAACAGAATTAGGCATGTTCCCTGCTCACAAGGAGCTTATTCATTCAATCGTATTTATTGAGCGCTTACTGTGTGCAGAGCACTGTACTAGGCGCTTGGGAAGTACAAGTCGACAACATATAGAGATGGTCTCTACCCAACAATGGGCTCACAGTCTAGAGGGGTACTTGCCTGTTCTTTCTCATACTTGGAACTCTATGTGGAACAGGGACTGTGGCCAAACTGATTATCTTGTCCTTGGCACATAGTAGGACCTTGGCAAATACCATAATTAAATTATCTCTCTCTCTCTCTGCCCTCTAACAGTAGTGTCTTCATTCTCCTCATTAGGAGATGGACCAAAAAGTGTATGACCCCAAGCATAGTGATCTGTACTTCAGTAAGTGCTCAGTAGATACCACTGATTAATAATAATGGTTTGAACAATGTTGAATCTGAGCTTGGCTTTGCCTTTATCTGTGAATCATCAGCTGGAGAGGAGGAGAGGAACTTAATATTTGGGGGCTGGGAATCTGACATGTTGTATATGCCTTTTCACCCTTCCTTGTCAGGGAAAAAACTGTGAAAGGCACTTTTCTATAGGCTTTGAATATTTCCCCATTTTGCTAATAGGTTGCACCAGTATCAGAATTTGCCCACCTAACATTCAGGCAGGAGAAACTAGCATTTTTTTGTGCAGAGTTCTTGTTTTATCCAGTTTTAATCAATCAACAGTATTTGAGTGCTTACCGGCACTTCTCAAACATAAGTTGTTTACAAAGGATTTTATGTAGATTAAAGGAATAGAGGTTAGGTAAAAGCCTGGTCTTGCCTTGGAAGAAGTTCTCTGCTTCAGTAAATCAATCAACCAATCAATCATATTTATTGAGTGCTTACTGTGTGCAGAGCACTGTACTAAGCGCTTGGGAAGTACAAGTTGGCAACATATACAGTCCCTACCCAACAGTGGGCTCACAGTCTATTAGAGTGGGCTCACAGTCTAAAAGAGGGCTCACAGTCTAAAAAATCTCAGTAGGAAGTGCTTAGGAGAGTATCTTAGAGTTAGTGGATATGATCCCTGCAACTCAAGGACCTTAACAAGATAGCAGATGAGTTTACAATCAGTCCAAAATCTGGGGAAAAGGTAAACCAAATGAGAACTTAAATGGACATATATGTACCATCCTCAGCACTTGCGTATATACAAGTACTCAATTATTTACGTTGATCGATCGGCTTGTAAATCTTTTTATGCCTTGTCTTCCCTGATAGAGTTCAGTCTCCCTGTAGGCAGGGAAGCAGCATTGTCTAGTGGATAGAGTACAGGTCTTGGAATCAGAAGGATCAGGGTTCTAATCCTGGCTCCACTACGTGTCTGCTGTGTGACCTTGAGCAAGTCAATTAACTTCTTTGTGCCTTAGCTACATAATCTGTAAAAGGGAATTAACACTGTGAGCCCCATATGGGACAGAGATTGTGTCCAACCCAATTTGATTGCACCCACACTAACACTTAATACAGTGCCTGGCACAGAGAAAGTACTTAAATACCACAGTTATTATTATTATTATTATTATTATTCTTAAGGAATATGCCAATTACTTAGTCCATGCTTTATGAACGTAATACAGGGCAACTCACCAAGTGGGCATTCAGTAGATGGTACTGCTGCATCTCGTACTATACTAGCACTGCTACTCCTTCAGGGTATTGTGTCCTCCACATATAGAGGTGCTAGAACAGTGTAACAGAATTAACAATCCCAAGGGCACTGTTTTCTACTAAGTTCCCTAAATAATAAAACGACTGCTGGGAATGTATTTCTCTAAGTCCATGTTAAAATTGTGAACCCTTACATTATAACTGACCTTAACACAATCCGCTCAGGGGCCGTTCCCCTGATTTGATCCTTTCTTCATCTTTTCTGCCCATCCCTCTCTCCCACTCCGGTCCTCAGTGGGTTCTGCTATTTGGGGTACTTTGGTGCCACTGAAATGCACACAATATAAATAATGAATGAGGAGGGAATGGTTTGGTTAACTGCTTGAGAGGAACAGCTTTCTGACCCAAGGGATTTCTGGGCCCTGATTGTGACATTTTTTTGTTTGGCTTTGCATGGCAGCAAGGACATCTAGTGGTGGATGAAGCGACGGCGCGTAGTTCTGTCCGAGGGAGTCTGCTAAGGGCATCCTGCTCTTCAGCCCTCACTGGCTGCTGAGTGGTGCCAGTCTGGGAATGAATTGGATATCAGCTACCTGCCAAACCTGGCACATTCTTGCACCCACTTTCTCTCCCTCTTCTGCTGATTGCAGAGAGGCTCTTTGGACTGCTTTGAAAAGGCATCTGATTAGGGCCTTCATTAGCCCCGAGGCAGAGCTGTTTCCTAGGCTGGGCAGGAGATGCTCTGTAATTGTTTCTGACAGGCAAGGGCTCTTGCTTTGAAGCTGCTCAAACGTCAGTCACCAAAACACACTACTTTTCATGAACAGAATGGGGATACACACATGTACTTTCACATACAGCTATCTACTCTTTTTCTCTGTATTTGAATCTGAGTGACACTGCAAAGTGCGCTGTATAGCCTGTGGTCTTCATCATTTGGGAAACGTGTACTCCTTCTGCTATCTGGTTGTTCTCTGAAGTGTATCTCACTGTTTGGGCTTTACCTTTTTAACATTATTATAGTCCCAAGGCTGCACCATGCTTTTCCTCAAAATGTCTCCCAAACTGTCTTTGATTATTGCACCCTGAGTTGCTGTTCCTGCTGCTGTTACACTATCCGTTATTCAATTCAATTCAATCCTATTTATTGAGCATTTACTGTGTGCAAAGCACTGTACTAAGCACTTGGGAGAGTACAATATAACAATAAAAGGACATATTTCCTGCTCACAACAAGCTTACATTGCAGAGGGGAAGTTAGACATTACCATAAATAAATACAATTACAAATGTATACATAAGTGCTGTGGGGCTTGGAGGGGGAGTGAATAAAGGGAGCAAGTTAGGGTGATGCAGAAGAGATTGGGAGAAGAGGAAAGGAGGGCTTAGGGAAGGCCTCTTGGAGGCCTTTGTGCACTAGTGGGATTCTTCTTTCATAAATCTTCTTGGTATTCCCCATGTGTTTAATTCCTCCACTTTAACCTGCCTTGTAGGAGCAGCCTTTAGGGCATCTTGCTGTCCTCCATCTTCATGATTTGGAATGGGATGTTAGTGTGATATTTATTATGATATTTAAATACTTACTATGTGTCAGGCACAGTACTAAGCACTGTCCCTGTCCCTCAGGGCTCACAGTTTTAATACCCAATTTACAGTTGAGGGAACCGAGGCACAGAGAAGTTAGGTGACTTGCCCAGGGTCACACAGTAGTCAAGTGTCAGGATTAGAATTTAGGTCCTTCTGACTCCCAGGCCTATGCTCTACCCACTAGTCCATGCTGCTTCCCATGTTGGTCCCTGCCTTTCTTTTTTCAGCTTCACCCGAATGTTTGGATAGTATCTCACCATCAGGTAGGGTCTTCCATCCAATATCACTATTTTCAATTATGCATTTTATCCCATCCCTGGCACTTATTCATAGGTGCGTGTTTGCTTATTCAACCATTCAGCAAACTAATCTTGACATTTATATAACAAAGTTGTTAATATAACAATACTACTACTACTAGTAATTGTGGTATTTTTTCAGTACTTGCTAGGTGCAAAATAATGTAATAAGCACTGGAGTAGACAAACTAATGAGGTTATACACAGTCCCTGTTCCACATGTGGATCACAGTTTAAGTAGGAGGAAGAACAAGGATTGAATCACCATTTTCCAGATGAGGAAACTGAGGCCCAGAAGTTTAAGTGACTTGCCCAAAGTCACATACAGACAAGGGGTAGAACTGGGATTAGAACACAGGTTCTGGGATTAGAACACAGGCCTATGCTCTTTTGACCAGCCCAATAGGTTTCTCTGGTTGTACTCTTTCAATTTTTCTTCCTTCTCCCACTATTGTTTCCTTCATTTAGATTTTAATTTTGTTAAGGGTGGGAATGTGTGCCATGTTTCTGTTGTATTCTTTCAAGTACAGGGACAGTTTCTGCAAGAGGCAAACATCAGTGAAGCAACACAATACTTAGCTGTGCTCAGGATAATAATTATGGTATTTAAGTGCTTTGTGCAGGCACTGTACTAAGCTCTGGGGTTGGAAACAAGCAAATTGGGATGGACACAGTCCCTGTCCTACATTGGGGCTCACAATCTCGATCCCCGTTTTATAGATGAGCTAACAGGCCCAGAGAAGTGAAGTGACTTGCCCAAGGTCACACAACAGACAAGTGGTGGAGTCAGAATTAGAAACAATGTGGAGTGGATTGTCCATCACACATTTTTTTTATTCACCACCCTCATGTATATCGATAGCATCGCACCATCAAGCACTGTGACTTTCAGAAATGTTGTACAGCTGCTTGGAAATCTAGCTATCATCCTTTCTCCTCCCATATTCCCCCAGCAAACTTTGTTGTCACAAGCATTCCTTCAGTGTTGGATAACTGAATGTATTCCAGAACTTTGTTGTTAGGTAATTTTGTCCTGTCACTTGATCTTCAGTATGGTTCAGAGCTGACCTGAGACTGCTCATGTAGTTGGTTGTACCTTCTCTGGTAGTTCTAGGTCTCACAGACATAAAGAAAGGTGAACTATTCTAGCCTATTAGCCATTTAAAGCATGATGCACTACCGTTACCAAACTCTATCTGTCATTCATCCCCAAACTGCGTTGCATTCAGCATAGTCACTAATGTAGATACGTACCCACTGTTCACTTTAGGGATGTTTTTCAGACTCAGTTCATTGAGTCTTAATTGTTTGCAGATCTTATTGTATATGTGTCTTTGAAAGCATGGTTGTCGGCATTCTACAGCAGTTCTTGGTTGTCAGTCATCAAGCTGTACTAAAGCATGCATCATTCTCCACAGGTCTTCTTGAATATGTGCTTCAGTAGCACCACTTAAAGCAGTTTCTGGTTAATTCTGTCCTAGACTTTCAATGATATTTGTAGACAGTTGAGGTGGAAGTGGTTCCCTGTCCGTCAGAGGCTTATTCTGACTTTGCTGGTTTTCAGCTTTCTCATAGTGTCACACACAGAAGCATGGAAAAGTTTGTATAAGTCTGGTCCGACCGCACAGCAGTGCTTTACTCCACCCAGAGCCTCAGACAAGGCAGGATTCTGACCGAAAACTATGAGTCAGTTGCTGAGGATAGTCCTGCATGGCACACTGCCATGAAGAAGGGAATAAATCTCTGAACAAAGGCTTCTTTTGGAAAGAGACAAGGAGGCCAAAGAGAAAACAGTGCCAGGTGGTACAAAGTTCGAACACAACAGTGCCACAGGGGACAACCTTTTTGTGTACCCCTTGTGGCTGGCGCTGTAGATTCTACATTGACCTTTTCAGCCTCACCTGGAGTCATAGGTGAATTTCACCATCAGTGTTATCTTTAAATCTGAAGGACCAATTGGCCTTGCTGTTGTCAGAGCCCCTGTTTACTAATGAGGTTAAATGATTTTTCAGGGTATACAAAGACATAAGGATAAATGCGTTGCTCTGTGCTCTTCAATAGCTGTCATGCTACAAAGATCATATCTTCAGTACCACAAAGATCATATCTACTATTCTTGAAATGATCTGAAGTTATATTGTGATTCAGGGAGTAAATAGCTAACTGTACGCTAGGCACTGTCCTAGGTGCTGAGGAAGATACAAGCTAATCAGGTTGGACACAGTCCCTGTCCCACATCAATCAATCGGTTGTATTAATTGAATATTTACTGCATGTAGAGTACTATACTAAGTGCTTGGGCGAGTACAGTATAACATAACCCTCATGGTGTTCACAGCCTTAATCCCCATTTTATGGATGAGGTAACTGAGGTACAGAGAAGTTAAGTGACTTGCCCAAGTTCACACAATAGACAAATGTTGGAGCTGGGATTAGGACCCAGGTCCTTCTGACGCCCGGGCCTGTGCTCTATTCACTAGGTCAAGCTGCTTTTTATAATGTTTTTGGCAGTGGAAAGTAGTGAAATACTGCAGTATTTCTCCTATTTCTGCTTGAAGGTGGGATAGTGCCAGCCACTCTCTTGTCTTATCAATATTCCTTATGTGGGAAAAGCTCATTGCAGTCATCTCAGAATTAGGTTCTTTTTTTACTTGTAGATTCCAACAGGAAAGCTATCATCAAGTCCAAGTGATTTACCATTTTTAAGGCTTTAACTGTGGTAGTAGTCTGCTTAATTTCACATTTTGGTTGGTTTTCTATGCACTAAAGGGCCTCCTCCTTGGTGTTAAGGCATTCCCAGGAGATCACTGCACTATTTTTTCCACACGTACACCCACTTCCTTTTGGAATGGGTTCCATCTTGACTTTTCAGTGGTGCTATGGGAGCATGAATGTCCCAGGTAATTTCTTTAGGTTTTTGTTGGTTTGTTTTGTTTTTATGATATTTAAGTACTTAATATGTGCCAGGCACTTTACTAAGCTCAGGGGGAAAATACAAGCTAATGAGACTTGGACTGATATGGGGCTCACAGTCTTAATCCCCATTTTACAGATGAGGTAACTGAGGCACAGAGAAGTTAAATGACTTGCCCAAGGTCACACAGCAGACGTATGATGTGGAGAGGATTAGAACCCAGGTCCTCTAACTCCCAGGCTCGTGCTTTATCCACTAGTTCATGCTGCTTCTCGTGATGAGTAAAACTTCTTAGTTTAATGGTGGCTTGTGTATCCCTTTGATATAAGGTCATTATGGGCAGGGAACATGTCTGTCAATTCTGTTGTACTGTACTCTCCCAAGCATTAGTATTAGTATTGAGCTCTGCACATAGTAAGCGCTCAATACCATTGATTGATTGATATCTATTTTGTCTTTCCACTCCTGGTCATGCAGGTTATGTGGCTTATCCTGTCCTGGAAATGCATTATTTGTAAATGTACTACCAAGAGAGCAAAAACCAGTGGCAGCTTTCAGCTTTGATATAACCACCTTTACATGCAGCTTGTCTTTTTAAAAGCCCTCTGAATCCTCAGTGTACACATTGGGGAAAAGATCTCCAAAGCCTGGGTAAATTTGTTCCATTTGTCTAGCTTTTCATCAGCCTCACTTATCTCTGACTACTAATTATATACAGGGGCTTTTGTCGACTTGGACAGCATTAATTCACTACCTAATTATTTGATATCCTGGTCCAGTACGGTTACGAAGCTGGCCTCGGAGTCAGCACCTCTGCACCACTCAAGCAAATATAATGTTCCAGTTACTGCTTCAGATTCATCCCTTGAAGCCTTCTAGACAGCTCCTGGTGGGCAGGGAACTTGTCTTGCCTTTCACGTAGAAGTTACTCAAATGTTACTGCTGCTGTTGACACTGAGAGGATGATGCACCCCAAGAATTTGAAAGAAGGAACCTTTCTGGGGCACTACTGTTATGGCAATGTTTGCTGTTAAGATGGGGAATGCCTTCCTTTGTGGGATGGCAACAGTGATCATTCCCTGAGTCCCTGACTCGGCATTATTCTTAGAGTTCCAGAAACTTTCTGTGGTGAGTGGATTCAGTCGATCAGCGGTACTTAAGCATTTTCTGTGTGTGGAGCAATGTACTAAGCACTTGGGAGAGTACAACAGAGTTGGTAGACGCATTCCCTGCTTACAGTCTACAGTCTAGAAGGGGTGGCAGGCATTAATATAAATAATTGAAAACTATGTACATAAGTGCTGTGTGGCTGAGGGTGGGGTGAATATCAAGGGCTTAAAAGATACAGATCCAAGTGCATAGGTGACCCAGAAGGGAGAGGGAGTAGGGGGAAAAGTGGGATTAATGGCACTTATTAAGCACTTACTGTCTGCAAAGCACTGTTTAAGCACTGGGGTACAGTTAAGTTGATCAGGTTGAGCAAAGTCCCTGTCCCACATGGAGCTCACACTCTTATGCCCTTTTACAAATGAGAAAACTGAGGCATGGAGAAGATAAGTGATTTGCCCAAGGTCACACAGCAGATATGGGCAGATTCAGGATTAGAATTCAGGTCCTTCTCACTCCCAGGCCCATGCTCTATGCACTAGGCCATGCTGCTGCTGCTTAACCAGGGAAGGCCTCTGCAGCCCTGAAAAGATCACTAACATTCCTCTAGGAAAGTCAGTCAATGGGTCTGTCAATGCTTGGTTACTTTCCTCCTGGATAAAATTCCTGCTTGGAGCTTTTTACTGTAGGTTGGCAGTGCTAGCAGCTGTCTGAGACCCCAACATAGTGAGAAACTGGGACAGAGACTGTGTCTGATTACTTTGCAGTGCCCGGCACATAGAAAGCACTTAACAAATACCAAAAAAAAAAAGAAAAACCAGTGATGAGTGATTGAAGAAGCAAGAATTGCACCAGTGTTTCCAGACTGGCTTCAGGGTGGAGATACTCAGTCCTCTTCTGTTGAAACAGCATGGCCTAGTGGGAAGAATATAGGCCTGACAGTCAGAGGACCTGGGTTCTAATTCCAGCTCTGCCATATACCTCCTGTGTAACCTTGAATAAGTCACTTAACTTCTCTACACTTCAGTTCCCTCATCCGCAAAAAGGAATTCAATAACTGTTCCCCCTCCTACTTGGACTGTGAGCCCTATTTGGGAACCTGATAATCTTCTACCTTCCCCAGAGCTTAGTATAGTGCTTAGCACAAAGTGAGCATTTTACAAATATTATTATTGTTATTATCATAACTACTGTTATTATTAGACAGTCCAATGATGCAAAGGTCAACAGAGGCAGTAGAATACCCAAATCTAGTAGGCCCTTTGAGAGAGATTGACAGATGTGTGTGATACCATTAGGGCAGCAATATTCAGAGCAAGCTGAAAATCTAGAGAACGTTTGCAGGGTCTAAACTCTATGGCTGGAAGATCTGGAGCCACCACAGACATCACATATGACTTCTATAGCATTTCCATCCATGCCATCTTTGAAACCCACTTCAAATCAAATGGAAAAATAGGCTGACATGGCAAGAGCATGGAAGCAGGAGGATACCGAAACAGCTAAAATGAGGAAACCATGGAGAGAAGGCCTAAGAACAGAAAAAAATATGTGATGGTATTTAAGCACTTACTTTGAGCTAGGCACTGTACTTAGCACTGGGGTGGATACAAGCAAATTGGGTTAAACACACTTGTTGTCCCACATAGGGCTCACAGTCTTAATCTCCATTTTACAGATGAGACAACTGAGGCACAGAGAAGTGAAGTGATTTGCCCAAGGTCACACAGCAGACAAGTGGCAGAACTGGGATTAGAACTCAGGTCCTTCTGACTCCCAGGCCCATTTCATTCAAGCAGCTCAGTATTCTGCTTCCAATAATGGAAACAGGAAGCTTGGAGAAATAATAAGTTTATTGTCCTTGTCATCTACCCTAAAGTGGTAGTAAGCTTTGCACATAGTAAGCGCTTAACAAATGCCAACATTATTATTATTATTTAAGTGTTAGGGTTCAAACATCTCTAATTTTTTCTCTAAGAGCCTGTTCTGAACTTTAATAATTGAACCTGTGTAACTTTTGGTTACAAATTTCAAATGTTTACTTGCTGTCTGAAGTATTTCCTTCAGCTTGATTAGAACTTAGTGTTCAAGACACTTGGTACTCCCCTACCCACTTGTTGTGGGATTTTATGAACATTCCTATGTTCACCTGGCCTGCGCCCACCATAATTTTATAAATTTACAATTGTATCTCTTAGCCTTTCTCTTTCCAAAATGAAGAGTTCTAATCTCTTTGGTTTGTCTTCAACCAACCTCATACTATGTAGTGCAGCCGAGAACCATTGGCAGGTAGCAGTAGAAGAGGGACTAGCCTGGTATTCAGCAATTAAAAATGAGGTGATTTGATAAGGAAACTATGCTTTGTGAGTATCATAATTGTGTTTTTTGTTAAGCGCTTTCTATAAGCCAAGCACTGGACTATGGCACTAAAGGGAAGAAATAACATAGGATGCTGTGATAAGTTGAAAAGTATAACAAGAGGCAGTCTATGTATTTACTTTGGAATGGATTGCTGATCATGTATCAGTCTAAACAGGCATACCTGCACAGATTGTTTAAAAAAAAAATCGCCTTTGGTAGTGTTAACTTTGAACCACAAGGACAGGCATACCTGCTTACAAGCGTGAACATAGAAACAGAATATGCAATTTTTCTTTATAAAGAGAGGTATAAGGTACATTTCACTAAAACTAAAGATAGATATGAAAATTAGGTAAACCAAATAAACAAGTAATTTGCATTTAACAAGCCTGAACTTTACAGTTCTAAACAGTGTCAGTCTTTGGCAAAAGAGTATCAAAACAGATGCAGTTATATAAAACCCAGTTTTTCCTTTCTGAGGTAGGTGGTCTCTCTCAACCATCCTTTTAAGCTCTCTGTTGCTGCTCCCAGCTTCTCTGCACAGAGTTTTGACAAGCCAGGCTCTTTCCTGCTTTTCCCTTTCTTGACCCTTTGTCCTAACTTTGGTGAGGTCTGAGATCCTGTGTTAGCACTGGGTTCAGATCCTGAGCTCCTGATCAGGGAGGACAATCTCACCATAAGCCTCTGCCCCCTTTCCTGCTGACTTTTAAACCAGGCTTCATGTTTGAAGCCTGTTACATTGCCAAGTCCTATCCTCTGGCATGTTGCTCACCTGAATGTCTCTCTGTTTTTTTGTCTTTTTTTTAAAGGCATTTGTTAAGTGCTTACTATGTGCCAAGCACTGTACTACACTGGGGTAGATACTAGGTAATCAGGCTGGACATGGGGTTCACAGTCTTAGTCCCCATTTTACAGATAAGGTAAATGAAGCACAGAGAAGTTAAATGACTTGCCTCATATCATACAGCAGATAAGTGGTGAGCTGGGCCTAAAATCCAGGTCTTCCTGGAACTCCCAGACACATGCTCTTTCCCCTGGGCAATGCTGTTTCTTTTTTTTTTTTTGCAAGCTAATCCAGTTCCTAGGGTAGCTTTTTGAGATTATAGAGAAAACCAAATGAGTTAATTTTGCATTCAATCTGAGAAGACTTTTGTACCATAGCTTCTAGAGAAAACACTTTGAATAACAAATTCTAAAGAACCTCAGTCCATCCATGTATCCTGACTTTGGTTGCCCTATAATATGTTTTTTTTTTCCTTTTTTTTTGCAATTTCCTTGGGGGCTGCATTACACTTGGCAACCCCTACTCTCTCCCCACCTCCCCCCCTTTTTACCACTTCCTCCTCCAATAGGGTTAAAGATGCCTCAGTAATAAGAAAAACAACCAGGTGGTAAATCTTTTCTTTTCCTCGACAGGAGGGGTACTGCCAAGAGGCCATCTGGGCACTGCAGGACACCCTCCAACCTTCCCTCATTCCTCTTGAGTTTGGTATCCAAACCCAGAAGGACGCGACATTTGGAAATGAACAAGTGGAATCAGAAGCCCCAGAATAGGCAGGCCTTGGCCTGAGGAGAGGTAGTGGAAGGACAGTCAGATTATCCTTTCACTTTTATTGACATTAACTTTTCATTTCTCTCCCTCCCACCCACCCTAATCATAAGCCACATCTTCATCTAATATTACTGTTGTTTTGATGCTGAATGTCGATGGTGTGTTTAGTCCTGGGGAGACGGAGAGATCCAACATATCCCATCTGACTTAAGGGAATGCAATACTTCTAGTGCAGCAGTCAACCCCATCACTGTGGGACTTTTTCCCTGCAAACATCCCTTCGGCATTGGATTTATCATGTAATGGGCTTGGCTTCATCAGCTCCAGAATCATGTTGTGCACTCCGATAATCTGTGTCGTCCTACTTGTGATTCAGTTCACTGCAGTCTTAACTGAATAGTACAAGGCATCAGGACCAATTTCTATGTCTCAGATTTATCCTTATGCCCACCAAACTCTGATATTATAGAGCTCTTGCTTGTCTGGGCATGCTAAGATAATGGGGGACTAGTGTTTAGCCTTTAAAGACAAAGAGAGGGGAGAGCGTATGTCTGGGAGTCAGAACCTGGGTTCTCTTTCCAGACAATAATAATGATGGCATTTATTAAGCACTTACTTTGTGCAAAGCACTGTTCTAAGCACTGGATCTGCCACTTACCTGCTGTGTGACCTTGGCCAAATCACTTGTCTCCAAATCTTAGTTCTCTAATTTGCAAAATAGGAATTCAAGACCTTTTCTCCCTCCTACTTAGACTGTGAGCTCCATGTGTCTAACCTGATTAAATTGCATCTACCCCAGCACTTAGAACAGTGCTGGACTCATAGTAAGTGCTTAACAAATATAATAATGGTAATAGTAATATCTCAGAACTTAGTTTAGTTCTTGGCACATAAAAAGTACTTGGCACATAATAAATGCTTAACAAATACCATAATTATTCAAGATATTGCTATTAATGGTAGTCGATCAAAAGGCTAATGTTTAGGTTCAGTCCCTTACACATTGCATAAGTGGGCAATCTTTTCTTTGATTAATAGCAGAGGTAGCTACTAGTAAAGCTGGGTGCTGATTATTTCATAAGCTCTTTGATGTACAGAAAGAACCTTCTCATCTGGGACCACTGTATGACACAATGGTTTTTTTTTTTTTGCTTTTGCTTCCCAGCAGTCAGTATACATGCTGCATTGCCTCTTGTTAAGCTTTAGTGGGTCCTCGTGCCATTTCTTGTGTGGTTCCTCCACTTGAACTTGTCTTAGAACAGTTTTTTGGGTATTCTGCTGTTATTCAATCATTTACTGAGCACTTTATGTGCAAAGCACTATACTCCATCCACGGCAAAGGGTATAAAGGGAAGCATTGTGTGAAATTGAGTAATGACTAAAATGGTTGTCTCTTCACCACATCTCTATACCTGGATAAGAGCTCAGGATTTGTAGTCATCTTCAGTTATGGAAATCTATGTATTATCATTCATTCAGTCAGTCAGTCATATTCATTGAGTACTTACTAAGTGCTTACTGTATGCAGAGCACTGTATTAAGCACTTAGTGAGTACAATATAACAATAAACACACATTCCCTGCCCACAGTGAGCTTACAGTCTAAAGGGAGAGCTTATAGTCTCTTCCCTGTCAGCCCAATGGAGCAGAACTTTAGTGTGCAAAGTTTCCAGTTTCACCTCTGTCACTCAGGTGATCTTGAATTTTTGTTTTGTAAGTACGATTCAGGAGTGGATTCATGGAAGCTGGATATTTGTATTTCTCTGTAAACTGTAAGATCACTATGGACAGGGAATGTCTACCAACTCTATATTGTTATATTGTACTCTCCCAAGCGTACAATAGCATGCTATGCATGCAATGTGTCCAATAAACATGATTGATTGACAGATGGCATATGCTACATAGGGCAAGTTCAAACCCCTCATAAACCAGGCATTGCTAGAGTTTTGTAGTTAGTAATGTTCTGCTATTTGAGTGATCTTCTATACATTTTCTGCCTGGTGAATATCTAACTCCATGTAGGGTTTTTTTATTTTAATATGTCCTCTCATGAGGCTTCCTCTCTCCTTTGGAAGTTACCAGACATTCTCAGGGCACCTCTGTGTTCATTGACATGGGAGTTGAGAGGATCCTATGGAGTCACATAAACTCCTGCCTGAGAACATTCAGCCTGTGAACACAAAAGGGAAGTCAGTACTTACAGTCTGTTACCAGAAGCAGGGTCAGGTAGACAGCAGCAGCACTGTACAGGTAACTGTCCTGAAAATGTCTGGCTTATTGTGGGCAGGGATCGTGTCTACCAACTCTGTTATATTGTACTCTCCCAAGTGCTTAGCATAGTGTTGTGCACACATTAAATGCTCACTAAATCTGATTGATTGTGGAACCCTGGCTTTGTGCCACTGCCAGTAGTATGTTAACTTCCTATTGTTGCAGAGAACTCTGCTATATGCTTGGGGAACATATACTAGAAATGCAATCTGTGATCCTTACTCTCAAGGAGTTTTCATTCTCATGGGAAAGACAATAGATATGAATTGATGACTTTTCCATTGTACGAAAGTGGATTTAAATAGTTAATAACTCATAAATGAACATTAATGGGATGGCATGACCAAGGTTGATTAAGGTTTGTCTCTTTGAGGAGTTATAAGGGCTTTAAAGAAAATAGTGTTATGATTTGGTGAAGCTGACTGGGGAGGGGATTTTATGTAAGGAGGAATGGTCAGGGTTGGGAGGGAGGGTTTTCTCTAGAGAAGCAAAAAATATGAGGAGAGGGTATAGCAGAAGAAGGGAGCTGATTGAAAAGAAGACATTTGATAATATGTAGTCAATAGATGAGAGTTTGTGTTTATTTGAGAAGCAGTGGGGAGACAGATTTTTGAGGAGAAAAGCAAAGTGATCTGATGGATATTTAAAACAAGATGATCTGTTCAATTGCTTGAAGAATAGGAGGGCAATGGCTGAAGGCAAAGAAATCACTAAGCAGATTGTTAAAGGAATCTAGGTGAGGATGAGAGTTTGTGTATCGTGGTGGTGGTGGTAAGGGTGGAGAAGAAAGGGAAGACCTATTAGCCAGCTATTATCAAATAAGACTGTTAGAATTTAGATTGAATTTAGAGGAGCAGTGTGTCTTGTGGAAAGAGTATGGGCCTGGGAGTCAAAGGACTTGGTTATAATAATTGTGGAATTTAAGCACTTACTATAGCACTGTACTAAGTGCTGTGTTGGATATAAGCAAATCAGGATGGACACAGTCCCTTTTCCATGTGGGGCTCACAGTCTCAATCACCATTTTACAGAGGAGTTAACTGAGGCTCAGAGACACTGTGACTTGTCCACGGTCACACAGTAGACAAGTGGCAGAGCTGGGACTAGAACCCATGACTTTCTGATCCCAGGCTCATGTTCTAGTCTCTGTGCCTTGTCGCTTCCCCACTCCGGGCTTTTCCAGTTACCTGCTGTGACCTTGGGCAAGTCACTTAACTTCTCTGTGCCTCAGTTCTTTCATCTTCAAAATGGAGATTCAAGACCTGTTCTCCCGCATTCAAAGACTGTGAACCCCAAGTGGGACTTGATTACCTTGTATCTACCCAGTGCTTACTATAGTGCTTGGCACAGAGTAAGGGCTTAATGAATAATTATCATATTATTATTATTATTGAATGTGTGGCTTGATGACAAAGGAACTAAGGGTGGCTTTTAGTTTGCAAACTTGTAGTGGGGGAAGAGTGATGGTGAGGGGAGAGGAACAAGCTGAATAAGAAACATTCCTCACATGGCACAGCTTAAAAAAAAATGAAGCTTCTTTGGGTATATACAGCTGCGGAAGTATGTGATATCTACACATGGAACAACTCTAAATGCAGATGAAAAGGAGGAAGAAGAGAGAAGTAATAGAAAGGTAGAGAGAGTGACGAAGGATAGGTGGAATAATATGATGAAAATGATAGAATCTGTCATCAAAGTTGATGGGTGAACCTATTCCCTGAGACTTCAGAATGGAAAACCAGTACAGCAGAATTTATTATTTAGTGGCTACTTTGCAGTTGAATAATAAAGAATTTTGGTGCTTTTTTAACAGTATTTGTTAGGCACTTGGTGTGCAAGGCATTGTATTGAGTGCTGGGGTAGATGTAAGCTAATCAGATTGAACATGGGGTTCCCACTTTAAAGATGAGGTAATTGAAGCACAGAGAAGTGAAGTGACTTGCCCACGGTCACACAGCAGATGAGTGGCAAAGCCGGATTATAACCCAGATCCTTCTGACTCCCGGGCCATTGCTCTATCCGTGCTGCTTCTCTCTTTTTTTTTTTTTTTTTTACTGAGAAATTCAGCTCTCTCTTCAGTGAAGCTGTTGTAGATTCTGAGTACAGCGGGGGCTGGAATAGCTACTGCATTTGGTCCTTGCACGTATGTGATACTCTCAATTTTTTTTTTCACATGATCATAGCACCCTTGGTGGATAATAATTATGATGGCATTTATTAAGTGTTTACTATGTGCAAAACACTGTTCTAAGTGCTGGAGTCACTGCCTATATGCAAATTCCAAACACCCAGTGGTAACAATAATAATAATAATGATAATATGGTATGTGTCAGGTGCTTAGTATGTGCCACATACTATACTAAGTGCTGGGGTAGGTAAAATTATACTCACGGTATAAGTATGAGGGAGAACAGAATTTGCAAAAGAGGGAACTCAGGCACAAAGTTGGAATTAAAACCCAGGTCCTTTGACTCCCAGGCCTGTGCTCTTTCCACTAGGCCACATTGCTGCACTCTCCTTGCTTCCCCATATCCTTCCCACTTCCTGCCCACCCATACATTCTCTGCTGTCAGCACTGCAGACCTGATGAGTCAGTTCTCGTCTCCAGTGCTGGAGCCAGCCTTGAACTGGATGGGAAGTTCTGGGATGACTTCAAATGTGCTCTGGAGTTAAAGCTAATGGCTCTGCCCTGCCACCACCTGAGGAGACTTCCAGCTCCCCTTCCTGGTTCCCACCTGAAAATAGCATTGCTGTAGGATCAGGTAGGTACATGGAAACCGTAGCTAGGGCTGGAGCCTTTTACAAGCATCTCCCAACAACTGGACAGCATTGCTTCCCAGGAGGAACTTCCAAACAGGCTGGAGCTCTGGTCAGAGACTCAGAGTATGAGAAGCAGCGTGGTCTAATGGATAGAGCACAGGACAGGGAGTTGGAAAGATCTAGGTTCTAATCCCGGTTCTGCCACTTGCCTACTGTGGCCTTGAGCAAGTTACTTCTCTGTACCTCAGGTAACTCATCTGTAAAATGGGGATTAAGACTGTGAACCTCATGTGGGACATGGACTGTGTTCAACCTGATTAGCTTGTATATACTCCAGTGCTTAGTGTAGTGCCTGGTACATAGTAAGCACTTAACAAATACCATATAAACAAATGGAGCAGCATAGAGCTGATGACATCCCTCTCTGGAGTTTGGGGGAGAATTGAGGCCACTACCATCTCCTTGGCCTCAAAAGCATCTTACTTCACTAACCCCCCAGGCCCTCCACACCCTTTCTTTGTCCCTGTCAGCTGGGAAAGTTCTTGATCATATGTAGTTTGAAGGATTTGATTCACTTGGTCTCTCTCCAAAAGTCCGTAATTCAGGTTCTCCCTGTGTGAGGATGGGGCCTTTAGTGGGAGGGAGGACAGGAGCTGGATCCTGACACTTCTAATACCTTTGCTCGTTCCACAGTCCAAATAGCATTCCAGAAGGGGAGCCCTGAAGTCCCCTAGCTCACGAGAGGCTGGAAAGCGATTGATGGACATTGTGGGTAAGAGTGATGCATGTGACATTACTGCTTCTCTTTGACAGGTTGTTTATAAGAATAACGATATCCGTCTGGAGCTATCTCGCTTGGCGCGGATCAGTGACACCAAGATGAAGATCTATGGCGATGTGGTATTCAAGTGTGAGAATGTAGCCACTCTGGACCCCATCAACTTTGAGACCCCCGAGGCTTACATCAGCTTGCCCAAGTGGAACACGAAAAGGATGGGTTCCATCTCCTTTGACTTCCGTACCTCAGAGCCCAACGGGCTGATCCTCTTCACCCATGGCAAGCCCCAGGAGAGGAAGGATGTCAGGAGTCAGAAGAACACAAAGGTGGACTTCTTTGCGGTGGAGCTCCTCGACGGGAACCTGTACCTGTTACTTGATATGGGCTCTGGAACCATCAAAGTGAAGGCCACCCAGAAGAAAGCCAATGACGGAGAGTGGTACCACGTGGACATCCAGCGAGATGGAAGATCAGGTAGGAAAGCAGAGAAGCAGCATGTCCTAATGGAAAGAGCATGGGCCTGGAAGTCAGAGGACCTGAGTTCTAATCCCCGCTCTGACAATTGCTTGCTGGGTGACCTTGGGCAAGTTACTTAGAAGAGCAGCATGGCCTAATGGATAGAGCACGGGCTTGGTAGCCAGAAGGACCTGGGTGCTAATCTAGGCTCCATCACTTGTCGGCTGTGTGACCTTGGGGAAGTCACTTCACTTCTCTGTGCCTGTTACCTCATCTGTAAAATGGAGATTGAAACTATGAGCCCCAGGTGGGACATGGTCTGTGTCCAGCCTGATTTGCATGTATCCACCCTAGTGCTTATTACAGTGCCTGGTACCGTGTAAGCACTTAACAAATACCATAATAACTATTATTATTAACTTCTTAGGGCCTCAGTTACCCCATCTGAAAAATGGGGATTAAATTCTCCTCCCTCAAACTAGGACTGTGAGTCTGATGTAAGAGTGAGACTGCGTACAAGGAGATAAACCTGTATCTACGCCAGGGCTTAGAAAGTTCTTGACACAGTATGTGCTTACCAAGTACCATTAAAAAAAAAAAAAGTCATGGGGAATGGGAGGGTCCAGAACATACTTTTTTTCTGGTAGGTGTAGGGAATTTCCAGTAGGGATTTAGTGGTAAATCATTTCCCAGTTCTTTTCTTCCTCAAGGACCAAAGCGGGCAGCTCTAAATTTAAAAGGACCCTATTATATCCTCTAGACTGTAAGCTCATCCTCTACTAGACTGTGAGCAGGGAAGGTGTTGGCCAACTTTTTGTACTCTCGCAAGCACTTAGAACAGTGTTGCAAACAGTAGCACTCAATACCACTGACTGATGGATTGATTACAGCATCTTTAACGGAGGTGATGCTGTCGATGTGGAGGGGAGGGTCAAAGGGTAGATAGGTAACCCAGGTTGTGTTCCTCTTGTCATGAGCCCCAAATGAGATCTTTGCCTTGCCTGGCCTCCCCCAAGTTGCTAAAGATTCCCCTCACTCAGATTTCTGTTCCCCTTGGATGCACCTCACCCAACTATCCCCTGGGGTGAGAGCTGTAGATTCACCTCCCCCACTTCCCACGGACAACCCTAATTATCCGGGAGCTCCTACTGGGTTGGGCACTTGAAGACAAGTTCAAAGTGAAATCAAACCACCGCTGTATACAGAGGAAAACTTCATTCCATGCTTAGTCTAACTAAAAAAAGAGTAGGGGTGTGTGTGTGTGTGTGTTCGTTCCCCCTCTCCCCCTCTTTCCCCATCCAAACTGTTTTCCCCAAAGTTGTGCAGATGATCCCACAGTGGAGGAGTTTCAGGAACTCCGACCATTTGCGGCCTATCTACCTGGTTCAAGTCTTGGGTGCTTTGACTGCACCCCCCCGCCTCCCCCATAGGTGTCTTGGTGCATGTCTTAGATGGCTTTGCCTTAGTGTGGGGGACCAGTTCTTTTTCCCCCTTTTATCAGTTATTTCGGTGGGGTTTGCAAGTGGGGGCTGTTCAGGATTGTTTGCTGTCTTCTGCTCGCTACTGGGTGAAGCCGGGGTGATCGACCCCTCCCCCAGCACTTACCTGGTGGGCTTAACCCCATTCGGCAGTCTTTCTCATGCCCAGCAGAGCAATTTAGCTCTTCCTCAAACTCCTCTGCAAAGTAATTCAGTTTCTCCTCAGCAATTCAATTCCTCCTCAAACTTCTCAACAAGGTAATTCAGCTTCTCCTCCAATTCCTCCTTTGCCCTTGTTGCTCATGGGGTGAAAGAATAGTCTCTTAGGAAATAACCTCTGCACTACAAGATGGAGTTACTCTTGCTCACCACAACTCTTTGTTCTAAGGGACTTTGGTCAGGGTCCATAATTATAATTTCAAAATGTGTTGAAAGCACTATCAATGTGTTGTAGGTGAAAGTTATTATAAATAAATAGAAATAGATTTAAAATAAATTTCAAGCTGTGTGAATATTGCTACATTCCTAAAAAAATGGTTTTTAGTTTGTCAAGGTCAAACAAATTGTTCTATTCCCAGGGACATCTCTTATCCCAACATTTGAACATGGGTCCTCTAAAGCTTTTCTACTCCTGTATCTTGCTGTCTCTCTCCCATAGACATATACAAGTACATGCACAAACATGTTTAAATGCACATATTGTGGGAAGGATAGAGGGGTTGAAGGAGGGAGGATGATGTGTAAAAGGGATATTGTTAAGATGTTTCATTCATGCATTCAATTGTATTTGAGTGCTTACTGTGTGCAGAGCACTGTACTAAGTCTTTGGAAAATATTATACAGCAATAAAGAGATAGTCCCTGCCCACAATGAGCTCACAGTCTAGAGTGGGGGAGACAGACCTCAAAACAAGTAAACAGACATCAATTATAAATAAAATTACAGTTATATGCATAAGTGCTGTGGGGCAGGGGTGTAGGTGTGGAGAGCAAACAGAGTAAGCCTCTGTGGCTCTTGAGACTTGCTAGTTTACTCCTGAGCCAAGCAGCTCAGTCTGATGGTTACGCAGCAGAAGGTCATGACTCCACAACTTGTTTTTTTAAATCCCTTTTTGTAAGTCAAACTTCTGGCCTAGTTCTATGTTGCTAAGCTGTGGGCAAATCTTGGGTAGGGAAACATTGAGTGTGGTATTTTCCACAATCACATAAAAGATATGGAAGGATGAATATTATGAAACGTCAGTTCTAGGTCAAATGGTGTGTCTCTGATCTAGAGAAGGGCATAGTCAATTATTGACCTAATTACTAATCATTGATTGGCTTTCCTATTTGACCGTGGGCTATGGACTGCATTTCCATCTTCGTCAGTTGCACTTCCATGATTTTTGGCCACATCTTTCCTGAGGTATCCCTTTCTGCTTTCCTGTACATCACTAAGTTCATTGCCTCTTCACCGCCACATCACATTTCTGGATCTTCACCCTTGACACATTTGTCCTGTAGTGGAAGTGAGAGACAAGGAGAGGGAGAGTGTGGAACTAAGGGGCAGAGTGATGGTATTGGTGGGAGGGCTGACTCAAGGTGCATCATCATCATCAATCGTATTTATTGAGTGCTTACTGTGTGCAGAGCACTGTACTAAGCGCTTGGGAAGTACAAGTTGGCAACATATAGAGACAGTCCCTACCCATCAGTGGGCTCACAGTCTAAAAGGGGGAGACAGAGGTGCATGACAGAAGCAGTCTAGCCTTGTGGAAAGAACTTGGGTCTGAGAGTCAGAGGATCTGTGTTCAAACACTAGCTCCACCTCTTGCCTGCTATGTGACCTTAGGAAAGTCACAACTTCTCTCTGCCTCAGTTTCTTCATTTGTAAAATAGGGATTTAATACCTGTTCTTCCTCCTACTTAAAACATGATCCCCATGTGGGAACTGATTATCTTGTATTCACTCCAGTGCTTAGTACAGTGCCTGGTACATCCTCTCTGATCTCCCATCCTCCTGTCTCTCCCCAATTCAATCTATACTTCATGCTGCTGCCCGGATCATCTTTGTGCAGAAACGCTCTGGGCATGTTACTCCCCTCCTCCAAAATCTCCAGTGGCTACCAATCAACCTACACATCAGGCAAAAACTCCTCACTCTCAGCTTCAAGGCTTTCCATCTCCTTGCCCCCTCCTACCTCACCTCCCTTCTTTCCTTCTACAGCCCAGCCTGTACCCTCCACTCCTCTGCCACTAACCTCCTCACTGTGCCTCGTTCTCGCCTGTCCCACCGTTGACCCCCGGCCCATGTCCTTCCCCTGGCCTGGAATGTCCTCCCTTCGCACATCCGCCAAGCTAGCTCTCTTCCTCCCTTCAAAGCCCTACTGAGAGCTCACCTCCTCCAGGAGGCCTTCCCAGGCTGAGCCCCCTCCTTCCTCTCCTCCCCCTCCCCACCCCCCTGCCCTACCGCTTTCCCCTCCCCACAGCACCTGTATATGTTTGTACATATTTATTACTCTATTTTACTTGTACATATTTACTGTTCTATTTATTTTATTTTGTTAATATGTTTTGTTTTGTTGTCTGTCTCTCCCTTCTAGACTGTGAGCCCACTGTTGGGTAGGGACCGTCTCTATGTGTTACCAGCTTGTACTTCCCAAGCACTTAGTACAGTGCTCTGCACACAGTAAGTGCTCAATAAATACGATTGATTGAATGAATGAAGCTTAACAAATACCACAACTCGTCTTTTTTTCTCGGTAGTTATATGCACAGTGTGGCAGCAGTCACTGTGTAGATTCTGTCAGGTACTTCCTCAGAGTTCTTTATGACTAATGATAATTTGGGTAAAGGAATCCATTAACATGTCTTATCACCTTTCTCTGGGTTCCCTGTGGAAATCTGAAACTGGATGTCTGCCTCACTGGCAGCTCAGATAATTTTTGTAACTTCATACCCCAAACCTTACCCTCAGGGTTTTGCACTGTCTTTTTTGCTTCTGGAGCTGACAGTGACTTTACAAACATCATGGCTTCCTGCTACCCATGAAGTGAGTGTAATGTCACAAGAGTGCTCTCATCTTCTCATTGCCATGGAAACCGATTGTGAAATCACAGGTGCTGCATTATTGGATTTCACTATTGGATTGATTTGGGCCATGTAGGATTTTATGTAAAAGATATATTCTTCAATAATTGGTGATGGTTGTCTGGCAAAGAAAATTATGCCAAGAAAGGGGAAAGCCAATTGCATTTTCTTAGTCTTGTTCAATTTAATTCTTTGGTATGAAAGCCTATACTTCATTCTCTTCTCAGACCTCACTTTCCACTTTCTTTCTCATAACCTTTTACATTTAGTTTAAATGGCTTTGTTTGTTTCTGCAGTCACAGATCAAACAAGCTTGCCTGAGGTGGTACACAGCCATTCTAGAATAATAACAGAAAAGGGAAAAAAAATTAAACTCAGAATCTGGGGCATGTGAATGCCTGACCAGTTTGACTTGTGTTTCTTCTGGACTGTGAGGAGCTTAAGGTCACGTTAGATGTGATAAGAAAGGTCATATCCCCAAGATCAGCAATTACATCTGAGCCTTTGACTTTCATGTGAGAATTCCCATTCAGGTAATACCCAGACAAGAAGTGCTTTGATTGAATTGATTTAGAAGGATCAACTCCCTTGGAGAAAAGCTATTAATTTATAAAATGTGGTTTATTTGACCATCCCCTATTCACATCCAGCCCGAGCCTGGGTTTCAAGATCAATATGCCAAAGGAGTAATTTTTTTTAATAGTATTTGTTAAGTGCTTACTATGTGGCAGGCACTCTAATAAGCACTGGAATAGATACAATCTAATCAGGATAGATACACCTCTCAGGATTGCACTTGGAGAGTTCCTAGTACTCTATCAGTCTTGGCTATGGGAGGGAGAGTCAAGCAGAGGCATACCCACTCCATCCCTATCTTGGGTAGTGGCTAGCGAGTGGAAGGCAATTTGCTACAAGTCAAAACTCACCTGTGCTGGCCGAGACTCAATTTTACTGTGCCGAAGAAGGCAATGGTAAACCACTTTCATATTTTTACCAAGAAAGCTCCATGGATACACTACCAGAACGATTGCAAATGGAGGTGGGGCATTCTGGAAGAAATGTCCACGGAGTCACTGTGTTGTCAGAGATGAGTGGACAGCATAAGACAAGACAATCAGGTTGTCTATGTCCCACGTGGGGCTCAGAGTCTTAATCTTCATTTTATAGATGAGGGAACTGAGGTACAGAGAAGTGAAATGACTTGCACAAGGTCACACAGCAGACAAGTGGCAGAGGTGGCATTAGAACTAAGTCCTCTGACTCCTGGACCTGTGCTCTTTCCACTAAGCCACATTCCTTTCCCCATTAATACTACTACACTACTACTACTATTACTACTAATAGTAAAAATAATTGTGGCATTTTTTTATATGCTTACTATAAGACAGGCACTGTACTAACTACTGGGGTAGATACCAAAATCGGGTTGGATACAGTCCCTGTCCCACACAGGGCTCACAGTCTTAATCCCCATTTTACAGATGAGGTAACAGACACAGAGAAGTTAAATGACTTACCCAAGGTCACACAGCAGACAGGGGCAGAGCTGGGATTAGAACCCAAGTCCTTTGACTCCCAGGCCCATGCTCTTTCCACTAGGCCTTGCTGTTTTGGGTTCATTCCCATGCCACTAGTGTTGGGTGGGTATTCGTGGGGAAAACCTAACCATTAATTTAGAAAGTTAATGGTGCAGTTGGTGGTTTACTATGGGAGAAACTAGATAGTCTCTGAGTGGCCTGCAGACAGGTAGCAGATTGCAGCACTGACCCGTTTGTTACGCAGCAGGAAGTAGGTATTGATCGGCAAATCCTGACTGGAGATAAGAGATTTCAAATTAAATGTGGTTTGTTTGAATTCAAGTGAAACACTTTTCAGGCTTTCTTGGCCCTTTTTTAAAATGAATTCCTCTGGAGGCTGAAGTTCTGTCATTATCTGGAGAGGAGGTACAATAGGAGTTCCGTAGGATGAGTGCCCCATTTTGTGTCTGTCTTATACCTGAAGTGATGGGAGTTTTCGTGGACAAGGTGAATGTTGGCCTCAATTGCCCCAAGATGAAATGGTTGTATGGAGTTTAATCACAAGTGCCTTTTTTTTCTCAATAGCTCAACCTCTGACATAACATGGCAGGGGAGAGGGAACTGAGGTGCTTAAGGCACCTCATTCAAAACCACCCAGGCTACTTTGCCCCCATACTTTCCCTTGGGGGAGTCTCACACAGATAGCACACTTTTAGGGCCAAGGTTAGATCAGTATCACATAGCTGATGTTGATAATTATAATAATAAAAAGATATTTGAGAAGCAGCATGGCCTAATGGATAGAGCACAGGTTTGGGAATCAGAAGGATCTGGGTTATAATTCTGGCTCTGCCATTTGCTGTGTGATCTTGTGCAAGTCACTTCACTTCTCTGTGACTGTTACCTCATCTCTAAAATGGGGATTATAACTATGAACCCCATGGGGGACATGGACTGTGTCCAAGCTGATTATCTTGAATCTACCCCATGCTTAGTTCAGTGCCTGACACTTAGTAAGTGCTTAACTACCATAAAAAAAAAAACAAAAAAAATCAACAAGCATTATACTAAGCCCTGGGGTAGATCTAAGACAATCAAATTGGACACAGTCCCGGTCCCACATGGGGCTCCCAGTCCAAGGGGGAGGAAGAAGAGGCATTTGAATTATTTATTTATTTATTTTATTTGTACATGTTTATTCTATTTATTTTATTTTGTTAATATGTTTTGTTTTGTTCTCTGTCTCCCCCTTCTAGACTGTGAGCCCACTGTTGGGTAGGGACCATCTCTATATGTTGCCAACTTGTACTTCCCAAGCGCTTAGTACATTGCTCTGCACACAGTAAGTGCTCAATAAATATGATTGAATGAATTTGAATCTTCATTTTTTTCAGGTAAGGAAACTGAAGCACAGAGAGGTTAAGTGACTTGTCCAGGGTCACAGGGCAGGCACGTGGTGGAGCCGGGATCAGAACCCATGTCTCCTCCCAGGCCCACGCTCTTTCCATTAGGCCAGGTTTGCTTCTTGGGAAGTTTTTTCATTCTATTGTTGTTCTGTTCTTTTAAATGAGGGGCGAGGTCTTGGCCCAATAAGTGTTGGTCTCCAGAGGCCCGTCTATCTAGTCTCTCTGGTTTATCTAGGGTCTTGTCAGCCATCTCTTAGCTCACACCAGTCTTCCATTTCTCCCTTGCCTTAGGCACCATATCAGTGAACAGCAGGCGAACCCCATTCACCGCCAGTGGGGAGAGCGAGATCTTGGATTTGGAAGGCGACATGTACCTGGGCGGGTTGCCAGAAAACCGTGCCGGGCTCATCCTCCCCACTGAGCTCTGGACTGCCATGCTGAACTACGGCTATGTGGGCTGCGTCCGGGACCTGTTCATCGATGGGCGGAGCAAGAACATCCGGCAGCTGGCGGAAATGCAGAATGCCGCGGGGGTCAAGTCCTCGTGCTCCCGGCAGAGCACCAAACAGTGCGACAGCTATCCCTGCAAGAATAACGCCGTCTGCAAGGATGGCTGGAACCGGTTCATCTGTGACTGCACTGGCACCGGCTACTGGGGGAGGACGTGTGAAAGAGGTAAGCTCACCTGATGGCATTTTCGGGAGTGCATGGGCAGCCCCAGTTGAAATGAGAGAGAACTTACCACCTTCTTGGGTAGCGTGGTGACCTTCATTTGTATAAAGCTTTTTTCAAGCTAAAGGTAAATTCTGGGGAGACTGATTCTCCCTGAAGCTCAATTAAGACTGTTCAGGCTGCCAAGTCACTTGTTTTTCATAATTAATAACTGTGGTATTTAAGCTCTTGCTATGTGCCAGGCCCTGTACTAAGCAATGGAGTAGATACAAGGTAATCAGGTTGGATACAGTTCTTGTCCCACATAAGGCTCACAGTCCTAATCTCCATTTTACATATGAGGTAACTGAGGCCCAGAGAAATGAAGTGACTTGCCCAAGGTCACGCAAGCAGACAAGTGGTAGAGCTGGGATTAGAACCCAGGTCTTTATGACTCCCAGACCTGTGCTCTATCCACTAAACTACTAGGCTTGATGCTCTAGACTGTTAACTTGTTATGAGCCGGGCACATGTCTACCAACCCTGTGGTATCATGCTCTCCCAAGCGTTTAGTATAGTGCTATGCCCACAGTAAGCACTCAGTAAGTACAGTTGATCGATTGATTGGAGGTTGCACAACTCAGTTTATTGTAGATTTGCTGGATACAAATAGATGGTGTAAGAGCCAAAGTCCACTACAGGCTTCTCTCCTGTTTCTCTCTGGTCTCTGCCCAATTCATTGGCTCGAGAGTGGCCAAAGTTTGCCAACAGATGGGGAATCCAACATCAAATAAGGTGTCTTCGAGTTTGTTCCTAAAGTGAAGTGGTGGAAATTCAAGATGAGGGAATCCAAGCTTCAGTTGGTATAGCGTCCTTGATTTGGGACCAATTTTTGGTAATATTTGGTCATTAGGACAGAGACTGAGTAAAGAGTAGTTTCTGTGACTTGCCAGTGGCAAAACTTTAGCATTTTCTTGATCATCTTTCTTTAAGAAACCTTCACCTTGAGGCCTCCATCCTTAAGTACCTATGGAAGAAATCCACTACGGTGATGTGTTGATTAGAGATTAGAAGCATGTTTTTTTTTATCTCTCATTTATGAAGCATCAGGTAAAATGGTTGAAGCAAAATGAAATGCAACTTTAACCACTGCCACCAAGCCAAGGTTTGGAGGATGTAAAAAGATTCACCTTTCAAACATTTGCTCATACTGCATTGCTAATGGAGATCAGACAAAATCTTTGCCGTGACCAAAGATCTTTGTAATAGTTTTTCTTTTTTGAAAATGGAATAATTATAAATGTTTGCCTTCAGATTTCCATACCATATATAATCCCCGCTCCACTGTGATTTTAATCCAGGGGTGTTGATTTGGTGGCCATGGATCAGTCTGCCATAGGGAGAGGGAGCCAGGAAATGGACTAACCGATTGTCTGTCATAGGATGGTACCATTATGAGTTTGGGTGATTCCGTTATGAATTGGGGGCAATCTCTTTGCCTTATTGGATATTCAGTTGCTTTTATTCCTGGTTTTACTTTAGTAAATATCTCCACCCTCAGTGTGCCACTTATACTAAACTGCTATTTAGAATCTGCCCCATAAAGCTGGTAATTCCAAATTTCATGTTTGAATGTAGGTGTCAAAATAGAAAGCGTTTTTGCTTGGTCCTCACTTTGTGGTTCACATGAATAGTGTATGCTGTGAAATGCATCATGAGAAGCAGCATGACCTAATGGAATGAGGACAGGCTTGGGAGTCAGAGGACCTGGGTTCAAGTCCCAGCTCCACCACATGTCTGCGGTGTGACACTGGGCAAGTCACTTAACTTCTCTGAGCCTCAGTTGCCATATCTGTAAAATGGGGGTTAAGACTGTGAGCTGCAAGTGGGATAGAGACTGTGTCCACCCTGATGAGCTTGTATCTACCCTAGCGTTTAATACAGTGCCTGGCACATAGCAGTATTCGTTAAGCGCTTACTATGTGCCAGTCAGTGTACTAAAACCACTCAAAATAAGTAGCAAATATTTCAGCTCATCTCCCTGGCTAATCGTATTTGATCAGCTGGAAGCACAATTTAGGCTCAGTGATCCAATAATCAGGCTTGACTTTGGAACTCAGATTTGAATGTTCAACATTTGGTTACATATAGGCTTGGGTAAAATTTAGAAACTGACGGGTTCAGTGCCTCCACTGTATTGTAGTGAAGCCACCCCTGGACATGAAGTAAATGAGGGCAGATCAGATGATGATGATAATAACAATAATAATGATGGTATTTAAGCGTTTACTATGTGCCAAGCATGCAAGGGCGAATACACCTGATATAGAGATTAATTGCTTTTTTAACTTTACTGTTGCCATCAGAGGAGGGAAATAGTCTATTGGCCTTTTGTTTCTGTAAAATAGATCCAGGGCACTCTCTTGGGAATGCCTTGGGAGTCATAGAAAGCAGAGACAGAAGAGGCTTGTTAGGTAAGCTAGTGACCAAATCACTTCCTCCACCTTGAGGCCTCCATCCTTAAGTGCCTAAGGAAGAAACCCACTACTGTGGTGATTGTTAATTAGAGATTAGAAGCGTTTTTTTCTCTCATTTTTTTGAAGCACCAGGTAAAATGGTTGAAACAAAATGAGATGCAACTTTAACCACCGCCACCAAGCCAAGGTTTGGAGGACATAAAAAAAATTCACCTTACAAACATTTGCTCATACTGCATTTCCAATGATCAGACAAAATCTTGGTAGTGACAAAAGGTGTCTTTGTAATAGTTTTTCTTTTTTGAAAATGGAATAATTAGAAATGTTTGGTTGCCCTGAGATTTCCAGACCAGTTAAGAATTTGTACAGACAGTGGCGTATCTATCAAAACTGTATTGTTCAAATATAATCCTTTCCCTGCTCTTAAAGGAACAGCGCTAAAGAAAGAAGGAATATGAAAGAATCCTTAACAAGAGATGGGAAATTATTTCATGATATTTTTGTTGGAGGGAAAGAACTATTTCCTGAGCCTTCCTTCAGTTCCTCTGCTACAGGGGAAAATGCTGGCAATAGATCATTTTAACTGCTCATTCTTGACCTTGTGAATCACTGTCCCGACTGCAGGATTGTTCTGCTTCCTTCACTTGGTGAGAAGTTTTGCACAAAGAGAGAAAGGAGAAGCAGGGCCCAGCCAACTGTGGAGGCTTGAAACTCTGTTCCTCCATGAGAATCTTGAAAGACGTTTGCACACTGCCCTCTCAGGAAGGGTCCTGGCATGCTCCAGAGCTGTACTACTTAGACTACAGACAATCACTGTGGGAATCAGAGGACTTGGGCTATAATCCTGGCTCTGCCAATTGCCTACAGTATAACCTTGTGCAAGTCATTTAACTTCTCTGAGCTTCAGTTTCATCATCTGTAAAATGGGGATTCAATACCTGTTCTCCCTCCTACTTAGAATGTGAGCCCTGTGTCATTCATTCATTCATTCAGTCATATTTATTAAGTAGTATGCTGCTCTACACACAGCATGTGCTCAATGAATACCACTGATTTATGTATTGATTTGAGTTTTAATATTACTTTGAGCAGGTGGCTTAAACCTAGGAAGTAGGCACTGTCCAAGTCCAAGTCGATATTTGTCTCTCCTAGGTCCATAAAATGGGATGCAAACATTTACAGTGTGTCCCCTTTCATTTGGGGTTCTGTGACAGTCCACTGGTTGCAATGAATAGAAACATTGTGCAAGTCGGTTACAACAGGTCCTCTTTGTTTGAAATTTGAAAGCTAAAGCTCACGTTGAGGACAGGGAGCCGGGAATAGGGAAGTGTGGTGTTATCATGATGTCAGTCATTCATCTTCCTTGGTCCCTCCTCCGTTAGGTTGTGCTGTGCCATAGAGGAGCAGAAGCAGGTGATCTAGTGGACCCAGGCTTGGGAGTCAGAGGACCCGAGTTCTAATCCCGATTCTGCCACTTACTTGCCATGTCATCTTGAGCATGTCAGTTAACTTCTATGTGCTTCAGTTCCCTTGAGCAAAATAAGGATTCAATACCTGTTCTCCCTCCTACGTAGACTGTGAGGCCCCTGTAGGATGTGATTATCATGTATCTACCTCAAAGCTTGGTACAGTGCATAGCACAAAGTGAGTCCTTGCTCAGTCAATCAATGGTATTTATTGAATGTTTACTATATGCAGAGCACTGTACTAAACACTTGGGAATGTACAACAGAATTAGACACATTCCCCGCCTATAATGATCTTATAGTCTTAACATATTAATCAATCAATCATATTTATTGAGTGCTTACTATGTGCAGAGCACTGTACTAAGCGCTTGGGAAGTACAAATTGGCAAGATATATAGACAGTCCCTACCCAACATTGGGCTCACAGTCTAAAAGGGGAGACAGAGGGAAAAAAACAACAACCAAACATACTAACAAAATAAAATAAATAGAATAGATATGCACAAGTAAAATAGAGTAATAAATATGTACAAACATATATACATATATACAGGTGCTGTGGGGAAGGGAAGGAGGTAAGATGGGGGGGACGGAGGGGGGACGAGGGGGAGAGGAAGGAAGGGGCTCAGTCTGGGAAGGCCTCCTGGAGGAGGTGAGCTCTCAGCAGGGCCTTGAAGGGAGGAAGAGAGCTAGCTTGGCAGATGGGCAGAGGGAGGGCATTCCAGGCCCGGGGGATGACGTGGGCCAGGGGTCGATGGCGGGACAGCTGAGAACGAGGTACGGTGAGGAGATTAGCGGCGGAGGAGCGGAGGGTGCGGGCTGGGCTGTAGAAGGAGAGAAGGGAGGTGAGGTAGGAGGGGGTGAGGTGATGGACAGCCTTGAAGCCCAGGGTGAGGAGTTTCTGCCTGATGCGCAGATTGATTGGTAGCCACTGGAGATTATTGAGGAGGGGAGTAATATGCCCAGAGCATTTCTGGACAAAGATAATCCGGGCAGCAGTATGAAGTATGGATTGAAGTGGAGAGAAACACGAGGATGGGAGATCAGAGAGAAGGCTGATGCAGTAGTCCAGACAGGATAGGATGAGAGCTTGAACGAGCAGGGTAGCGGTATGGATGGAGAGGAAAGGGCGGATCTTGGCAATGTTGTGGAGCTGAGACCGGCAGGTTTTGGTGACAGCTTGGATGTGAGGGGTGAATGAGAGAGTGGAGTCGAGTATGACACCAAGGTTGCAGGCTTGTGAGACGGGAAGGATGGTAGTGCCGTCAACAGAGATGGGAAAGTCAGGGAGAGGGCAAGGTTTGGGAGGGAACACAAGGAGTTCAGTCTTCGACATGTTGAGCTTTAGGTGGCGGGCAGACATCCAGATGGAGTTGTCCTGAAGGCAGGAGGAGATGCGAGCCTGGAGGGAGGGGGAGAGAGCAGGGGCAGAGATGTAGATCTGGGTGTCATCAACGTAGAGATGATAATGGAAGCCGTGGGAGCGAATGAGGTCACCAAGGGAGTGCGTGTAGATCGAGAACAGAAGGGGACCAAGTACTGAACCTTGGGGAACCCCCACAGTAAGAGGATGGGAGGAGGAGGAGGAGCCTGCAAAAGAGACTGAGAAAGAGCGATCGGAGAGATGAGGAGAACCAGGAGAGGACGGAGTCTGTGAAGCCAAGGTCAGATAGCGTGTTACTATATTACTATTATTATTATTATTGTTATGTGAAATGACTGTCAAATGATCAAGCTACTCCAGAGTCATGTTCTCTTAAAAGGGATGCTCACTTTAATGGGTTTTGAAGACCTTTCCAAGACCCTGAGTCCTCCTGTAACTAGCTGGTAAGAGAATGCTGTGGGGCCAATTTCATAGAAAGAATAGTTAAATGAGGCAGTTTGGATCAGTTTTTCAAGATAGTTTCAATTAAGAGTCTTGGTTTCAGTAGCCTTTTCATGCTACAGTAGGGCTCTTCCTTTGAGCAGAGAATTTCCAAAAGTTTTCAGTGTGCTCCACAAAAAACCCTCAGAGTTACAGAGCACCAACTGATGTTGCATCAGGATTGCAAAACTGAGAGACAGGGATGCCAAATTAAAATGAAACCACCTGATCATCCAGAGCAGACTCATAGGTTACAAGCAGACTCTGGCCTTTTCTGCGCATGCCTGGTGGGCTCTAATGATTTTTTTTTAATGTAATAACCCCTTTATTTATTGCAAATAAGCTAGGCAATTAATTCACACTTAGGGACTTATGGTCTGGAAAAATCTCATTACCCAAGTCCAACATGATCATCACATCTGTTTAGAAAAAGATGTTTAAAGACGGGCCGGGAGAGCCATATCCTTTGCTAATGCAGAAGGGCTGAGTGGTAAACAGCATAACGATCAGCACAGCAGTAAAGCAAAGGTGGAATGACTACTGCCTTTACTTTGTGCTCTGTACTAGCCTGATTCTGGGGAAATGGAGAGCTCCAGGATGGCCTGAGGGAGGTAGGAAACCTGGCTTTGGGGGAGATTGCAAGTGCCTGGATCAGCATAGTAGCAGTTTTAGGTGGAGAAGAGAGGGCAGATTTTAGCAATGTTCTGAAGGCAGAATGGACAGGATTTGGTGACAGATTGAATATATGGATGGAATGAGAGAGATGAGTCGAGGACAAGGCCAAGGTTAAAGGCTTGAGATAGGGAGGATAGTGGTATTGTCTACAGTGATGGGAAACTCAGGAGGAGGACAGGGTTCTCAATTTTCTTATCTGTAAATGGAGGACAGAGATCGTGTCTACCAACTCTATTATAATATAGACTTCATCTTGACTTCTCACTCTTTCATATAGTTTGTCACTAAATCCTTTTGTTTTTCCTCCACTGTGTGACCTTGGGCAAGTCAGTTAACTCCTCCGTGCCTCAGTTTCCTTAACTGTAAAATGGGGATTAAATACCTGTTCTCCCTCCTACATAGAGTATGAGCTCCATGCAGGACAGGGACTGTGTCTTACCTAATTAAACTGTACCTATCCCAGTGCTTAGAACAGTTTTTGACAGAGTAAGTGCTTAAAAATACTATAATAAATGAAAATAATAAGTAAGACCCATTCCCATCCTAGAAGAAGCTTACACTTGTGCCTTTTTCCTCCCTCATTAGGTTATAAGCTGCTTCTGGGCAGGAATTATTTCTCTGTCTAGCGTACTCTCTCAAACTTAGCACAGTGTTCTGAACACAGCAAGTTCTCAAGCATTCAGTAAATACTATTAATTTCTTTTTGATGGATCTAGCTTTCAGGAAGTTCTTGTCTGCCCAGGTTAAGAAAAATAGCAGGTTCAAAAAATGTCACTAATTCCCATGGTGTTAAGTACCAATGACTAAGATGAAAATTGGCTTCTCCCATCAATAGATGAGGATGGCTCTTTAAGGTATCCAAATTTTTGTTGATTAGTTTGAAAATACTGAAACTGGGCCAGAGAGTTAAGAAGACATAAAGACAAGCAGACTTAGAATGTCCCTTAGAATGAATTGTTTATAAAATGAAGGTTGAAACCACTTTTTTTTGTGGAAGAGAAGGGCAAAAAAAAATTGACAGACTACTTGTGTAAGAACAGGGTATTTTTGATACTGGATTTAGTACTACGTGCCCTTCCTGATGGGCTATGGAGGTTACCCAACTGAGAGTTTGTCTAAGGATACTGACAACTCTGCAACACTGATTCCTGCCATCATGTTTATCCCATTGCCAGTCAACATCCCAAGACACCCAATAGGAGAGTGGTGTGGGAGGGAGGTAGAAAAAACACCAGAAAGGCTGACACTCAGATATGTGGGCATACTGATCTGAAGGACTTAGGGCATGCACCAGTTCTTCTAATTTTGGCTCATTTTTAAAATGGCATTTAAGTGCTCACTGTGTGCCAGGCACAGTACTAAGTACTAGGGCAGATATAAGATCATCCAGTTGGACACTGTCCCCAACCCCCACAGAGCTCAGTCTTAATCCCCATATTGGAGGTGAGGTAGCTGAGGCAAAGAGAAGCTAAGTGACTTGCCCAATGTCACACAGCAAGTAGGTGGTGGAGCTGGATTAGAACCCAGATCCTTTGACTCTCAGGCCCGTGCTCTTTCCACGAGGCCATGCTGCTTCTCATTAGGCCATGCTGCTGCTGTGTTCATAATAATGTTCAAGTTGTATCTATCACATATATGGACCCAAATTAGATATTCCAAAAAATGTCTCTTTAACAGACACATTTACTCAGAGCAGACATGACCCATCTAAGGCAGCTGGACACAAAGAACTCAAAGTGGCTTGCTATTTTTACAAGGATGGCTGGGGAAATGAATTGAACCAGGCAAATTATAAAAGGCAGCATTGAGAGGCACTTTTTGTAATCTTGAATGTCATTTGTTTTAATACCCAATTCCATTCCCAGAAGCTTAAAAAGCACATCTGATTGCTTATGAATTCTTTTCTTTCCAAGTTTGTACAATAGTTTGTTTATGTAGGGTTGTAAATTCATGGCTCAATTACACATTCTGGCTTGTTAATAAAGGGTTGCTTGTAAGGGCCAATCCTCTCTACCAACTAATTTGTTGATTATTAACGTTGTTTTTAATTGTATAAGCAGTAGTCCTCTGAAAGACTCAAATCAGGCTGTGATAATAATAATAATATTGAAATTTAAGATCCCACCACTCTGTGCCAAGCAGTGTGCTAAGTGCCTGGGAACATACATAATAATCAGATTGAATGCAATCCCTGTCCTGTGCTGAGCTCACAACCTAAGTGGGAGGAAAGCAGGGATCATAGCTCTGTTATATAGGTGAGGAAACTGAGGCACAGAGAGGTTGAGCACATTGTTCTTGCTGAAGCCCTTTTCCCTTGACATCCACTCTCCTCCCTCTCACTTCTCCCCTCAAGGAACTGGCTAACCTCAGGTTGTGCCCTGGCTTGACTTTCTCCTTATGCGCCTTTCACCCATTGAAGTTGGAGTCAGGCCAGACTTGATTTCTCCCTCTGGAATCGATGAACTGAGATAGCTTGATACCGAGGCAGTTGGAGAGGCGTAGGTTAATGTGACCCCCAGGAAACATGGTAGCAAAGCGCTGAACTAAGCTCTCAGAAAGAGTACATGGATGAGAAATTTGACATGGTGCCTGATCCTCCAGGGGCTCACAATCAAAGTATAAAGGGAGAATGAGGTTTGGGAACAGATACAAACCATCTTCAGTGTTTGAAACTACCATGTTGTCCTTAGAGATTCTGTCTATCAAACTAGCTCTCCCTTGTCTTCCTCCCCTTTTTCTCTTTCTCCTTTCATCTCCTCTTTCTCTTTTTCTCTCTACATCTGAATACTCCTCACTCTCCCTGCCCCTTCAGCCCATCTCTCAAACCAGCACTCCTTCATTCTCCTCATCTATTCTCTTTCTCCTTTCTTTTATGGTATTTGTTAGCACTTGCTATGTGCCAGACACTGTACTAAGCACTTGAGGTAGTTACAAGATAAGCAAGTTAGATACTGTCCCTCTCCCATATGGGGTCCACAGTTTTAATCCTTACTTTACAGATGAGGTAACTGAGGCACAGAAAACCTGTCATCCCCAAGTCACAAAGCAGACAAGTGCCAGAGCTAAAATTAGCATCCAGGTCCTTCTGACTACCAAGCCCATGCTCTATCCACTAGGCCATGCTGCTTCCTCTTTCCTATCCTTTCTGTCTCTCCCTCTCTCTCTGTCTCTTTCTCCATTTATATATAGTCCTGGGAGTCACAAGGACCTGGGTTCTAATCCTGGCTCTGCCACTTGTCTGCTGTGTGACCTCGGGCAAGTTACATAATTTCTCTGTGCCTGTTACCTCATCTGTAAGATGGGGGTTGAGCTAGGAGAGCTGTTTGGGACAGAGACTGTGTCCAACCCAATTATCTTGTGTCTATCCTAGTGCTTAGTACAGTGCCTGGCACATAGTAAGCACTTAACAAGTACCACTGTAATTATTTTTGTTGTTATTATTATTATTATTATTATTATTATTATTTTTATTAAATACTCTTCACTCTCCCTTTGCCTTCTTTCCCCTTCACTGCATCTCTCAAACCACCTGTCCTTCATTCTCCTCTATTTTTCTCTTTCTGCTTTTGTATCTTTTTAATCTCTCTAACCATCTATGTACTTTGCACTCTCCCTACCCCACCTTGCCCCTTCACTTCCCCTCTCAGATTAGCTGGCTTCAACCCCTTTGAGCTTAGAGGTGGACATTGACCCAGTATAATTTCATACCATTTTCCTTCTCAGTTGTTTATTTCCTGGCAGAGTGATTTTTCATTGGCTCCTCCTTGCCAGAGATGGATGGACAGAGGGGATGGGTCTGGGGTGCTTTTGAGGGCTGTTGGAAGGTGGAATGCAAGAAGCGGTGTTTGTAGTACATGGGGCTTTAGAGACTGTTATGCTTGTGGATGGGGTGGAATCCTTAGCTTCCTTGGCTTCTTGCCTCTACTTGAGATAAGTGCAAAAATGTCTTGGCAGGGGTGGGTGTTGGGCCCTCACTAGCCAGGTGGCTGAAGTGGAACTGGAAATTGGAAAGTGCTGAACGTAGGATGTACACCCCTCTCGTAGAAATGTGTTGGCTCCTCATCCAATGGGCTGGATTCAGTAAATGTGTATTGGTGCTGATAATGTTAATTAGGATATTCACGGCGAAGGCACACTTCCTCTGAGATGTGTTAAATGAAAGAGTTTCTTTATCGCCTTCCCTGCTCCCTCCCTCCTCTCTTCTTCACTGTCTCCTTCCCCATTGTCTATTACTTTCCCTCCTTCTAAGAGGAACCAATCTACACTGACCGATCTCATTTACTTTTAGAACCAAGTGACATGCCCAGTGGATCGAGAGAAGCATATGATATAATGATTCAGAAGTCTCATGAGACTTTGGGTAACTGCATTTTTTTAGATCCCACTTTTGCTGAAAGACTCACAGTGGTGTGGAGAGCATCCTGTAAGGGTAATACATTGCTTAGTTTAGAGGACTAGAGCAAGGATTTTGTTGTATGCAGTTCTGGATTTGCATTTCTGTCGCTGGCCAATGTCTTCTGCAAATCAAAGGAAAAAAGAGTTCTAACTCGGGTGTATAAGTGTGTATCAGTTCACCTCTCCCATTTGTTCATTTATTCATTTTTTGCTTTTTTTAAAAAATGGTTACCAGCTTTACCTATCTGATATGCTATAATAATGATATTTGTTAAGCACTTACTACGTGCCAGGCACTGTACTAAATGCTAGGCTGCATACAAGGAAATCAGGTTGGACACAGTCCCTGTCCCTTGTTGAGCTCACATTCTCAATCCCCAAAGTCACACAGCAGACAAATGGCAGAGCTGAGATTAGAACCCATGACCTTCTGAATCCCAGGCCTGTTTATCCACTACGCCATGTACCTGTCCCATCTGTAAGCTTCTCCAGGGTGGGGACACTGTCTTTTAGTCAGTGAGCATGCCCTACCAGTGCTCAGCACATTGTAGGCAATTAAGTAAATATGAATGATAAGGATGATGATTAGTATATAGAGGGTCTCCCCTGGTAGATTTTTATCTCCATGAGGGTGGGGATCATGTCTACTATCTCTAAACTATAACTCTACTATACTTTCTCAAACATGTATGACAGTACTCTGCACACCGTAGACACCCAATAACTGCTGTAGTGTTTTTTAATGGTTTTAAGTGCTTACTAAGTGCCAGGCACTGTACTAAGTGCTGGGGTAGATACAAGGTTGCCAGGTTGGACACAGTCCCTCTCCAATGTGGGGCTCACAGTCTTAATCCCCATTTTACAGATGAGGAAACTGAGGCACAGAGAAGTGAAGTGACTTGCCCCAAATCACACAGCAGGCAAGTAGTGGAGCTCGGATTAGAATCCACATCCTTCCGACTCCCAGTACCGTGCTCTGTCCAGTAGGCCATGCTGCTGCTTGTTTGATTGAGAAGACTAAGAATTCAGACACACTCTGCTTTACAAATGGAAGATGTGGGTTGAATAAATTGCAATGAAATTCAAAAGAGATAGGCATAGACAGTTTGCTTAAATAGGAAAAATAAAATTCCCCAGTAGAGTGTAGGGTTGTTACACTGGTTGCAACTAGAGCAGAAAAAGTCAGAAGGGTCATAGTAAATCTCAAGCAGAATATAAATGAGCAAATGGAATGATCAGTCAATCCATCAGTGGTATTTATTGAGCATTTACTGTATTCAGTGCACTGTACTAAGCATGTGGGAGAGTAAAATAATGCAGAATTAGTGGATATGTTCTGTGTCCATAATGGGCTTACAGTCTAGCGGGGGAAACAGACAATGTTAAATGAGTAATATATGATGTAAATATGTGTGTGTGTATATATGTATATAGATAGATAGATAGATATTTAAAATGATGGTAAAAGCAGCAGACCCAAATTTGGTACTGTTTGCAGTAAATTGGAGGGGGAAAGGGAAGAGTATTTTGGGCCTCAGCAATATCAATCAGTAGTATTTATTGGGCTCTTACTGTTTGCAGAGCAATAGCCAAGCACCTGTTAGTCTTCTGTCCTAAATTTCACGTAGACTCAGGACCTGATTTCCATCGTATCTGACCTGCTGTCTCCTAGGCTGAGGGCACATAGGCCAGTGCTTATTTTCATGGGGCTCAAACTGCAGCAGAAGGGTGACTGAGAGGAGGAGAGAAAGGCCTTTTGGGACCGATTCATGACCTTTCCCCAGCTCAACCTATGAGGGAGTACAGGAGAACGGGTTGTTCCATTGCATTGCACTTGTAAATGAGCCTTCATGAGAGGCAAGGGGTAGTTTGCATGCTAGGAGAATGGGAGCCAATGAGAGTGGAGCCAATGAAATGTGGAGATTTAGTAGAAATTCATCCTATGACGAAATTCATCCTATAACTAGCAAGGTTTTCCCAAAGACAATGAAAAGACTCTTGAGGATTAGACCAGGAAAGAGATTAGAAACAGATTCATTCAGCACAGCTTCCTTCCCTTACTTTTTTATGGCATTTAAGTGCTTACTGTGTGTCAAACACTGTTCTGAGTGCTGAGGGAGGTACAGGTGAATTAGGTCAGACACAGTCCCTGTCCCACATGGAGCTCACAGTCAAAGTAGGAGGGAAAACAAGTATTGAGCCTCCATTTTACAGTTGAGGAAACTGAAGCACAGAGAATAATAATAATAATAATAATTTTGGTATTTAAGCACTTACTATGTGCCATGCACTGTTCTAAGCACTGAGGGAGATACAAGGTAATCAGGTTGTCCCACGTGGGGCTCACAGTCTTAATCCCCATTTTCCAGATGAGGTAACTGAGGCACAGAGAAGTTGTGACCTGCCCAAAGTCACACAGTTGACAAGTGGTGGAGGTGGGATTAGAACCCATGATCTCTGACTCCCAAGCCTGTGCTCTTTCCATTGAGCCATGCTGCTTCTCTTGTCCAAGGTCACAAAGCAAGCAACTGGCAGAGCCTGAATTAAAACCCAGGTCCTCTGACTCCAAGGCCTGTGCTCTTATCACTAGGTCACTCTCCTCCTCCTATATCATATAGGCCCAAAGTGCATCCTGGGTAAAGTCAGCCAGGAACCTCAAGCTGCTCAGAGCTCCAGCAAGGTTCCTTCACTCTGGGAGATGAATGATTCCTTCCTTCCCTTATTGCCAAACTAAAGACCGTACAGACCTGAAATGCATCCTGGGCAAAGTCAGCCAAGTACCTCAGGCTGCTCAGAGCTCCAGCAGGGTTCTTTCACTCTGGGAGATGGATGATCCAGGTGAGATCCTCCCGTAGGATCCAGCAGGTGGAGGATAGCTTTGTCAGGATCCTTCTAGGGGCCTCAGTGCAAGGAGTTACAGACTGGCCTATCAGCAGAAGACCCAAAGGGGCCTTCAGTGAATCAGAACCATGTGGCCCACTAATCTGAGCACTTGCTATTTCCCAGCTGGGGCAGTGATGACAAACCCTGAAAAATCCAAGTAAAAGACAAGCCTCTTCACCTGTAGACATAGCATTTACCTCCATAAGAAGTTATCAAGCAGAGGCTATATGAACACTCAGATCTGCCTCATGCTCTTTACAATTGACTATAATAATCAGAACTAAATTCCCAGACTGGGAAACTGAGAACTGCATTTGGTTCCTGACCGCAAGTGGACATTTTCCCTGAAATGGTAGGTTTTGACCTCTATCCTGAAGCAACCCAGCACCAGAGCTTGATGGAGGAACAGTTTATTCTTTTTGGATCATTGATTCTGGGCTCCTCGCTCTCTCCCAGTCTGTCAGTTAGGTGGCTCATTAAACTCGGAATGAGACACTGAATGTTCCCTCTAATGGCTAGACTGAGGCCTTCACCTTGAACCTCTTGGACTGACAAACAACAATTAGTAACTTTTCAGTCTCCAGCCACTCTAGACTGGACCCAGTGATTCTGGTGCCATGAATATTCAAAGACTGTTCTAGCTCCGTCAGCCCACTTCTCTGCTTCCTTCAGCCTGGCTTTGTGTTCTTTGGCCCCTAAACATAACAGAAAAACCCTATCGCTGGCAGACTGCAAAGTGCCAATCTATCATGTGCCAATTTGGAGGGGTGTGGGAGTGTTTAGGATGCCATCTACAGCATTGTTGTCTGTTTTCTATTGTAAGTTCCTAGAGAGCAGGGACCTTATGAAGATAACCCATTTGGCAGCAGAGAGGTGATTAACAGAGGCAGAGCTGCAAAAGGCACTGAGAAGAGTAACTAAAATGATCAAAAGTATGGATCAGCTTCCATACTGTAGGATAGATGGTTAGTAGTAGGATTCTTCACTTTGGAAAGACAAAGATAGGAGGCAGTGTGGTCTAGAGGAAAGCGTATAGGACTGGGAGTCAGGAGACCCAGTTTAATTTGCTGTCTGTGTGACCTTGGTCAAGTCATTTAACTTCTCAGAGGTTGGAATACTTTCTCTTGCTCCCCCTAATTCTGTGAGCCCCACGAGGGACAGGGACAGAATATATTATATCTACCCCAGTAAACAGGCACATAGTAAAGTGCTTAATAAGTAGCATCATCAACACAGATCATTAAAGACAAGGGCCTAGTGAAAACAGAAATTATTTTTAAAAAATCACCTAGCACCGAAACTAGGAAGCACCAATTAAAGCTTTTAAAGACACAAGAAGTAACGTACTGAGTCAGACAAATGACCCATTCTAGCCAGTATTCTGTCTTTGCTAATGGCACCAAAGGATGGTTAAAGAAATACTGTGGCCATTGCCCTCCTTTACATTCATCCTCATGATAAAGATGGAATGTCTAGCATTTTTGACTCCTCCCCCTAAAAATCTTTCATGGCCCTAATATTGATGAATTTGTCTGAATCCTTATTGATCATTTTGATATTTTCTGCCTAGCCTGCCTCCTAGGTTAATACATCCCAATTGCTCACCTTCCTCTGGGCAAAAAACTGTCCCCACTTATTTGGCTTGAACTGTCACCTTCAACCAAAGGAAGATGGATGGAAGAGCTGTTCTGTCGTTATGAGAGTTTGCTGAACTGGTTGGCACTTTTCAGCCTGAAAGGGTAATTTGAAAGGGTGTAGACAGTGGGAACTCTGGTGAAAAGAGCACAGGACTGGGTCATGAGGCCTGGGATCTGATCCCAGCTCTGTCAAGGGCGTACAATGTGACCTGGCCTTCAGTTTCCTCATCTATAAAGTGGAAATAAAACAGATGGGGAGCCGCATGCGGAACAGGGATTGTTTCCAATCTGTCAACCTTGTATCTACCTCAGAGCTTAGCATATTGTAAGAATTTAATAAATTCATTCACCCAAATTTCTTAATACCAGGATTAGAGGAAATACATTGAAGCTGGTAGATGGTTAGATTAAGACAGGCCAGGACAAATACTTCTTACGGCAGGTGCCAAGCATATAGAATTTACTACTTCAGGATGTTGAGACAGTAATTGTTAATTGGTCAAGAATGGTTTAAATTCGTGGATGAGAGTTCTAAAATGGGATATTGGCTATAAATAGTATGGATATTAGGAATGATACCACTAAATTTGACGTTGAGGTCAAAATAATATCACAAAGGCAAGCATCATACCATTGTTCCAAGAATCCTTTGCTGGTCTTGCTGAAGATGGAATGGGGTTTCATGTTTGTCTATATTTGTTATTTAATTATGATTATTATACCACTGATAAGAGGACCTCTGCTCCAGGTCTAGAGTGACTAATAGATCCCATGCCCTGTCCTTTTGGTCTTTATCTGTTGCCTTTTTAGTCAGTTGTATTTATTGAGTGCTTACTGTGTGCAGAACTGTGTACTAAGAACTTGGGAGAGGACAGTATGAAAATAAGCAGACACATTCCCTGCCCACAGTGAGCTTACAATCCAGGCAGTCTCCCGGTTTGGAATCTGCTTGGGTTCCTCTGCTTCTCCAGCCTAGGGTATATGTTCTTCCTGATACTTCAATCTCAGATTGTGGTTGTTTCCTCAAGGAAGGTTCTATAGGCTCCAAGGAGTTATATCAAAACTGGCACCAGGCAGATTGGCAGACACCTCTAGACTGCCCTAGGGCAGATTGAAGTCAGAAGTGGGCAATTTAATGGCGGACCACTTATCCCCATCTTTGAAAACATTCATTCAATCGTATTTATTGAGTGCTTACTGTGTGCAGAGCAGAGAGAAAACATCAGCAGGTTGGTCACTATGGGCAAGGAGCTTGGGGGAGAGGAGGGTTTAACAAGCAGGAGTAGATGCACTGCTGCTCGTGACTTCACTTGAACAGTTTTGAACACCAGCAGCTAGGCCTGTGGGAGTCCCAACTATGTCTCATGGATCTGGGGCTTCAGTATGTGGACAGATTGCACCTGCAGCAAGCTCCTAGACATTTAGAAGCTTCTGCCATAGTTCAGTTCAATGGCCTGGGGTGAACAGTCCCTTGGCAAACTGATTTAGCCTGTGGGCACTATCTAACCTATTCCTGTCTTAAAGGGGCAGGTGCATGCTCCCATCTTCTCCTGAATTGACACTTAAAGGCCGAATCCTCAAATTGAACGCTAACCATTGGGGTTTTGTTTATTTTGAAAAGAAGCTGCATCCACATTCCATTCCTCGAAGACATGTGGGTACTTTGGAGTGAAAGTCCTCAATCTCGATTTTTGCCGAACACCTGAAATGTGTGATGGTAGCCATATTTTCAGAGACCATCAGTTTCCAAGCATCCTCCATCCAGGTTGAGGGGCAAAAATGGAATTATGAAGTACTTAAGATTTGGAGACAGGTGGATATTGGCTCCTGAAATCCTTTCAGGTTTCAAAGTTCTGCTTTCCTGACAGCATCCTGAGGCCTTCAGGGAAGCAGTTAAGTCCTGGAAGGCAGGTGTACTAATTAGAAGCATGACACTGCAGGGTCAGAGTCATGTAGAGACCCACCTAGCTTCTGCCAGGGATACATGGGAATCAACATGGGAAGAGGCCTGGACTGGGAGTCAGAGGACCTGGGTTCTAATCCCAGTTCTGCCACTTGCTTGCTGTATGATCTTCGGACAAGTCACTTAACTTCTCTGTGCTTCAGTTCCCTCATCTGCAAAATGAGGATTAAATATCTGTTCTCTCTCTCCCATAAGCTGTGAACCCCATGTGGGTCAGGGAATGTGTCTGACCTGATTATCTTGTATCTATCTCAGTGCTTAATATGGTGCTTGGCACATTGTAAACCCTTAACGAATACCACTATTATAATTAATATAATTTTGTTTCAATACTACCTAGGTTATACAGTCTGCTTTGTCCCTGATTGTTGATGTCTCTGGAGTCCAGCTGGTGGCTTCTAGAAACACTTTTCATCCTGGTTCAGTTCTTCTATCCCAGGAAGTTACAGCGCATGTTAGAATCTGCCTAATGAAATACAAAAAGCAGGGGGAGGGAAGAAATGATGAAAAAATAACTTATTCAAATTAATTTCAGAGATCCAGACATGGCCATAAATGCCAGCTGTGTTTTTAATAACTGAAAATTCTATTCCAATCAAGAGCAACGCTTCCCCCCTGAGGAGTTGGACATTATAAAACAGGCAAGTAGTTAATAGCTGCTGGATGGCTCTTTAGCAGTCTGAAAGGGAAGCCAAGAATCACTCTACTTCAGCCTTAGGGGAATAGGGCCTGAGCCACTAGCATCATTTGCATCACCATCCCTGTTCTTGCCAGGCTCACCAGCCTAAGCACCCTGAAATGGCTTTGAGTGAGCATTTCTCATAAGGTGCAGAGCTGGTGTTTCTTGAATGTAAGAATCTTCAATATGGTGGCTAGAGGACCATGACAGGCTGTACCTTTGGGGTTGGAATTAAGGAAGTGGAATCTTGGACTTCCTGTTAACATGAAGCTCAAAAACAGGCCGGACTATTACTGCTTCTTTCTATGTGGAGGCCTCAGAGTTTATGACCACTTAGATTAAGAGTATTTCAAGGTCGCGCATCATGTTTTATACATCTTTGGTATTTCCTCCAAGTGCTAGGCATGGTGTTCTTGTCACAGCAGGCCTCAACGAAGACTGATGACAGTGAAAAAAGAGTCCTATTACCCCGGATTTAGGTGCTTTAAGGAATCTGATTCCTTGTTTTAGCAAAAGGAGCTTAGAGCCCGGGAGTCAGAAGACCTGGGTTCTAATCCTGACTCCACCACTTGCCTCTTGTGTGACCTTGAAGAAGTCACTTAACTTCGCCTCGCCTGTTTTCTCATCTGTAAAGAGGGGCTTAAATACCTGTTCTCCCATCAGTTTTAGACTGATCCGCTTGTGGGGCAGGGACTGTGTCCAACCTAATTATCTTCTGTCTACCTCAGTGCTTAGTACATAATGAATGCTTAACACATTTGATTATTATCATTATTATCACTGTTCCAGAGAGATACATCTTCTCCACTGAGTCTAAACAGGTTTCAGGCACTGCCAACCTGTTTTATTGCCTAGAGCAAAAAGTGCTGGTTCTCGCTCCAATTTCCAGGTTTCTCAACTGCAATCTGGAATGAAGCATATTCATTATATACATCTGTATGAGACAAACCAATCCAATAACTGAGTCTTACCGGTGCTAATGTTTCAGTCCTCCTTTTCCAACCAAGAAGAACTCTGACATTATATACGATTGGCAGCATGGAGTAGCTTGGGTTGGGCCCCTCCAAATATGTCCAGGGGCTTGTTTTCTCCGAAATCTTTTCACTGGCCCTCTGATCTGCACAATTGAAAGCTGCTGATTGTGCTTTAGCCCCTTGCCCCTAATCTATGGTTGATGATGATGGTGGTATTTGTTAAGCGATTCCTATGTTCCAAGCACTGTTCTAAGCACTAGGGTAGATCTCGGGGGTTGTGGGGGTTTGTTTGCACAGTGGCAGGGCTCTGGGAATCCAGAGAAGCCGGCCCTGGCCAGAGGAATCTGGCCAGAGCAACTGCCCTCTTGTGGCAACCCTTCCTCTCCCCCTCCTCCCCCTCCCCCTTCCCCCTGCCTTACCTCCTTCCCCTCCCCACAGCACCTGTATATATGTATATATGTTTGTACATATTTATTACTCTATTTTACTTGTACATATTTATTTTGTTAATATGCTTTGATGTCTGTCTTCCCCTTCTAGACTGTGAGCCCGCTGTTGGGTAGGGACCATCTCTATATGTTGCCAACTTGTACTTCCCAAGTGCTTAGTACAGTGCTCTGCACACAGTAAGCGCTCAATAAATACGATTGAATGAATGAATACAAGGTAATCGGGTTGTCCCACGTGGGGCTCACAGTCTTAATCCCCATTTTACAGATGAGGAACTGAGGCACAGAGAAGTTAAGTGACTTGCCCAAAGTCACTTGGTTAACTGGTTTTGTCTCAAAGATCACCTAAATTGAATCAGGATGTGGGTTGGTTGAGGGGAGCCTAAAATCTTCTGTATCAATCCAGTGATATGGTGATTTGAGGTAGATGGAGTTTGGGAGCACAACCAGCTATACATGATTTCTGCATTTTTATTGTAATTTTTTGTGGTATTTAAGTGCTTTACTATGTGTCAAACATTGTTCTAAGCTCTGGGATAGATACAAGTCAATTTGGTCCCTTTCTCACATGGGGCTAACGGTCTTAGTAGGAGTTGAGGAAATGGAGGCACAGAGAAGTGAAGTGACTAGCCCAAGGTCATACAGCAAGCAATTGGCAGAGCCAGTATTAGAACCCAGGTCCTTCTGACTCCCATGCCTGTGCTTTTTCCATTAGGCTGTGTTGTGCTGTTTTGTTCCTATAGCTCGTATATCACCTACCTCAATGACATCTCCAGAGTCCACCCCTTCCTCTCCCCTAAACTGCAACCAAACTGGTCCAAGCATATTTAATATCCTGTTTTGGTTTCTGCATCAACCTCTTCACTTGACTCCCTGCCTCCAGCCTTGCCCCTCTCCAATCCATATTTCACTCTGGTACCTGGATTGTTTCTCCACCACATTTTTCTTTGCACATCTCATCACTTCTCAAAAATCTCCTATGCCTGTCCATCTGTTGCCACATCTAGCAGAAACTGTTAGCTTCCCCCCTACTTAACCTCACTCCTCTTCCACTACAACCCAGACTGCATACTTTGTTCCTCTCACACCAACCTATTCACTTCTGCCTCATTTGCCTTTCTCACCATCGGCCCCTTGCTCACGCCTTCCCTTCTGCTTGAAATAATAATAATTAATAATAATAATGACATTTGTTAAGTGCTTACTATGTTCCAAGCACTCTTCTAAGTGCTGGGGTGATACAAGGTAATCAGGTTGACCTACATGGGGCTCACAGTCTTTATCCCCATTTTACAGATGAGGTAACTGAGGAACAGAGAAGTGAAGTGACTTGCCCAAAGTCACACAACTGACAAGTGGTGGTGCTGGGATTAGAACCCATGACCTCTGACTCCCAAGTCCGGGCTCCTTCCACTGAGCCATGCTGGAACTCCCTCCCCCTTCACATCTGACAGAGCAACATGCTGCACTACTTCAAAGCCCTACTACTTGGATCTGTAACCATTGGGCATTTGATATTTGCCCCACCCTCAACCCCACAGCAGTTTAGTACTTACCTATAAATTACGTATTGCAAGTTATGTATACTAATATGTTTCCTCCCTCTAGGCTGTAAGCTCACTGTGGGCAGGGATCATGTATGTCAACTCTTGTACTGCATTCTCCCATGTGCTTAGTACAGTGTTCTGCACACAGAAATCACTCAATAGATACCATTGATAATGATGATGATGATCATCATTTCCAGGACACCTTCCTTGACTAATCTCTCCTCTATCATTGCCATTGCATGACCGATGCGCTTAAGTCCATCTACATCTCCAGCCCTTTCTCCCTCTCTGCAGACTCACATTTACTCCTACCTTCAAAAACATATCTATTTGGATGTCCTCCCATCACCTCAAACTTAACTTGTCTAGAACACAACTTCTTATCTTCCCACCCAAACCCTGTCCTCCCCCTGACTTTCCCATCACTCTAGACAGCACCAATAGCCCACCTGTCTCACAAACCCTTAACCTTGGAATTATCCTTGACTCCTCTCTCTTGTTCAACTCACATATTCAATCTATCACTAAATCCTGTCAGTTTGACCTGCAGAACATCTATAAAATCCACCCTTTCCTCTACATTGCAAACTGCTACCACATTAAGCACTTATCCTATCTTGCCTTGATCATCTTCCTTGCTGATCTCTCTGCCTCCTGTCTCGCCCCATTCCAGTCCATACTTCACTCTGCTCTCCAGTTCATTTTTCCACAAAAACATTCAGGCCATGTTTCCCCTCTCCTCAAGAACCTTTAGTGATTGCCCGTCCACCTCCGCATCAAATAGTCACTCCACACTCTTGGCTTCATAGCATTCAATCACCTTGCCCCCTTCTACCTCACCACTCTCCTACTACAACCCAGCCCACGCACTTTGCTCCTCTAATGTACCCTTCTCATTGTACCTAGGTCTTGTCTATGTCACTGCCAAGCTTTGATCCACCTCCTGCCTCTGTTTCTAGGATATGAGGATGGAGGGCATTCCAGGCCAATTACTCTCCCCACCCTCAAAGCCTTATTGAAGGCACATCTCTTCCAAGAGTTCTTCTGTGACTAAGCCTTCCTTTCCTCTTCTCCCACTCCCTTCTTCATCTCCCTGACTTACTCCCTTTATTCATCCCTCTTCCCAGTCCCACAGAACTTATGTACATATCTATAATTTATATTAATGTCTGTCTCCCCCCTTGACTAAGCTCGTTGTGCACAGGGAATGTGTCTGATAATTGTGGTACTATGCTCTCCCAAGTGCTTAGTACAGTGCTATGCACACAGTAAGGCTTCAATCAATGTGACTGACTCACTGACTAAGCATTTAGGTATTCACTTCACACACATAGCACTTATGCACTTATCTTTTACTTGGTTGCTTCCCCTACCTACAATTTCTTTAAGCATTTGTCATCTCTACTAGAGTATAAGCTACTTGAGGGCAGGGAATGCATCTACTTTGTTGTACTCTCCCAAGAATTCAGTAAAATGCTCTGCAAATAGCAATTGCTCTATCAATACCACTGATTGATTGACTGGTTGTATGTTCAGCTTGCAATTTACCTGATGTAATTTCGGACAGAATTGTTACATCCAATATCCTTGGGTTACTCCTAGCCTGCCTTTATGTACCAGGTTAACTGGGCCTCCCCAGACTTTAGTAGCTATTGCCAGGCAATTTTAGAAAACTATACAGAAGTCCAAGCATTGGGACTGTTCCAGCTAACTTGGTCACCTTACATTGTACTGTCATGCCACTGACCTTGCTTATTTTAAATAGTTGTACTTCTAGGTTGGAACATGCTCAACCATGTCAACCTGACTTGTATATACCCCAAGGATTAGTATAGTGATTGGCACATAGTAAGTGCTTAACAAATACTATTATTATTATTGTTATTGTTAGGCAGCAAGGTTTAGTGGATAGCGCACAGGCCTGGGAGTCAAAGGTCATGGGTTCTAATCCCGGCTCTGCCACTTGTCAGCTGTGTGACCTTGGGAAAGTCACTTCACTTCTCTGTGCCTGTTACCTCAGTTGTAACCTGACTTGCTTATATCCACCCCAGAGCTTAGTACGGTGCTTGGCACATAGTAAGTGCTTAAGAAATACCATAATGATAATGATTATTATCACATAATTAGGGTTATCATTATTATATGCTCCATTTAGGGACAACAGACTTTTGGGACATGTAAAATAGCTGTCCAGGATTCTCGCAGACCTCAATTCCACATTTCTTTCTCTTCACCTCCTTCCACTTTCCTGCGTTTACAGACACAGAGGAAGAAGGGGAAGGTGGCCAAGTCTGGGTTTCCCTGGCTTTCAACCAAATCTTACATTCAGTCTAGTTAGGCCCAGGGAATGCCACAGAACATTCCAGAGGGAAAAAGAGACTGCTCAACAGCTTTGTAACATCAGCTGCAAGAACATTTTCAGATCTATTTGTTGATCTGGATCATTTTGGGGAAATTTGATGAGACAGAAACTGTCAGGAAAAAAAAAATGAGTCTACAGGGGAGATTCTCTGCCCTGCCTTCCACTCCTGTGAGCTTTTCCTTTTTTGTTGTTGTTGTTTGTGGTTTTCTATTCCTATTTTCTCCTTGTGTTGTTCATTTTAAGGCCATGGGTACTGGGTTTTTAAATTGAACCCACAAGCAAATAGGCATCATATCAGGAGAATAATGGGGATGGCAGACGGAGAAGGAGCTGTGAGTAAAGAAAAGTGCCGGGTGAAATTGATATTGACTGTGGAGTGTGCCCAGCGCTAATGGGCTTGCAGAAGAAACAAGAACATTGCAGCCATAAAGCTAGAGCCCTGTCGACTGTGAATACAGATTAGAACCTAAAAGATGGTGTGACTGTGGCAGGGCCTTCAGTGGTGGTTTGCTTACTCTGCATCCCCCACAAAGCCAAAGCGTGTCCTCTCCCTACTTCTACCTTATTTCTTTATACAGTCAGAATGACAGCACGGAGATTAGCGATCAGCTTTCCTGTTCCGATTCCTCCATGGCCTTGAGTCACACCACCCTTTATTTTGTTATTCCTCTACTTTCCATCTCCCCCACCATGTCACATAGATTCTCTCTCCTCAGCCTTCCCCTCCTCCTTCCCTCTTACTCTCTCTGCCTCTCCTGGCTTGTAATAATAATGACGGTATTTATTAAGCACTTAATGTGTGCAAAGCACTGTTCTGAGCACTCAGGAGTTCTTTATTTGAGATCTGTGGTTCTTTTTACAATGCCAGGTTGACATCAAGGCAGTTGGGGGCTTCAACCTCTGTTTCCTCCCCTATTTGCCAGCCTAATATATGTCCTGGGCTTATTGATTTTGCTGAATGAGATCATTTTCTTTTGTTGACTGTGCTGGATGCGTTTTAACCATTCACCTGTTGAACCCATTCTATTCCCAGAAAAGAGCTTCCTTGAGAAAATAGGTATGAGTGTGTTTTTCCTTTCCTTTTGTCGGTCCTCTCACACAGTGGATTTACTAGCTCCAAAAAATACTTGAACTCCTAGCTCTGGAAGATGTAATAATAATAATTGTGGCATTTGTTAAGCACTTGCTATGTGATAATGATAACTGTGGTTTTTCTTAAGTGCTTATGTGCCAAGTCCTCTACTAAGCTCTGGGGGAGATACAAGATAATTAGGTCAGTCACATTTCTTGTCCCACATGGGACTCAAGGGTGGAAGAACAGGTATTTAATCATCATTTTACAGATGAGGAGAAGAGAAATTTGGGAACCTGGGTCCTCTTACTCCCAGGCACTTGCTCTTTCCACTAGACCGCAGTACTTCTCTCCATTTCACAGCAGTTGAATTTGGGCCGTGAGAGCTTCATTCTGGATTCCTTCCCTGGCAGCAATGATGACAGTCTGGGTAGTGTTTTAAATATTTTGGATGTCTGGGCTATAGATCCCAAAATTCTGTGATATAAAATGAGCCTTCTTCAGACCAAACACTGAAGTCCAAGCCTTTAAATTGACTAGGAGCAGATGAAGGAATCGTGTGAAGAAGGCTGGCCAGTTTAGCCAGGACAATCTGAACTCCCAATTCTGGAACATCTGAATAGGTATCTAAAGTTGCCCAGTTCATTTAGTTAATCAATGATATTTATTGAGCTCTTGCTCTGTGCAAAGCCCTGTATTAAGCACTTGTGAAAGTACAGTGCAACAGAATTAGCCGACACATTCCCTGACCATAACAAGCTTACAGTTTAGAGGAAAGTACAGCCTTTAAAACTCCAAAACTGCCCCACACACTATACCTAATGAACTACTGAACGAGAGCAGGATTTTACCTTTCCCATTGAGTTTAGCTGGAGAGAAGATAGCTCCCCGGTTTCAGTAAAATTGCAGCACAACATTTAGGCGATGCTGAGAAACTGTTTCCTCTTCATCATGCCGTAAACTTGAAGATGTGAGGGGAAAGGAATAGGGAAAGAGACCAAATTTAAAGAATCTGGCTTTGATCTAAGGAAGCTAGAAATTTGAGAGGGGAACTGTGACTAGTAATTGATGGTACAATATAAGCCCGATTAGCAGGCATAGGCTGTTTCCTAATCTGCTTTGGGGGAGTATGCCCCTGGGCAGATATCTTTGGACTTTTCTTAATGACCAGCACTTTGGTCCTTCCAGGGGCAATGGTGTATAGACAGGTGAAGATGGGTTGAACCAGAAAGTAAGCAGAGTTTCCAGAATAAAGAGTAGGGAGGCGCCAGCATAACGGGAGGGAGAAACATAGTAAAGGAAGAGGTGGAGGAGGAGAAAGAAGAGGAGGGACAATTTGTAGGTAACAGCGTGCTATAGAAATAAAAAAATAGGTTTTTGCAATGAGTTTTCTATTAAACCTTACTCACAAGTAGATAATTATCTTTAAAATTTAGGAAGAATAACTTTGAGGATTAGTGTGGCCTAATGGAAAGAGCACAGGTCTGGATGTCAGAGTTAGAACCTGGGTTCAAATTCTGACCCCACTACCTGCCTGCCATGAGATCTTGGGCAAGTCAGTTCCCTTTTCAGTGTCTCAATTTCCTCATTTGTAAAAATAAATAAATAAATAAAATAAAATAAAAGGGGGGAGGGGGCAGTCAGTCCCTCTTCTCTTTCCTTTGTAAACTGGGAGCCTGATGAGGAACAGGGACTACTTCAGACCTGATCATCTTGAAACTACCCCAGCTAATAGAACATCGATTGTTACATATTTTGTGCTTTACAAGTACCATCATTATTATTTGTGGGGTTGTTTGTGACAAAGGCTGAGGGATGAAAGTAGAAACACACATAATCACAGACATCCTTTCCACCACTCCCTCTTTTCCCTGGCTTCTCTATCTCCCTTCTCACTGATTCTTTTCAGAGGACTTTTTATTGGTCTTTCCATGGGTGTGGAGGTGGGGGAGGTTGGTTTTCACAAGAAAGTAAGCAGAGGTTCCAGAAAGAGGTACAAAAGAATAAAGAGTAGGGAGGCATCAGAAGACCAGCATCACACCCAAACCTTTGGCCCATTTCCAACCTCACGCATGAAATCTGGAGATGATGGAGGAATGATGCTCTTTAGGTGATGATGTATCTCTACTTTGTCAATGTACCAGTCACATTTCAGACCCAGGGAAATCAGTTTCTAATAATAAGAATAATAATAATAATGATTGCATTTGTTGAGTGGTATGTGCAAAGCACTGTTCTAAGCACTAGGGAGGATACAAGGTGATCAGGTTGTCCCACGTGGGGCTAACAGTCTTAATCCCCATTTTACAGATGAGGTAACTGAGGCACCAAGAAGTTAAGTGACTTGCTCAAAGTCACATCCCTTGCCACCACCCCATCAGGGTGAAGCAGCATAGCCTACGGAAAGAGCATGGACTTCGGAGTCAGGGGCCCTGGGTTCTAATCCCAGCTCCACCATTTGTCTGATATGTGACCCTGGGAAGGTTCCTTAAAATCTTTGTGCCTCAGTTTTCTCATCTCTATAGTTGGGATGGAATACCCATTCTTCCTACTTCTTAGCCTGAGAGTCCCATGTGGGACAGGGACGGTGTCTGACATAATTATCCTGTATCTACCCCAGCACTTAGTCTACTGTTGGCACATTATTATAATTAATGGCATTTTTTTGATTGCTTGCTATTGCTGAGCCCTGTACTAAGCACTTTGGAGATTACAATACACCAGAGTTGGTACACATCAACCCTGACCACAAGGAACATATAGTCTAGAGGGGGAGGTTGACATTAAAATAAATTACAAATAGGAAAAATGTCAGAATATACAAATCTGTTCTTAAGTACTGTAGGGCTGGAAGTGGAGTACCAAAGTGTTTGAGCTACAGACCCATGTGCATATTTGATAGAGAGGGGAGGGCAGATAGGGTGGGAAAGTGAGGGGTTTGTAGGGAAGGTATTTTGGAGGTGATACAGTGTTTTTGTAGAATTTTTGAAGAGAGGAAAAGGTGGTCTTTTGGATATGAAGGGGTGTGAGTTCCAGCTCAGAGGGAGGACATGAAAAAACATTTATGGCTGGACAGACAAGATCAAGGTAGAGAGAATAGGTTGGCATTTGAGGAGCAAAGTGTGCAGCTTGGGTTGAAATAGATCAGCCATGTAGGAAGGGGAGATCTGATGGTGAGTGCCATAAAGTCAAAAGACAAGGGTGGCTGGGCAAACTTTGGAGGTTTTTGAGGAGTGGGGAGACCTGCATTTATTTTTTTTTTTAAGAAAAATAATTGGACAGCTGAGTGAAATGTGGACTGGAGAAGGGAGAGACAGGAGGCAGAGAGGTCAACGAGGAGGCTGATTCAGTAGGCAGGGAGGGGTATGATAATCTCTTGGACAAGTGTGGTAACAGTTTGGAGAAGGGGTGAATTCTAGAGACCCTAGAATGTCTGCTCACCTTCCAATCAATGATATTTAGTGAGCGCTTACTGTATGCAGAGCATTGTATTATGTGCTCAGAGAGTACAATTAAATTCCAGTTCAAGGAATTCATTTTTTTGGATCAGTGTTTCAATCGAGTAATTGTTTTTGGTTTGTGGCTCTTCAGCTTAGGAAACTTGACCACCCCTGGTCGATAGTGGGAATAATCATAATAATAATTATTATTTTAGCTTTTACTATGTCCCAAACTACTAAATATTGGGGCAGGTACAGGATAATCAAATTGGACAGAAGCCTATCCCATATAGGGCACATATTCTAAACAGGAAGTCTCACAGGAAGTTCAGGACAAAGAGAAACAAGCAAAGCTAATGGGCCTGGGAGTTAGAGGACATGAGTTCCAATCCTGACTGCTTCTGACTTACTGTGTGGCCTTGAGAAAGTTACTTAACTTTTCTGTATCTGTTTCTTCAACTGTAAAATGGAACTCAACACTTGTTCTCCCTCACTGTTATTCTCTGTACCCCAGGTGGGACAGGGACAGGGATAATCTGACCTGATTATCTTGTATGTACCCCAGTGCTTAGTACAGTGCCTGGTACATAGTAAGCACATAAGAAATACCATTGTCATCAAAGTCCAGTGTAAACTTAGGAAGTTGCTTGGACCACAGTCGAACTTCACTCCACCCCCTTGAGATAGTAAGGTCTGCATCCACAAATAGAAGCCTGCTTTTGAAGCATATGCGGCATATCCTGTGCACAGATAGGGTTGATATTGGCATGGAGCCTCAGAAATCCTCCTGGATTTCTTTGTGATAATAAGGTTGGCTCCCCAGCCCTTGCTCAAGTGTGCCGGGAGTGTGGTGTTGCTTGTAAACACACGACCTTCGCCTGGCACTGGCCAGTCCAGACAGCTGACCTTCACCAAGGACCAAGCGCTGAACAACAGGAGCTGCTCAGGGGAGAAAACCTTTGCCTTAGGAAGATCAAAATCATTTGTTGACTTTATAAAACCCCATTCTTGATTTCTCAGAGGAGCGTTTTTGTTCAAGGAACAGCCCGGTATGCCTTCCTTTATCAGTGCTTTAGCAGTGTCAGGAATCGTGTGTCACAAAGCAGGCACGCCACCCCGAGCAGTTTTATGGGCTGACCTTTGGGTCAGATTTGGGAATAGCTTCTCTCTAAGAAAGTGGGAAATGATAAGTGTGGGGAGGCCCACCATGAAACAGAATGTCATGGCATAGTGAAGAGAACATGGGAATGACTCAGAGAGTTTGGGCTCTAACTGTGTTACCGTGGGTAAGTTACTTAACTTCTCTGTGCCTCAGTTTCCTCATCTGTAAATTGGGGATTCAGTACCTGTTCTCCCACCTATTTTGACTCTGAGCCCCATGGGGAAAAGGAATTGTGTCCAACCTGATTATCCTGAGCCTTTCCCATTGACCTGATAATTGTCTTGGCTCTAACCCAGCTCTTAGCTCAGAACAGGGCAGAGCAATGCTAGAGCTACATGCAGTCCCCTCTGCAATGCTGTTTTTTCAAGTATTTAAGTACTTGTGCCGGGCACTATACTAAGTGCTGGGTTATATACAAGGTAATCTGGTTGGATACAGTCCATGTCCCACGCAGCGCTCAGTCTTCATCCTAATTTTTCAGGTGAGATGACTGAGAAGTCAAGTGGCTTTCCTAAGGTCACACAGCAGACAAGTGGAGTCATGATTAGAACCCAGGTCCTTCTGACTTCCAGGAGCATGCTCTATCCACTAGGCCACACTGCTCCTGCCAACATTATGCATGCTTGGGAGCCACCTCCGCTTTTTCAACATTTCTAGAGGACCCACCCCACTTCATTGCTGCCTGAAACATAAACATCCCTAAGAAGTACAAAAGTGAGTGGGTTTTTTTTTAAATGGTATTTAAGTGCTTACTAAGTGCCAGCCACTGTACTAAGGGTTGGGGTACCTAAAAGCTGATCAGATTGGGCATAGTCCATGTCCTACATGGGAATCACAGTCTTAATTCCCATTTTATAGATGAGGTAACTGAGGCACAGAAAAGTGAAGGGATAGGAAGCTTTCCTGGGAGCTGCTGCAGGGAGAACCATGACCCCAGGGCTGCAGACCACAGTCAGCACTGATGATGCCGGGGGGCAGTGTTGGACCAGATAGGGGAAATTAAACTCCAACCTTTCCCCAACCCTCCTTCTCCCAAATCGTTTTTTAGTGGCACCAGAGCTCAGTGTTCAATGCATAGAGTTGGGAATGAGGAGAGTCTAGTCTTAGCTCTGTCCCTAGCCTGCTATATGACCTTGGGGCTCGGTATCCCCAGTTGGAAGAAGAGGGTAATAATACTGCCTCTATCTCACAGGGTTTTTGGGAGGCTCAAAGGAGATCATTTCAAAGAAGTTTGGGGAAACATATATTATTTTGAAGTCTCCCCCATTAGAGTGTAAGCTTCTTGTGGGCAGAGAACATATCACTTCTCTACAGTTATTCTGGGTTGATTCTTCCTCTCTATCCTCACTACAGCACATGCCCTCATGGTCCTTTCTATATTTCAGACTTTTAAACTAACATCATAATTTTCATTCTTCATTAATCATCTGTGGGGGACATTGGTCTCCGTAGAGTGGTTGTTCCTGGGGATTATTTGGGCACTTAGGTGAAACTACAGTTTCATATAGTGAGACCATTTTTGTTTTCTCCTCCCTTCCAATTGACCAATGCCGTATTGACCATTTCATTTGCTGTCACATTTGGAGTCATCTATAATCTCCCAATATTCTGGGCCTTTTTCAGTGTGGGTGAGATTCTGACATTAGAATTGTCACCATAATGGAAGATCTATTCCAAGTGATGGACAATGCCCCAACACAAGTTGGTCCTCTTTGATCCATCAGTAGCTTTTGATATATTTATCATTAGTTGTAGGGTTGTCCTTTATTTTAGTCAACCAACTGATCAAAAGTATCTAACTAAAAGAAGCTTCCAGCAGTGAGGGTGCCACCCTTAATGTGCCTGTCTTTGAGAGAGAGCCTCTTACACTTTTGCACATATTGTCCATTAAAAGACAGTAATTAATGATGGTATTTGTTAAGCACTATTCTAAGCACTTGAGGAGATACAAGATCATCTGGTCGGACACAGTCCCTGTCCCACATGGGGCTCACAGTCTTAATCCCCATTTTATAGGTGAGGTAACTGAAGCACCAAGAAGTGAAGTGACACGCCCAGGCTCACACAGCAGACAAGTGGTAGAGCCGGGATTAGTATCCAGATCCTTCTGATTCCCAGGCCCATGCTCCATCCACTAGGCCATGCTGCAGTAATCTAACTTTTCTGACCCCAACGATTTGGATAATCCTTACTCAAAATACCAGTATCTAAGGGAAATGTATGGTTTTTACTGACAACAGGCCACACATGTAAACTCGCTGTGAGCAGGGAATGTGTCTACCAACTCTTATGTTGTACTCTCCCAAGCACTTAGTAGAGCACTCTGCCCACAATAAATGCTCAATAAATTCAATTGATTGATTAATGCAGTTGAGTTGACACTACAGTACTTGTGACTGCTTGCCCTGAGCCACCTATACTTTCTCTTAAAGCCCCCCCTGTTCCAAAATGGCTGGTCAGGAGAATGGGCGGGGTCTTGAATACAGAACAGAATATCTCCGAAACCTCAATGGCAGCATATGCCACTGTATCCTCCCCAATTGAGTTGTTGCCGAGTATGAGTCTCGAAGTAGTTTAGTATGAATGAATGGGAGGTTTATTTTTCCATTTGCTTGTGAAAATCGGGGAGGCAAGAAACAAACCAGAAGCAACAGCAACTAGATCGACCAGAGACGAAAAGCAGCAAGGGCACAAATTCAGTTCTTCCTCTGGGTATCCAAGTGCTGTCCCTGTGACTCATTCTTCATTAGGCTCTGTAGTTTCTCCCAGTCCACACTGTGCAGTGGTAGCTTCCTAGGTTCTGAGAGTAGTGTGTAGCCATTGACAAAGATCAGGTCCCTGCCAACTCAATAGAGAAATTGTGAAATCTGGATTTGAGATGATATTCACCTCACCCTCAACACTTATGTGTATGTCCATAATTCATTTTATTTATTTAATATCTGCCTCTCCTCCTAGACAGCAAGCTTTCTGTGGGCAGGGAGCATTCCTACCAACCCTGTAATATAGTACTGTATCAAGCACTTAGTATACTTCTATGCTTAGAGTAAGGGCTCTATAAATACCAATAATTGACTGATTGTCAGCCTTTGTGAGGTCCTCATCTGGATTAGAGAGGATAACTTTGTGGTGGCTTTATTTCATCATCTTAGGGAGAACCCAAATGTGTTATTTTTCCATTATTAATCAGTGGTATTTATTGTATTTACTGTGTACAGAGCACTAAACTGTTTGAGAATATAATGAAATAGAGTTGGTAGACACAAACCCTAACAAGAAGGAATTTATGGTCTATAGGGGAAGACAGACATTAAAATAAATTACAGATAGGGAAAATAGTAGAGTGTAAGGATATGTACATAAATGTCATGGGTCTGGGGTGAGTGTCAAAGAATTTCAGGGGTACAAAGCCAAGAGCTTAGGCAACACAGAGGGGAGGGAAGGTAGGGGAAATGAGAGCTTAGTCAGGGAAAAGCTTATTGGAGATGTGATTCTAGGAGGGTTTTGAAGGTGGGGAGAGTGATGGACCATTGGAAATGAAGGTGGAGGGAGTTCCAGCCTAGAGGGAGGGCATGAGAAAAGGGGAAGTGATATGCTGAATGAGATCGAGGTATGAGAGTAGGTTCATGTTAGGGGAATGAGATGTGCAGATTGGGTTTTGTAGGAGATCAGCAAGGTAGGGAGAGAGGCCTAGTCTGTAAGCTGATTGTACGCAGGGAATGGGCCTGTTTGTTGTCATTTTGTACTCTCCCAACACTTAGTAAAGTGCTCTGCATACAGTAAGTGCTCAATAAATATGATTGAATAAATGTTCACCCCAGCCTTAGTCCTACAAGGCTTGTGTACATATCCATAGTGGATTTATTTCTATTAATTTATTCATTTTAAAGTCTGTCTCCCACTCTAGACTATAACTTTTTGTGGGCAGGAAATGGCTGCAATGGTTCTCTTTTCTAGGTCCCAGAGCCTCTAGTCTAATGATGAAGTTGTATGGAAGACCAATCAAAAACGGAAAAATCAGCTAGCTTCTGGATGAAAGCATGCTGTCTGAGGTTTACTCATTTAGTAGAATTTATTGATTCAGTGATACCTACCTATTGAGCTCCTACTCTTAGCAAAGCACTGAACTGGGCACTTGGTAGAGGACAATTCAAGTAAGATTGGGTCTTCAAAGAGTTTATAAGCAGAGAAAACAGAGCTGATGTGACTGAACAGTTAGAGAATAGGCCAGGTGTGGTTCTAGTTTCCATCACAGATCAAAGCATCAGGCCATCCCCTTGTCTGTGCAGGAGTACGCCTAAGCCATCCAAGATAGATGAGAACCAAGTCCATTTTTAAAGATTTTCCGAGAAAGAGATACATCAACCTTCTTCAAAAATAATTCCAGGGATTCTACATCCAACCCTGACAGAAAATCCATTCTTTCCTCTGTGGAAATGAATTTACCCCAGGCCATGAGAAGCAGCTTGGTGTAGTGAATAGAAAACAGGCCTGGGACTCAGAAGGACCTGGGTTCTAATCCAGGATCCACCACTTGACTGTTGGGTGACCTCAAACAAGTCACGTAATTTCTGTTTGCCTCAGTTCCCTCATCTGTAAAAAAAAAAAATTAATAATAATAATTAAAATGGTACTTGTTAATTGCTTACCATATGCCAAGCCCTGTTCTAAGCACTGGGGTAGATTCAAGTAAATCAGGTAGGATACATTCCTTGTCCAACTTGGGACTCACACTCTTAATCCCCATTTTACAGATGAGGTAACTGAGGTCCAGAGAAATGAAGGGACTTGCCCAAAGTCACAGAGAAGACATGTGGCAGAGCTGGGATTAGAACCCAGGTCCTTCTGATTCTCAATCCCATGCTCTATCCACTTAGCCATGCTCTTCCTCACTTGTCTGCTGTGTGACCTTGGGCTAGTCACTTGACTTCTCTGTGCCTGTTACCTTATCTGTAAAATAGGGCTTAAGACTGTAAACTCAATGTGGGACATGGACTACATCCAGCCTAATTAGCTTGTATAATAATAATAGTAATAATGACATTTATTAAGCACTTATTATGTGCAAAGCACTGTTCTAAGCACTGGGGAGGTTACAAGGTGATCAGGTTATCCCACGTGGGGCTCACAGTCTTAATCCCCATTTTCCAGATGAGGTAACTGAGGCCCAGAGAAGTTAAGTGACTTGCCAAAAGTCACACAGCTAAGTGGCAGAGCTGGGATTTGAACCCATGACCTTTGACTCCAAAGCCCGTGCTCTTTCCACTGAGCCATGCTGCTTCTCTAAGCTTGTATCTATCCCAGTGACTGGCAAATAGTAAGAGCTTAACAAATACCATAAACAACAACAATTTACGCTCTGCCATTGGAATCTGCAAGCCTAGGTTGCATAGTTTAAAAAAAAAAATTTGTGGTGTTTGTTAAGCACTTTATTATGTGCTTGGCATGTTCTTAGAGCCTCAGGTAATACCTCTGGTCAAGAGTGGCTTTTTGGATTGAGGCATACCATTTCCAATTCCTTCTTTTAGATGTATTTCAGACTTGGATGGTCTCCAGGTTGAACCCGTCTACCAACTCTGTTGTATTGTACTCTACCAAAGGCTTAGTACAAGCTTAATACAAGTCATTCTTTCTGAGGGGGACAATGAAGACTCCCTAGGAATCTCAGCTTGTGAAGGAGGCACAGCTCAGTTGATAAGTGGTGCACAAATTTCTTTTTATGAAGGCTGCACAGTTGGTCTTGGCACCAGTTTGCTTCCAAGAGGGATATGCAGCATGTTGAACCCTGGGTGGTTGAGAGATTGCTTTTCTTCATAGACATAGGCAGTGGGATCCTGGTGAACGATTGCAAATACCATCTCTGAGAAACTGGCTGCAAAACCATTTCCAGTGCTGCTTAAACACCTTATCAGGCTATTTCTGAGAAAAAGCATGGCCTCATGAATAGAGCACAGGTCTGGAAGTCTGGGTTCTAATTCTGATTCCACCTCTTGTCTGCTGTGTGATCTTGGAAAAATTGTCACTTCTCTGTGCCTCAGTTACCTCATCTGTAACATGGGGATTAAGATGGTGAGTCTCATTTGGGACATGGATTGTGTCCAACCTTGATTATTTTATATCAACCGTAGCACTTAATGCAGTGGAATATAGTAAGCTCTTAATAATAATGATAATAATGATAATGGCATTTGTTAAGCACTTACTATGTGCAAAGCACTGTTCTAAGCACTGGGGAGGGTAGAAGGTGATCAGATTGTCCCATGTGGGGCTCACAGTCTTCATCCCCATTTTACAGATGAGGTAACTGAGGCACAGAGAAGTTAAGTGACTTGCCCAAAGTCACCCAGCTGACAATTGGCGGAGCAGGGGTTTGAACCCATGACCTCTGACTCCCAAGCCCGTGCTCTTTCCATTGAGCCATGCTGCTTAACAAACACCATTAAAAAAAAAAAAGGCCTCAATCAAATAGTCAGGGCATAATGAAAAATTTATCATTTCAAACTGCATTTTCTGTTGGTGAGGTTTATTCTCTGCTAACCCTCATTTTTTGCTGCAATGTGTTTACCTGCTGTGGGGCAGTTAAAAGATATGTTGACCCCATTTTCATTTAAGTGACTGAACACCATTTGGAAAAATGAGTATCTCTCAGCAGAATATTCTTGTACAAGCATCGTGGCCTAGTGGAAAGAGCCAGGGCTTGGGAGTCGGAAAACCTGGGTTCTAATCCCCGCTCCACTACATGTAGGCTGTGTGGCCTTGGACAACTCACTTAACTTCTCTTTGCCTCAGTCACCTCATCTGTAAAATGAGGATTAAGACTGTGAGCCCTGCGTGGGACATGGACTGTGTCCAACCTGAGTAGCTTCTATCTACTCCAGTGCTTAGGACGGGATCTGGCACATAGAAGGGCTTTACAAATAACATTAAAAAAAGAAAATAAGGTAATACTGTCCTCAGTTGAGTTTTCAGCGACACTTTATTGGTAGTTAGAACATGGCTCTCCAAAATCTGTCGTTTTTTACAAAGCTGCCTTTCAATCCGCAAAAGCTGTTGCTTGCAAATTCATGGCAATAGGAGATATTATGTGCTTTGCTGTAAATGAACATGCAAATGATCACAGTCTCTTTAAGTTGTGGTATTCTCTGTAGCTCCATAGAGTTCGGATGCTTATCTGGAGTACATTCAAGCCTTTGGCTTCTAGCGAGATCTGAGCTTCTGTGAATTCTGCTTTCTTGCAGGTTTTGGGTCATCGAGTTAACCAAATTCTATAGGTCTTCAAATTTGTTTCAGGTTAGAGTGGAAGCTTGGGTCGGTGTCAGAATTTTAGTGAATCTTTCGTATTCCTCTCCTTTTTACATAAAAATGTTTTTGTTCTCAAACAGCTGTACCAACAGCTGGTTCGAAGTCACGGAATTGAGGAACTGGGGAATTTGCATAATTAGCTGCTATATAGAGATGGCAGCTACTGAATAAGAATGCTTAACGGTGTGCTACCAAACTCTTGTCCAAATGAGAGACTGATTAAAATCTTATTTAAATTCCTCTTAAGTCATTGGAGTCCCAATTTGCCTCCTTTATGTTTGTTTTTTGCTTGGTTCTTGGATTAGGTTTGAAAGGAAAGCTAATGCTCTCATTACAGCTCTAACCAGCAATGTCCTTCTTCCTGATGACAGCTATGTTCATTTTCAGTTGTTTACCTTGGAACTTCGATTTTTACTTTGTAGACGAGATCTATTGAATCTATTAAATAGATCTATAGGTTCATCTATTGAATCTTTTTGACACCTTATTTTAAGGCTTTTGACTCATTTTTTGTAAGTTTTTATAATGATGATTTAGAACAAGCATCAAATAATAATAAAGTATGATAAATTACTGTTTACAATAATGATGATGATAATGGTATCTGTTAAGCAAATACTATGTGCCAAACACTATTAAGCACTGAGGTAGATAAAAGATAATCAGGTCAGACACATTCCTTGTTCCTTGTGGGGCTCACAGTCTAGGTGGGAGTACGATTTAATCCCTGTTTTACAGATGAGGATGCTGAGGCTGAGAGGTTAAGTGACTTATCCAAGGTCACATAGTAAGCAAATGGCAGAGCTGGGATTAGATCTCAGGTCCTCTGACTCCCAAGCCCATGCAATTTCAGTTAGGCCATGCTGCTTCTGGGACTTAATCCTGAATGGACTGGATCTGTCAACTTCACCTCTGTGGAGATCCACTTCAAGACATTACTGTCCGGGGAGGCATTGTGTTCTGGGGACACTAAAATAAAATCAAAATCCCTTTCCCTCCTCATTCCATCTGTCCCTCTACCTATATGATGTGGCTGGAGGTTGCAAGTCCCCTACAAACCAACCATACCTGGGATCCACAAAGACTTGAATCATAATGAATATCATATCAAGAAATCGGAGAGACTCAATTTTGGATTTGTTCGATCATCTTTATTGACACTCATACCCATTGCCATTGCCAGTTGATCCAGATGTTTAACTCCCTCCTCAAACCCCCTCTCACCCTGCCATCCCCATCCCTCTCCCCTAGTGACCTGGCCACCTACTTTATTGAGGAAAATGGACACTGTCAGGTGTCCTAAAATCTCCCCTGCCCAGTCCCTCCCCACTCCTGCCGCTTCTTCAACTCTCCCATCTATCTCAGCAGAAGCAGCATGGCTTAGTGGAAAGAGCATAGGCTTGGGAGTCAGAGGATGTGGGTTCTAATCCTGGTTCTGCCACTTCTCTGCTGTGTGACCTTGGGCAAGCCACTTAGCTTCTCTGTGCTTCAATTACCTTATCTGTAAAATGGTGATTAAGACTGTGAGCCCCACATGGGACAACCTGATTACCTTGTATCTATCCCAGTGCTTAGAACAGTGCTTGGCACATAGTAAGCACTTAACAATACCATTATTATTATTATTCTGCCTTCCCTCAAAATCTACACCCTCTACCTGCCCATTAAACCCCATTCCTTTACACCTTATCAAAACACTTACCCCCTCCTGTCTTTCCTCCCTAACAACCATCTTCAACTATTCACTCTCCCATGGCTGCTGCTTTACTGTTTTCTAACATGCCCATGTTTTCTCCATCCTAAAAAAACCCCTCCCTTGACCCCACAGCTCTCTCCAGTTATCGTCCCAGCTCCCTCCTACTGTTCCACTCCATACACCTTGAGTGAGTTGTCTACACCCACTATCTCAAATATCTCTCCTCCAGTTCTCTCCTTAACCCCCTCCAATCTGGCTTCCATCCCCTTCTTTCCAGAGAAACTGCCCTCACAAAGGTCACCAGTGATCTCCTCCTTGCCAAATCCAATGGCCTGCTGCATCCTAATCCTCCTCGACCTCTCAGCTGCCTTTGACACTGTAGACCACCCCCTTCTAGAAACAATATCTAACCTCGGCTTCACTGACACTGTCCTATCCTGGTTCTCCTCTTATCTGTATGGCTGCTCATTCTCAGTTTCTTTCATGGAGTCCTCCTCTGCCTCTCACCCCCTAATTTTCAGTTTCTCATCCTCAAGTTTCAGATCTGGGTTCCCTTCTATTCTCAATCTACACCCACTCCCTTGGAGAAGTTGTTCACTCCCATGGCTTCAACTACCACCTCTAAGCACCTAAACCTACATCTCCAGTGCCAATCTCTCTTCCTCTGTACAGTGTTGCATTTCCTCCTGCCTTCAAGACATCTCTACTTGGGTTCCTGCTGTCACTTCAAACTTAACAGGTGTAAAACAGAACTCCTTATCTTCCCACCCAAACCCTGTCCTCCAACTTTCCCATCACTGAAGACAGCATAACCATCCTCCCTGTCTCACAAGCCCATAACCTTGTAGTTATCTTTGACTCCTCTCTCTCATTCAACCCACATATTCAGTCCATTACTAAATCCTGTTGGTTTGACCTTCACAACATCGCTAAAATCCATCGTTTCCTTTCCATCCAGACTGCTACTGTGTTACTCCAAGCACTTATCCTATCCTGCCTTGATTACTGCATCAGCCTACTTGTTGACTTCCCAACCTCCTGTCTCTCTCCACTCCTGTCCATACTCCACTCTGCTGCCCGAATCATTTTTCTACAAAAATGTTCAGGCCATGTTTCACCACTCCTCAAGAACCTCTAGAGTTGCCCATCCTCTCTGCATTAAAAAGAAAGTCCTCTCCATTGGCTTTAAAGAACTCAATCACCTTTCTCCTTCCCACCTCACCTCACTACTCTCCTACTACATCCAGCCTGCACACTTCACTCCTCTACTGCTAACCTTTTCATCTTAGCTTAATCTCATCTACCTTGCTGCCGACCACTCACCCAAGTCCTGCCTCTGGCCTGGAATGCCCTCCCTCCTCATATCAGAGAGACAATTACTTTCCACCCCTTCAAAGCCTAAACTGAAGGCAAGTCTTTTCCAAGAGGCCTTTCCTAAGTCCTCATTTCCTTTTCTTCCACCCCTTTCACCCTGACTTGCTCCCTTTATTCATCCCTTCTCCCAGCTCCACAGCACTTATGAACGTGTATGTTATTTACCTATACTAATGTCTGTCTCTCCATTTAGGGTGTAAAGCTGGCTGTGGTTTGGTATGTGGCTGTTATATTGTACTCTCCTAAGTACTTAATACAGGGTTCTGCACACAGTAAGCACTCAATCAATATGATTGACTGACAGTGCTGCATCTTAGAAAAATACAAGCAAGATTTCCATGTACAACCCATTTTTTAACAGCTTCTCAAACTCACTAGATGAGGATTGTTTAAAATTCCATATAACACTCAACACCCTGAACCATAACATCCTTTCAACTGACTCTAGTCCTTATAAGCTTATTTATATCCTCCTTAGCTGTCATGTCCATATGTGTACTCATTTATGCTGACCGTTCTTGTTGTAAATATGCCTATATCTGTCTCCCAGTTTAGACCATAAGCAACGTGTGGGTTGGAAATGTCACTTTATTATTCCCAAGTGCACTTCACCAAGTGGGCACTCGAGAAATACTGCTGCTGCTGCTAGAGCATGAGCCTGAGAGTCAGAAGGACCTGCGTTCTAATCTGGCTTGGCCACTTGCCTGCTGTGTGACCTTGGGGAAGTTACTTCACTTCTCTGGGCCTCAGTTACCTCATCTGTAAAATGGGGATTAAGACTGTAAAACCCAGGTAGGACCGGGAGTTTTTCAATGTGATTTGCTTGTATCTGCTCCAAAACTTGGTGTAGTACTTGGAATATACTAGGCACTTAAGACATACCACAGCTATTCATCATCATCATCATCAATCCTATTTATTGAGCGCTTACTGTGTGCAAAGCACTGTACTAAGCGCTTGGGAAGTACAAGTTGGCAACATATAAAGTCCCTACCCAACAGTGGGCTCACAGTCTAAAAGGGGGAGACAGAGAACAAAACCAAACATATTAACAAAATAAATAGAATAGATATGTACAAGTAAAATAAGTAAATGGAGTAATAAATATGTACAAACATATACATATATACAGGTGCTGTGGGGAAGGGAAGGAGGTTAAATGGGGGGATGGAGAGGGGGATGAGGGGGAGAGGAAGGAAGGGGCTCAGTCTGGGAAGGCCTTCTGGAGGAGGTGAGCTCTCAGTAGGGCCTTGAAGGGAGGAAGAGAGCTAGCTTGGCAGATGGGCAGAGGGAGGGCATTCCAGGCCCGGGGGATGACGTGGGCCGGGGGTCAATGGCGGGACAGGCGAGAATGAGGCACAGTGAGGAGATTAGCGGCAGAGGAGCGGAGGGTGCGGGGTGGGCTGTAGAAGGAGAGAAGGTAGGTGAGGTAGGAGGGGGTGAGGTGATGGAGAGTCTTGAAGCCCAGGGTGAGGAGTTTCTTCCTGATGTACAGATTGATTGGTAGCCACTGGAGATTTTTGAGGAGGGGAGTAACATGCCCAGAGCATTTCTGGACAAAGACAATCCGGGCAGCAGCACAAAGTATGGATTGAAGTGGGGAGAGACTCGAGGATGGGAGATCAGAGAGAAGGCTGGTGCAGTAGTCCAGACGGGATAGGATGAGAGCTTGAATGAGCAGGGTTGCGGTATGGATGGAAAGGAAAGGGCGGATCTTGGCAATGTTGCGGAGCTGAGACCGGCAGGTTTTGGTGATGGCTTGGATGTGAGGGGTGAATGAGAGAGCGGAGTCGAGGATGACACCAAGGTTGCGGGCTTGTGAGACGGGAAGGATGGTAGTGCCGTCAACAGAGATGGGAAAGTCAGGGATAGGGCAGGGCTTGGGAGGGAAGATAAGGAGTTCAGTCTTGGACATGTTATTATTAGTATTACTAATTACTAATTAGTATTAATAATACTACTTAGTACTACCTAAAAAAACTCATCTATTGTTTCATTATGGAATTCTACTGGGTTGAGTAAATGACAATGACCCTAACTTTTCCTTCACTGTCCCATTCAGGAAGAGTGTATCAGGATGTCTGGAGGGAAGAGCATTATCTATTGCTGAGACAATCATGCTGGAATATTCCACTCCATGTCTAGAGTTTGTACCCTCAACACTGGTCATCTTCCTCACTGCATGTCATTGTCCATGGGGCGGAGGGGAGGTGGGTGGGAACTGGGTGAGAGAGCGCTGATAAGCAACTTTGCACCAATCAATCAGTGGTATTTACTGAGTGCTTACTATATGCAGAGTGCTGTGCTAAGTATTTTGGGAAGTGCAATAATAGCAGTAATAATAATAATCATAATATTTGTTAATCACATACTATCTGCCAAGCTCCTGTGCTAATCGTTGGGTAGATTGGAGATCATCAGATCCCACATTGGGCTCTCAGTCTGAGTAGGAGGGAGAACAGGTACTGAATCCTCATTTTGCAGATGAGGGAACTGAGGCACAGAGAAGTGAAGTGACTCACCCAAGGTCACACAGCAGACAAGTGGCAGAGCTGGGATTAGAACCCAGGTCCTCTGACTCCTAATGGCCATACATTTTTCTTTAGGCCACACTACTTTTTGGTAGAGTTCGGAGACACGTTCTCTGCCCATAGGGAGCTTACAATCTACAGGGGGAGGCAAATGTTAAAATAAATTACAGAAAAAGAAAATTGTAGAGAATAAGGATATGTACATAAGGTCTGTGAAGCTGGAGTGAGTATTGAAGTGCTTAAGAGGTACACAACCAAGTGATAGCTGATGCAGAGGGAAGGTGAGTAGAATGAGGGCTTGTATTCGGGGAAGACCTGTTGGAGGAAATGTGATTTTAGAAGGGTCTTTGGAGGTGAGGAGAGCAATGGTCTGTGGGATATTAAGAGGAAAGGAGTTCGCTACCATAAAAACAAACTTTTGCCAAATCACTGTGGTGTTACCCTAGGGTTTAAATCAATTCTTCAGTGCAGCCAAACATATTAATTGCCAGAGTTCAGGTTTACTGATGATGTGAAATACTTTTGTACAGGTTATGGGTACCATGTATACATCTCATTGCTGTTCCCTGCCCTTCTCCTTCATCTGACATGCTGATTTTTCCCCTTCCGCTCTCCTGGGGTATGAAACCTCATTGTGATTTTTGAAGTGTATGGTAAAATAAAAAAAATGTTATTCATGAATCAGTCTAGGCAAGACTTGGGCTAGGATCTTTCCAGCAGTGTATGGGAGTGATATCTCATGGTAGTTTCCAAAGTCAACTTTATTTCCTGTCCTCTTACATAGTGTGATAATTTTGGTATCTGTTAAGTCCTAACAATGTGCCAACAAGAGGAGTAATACCATTTAGTAAGCTCTTCCGATGTGCAAAGCACTGTACTAAGCGCTGAATGACATGGATGGAGTACAGACATTCATTAATTCATTCAATTGTATTTATTGAGCGCTTACTTTGTGCAGAGCGCTGTACTAAGCGCTTGGGAAGTACAAGTTGACATCATATAGAGACTGTCCCTACCCAACAGCGGGCTCACAGTCTAGAAGGGGGAGACAGACAACAAAACAAAACATTTGGATAGGTGTCAAGTCATCAGAATAAATAGAAGTAAAGCTAGATGAACATCATTAACAAAATAAATAGAATAGTAAATATGTACAAATAAAATAGAGTAATAAATCTGTACGAACATATATACAGGTGCTGTGGGGAGGGGAAGGAGTTAGGGCGGGGGGATGGGGAGGAGGAGAGGAAAAAGGGGACTCAGCCTGGGCCCCCAATGCAGGACTCCCAATGTCCAATAACAGCTCCAGAACCACAGCACCCCTTTCCCAGGTTTATATTAACTTGGATATCGGGTCCGAGATGCAGAACCTGGCAGGAAAAGGATCCTGAGTGCCCAAAGTATAGCGGCCATAAAAGCAGCTGGTGCCGTTTTCATACTGAACAGGGTTTGGGTAAGCTGGAAATCAGACTGCCTGGTATAAAATTGAATAAATAGCCAACCTCGCAGGAAATCACACAGCATATTTTCAGTTCCTAGAAGTCCCAGACCTGAAGTGCATCCCAGTATTTTAGATTCATGACCATCTGACCCTGATCTATTTGCCCAAAGTGACTTTGGGCAAGTCACTTCACTTCTCTTTGCCTGTTACCTCATCTGCAAGATGGGGATTAGGACTGTGGGCCCTCCGTGGGACAACCTGATCACCTTGTAACCTCCCAAGTGCTTAGAGCAGTGCTCAGCGCATAGTGAGCTCTTAATAAGTGCCATTATTATTATTAATGTCTGTCTCCCCTTGTAAACTGTGAACTAATTGTTGGCAGGGAGTGTGTTTACCTATTCCATTGTATTGTACTCTCTCAAGCTCTTGGTACAGTGCTCTGAACACAGTGAACACTCAATGATATGATTGATTGTGGGCAGGAAAAGTATCTGCTAATTCTATTGTAGTATACTCTCCCAAGCACTTAGTATGGTGTTCTGCACATATTAAGCACTCAATAAATATGATTTTTTAATGGGATTTGTTAAGCACTTACTAAATGCCAGGGATGTATTAAGTGCTGGGTAGATTCAAGCTATTCAAGTTGGACACTGTCCATGACCCATGTGGGGCTCACAGTCTTAATCCCCATTTTCCGGATGAGATGACTGAGGTCCAGAGAAGTTTAGTGACTTGCCCAAGATCACACAGCTGACAAGTGGTGGAGCCAGAGTTGGAATCCATTTCCTTCCAACTCCCAGGCCCATGTTCTATCTACTAGGCCAAGCGGCTGATTGATTGACAGACTTTGGATAAAACTCAAGGTCTGTTATATTGGAAGTTTCCCAGCCCTACCAAAGTATATTCCAACAACTGAATCTAACATGTACGTGTGGCATTTTCCAGCATAGCTGCAAAGGATGCAGTGAACAGGGCCAGAGCACCTAAATGTCCCGGCTTTATCTCAGTGGTAATGGGGAATGGATAGGGCAGGGCAGTCCTAGCTCTGGTGTGGCCATCTGTACTGTCAGAATCTTAAAGACCCTGTGATGGGCAGCCAACTTTATAAGCAGTCCAGTTCTTTTGAAGGTGTTAGATGGTCTTTGAAAACTGTACAGTCATCTTGATGCTACTCCCTGGACTTTTCATGAAAATATCATGCTGCAATTATCAGTCCACTGTGCCACAATGGGAAGTCAAATTGTGAGTCACATTTTGTTAGTATGTGTGGTTTTGTTCTCTTTGTCTCCCCCTTTTAGACTGTGAGCCCACTGTTGGGGAGGGACTGTCTCTATACGTTGCCAACTTGTACTTCCCAAGCGCTTAGTACAGTGCTCTGCACACAGTAAGCGCTCAATAAATACGATTGATGAAATACGATTGATTCTGAGAGGGTTAAGATTAATGATGTTCTCTAGACTGTAAGCTCTTCTCTAGACTGTAAGCTCATTGTGGGAAGGGAATATGTTCATTGTTCTGTTATACTCTCCCAAGTGCTTAGTACAGTGCTTTGTACACAGTAAGTGCTCAATAAATAAATAATTTATTTATTTATTTTATTTGTACATATTCATTCATTCATTCTATTTTACTTTGTTAATATGTTTTGTTTTGTTGTCTGTCTCCCCCTTCTAGACTATGAGCCCACTGTTGGGTAGGGACCGTCTCTATATGTTGTGAACTTGTACTTCCCAAACACTTAGTACAGTGCTCTGCACACAGTAAGCGCTCAATAAATATGATTGAATGAGTGAATGAATGATCATTGCTCCGCTGCTTGTCTGCTGTGTGATCTTTTAGAAAGTCATTTAACTTCTCTGTGCCTCAGTTCCCTCATCTGCAAAATAAGGATTAAGTCTGTGAGCCCCATGTGAACCCCACATGGCTGTCTACCCCAGTGCTTAACAAATACCATAAAAAAATTGCCTGGAAAGATGGGTGATAATGATGATAATAATAATGATAATAACTGGATCATCTTTGTGCAGAAACGCTCTGGGCATGTTACTCCCCTCCTCAAAAATCTCCAGTGGCTACCAGTCAACCTATGCATCAGGCAAAAACTCCTCACTCTCGGCTTCAAGGCTCTCCATCCTCAACCCCTTCTACCTCACCTCCCTTCTTTTCTTAGTTTCTGGCCCCCAAGGAACTCACATGGTCTGAGTAAGTGAGGGAGACAGCAACAGACACAAAAGGCAAAGCAAACAGAAACACAAAAGACAAGGATGATGACAATCATGAAACAATCTTCAATTGAGCAATCAAAGGTATTTATTGGGTGTTACCTGTATGCAGAGCACCCTACCCAGTTCTTGGGAACTTAGAGTTATTCTTAATTAATGATGGCATTTGTTAAGCACTTACTATGTGCCAAGCACTGTTCTAAGCACTGGTGAGGATATAAGGTAATCAGGTTGTCCCACATGGGGCTCACAGTCTTAATCCCCATTTTACAGGTGAGGTAACTGAGGCCCATAGAAGTTACTTGCCCAGAGTCACACAGCAGAGAAGTGATGGAGCTGGGATTAGAACACATGACCTCTGACTCCCAAGCCTGTGCTCTTTCCACTGTGCCACGCTGCTTCCTTTCCCTTCTTACTAACTTACTAACTAAAAAGCTTACTATCTGTCAGGTTAGGCAGACAGGAAAATAATTTGCAGATAACACTTAGTACAGGGCTCTGCACACATTAAGCACTCAATAAAAACAACTGAGAAAGAGAAAGGAACAAGGGAATATGTACATGAATCAGTCCATAAGGCTACCAATGCCACCTTAATACCCAGTTTCATGAAGGTTAATACAACTGGATGTCCTCTTGATTTGATCGAGCAAGGCACAACTTTTGGGGTTCTGTTTGGTGCTGTTCACTGCTGTTTCTGCCCAGGCAAAAGATGTGGCAGACTTTTAGCCACCATCGCCATCTGAGCGCTATATTGTACTCTCCCAAACAATACAGTGCTGTGCACACTATAAGCACTCAATAAATGTCATCGATTGATTAATTGAAGGTACTTGATAATCATAATTGGTGGCATCTGCACTAACCATTGGGATAGATACAAGGTAATCAGATTGGACACATTCACTGTCCCACATAGGGCTCACAGTCTTAATCCCCATTTTACAGATGAAGAAACTGACGAGAAGTAAGGTGACTTGCCCAAGCAGGCAAGTGACAGAGCCAAGATTAGAACCCAGGTCCTCTGATTCCCAGTTCTGTGCTCTTTTCATTAGGCCACACTGCTTCCCTTGTGGTAATAGCAGATGGCAAAGCGGGTAGCAGCAACAGAGAGGATGAATTCCCAATCCCTTTTTCCCCTCCTCCTTTTCTATCTCTTGCTCCCTCTTTACTCATCTTTCCTCCTCATTCTAACTCCTTTCCCTTCCTCTTCATTTCTTTTCTTTTTTGCCCCTGCCCTCTCTTCCTTACCCCTTTTCTCTTTCCTCCTTAGCCTTTTCTACCTTTCTCTTCTCCTTTCCGTATTCTCTCCCTTTCCCTTTTGACCATCTCTTTTTTCCCCTCTCCCTCATCCCCATTTTTCCCTTTTCAATCAATCAAGGGTATCTAGTGTTTACTGTGGATGAATTTATTATGGAAACCTTTATGGATTTCTGTCCCTTTCTTCCCTTCTCTTCTCTCCTTCTATATTCTCTCCTTTTCCTTTCCTCCTCTTTTCACTGGGAAAGTTTGGCTTTCAGGACATAATATCCCAAATAACCTAAAATGAGTGATCACCCTGACTTAAGTTTCAGGACTGTTCTGTAGAAATTAGGACATGTGGTCACCTACCCTGGCCTGTACATGACTTAACCATAAGCAGAGGGAATGAGTATTATAATTTAAAAGGAGGAAAGGGTTGGCACTGATTTTGAGGCTGAGTAAGGTAATTTCCCTGCACTGGGAGGACAGTGCTAACAGGGTGCTATTGCCTTAGCAGTAGGATAAAGTGACTGGTTGATGAAGAGGGATGGATGAGGATCTGGAAAGAACAGTGGGATAAATCTTGACTTCCTCCCCATCCAGTGGCTGCTTTTCAGCATTACAGCTCCCCCTTCTCCCCTCACTGTTGGCTAGTAACCCAGAAAATGAAGCTCAGTAACCCAGATGCAGAACTGAGAAAGACCCTTATCCTTTATTTTGAAAAGTAGTAATAATAGTAGTATTTGTTAAGTGCTTACTATTTGCCAACCACCATACTAAACACTGGGGTAGATGCAAGGTCACTGTGTAAAACACAATCACTGTCCCATGTGAGGTTTAGTCTAGGAAGTGGGGAGAACAACTATTGGATCCTTGTTTTACAGATGAGGACACTGAAGCCCAGAGAAGTTAGGTGACTTGTCCAAGGTCAACTGCCACTGTATTTTGATTGAATTCAAATCCTCATGAAGCCCTTGTCTGGGGATCACTGAGAGTTGTTGTCTGTCTCCCCATTCTAGACTGTGAGCACGTTGTTGGGTAGGGATTGTCTCTATCTGTTTCCAAATCGTACTTTCCAAGCACTTAGTACAGTGCTCTGCACACAGTAAGCGCTCAAAAAATAAGACTGAATGAATGAATCGGGTTCAAGTTGACTTGCAGCACTCTTGCCATCACAGTGAATCATTTCCTGAGCCTGTTTAAATACTTTCTTCTCTTATACCTCTTGGATTCACTTCATCACTCGTTCCTCTTTGGCTGGTGTCAGAACACTTGGTATATCTCTAGTGGGGATGAGAAACAATGTAATGATCAAAAATGAAGATCTCAGCAAAGAGCTTGAGCCAGTAATTAGACCTCTGAACTGTGCTTTTTTGCTCTGGAACTACAGGTGAATCTGACATCCACTTATATCTTCCTTCTTTTTCCTCCATTCTCTCTGCACAGTTGGGACTACCATTTTGTTTCCAAAGGCAAGGTTCTGCAGGCCATATTGACGTAGTCAAAAGGGTGTCTTAGTGATTGAGAGCTGGATTTGATAGTGACACACCTGGTGTTTCCTCACTGACCTTGGTTCTGGTATGTCTGATCGTAGTCTGAATGGCTAAGGAGCTTATTGAGCTACTCAGGGTGTGTGTGGGTGGTTGGAGGAAATACTCATTTTGGAAAAATTCCCTCTAGACTGTAAGCTCATTATGGACAGGGCACATATCTGCTAATTTTCTTGTAGTATACCCTCCCAAGTGCATAGAACAGTGTTCTGCACATAGTAAATGCTCATATACCATTGATTGATTTGGAAGTCACTGTAATCAATGATCAGTGTATTTATTGAGCACTTCCTGTGTGCAGAGCACTGTACTAAACCCTTGGGAGAGTACAATTAATGATGTAACAGGCACATTACGTACCCACAATGAGCTAAAAGTCAAGCGGGACAGACAAACATTAATATAAATAAATAAATTACGGGCATGTACATGAGTGCTGTGGGGCTGAGGTGGGGGGTGAATAAGGGGGGCAAATCAGGGTGATGCAGAAAGAGTGGGGAAGAAGAGATGAGGACTTAGGGAAGGCCTTTTGGAGGAGATGTGCCTTCACTAAGGCTTTGAAGGTGAGGGAGAGTAATTGTCTGTTGGATATGAGCATTCCAGGCCAGAGGCAGGATGAGCGCTAGATGTCCGTGGTGAGATAGATGAGATCGAGGTATAGTGAGTAGGTTGGCATTAGAGGATTGAAGTGTGCGGGCTAGGTTGTAGTAGGAGAGTAGAAAAGTGAGGTAGGAGGGGGTCAGGTGATTGAGTGTTTTAAAGCTGATGGTTAAGGAGTTTCTGTTTGAGGTGTCGGTGAATGGGCAACCACTAGAGGTTCTTGAGGAGTGGGGAAACATGGACTGAACTTTGTAAGAAAATGATCAGGGCAGCAGGGTGAAGTATGGACTGGAGTAGAGAGAGACAGGAGGCAGGAGGGTCAGGAAGGAGACTGACACAGTAAATTGTTTTACTTAGCACAGGACAGAAAATGGACCAGAACCCAGGGCCCCTTCCTGTTTAAAGCACTGGAGCTGGTTAGACCTCTTCCAGGAGGCAGTCATCTTGAAGAGCCAAGGGATTTGGAATGCTTACGGGAAATATCCCTAGAAAATAATTCAGGCTTTTGAATGCATGGCTGACTTGAATTTCCAGAATGAAGAGGCAGTTAAATCAGTCTCACTGGAGTAATTTAGCTGGTTTAGCTCAATCACATTTTTCTCCTATGATGCTATTATTTTTCATTAGTGATGAAGGAGACAGTATCAGACCCAAACAAATCTGAGTATGAACTGGTGCTTTATTATATTCTTCCAACTACAAACTCTTATCTGATAAAACTGGGAATAAAACCTGGCAGTTGGAGAAAATAATCACATGTTTAATGTAAGGAGTTCTTACCAGATAAAATCAGTGCCAAAGCCTTGCTCAAACAACGAAGCATGGCCTAATGGAAAGAGCACAGGCCTGGGAGTCAAGGGACCTGGGTTCTAATCCCAGCTCTGCCACTTGCTTGCTGTGTGACCTGGGGACATTTCACTTCTCTGGGCCTCAGCTTCCTCATCTGTAGAATGGTGATTAAATGTCTACTCTCCCTCCCCCTCAGATGTTGAGCTTCATGCGGTGCAGGAACTGTCTGATCTTATCGTATTACATGATGATAATAATGATAATTAATAATTATGGCATTTGAGTGCTTACTATGTGCCAAACACTGTACTAAGTGCTGGGGTGGATGCAAGCAAATCAGGTTGAATACAGCCTCTGTCCCACATGGGGCTCATGGTCTCAATCCCCATTTTACAGATGAGGTAACTGAGGCCTAGAGAAGTTAAGTGATTTGCCCAAGGTCACACAGCAGAGGAGTGATGAAGCTGGGATTAGACCTCATGACCTTCTAACTCCCAGGACCATGTTCTATTCACTGTGCCATGCTGCTTCTCATCTATCCCAGTGCTTAGTACCATGCTTGTTACATGGTATTTGCATAACAAAATACCACTACTATTATAGTCAGCTTTACCAAGAACCCGGGGAATCTCTCCTCTCCTCCAGGGCTTCTCTTCACAGGAAGAGGGTGTTGGCTGGGATTGCCTGGCCTGAAGCTTCCAGGCTTGTGAGAAAGCCACTGAATCTAGATAAACAACCACAATAATAATAATAATAGTACTTGTTAAGTGCTTACTATGTGCCAAATGCTGTTCTAACCACTGGGATAGATACAAGCTAATCAGGTTGTCCCACATGAGGCTCACAATCAATCAGTCGTATTTATTGAGCACTTACTGTGTGCAGAGCACTGTACTAAGCACTTGGGAAGTACAAGTTGGCAACATATAGAGACAGTCCCTACCCAACAGTGGGCTCACAGTCTAAAAGACTCACAGTTTTAAACCTCATTTTACATATGAAGTAACTGAGGCAACAGAGATGTTAAGTGACTTGCTGAAAGCCACACAGCTGACAAGTGGCAGAGCTGGGATTAGAACCCAAGACCTCTGACTCCCAAGCTTGTGCTCTTTCCACCAAGCCATGTTGCTTCATCCTGTCATCATCAAACTGGTACAGAGACTCTCCTTTCTCTGGTTTATGAACCAGTGAGGCCTATTGTCCCAAAGGATGGGAGATCTGGGGGCCAGGGAGCTTGTGAGGTCGAGAGGTGGAGCAAGAGAAGATTATTGGTATAGACTGAAGAACTGCAAAGCTAAAAAAACACCCTGGATCTGAAGTGTCACTTCGATTGTCTGGGAACACTCAGCACAACAACAAGCTACACCATGTGTCAGCAGTACCACCTGATTATCTTGTGTCTACCCAGTACTTAATACAGTGCTTTGCACATAAGTGTTTTAACAAATGCCACAATGATAAATTACCATAATAATCAGTAGTAGTAGTAGTATTTTGTTATTAACCACTGGCCTTGCAAATGTGGACCCTTATCATGTTGCCAATTTGTACTTCCCAAGCGCTTAGTACAGTGCTCTGCACACAGTAAGGGCTCAATAAATACGATTGATTGATTGATTATCCCAACTATCTTTGCCAAGAAGCAGTGTGGCCTAGTGGAAAGAGCTTGGGGTCTGGGATTCAGAGGACCTAGGTTCTAATTCCAGCTCCACCACTAGTCTGCTGTGTGACCTTGGGCAAGTCACTCAACTTCTCTGTGCCTCAGTTTCCTCATCTGTAAAACTGAGTCATAGCTTCTTCAAATGTCCAGTTGTCCAAGTGAGACCACAGATTCAGCATGGGGGTTCAGTTGCATTTGGTTCATGGGGTGTGGGGGGGCACTGTGGGAAGAGGGGCCGCCTTTGGAGCATTTCCCATCCCAGTCCATTGCTTTCAAAACTCTTAAACAGAAACTCTTGTACCTTTGTTCATGGCTAAAACAGAATGCTACCTCTAAGTATTTCATTTCTGGTATACTTCAGAAACTCCTCAGAGGGGAGCTGGCAGAATGAAAGGTAAAATGTGCTCTCACTGGGCAAATTTTTTTATGGTATTAGTTAAGGGCTTACTATGTGCCTGGCACTGTTCTAAGTGCTGGAATAGGTTCAAGCTAATCAGTTTGGGTACAGTCCATGTCCCACATGGGGGTCACAGTCTTAATCCCCATTTTACAGATGTAGTAACTGAGGCACAGAGAAGTGAAGTGGCGTGCCCAAGGTCACACAGGAGTCAGGTAGTGGAGGCAGGAAGAGAACCCTGGTCCTTCTAACTCCCAGGATCGTGATCTATCCATTAGGCCACACTGCTTCTCTGTCCATGCCAGTAGGACATGTGCTAGCTGGAAAGAGAAGTGTATAGGTTTGTAAATGGGAGGAGGAGGAGGCAGTATTATGTCTACCAGATGACGATGTTGGCATTTGTTAAGCGCTTACTATGTACAAAGCACTGTTCTAAGTGCTGGGGAGGATACATGGTGATCAGCTTGTCCCACGTGGGGCTCACAGTCTTAATAACCATTTTACAGATGAGGTAACTGAGGCACAGAGAAGCAAAGTGACTTGCCCAAAGTCACACAGCTGGCAATTGGTGGAGCTGAGATTTGAACCAATGACCTCTGATTCCCAAGCCTGTGCTCTTTCCACTTAGCCACAAAATCTCCCTTCCTCTGGACCCACGAAAAGTAGCAAGGTGTTAATGAAAGTGACATCCTTCCCTGGGCTCCCAATATATTGAAGAGCAGCAGCCTTTGGGAAACATAATCCATCTTGGTAGTTTAGGGAAGAAAAGTTTTCTTAGATTTGTTTGCTGCTGCTTTCAATTTAGTGGCCAGTCAAAAGTGGTAGATGCTGAAGAAGAACTTAAACATGATCAAATCCCTGTCCTCTGAGAGATGAAATTCTACACTGACATACCATGTATCCTCTATGGTATTGAAGTGTCACCCACATAATTATAGCACAGCTATATCGTCTTTTCATGTAGTCAAATGGGGCTTTTAAAATTTATTTTCCATTTTTGCCATTTTTATTTGGCAGGCTTGATCATGGTTCATGGGGACTGACAATTGCTAGGCAGAGGTATTTAAGGGGCAAAATTGCAAATCTGTCCCACTTCATTTGGGGAAACTTCCTGCAGGTAGAGAATCTGAGGAAAGTTTGGAATGAGCGAGGAGCAGTGAGTTGGAAAATGAAAGATGGATAAGAGATGGATAACAGTGCAATTGACATTGCAGAAAGAGGCCCCCACAATGGGAAATGCAGGGAGACTAAGACCAATCAATCAATCGGTCAGTATTACTTATTGAATACTTAGAGTGTACAGAACAATGTACTAAATGCTTGGGAAAGTACAAGAGTTGGTAGACACAATTTTTTCCCTCAGAGAGTTAACAATCTACTGGTGGAGACAGACGTTAAAATAAATAACAGCTAGGGGAAGAGTATAAATATACATGAGTACTGGGGTTGTGTGGGTTGAGGTGAGTATTAAAGTGCTCGGGTACAGACCGAAGTGCACAGGTAACACAGAGGAGAAGAATAGTAGGGTGGGTAAGGAGATGAGTAGTCTAGGAAGAATTCTGGGAACCGGTATGCATTTAGTAGGGCTTTGAAGATGGGGAGAATGCTGGTCTGATGGATTTGATGGAGGAGGGAGGAAATGAGCAAGAAAGATGAGACCTGTTCTCCCTCCCCATTAGACTGTGAGCACCATGTAGGACAGTAACTTTCCATTCTGTTGATCTTGTACCTAATTCAGTGATTACCAAGAAGTAAATCCTTAACAAATACCATCATTATCAAGGCACAGTTAGTAGACTGGTGACAGAGAAGCAGAGCGTGCAGGCTGGGTTGTAGTGGGGGCGGAGTGAGGTTGGATAGGAGGGGGAGAGCTGATTGAGTGCCTCAAAGCCAATGAGAAACAGCATGGTATAGTGGATAGAACGCAGGCCTGGGAGTCCGAAGGTCATGGGTTCCAATCCCAGTGCCACTTGTCTGCTGTGTGACCTTGGGCAAGTCACATGACTTCTCTGTGCTTGTTACTTCATCTGTAAAATGGGATTTGAGACTGTGAGCCCCATGTAGGACAGGGGCTATGCCCAACTCGATTTATTTGTATCCATCCCAGTGCTTAGTAAATGTCTCACACGTAGTAAATACCATTTATTATTATACTACTAATAGTAATAATGGTAAGGAGTTTCTGTTTGATATGGAGATGGATGGGCAAACACTGGAAGTTTTTGCGGAATGAGGAGACATGCACAAAATGAATTTTTTGAGGAAAAAATGATGTGGGCATTAGAGGAAAGTATGGACTGGGGTTGTGTGGGGAGAGGCTGGAAGCTGGGAGATCAGTTAAGAGGCTGATGCAGTAGTTGTGGGATAAGCGCTTAGTACAGAAGCAGAGAAGAAGAAGAAGCAGTGTGGCTCAGTGGAAAGAGCCCAGGCTTTGGAGTCAGAGGTCATGGGTTCAAGTCCCAACTCCGCCAACTGTCAGCTGTGTGACTTTGGGCAAGTCACTTAACTTCTCTGGGCCTCAGTTCCCTCATCTGTAAAATGGGGATGAAGACTGTGAGCCCCCCATGGGCCAACCTGATCACCTTGTAACCCCCCAGTGCTTAGAACAGTGTTTTGCACATAGTAAGCGCTTAATAAATGCTATCATTATTACAGTACACTGCACACAGTAAGCACTCAATAAATATGATTGAATAGGACAGGTACTTGGACTAGCATGGTAGCAGTTTTGATGGGAACTGAATTCCAGAGATGTTGTGAAGGTAGAACTGACAGAATTTGGTGACAGACTGAATATGCAAGTTAAATAAGAGAGTAGAGTCCAAGGTAATGCCAGACTTTTGAGACAGGGAGAATGGTAATACTGTCCACAGTGATAGGAAATTCGTAGGGAGGAGAGAGTGTGAGTGGGAAGATACAGAGTTCTGTTTTGGACATGTTAAGTTTAATTTTTGTGAGACAGCCAACTAGAGATGTCCAGAAAGCAGGAGATAATGTTATACTGCTGAGGAGGAGAAAGGTCAGAGCTTGAGAGGTGGATTTGGTAGTCATTTAGTAGAGATGGCAGTTTGACGCTGTGGGAACAAATGAGTTCTCCAAGAGAGTGGGTGTAAATGGAGAAGGGGACCCCAAACAGAGCCTTGATGGACCACCCCGCAAAGCTAGTCAGAGGAGAAGCTGGCAAAAGAAGACTAAGTAATGGCCAGAGAATCAGGAGGGGATTGTATCAGTGAAGCTAAAGTTATGTTTCCAGGGGAAGGCAGGTGGTCCACATTGTCAAAGGCAGCTGGGAGGTCTAAGCAGGGTTTGGATTGAGTAGAGTTCATTGGATTTGGCAAGAAAGAGGTCTTTGGTGACTAGGAGAGGGCAAATTATCTTAGAGTTGAGGTAGGAGGGATTGAAGGGAGTCAAGGGTAGAACTGGAAGGGCGGAAGTGGAGGCATTGGGTATAAACACTTCACTCAAGGAATTTGAAGGTGAGATAATGAGATAATGGCCTAATTGCTAGGCAGTGTTAAATAGAACAGGTGGGAGATTGGTGACATAGGAAAAGGGGCTATAAGAAGCTATAGATGTCCCTGGATCAGAAGAAGAGGAAGACTAAGATGTGGAAAAATCTCCTTGGAAGTATTAAGTTGAACTGGGGCATGGGAAGAATTGATGGATTTGTAAGAAAAGAACATAGGACAGAACATGATGGCTGTCTGTAGTGAGTTGGATGGCTGAACAATCAATCACTCAATCAGTTGCATTTATTGAGCACTTACTATTGTGTAAAGTGCTGTACTAAGCCTAACCTCTCTAAAGGTCCCAGGGTTATATCGTTCTGTATGCATTTGGGTAAATTTAGGGTTGTGAATTTCTGCAGCCATTTCAGTCTGTTCAGTCTGATGAATTATGTCATGAGGTGGTGTATGTACTGGGGAGAGAGGAGGAGAGATTGCTTATGGCAAATAGTCCTGAACTGTGGGCAGGGAATGTGATTGTTGTTGTATTGTACTCTCCCAAGTGCTTATTACAGTGCTCTGCACACAGGAAGTGCTCAGCAAATATAATTGAATGAATGAAATAATAATAATAGTAATATTTGTTTTGTGACTTCTGTATACCAAACACTGTGTTAAAGGCTTGGGTAGGTGAGGGGAAGGGAGAACAGACATTTAATAACCAATTTACAGATATGGAAACAGGCACAAATAAATGAAGTGACTTGCCCAAGGTTACACAGCAAACAAATGGAATTGCCAGGATTAAGACCAAGGCCTCCCATTTCCCAGTCCCATTCTCTTTGCTCTAGGCCATGCTGCTTCTAGTGACTTGATTTCTTCCTTTCTCCATTTCCCCAAAATGGGAAAACCAATTCCTTCCGCATCTTTATCCTTCATATAGAACGTCTGTAAAGTACAGGGAGATAGACTGTTCCAAGGACACCTGTAAAATAATGATGCAGCATGCCAGATGCTGTATTGAGTTGCATTTAGCTAGTTGCCAGCTGAAGGGAAAGATGTTTCACTTAGATTCTGGCTACATCCCAGAAAGAAGTGATTATTTTGGGAAGGTGCCACAGACCACTTGTATTGGCAGGAACCAAGGCTAGCTTTCCTAGATGAATTATTCCTGAGCTGAAGTTGTAATCTCAGCATAATGTATGTGGCAAGCTTGACTGTTCTCATGTAAGCAGTAAGTGCTGCAATCCCCCTGGTTCTCTGTGCACTCAGAGGCTCCTTAAAATGGGAAATTAAAGCGACAGTAGGGGGTAAGGAAGAAGCATGGAGCATCTTGCAGCCTGAATTAAATGACCTGTCTTGCTTATACTGCTGAAGACTCATGTTTAACCACCATATTCTCAATCGGTGGGAATTTCCAGTTCAGAAGGAAAATATTTATTATTCCTACAACCAGGCATGGTGCAAATCATTTTTAATTATTGTTTAAAGCTTTTCCATCTCTCCCCCAAAGTACAACCTTTTAAATTTTCAACTTCCTTCTTCAAGGGCACTAGGGGGACAGGATGTTGATTTTTTAGAGAATGGCTGACTCTCTGAAAACAAAGAAATTGTTAAACATGGGCTAACTGCTTTAACTTCCCATGAACTGGCCAACTACTTTGTTGGCAAAAATGAAACCATCCACTGTGAACTTCCAGAAGTTAGAATGTTAACTCCTTACCTTCTCATTTTTCTCCTGCTTCCCTCCTGTTTCTCATCAGATTTTCCACATTTCCTATCTAAACTTTCCCCCAACTTTACCTCCTCAAGCACTTGCCACACCCTTCTCCCCTCTCTAACTGCTACTTTCAACTTCTCATTCACGTTTGGTTCCTTCTCTCTTCAGTCAAACATTTCCAATTCTCCCACATAAAAACTTTCTCACGATCCTACATTCCCTTATAGCTGTTGTCCCATCTCTCTGTTACCATTCCTGTCCACACTCATGCGGTGGACTGTTCACATCCTCTGCCTTCATTTTCTCAGACTGTGAACCCCATATGGGGCACAAACTGTCCCATCTAATTATTTCATATTCTACCTCGGTGCTTAGTAGAGCATGGCATAGTGGATAGAGAACAGGCCTGGGAGTCAGAAGGTGGCTCTGGCTCTGCCACTTGCTGGCTGTGTGGCCTTGGGTATGTCACTTCTCTGTGCTGCAGTTACCTCATCTGTAAAATGGGGATGAAGAATGTGAGCGCTGTGTGGAACATGGACTGTGTCCAATTGGATTTGCTTGTATCCACCCAAGCGTTTAGTACTGTGCCTGGCACATAGTAAAAACTTAACAAATACCATAATAATTATTATTGTTTGGCTCATAAGTGTAATTACCACAGTAATTATTATTATTTTTCAAATTGTTACTAGTATTAACTTCATAACTACAATCAGAAATTGGACCCTTTCACTCCTCTGAGACTTCTCTCTCTCTCTCTCTCTCTAAGGTCACCAACAGCCTGTCTTATAGTCTGTCATATTGTGGGCCATTCCCTCCTGCTAAAAAATTGATCTGACTCTGGTTTTGCTGAAACGGTACTAGTTTAGCTCTTCTCCCAGATCTCTGACCACTCCTCTGTTTTATTTGCTAGTTCCTCTTCTGTCTCTGTTTTTAACTCTGTGCAGAGCACCATAAGTGCATGGGAGAGTACAGTACAATAGAATTAGTAGAAATGTTCACTGCCACAATGAGTTTACAGTCCCGAGGGGGAACGAGACATTAATATAAATGAATAATTTATAAACAGACACATAAATGCTGTGGAAGTGTGGGTTGGGTGAATAACAAATGGGAGAGGGAGTCAGTAACAAGAGGGCTTAATTGGGGATGGTCTCTGGGAAATGGCCTCCTTACAATGCTTTGAAGGTGGGGAGAGTGGTGGTCTGGTGCATATAGAGGGGGAGTTCCAGGCCAGAGGGAGGTTGTGGGAAAGGGTTTGCCAGTGAAATAGACAAGACCTGGGACACAGTGAGCAAGCTGGCACTAGAGTAGCAAAGTATGAAGGCTGGGTAGAACAGTGAGGTAAGGTGGGAGGGGGTGAGAGGATTGAGTTCTTTAAAAGCCGATGATAAAGACTTTAACAAGTAGTGTGATTATCGTTGTTATTACTTTGTATTTATATTCAAACAAGTACACTTCTTTTGCCTTTAATAGTATTCCCTACGTCCTGGTCTTAGATGTCTGTACTTCTTTCAGTGACCCTTCACCTGATCATAATCTCCTCTGATGTCCCGGTTTCAGCCACAAGGTAGATGATGATTCAGGATTCAGCTGTGTGGTAGATAATGGTGTATTAAGGTACTTATCAGAATCCCCACTGGATGTTAGAGAGATTCTGAGTTCTGTGAAAGATTAAAAGATTGAGCTTCAGAAAATAATGTTTGAGGATTGTAGTAGAAGTGTTTAGAGGAATTCTTCTAATAAAGGCAATTTGTTTGCCTTTCTGGACCAAAATCTCTTATAAAGGGTTCAGAAACACCCTTTGGCTAAAAACATCTTCAGCCTTTGCATCAACCTGTAGCCAACCCTTTTCTGTAGTATTTAAGTGCTTATTATGTGCTAGGCACTGTTTTAAGTGCAGGGCTAGTTATAAGCTAATTGGTTTGGGCACAGTCCATGTTCCACACTGGGCTCACATTCTTAATCCCCATTTTACAGATGAGGTAAGTGGGGCCCAGAGAAGTGAGGTACCTTACCTGAAGTCACACAGCCAACAAATGGGTGATCTGGGATTAGAACTCAGGTTCTTCCGATTCCCAGGCCCATGCTCTATCCATTAGGTCACACTACTTCTTGACCCTTTGACACTGGTTGATTGTGCTCTCACCTCTTCTGGGTATTATCTGTAACTAGGGAGAATTAGGGAGGCAGTCCCAGGCTCATCTCTCACCAACCTGATTGGAACCTTGAATTTTCTTTCTGTTTTCCAGATGCCTCCCTCCCACCTCTAGTTTGCCCCATTTCCAACCCGCTGGCTTTCATACTGGTTTCCGGGTGGTATTTGGGTGTCCCTTACTCTGCTAATGTCACGAATAATCCAGATGAGAAAAACAAAGAAAAACCAGGTAAACCGAGGATTCTCAATCTTATAGTTGGAAGTGACACAGAAGGACTTGGAATAGACTTTGGCAGCCCCAAGTAACCGAAGAACAAAGAACACAAAAGATTCAAAGCTCTCCCATTGGAAGGAGAAAGGCAGCGTTTGAAAACTGTAAATAAGGGCATTAGGGTGTGTGTTGTCATGGTAGGATTTGGGTTTGTGTGTCACCCCATGGGCTTTGGTTTGTCTTTCCATGTCTGCAATTGTGTGGGCAATTACTGGGAACACTATTATTGTCATTATTTCCTGAGCTCTGACATGTACTCGGTGCTGTAAAAGACATAAAAGAACACATTGTCCTTACATTTGGGGCTCTCAATCTGTTAGACAAAAACAAAATTCAAACAAAGAAAAGTACTGAGTAAGGATGATTTATAGTCTAGTGCTACAAGGCTTCTTAGATTTGTTAGAACCTCTTCCTATGGAGACAAGCAGCGTGACATAGTGGATAGAGTGTGGGCCCTGGAGTCAATTGGTCATGGGTTCTAATCCTGTGTGACCTTAGGCAAGTCACTTCACTTTTCTGTGCTTCAGTTACCTCATCTGTAAAATGGGGATTGAAACTGAAAGACCCACATGGGACAGGTACATTGTATACACCCTAGTGCTTAGTTGAGTTCCTGGCACATAGTAAGTTCATAACAAGTATTATTATTATTAATAAGAACATAAGAATATAAAAAATGCCACCAAAATTCACGGAAGGACAGTATTTTGTATACAAAGTATACAAAGACAGTATACAAAGACAGTATCTCTTTGACATTCCCGATCACGTTTAGGCCTGCATCTTCTTATAGCAGTAGGATTTTTTCTACTAACCCTCCTGGACTTCGTTAGTATTGAATGAGTGAAGATACATATCCTAAAGGGTTTTCAAGTGCTTTAGCAGCAACAACGACAAGAGTCACTTGCATTCAGTAGCAAAAGCAGCCCAGAGTCAGAAGACCCTTGTTCTAATTCTGGCTCTGCCACTTGCCAGCTGGGTGAACTTGGACAAGGCAATTAACTTCTCTGAACCCCTGCTGCCTCATCTGTAAAATGGGGATTCAATACATGCTCTCCCTCCTACTCAGTTGATCTCCACCTCATGGCTTGGTCCACCACGCTGCTGGAATGACCCAGCAGCTCAGATCCCCCTCTCCCCAGGATCCCAGGGTTGACCCAGTAACTTGGGTCTCCCACTTGGCCTGGTGGCACATACAGAGGGAGGGACTTCTGGGCAAAACGGAGGACCTGAAAAAAGGGGTTGTCAGTGAGAGATGAAATCGAGGCACAGTGATTATGTTGGTACTATCAATCAATTGTATTTATTGAGCACTCACTGTGTGCAGAGCACTGTACTAAGCGCTTGGGAAGTACAAGTTGGCAACATATAGAGACAGTCCCTACCCAACAGTGGGCTCACAGTCCAGAAGGGGGAGACAGAGAACAAAACCAAACATATTAACAAAATAAAATAATTAGAATAGATATGTATGAGTAAAATAAATAAATAGAGTAATAAATATGTACAAACATATATACATATATACAGGTGCTGTGGGGAAGGGAAGGAGGTAAGATGGGATGGAGGAGTGGCGAGGGGGAGAGGAAGGAGGGGGCTCAGTCTGGGAAGGCCTCCTGGAGGAGGTGAGCTCTCAGTAGGGCCTTGAAGGGAGAAAGAGAGCTAGCTTGGTGGATGTGCAGAGGGAGTGCATTCCAGGCCAGGGGGATGATGTGGGCCGGGGGTCGACGGCGGGACAGGTGAGAACGAGGCACAGTGAGGAGTTTAGTGGCAGAGGAGCAGAGGGTGCAGGCTGGGCTGTAGAAGGAGAGAAGGGAGGTGAGGTAGGAGGGGGCGAGGTGATGGAGAGCCTTGAAGCCGAGGGTGAGGAGTTTCTGCCTGATGCGCAGATTGATTGGTAGCCACTGGAGATTTTTGAGGAGGGGAGTAACATGCCCAGAGCGTTTCTGGACAAAGACAATCCGGGAAGCAACATGAAGTAGGGATTGAAGTGGGGAGAGACACGAGGATGGGAGATCAGAGAGAAGGCTGATGCAGTAGTCCAGATGGGATAGGATGAGAGCTTGAACGAGCAGGGTAGCAGTTTGGATGGAGAGGAAAGCGTGGATCTAGGCAATGTTGCGGAGCTGAGACCGGCAGGTTTTGGTGACGGCTTGTATGTGAGGGGTGAATGAGAGAGCGGAGTCGAGGATGACACCAAGGTTGCGGGCTTGTGAGACGGGAAGAATGGTAGTGCCGTCCACAGTGATGGGAAAGTCAGGGAGAGGGCAGGGTTTGGGAGGGAAGACAAGGAGTTCAGTCTTGGACATGTTAAGTTTTAGGTGGCGGGCAGACATCCAGATGGAGATGTCCTGAAGGCAGGAGGAGATGTGAGCCTGGAGGGAGGGGGAGAGAGCAGGGGCAGAGATGTAGATTTGGGTGTCATCAGCGTAGAGATGATAGTTGAAGCTGTGGGAGCGAATGAGGTCACCAAGGGAGTGTGTGTAGATGGAGAACAGAAGGGGATCAAGAAGTGCATGGGCTGGTTATACCAGGAGATTAGCTAGGTTAAATAGAGGGAGACCACTGAATGGGGGCAATGACAGCAATTCATGAAGCAGCAAGAGAAGGGAGCAGAATATGTAAGTTGGGGCCAGATGTGGAAAGCCTTGAACCTGATTGCCGGTTTTTGTTTGATGCGAAGGGACACGGGGAGCCAGTGGAGGGTTTTTGTGAAGAGGAGAGACACAGGCTGAGTGATGCTTCAGGAAGATGAGCCGGGTATAGATTGGAGGGAAGAGTTTATCCTAAAGACCTGCTATTAATATAAGTATCGAACCAGAAGCAATGCCCTGAGCGATTATTGGCTTGCTTTTATTGATGAGTTTGTACTATAGGTAACAAGAGCAGTCAAACTGCTGTTTATAAGCCACACATTGGCCTTCATTTGCTCTGTGGCTCACAAAAGAATATGTCATACTCCACCATGGTGGCAGTGGCAGGGATGCAGTGGACCTGATACTTCCATCTCTGTGAAGCTGGTTCCCCTGTCCCAGTGGGCTTGGGCTGGGGAGGCAGTGATACCCGATGCTACTTCCGTTCCCTGTTCCAGCTACCCCAAAGTTGCCACCTCTGCTAACTGTCCCCTCTCCCCCCACTGCCCCACCTCCAGAATGCCTTCCTGCTTACCAATAGTGTTAGTGTTAATGTTATTGCTTTTGATCGGCATCTCTTGACCATATTGTTTTGGGTTTGCAGTTCTTCAATTCATGAAGCTTGGCCACCTTGAAATATAGGCTCAACCCCCCAAGAGGGAATTAAGTGAGGATCTTAACTTAAAATTATGAATAGCTTAAAATGTCCTGGGTGTCTTCTCTTGCAAAGTAATGTGGACTAGTGGAAAGAACACACCTCCAAAGTCAGAAAACCTAGTTTCTAGTCCTAGCTCCACCATTGCCCGCTCCATTCATTCATTCATTCATTCAATCATATTTATTGAGCGCTTACTGTGTGCAGAGCACTGTACTAAGCGCTTGGGAAGCTCCATGACCTCGGGCAAGTCATATAATTTATCTGTGCCATGGTATACTGTATAGTGGGGATGAAATACCAGTTTAACCCTGAGCCCCATGTGAGATGAACACCTGATTGTCTTGTATCTACCAAACTTCTTAATACAGTGCTTGCTAGCTCTTAATACAGTTCTTGGAACATGGTAAGCACTTAATAAATATCACTATTATTTTTGTCTCTAATGTATTTTAAATGTGTACACCATAGGAATTTTGTCAAGCACTACTTCCTTGAGAATCTTATCTCCCAGGTAAGATTTCATCTGATGTTGTTTGCTATATAAACCAAGAATATGTATGCCATTAAATAATTCCTTTAATTACATTCTCTACTTTATTCCAAAGACCTATTGCCATTTATCTAACAACCCTTTTTTTTTCTTCTGGTATTTATCTTCTAATGACTTATTAGGAGCCTCTCTCCAATGTTTATCCCAACCTATTGAACTTACTTCCTGCCAGGACAGCTTTCTGAAGTAATGGATTGTATGTGTTTTCCACCCACTGGGGGAGAAAGTGTTTGCTTTGGCCTGTTTTGAACAATCTTCCTTCAAGTAACAATGGGTGTCTCCTTAACCTGATATTGTTGGATGAATTTGGTGAACAGTTTTATGTTTGCTTTGTCCATTTCTTTCATGCTTTTTGTTAACTCAAATCATGTTACTGTGCAACCTCTATTTATCCCCAAATTAAAAAGTTCTAATCTTTTTAATCAGTCTTTATCAGTGGCAGGCTTTATAGAAGAAATTAGTTTTTAAGTGGAGTTTGTAAAAGAGCCAGTGGATGAAGAGAGAAAGACTTCAGGGGTCAAGAGATAACATGAAAAAATGTTTACTGACCAGAGCAGGAGAAAGAACTAAAGGCTTATCAGGAAGACAGTTGGGTTCAAGATTGCTATCTCTTGGGTCCTGGCCCTTCAAGAGTTTTGGAAAATTGTTGATTTCTACAATTTTAAAAACCACCTTGGTAGTCTTAATTGGGTGAAGCAGACCCCATCAATAGAGAAGCAGAGTTGTCTAGTGTAGCAAAGGCCTGGGAATCCGAGGACCTGGGTTCTAATCCAGCCTATGCCACATATGTGCTCTGTGACCTTGGACTATTCACTTAACTGCTCCATGTCTCTTCCCTCATCTGAAAAATGTGGATTCAAAACCTGTTTTCCCTACTACTTAGACTGTGAACCCGATGTGGGACCTCATTATCTTGTATCTACCCCAGTGTTTAGTTCAGTGCTTGGCACATAGTAAGCCCTTAACAAAACCCACCATTTTAATTATTATTATTGATATTAATATTATTAAATCTAGAAAAAAAGATGATTAGTAGAGTGGCTACTCTTTGATCTCCTGGTATATTTTCTGCTTTGTGACCTCCTCCTTAAAGTGAGAGCCCTTTCTGGGCCAGGGGTCCAATCTGATTATCCTTTATCTCCCCCAGAACTTAGCACAGTGCTTGGCACACAGAGAGTGCTCCACCACTTGTCTGCTGCGTGACCTTAGGCACACTTCACTTCTTTGTGCCTTATACCTCATCTGTAAAATGGGGATTGAGACTGTGAGCCCCATGAAGGACAGGGACTGTGTCCAACCTGATTGCATTGTATCTAACCCAGAGCTTAGAACAGTGCTTGGCACATAGTAAGTGCTTAGCAAATACTATTATTATCATTACTCATTACAGTCTAGAGGGGCCTTGGGCTTATTTTATTTGCTTCCTACATATTCATACGGAACCCAAAAGTCAGAAGGCTGGCTAAGGGAGTTTAGAACAGGGTCTTTTGAAATGGAAATAATAATGATCTTTGTGGTAGATTATAAGAATTTAGTTTATTCCAAACACTGAACTAAGCATTGGACTAGATACAGTGTATGCAGATCAGATCCTCTAATGCTAACCTTCTCACTATACCTTGATCCCATCTATCTCGCCGCTGACCTCTCATGCACATCCTACCTCTGGCCTGGAATGCCCTCCCTCCTAATGCCCTCTCTCCTCATATCAGACAGAAGTGCTCTCCCCCACTTCAAAAACTTATTGAAGGCACATCTCCTCCAAGAAGCCGTCCCTGACCTGGCTCTCCTCACCTCTTCTCCCACTCCCTTCTGCGCTGGTCGTACTTTCTCCTTCATTCATCCTCCCTCCCATCTCCACAGAACATATATATATACATATTTGTGTATGTATATAGCTGTAATTTATTTATTTATTTGCCTATTTATATTAATGTCTGTCTCCCTCTCTAGATTGAGCTCGTTGTGGCCAGGAATGTATCTGTTGTTATATTGTACTCTCCCAAGTGCTTAGTACAGTGCTCTGCCCAAAGTAAGTGCTCAGTAAATATGATTGAATGAATGAATACAGATTCCCCATCCCACATGAGGCTCACAGTCTAAGCAGGAGGTGAATAGATATTTAATCTCCACTTTGCAGATGTGAAAACTGAGCCACAAAGAAGTTATGTGATTTGCCCAGTCACAAATAAGCAAGGAGCAGAATTGTAGCAGAGTCAGAATTAGAACCCCATTCCTCCGACTCTCAGGCCTGTGGTCTTTCCTCTAGGCCACACTGCTTCGCTTTTAACTCTTGAATCCTTTGGTCATTCTGCATCTATAACAAAATGCCAAATGTTACCAACTGAAGGAAATTAAACCTTTGTGATAAATACAAATTGATCCCCGGGTTGGAATCTGTCATCTAGTCAAATTTATATGTGACTGTAATTTGGAACACATAGTAGTGAGGAAGATAAAGGTGATTGATTGGGATTAATGGTGACAAAGTTGAGTTTGATCTCAGGTGTCCATTTACTGAAGAGGACAGTCTATGGTGACTTCAGTGAAGGAACAAGAGGCAGAGGTTTTGTAATTTTATCACATGCTTAAATTGGTAGATTGATCATCTAACATCCAAGTGAAATAGAGGTTAGCTAGGTTACTGAGAAGCAGATAAAACAAGCCAGTGAAAAGCAAAGAAATAAGGGAAGGGAAAGAAAAAGTGTGACTGAGAACCAAGATGTTGAAGAAAACTGTGAGAGAAAGTATAAAAGAAAGCTGAAACAGTCACTAGCCATCCAACTTGATAGGTTCTGTTAATCTCCTGAGAGTTGCCAGAGGGATAGCATATAAAAGGAAATTAGCAATCAGGACAATATAATCTTACAGAAAGTCTTTTAAATCTAACTCTCTTGTGGTTCGTCAATATGTTGAATGCTTTTTGTACCTCAGTCTTCCAGGTTTTCTAAGAGTTTACCTTACTAAGAAAGGCTACGATTGTTAATCTCTCTGAACACCTTTGAAGGTGGCACAGTAGAAGTGAGAACTGGAAACTAAATTCTGGTGGGCCCACTTGTCATTTCTGAAGACAAAAACTACCTCTCCAGAAGAGCTGCTAAGAAGCAGTTTGAAAAGAGCAAAGGTTTAGGATTCAGGGGACTTAAATTCTAATCCTGGCTCCATCACTTGCCTGCCACTTAGCCTTGGGAAATTCACTTAATTTCTCTGGACCTCAGTTTCCTGTCACCTGTCTACTTTTTTTTTTTGGTCTGTCTCCCCCTTCTAGACTGTGAGCCCATTGTTGGGTAGGGACCGTCTCTGTATGTTGCCCAATTTGTACTTCCCAAGTGCTTAGTACAGTGCTCTGCACACAATAAGCACTCAATAAATGTGATTGAATGAATGAACGAATAATATGGTGACTATATGTTCTCCTTCCCTCTTAAACTGTGAGCTCCATGTGGGACAGGGATCATGTCCGATCTGGTTATCTTGTATCTACCCCCCAGTGCTTAGTACAGTGCTTGGCACCTAATAAGGGCTGAAAAAATACTGTAATAATTATAATAATTAATAATAATTATGGCATTTGTTAAGTACTTACTAGGTGCCAAGCACTGTTCTAAGCAATGGGGTAGATACAAGGTACTCAGGTTGTCCCTCGTGGGGCTCACGGTCTTAATCCTCATTTTTTTACAGATGAGGTAACTGAGGCACAGAGAAGTTAAGTGACTTGCCCAAAGTCACAAAGCTGACAAGTAGCGGAGCCAGGATTAGAACCCACACCCTCTGACTCCCAGGCCTGGGCTCTTTCCACTAAGCCACACTGCTTCTCTAACTCTAGTTATCATTACGGACCACTGGCAAGCTCTGTGGCTAGACTGAGCACTACTCGTTAGTCAATTTGAAGGACAAATAGTTTGGCAATGCTGTAACTCTCAGAAAGAATCCTAGAACCATACTGATCTCCCAGAGATAAGGGAAACATGTTGAACTATAGAGCAGCATGGCCTAGTGGATAGAGCACAGGACTGGGAGTCAGAAAGACATGTGTTCTAATTCTGACTCTGCCACTGCTGTATGACCTTGGGCAAGTCACTTTACTTCTCCGTGCCTGCTACTTGTCTGTCAAATGGGGATTGAGACTGTGAGCCCCATGTGGGACAGGGACTGTGTCCAACCAGATTTACTTGTATCTACCCCAGTGCTTAGTACAGTCCCTTGCACATAGTAAGTGCTTAACAAATACCATTGTTATTATTAATAACCTGTGCTTAATGTAATTCCTATCCCTAATGAAACACATTGGAAATGCAAATCTGGGAATTTGCTATCTTCTCTTAGCCACCCTGAATCACAGTACTCTTATACCAGTTCACATATTGAATCCCTGTATTTATTTTAATTTTATGTTTTTCTTCCATGTTTTTTGTTATCTTTGTACACTTGGTCTCCTTGAATATGGGCTAGGAGGTACTGGTGGCTTGATTTGATAATAAACATGGGAATAATGATAATAATGGCATTTATTAGGCATTTACCCATAAGAAGCTCTGGGGTAGGGACAAGGTTATAAGATCAGATGCAGTTTATCTTTTATATGGGGCTCACAATCTACCTTATCCCCATTTTACTGAAGAGGAAATTGAGGCCCAGAGAGGTTGTGACTTGTCCAAGGCCATGCAACAAGCCAATGACAGAGCTGGTATTAGAACCACCCTGCCTCCTGATGTGGCCGTTACCCCCTAAATCATTCCCAGCTTTGTTTCTTGCTCAGCATCACCAATCCATCACTGCCCAGTTTAGCATTATTCTGTCTTCTAAGATTCAGCCTCCTCAATCCTTCCCACCATTGCCCGCCTTCTGCATTCCCTTGCTGCCAGGCTCCAACATCATAGAGTAGACCGTCCTCTGGAATCATGCCATTAAACACTGCAATGGATGCTTCATGTGACAAGGAAATCACCTGGCCCTCTCTTACCTCACCTCACTACTCTCCTACTACAACCTAGCCACCCCCATAGGCTCCTCTGTTAAACCACTCACTCTACCTTGGTGTTGTCTATCTCACCACCAACCTCTTGCCCACGTCCTGCCTCTGGCCTGGAACGCCCGCCCTCTTCATATCTGACAAAAATTACTCTCTCCAAGTTCAAAACCTTAATGAAAGCACATCTCCTCCCAGAGGCTTCCCTGAGTAAGCCCTCATTTCCTTTTCCTCCACTCCCTTATGCAGCATCCTACTTTGCTCCCTTTATTCATCCCTCCTCCGAGCCTCACAGCACTTATGTACAAATCCGCAATTTATGTATTTATATTAATGTCTGTCTCTCCCTCTACACTATAAGTGTGTTGTGGGTAGGGAATGTGTCTAGTATATTGTTATATTGTACTCTCCCCAATGCTTAGTACAGTGCTCTACACACAGAAAGCACTCAGTATGATTGATTGATTGAAGGCAGAATCAGAGTGTGGTCCTGGGATATAGTCAGTCCACCAACATCAGAGCAGTGTTCTTCAGAGCACATCTTGGCTGAGCTAGCCATGTGAGGAAAATGAATGACAGCAGGATCCACACACTTGCTCTATGGAGAGCTGAAAGAGGGAAACCATAAATTGGGATGTCAGAAGAAATGCTTTAAAGACCAGTGAAGCAAAATCTGAAAGAATGCAGGGAATAACTGAGGTAGCAGCTGCCATTTAAAATGGGGTGACTGACTCTCAGGACAGAAGCCTATCGGAATTTGGGTGTGGGAGAGAGGAGGACAGGGGTGGGACAGGGACTGTGTCCAACCTGATTAACTTGTATTTACCTCAGTGCTTAGAACAGTGTTTGACACATAGTAGGTGCTTAATGAATATCAAAAAAGTTGTACAGAGTGAGCTTACAGCTGATGAAATGTTAGGTCATTCAGGGTGGAGGGCTGGGTTCAGCTTCCTCCCAGTGGCAAGCTCACCTGATGGGTTGACAATGGTGGTATTTGGTAAGCGCTTACTATATGCCAAGCACTGTTCTAAGCACTCTGGGGCTGGGGTCCAGGGCCAGTGTCAGAGGCCTTCAGGTGCACCGGTCACCCCGCTCCAGCAAATGCTGGTAGGCCGCAGGAGATTCCCACTCCTACCCCAACTGCCAGGCTGCACCAGGTTTTATTTATGGTATTTGTTAAGTGCTTACTGTGTGCCAGGCACTGTACTAAGCGCTGAGGCAGATACAAGCTAATCAGTCCTCTAGACTGTAAGCTCTTTGTGAGCAGGGAATTTATCTATTGTTGTGTTGTACTCTCCCAAGTGCTTAGTACAGTGCTCTGCACCTAGTAAGTGCTCAATAAGTAAGAATGAAAGAATGAATGACACAGACCGTGTCCCACATGGGGCTCACAGTTTTAATCCCCATTTTACAGATGAGGTAACTGAGGCACAGAGATGTTTAGTGACTTGCCCAAAGTAACAGAGCAGACGATTGACATGCTCTACCCATAAGACCACACTGTTCTGTTAGCCAGGAAACACCACCATACTGTGACGATGGGATGGGCTGGGGCAATGCTCAGAAGAGAGAAGCAGCATGGCTCAGTGGAAATGAGCACGGGCTTTGGAGTCAGAAGTCATGGGTTCAAATCCCAGCTCCGCCAATTGTCAGCTGTGTGACTTTGGGCAAGTCACTTAACTTCTCTGGGCCTCAGTTCCCTCATCTGTAAAATGGGGATGAAGACTATGAGCCCTCCGTGGGACAACCTGTAACCTTGTAACCTCCCCTGTGCTTAAAAAAGTGCTTTGCACATAGTAAGCACTTAATAAATGCCATTAAAAAAATGCTCAATACTTCCATTTCCCTCCTCAACACAGCTCAGTCCTCCCAGTTCCTGCTTCTCTCGGTCTGGGTGGGCAGCCCAGGCAGAAAGACAGTGTCTTCTCACCTGCTGCCTGGGGGTCCCTCCAGGGACTGCCTGGATTTGCCTCATGAGTCCAAGCATGATCCAGCCTCCCACCTCTCTGAGGTTGGCTGGCTCTATTACACCACTGAACTCCCTTTTGGTTCCCCTTTGCTGTGGCCCACCACCCCCACCACACAGGACTGCATTCCCTCACCTGGCTGGTGGGCAGCCTATGGGACTTTTGGTTGTGGAAGGAAAGTAAGGCTGAAGGGAGGGAATTTGGTGATCCCTAGGCTACTTGGCCTGGCTGGCCTCTGAGGTAAATAAATACCTTACTTATCTTGATCTTTAATTGTTTTATTTTGGGGGGTAACTGTGAAGGATGGATTGTTAGAAAAATGAGAAATTGCAGAGGAAAGGAGAGGTTCAATGTGGATATGTGGGAGGATCAGTGGGGTTCTCTATTCAGGACTGAGAAACTTTCTCCAAATGGCTATTGTTGCAGGGTTGCTGTCTTAGGCTAGCCCAGGGGGCTACCATATTGGAACGACTTAAAAAAAAAAAAAAAACTATGGTATTTGCTAAGTGCATACTATGTGCGGCATTATACTAAGCCCTGGGGTAGATACAAGATAATCAGGTTGGACACAGTCAATGTCCCACATGGGGCTCACTCTTAATCCCCCTCCTACCTCACCTCCCTTCTCTCCTACTATAGCCCAGCCCGCACCCTCTACTCCTCTGCTGCTAACCTCCTCACTGTGCCTTGTTCTCACCTATCCCGCCATTGACCCCCGGCCCACGTCCTCCCTCTTGCCTGGAATGCCCTCCCTCCACACGTCCGCCAAGCTAGCTCTCTTCCTCCCTTCAAAGCCCTACTGAGAGCTCACCTTCTCCATGAGGTTTTGTTTGTTTTGTTGTCTGTCTCCCCCTTCTAGACTGTGAGCCTGTTGTTGGGTAGGGACTGTCTCTATATGTTGCCAACTTGTACTTCCCAAGCACTTAGTACAGTGCTCTGCACATAGTAAGTGCTCAATAAATATGATTGAATGAATGAACTCCTTACCCCGCATGAAAAGCATCAATGCCTAGTGGATACAGCATGGGCCTGGGAGTCTGAAGGACCTGGGTTCTAATCCTGGTTCTGCCACTTGTCTGCTGTGTGACCTTGGGCAAGTCACTTCACTACTCTGTGCCTCTGACCTCATCTATAAATGGGGATTAAGACTGTGAGTCTCATATGTGACAGAGACTGTGTCCAACCTGATTAACTTGCATCTACCCTAGTGCTTAGAACAGTGCTTGACACATTGTGAGCACTTAACAAATATCATCATTATTATTATTGATACCAATTAAAGCCATTCTGATGCCTGGGGATCAGACCCTGAACCTGTATCCACATCTCTTAGAGAAGCAGCATGGCCTAGTAGAAAGAGCCTGGGCCTAGGTCTTGGCCTGGGCTGGTTTTCAGTTCCTCAGTCACCCCATCTGTAAAATGGGGGCTCAAAACGTGTTCTCCTTCCCTATTAGACTGTGAGCCCCATGTGAGACAGGGACTCTGTCTGATCTGGTTACTGTGTAAGCACTTAACAAAAAACACAATTATTATTATTAAGAAGGTAGGCTCACATCTTCCTATCACTTGAAACTGCCAGGCCTCTGGAGCAGAGTGATTATCTTTTTAGGAAAGAAGTTTTGGGGGTGGGCAGCTCTGTGACAGAAACATAAAGGAATGAGCATGAAGTTCAGTTTGCCTCCTTCTTCCCCATGGTTATAAACACTACCTAGCTTCATTTTTTTTTTCCTTTAAGTTTAGAAGCTGCATTCAGGAACCCCAAATTAAAGTGTGTACTGCAAATTTTTCTGGCTTGCATGTTATCATTGGGCTGTAATTACTGCCCATCAGCTTTCTAGAAATTGACTTCTCAGCCAGCTTAAAAAAAACAAACCAAAAAGCCATATTTATATGCTTAATTTTAGCATTAATATTGAAGTGCATTCACTCCCTCATCTTCCTTTTTAATTTTTTAAATTAAATTATTTTGTTTTTAAATGAAGTCCTTGTTAACATTTCACACTGTCCACCATGAGCTTCCACTGCACTGAAAATAACTGGATGAGATACCGCCCAGAACAAGTGTATGCCTGTGACCCTGATCTTTGGAATTTAGAGTCTATTTTATGGAGAAAAAGAAGATTATTAAAGATTAGAAAAGAACAGCATCTCCATATTTTTGAAGAAAGGCAAATGGGCAAGGAATTAGGTAAGATCTTGGGATAGACCTAAGGAAGCAGCATGGTCTAGTGTAAAGACGATAGGACTGACAATGGGTAGCTCTGGGTTCAAAATCCAGTTATGCCACTTGTCTGCTTTGTGACCTTAGTCAAGTCACTTTTTTTTTCTGTGCCTGTTTCCTTTTCTGTAAAATGGGGATAAAATTTCTGCTCTTTTTCCCTCTTAGAGGGTGAACCCCATGTGGGACAGGGACTGTATCTGGTCTAAATCTTGAATCTACCCCAGCATTTAGCATAGTGTTCAGTACTTAGTGAGAACTTAACAAATGCTACAGCTATTAGTTTTAGAGAGTCTGGTTCATGGATAACTTGGGTAAGTGTGAGTTATGCAGTCTATTGACCTCCCTCCAGGAGATGTATCCCTCTGATCTCCTGTAGGAAATTATTTCCAGTGCCCTATCATGGTAGTGCTTAGTATTGTGCTCTGCAGGGGTTTAGGACCCAGGGCAGGCTAATTGGGTCTGGGCACTCCTAAAGTGACTCTGGATATTTCAGCTGGAATTTAGGGCTGGGAACCCCCAGGATTGTCATCTCTGCTCACAGGAGCTTTGTACTGCAATTAGGGAGACAAACATAAAAGTACTGGTAACTAGAGAGGTTAAAAGAAATCAACTAAACTAAGTCCAAGAGGGGCTGAGGGGGTGAGATGACTGAGGGATCTAGGAAATAAATTGCAGAAAACTTCAGTAAGTGAGAGGTTTTAGGATGTGAGGAGAGTTGGGGTCTGGTGTTGGAAGGGAATTTTAACCCAGGGGAATAGTGTGAGTGAGGAGACAGAGGCTTAGTTTGGGATGAAAGAAGACAGCTTATTGGGGAATGTGAGAGAGCAAATGGGTAAGGAAAGAGAAGCAGCGTGGCCTAGTGGAAATATCATGGACTTGGGAGTTAGTTTGGGTTCTAATCTCAGCTCCACCACTTGTCTGCTGTGTAATCTTCGATAAATCACTTAACTTCTCTGTGACCCTCATTTGTAAAATGGGAATTAAGATTGTGAGCCCTTTATAGAATATGTACTGTATGTATCCCAATTATCTTGTATCTATACCAGTGCTTAATACAATGCCTGGAACATAGCACTTAAAAATCCACTGCTCCCCCTGCCACCCCTCCGCCCCCCAAAATAGGTGGGGCCAGATATTGGTCAGGCACCTCAAAACTGAATTTTTTTTTCTTTTTTTTTGTTTTGTTTCTATTTTTTTAATGCAAAGACAGAGAAAGCCAGTGGAAGATTTAGAGGGGAGGAGAAATGTGGTCCTGAGCATTGCTTCAATAACTATAATTCTATTTATCTATTCTGATGGTATTGACACCTGTCCACTTGTTTCGTTTTGTTGTCTGTCTCCCTCTTCCAGACTGTGAGCCCGTTGTTGGGTAGGGACCGTCTCTGTATGTTGCCTATTTGTACTTTTCAAGCATTTAGTACAGTGCTCTGCACATAGTAAATGCTCAATAAATACAATTGAATGAATGAATACTTGGACTGGAGTGGAGAAGGGCTGAAGACTGGGAGAAATAGGAAATTGTAAAGGGTGACACAAACTTTGCAGGCTTCTGAGATAAGGAGGATGGTGTTGTCAACTGCGATGGGAAACTCAGGAGTCTGAGCAGGTTTAGGGGGAAAGATGAGGAGATCTGAACAGAATGACCTTGTTGATGCAGCACAAGCCTGGGAGTCAGAGAATCTAGATTCTAATCCTGGCTCTGCTACTTGCCTGTTGCGTGACCTTGGCTTAAACTCACTTAAATTCTCTGTGCCTCAGTTTTCTAATCTGCAAAATGGGGATGAAATACTTGTCCTCCCTCCCTCTTGGGCTGTCACATGTTACGTTACAGTCTCGTTATTATACTCTCCAAGCTCTTAATACAGTGCTCTGCACACAGTAAGTATTCAAATATGATTGATTGAGATAGAGGCTTCTCCAATCTGCTTATACTGCATCTTATCCAGTGCCTAGTGCAATGCTTCACAGTAGTAAGCTCTTTACACGTATTGTTATTATTAGATATATTCAGTATGAAATGCAAGCAGAACATCCAAGTGGAGATGTCTTGGAGGCAAGAGCAGATGTGAGATCTAGATTCAGATGAGAAGGGCTTAGAGAGATCTTAGTACACCCAGAAATATTCTAAGCTACTCCTCTCTTCAAGTAGTTTTCCTATTCTTTACAATTATTTATGTTTCTTTCTGCACATCTATATAATCCACCTGTCAGTGGTATTCACAGATTGTTTATTTTGTGCAGAGAACTATACTAAGGACTTAGGAGCATACAATACTGTTGGTAGACATGATTCCTGCTCTCAAGGAGCTAACAGTCTAACAGGGAAGACAGACATTAAGATAAACTACAGAGAGGGGAAAGCAAAGAATATAAACATATGTGCATAAGTTCTGTGGGGTGCAGCATCAAAGTACTTAGTGCTTAGGCGGGTACTGTTCCAAGCACATGGGTGATCCCGAAAGGAGAGAGAATGAAGTGGAAAGATAAGAGATTGGTCAGGGAAGGCTTCCTGGAGGAGATATACTCATTGTGGCAGGAAATGTCTGTTGTATTGTTATATTGTACTCTTCCAAGCACTTAGTACAGTGCTTTGCACACAGTACATGCTCAATGAACAAGATTGATAGATACAATTTTACTAGGGATTTGAAGACGGGACTAGTGGTGGTCTGTCAGATATGAAGGAGGAGAGAATTCAGGCAGGAAGGATGATACGAGCAAGGAGTCGACAGTGAGAGAGATGAGAGATCACATGAGTAAGCTGATAGAAGATTGAAGGATAATAATAATGATGGCATTTATTGAGCGCTTACTATGTGCAAAGCACTGCTGTAAGCGCTGGAGAGGTTACAAGGTGATCAGGTTGTCCCAAGAGGGCTCACAATCTTAATCCCCATTTTACAGATGAGGTAACGGAGGCACAGAGAAGTTAAATGATTTGCCCGAAGTGACACAGCTGACAAGTGGCAGAGCCGAGATTTGAACCCATGACCTCTGACTCCAAAGCCCGTGCTCTTTCCAGTGAGCTACGGTGCTTCTTAAGATGTGGTTTGGGCTGTAGTTGGAGAGGAGCAAGGATAGCTAAGAATGAGAGAACTGGTTGAGTACCTTAAAGCTGATGGAAAGGTTTTTCTGTTTGTTGCAGAAATTGATGGACAACCATTTCAGACATTTGAGGAGTGGGGAAATGCCTGCAGAATAGTATTTTCAAAACATTATCTGGTTAACAGAGTGAAGTATGGACTGGAAAGGGGAGAACCTGGAGGCAGGGAGGTTAGTGAGGAGGTTGGTGCAGTAGGAGAGGCAGGAATAGGCAAGTGTGTGGGCCAGCATGGTAGCAGTTTGGATGGAGAGGAAAGTGCTAATTCTAGAGGTGTTGTGAAGGGAGAACCAGCAGGATTTGGTGACAGACTGAGGGCATGGGTTGGGTAAAAGAAATGAGCCAAGGATAATGCCACGTTTGCAGGCTTGCGAGACAAGGATGGTGACATTGTCTACAGAAATAGGAAAGTCAGCCTCAGAATAATTGGTTTTGGGGAACCAATAGGGACTAAAGGAAATTGTCCTTCATGCTTGAAGAAGATGCTCCCTCATGGTGATGCCTTGATCACGCTGTGTACCAGCATGCATATCATGAAATAAATCAATTTACTTCAGAAATTATCCACGTTGTGTCGAAAACCTGGCTTGGGTTGAGGAGGAGAGGATCCTGAGGGGGCCAGCCCTGGCCAAGGTATCTGCTGTTGCTACTTCTGTTGCTGGAGAAGCTGGCTGTCCCATCTGAACTTGTGGATGAGAATTGCCTAGGCCAAACCCACCAGTGGCAAGGACTAGCACAATCCATCCTGGCCCAGCTCATTGTCTTCTTGCCCCACAGGCACCTCACCATCCCAGCCCCAAATGCACATTCTCCATTCTTTCCCACAATGGGGTACGGATGGTATATAACTGTGCACACTCCCTTGATGGCAGTCAATTGGCATCTTGAGCCCAGACACCCCAACCCCTCTTTTACTTGAAATACAAATTGATTTACTTCATGATATACAACTTGCAGTAGTCAGTCAATCGTATTTATTGAGTGCTTGCTGTGTGCAGAGCACTGTACTAAGCTCTTGGGAAAATACAATAAAGTAATATAACAGACACATCCCCTGCCCAAATGAGCTTCCAGGCTAGAGGGAGAGTAAGATCAGCTTCATGCTTTTTCCACTTTGGCATTTCACTTTTTAACAGTGTATTAAAGAGAGTAAGGACAACCATAATAAGGAAACCTACATGTTCAATGGGAAATGGATAGATGGAGCAGGGCTGGGGAATCCAGCCTGTTGTCCCAGGGGGAATAAGTACCACCGAGGGAGACTTGGATTTGATGACTTCTCATGTCACCTTCCACTTTTAGAGCATCTTCGAGAAAAGGGGCCCAGTGAATTTGGAGTGCAGGCTTGTCGAGGACTTCAATTTAATTTCCTTCCTGTTTTGTTGCGAAGTTTAGGTAGATGTCTTGTGACTTAAAGTTTCTGAATTATATAGAAGATCCAGTTTCTTCTCCTTTTCGGCTTTCTCCTCCTCCTTTCCTTCATTTGCTTCTCCTCTTCCTCCTTCTCTTTTTCTTTTTCCTCCTGTTTCTCCTCTCCCCCTTTTCCTCTTCCTCAACTTCCTCCTAATTCTCCCCTCTTCCTATTCCTCCTGTATCCCTCCTTGCCCTCCTCCTTCTTTTCTCTTCCTTCTCTCTCTCCTCCTCTCCACCCCACAATCTGCCTTCCCCCATATCTACTCCATGGAAACTGTCTCTCCGAGGTCACCTTATTACCCCCTCCTCTCCAAATCTGTAAGCCCCATGCGGGATGGGGACTGTGTCTGGCCAAATTAACTTGTACCTACCTAGACAGCATTTGACATGTAGTAAGCACTTAACAAATATCATAAAGAATAAAGCATTTTTTATCTAAATATTTCTTGACTGTTCAACTTCCTTTGATGTTGTGGGCCATCTCCTTCTCTTGGAAATACTATCCAAAATGTGTTTCTCTGACACGGTCCTCTCCTGGTTCTCCTCCTACCTCTCTGGTGGTTGCTTCTTCATTTCTTTCCCTGTTTTTTACTCTACCTCCTATTCTGTAACTGTGGAAACTGAACTGCTAATTCATCTCAAAGCCAGATTTGAATAGGATGACTCTGATGGAAGCAAATTTGGAAGCGAATTCTTCCCAATACAGTATTTCACACCTACATAGCAGTTTTCATCTGAAAATACCTTTCCAAGTTTCTCTGAAGCTATACATCCACATACATGTAGGTATATATCTCACTGTTCAATTGTTTTTGTTTTTTTTTTTCTAAACAGGCGCTAATATTCCATGGTTCTCCTCCATCTGCCATATGCCGTTTATCATGGCTACTGTCTGGATGACACTATCAGTCAAGAGTATTTTTCGAGTGCTTGCTTTGAGCCAAGCACTGTACTAAGTGCTTCGGAGAATACAATAGCATTAGACCACTGGTCATTACTACAGTATTATCTATTATCTTGAAAAGAGTTCACCAAATCCCACCTATCTCCAACCCATTAACAAACTCCATGACTAACACTGTACTAAGCACTTGGGAGAGTTCAATAAAATTAGTAGCTATGATTCCTCAATTTGAGGAGTTTACAACCTAGTCTGGGAGACAGAGACTACAAATAAATTACATATAAGGAAACAGCTTGGCCTGGTGGATATTGTACAGGCCTGGGAGTCAGAAAGATCTGGGTTCTAATCCTGGCTCCACCACTTTTCTGCTGGGTGACTTGGGCAAGTCACTTAACTTCTCTGTGCCTTAGTTACCTCTTCTTTAAGATGAGGATTAAAGATTGTAAAGATTGTCCCATGTGAGACAGGGACACTGTCGACCCTGATTTGCTTGTATCTACCCCAGCGCTTAGTAAAGTGCCTGGCATACAGTACACAAGTGCTTAGTATAGTGCTAAGCGCTTAGTACAGTGCTCTGCACACAGTAAGTGCTCAATAAATATAATTGAATGAAATACCACAATTATTATTATGATTATTATAATTGTATAGGGGTAAGCAACCGAGTTTAAAGCTATTTTGCATTCTATATGCTGTTTTTAACTGCCATAGTTTGTGTGACACAACTCAGTCTCTCTCACCCTCTTCCATGTGCACTGACCTTCCAGGGTCAACCAGGAAATGAAGGGCAAAGTATAATAAAACATTGAACAGTGGATGACATGGTTTAGTACTCTGAAATAATAATAATACTAATGATGGTATTTGTGAAGTGCTTACTATGTGCCAAGCAATGTTGTAAGCACTGAGGGTAGGTACAAGGTTAATCAGGTTGCCCCATCTGGGGCTCACAATCTTAATCTCCATTTTACAGATGAGGGAACTGAGGCACGGAGAAGTGATGTGACTTGCCCAAGTTCACACAGCTGATAAGTGGTGGAGGAGGGTTTAGAATCCATGACCTCTGACTCCCAAGCACAGGCTCTTTCAACTAAACCAGGCTGCTTCTTCACTAAACCAGATTGCAGTTCTGACTCTGTAGTACACCAGTCCAGGCTAAGGCATTTTGAGAGTTTTACCATCTTGGCTTGTAGATCTGGGCGGCAGCTTATGTGATAAACAATGTAGGCGGACCCAGCCCGAAACGGAAAACGAAAGCAAATTCTTCAGTTGAACAGCTGGGCCTTTCTCGAGACGTTCCTCGGCTCCACAAACAACTTTTCCATCCTTGACCTTTTCACCATAGACTTCTCCTTAAGCAGTTACATACAGCTCTGCAAATGTTACAATGACATTTGGACTGGGCTTGAGCAATCCACATGCTACGCTTGGCTCCCCCGAGCTCTTGCCAAACTCGGGCAAGTCGGTATTAGCTTTGAGATCCTCGCCTCCCAGGGCTAGCAATAACATTTACCCGTTACAGTTTTCTCTGTCTTCAAATATTTCCCCGGCCCCACTTGTCAGTTGGGACTCCGAAGCCAGGAGTTCGGAGAGGAAAGCCCTAATTATATAATATTAGCATTTGCATTTCATTACTGATTTGGATTTTCTTTTAATCATGTTTCCCTATAAGATTTGTCTTTTATTGGAAAATTTTAATTACACCTTCTCCCCTCTCACCTCTGGCTGGAGAGACTCAAGACTGTTTTGGGAACTCATGGTGGAGTTTGCCAGTGAAGAAACAGTGAAAGTGATCTGGGCCCTTGTTAAAAGCTTATCTCGATCATTTAGGGTTTTCAACCTCAGATACAGACATCTTCAGGATTTGAAGTATGTTGGACTTACTCAAATTTGGGAGATCAAAGGGAAGAGGAAAAGGAAAGTTGGGAACATTAAAAAGTTGGGCTAGTGGAAAGAGTGCAGGACTGGGAGTCAGGAGACCTGGGTCTTAATCCCTGCTCTGCCACTTGCCTGCTGTGTGTCCTTGAGCAAGTCACTTAACTTCTCTGTGCTTCACTTTGCTCACCAGTATCACGAGAATTAAGAGCATGTTCTCCATCCCGTTTAAACTGTGAACCCCATGTGAGATGGGGATTCTATCTGATCTCCTTGTACTGTGTTTACCCCAGTGCTTTGCACATGGTAAGCACATTCCAAACACCACAGACCCAAAACACCTGATTTGAGTTTTGACATGGCCTGAACATGGGACTATTTTAAGAATTCCCATTTCTTCTGCTGCTTATTTAGAAACTCTTTGGAAGACCTAGATACTTACCCTTTCATTTTGTGTTCAGGGAGATGGTGAATACAGAGTACTTGGCTGGTAGAATGTTCAAGATGTATAGAGAAGCTGGCCTCTTTTGCCCACCACCTCATGTGCTATTCATGGGAGTGTAACCTCCTCTGTTTCACAGTGTAAACCACACACTGCCAAGGCTGCTGTGCCTCTCATGAAGTATTAAAGGCCTTAAGTGTGGCAAAGATGCCAGATAACTTGTTCTCTGTGGATTTATAATCTCCTTAGCTGTGGGCTGGTAGTATAATTTTTCATTGCTTTTCCAGGCCTATAAAAGATATTTAGGCTTTCCTTTGAAGGGAGCCCCATTAAGAAACATTTGTGCCTTAATTTAGTAGCACTCTCCCTTATTTGTAACTGGAACAGTAGGATCTATTTGTTAATTCTTTCAGTAGCAACATTTTCCATTTGGCAAGCTTGTATCAGATTTTGTCCATCATTATCATCCCCTCCACCATCAATCAGTGAAGCTAACCAATAGTAATTTTTTTTGTATGTTGTTTCGTGATATTTGGTAGGCATTTACTATGTATCAAACACCATTCTAAGTGCTGGGGTAGGACACAGTCTCTGTCCTGCATTGGGCTCACAGTCTAAGTAAGAGGGAGAACAGGTATTTAATCCCCATTTTACAATTGAGGAAACTGAGGCACAGAGAAGTTGAGTGGCTTGCCCAAGGACATTCAGCAAGCAATTGGCAGAACAGGATTAGAACTGAGGTCCAATGGCTTCCAGACCCATTGTATTTCCACTAGGCTGCTCTGCTTCCATTAATTGTTAGTATGTTATTCTGTGCAGTGCACTCTCCTAAGCACTTGCAAGAGTACAGTAGACAAACTAAGACTTGCCCCTGCCCTTAAGGAGATTAAAATGAGGTCTGGGAGACAGTCAGTGAAACAAATGCAGATGGTAGCAACAGAGTTTCAAAGTAAGTACAGAGGTGCTTCTTGCAGTGGGGACAATTGAATATCCATATGCTTAGGGGACATGGAAGTCCTGGAATGGCAGTAGCAGGGACAGTAGGGGAGAGAGATGAGAGATTCATTGGGGAAGGCCTCCTGGAGGAAATGTAATTTCAGAAAGGCTTTGAAGATATCGAGAGCAGTGATCTGCCAGATCCAAAGTGGAAGGGAATTCCAGGCAGAAGGGAGGGCATGAGGAAGAGGTCTGACAGAGAGAGACAAGAATGAGGCAAGAAGTTGATTTGAAAGGAGGAAAGGGTTTGAGCTGGGTCGTAATGGGAGAGGAGCCAGTATAAGTAGTGGGGAAAGAGCTGATTGAATGCCTTAAAACTGATGGTCAGGAATCTCTGCTCTTTGTGGAGAGGATTGGAGAGATTTTTGAGGAGTGGAGGATGTTTGCAAAACAATATTTTAGAAAAATGAGTTTACAGACAGGAGAGGGGAGGGGTTGGAGACTAGGAGGCCTGTCAGAAGGTCGATGCAGTAGTCCAGAGCAGCAGCCTGGCCAAGTGGAAAGAGCACAGGCTTGGGAGTCAGAGGACCTGTGTTCTAATCCTGGCTCCGCCATTGGTCTGCTGTGTAATCTTGGGCAAGTCACTTCACTTCTCTGGGCCTCAGCATCCTCATCTGTAAACCTAGATTATGGAGGGAGATGGAGTGGAAGTGGAGGCAGCATGCAAAAATGACCCATTTGAGGAGTTTTGACATGAATGGTAGGAGGGAGATTGGGTGATAGCTGGAAGATGCAGTGTGGGTGAGAGTGTGCCTAGGAGAGACAGGGGTGCATTAAAGTGTGTTAAGGGTAGGAGCCATTTCAGAGTGTACAGTTGAAGATGCTAGTCAAGAAGGGTAGAAGACAAACACACATACACAAAGGAATCAATCATCAGTTTGAGTAACCTGTATTGTCCCCAAGAAATGTGTGTCTAATGGGAAAGATAACCAGTTGCACAATGCTGAATGGCTAAAAGATACATATATTCAACAGAAGCAAGTAAATTAATGAATAGCTAATAAATGTGAATAAATGTGAGTGCTTAGGTGCCTGATGAGATTGACTTGTTTTATGCTGTTGAGTGGTTTCCGACCCATAGCAACTCCATGGACACAGCTAGGTGACATTGTAGAAGGACTTTGAAGGAGTGGGGTGTGTGTTTTGGTGAAGCTGAGCAGAGAGGCTGTTCCAAGCAGGAGGAAAGTCTTGAGCAGTGGCAGAGAGGTGGAGAGTTTTGACTATGATTATCAGATGGTTAATTTTGGGGATTTTAATGAGTTTATTTCTCAGTCATGATCTCGATAAAGTGGATCAGTTGGGTAGGGTCTTGATGACAGTGGAAGGCAATAGAACTCCCAGTGTGCTTTTGGTGATGACTTGAAGTGGAGTAGTTGTGCAAAGAATGGATGGAAAAAACAAAACATTTGAAGATGCACTATGAGGCAGCCTGGAGGAATGTGATGACAACTCATCGCTTGTGCTGTCACTGTAGGCTGTAATCAGGTACAGATCAGCTCCAGTGGAGCATTTGTAACTCTCAGTTCATGAGGCTCAAAGTCAGGGTTCTTATGTAGAAACAGATTGCCTAGTCTCACTCCCCTGTGTGATCCATAGCCAAGAATTCAGGTCACTGCTTGGCCTATACGGTTCTGCCTACCCTCATAAAGAATTATCAGCAGCTGTTAGCCCAGTGGAAAGAGCATGGACCTGGGTTCTAATCTCAACTCTGCTTCTTGCTCATTTTGTGACCTTGAAAAAGTCACTTAACTTCTCTGGGCCTTAGTTCCTTCATCTGTAAAATGGGGATAAAATACCTATTCTCCATCCCTCTTAGACTATGAGCACCATGTGGGATGGGGACTGTGTCCAATCTGATTATCATGTTTTCTACCTCAGGGTTCAGTTCAGTGTTTGGCACATAATAAGCAAAAAACAAACACCATAATCATTTTTGTTATATTATTATTTGCAAAGACATGTTTATAATGGTGTCACACATTTGAATGTTTGCAAAAGAAATCAATGGCAAAGATGTATTTCATCTTCCTTCTTTTTTCTTAAGGCACACTGAAATCAATACTGTTCTTTGGGATTTACCTCTCTCATTCAGACCCCAGGACCATACTCATTTGCCTCCCTTACTCTGGAGACTCTGTGACCTTTGGACACTTGATATTCGCCCCAACCCCACAGCATTTATGTACATACCATTCAGTTATATTATATATATTATAGTTATATATTCATAGTTATAATATATTCATTTATATAATAATTTACTTTTTCATATTAATATCTGTTTCCCCTCTAGACCATAAGCTCCTTATGGGCAGGGAAAATGTTTGCTAATTCTGTTGTACTCTCCCAAATACAGTGCTCTGCACATAGTAAGTGCTCAGTAAATACCATTGGTTGTTTGATTGGGACTATCATTGTTTAGCTCATCTCTGTCCTAGCTCAAAACAAGGAGGAGTAAAGCCAAGAACAGGGCTTCTGTGACCAAACCAACATTAGCCCTGGTTATAATTTAAACTGCTTGGAATTTCAAGTTCTGTTGCCTTGAGTGATGCAAAGCACAGATTTAGACTTTGGCACCCTTTCTCCAGGAAATCTGTAGGTTGAATGTCAGCTTTGCATGAGAGGGGAAATAGTCTGCCTGCTTTAAATCTGTAAGAACAAGATTAAGTCACTGATGGTAGCAAGTCCATAGCAGAGGCAGAGGGAGACATGCATAGGTGCAAGAAACCCCCAAGAGATATGTTCCCAGGTTTTTGATCTCTATTTCTACCTCCCTGCAGAGCTAGTGGGGTGTCATGTAGAATCATTGCTTTATACACTAAATTTAAAATTAGATCTGGCAAAGCCCCAGATCAGGAAGCTCATTGCTCATAATAGCATATCGACTTTCCCAGATTTCTGGCATTTGTTCACAATAGCACATTGGTGATGATCTCCTCTCCTGCTGGTTCCTCCCTTTCCTCTCACCTTGCCTCCCAGGTCTCAAGTTCTGAGTTTGGGATTTCCTGGAAAGCGGGGGTTTATTACCTACAAGGGAAGCAATGTTCTTTCTCTGATGAACATTTCAGGGGGCGATCTGGATGTCCTGATGAAGACCTTTTTGTAACATTCTTGATTAGAGAGAGAAATGTAACTTGTGTGACATTCTTGATTAGAGAAAGAGATTTTTCTCCTTTGCTCCTTACTCATTTCTCTTCCACAGCATTGTTTCAATATCATTCACCCCTATTCTCTTCATGGGCCTTAGAGCTTAAATCAATACATTTTATTTACTGAGCACTTACTATGTGCAAAGCACTGTACTAAGTGCCTGGGAGAGTACAATGCAACGGAGTTGGTAGACATGTTCCCTTGCCCACAACAGTTTACAGTTTAGAGAGGGAGACAAGAGTAACAGTAAAGTGGTGGCTAGAGTTTGGGTCCAGGAGTCAGAAGGACCTGGGTTCTAATCCTGGCTCTGCCACTTGTCTGCTGTGTGACCTAGGCAAGTCACTTAACTTCTCTGTGCCTCAGGTACCTAATCTGTAAAATGGGGATTAAGACTATGAACCCCATGTGGGACAGGGACTGTGTCTAACCTGATTACCTTGTTTATATCCCAGCTCTTAGAACAGTGCTTGGCACATAGTAAGTGCTTAACAAATACCATAAAAAAAAGACAATGCCAAAGCTGAAACTCAATATGTGTGCCTTCAGGGTCAGAGAGAATGTTTTCCCCTCAGAACTGGGGTGAGAATTAGAAGCTATCTCTAATGCTAACCATCTCACTGTGCCTTGATCTCATGTATCTCACCACTGGTCCCTCTCTCACGTCCTTCCTTTGGCCTGGATCACCCTCTCTCCTCAAATCCAACAGCCAATTACTCTCCCCTCATTCAAAGCCATATTGAAAGCACATCTCCTCCAAGAGGCCTTCCCTGACTAAGCCCCCCTTTCCTCTTCTCCCACTCTGGTCTGAATTGCCCTGACTTTCTCCCTTTCTTCATCCTCCTTCCAGCCTCAAAGCACTTATGCGCATATCTATAATTTATTTATATTAATGTCTGTCCTCACCCCCCAACTCCAGACTGTAATCTCATGTGGGAAGGGAATGTGTCTGTTTATTGTTATATTGTACTCTCCCCAATGCTTAGTACAGTACTCTGCACATAGTAAGATCTCAGTAGATATAAATGATTGAATGAGTGGGAGATGTTGTGACAGGCAACTCTTGGGTCTCATCATCTCAAAGGTCACCAATGACCTCCTGCTTGCCAAATCCAACGGCTCATACTCTGTCCTAATCCTCCTCGACCTCTCAGCTGCCTTTGACACTGTGGACCACCCCCTTCTCCTCAACATGCTATCTGACCTTGGCTTCACAGACTCCGTCCTCTCCTGGTTCTCCTCTTATCTCTCCGGTCGTCCTTTCTCAGTCTCTTTTGCAGGCTGCTCCTCCCCCTCCCATCCTCTTACTGTGGGGGTTCCCCAAGGTTCAGTGCTTGGTCCCCTTCTGTTCTCAATCTACACGCACTCCCTTGGTGACCTCATTCGCTCCCACGGCTTCAACTATCATCTCTACGCTGATGACACCCAGATCTACATCTCTGCCCCTGCTCTCTCCCCATCTCTCCAGGCTCGCATCTCCTCCTGCCTTCAGGACATCTCCACCTGGATGTCTGCCCGCCACCTAAAGCTCAACATGTCGAAGACTGAACTCCTTGTCTTCCCTCCCAAACCTTGTCCTCTCCCTGACTTTCCCATCTCTGTTGACGGAAGTACCATCCTTCCCGTCTCACAAGCCCGCAACCTTGGTGTCATCCTCGACTCCGCTCTCTCATTCACCCCTCACATCCAAGCTGTCACCAAAACCTGCCAGTCTCAGCTCCGCAACATTGCCAAGATCCGCCCTTTCCTCTCCATCCAAACTGCTACCCTGCTCATTCAAGCTCTCATCCTATCCCGTCTGGACTACTGCACCAGCCTTCTCTCTGATCTCCCATCCTCGTGTCTCTCTCCACTTCAATCCATACTTCATGCTGCTGCCCGGATTATCTTTGTCCAGAAACGCTCTGGGCATATTACTCCCCTCCTCAAAAACCTCCAATGGCTACCAATCAATCTGCGCATCAGGCAGAAACTCCTCACCCTGGGCTTCAAGGCTGTCCATCACCTCGCCCCCTCCTACCTCACCTCCCTTCTCTCCTTCTACTGCCCAGCCCGCACCCTCCGCTCCTCCACCGCTAATCTCCTCACCGTACCTCGTTCTCGCCTGTCCCGCCATCGACCCCCGGCCCACGTCATCCCCTGGGCCTGGAATGCCCTCCCTCTGCCCATCCGCCAAGCTAGCTCTCTTCCTCCCTTCAAGGCCCTGCTGAGAGCTCACCTCCTCCAGGAGGCCTTCCCAGACTGAGCCCCTTCCTTCCTCTCCCCCTCGTCCCCCTCTCCATCCCCCCCATCTTACCTCCTTCCCTTCCCCACAGCACCTGTATATATGTATATATGGTTCTACATATTTATTACTCTATTTATTTATTTATTTATTTTACTTGTACATATCTATCCTATTTATTTTATTTTGTTGGTATGTTTGGTTTTGTTCTCTGTCTCCCCCTTTTAGACTGTGAGCCCACTGTTGGGTAGGGACTGTCTCTATGTGTTGCCAATTTGTACTTCCCAAGCGCTTAGTACAGTGCTCTGCACATAGTAAGCGCTCAATAAATACGATTGATTGATTGATTGATTGATTGATTGATCATCTCAGATCTGAGGTGACACAAAAGACAGGCCAGCCAAAGACATCTGAGCAAAGGAGTTCTCCCAGCCCCAGAGGCTGTGATCTCCATGTGGGACAGGGACTGTGTCCAATCTGTTTATATTGTATCTATTCCATTGCTTAGTACAATGCGTGACGTATAGTAAGCTCTTAAATATCACACAAAGAAAGAAAATGGGACCTCATTTATATGTCAAGTGGTATCTTCAGTTCCTAATTCTTTCCCAGTGTTACTCGCCTTCTTGTCTTTACCCAATCAATTGCATGCCTAAGTAATACAAGGATTATATATTGCCCTTCGTTATCATCTCAGGTGCCTCAACATGGTCCGATAGGCTCAGATTACTCACTTTGGGGTTTTTTTTTTGTTTGTTTTTTTAAATGTCAGAGAACATGTAGAACTTTTCCTCAGGGGCCAGACAGCAAGATTGGGAGAGGGAAGATATTAACCTTGTGATGGGAGACAACAAAAATTGATTCAACAATTTTGTCTTCCCAAGTCAATAAACAAGCAATCAGGGCCAAATGTAGATATTAAATGTCACAACAATTAATCATGTTAATCATTCTACCCCAAGAAGGATGAGGAATGTGTGAATTAAGGTGGAAATGAACTTTAGGGATGATAGAGAGAAAAAGGGAGAAGAGAGAGAGAAAGAGACCCCCAATTATTGATTTTAAGCCCTGGGGCTGGAAAGGGGATGATAATTTTTAGTTGATGGGGAATGGAAATCCACAGGCTTCAAAGAGCAAAACAGACCACAAAGCACCCATCTCTAGACTATGAGCCCGTTGTTGGGCAGGGACTGTCTATATGTTGCCAAATTGTACTTTCCAAGCACTTAGTACAGTGCTCTGCACAAGGTTAGTGCTCAATAAATACGATTAAATGAATGAATGAAATGCTTTGGCCCTTATTGGACGCTCTCAGATTAGGTCAAAATCCTGGGCTAAGCCAGGTCTAGCACCATCCAGGTCAAACAGTTATGAGGTGATCATCCCTTCCCCATGGCATTAGACTTGTGAGACAATATGCCTTGGATTTGTTTAAAAAAAAAATTTCTGTGCCCATTTTTCCTGTTTATCCAGAGTGACCTAGTGGGAGAAGTGCAAGCCTAGCATAGGAGTCAGGAAACTTAGGTTCTAGTCCATGCTACTTTTCTGCTGGGTGGCATTGGGCAAGTCAGTTAAAAATCTCTGTGATATGGTAATAAGATAAATGTTCTCCCTCCCCCTTAGACTGAGAGTCCCATGTGGTACAGACACTGTGTCTGATCTGCCTGTCATGTATCTTGCCTATGTTTAATATATGGCTTGGCACATAGTGAGCACTTAAACCACAATTATTATTCTACCCATTGGTAGGAATGGAATGGGGACACTGTTCTGGCTGCTGTTGTTCTCCATACTTCTTGAATCTCAGGAAAGAAACCTCAGGCAGTCATTGTAGCAGGAGAGTTTGTCTTCCATCAAGGCAGTCTGCTAGTTTTCACAAGGCTGTGTATGAGAGAATCTGGATCCAAATTGGGTGTAGATGTCAATTCACTCCAGGAATAAGAAAAAGGAGCAAAGCAATTGTGCCTTCTACCTTGTTCTCTTCTTGACTGGTCTCAGGATCTCCACATGAGTCAGGCCCCATGACCCCCATCCCCTTCCCCTCTCTCCCACCTACAAAAACCATAGTATTTCATAGTAATTATAGCATTTATTAAGCAAAACTTTTGTCCATGTCTTCCCACTCCTCAAAACCTCCAATATTACCCATCCATCTCTGTGTCAAACAGAAATTCCTTACTATTGGCTTTAGCCCTCTAGACTGTGAGCTTGTTTTGGTCATGGAATGTGGCTACCAACTCTGTTATATTGTACTCTCCCAAGTGCTTAGTACAGTGATCTGCACACTGTAAGTGCTCAATAAATATGATGATTGAGTCTTAATTGGCTCTCCCCCACCTTTCTTACCTCTCTGATCTCCTACTACAACCCAGCCCACACACTTCACTCCTCTAAAATCAACACACTGACTGTGTCTCCATGTCTTCTGTCTTGCTGCTTATTCCTTGCCCGTATCCTCTCTCTGGCCTAGAACCTCCTTCCCCTTCATATCCGAAAGATCATCACTCTCCATATATTCAAAGCCTTATTAAAATGACATCTCCTCTAAGAAGTCCTCATTTCCTCTATTTGCCCACCCTTCTGTATCTCCTATGCACTTGGATATGTATCCACTAAGCACTTTGATACTCCCCCCGACACTCAGCCCCATGGCACTTATGTGGATAACCTTTTACTCTGTCATTTCCCCTACCTGTAATTTATTGGACTGTCTGTCTCCCCCTCTAGATTATAGGCTCCTTGTGGGCAGGGATCACATCTACCAATCCTATTGTGTTGTATTCTCCCAAGTGCTTAGTATAGTGATCTGATCAATAAGTGCTCAATAATAATAATAATTATAGTATTTGTTAAGCACTTATTATGTGCCTAGCACTGTTCTAAACTCTGGGGTAAATATAAGGTACTCAGGTTCTGCAATGCAGGGCTCACAGTCTTAATCCCCATTTTACAGATGAGGTAAGTGAGGCACAGAGAAGTATAGTGATTTGCCCATGGTCACACAGCAGACAAGTGACAGAGCTGGGGTTAGAACCCACATCGTCTGACTACCAAGTCTGTGCTCTTGCCACTAGGCCATGAATACCACTGATAATTGATATTCCTAACACTGGTATAGATACAAGATACTCAGGCCACACACAGTCCTTGTTCCTCATGGGGCTCAGAGTATAAGGGCAAGGGAGAATAGACAGTGCATCCCCATTTTCAGATGAGGAAACTGAGGATCAGATAAGTTAAATTACTTGCCCCTAGATCACACAGCAGGAAAGTAATAATAATAATATAATAATGATGGCATTTATTAAGTGTGTACTATGTGCAAAGCACTGTTCTAAGCGCTGGGGAGGTTACAAGGTGATCAGGTTGCCCCATGGGGGGCTCAGTCTTCATCCCCATTTCACAGATGAAGGAACTGAGGCCCAGAGAAGTGAAGTGACTTGCCCAAAGTCACGCAGCTTGACAAGTGGCAGAGCCGGGATTTGAACCCATGACCTCTGACTCCAAAGCCCGGGCTCTTTCCACTGAGCCATGCTGCTTCTCTAAGTGGCAGAATCAGGATTAGAACCCAGGCCCTCTGACTCCGAGGCCAGCTCTCAAATCTGACAGTTACTCTCCCTGCCTTCAAAGCCATATTGAACGTATATCTCCTCCAGGAGGCCTTCCCTGACTAAGCCCTCCTTTCCTCTTCTCCCACTCCCTTCTGTGTCACCCTGACTTGCTCCCTTTATTTGTCCCCCTTCCCAGCTTCACAGCACTTTTGCACATACCTGTAATTTATTTATATTAATGACTGCCTTCCCCTCTACCTTTCAAGCTCGTTTTGGGCAGGGAATGTTATATTGTACTCTCCCAAGCGCTTAGTAAAGTGCTCTGCACACAGTAAGCGCTCAATAAATACGATTGACTGACTGGGTCACTGCTAATTCATTCCTTCATTCAATCGTATTTATTGAGCACTTACTATGTACAGAGCACTGTACTAAATTCTTAGTTGTGCTTAAATTAAGCGCTAAGTGTGGCTGATCTTGGCCCATACGCAGTTGTTTATGCATCACCACTGTCCCAGGGGGCTTCCATAAAGTGGTGAATGTGTAAATATGTATGGTTGTGTGTGCCTTAGCCCAGAGCCCTATCCTACCAGTTTCAGTTGAGCATGGCATGATCCGCCCTCCCTTGGGGACTCTCTGCTTTTCTCTCTCTGGCTTTCCTTCATCATCATTATCATCCCCAACATCATCTACCAGAGGAAGTAGAGGATGTAAGCAACATCTGCTGCACTCCAGCCATTCCTTAAATGAAGCCACATTAAACTCACGACCCACCTGATCAGTGATAGTGCTGACCACAGTAATGTTGCCCTGAAGCATACCCTCAGGTAGTCTGCCCTGAGCATCCAGTGAGCAGCCTCACCCAGTTTGATTTGATTTAGCATTCTGTGTTTGGAAACTCGATATTGGATCTCTAGTCCTAGGGTCTGATTGTATGTGCTTTGTCTAGCCTCAAAAGAGCATTTAGGGAGCTGGGGTTCAAAATCTTTGCTCTTCTGTTCTTCCTCTCAGTGAAAGAGCCCAGGCTTGGGAGTCAGAGGTCATGGGTGAAGTACAGTGCTCTGCACACAGTAAGTGCTCAATAAATGCGATTGATTGATTGATGGGTTCTAATCCTGGCTCTGCTACATGCCTGCTGTGTGAATTTGGGCAAATCACTTAACTTCTCTGTGCCTCAGTTACCTCATCTGTAAAATGGGGATTAAGATTGTGAGCCCCATGTGGTACAACCTGATCACCTTGTATCCTCCCCAGTGTTTAGAACAGTGCTTTCCACATAGTAAGTGCTTAACAAATGCCATCATTATTATTTATTTTATTTTTTTCCTCTGATTTTCTCTCTTCACTCATGTTCACTATATCCGCTTTCTCCTGTTTATAGGGATTCTTTCAGAAACATCCTCTTCTCCCTTATCCAGTCAATCAGATTGTACACTCCTTGTGGGTAGGGATCAGCTCTACCAAATTGCTTGTAATGTGCTTCCCAAGAGCTTAGTATAGTGCTCACCACACAGCACTCAATCTTATTTATTGAGCACTTACTGTGTGCAGAGCACTGTACTAAGCATTTGGGAGAGTACAATATAACAGAGTTGGTAGACACTCTCCCTCCCACAATAATTAATACCTTTGATTGCTACTTATTGAGCCTTTATTGGGTGCAGAGCACTATACTGAACGTTTAGGCTAGAACAGTACAGTTGGTAGCTAAGATCACCGCCCTCAAGGAGTTAACTCTCTGTCTTGGAGAGAAAGACACTAGAAGAAATTACAAATAGGGATAGCCTCTGAGTTTTTAAAGATATGAGCCTAAATCCTGTGGTGGGGGCCACGGGGATCATTCTACCAACTCTTGTATTTTCCCAAGTTCTTAGTACAGAGTGCTGCACACAGTAAGCAATCACCATGGCCTAGTGAAAAGACCAAAAGAGCACAGACCTGGGAGTCAGAGGACCAGGATTTTAATCCCAGTTCTGCCAATGGCTTGTTGTGTGATCTTGGGCAAGTAATTTAACTTCTCTATGTCTGTTTCCCCAATTGTAAAATGGGGATTAAATACCTGTTCTCCCTCCAACTGAGATGGTGAGCCCCATGTGGGACAAGGACTGTGGCCAACCTAATTATCTTGTATCTACTCCAGTGCTTAGGACAGTACTTGACACACAGTAAGTGCTTAACAAATACCATGAAATAAATACCGTTCATTGATCATTGAGTGAATGCCAGTCCTCTTGGAACTTGGACAACGGTGCAGGAAAATGAAGCAAAAAAGACTAGGGGGAGGCAGGGCATAATTTAGTTGAAAGAGTAAGGACAGGGAACCTAGATGCTAATCCCAGGCCTTTCACTTGTCTGCTGTGCGACCTTGGGCAAGACACTTAACTTCTCTGGGCCTCAGATTCCTATAAATTGTGGATTAAATACTTATTTATCCCCATCCCTTAGACTGTGGGCCCCATGAAGGACAGGGCCTGTGTCTGACCTGATTATCTTGAGTCTACCCTGGCACAGTGCTTGGCACATAGTAAATGCTTAATATTACCACAAGTATTCGTTTGCTGATTGGGGGAAGAGAGATTAGGATGTGGGTAATCAGATGGCAGTAGATTCTTATATCTTCCCCTGAAGCCCTCCAGATTCCCACTAGAAATGTAGGGTGTAAGCTCCCCTCTAGACTGTTAGCTCCATGGGGCCAGGGAACATATCTACCAACTCTGTTGTATTGTACTCTCCCAAGTGCTTAGTACGGTGCTGTGCACACAGTAAGTACTCAGTAAACACCACTGAAAGACATTGATTGGAGAATCAGATCCTGTCAGTGTGTGTTTCTAGACAATTATCAGAATCAGAGTATCTTTCCTGTTATTTTATCTCACCTCTGAATTCTGCCAGTCGCATCAGTGCAAGGTTCCTTTTATATTAAAAACATTTCAGATTACGAGATGATCAGTATCTCCTCTACCATTTTTGTTTGCCCCAACTCTCCTTTTAGCCAAACACCAATGCTAACCAATCAACAGCTCCCTCTCTTGGGCCAACCCCCCTCTGAATCTATGCCCTACACCAAAATCTCACTGACAACCTATTCTATGAAGGAGGCCCCCTGCATTTTCAGCACTTCCTCTGCACCCAGTAACAGAATTGCTTCTTCTTAGCATACACATATTGACATTCCACAGAAACACACATAGAGCCATAAGCAACCAGTCAATGCAGAACACATCTGAATTGAATATATCAAGAGAGTCATTTCATGGTTGACTGAAATTTCCAATACAATTCCCTCTAAAAGGAGCTTGTGTCCGTATGTGGATATAAGTGTTTTATAAATATATACATATATATACATCCTGCTGTGGGTAGCAGAATAATGCTCAAATGATTGCAGCTTGATACATTTCAAAATTTTCCAAATAATGATGGCAGTGCTTGGCAAAGTAGAATCCAAACCACCCCAATAGATGGATGCAGTGTCCCCAGAGAAGGACGATATATCTGCAAATGACTTCATGGTCATATCAAAGCAGGTTTATAGAAATAAGAAACTCTAGATACTTCCAGAAAGGCGACCACAATATCTTGAAGAGACACTGGGCAATGTCAGTAATAATAATAATTGTGCCATTTGTTAAGCACTTACTATGTGCCAGGCACTGCACTAACTGCTGGGCTGGATACAAATTGGGTTGGGCACAGTCCCTGCCCAATGTGCGGCTCACAATCTCAATCCCCATTTTACAGACGAGGTAACTGAGGCACAGAGAAGTGAAGTGACTTGCCCAAGGTCACATAGCAGATAAATTGTGGAGCTGGATTAGAAACCATGACCTTCTGACTCCCAGGCCTATCCTCTACTCTATCCACTACACCCTAAAACAAACCAGGACTGATTTAACACAAAGAGTTACTTGTAGCCAAACAATCCCTTGTTAACACTGTGCAGTAACTAATGGCCAAATTTATTTTGCTTTATTTTTATATTTTATGGTAATTGTTATGTGTTTACTATGGGCCAGGCACTGTATTAAGTGCTGGGGTAAACACAAACAAGATAATCAGTTTGGACACAGTCCATTTCCCACATGGGGCTCACAGTCTTAATCCCCATTTTACAGATGAGGTAACTGAGGAACAGAGAAGAGAAGTTAAGTGACTTGCCCAAGGTCACATAGCAGACAAGTGTCTGAGCCAGCATTGGAACACTTGCATAAGGGAGCTTCTTTGAAGTCCAGGAAATCAGTCCTCACCATTCTCAATCAATAAAAGATGTGTCTTCCCTGAATTGTTCCATATTGGGCATTGTGGTATTCTGTTGTGTGCACATTTCACTGTGATATTTATTTGTAGGCTTTGAAGCAAGGTAGAGTCATACCAGGTCATTCTTCCAACTTGTGACTCTTTGCAGGTGACTGGGGATAGGAGAAAGTGATTGTTCAGAAAATAGTGTTGTTTCAGTCAAACAAGGCACAAAGAGGTGATGCTGTCTCAGGTGTAAAGCTGAAGTCTCACCACCTGTGGTCCTGAGAATATTCTGGCTCTTTTTCAAGTAATTTTTGCTAGCTTCTATGCCCTTGACCCACTTCAATAATTGCACTCTTACTCTGAACTATCCTTGTGGGTTCAGAGAAACAGTAGGGATTTTTTTTTCCAGCTTGAATTTGTGGTATAGGGCTATTACTGGCTGCTGGGCTTTGTCCTGGAAATGGTTGGGGTTTTGGTCATATTGGTTTTGGGAATAGGGGTAGACTTTACTGACTTTGCTTTTCAGTGAAACATTGGTATTTTTTTGTGTTGAGAAAATAATAATAATAACGTTTTTAAGTGCTTATTATGTACTAAGCACTGGAATAATAATAATAATAATAATAATAATAATAATGGTATTTAAGTGCTTACTATGTGCAAAGCACTGTTCTAAGCACTGGGGAGGTTACAAGGTGATCAGGTTGTCCCATGGGGAGCTCACAGTTTTAATCCCCATTTTACAGATGAGGTAACTGAGGTACAGAGAATAATAATAATAATAATAATAATAATGGCATTTATTAAGCACTTACAATGTGCAAAGCACTGTTCTAAGCACTGGGGAGGTTACAAGGTGATCAGGTTGTCCCACGGGGGGCTCACAGTCTTAACCCCTATTTTACAGATGAGGGAACTGAGGCACAGAGAAGTGAAGTGACTTGCCCAAAGTCAGACAGCTGGCAATTGGCGGAGCCGGGATTTGAACCCATGAACTCTGACTCCAAAGCCCGTGCTCTTTCCACTGAGCCACGCTGCATAGATACCAGATAATCAGGCCAAACTGTCATGGGAACTTGGCAGTAACATAAGGGAACAGGATTGACTTAAACTACCCAACCTTAAAGAAGGAAGGTCCATTGGAGGGCAGTTATTGCACTGTTTCTCTAAGAGTTCCACTGCCATTTGTTCAAGTGGTATACTAAGCTGCATGGTCCAGTGGTCTGACCCACTAATGGCAGTCTTTAGGTTCTCATGAATAAACAGAAAGACTCCCCTAAAGCTGGGTGAGTGGTCAGAAAGCTGTCAGATGAGCGTCAGGTTGATCTTGTTCAGGATAATGCAGCTAGGAAAAAATAATTCAAACTTCACTATTTAATGGTGGCCAAATAAACTATCAGTCTCTAGGGCTGTAATCAACCAGAGTATATTTCAGCCCCAATCAAAGGCTTCCCATGCCTAACAGGTTTTTGGTCTTACCCCCTAAAATGATCTCCAGTCCAAGTTTCCTCCCTACAGACAATTCCCTCCCCATGAGGAAGTTAAGTTCTTAGCTAAGGAAGCTTGTGACCTCCTCTCAGTCCTGTCTAGCACACCAGCTCAGGTATTGACAATTCCAGGTGTGAGTTCCATCCCCTGGGCTTGGAATGCCCTCCCTCTGCCCATCCGCCAAGCTAGCTCTCTTCCTCCCTTCAAGGCCCTACTGAGAGGTCACCTACTCCAGGAGGCCTTCCCAGACTGAGCCCCTTCCTTCCTCTCCCCCTCGTCCCCCTCTCCATCCCCCCCATCTTACCTCCTTCCCTTCCCCACTGCACCTGTATATATGTATATGTTTGTACATATTTGTTACTCTATTTATTTTACTTGTACATATCTATCCTATTTTATTTTGGTAGTATGTTTGGTTTTGTTCTCTGTCTCCCCCTTTTAGACTGTGAGCCCACTGTTGGGTAGGGACTGTCTCTATATGTTGCCAACTTGTACTTCCCAAGCGCTTAGTACAGTGCTCTGCACACAGTAAGCGCTCAATAAATACAGTTGATGTTGATGATGAGTTCTGAGGAGATGGCAAGCTAGAGGAACAAAGATCTCTACCATGTTAGCCTTGCCTCTTTGGGTGTTCTATGGTGCCAGCACAAAGTAAGCTTTCAATAAATACCAGAATGATAAGGACTCCAGGCACCTTCACTGCCAAACCAGATTTCTGGGAATGAAAGGAATTCTTCAACGGGGCCTAGGTTGGTGGTTTAATCAAAATTGAGATGTGGCACATGCTCTGGGGTCACAGATCTCTAGGGAAGTCCCGAACATGGGCTGACTCCTTCCAGTTCTCCCTCTAGCAAACTGGCATAGTAGCTGCATTTTACTGCAGATCCCTGCACAGGCTAAACAATCAATGGGGTTTGTTGTGTGCAGAGCACTGTGTTGTGCTCTTATGGGAGAAGAGTTGGAAAACCCCATCCTGGCCCGCAAGGAACTTAATATCTAGACAATAAAATAAATTACAGAGAAGGGAAATGGGATCTACAAATATATATGTAAGTGAAGTGGGGTGAGGTGATTATCATAGTGCTCAGGGGATGCAGACCCACATACATAGGTGATGCAGATGAGAGGGAGAATAGGATGGGGAAATTAAAGATAAGTCAGGGAAAGCGTCATTGAGGGGTTATGATTTTAGTAGATATGAAGATAAGGAGAACTGTGGTCTGACAGATACAATAATAATAATAATAATAATGATGGTATTTCCTGAGCACTTACTATGTGCCAGGCACTGTACTAAGCACTGGGATGGATACAGGCAAATTGAGCTGGACACAGTCCCTGTCCTACGTAGGCCTCACAGTCTCAATCCCCATTTTACAGATGAGGTAAGTGAGGCAAAGAGAAGTGAAGTGATATTCCTAAGGTCACATGGCAGGCAAGTGGCAGAGCTGAGATTAGAACCGATGACCTCCTGACTTCCAGGCCCATGCTCTATCAGTTTGCCATGCTACATCCTTCTCATGATATGAAACAGGACAAATGAGCAAGGGTTTGGTGGTGAGAGAGATGAGATTGAGGTATAGTAAGTAGGTAAGGTGGTGTCAGAGGATGGATAAATACTATTGATCAGTTGATTAACTCATTTCACTTTTTGTATCCTGCTTTGGGCCAGGTATTGGAACCATATTGGTACCACTGGTCTGTCTCTCACCCTAGACTGTAAACTCGTGGGCAGGGAACGTGACTATCAACCCTTTGGTATTGTACTCTCCCAAGAGCTTAGTTCAGTGCTCTGCACACCGTAAGTGCACAATGAATGAGATAAGTAAATAAGATTTATTGGTAGCTTCTACCACTCTTCTCATTTCTTACTTCCTCTCTCCTTGCCAGAGGCATCCATTCTGAGCTACGATGGAAGCATGTACATGAAGATCATCATGCCCATGGTCATGCACACAGAGGCCGAGGACGTTTCCTTCCGCTTCATGTCTCAACGTGCCTACGGCCTGCTGGTTGCCACCACCTCACGAGACTCGGCTGACACCTTGCGTCTGGAGTTGGATGGAGGACGGGTCAAGCTCATGGTTAACCTAGGTATTGTATGAAGAACCCCCTGTTCTTGGTTTGGGCTTGTGTCCTTTTTATTTAATTTTCTTTGTATTTTCTGTTGGTTTGATTGGATAAGATTAGTTATTTTTATTTTTGAAAGCTAGCTACTGAAGTTTTGTTAACAAGCCCAAGGAAAAAAAAAGAAAGCAAAACAAACTCTCCTGTGTTGCTGCATGGAGTTTTGATGTCAATTTCTGGTTATGGACGGTGGTGATTTCTTTAATTTTTTTTCTGTTCTTTGGAAACTAAAATCTTTATTTTTTAAGTTTCCTTTCTGGTTTTTTGGAACTGGTTAGCTTTGTGTAAGACATGCTACTTTGGTCCATCTTTTGATCAATCACATCCTCATTACACCAACTCTCTTGATTGCTGCTCAAAACAATCCAACTGAAAGCTAGTCAAAGCAGGAAGTACAGGGTGGGGGCAAAATGGCAGATGGAAATAAGGAAATGGGAAACTAGCAAACTTCAGATAGATAGTGATATTAGATTTTCACCTTTCCCAGAGCCATGAACTCCCTTCTAAATTTCTCATGGTAAATTATTTAGTATACCACATAATTGGGGTTTGCGCTACTACAATAATGATGCTGTTAGTTGTGGGTTTATAGAGTTTCTCTCCTGGGAGATAGTTACTAAAGCATTACTTCCTAAGGAAGGAGCAAATTTTTTGGCCAGATTGCTCCCTAACAATAGCCACAAAATGATTTCTAGTTTGCCCACCCTACCCCCAGACATTGCTTCTGAATGTGGAGTGAGATTCTCTAGTAGCCACTTTCTTACCTGAGTAAGAAGGGCAGATGGTCTTTCACAGTCTCTGGAGATGTGTACCTGGTGGTGTTCAGAGGTCTGCATGGATATAAGAAAGTACAGTGCCACTACCTTCTCTGGGTATTTACCTGAAACTCTCATCCAAATATGACCACTGTTAAACATCATTTTACCTTCAGAAAGATTAGAGGCCTTGAAAAGACCAAGGTTAATCAATCCAAGGGAAGATTCATTACCTTTGCTTGTCATAATAATCATTCCAATGAGGAAAGTTTGGTGCTCCAATGATACCCATTTCCCCCTTTCATCATTTGGATGTCCACTATTCCTGCATTCCTTCTCTCTGACTTATTGGATCTCCCTGTGGATCAACAGCATTTATATTGTCATCCCTGTATTAGCAGGCTGAGAAGATTCTGTCATATCAGCTGTGCTTACCTATGACAGTGCTGCCTTTGTTGGGCTTTGCTTAATTCACCCATAATGGACCCCTTCCTTTCCATACTCTCCCAGTGTCCCATTCACCAAGATTGATCACTTTGGGTGGGAGAGAGAAACGTCCTTGAAGAAATCCTCAAGCTATATCCCCTCTCCCAGTGATCCTTGTCGGGAAAACTGGAGGCCTCCAGTAGTCTGCCTGGATTGGCTGTGCTGTATTATGAAAATAAATAAGCAAAAGCTTTCTCAGCTTTGGGCTAGTGTTTTGATCCAGAATTACCAGAGGCAAGAACTGATGTAGCCTTCTGTTGAGAGCAACAGATGGATATTGGTCTCAAGACCAGCACTGAGAAACTGCATGAAAGGATTGTAGTGCTAGAGATCTGCACTCTCTCATCCTTTCCTGTCATGTACCCTCCGGGGCATGGAGCCCAGGTGAGTGGATGATCAAGGATGCAGCACATTAGAAAGGGTTTTGTCAAATGTTCAGGACCCACTCACAGCCTAAATGACCACAGCACAGTGTCAGAGTTGTTCTGTGCACTGTCACCTGAAAGGAGGTTGCCTTGGTAGCCCCTGACCCATACTTACCCACTTTCCTCCTTGTGGAATATCCCCATCAGAAACCTTCTCCACAGATGATATAGTCCTGGCAGACAGAGAACCTAGTTCTCCTGATTCCCAATTCACCCTTCCACATATCCAAAAGTCCAGACTAGGGAGGAGCTGAGGGCTAATGGAAGCAAAAATGATCTTAGTGATAAGGGAAAACAGGCCCTCAGCCCAAAGATAATCTTTCATTATGATATTCTGCCATATGAGATTTTGACTAGGACCAGTTCTAATCAGCTCTAGCATTCAATTATTTGTCCATAAAAAATTCCTAGATTATAACGCAGTCTGTAGGAAACAAAGGACTGTTTTGAGCAGTGACTTGTCTAGCTGTGTTTTGGAGTTTCTCTTCCAATTTGCCGCTTTGACAAATCAATGTCCTCTTTCTTGTCTAATTTCATTTGATATCAGTTGTTATGTGGCTCTTCATGTTTCTTGTTTGTACTTTGATTTCTTATGGTTTTGTTTTGCTCTTTTGCTGGTATTTCTCTGTGTCTTTGCATTATGTACCTCTCCCCTCATCCACCATGTTAAATCAAAAGATGGTATTCAACCCTTCAAAGGCCTGAAGCCTGCGGCCCGCATAGCAAACAGCCCTGAGAACAGAGCGTACTGAACAGCCTGCAGGGGGTAGGCATACCCCTAACACTTCCACCTGCCCCTTCCCATGTCATCCCCTCTCCAAGAACCCCTCTCCACCCTCTGAAAATGAAAAACTAGCAGCCAAAACTTTACTCTCTAGAGTCAGTAGGAAAGGCAACAATACAAAATATTTAACTGTTCACTCTATTTCTAAATAAAATGAGAAGGAAGAAGCAGATGAGAGGATGATTCAGAGCCATCAAGTCTTGGGGGAGAACATGCGATGGTTTTTTTAACAAATAATTCTCCCCTGTATTTCAGTCATTGTGTGTCAAGAGTAAAAGCTCAACTGTGAGCTTCATATCTTAGCTGAGGAGGGTGGAATGGGAGAAAAGGAGGGGAGAGCAGTGAGAGAGAGAGAGAGAGAGAGACAGGGACAGAGAGAGAGAGAGAACAGTCATAGCCATCAGCGGTACCAGAGTATGGCTCTTTTGCTCTTTCAAATTCCTGTTACTTGGAGAGTCAGTCATCTCTGGACCATCAGGACAGAAGTGGTTTCCCTGGCTTTATCCAACCTTCTTGCATTGATAAGAAACAACACTCCCACTCTTAGTGAGGACATGCAGCTTTGGACTAAGGATTGGTGTGGTTGCCATAATGTACTTCCAGTACAATTCTGACTCTTCCTGTTTTTCACACTAAATCATGGAGTCGGAAGGTTTTTGTGTTGGCACCTTCACCCCTCGATGTCTTCTGCATCACCCTCTGATGGGCTGGTGATGTCTGAACTGCAGGTTTAAATCCAGCATTCTTGTTATCTTAAAGTGAACCAATGGAAGAGCTTCAGTCTCCTTTTCTTTCCATTTCAAGTATTGTACATGCCCTTATGCACCAGCTATGCTTAAAGGCTCGGGTAAACACCCCCTGTGTCTACAAGACTAAAGATAGAGAGGTGTCTGACACAGCACATGCTTATACCCATGTGCCGTTACCAGTTTCAAATTCATCCTTTCTTCTCTCTATACTCTCAAAAACGTGGTTTGTTACCTTCCTCAGAACCCCACCCATTGGCATTTTCTTGCTGTGTGCTATTTGCATTGTACTTAAAATCTGTTCTTTCTGGCTGGGTCCTGGTTGAGGTTTCTTTAGAGGAACTGATTTCAGGAGTCCTGGCAAAGCAAATTAAGATATGTGATCCCAAATGACGGATCGTGCGACATTTTCTCTGAAAATCCAGATCATCATTTAGAGAAAGAAAAATACAAGCACTCATCATCATATACTTACACACATACACACTCTCTTTCTTCTCTGCTTTTCTCTCTGTCTTTTCCCCTTTTTTTCTAACTCTCTCTTTTTCACAGAAAAAAACATTTCAAGATTCAGGATGCTGGCCATGGTTCATTACTTGCCTGCCATAATAAATAATACCGTGATTCGATAGGACCTTTCATTTTTGCTCTCCTTTATATTTGATTACATGTATTAAAGTTGCAGCAGCCTTGAGAAGGAATGAGGAAATTGGCCTTATTACTTCTATTTTATAGTTGAAAGGAGAGAAATGATGAAGAAATAGCTGGACCCTCAAGGATGGTGAATCTGAATCCCAGTTCAAACACCAACTTGCAAGGTGTTTGCTCCAGATAAATCCAGGAATGGCCTCTCCCAACAGCCCACTCCTTCCTTACACATCCAAAACTTTTGCTCCCCTTTACCTTTCTCTAGAAGACGAGCCAGACCTAGGCAATCTCTTGCCCTTAGAAATGGCACGATGACTCTTGGCTCCACTGACTTTAGGTCAATTGAAATGAAAAACTCGGGATTTCTAATCCTAGCATCGTAGTAAGAATTCAAGGGACCTGATCAACTTCAGCATTTGCCTTTTATGCAAATCTCCTTCCTTCATATCTGCCAATCCCTTCTTTAGAAATGCAATTAAGAAGTTAGAGCAAGGATTGGAGTTTGAAACCTTGTCTTATTCCAACACTGCCTTGGACAAGTTCCCAAATGCTTGCCTGACTCCATTTCCCCATCTGTAGAAAAATACTATAAATTGTCCACATGATTAAGCTGGTACATATCTATGTACACACTCAATAAATATTATTGGTGATGATAGCAAAAGAATGATGCGGCTATTAGATGCAGCTGGAACCTTTTTCTTTTTTTTCCCTATACCTCTCAGCCTTGATGCTGGTTTAGGTTAGGACATTCTCTTCCTTGAGAACCAGATTTAAAATCCACAAATAGGTGGCTCCCTTTTGACTTGGGATTTGAGCTGGATTAAAGGAAAGGAAATCTCTCTAGTAAAAGCCAGTGGCCTCATTTTGAATCTCAACCAAGGATTCCTGAGAGCAGTTCTGCTTTGACTCAGGTCCTGAGGGAGTTCCAGGCTGTTGGGTTCATTATGATTCAATTCTTCAGATGCTGTTGCTCAAAATTTATGGCTCTTCACTATCCAAGGTATCTTGTTGCTCCTAGAAAACACTGACATTTCCTCACCCCAGGCTTTAGCTGAGTAAAATGAACAGGAGTCCAAAATAAAAAGAGGGTAGAAAAGACAAATTTAATTTTCTTTATCAGAAACCTTTGATGCTATGAAAGCTAGAACATACAGTTAAGAGAGGCTAGCTTTGGTAACCAGCCAAGATCCCCAAGCCAGAACCTCCCCCTTCTCAAGAAAAAGAAAAGAAGTCTCTGAAGTCTCTTCTGGCAGTTCCCCTATCCAGTTTCCAAGATGCTTAGCTTTTCCAAGATTAATGCCACTTTTTAGAATTCACTACGTTGGCATGAACCATTTGTTTAAACTTCTCTCCCTAGAACAGTTCATTGGTTTGGAATGAGCATCAGCCTGCCGTGATCCAGTTTTTGTCAGAGCTAAAGGAATTCCCACCTGTTAGTCTAGTGAAAGCAGGGCTGCAGGTGTTCTCTCTCTCTCTCTCTCCCTCTCCCTCTCTCTCTCTCTCTCTCTCTCTCTCTCTCACACACATCAGAGAGAGCTAACAGGTAATTGTCAGGTAATGTGTTCCCTCAATCATGGCAAAAAACCCCTACACTCCCTCTGTCCCCCAACCTCCACAAAGGGATATAGCCGCCACTGTATGGTGATCGTACCGATTGGTCCAGGGCTGTTTGCTCCCACTTTTCTGTTGCGGTTGACGACACATGACAAACCTAATCGCACGAAACCAAACCCAGATTTTCTCAAGAGACAGTTCTGTTCAGGAATAAACATGGCCCTTGCCACTCTCCTCTTCCTGATTGGCACTCTGCAAATTGGTCTGATCCGGATTTTAAACGCATAGGCTTATTCCACCCTGTTTGCTCTTGGTGTTTTTCCCTCCCTCCCTCCTACTCCCTTTAAAATGGCTTACTTTTTGAGATTCAAATGACAGCAATTCACCCTCTGGAAGCAGTCCAAAAACACTGAGGCGGATCAGCACAGCTGTATAACATAGTTCCACTCCTTTTGTCCTTTTGGTTTCCCTCCTTTCTTCTCCCCACTGCCTCCCAGTATTTGCCTGGGACTTTTTCTTTTGATCTCTGCTGGATAGTTCCCTGGTAATCAATGTGAGGTTTGGCCTCTGCTGATCCTGCTTATGTGACAAGAGCTGTCTGATTATGACCCGACTTTCAGCTTCTAGGAAGTGATGGCCAGAGATGCACTGTGCTGCTGAGATTCAGTACCCCCACTCCAAACGTCATTTCAGGGTGAACACTGTGCAATCTTCAAATTAAAATGGAGCTTTTGCATATAAAGATTGCCTCCTTTGTCCTGGAACTTTAACCTGCCTAGCCAATTCCCATTTAGACAAAAACTTTGTGTGTGTGTGTGTGTGTTTGTGTTTGCAGGCTGATTTCTTCTGTCCATTCCACCAGGTAGACAATTGAAGCTGCCCAAATATGACCCCTGTTCCACCTACCTTGACTTCTCCCTGAATGCCATAGACCTTTTCTTGGGTCTGAGCATTCAGGAAGCAAGATGAGGTTCCCCGCCTGCTGAGTGGGGCCTACGTGGGGACCTTAGAAATAAAAAGAAACTCAACAACAACAATGACAATAATAATAATTAATTTTTAAAAACCACAACCAGTTTACACCTGCCCCCTCCAAATATCCTCCAAACTCTCTGAAATCTGGGATGGGCGTTTGTGCGGTTAGCTGTTTGCAAGTGGCCATTTTATGATAGGAGATGACTAGGTGGTACTAACCCTTTCCTTACCTTTATGGACAGGGGCAACAAGCCTATGAAAATTTCTCCAGAATTTGGGGGTAATAGGAAAGAGTAGCAGGCCTGTTTTTAAGAGGAGAGCAAAGGTTAAATATTGCATGACAAACCTCGTAGTCAGATTTTTCAGATATCAGACTGTCACAGGCGGTGTATCTATGTGATCATAATACTATGAATAGCACTAAAAAGAACTAGAGTAATTGCCACATTAAAAAAAATTAAGATTTCAATAATGGAGATGGATAAAAACCTAGGGAAGACACTGGGTTGTGACTGGGATTTGATGGGGGGAAATCTGTTCCTGATTTGTGAAGGTTTTCAGAATTTCATTATTTCAATTCCAGGTCTGAAGTAGCACATAATATGAAATGCATAGTCTTTCCTAAGAAGAGAATTACTGTGTCTACCTGTGGATATATATGTATAACAGTATATCTCTCTATACATATGTATATATACATATATATATATAAATGTGTTTATATGTGTGTATATATATATATGTATCTGGATTTTCTAATATACTGTACATATACATCAACCTTTGAGCTTGTACGTACTGTATATTTATATATATATATATAAAATGGCCACATTTCTTGCGTGTGTCTGTCCCCGGAAGGGTGGACTGATTGTTTTTGGATGTCTGCAGCTGTTACCTTGAAGGATGCAATTTCATCTTTCATTTATTTTTCCCCATCTAGACTGTATCAGGATAAACTGTAACTCCAGTAAGTTTTCCCTCAAGTTTCATTTTGTTCTTAAAGAAAAAATGACTTTATTTTGTTTGCTGTTTTAAAAGCTGTTTTTTATTTTAATTTTCCTTTTTTGGCTACAGGGCTGGGTGGGAGCGGGGTTGGGGCAGGTGGGGATGACCGGTGTTGGGGAAGGTCTCAGATATCTGTCACAGAAATGGGACAAGTCCTGTTTCTCCCTGTGCCTTACTGTGTGGGCAAAAAATGAGGAGAAAGCACCTGGAGAATGTGATAAATAGAAAATGAATTTAAATGGTAATTTGTTGTCTTCGAGAAACAACCCTCAGGGTGTTGATAGAATGCATTACAGCAACTGGTCGACATATCTCCATTACCAAAATCAGCATTGAGATAATATGAAACAGGGTTCATGAAGCAGAAGGTGGCTGCTGAATCTGACATTCCTTCCCTGGCGTGTGTATGTGTGCGCACGTGCACACACACACACGTATATGTGTGGGGTTTGCGGGGAGGAAGACTCAGAATCTTCAGTGCTCAACTTCTCTTGAGACATGGAAGACATGTCGGTGGAGAAGGATACAGCCTTCTTCCTTTTTTTTCTGGTCATTGACCCCTCCCTAAGATTCCCTTCCCCAAGCTGATGTTCCTTCCAGGATTTCCTGAGGAGGGAATGCATCCACTGCTTTCCTCATTCTTGACAGCCATTTCATGGGCATAGAGGGAATTCAACTGAAATGAGTAAGAAAGAGAAAGACTTGGAGGTAAAATTGGCCAGTGTATGTCTAGGTTTGGTAGAAGGAATGTGTTGGAAGGGCATCGTGAGGAAGACAGAGAAAGAAATGAGTACTTGGGCAGAATTTCTCACCTAAATAATCATGTCAACTAGTAGTAGTAGCAGTAGTATTAAGGACTAATTGTGTGCCGAGCACTGTCCTACAGCACTATGCAAGAATGCACAGGAGGGAATTAGACTCAGTCCTTGGTCATTAGAGAGCTCACGATTTAAAAAGGGGGAGAGGGAATGGGCAACAAATCCATAAAGAGAAGTGAAACACAACAGGAGAACACCAGCAAGACAAGAGGAGCAGAATTTCAGGTTCTTCTTAGCTCAGTATCCATTGACACAACTGTGGTCACAGTGACCTCTCCAGCAGCAGCCACCCTAGACTTCCTGAGGTTCGGGCAGGTGATGCCAAGCTGCGGGTGCTTTTCTCTGTCCAGCTAAGTTGGCGGAAGGCAGGTCATGCTGGACCTGTTTCTACTCTCTTGAATGCTGCCTGCTCAGGTCCAATGGAGTGATGATTGTGAAGTCACAAAGATTCTAAAACAATCATCCCTTTCCCTTTGAAAGATTTGGTCAACATTTTGAAGTGTCCTTGGCATAGATCTAAGTATCCAGGGCTTGAATCTTGGCAAGGAAGGAGCAGCTTGGAAAGACAAACTGTTGAAACTGCCACCCAAAGCCTTTTTGTGAGGCAAATGCTTGTTAATACATAAAAAAAGAGGAAGAAAACAGAAAACATCCGATACAAGCAAGCTCATTCTAAGCCGAGTGTTTTGTTGGACTTGGCGGCTCCATCAAATTGCTTCGTTATTTTATGCAATGTCTGACTGGTTGTTCAGCTGTTTTAATTAGGTGGATCATTCTCATATTTTTTCAGTGATTTTTTTTTTTTTTTCAAACTGAATCAGGATTTTTTTGCTTGGGTGCTGAAACTCCCCTTGGAGTGAGACAGTATTTGTCGTCCTCTTTATTCCTTTATGATAGAAACATTGTTGTTATATTGTACTCTCCCAAGTGCTTAGTACAGTGCCCTGCACACAGTAAGTGCTCAATAAATACAATTGAATGATTGAATATGAATGTAGAAGAGAGAGGTGGAGTGTTTACAAGATGTTTGTGATCAGGAATTGAACGTTTTGATTGGCTACTGCCTTTCCTCTGAGTCAGTAAAAGATAGCATCCTCTGAGTTCAAACAGAAAATTGCAAGTGACTGTCTTTGCTGGCTGACCCATTTGCTGAAAGCCTCTCATTTCACCTTATTCATGATTCAAAAAAATTTTGTTTATACTATCTATGATGGACCAATCATTGAAGGTGATTGAAGGACAAAGAGCCACATATTTGTGTCTCTGCTTAATACTTTGACTCCTACCTAGGCTTTTCCTAAATAGAGCACTGAGGAAATTGTCCTAGTCTTCAAATGTGCTGTAATAATGACCATCATCAAAAAGAAAGAGAGCTAATTATAGAATCTACCCTAGTCATTTATTGCCAGTGATGTCCTGCCAGACCTTTTCTGCATTGTCTTTTGAAAATGCCGTTAACCTCGTACTCCCTGAATGCAAAATGAGTCTTCAGATAAAAAAAAAACAACAGCATGGAATGTGTTGATCCATGCAGCCTACAGATACAGGATATGTGCAAGTAGCAATATCAAGACTTCTGCAATGAATCCGTAAACCTTATAAAAGCATAAGGCCCTCTCAGCAGACCTGGGCTTTTGTAAGTGCTAAGCAAATCCAGTAGTCCTGAGAAGCTTACCGAACTTGTAAGGTTATTCCATGATGAACCATGGAGAATGATGCTCTGTTTGGCCTCATCTCCACCACCATCAGAATAAAGCTGGTCTGGTTCTGTTCAACTGATTCTATCCCAGCTTTGTTGATGAGGCCACAAGAGAAGCTGATTTCAGAATATGCCTTTCATTCACTGGAAATCTCTCCTGACTCTTTCAGGCTAGGAACATCGTCTAAAGAGATTGAGCCGCTGAATGCTGATGAGGGGTCTTTTTGAGCCATATTCACAGGCAATCATGCAGATGACTATGAACTTTCAATCCTCAGAGACAGCACTACTGAAAGTGAGCCTGGCATTGGTCGACCTAGTGTCGGGTAAACCAGTCACAAGCCATCATTTTCATCAGCATTACGGAGCTGAATGCTGGCACTTAATTCTGATGCCTGGCTGTACACTGTTTAACTGTACAGAAAGGAGAAAAAGTAGGTCACAGAACCAAGAAGGCTATCTTCTGGGAGACTAGCTGAGAAAATATATTCACAATGAGCCACCAATACCAATTCCAAGCTAAGCATCAACATCGCTGGGTGTAATATTCAACCGTTCCTTGGGCACTGAGTCCCAGACTTCTTATGGCTGTCACGTCTTCCTTCTAGAGTGGTGCCTCTGGCATAGCTTGTCACATTCAAACTGTAATGGGAAGACAGGATCACAAACAGTGAGACTCTGTGCATCAACAGTTTTCCAGGATTGGAAAATCTTATCTCTGTACAGCTATGCTTGCTTGGCAGTACATATGTAAAGAATGTTTGACACTGGGTACCTAAACTGCTGCTCTAGGATGACCTGGGGTGGGGTGATTGAAAGCAAGAAGGAGAGAGCAAATCTGTGAAAGGCTCATTGAAGCGAACCTCAAATATGCCAAATCGGTAGGTAGTTGAGAGATGGCAGTGTGAGCAGACCTATTTGGATTGTGACTCTCAGCAATGAGGTGACCATTTTTGTGGAGAAGCTCTGAGAAGAGACAGAATTTAACACAGCATCAGATGATCCTGACTTTCTCTGACTCTTCGTTCAAAATATGGCACTTCCCTCTTGACCACAGTTCCCACTCTGGTATCCACTCCCCTTTCTCCTTTTTTCTCAAATCTTCAATGACTTCCAAGGACCGATATCAGTTTAGCATACATTTCCCTTTCCCTTCTATTTGTTTTAGTTATTTTATTTTTTAGGATATTTGTTAAGTATGTACTATGTGCCAGGCGCTGAACTAAGTGCTGGGGTAGATACAAGCTAATCAGGTTGGACAAAGTCCATATCCCACAGGGGGCTCACAGCCTTAATCCCTATTTTAGAGATGAGGTAACTGAGGCACAGAGAAGTTGTGACTTGCTAAAGGTCACACAGCAGACAAGTGGCAGAAATGGGATTAGAACCCAGGTCCTTCTAACTCCCAGTCCTGCTGCCACGATCACCAGAATTTCATTAATCAGTATGTAATACCAAATCCTTGGTGGAATTAATTCCCAAGGAACTTAGGCCCGTCATTGAACTAAAATGAGAAAAACATGTGCAGGGGAAGGAGGAGGAAGAGTGAATGTCAACAGCTTGAAGTATTAGAATAGAAAATGTCCTGCAGACGGGTGCCAGATCCTGCAGTCACCTGAGCCAACTGAACCCTGGTAAATCTGGGAGATAATTGAAAAGCAAACAATGTTTCTCCAGGTAGCCGATTGAGTAACTCACCCATTCAGTATGACACTGGATCCCTCCTCTCTGGTGGCTACTCAGATGGCTTGAGGCACCTCGAGGACTTCGTGGCAGGTAAGCACCTTTGCAGAGGGTTTAATGGAAGAGACATTGCTGCCTTTGGGTTCGTTCCTGCTTCATGAGTGCTGTCTCCTATTCTGGCTTCCCTTCTGTCCTTCCTTATACGTGTGACCAAATGAATCACCTGCTTCAAGGTAAGAGCTGTCATGTCTTGGCTATATATTTAGATGTGTTTTTGATTTTCACCAAATAAATATGCCCCCTTTACTTGTCACCCTCCATTCCAACCTTAATGAAGCCTGAGTACCTGCTGAGTGTTGTATCTGTGTGTGTGTGTCTGTATGTATATATGCATATATATATATACATATAGGCATGCTCACAGACAAATATATGTTCATAAACCAGGTGTCCTTTCTCTCCCTGATGTATTTGGACCTTATATGACACACAGATTATCTGCTAAATGTTCTATTAAATCAAGTGTTAAGGTGGCTAATTTGACGTTCCCAGAAGAAAGGGGAAAGAGGTGGAGGGGCAAATATTCCTATATATCTGCTAACTTGTACACACATAAGGCAGCTACTTCTCTGATATCTGGTTTTGATGGTCTTATATCCAACATAGGACTTAATGCCCTTGAACCATGGTAGAAGTGATTTAGTTTTATTTTCAGGAATTTTTTGACTACTTCAGAAGGGTGCTAGACCCCTTTCATGCCTTCATAATTTTTTCTGTCCTTCTTGCAAGCTTGAAAACCAGTTAACATTTCTCATAATCTCAGGTCCCTGTATCAGACCCCGAGTGCTATAAGAAGGCAGAAAGATGCTGATTATGGGCATTTTCCATGTCCTGAAACTATCCTGAATTGGTTCAATCCTCAATTTGCAGCCCATTCTTGCCCGCTGATTTGTCTTAAAGGCTCTCTCCATCTTACAATACAAATTTCAAAATGGGAAGTTAAGCTCTCAGCAACCAGCATGGAATATTCCTCAGCCCATGTGTTCCTACTAAAGGAATGTGGAAAGAAAGATTTGTAATATAACAGGGCCTTGGTGAAAGGAGTGTACATCACTGTTCCTCCATGTTCCGTCTCTTACCCTCCATACCACAGCATGAGTGGAAGGAACTCACTGTGATATGTTAGTTTCCTGTTGGTCAAATTCAAGAGTTTGTCCTTGGTAGAATGGAATGATATTATTCTGAGTCAACAAATCATTATCTGCCAACATCAATAATATTATTCTGTCAACAAAGTATAAGTTCCCCCACCCTCCAATATATTGCTATAAACCAGCTCATGATGCAAACTTAGTTTGAAACAAATCATTATGACTTCAGCAGTTCTCTGGTGCACTGGTATTGTTTCTATAAGAGCTTTAATGGTACTTTGAAATCTAAAGACATTCCCATCATATTTGTGACTTTGGTATCTTCTAACATCAATTTAATATTAACCAAGAAGGAAAGGGTAGTCAGTTCAAGCCAGAAAAAAACAATGTTTTGTGCATGTTGTCCTCTGTAGGTACAGATCATCTCCCAGGATTGCTAGTAGTATGAGGCCTCAAAGTAAAAAATTCACAGTATAGAGAGTGGTGAGGCAGGAAAGGAAGACTTGTCCAGTAGATTTATTCAAATTTGAGGACTCTTTATATCTGTTTTCATTGATAGATATATTTCAAACTACATGGGATTTGTTCTGGACTTGATTAATCCTCTCACAGGCCTGAGGCTAGTCAATTTTATAAGGTGCTACCCCCGACCCAACCTTGACATTCTTTTTTCATACGTGCTGATGTCGTTGGATCGTCTTGCAGGACTTGACCTAAAGGAACTCAAAGCATCTGGCTGGAGGCTGGTGGGGGTGGGCAGGGGTAGGAGAAGGACATAAGGGGGAAGAGGTAAGAAAACAGGAGATGAGGAAGTGGAATAAAAAGAGATAAATGGAGAGGAGGAGTGTGGAAGGTAGAAGGGAAACGGATGGAAAGTAGGGCAGGAATGGGGGGTGATCGGGAGAAGCAGGGAGGAAAAGGGTGAAGGGAAGGAAGCAGTGCACACAGGTGTGTGTATACGTGTATGCATGCATGCATGGGGGCGGTGGAGCACATGGACTGTTGTGTTCCATTTCCAGAAGCAAGCCAGCTCATGGTGCTAAGTGCTCTGGGTGGAGGATGGGCAGAGGAAGCTGAGGGCGAGAAGAAGCATGTGTGCATTTGTTTGTGTGGGTTCTACACATTGAATCTTGGCTTCACTGACCGTCTCCTCTCTTTGTTCTCATATCTCTATGACTACTCATTCTCAGTCTCTTTTGCAGGGTCCTCCTCTGCCTCCCACCACCTAACTGTGGGTGTCCCACAAGGTTCAGTCCTGGGTCCCCTTCTATTTCCATCTACACCCATTCCCTTGGAGAACTCATTCACTCCCATGGTTTCAACTACCAGGTCTAGTTGGATGGTTTCCAAATCTCCATCTTCAGCCCTAACCTCTATCCCTCTCTACAGTCTTGTTTTCTCCTGCCTTCAGGACATCTCTACTTGGACATCCCACTGACACTTCAAACTTAACATGCCCAGAGCAAAACTCCTTATCTTCCCATCGAAGCCCTGTCTTCCCCATCTTTCTCATTACTGTAGACAATACCAAAAATCTCCAGTGGCTACCAATCAATCTGCGCATCAGGCAGAAACTCCTCACCCTGGGCTTCAAGGCTGTCCATCACCTCGCCCCCTCCTACCTCACCTCCCTTCTCTCCTACAGCCCAGCCCGCACCCTCCACTCCTCTGCTGCTAATCTCCTCACCGTACCTCGTTCTCGCCTGTCCCGCCATCGACCCCTGGCCCACGTCATCCCCGGGCCTGGAATGCCCTCCCTCTGCCCATCCGCCAAGCTAGCTCTCTACCTCCCTTCAAGGCCCTACTGAGAGCTCGCCTCCTCCAGGAGGCCTTCCCAGACTGAGCCCCTTCCTTCCTCTCCCCCTCGTCCCCCTCTCCATCCCCCCCATCTTGCCTCCTTCCCTTCCCCACAGCATCTGTATATATGTATATATGTTTGTACATATTTATTACTGTATTTATTTTACTTGTACATATCTGTTCTATTTATTTTTTTTTGTTAGTATGTTTGGTTTTGTTCTCTGTCTCTCCCTTTTAGACTGTGAGCCCACTGTTGGGTAGGGACTGTCTCTATATGTTGCCAATTTGTACTTCCCAAGCGCTTAGTACAGTGCTCTGCACACAGCGCTCAATAAATAAGATTGATGATGATGTATCCTACCTATCTCACAAGCCCATAACGTTAGTGTAGTCCTTGACTCATCTCTCTCATTCAACCCAAATATTCATTGTCACCAAATCCTGTAGTTTAACCCTTCACAGTATTGCTAAAATCTGTCCTTTCCTCTCCATCCCTACTGCTTCCAAGCTGAACCAAGCACTTCTCCTATCCCACCTTGACTACCGACCCAGCCTCCACACTGAACTCCTCTCTCTCCCCACTCCAGTCCAAATGTCACTCTTCTACATGGATCATTTTTCTAGAAGTTCAGACAATGTTTCCCTACTCTTCTAGAGCCTTCGATGATTGCCCACCCACTCCCACATCAAACAGAATCTCCTTACTATTGTCTTTAAAACACTGTCAGCTCTCCTCTCCCACTTTACTTCACTGATCTCCTACTACAGCGTAGCCTACCCACTTTCCTCCTCTTTCATCAGCTTATTCACAGTGCCCTGATCTCATTTATCTCACTGTCCACCCCTTTCCCAAGTCCTCCCCCCTAGCCTGGAACTACCTCCCCCTCTGTATATGCTAGACCACCACTCTCTCCACTTTGAGTGCATTATTAAGGTCACAGCGCCTCCAAGAGGCCTTCCCTGATTAAGCCCTGTTTTCCCTGGTATCCTTTCCCTTCTGCATTGTCTATGCACTTGGATCTGTGACCTTTGGGCATTTGTTATAATAACAATAATAATGATGGTATTTGGTATTTGTTAATGATGGCATTGTATTAAGTGCTGGATGTTGCCCCACCCTTAATGGAAGATATAAGTACATATATCTTTAAATTATTATATTATAAATTATTCTTATTAATGTCTGTCACTCCCTCTATTCTAAGCTCACTGTGGACAGGGAAAATCTCTGCCAACTCTGTTGCAATGTACTTTCCTAAGTGATTAGTACAGTGCTGTACACATAGTTCTCCATAAATACCATTCACTGAGATGATGATGTGAATGGAGGACTGTGTTAATTTGAATGTGGGTGATACTTTCATTCATTCATTCAATCGTATTTATTGAGCCCTTACTGTGTATAGAGCACTGTACTAAGCGCTTGGAAAGTACAATTTGGCAACATATAGAGACAGTCCCTACCCAACAACGGGCTCACAGCCTAGAAGGGGGAGACAGACAACAAAACAGAACAAGTAGGCAGGTGTCAATACCATCAAAATAAATAGAATTATAGAAATATACACATCATTAATAAAATGGAATAATAAATATGTAGAAATATACACAAGTGCTGTGGTGAGGGGAAGGGAGTAGGGCAGTGGGAGGGAGTGAGGGCGATCAGGGGGCTTAGTCTGGGAAGGCCTCCTGGAGGAGGTGAGTAGGGCTTTAAAGGGAGGAAGAGAGCTAGTTTGGTGAATGTGTGGAGGGAGGGCATAACAGGCCAGGGGGAGGATTTGGGCCAGGGGTTGCCGGCAGGACAGGTGAGAACGAGGTACAGTGAGGAGGTTAGTGGCTGAGGAGTGGAGTGTGCAGGCCGGGCTGTAGAAGGAGAGAAGGGAGGTGAGGTAGGAGGGGGTGAGGTGATGGGGAGCTTTGAAGCCAATAGGGAGGAGTTTTTGCTTCATGTGAAGGTTGATAGGCAACCACTGGAGATTTTTGAGGAGGGGAGTGACATGCCCAGAGCATTTCTATAGAAAGATAATCTGGGGAGCAGAGTGAAGTACAGACTGAAGCAGAGAGAGACAGAAGGATGGGAGATCAGAGAGGAGGCTGATGCAGTATTCCAGTCAGGATAGGTTGAGAGATTGAACCAGCAAGGTAGTGGTTTGGATGGAGCAGCCACCAGAGAGAGAGAGAGAGAGAGAGAGTGAGTGTGTGTGTGTGTGTGTGTGTGTGTGTGTGCGCGTGTGTGCGTGTCTCTCTATCTCTCTCTCTCTTCCCCCCCACCCCCACTCACTCCCTCTACCCTTAGCCCTTCTGCCTGCCTGGGACTTAATGCCTTCCCCTTGATTGATCCAATTAACAGTTGAGGAAAGACCTTAAAAGAAGTTAGAAAAAGCAGCATGGGTCAGGGGAAAGAGCACGGGCTTTGGAATCAGAGGTCATGGGTTCAAATCCTGGCTCTGCCGCTTGTCAGCTGTGTGACTTTGGGCAAGTCGCTTAACTTCTCTGAGCCTGTTACTTCATCTGTAAAATGGGGATTAAGACTGTGAGTCCCCCCGTGGGACAACCTGATCACCTTGTATCCCCTCCAGCACTTACAACAGTGCTTTGCACATAGTAAGCACTTAACAAATACCATCATTATTATTATTAACAGGGAAGGAGCAATTAGTCTTCATTAGGGACTCTTATCAGGGACTCAATAATGATGGTATTTGTTAATACTCTGGACACTGAGTCTCAGTGCACTTGAGAAAGAGAACTATCGCTTTGATACATTGTCTGGGAAATAGTAAGTCATTTAGGAATTCACCAAAGCGAAAGATCTCTATCCACAAAGTGGCTTGGCTTCAGGGGTTCCTTTTAGCACTTTCATACTGCTGACAATATTTGTGGTATTTATTAAGCACTTATTATGTGGAAGGCATTGTATTAAATGCTGGAGTAGATACAAGAAACTAGGGTTGGACACAGTCCCTGTCCCACATAGGGACCACAGTCTAAACCCCATTTTACAGATGTTAACTGAGGCCCAGAGAAGTTAAGCAACTTGCCCAAGGTCACACAGCAGACAAGGGGTGGAACCAGGTTTAGAATCCAGGTCCTCTAACTCCCAGCCTATGCTTTTGGCACTAGGCCTCACTGAAAATGTTAAACACCTAAAGCTGGGAAATAGTTGGGGAATGAATTCTCCAACAAAGTCAAAACTTGAAAAAATCAATCAGCAGTATTCCGTGACTGTCTCCTGCTTGAAGCGCACTGTACTAAAAGGTTAGGAGACTATTAAAGAATGGAAGGCAGGATCTGGGGGAGAATCCAATAGGTCCCATCCCTCCAGGCCTTCAGCAGCCAGAGTGGTTGCAGAGTTAGCCCCTCCCAGGGAATCCTTCTCTCCAGCCCCCATCAGCTCCAGCCACTGACCTGAGGCAGGGCTGGCCACCACTCAAGTCCCAGTTTCAACAGGGAGGCCCCCCCTTTCAGGCAGCCAGCCCACCCAGGAAGCAACTCCTTCCATCCTCAGGGTACATGGCAGCTCAGCCCTTGCCCTCCACTAGAAAGGTGGAGCATGCTGGGATAAATCAGCAATCTGGAGTGGGGCTGTGTTAACACTGGAGGCCACACAGAACACAGAAAGGGTCAGCCCATGCCAATTGGCCCCTCCATCTTGATACATTTATATCTCGCCTATCTTCTCCAAATCTGCCCCATCCTTCACCCACTAAGCTTCCTCCCCTCATTGGCTTCAGCCTTCTGCAGTTGGGATGTGGCAGCCATTACAGGAGCTGGCAGGCTGATTCACTGATATGCCCCCTGCCTGGGGAGTCATGCCCCTCCTCCAAGTTACTGAAGCAGCGTGGCTCAGTGGAAAGAGCACAGGCTTGGGAGTCAGCGGTCATGGGTTCTAATCCCGGCTCTGCCACTTGTCAGCTATGTGACTTTGTGCACGTCACTTTAATTCTCTGTGTCTGTTACCTCTTCTGTAAACTGGGGATTAAGACTTTGTGCCCCATGTGGAACAACCTGATCACCTTGGATCCCCCCAGCATTTAGAACAGTGCTTCGCACATAGTAAGTGCTAAACAAATACCATCATTTATTTGAGAAGCAGCGTGACTTAGTGGAAAGAGCACGGGCTTGGGAGTCAGAGATCATGGGTTCTAATCCCAACTCCACTACTTGTCAGCTGTGTGACTTTGGGCAAGTCACTTAGCTTATCTGTGCCTCAGTTACTTCATCTGTAAAATGGAAATCAAGACTGTGAGCCCCAGGTTACTTGTATCTATCTCAGCACTTAGAACAGTGTTTGGCACATAGTAAGTGTTTAACAGATGCCATCATTATTATTATTATTTCTCCCTGACCCTCTAGTCCCCTGCCTTAATCCTCACTCAGGAAGCAGAAGGGGAAAGGAGAGCCCTAATGGCTATTATAGAACACTTGGCAGCAGGGGTGGGGGGGAAAGCGGCTGTTCCGATGACTCCTGGGTTAGGGGATCTAGGGTTCCCCCTAAACCCGAGGCTCTGGACTGCAGCCCCAAGAGCCCCTGGGTACAGGGCACATTAGGAGGTGGAAAATTGCAAACTGACTATTTTTAAGGATTAACAGTAAGATCAGTTATGTAAGTGGGTTGGTGGTTTGGGCTGTGTTTGTTCAGCCCTGCAGCGGGAGAAGCACTAGTAGGAGATGCAGGAGAAAAGTCAGACCTAGAGCATGCTTGAAAATGAAAGAATCTGATAAGGAGTCATGCTCTGTAATTTTCTAGGTTTAGAGCACTCACCTGTCTTACGACATCATAAAGGGCCTTGGTTACTAGGTTGAGAACCTTTTCTGGTTTACCTGTCTCCTCTTTCAGGTACCTCCCATAACCCAGTTCAATCATGTGGGATGAGCTGTGGGAGCTCCAATGTTTTGTAGTCCTATACTGGAGACAAATCTATTCCTTTGAAATACTTTGTTAGTGGGCTTCTGAACAAATCCGGCTTCTTCCTACCTCCTGCCCTAGTAGTCAGAAATGAGGCAACTCTTTAGGAGAAGGACCAGCTTAGTAGGGCAGCTGTATAATAGATTCTAATTCTCCTATAGCCTCTTGTTCAAACGCTCTTTATCTGGGGTGAAGAGGTAAACAGAACACAGGATGTATCCCTATTTCTCTTTATACTCAGGACTGCCCCAACCCTTTCTCAGGTGCCATTGGCCAGCTCTGGACTTCTGAATTAAAGAGAAACTTGAGAACTGAGAGAGGGGTCAGCAGAGAGCAACCAGATGATTAAAAAGCTGGAAAATAAGACCTGAGTGGAAACTGAGGACATTGTACTAAGTGCTGGGATAGATACAAGCTTCTCAGGGTGGGTACAATCTCTGTCCCACAGAGGGCTCACAGCCTCCATTTTATAGATGAGATAACTGAGGCACAGAGAAGTGACTTGCCCAAAGTCAAACAGCAGAGAAGTGGCAGAACTGCGATAAGAAGCCAAGTCCTTCTGACTCCCACTAGACCACACTGTTTCTCCCTCTATCCACTAGGTCTCAGTGCTTCTCAAGAAAGCTTTCTAAAGGAGTGTGGCAATTACCACTTCTCCAACTTGGCAAGCTTGGCAGGTTGAGGGCCTTCTGATGGGCATTACTGTTATACTGTCAGACTCCTACTCCTTAGGAAAGACTGGGGTGGGTGGACTAGCGAGCATGTTGGGACAATAAGCAGTCTGCTTATTCTGTTGTACTCTTGAAAGTGCCTAGTACAGTGCAGTACTACACTACAGTACAGTCAGTAGTATTTGTTGAGCACTTCCTTTGTGCAGAGCAATGTACTAAACGTTTGGGACAGCACAGTAAAACAGTCAACAGACACATTATAAATAAATTGCAGATATGTATATAAGTGCACACACAGTAAGCACTTAGTGTTGATCATTAACTGATTGAACATAAATATACTACAATACCAGAGCCAAATCAATCAGTCATATTGAGTGTTTACGGTGGGCAGAGCACTCTGTTAAGCGCTTGGGAGAGTACAATATAACAGTATAACTGAGTTGGTAGACACCTTCCCTATCTACAATGAATTTACAGTCTAGAGGGAAATACAAGGAAAATGCAGGTCAGGAGTCTCCCAATCCTCAGAGTCCTACTAAAATCACATCCCTACCAGGAAGCCTTTTCTGCCTAATCCCTCATTTCCTCACTCTATTCTCCTTCCCTTTGGTGTCTCATATGTGCTTGAGTATTAAACACTTAGGAACTCAGCTCTTCCCACCCAATAGCAGTTAATGCACATAACTCTGTTGTAATTTCCCAAGCTCTTAATACAGTGCTTTGCACTCAGTAAACACCGAGTCCTTGAATGATTGATTGGGAGCCCCTGTAGGTGACCAGGATGAGAAAAGTGAGTAGGAAATGTAAAATGGGCTTTAGGAAGCTATAAAACAAGGGTGGATAGTGATGGTAGGAGAATTCAATTATGTTCACCTAGATTGGGTGAGAAGTGGAGGTAAAAGTTTTGGGTAGGATAAATGATTGTTTTCTGGCCCAACTAGTCCTAGAACACATCAAGCACTAGATTTAATTTAGAGTAGTGGACAGGAGTTGGTGCAGTAGATATGTGTGGGAACAGGACTCTGCTACAGTGATTGCAAAACAATGAGATTGAGGAGAAAAGGCCAAAAAAGGACCCCAATGCAAAGATATTGCATTTTAGGAAAGGAAATGTCAATCAATCAATAAATCAATGGGATTTATTGAGCACTTACTGTGTACAGGGCACTGTACTAAATGTTTGGGAAAGTATAATATAAAAGAGTTAGAAAGACAGATCTTAGAACTTAGGAAAAAGCTGAATGGAATACCATAAATAACCTGAGATGAGAGATGGTTAAAAAAACACATATTAAAGACTCAGGTAAAATATGTGTCCCAGAGCATGAGTGTGTGCGCGCGTGCGCACACACCCACACACACCCCCACCCACCCACCACCCCCACCATCATCCCCACCCCCTCCACTATCACCCCCAACCCCCAACCTTTCTGGGCACCTAAATGAAACCCTGCATGGCTAACTGACAAAACGATGTGGATGTTGAGAAAATTGTTAGTTGTCATTCCTTGAAAATTGGAAAACTTACCCTAGTGAGCTGAAGAGTAAAAGCTATATGCTTGTCAGACACAAATAGGAAATTAGAAGAGGCCAGACACATGTTTGAGACCGTTCAAGGGGCACCTAAGCTAATAAGAGGATTCTTCAATTCTATCTATAGAGGTTTGGAAGAAAATCTTGTCTATTTGAGGAGCATTGCTTTAAGTCATATAAACCCATCATCCATCTCTAGCACTTACATAAACCCATCCTCAGGGTTTATGTATATACATTTATTCAATTTACCTTAAAGTTTTTATTGTGGTTATTGTTTTTCAGTACTTTGAGGTCTGTCTCTCCTTCTAGGGTTGAACTCCTTATGGGCAAGGAATGTGGCACTTGCTTGTGATGTACATGCCAAGTGACTCATTTAGTCCATTACTACCAGTGAGTGCTTGATAGATTTTTTTTTTTTTTACTACTATCATCATTCTTGCTGCCAACAGTAGTAGATGGGCTTAGGAGACAGCCAAAAGGATTTGGGTTATATTTAAGAGAAAAATTGTTGTCAATAAAGGTAATTTAACATTGCAATGAACTCACAAGGGAGAGTGTGAATCCCCTTTATGAAGGTCTTAGTTTGAAGTTAAATAGCTATGAAGTTAAATAATTTGTACCCTTTTGGGAAGTTTCCTGCCTACTTGAATGAAAGGAGCTGGATTAGATAACCTTCCAAGGCTTTCTTCACAAACAAAATGTACTGTGAAACAAGTGAACTGAGAAGGTAGTGCAAATTTTTGTTGTCTTACACACATCTTTAGCTCCTTCCTAGAAACCCACCTCCTCTAGCAAGCCTTATCAAGTCATTCCTACCTCTTTATGTCATGTAAACCCAGTCACTCTAAGAACTTACGTTTTTAGACTCATCTTAAGCACTGGTGCAGCTATCATTAGCTACAATGGTGATATATGGTGTTCTGCTCATGCAACTTATGTATTCATCTATTTCATTTCCAGATTCTTGGGCTTGTCAGTTTTATCTCCACTCTTTTTGTCTGCCTGTCACCCCATTAGATTGTAAACTCTCTGAGGGAAGGGACCTTGTAATCTAGTTTATTGCACTCTCCTAATGGCTTAGATTAGTACTGTGCTCACAGTGAATTTTCAGTAAACACAACTGTTTAATTTCATCTGGAAGAAAAAGTCACGTAACTTAGAAAAGGAGAATAATTGCTATTCCCTTTCTAGTCCCTGGAAGACTAAAATAGTTTGTAACCTGTTGCTGGACCTTGTTTTCAGTTGTCAATGAAAAACTGTTGTCAATGAAAAACTGTCTGTGACCGCCAACCAGCAGCGTCCACATTTAACTTCAGGCCTCCAGGTGGGTGTTACTAGCTTAGATTTCATGATGGATTGGTGCATTTTGCAGTAGTGTGTGTTAATCAGGCAAAATCCCTTAAAATGATGTAATAAATGAGTGGTTTATAATAGCTACCGATCAACTGTCTTCGTAATTAAAATTACAAGGTTTCCGAATCTTCTAACCAGGGGGCTGTGCTGGAGAAGAGGGAGGAAGCAACTTTCCAGGAAGCCCAGGAGGATTGAACCACAAGCATGAATTTTCCTCCGCTCTCACCACTCATCAGCCCGGGCTCCAGAGCAGCATCCCGAGTGGGGAAGCCCTCTGTGGAAGGTAGAAGTAACAGGATTTAATGATGGCTTGGTTATGTGACTGGAACGAGAGAGAGGAGTCAAGGGTAATGCCAAGGTTACAGCCTTGTGAGACAGGAAGGATGGGGGGGGGGGGGGGACCGTCAACAGTGATGGGAAAGTGAGCGGTAGGACAGGGTTTGGTTGGGAAGATGAGTTCAGTTTTAGCTGGAGTCTGGGAGGAGGCTGAAAGGGACAGGTAATCCTAGAAGTACTGCTAGAGCCAGGAGGAACTACAGCTTCTGATTCAACAGAAGCACACCCTCCTTTATCACCACCCATCCCATCCCATGAAGAACCTCTTAGAACAGTCATGGCAGGGTAAAACTCCATCTTCTGGATTATAGCATGCCTGGCAGGGAACTAGTTCAAAATCTTAATAGCTTGTGCTATTTATAAAGGAATATAGAAACTGAAGTTTTGATGGGAATTAATGCTCCCTCTTTCCCCACCCAGCTCATTACTCCTTTTTAATAATAGTGATTCTGCTCTTTGTTAAATGCTTACTATGTGCCAAGCCCTGTACTAAATGCTAGGGTAAATACAATGGACTGTCTCTATCCACAAGTGGGGCTGATAGTCTGAGAGAGGGTGGACAAATTTTTACTCTCCATTCTGTGGATGAGGCAACTGAGGCACAGAGAAGTCAGGTAGCTTGGTCACATAGCAAGCAAATGGCAAAGCCAGGATTAGTGCTCTGCTCTTTCAATGAGGGTAAGGATTTTCAGGACACAATCACTAACTGACCTGCACATACATGCACACACAGACACACACATATACATACACCTAGTATTATGTTATCTTTTTTAATGTATATTCTGCTTCCTCTTCAAGGAAATGTACATTTTCTATTTCTGCAAGTAAAAGTGACTCTATATTCCAGCTGTCACCTCTGGGATCCGGACAAGCCCCACAAAGCCAATATTGCAGACCAGTCCACTTCAATTCAATTCCATTCAATATAATGATTTCTGTCTTTTCCAATTTACCTGTATTCCCAGCCTGAGCTCCTCATCTGATTTCCTTGTTTCTCAATTTTTCAGCTGGACAGACTTGCATCCATAATCACCTCCATACCAGAAAGTTTTCCGAAGTCCACATTGGAGGTTTTGTCTGTGTAGCCGGAATTTCAAAAGACCTCCTTGGCTCTGGCTAAATCAGTTTGTCCATTTTTATGCCCTTCTCTCAGATTCAGATCAGCCCAATGGAACACTCATATGAGGAAATGTTCCAATTAGAAGATGTAGGTGTGTGAGTTTTGTATTGATGATTGTTCTGCAGATAAATACACAAATGATAAAGGGGTCTATTTGCTGCCAGTATAACTTCACTGAGTGCTCTTCTGTTTCTAAAAAACTGCATTTTGTTAATAATAACAATAATAATAGTGGTAATTATCACGTTTGTTAAATGCTCTCAAGTTAATCAGATCAGGCACAGTCCCTGTCCACATGGGTCTCACAGTCTCAGGGGAGGGAGGTCATATATTTAATCTCTATTTTACAAATCAGGAAACTGAGGAACAGAGAGTTGAAGTGAGCTGTCCAAGGTCACACAGCTGCCCGGTGGCAAAACCAGAATTAGAACTCAGGTGTCCTGACTTCCCAGGCCTGGAGTCATTCCATTTGGCAACACTACTGTTTTGGCTTCTGTAAATCTCAATTTTTCAATGAAATCCTGAATTTTCTGGCGAGACAATAGCTGGATTTTGCATTGCTAGCAGAATGGGGAGTGTCCATGTTGGGCCACCAGTTAGTTTCCAAACAGGAAAGGGGTAGCTTCCATGATGTCAACCAGAACACTTGCAGAACTCTCTGTTCAATTGCAAGCACCTAATGCACAGTACACAAACATTGGCCCACAGTGATGATGGAAAGACCTGCATATTGTCACTCTACTTTTCCCTCCTTCTCAATGTGATCACTCTAATTTTGTTCCCAAAATTTTAAACTTTCTGAAAAGTAGCACTTGAGTCTAGGAGACATTGCTTCTGGCTGGAATGGCATAATTATTTGACAAATTATTGGCTAAATGCCTGAAATTTCACTTATACGTTTTTGACTGAGGATTTACTAAAAGTCAGCCAAATAGGTCTCACTGTGATTTTCATAATTGCCTTTTCAAGAATTAAATGCTACAAAGGCACTATAGTTCTGCAGAAAATCAGGTGGTATGTATTTTTAATATGACTTTACTGTATATACACAAACAGTTTCCCCACTTCTCCCCTCCATCAATAGCACTGACCTCGTGGTTGCCGTAAATAATGTAGAAAGTAATGGAGGCAGACAAAAATCAAGACATACAGGCAAGAGGGAAAGGTATTATTCTGTAACACCATAGGTGTTCATGCTATTGAATAATAGAGGAAATTACACCACAGTATAATAATCCTTTCCTATGGAGAGGAGATATCTAAAAGCATGACTAGCAAAGAACAGATCAAGGGAGAGGCCAGGACTACTATTGTGGAGAAGATAGTTTCCGGAATAGGAGCCTTCGCATTTTTTTTCCTTTTCTTTCAAAGGAGGAAAGGGAGCACTGTATGTTGATGGCATGAGATGGTGGTGGTCTAGGCAGCCAGGTGTCTGTGATGCTATGGAGGAAAAAGAATAGAGCAAAGGTCTCTCTAAGACCTGAAATTCTGTATTTCTACTACTGGTGGTTGCACTGAAGCAGGTATGGAGTTGATAAAGAGGTGAAGGCACTGGAAATTGTCAATGCAACCAGCCAAGAGAAGATGAGGAAAGCTCTATGTGGAGCCATTGTTTTGTGGGCTTCAGAAAGTGAAAAGTTTGAACTTCAATTGGAAGAAATGAGGAAAGCACGTTGGAGATGCCAGTTGAAGAAGAAAAAAGGATATCCTGGTACCGATGGCATGAACATATGGCATAATTCTGTTTCGGTCCAATTATATTGTCTAAAGAAGGTAGAGTTGAAGTCAAAAATAAATGACCTCCCAGGTATTCTAGAAATGTCCTTTAGATGTCAGGTCAGTTTTTCAACAAGCTATGGATATATGACAGAAAACCAGAGGATGAAGTAAAGGCAAATTTGAGTGATTAATACTGGACACTAAGCCAATTTCCATCCTGTCTTATAGGCTTAATCCTTATAACTCTGTTGAAAAATTATTTTACACCTTGTTGAATGTGCATTTCTGTGTTCTTCAAATAATCTGTCTCCAAAAGGAAGAATGAGGAACACCCTTGAAGAAATGATTCGTATGATTCTTTTCTGTTGCAATTGAAGGAGATCCTAAGGCTATTTTTAGCCAACCTTTGCTATCAACCCGAATAGCTTTCGTTAACCCTCCAGAGAAGATGATGGGTGTCCTTCTGGGAGGCAGCAGGATACTCTTTGGGGGCTACAAAGACCCAGTACACAAAGTAGATGATGGGATCAAGCAGTCAAACAATCACTGTCCTCTTCCCTCCAACTTCAAAGGCCACTTCTGGGACTTCACTGGAGAGATAGTCCATCAGTCAGTGGTATTTATTGAGTGCTTACTGTGTGAAAAGCACAGTTCTAAACAATTTGGAGAGTACAATCCAATAGAGTAATCAATGAATCTATTATTGAGTGCTTTATTGTGCAGAGCACTGTAATGAGCACTTGAGAGAGTAGCAGCGTGGCTCAGTGGAAAGAGCACAGGCTTGGAAGTAAGAGGACATGGGTTCTAATCCAGGCTTTGCCAGTTGCCTACTGTGTGACCTCGGGCAAGCTGCTTAACTTCTCTGTGCCTCAGTTACCTCTTCTGTAAAATGGAGATTGACTGTGAGCCCCACGTGGGACAACCTGATTACCATGTATCTACCCCAGTGCTTAGAACAGTGCTAGGTACATAGTAAGTGCTTAACAAATGCCATAATCATCATTATTGTTATTATTATTATTACAATATAACAGAGTCAGTAGGTGCATTCCCTGCCCATGAGGCGCTTATAGTCTAGAGCAGTGCTTCACACACAGTAAGCACTTAACAAATGCCATCATTGTTATTATTATTATTATTAGAGAGGGAGATGGACATTGATATAAATAAATCATGGATATGTAGATAAGTGCTATGGGCCTGAGGGAGGGGCGAATAAAAGGAGCAAATCCAAGTGCTAGGGCAATGCAGAAAGGAATGGAAGAAGGGGAAGTGAGGATTTAGTTGGGGAAGGCCTGTTGGAGGAGATGTGATTTTATAAACCTTCGAAGGTGGAGAGAGTGATGGTCAGAGTTGAACAGGGAGGGAGTCCTCATGTCTGCTGTGTGACCTTGGATGTCACTTCACTTCTCTTTGCCTCAGTTACCTCATCTGTAACTGAGGATTAGAGTGTAAGCCCCATGTAGGACAGGGACTGTGCTAACCTGATTGGCTTATATCTACCCCAGTGCTTAGTACAGTGCTTGGCATGTAGTAAGTGCTTAACAAGAACCATAACTATTATGCCAGGCCAGAGGCAGGATGTGGGTGAAATGTTGGCAATGAAATAGACAAGACAAGGTTGAGGTATAGTGAGAAGAGTTGTCATTAGAGGAGTGAAGTGTGTGGACTGGGTTGTAGTAGGAAATCAGGGAGGTAACATAGTAGTAGACATGATATCTGCCCTCAAGGGGCTAATAGTCTAGAGGGGCTACTGGCATTAAAATAAATTACAGAGAGAAGTGAAAGAGTACAAAAATAGGTGCATAAGTGCTGTGGGGCTTAGGGTTGAGTGGGTACCAAAGTGCTTAAGGGTCAAGCATTTAGTAGAATATTCTGCAAACAGTAAGTGTTCAGTAAATACCATGGATTGATTAAGGGATTCAGACTGAAGTGCTAAAGTGATGCAGAAAGGAGGGTGAATAGGATGGGAGAATTGAGGACTTAATCATAAAAGGCCTCTTGGATGTGACTTTGATAGGACTTTGAAGGTGGAAAGATTGGTGCTCTGTTAGATATGATGAAGAAGGGAGTTACAGACCAGAGGGAAGTTGTGGGCAAGGCGTCAGAGGCTGCATAGGCAAGAGTGACGTACAGTGAGCAGGTTCGTGTTAGAGGAGCAAAGTATCTGCTCTTTCCATTAGCAGCATGGCCTAGTGGAAAGAGCACGAGCCTTAGATTCTAATCTCGCCTCTGCCCCTTGTCTGCTTTGTGACCTTAGGCAAATCACTTACCTTCTCTGTGCCTCAGTTCCCTTATCTGCAGAATGGGGATTCAGTAACTGTTCTCCCTCCCTACTTAAACTGTAGACTCCATCTTGGTCCTGATTATCTTGTATCTACCCCAATGCCTAGTACAGTGTTTGGTACATAATAAGTGTTTCATAAATACCACAGCTATTATTATTACCTTATCATTATTATTATGTGGGTTCAGGTGTAGTAGGAATGGCAAGGTAGGGGAGGACAGGGTGAGTAAATCATCTCTGTGGAAATGGGAATTGTTCTGCTCGGAACTGGAATCAATCAGGCAATGGAATTGGCTGATGGAACTGGAGTATTTACCGGGTAACTAGGACTAGGTGTCTGGGATGGAACGATACAGTTGAGTTGATAGAAGTGTTCCCTGCCCACAAGGAGCTCATAGTTTAAACAGTCTGCGTGACCTAGTGGAAGGAGCCTAGGTTAGGGAGTTAACGCCCAAGGTCACTCTTGTCTGCTGTGTGACCTTAGGCAAGTCACTTCTCTGCCTCAGTTGCCTCATCTTGTAAAGTGGGGGTTGAGACTGTGAGCCCCACATGGGACGATTATGACACCTGTCTACATGTTTTGTTTTGTTGTCTGTCTCCCCCTTCTAGACTGTGAGCCTGTCGTCGGGTAGGGACCATCTCTATATGTTGCCGACTTGTACTTCCCAAGCGCTTAGTCCAGTGCTCTGCACGCAGTAAGCACTCAATAAATGCGATTCAATGAATGACAGCCTGTGTCCAACCTGATTCGCTTGTATCCACCATAGTGCTTGGCTCATAGTAAGCTCTTAATATTTATTACTCTATTTTATTTGTACATATTTATTCTATTTATTTTATTTTGTTAATATGTTTTGTTCTCTGTCTCCCCCTTCTAGACTTTGAGGCCACTGTTGGGTAGGGACCATCTCTGTTGCCAACTTGTACTTCCCAAGTGCTTAGTACAGTGCTCTGCACACAGTAAGCACTCAATAAATATGATTGAATGAATGAATGAATCTCTGAGAAGTTCCTGGAGTCTTAGGGAGCCTGATTTGGATCCTTGTTAGCTCTTTTCAGGAGGACCTCTGGGAGGCAACTGCTATGCTGGGAATGCCATAGAGGTTTTTAGAGACTAGAAGGGCATCAGAGATCGTTTAGTCTAGCAGATTTCAGTCTCTCCCCAAAACCTGTCCTGGTGTAGACCCTGCAAGGAGGCAGACCCAGCCTCTAAAGACAGCCTCTCTCAGATTCCGATTTCAGTTTACCCCTACATCACATCAGCCCGAGGGAGTCAATCGGTGTTTGAGTGCTTCTAGTGCAGAGCACTGTACTAAGTAGTTGGAAGAGTACATTGTAATAGATTTAGTGGGCACAGTCCCTGCCTGCAAGGAGTTTACAGTCTAGAGGGTGACAGACATTAAAATACAGAAAGGGGAAATGGGAGAGAATAAGAATATTTACATAAGTTCTGGTGGCTGAGGGTGGGGTGAATATTGAGTGTTTAGGGGTACAGGTCCAAGTGCATAGGTGATGCAGAAGGGAGGGCAAGTAGGGAAAACGGGGACTTAGGGAAGACCTCTTGGAGGAAATGTGATTTTAGTAGGGATTTAAAGGTGGAGAGAGCAATGGCTTGTTAGATATGAAGTGGGAAGGAGTTCTAGCCCAGAGGGTGGAGGTGAGATAGATGAGGTCAAGGTCCAGTGAGTAGTGTGGTGTAAGTAGAGTAGAAGAGGTAGTAGCAGGTGTATTTATTTAGTGCTTACTGTTTGCAGAGCACTGTACTAAGCAGTGGGAGAGAAAACACAAGTAGGAATTAGACATGGTCCCTGTTCTTTGGGGGACTCACAATCTAAGGAACATGGTGTGTGTGAGCTGGGTTACAGTAAGACAACTATGAGATAAGGTATGTTGGGAAGAGCTGATGGTTGTCTTAAAGGCAGAGATGGATGATCAACTATTGGAGGTTTTGCAGAAAGTAGGGAGAGAAAGACTGAAAGTTTGTTGGGCTTTGTTTTTTTTTTTTAGAAACATGATCTGGGTTTCCAGAATATAAGTGTTTTTATCAGCATTGTAGCAGCATGGATGAAGAAGAAGAAGGCTAATTCTAGAAATGTTGCAGAGGTAGAACTGAAAGAATTTTGTGACAGGCTGAATATTGAAGATTATTCTCTCCCTCCTTCTTTCCTCACCCGTGTGATAGGTCCCCATTCTGCAAGAGCCTGATATCACGTGTGCTCTACTGGAGGTGTAGATCTTGAAAGAAACCTTCATGTGTGCATGTTTTTTTTTTTCTGTGAAAAGCACTGTCCTTGATTCTTACCTGATGGTGACATTTTGGAGGCTCACACAGCTGACCGCTGGCTGTCACAGATTCGGACTCCCCAAGATGAGTCTCACAATAATGTGTGGGGCAGGGGAGGTAGGGGGAGGAGGCTTGAAGAGCAAATTACCTTTCCCAATTAGAGAGCAAAGTTTCCTGTGCAAACTCTGGAGGGAAATTACCATTTTGCAAGAACCTGACCCAACATTACTTAGCATAGACATCAACAGCAGCTGAAAGCAGTGTGGTCTAGTGGAAAGAGCCTGGGCATGGGATTCAGAGGGCCTGGGCACTAATCCTCCCCTGCCAAATGCTTGCTGTGTGACCTTGGGCAAGTCACTTAATTTATCTGTACCCCAGTTCTCCTCTTCTCTCTCATTTAGATTGTGATCCCCATGTAGGACAGGGACTGTGTCCAACCTAATTAATTTCTACCTACCCCAGTGCATTGACCAGTTTTTGATAGATAGTAAATGCTTAGCAAGTACCATTAAAAAGTTGTTTTTCCTGAGCATTTCCGGGAAGGGAGAAGGCTCATAATATGAGGATCTTAGCACAGAGCAGACAGCAAAGGGGAGCTGTCTAAATACTTGAAGCCCACAGGTACTAAAGGCAGGAGGTTTGAGAGATAAGTTGAAGATGGAGAAAGAGGAGCCATAGGCTACTAAACTTACTCTTATGTAATTTTAGAAAACAAGCACTAAATATTGACGAGTCCTAAAACTAAGAAAAATGAACAAATCAAGGCTAGAGACTTAGCATGAGTAGTAGGGATTACTTACCTTATCATTATTGATGATTTTGAATATACCAATTAGTTAACTCATCCTGCTTGATATGAATTCTTTATATAAGAAAAATGATAGATCAGAGTTAGAGATACACAAGTTTGCATTTAAAAATATGACTTATCCCAACATTGGATAAGTGTGATAGATGATGGATGTCAAGGAGATGATACTGCTGCCCAGCAACCAATTTTTTTTAGCTCAGAAAGCTCCTTCCCGGAGATGGGAATCCATTTTAGTTCTGATGTCCATTTTCTGAGTCCCTGTAGTGAAGGTGTTGCCTTCCCCCAAGTTTTTTTTCACAGCAGAACACCTGCAAATTGGCTTAAATCATAGCCTAGGAGTCTTTAGTAGTTACTCTTTAGAATGTGGTAGGTGGATAGAGTGCGTTTGCACTTAAAAAAAAAAGAAAAGCATGAGAGGTTGAAAATAGAACCTAAACTGCAGGTTGGAGAACGATCACAACTGTAAACAAAACGATACTTTCCCCAAAATCCCAAGGGATTCAAAAGAGGAATGATTAAAGCAGACAGGAAAATATAATTAAAGTCATAGTCACAAGATAATTTGAGCCAGTGTCCTATAGGAGATGCTGGGAAACTTTGAGCCTCAGTGGAACTTCTGGGGTGGTTGTAAGACAAAGGAGATGCTACTGAAACTGGTGCATCTAGTGCACAGAACAATTAGTCCACAGCGTTTATTGGGTGCCTACTGTGTGCAAAGCACTGTATTAAGCACTTGTCTTATGCTGTTGAGTGGTCTGTGACCCATAGCAACCCCATGGACCCATCTCTCCCAGAACGCCCCACCTCCACCTGCAATCTTTCCGGTAGTGTATCCATGGAGTTTCCATGGTAAAAATATGCAAGTGGTTTACTGTTGCCTCCTTCCATGCAGTATACTTGAATCTCCACCCTTGATTCTCTCCTTTGCTGCTACTGTCCAGCACTGGTGAGTTTTGACTTGTAGCAGATTGCCTTCCACTTACTAGCCGCTGCCCAAGCTAGGAATGGAATGGGTATGCCTCTGCTTGACTCTGTCTCCCTTAGTCAAGACTGGTAGAGTACTGGAAACTCTTCAAGTGTGACCCTGAGAGGGGATTAAGCCCTTGGGTGTGTAGAAATATCATACATGATCCCTGCTGTCAGGGAGCTTAAACTCTAGAAGGGGAGCAGACAAGTATATAATTTAATGATAGGATGAAGTAATAGTGCATGTAAGACATGCACCAAAGTGCTGTGATAGTTGTGGATATTTAGATGAGAAATGGAAGTAGGGGGGATATTTGGGATTGATCAGGGAAAGTCTCCTGGAGGAGATGAGATTTCAGAAGGACTTTGAAGATGGGGAGAGCTGTGGCCCAATGTATCTGAAGGGGAGGGAGTTCCAGGCTGCAAATCTAGGAGTCAGGAGACTTGGTTGGCTTCCAGGCCCACCTCTGCTCCAGGCTGCTGTGTGACCTCAGGAAAGTTACTTGCTTTCCCTGTTTGTTTCTTCTGTGAGAGTAACAGCAATACCACAACAGATAAGATGAGATAATTGATGTGAATGCCCTCTGGAAAAAAAAAATCAAGGTGCTCAACAAATCAATCAGTCAGCGGTATTTAATTGAGCACTCGCTGTTTGCAGAGCACTGTATTGGAAGAGTCCAAATACAACAGAACTGGTAGAAATGTTCACTGCAGACAAGGGTGTTGTTATCGTTACCTGAAGCATCAGACCTTAACCAGTTCTCAGCCTTTACTTGAAGCTGTGTCCCCTACATACTTAAGGCTCTGCTTCCATGTTCCATACATCCTTAACACTTCCCTCCTCAGGAAAACAATTTCCCCCTCTGGAGCACCTACTGATTTTCATAGACTGAATGGTTTGTGTATACAAGTTAATTTAGATAGAGGATGAATTGGGAAGGGTTTTTTTTAAAAAAAGAAAAAACACACAGGAGAGCCAAAGTAGAGAAATGTAAGACAAGGATGAAGGGCAACAAGTGTTTCAAGTGGTGTTTTCATGGCATTTGTTAAGCCAGGCACTATACTAGGCATTGGGGTAGATACAAGTTAATCTGGTTGGACACAATCCTTGTCTCACATAGGGCTTATGGTCTTAATCCCCATTTTGCAGATGAGGTAACTGAGGCACCGAGAAGTTAAGTGACTGGCCCAAGGTCACACAGCAGATAAATGGTGGAGGCGGGATTAAAAATGTTGAGAAATGCAGTGCAGTATATATAATTCTTAGTAGATGAATTGGAATAATCAACTACAGGAGGCAAGTGAACAGCTCAGTGTAGTTTAGAGCTGGAAGAAAAGTCAAGAACTGGGTGGCTCCTGAGATGACATTTTCATCATGAAGAGATATTTGATGTGTCCCTGGTAATGTAGGGATTTAGAGGAAATTCAGTGTGCTGTGCCCTTTAAGAGAAATGAATAAAGTGATCATCATTTCCAGGTTTGCTGGACCTTTTGTCAGCACCAGACTCAAGTTAATTATACTTTCCAAATGTCAATGTTATGTTGGAAATTTTGTTCTGTGTTTTTAATTCTCGTGAATCTGGTTTATATATATAGATGGTTTACATCTATCTATCTTCTTAGATGCAGTTGAGTCATTTCTAATCCATAGCGACTCTATGGTATTTTTTCCATATACATATATATATATATATATATATATATACATATATATATTGGATTTATATAGTCTAGATATAGATCTAGTTACCCCCAAATTATTTTTTCAACAGAAGCAGAAGTGTTGCCACAGACCAATCCTGAATGTCAGAGGCTGTTTTCTTTCTGAAGATTTGACAAAAGGGTTCAGTAGTCCAACGTCTACTTGCTGACAATGGAAAACACAAAGTTCCCCATGTGATTTAATTATGAATTTTGAATAAAAGAAGACCCAGGTGACTTCTTAGAGTAATTTGGCCATCAGAATCAGGTCCCTCTGAGGGACTGTGCTTTTAAACTGTTCCTGTGCATACTTCATTATGAAAAAGGCTTCTCCTTCCCGGGAACCTCTCCTGCTAGTGTGTGATCATGAATGGGAGGTCAAACCACTTGCACATTTTTAATTATCTTCAGCATTCAAGGGGATAAATTACCATCTCAGGTCTCTGGTGAATCCTTAGTAGGCAGAAAACAAAATGGAGACATTATTACGCTAATTTACTGTTGCCACCAGAGTCCCTTCTAAGGGAGTGGGAGAGAAAAGAGCTGCATTTCAGAAATAATTGTCTATTGTGTACCTCTAGAACACTTAGTGATCCATACTGTGTTTTTTGATTGGTGAGCCAGTACTCATCATTGTCTCCTAAACTGAATTTTATTCAGGGGCATGGATGATGGAAGGGATGGGAATTCTCCTTAAATGGAAAAACCTAGGGTAGGTAGGGCACTTTGGTTGAATCCCTCTTCCACAAATACCATGGGGTATTTAGAAAAGAATAGGAGAAAATTAGTGAAGTGCTCTCAGTGAAGTAAAGTATTAGCAGTGGATATAATGGCTGCTGGAAAATCTGGCCCCTTGAATGTCTGGCAGGAAAGCAAAAGTGACGTGAGTTGCTGCTTAGGAGAACAACACAATTGTTGTATCTCTATCTTCATATTGAACTTGCTTACCACTATTAGGGCTGTTGTGCTGTGCCATTTGTCTCACTATGTTGTCTCAACCCCGTGGCAAGCAGTTACTCAAAATAATATAGGAGGAAAATGACAACATCTTTTCAGGGAATAGACTGGATTTGACGTAGCATTTTATCTTCGAGATACAGCATTTCTGAATTCTCTCAGAGCAATGTGTTCAGCATTGTTGTGTTAGTCTGCCTCATGTAAACTCCTAAGTGATTATTGATGCTGTTCGATTCAATCTGATACTTTCCTGGCCAGGGTGCCAAACTTGTATTTCAAGTGTTCCATCATTAGGTTCTTTAAGTGGTTTAAGTTCCTTTTTTATCTTTTGGCTTGGAACTTAAGTTACAAAAGCATTTATGTATAACTGTCGGTCTTTAACAATGAAACATCTAGCTGTTTGTCAGAGAGATATGTTGTTTATTTTCCACTTGGTGGTACCAAAAGGTAATTATTGACAGTGTCTGTGATTTTGCTTGAGATGGCTGATGTGCAGTCAACAGTCCTTTCCTCACTGCGCAAAGATATTAAGATGATCCCTTCTTATCCTGTTGCAGTTGCTACTTGCAATAAGTAGTGCTGTTTTCTGTTAGGTCTCTCAAGCTCAAAGTCTTGAGGAAACCTCTGCTTTAGAAACACCAAGTTCCTGTCCGCTCTTCATCAGCTGGCTTGTCTGCCATTGTTAAGCACAGTACAATAATCTACACACAATAAGCACTCAATAAATATGATTGATTGTTGCCTTCCACAGTCCTCTGTTGTAGTAAGGAGACAGGACAGGTGGAATAGGCAGAGCTTTCACTCTTCAAATCCTTCTCCCAATTCCCTCAAACCTCAACTTAAGCATTCTGGCTGAGAGTAACTCAGGAGTCGAGAAGCCGCAAGGCCTAGTAGAAAGAGCCCAGGACTAGGAGTCAGAAGGACTTGGTTCTAATCCCTGCTCCATCATGTACCAGTTGTGTGACCTTGGGCAAGTCAGTTAACTGCTCTGTGCCTCAGTCTCTTCGTCTGTAAAATGGGGATTAAATACCAGTCCTCCCTTCTTCTTAGACTAGGAATCCAGTGAGAGACAGTGACCATGTCTTATTTTATTCATTCATTCAGTCATATTGAGTGCTTACTGTGTGCAGAACACTGTACAAAGCTCTTGGGAAGTACAAATCGGCAGCATATAGAGACGGTCCCTCCCCAACAATGGGCTCACAGTCTACAAGGGGTAGGCAGACAACAAAACAAGTAGACAGGTGTCAATACTATCAGAATAAATAGAATTATAGCTATATACACATCATTAATAGAATAAATATAGTAAATATGTACAAATAAAATAGAGTAATAAATATGTAGAAATATATACAAGTGTTGTGGGGAGGGGAAGGGAGTAGGGCGGAGGGAGGGAGGGTGATGAGGAGGGGAGGAAGAGGAAGAGAGGAAAAGGGGGGGTTCAGTCCGGGAAGGCCTCCTGGAGGAGGTGAGCTCTAAGTAGGGCTTTGAAGGGAGAAAGAGAGCTAGTTAGGCAGATGTGCGGAGGGAGGGCATTCCAGGCCAGAGGAAGGACGTGGGCCAGTGGTCGACGGCAGGACAGGCGACAATGAGGCACAGTGAGAAGGTTAGCTGCAGAGGAGCGGAGTGTGTGGGCTGGGCTGTAGAATGAGAGAAGGGAGGTGAGGTAGGAGGGGGTGAGGTAATGGAGAGCATTGAAGCTGAGAGTGAGGAGTTTTTGCTTGATATCATACATAGTATCAACTTGATTCCACTTGAAGATCATACACATCTAATTTGATCCCTTCATAAGCTGATTATGGCCCCTTGGCTTCATTAATGCATTTTTTTTCCCAAGAGGACAACACTAGTCAATTTCCTATAGCATGAAATGTGGGGAAACTCACCTGAAATAATTTTGTTAAAATTTAATTGACAAGTTTTGTGAACATTCCATTTCTTGGTTGTACCTAGGGATAGCTGTTGTGGCATCTGAGGGTTACATATCTTGCAAAGTCACTTCTTGGATTTAGCAACCAAAAAGTGAAGTCCAGATTTCACTGTTGGTATTTAGATGAGATGGGAGACCGGTTCTGGAATTATCTGAGAATTGGAAATGTGTAGATATTAAATGAACTGTTTGTTTTTGCCTGTGAAAAGACACTGATCCAAGGAGAACTAACTGTATCTGTATGATATGCGTTGAGTTAATTTGACTCAAAATCAAGTTATTTCCCTCAATTAAGCAGAATTTGAAGAAATAGTGGTTACAGAATTGAGACTGGCTCAGGGGAGTTGATTATAGTGTCTTCACTTAAAAGAGAAACTGTATAGGCGGTGATGTTTGATTGCATTGCTTCAGTTGGGCTCAATGAAGTACAGTATGTTCTTAGGTAGTTTTAGATAAGACAAGAAATATATAATAATAACGATAATAATTATTAAATATAATAAAATATTAATTATAACATCAATATTAATATTATTATCTAATAATATTATTAATTATTGATATTAATATTATTATTAATATTATTTTATTAATAATATAATAATAATGGAGCGCCTCACACCCCACCTCGCCGCCCTCTCCTTTCTACCCAGTCTTGATGATCAGGTTACTGCTCTCAACTCTACCCTTTCTACTCAGCTAGACTCACTCGCTCCCCTTTCCCTTTGCCGCTCTTGCACCACTAACCCACAGCCCTGGATCACTGCCACTGTCCGCCTCCTTCGCTCTTACGCTCGAGCTGCCGAACGCTGCTGGCGAAAGTCTAAACACCATGCCAACCTCGTTCACTTCAAGTTTATCCTTTCCTGCCTTAACTCAGCCCTCTCCTCTGCCAGACAAAACTATTTCTCCTCCCTTATTGACACCCATGCCCATCACCCCCGCCAGCTCTTCCATACACTCAACTCCCTTCTCAGGCCCCCGATTCCTCCCCCTCCTCTTTCCCTCACCCCCAACGATCTGGCCTCCTACTTCATTAACAAAATTCAATCCATCAGGTCCGACCTCCCCAAAGTCTCTTCCCCCCTTTCTCCATCCCCCCGGCTCTCAACACTCTCTGCTACTCTCCCATCCTTCCCAGCAGTGTCCTCAGAGGAGCTCTCCTCCCTCCTCTCAAGTGCTACTCCGGCCACCTGTGCTTCTGACCCCATTCCCTCTCATCTCATGAAATCTCTCGCTCCATCCCTTCTCCCCTCCTTAACTTCCATCTTCAACTGCTCACTCTCTACTGGTTCCTTCCCCTCTGCCTTCAAACATGCCCATGTCTCTCCCATCCTAAAAAAACCCTCTCTTGACCCCACCTCACCTGCTAGTTATCGTCCAATATCCCTCCTACCATTCCTTTCCAAACTCCTTGAACGAGTTGTCTACACTCGCTGCCTAGAATTCCTCAACAACAACTCTCTCCTCGACCCCCTCCAGTCTGGCTTCCGTCCCCTACATTCCACGGAAACTGCCCTCTCAAAGGTCACCAATGACCTCCTGCTTGCCAAATCCAACGGCTCCTACTCTGTCCTAATCCTCCTCGACCTCTCAGCTGCCTTTGACACTGTGGACCATCCCCTTCTTCTCAACACGCTATCTGACCTTGGCTTCACAGACTCCGTCCTCTCCTGGTTCTCCTCTTACCTCTCCGGTCGTTCTTTCTCAGTCTCTTTTGCAGGCTCTTCCTCCCCCTCCCATTCTCTCACTGTGGGGGTTCCCCAAGGTTCAGTGCTTGGTCCCCTTCTGTTCTCGATATACACGCACTCCCTTGGTGACCTCATTCGTTCCCACGGCTTCAACTATCATCTCTACGCTGATGACACCCAGATCTACATCTCTGCCCCTGCTCTCTCCCCCTCTCTCCAGGCTCTCATCTCCTCCTGCCTTCAGGACATCTCCATTTGGATGTCTGCCCACCACCTAAAGCTCAACATGTCGAAGACTGACCTCCTTGTCTTCCCTCCCAAACCTTGCCCTCTCCCTGACTTTCCCATCTCTGTTGACGGCACTACCATCCTTCCCGTCTCACAAGGCCGCAACCTTGGTGTCATCCTCGACTCCGCTCTCTCATTCACCCCTCACATCCAAGCAGTGACCAAAACCTGCCGGTCTCAGCTCCACAACATTGCCAAGATCCGCCCTTTCCTCTCCATCCCTACCGCTACCCTGCTCATTCAAGCTCTCATCCTATCTCGTCTGGACTACTGCATCAGCCTTCTCTCTGATCTCCCATCCTCGTGTCTCTCTCCACTTCAATCCATACTTCATGCTGCTGCCCGGATTATCTTTGTCCAGAAACGCTCTGGGCATATCACTCCCCTCCTCAAAAATCTCCAGTGGCTACCAATCAATCTGCGCATCAGGCAGAAACTCCTCACCCTGGGCTTCAAGGCTCTTCATCACCTCGCCCCCTCCTACCTCACCTCCCTTCTCTCCTTCTACAGCCCAGTCCGCACCCTCCGCTCCTCCACCGCTGATCTCCTCACCATACCTCGCTCTCGCCTGTCCCGCCATCGACCCCCGGCCCACATCATCCCCCGGGCCTGGAATGCCCTCCCTCTGCCCATCCGCCAAGCTAGCTCTCTTCCTCCCTTCAAGGCCCTGCTGAGAGCTCACCTCCTCCAGGAGGCCTTCCCAGACTGAGCCCCTTCCTTCCTCTCCTCCTCGTCCCCCTCTCCATCCCCCCATCTTACCTCCTTCCCTTCCCCACAGCACCTGTATATATGCATATACGTTTGTACATATTTTTTACTCTATTTATTTTATTTGTACATATCTATTCTATTTATTTTATTTTGTTAGTATGTTTGGTTTTGTTCTCTGTCTCCCCCTTTTAGACTGTGAGCCCACTGTTGGGTAGGGACTGTCTCTATATGTTGCCAATTTGTACTTCCCAAGCGCTTAGTACAGTGCTCTGCACATAGTAAGCGCTCAATAAATACGATTGATGATGATGATGATAATGGCATTTATTAAGCACTTACTATGTGCAAAGCACTGTTCTAGTGCTTTGGAGGTTACAAGGTGATCAGGGTGTCCCAAGTGGGGCTCACATCCTTCATCCCCGTTTTACAGATGAGGTAACTGAGGCACAGAGAAGTGAAGTGACGTGCCCAAAGTCATACAGCTGACAAGTGGTGGAGCTAGGATTTGAACCCATGAACTCTGACTCCAAAGCCCATGCTCTTTCCATTGAGCCACAATATATGGTCATCAGGGGTCTAGATTAAACGCTTTCTACTTACATTGGTGGCAGTTTCTGAAATTCTGTGAAGCCAGATAGGGAGACGGTTTCCATAATGTAGTGGCTATCACGTTCTCCCATCTGAAAGGGTCCCCGGTTCAAAACTGTCTGGGAACCTAATTTTTCCTGTAGACTATAAACTTCCTGTGGGCAGGGATTATGTCTACCACCTCTATTGAATTGTACTTTCCCCATTGATTAGTACAGTTCTCTGCACACATTTAAGTCCTCAATAGCATTGATTGATGAATTGATTAATTATATACATCTTCATATACTCTTCTGGCTGAAGTGTAGTTTCAAAATGCAAAGTGTTGGAGTGGGACATTTTGTTCTCTCCTCAAATATTGGCTACAGTATTCCTTAAGATTTTCAGTACAGGTTGGTGATTTTTTTGGCTTTAGTTCATTGTTTAATCTAGGTTGATCTCGATGATGTAGTATAGAATGTGCGGGGTTTGTTTATGAAGATTGGCATGCCAAGCCTTCCATGAGAAATGCATTGTGTTCACCACAGCCTACTGTACACAAAGGGACTCAGGGAAACTATCCTTTAACAGCGCAAGTAGCAGTGATCAAAGTCTATATGAAAAAATTATATATTTTTTTTCTTAGAAAAATACTAGTTACTAGTGATTTTTTTCTGCAAGCTGTTTGAATCACTCTCCAGAATTTGTCAGCATTTACCAGAGAGGGATCGTTTTGTTTTATGGAACTTAATTGCATCTAGTGCAATATTCATGAGAATTGCTATTTGATGAGCTGAAGGCACGCTCAGCCACTGTGACAATAAGGTGATGATGCACTTTAGATATGCACAGTGGCTGTCAAATGAGGATTACAGAGTTCCTGCAAACATTTAACATTCCCACCCACAAATCTTAAATTGAGTAAGATTTCAGGTTTAGTAACTTTTAACATGTGAAGGGAGCAGAGACTGGGAAATAAACTCCAACTGACATGGGAGTAGGAGGATCTGATCACTTTATTTTTAATTTGTCGTAAAAGCTCTTAAACAATTCATGAATTGTGCAGGAAACAGACTAATGGGGAGATGAAGATGGAAAGGTAGTTGTTTGAGATTGAAATAATTAGTGTTAAATTTGGGAAGGGAGTCATGGGATCCTGGGAATTTCAACAGATATCTTTAAGATTGTGTACACCACTTTAATTCGTTTCGCCCTCAAATATCTTAAAGTTGACATGCTAAAGCTCTGTGACTCTGGAGAACAATATGATTTATGATACTGGCAGCACGGTTTTCTTTATAGGAAATATCATAATCCAGTTTACAGCCAAGAGAAAACCAATTTAATGTCTGAAAAATGAATTCTTTTTTTTGGATGGTTTTTAACATAGAACAGTTGCTTGAAGGTCTCCAGTCTTATTCTTTATCTGGTTTACTGGGCTCCTATTCTATTGATGTCACAAACAATATTCCTTTTTTCCAACATGGCTGTCTTGGTTCTGAAATGGTGATTGAAATTAGAAATTAAAAACAAAAAAACCCACCCAGAAATAAGCCTCTTCTATGGGGATTTTTAAAATCCCAAGTGGCTTTTTTGGTTTGATGGACCAGATAAAAATAATTCCATGTATTCTAGTAAAATTGCACTTGAAAGTAGTTTCTGTTTTGTAAGTTCCATATGCCAAATGATCGCTGGCAGTTCAGTTGCAGTTCAGTGGGAAGGGGCTTGTTGTGCTTATGGTATTTAGAGACAAGTTCTTTATCCAGTCATCTTCACTTCAAAAAGATGATCCTTTGAGAATCCAGGTGTTGTCACTTAGCGGTGTGTTTTTATTTAACATGGAGTCAGCCATTCATGAAAAACAGCTGTAACTACACAGAATACAGGTTTTCCCATAATTATACTAACTGCAGATGAAAGTACTGAACATGGTTTAAATAGTGGCATCTCACTGACTGTCATGTTGCAGCATAAGGACCCAAATAATGCAAAGATAAAAATGGCAGCCCTTGGTGGTCCTGCCTGCCTATGCAACCATTGCTTGACAACCACCCAATTCATGCAAGCAAGTATCTTCAGGTTATCGAATATGGGTATCTCAATGTCAAGCATCTGGACGAATTTGACACCTGCAAAGATTTATATTTCTCTTCATAGGGGCGTTATAGTTGTAAACAATGAATGGGTGACCCTCTTCTAGTTAGCCATGAAGTCTGAGGTCACCAGGAAAATTATCTATTTATTGTTATATTGTACTCTTCCAAGCTCTTAGTACAGTATTCTGCACACAGTAAGTGCTCAATAAATGACTCACTGTCTGATTTAACTGATACCACATATCCATATTAGTCCAGACTGATACTGTGACTAAAGAATTAATGCCAATAAAGTAACATTGAAAAGCAGTGGAGCTAGAGGAAAGAGCATGGGGTTGGGAATCAGAAGACCAGGTTTCTAATCCCAGCTCTACCACTTGACTGCTCTGTAACTGTTCAACCTCTTGGGACTCACATTCCTCATCTGTAAAATGGGCATTAAAATACCATTCTCACTTATTCTGTGAGCCCCATGTGGGACAGGGAATGGGTTTGATTTAACTGTCTTCTATCTATCTCTGCACTTAGCACCATAGTTGGCAACATAAGCTCTTAACAAATGCCACAGTAATAATAATCATTATATATTAATGTAGGTACACCATTGCCCATATAATAATAGTGCTATATGATTCCAACTAACCCTGACAAAAGGGATAGCTATAGAAATTTGTTTCATGCTCAAGGATTGAATTAAGCAATATGTCTTCCAAGTTGTGGAAAACTGACTGAAGAGACTAAAGTCTAAAAAGACCCACAGTGATTCAAAGACTTCTATTTCATTCCTGAAGAAAGTATGTACATTTATTCATTCATTCATTCATTCAATCATATTTATTGAGTGTTTACTGTGTGCAGAGCCCTGTACTAAGCACTGGGAAAGTACAATTCAGCAACATATAGAGACAGGCCCTACCCAAAAATGGGCTTCACAGTCTAGGTGGGGGAGACGGGCAGCAAAACAGAACAAGTGGACAGGTGTCAATACCATCAAAATAAATAGAATTATAGATATATGCACAACAAAATATATAACAAAATATAACAAAATAAATAGAATAATAAATATGTACAAAAATGCACAAGTGCTGTGGGGAGGGGAAGGGAGTAGGGCAGAGGGAGGGAGTGGGGGCAATGGGAAGGGGAGGAGGAGCAGAGGATTAGGGGGGCTCAGTCTGGTAAGGCCTCCTGGAGGAGATGAGCTCTCAGTAGGGCCTTGAAGGGAGGAAGAGAGCTAGTTTGGCAGATGTGTGGAGGGAGGGCATTCCAGGCCAGAGGTAGGACATGGGCCATGGGTCGATGGCAGGACAGGTGAGAACGAGGCACAGTGAGGAGGTTAGCAGCAGAGGAGCGGAATGTGCAGGCTGGGCTGTAGATGTGTAGAAGGGAGATGAGGTAGGAAGGAATAAGGTGATAGAGAGCTTTGAAGCCAATATTGTTCCACACCCAGGGACAGCAGCACTAGTGGGTGTTGGCTGCTCCACTCACACTACGAACAAGATGGAGATCATGAAAAGTTGGCAGCAACACTGACTTGACATACCTACTACGTTTGAAGATGAAGACATACTAGTAATACTAGTAGGTATTAATCACTCTGGATTGTAAGCCTCTCTAGACTATAAGCTTGTTACAGTCAGGGAACTGTATTATACTATCCCAAGTGCTTAGTATAGTGCTCTGCACATAGTAAGCATTCTATAAATACTATTGATTGATTACTGTTTGCAAACGAAGTACTATGTGCTGGAAAAAGGGAAAAAAGGCATTTATTAAGCGCTTACTATGTGCAAAGCACTGTTCTAAGCCCTGGAGGGGATACAAGGTGATCAGGTTGTGCCACGTGAGGCTCACAGTCTTAATTCCCACTTTACAGATAAGGTAACTGAGGCTCAGATAAATTAAGTGATTTGCCTAAGGTCTCACAACAGACATGTGGTGGAGCCGGGATTAGAACCCATGACCTCTGACTCCCAAGCCCCTACTCTTTCCACGCTGCTTCTCTGGCAGAACAGATGAGTGAGGTAAAGACATGCGGTCCTTGGTCCCCATGGGGCTCAAGATCTAAGAATGAGGAGGGCAGAGAAGGGTGATTGGAGACGGACATGTGAGGAAAGGCAAACAAAAATACAATAGAAAAAGACGATGAGAAACATGAAAGCAGCAGCAGAATTTCAGGTTCCTCATGGCTCAGACCAACAGTCCCAGAAGTCACAGGTGTGGTTATGCTGGGGACCTTTTCAATGGGGACCTGCTCCTGGGATGGAGCAGGGGCTGATGAGAGTCCCCATTTCATGGGGGTGGGACACAGTCCCTCCCACCCAGCAGGGGCTCAGTGAAGGACTGAGCGAAGCTGTGGTCAACTTACCTGGCTCTGTTGGTTAAACCCTTTTCCTGGGCATGTGAAGCAAAGAGACTCTACTCACAATGGCAGATATGATATTCACAATAACTACATTATTGAGCAAGCCACAGCTGTAGTTTGAGGTATTGAAGATTGTAAAGTCAATCCACACATGGCATTGATTGAGTGTTTCCTCTGTGCAGAGTACTGTACCCAGCTTCTGGGAGAATACAATGCAATAGAGTTGGTAGACATGATCCCTGCCTTCAAGGAGTTTACAGCGCAAGTAGGGAGACAGACACTAAAATGAATTACAGCCAAGTTTAAAGGTGGGTTCATAAATGCTGTGGGGAGAGGGGTGAGTGCCCAAGTGATTTGGGGGTGAGGACTCAAGCTGTGATGTAGTAGGGAGGGGAATAATGTGGGGAGCTGAGAGAGATGCCATAGAGAAGGGTACTTGGAGGAGATGTGATCTGTATAGGGCTGGTGGGGAAGTCATGTAGAGCTCCCAGATCTGATCAGTCAATCAATGGTATTTATTGAGCACTTACTCCCTGCAGCACTATACTAAGCCCTTGGGGGAGTACAGTGCAGCAGAGTTGGTCGACATGCTTCCTGCCCACAATGAGCTTGCATTCTAGAGGGGGGAACGGGGGCAGGACTGTGATGGAAGCAGTGTGTCCTAGTGGCTAGAGCATGGGCCTGTGAGTTAGGAGGATCTGGGTTCTATTCACAACTCTGCCACAAGTCTGTTGTGTGACATTGGGCAAGTCACTTTACTTTTCTGGGCCTAAGTCCCCTCATCTGTAAAATGGTGATTAGGATTGTGAGCCACATGTGGAACACAGACTGTGTACAATCTGATTTGCTTGAATTCATCCCAGTGCTTAGAACAGTGACTGGAACATAGTAAGTGCTTAACAAATACCATACTACTACTACTGCTGCTACTACTACTAATAACAATATTAATATAAATAAATGTATTGATTGCTTGCTTTGTGCAGACCACTGTACTAAGACCTGGGAGATGTAATAAATAATAATAATTATAGTACTTGTTAAGCTCTTACTATGTGCCAAGCACTGTTCTAAGTGCTGGGGTAGATACAAGCTAACCAGGCTGTACAAAGTCCCCGTCCCACTTTAGACTCACACTCTTAATCCCCATTTTTTACAAACGAGGTGACTGAGGCCCGAGAAGTTAAGCGACTTGTCCAAAGTCACACAGCAGACAAGTGGAGGAGCCGGAATTAGAACCCATGATCATCTGACTCCTAGGCCTGAGCTCTATCCACTATGCTAGAGAAGCAGCGTGGCTCAGTGGAAAGAGCCCAGGCTTTGGAGTCAGAGGTCATGGGTTCAAATCCTGGCTCCACCAGTTGTCAGCTGTGTGACTTTGGACAAGTCATTTAACATCTCTGTGCTTCAGTTCTCATCTGTAAAATGGGGATTAAGACTGTGAGCCCCCCGTGGGACAACATGATCACCTTGTATCCCCCCAGTGCTTAGAGTAGTGCTTTGCACATAGTAAGCACTTAACAAATACCATTATGATTATTATTATTGCACCATGCTGCTTCTGGCATCCCCTTTGATGAACAATACAGTAGGGTTGGTAGAAATATTGCCTGCAGGTGTAGTGATGCAGGCAGGCAGAGCTTACAGTCTGTTGGCAAGCACAGATGATGCAGTGCTGTTATCTACAAACAAGTAGGGAGATTTACATCTGCTTGGCTTTTATTCAAAATACTTGTAACACTGAGAAAGTGCTGTGGACACCAACATTATCACTATTTTCATTGCTGGCAAGACCCAAGGCAAGTAAAATTCAATTACACAGTCAACCATGCCCTCAGGCTTTAGTCTAAAAAGTGGCATGGCTGATTGTGACCTATGTTAAACATCAGATGCAGGAAAGGGTTACAGAGCAATACCAGTATCTGTTTGTTTGTTTTATGGTATTTGTTACCTCTCTGTGTTTCCTATAAACCTCACAAAAGAATCTGACCATCAACAGACCCAGGCTTTGACAGCGACTAGGCAAACATTCATCAGAAGTATAAGGTCACTTCATGACAGTATGGCTGCTGTTGTCAAAGCTAAAGTGTTATGTGTGAACGCCACCCCAAAACCCACAGCTCTAGGGGGAAATCTATGAAAAATAATTATTTTGGAAGCTTTTGACCCAGGAAGGCTTTAGGGATCAACATGAAGGGATGTCTATCCATGTCTCAATTTCAGCAGAGGGTACTGAATTTTGTGAAAGAACAGAAATGAAATGAAGTCTCTTTCATAACAAAAGCTGGTGTTCCCATTTCCTTTCAGGTGAAAGCACCAGGTTCCAGGACACCATACCCAGATATCATGTGCGCTGCCCACCCATCACCCACCACCTGCAGTTTATATTTCTCGAATTATTTACTTTAGCTTGGAACTTTATCCCTTCTAAGTGCTTTTGTAGTCAGAATCAGTGATTTTCAGAGTTTGGTTTTATTTTCATACTTGGATTTTCTTATTTGGGGTATCATCATGGCTTCTGGATGAGCCAGGAAATATGGCTTAGAAATTCACTTGTGTTCTTTGAGTTAGAAGATATAGAGTGAAACAAAATCTAATTTCATCACTAATAATAATAATTGTGTTATTAAGTGCTTACTATGTGCCAAGCATTGTTCTAAACACCGGGGTAGATATAAAAAAATCAGGCCCCACATGCGGCTCACACTCTAAGTAGAAGGGAGAACAGGTATTGTATCCCCATTCTGCAGGTGAGGGAACTGAGGCACAGAAAAGTTGCTCTCTGTCACACAGCAGACCAGTGGCAGAGCCAGGTTTAGAACCCAGGTCTTCTCCCCAGCCTCTGTGCTTTCCATTAGGACACACTGTTGACAAGGAGACTAAAATCCCCTTCCCATGTTCTTCCTTTCTGGGAATTCTTCATTTTCACATGATCAAGGTAGACTAATAGGGTTGGTGTGAAGGGGAAGAAACCTGTTGTGAAAATAGAAAAACAGTGGTGGCCCAGTGGAATGAGCATCAGACTAGGTTCTAAAACTGACTTTGCCACTTGACTATTGTTTGACCTGGGCAAGTCACCTATCTTCTCTGTTTCCTCTTCTGTTAAATGGTGATTAAATACCTACTGTGTTACCAACTCTAAGTGTACACCTCCCAAGCACTTAGTACAGTGCTTTGTACACAGTAAGTGCTCAACAAATATGATGGATTGATTGATTGACCAATTGCTTTTCCTTCTATTTAGACTTGCTTGCTGAAGGATAGGGACTGTCTGACCTGTTTATCTCTTGTCTGCCCCAGTGTGTAGAACAGTGCTTGGCATATAGTAAGTGCTTAACAAACACCACAGTCATTAAACATATGAAATTGGTTGGAGAATCAGAATGTGAGTTGTTGAGTCAACATTTCAGGAGGATGAAGGTTCAGAGAAGGTGATCCTCACTCGAACTAAGATGCTGAGGAGTCACTGGTGTGAGTTGATTGATGAATGGGGAGAGGAATAGAGAGAGAAACCAGAGACTGAAGTAAAATACATGAAAATTGAAAAAAATAGGACAATGAGTTTGGACTGATCGTACCGTGATAGCGGGACTGACATTTGTTTGAAGAAGGCTTTTCAACCTGAGGCATATTGTACTTAGGAGTCTGACAAAACAACTTTCATTTGAAAGGGATTCATTTGATTTGCAATGCACATAGCTGTTGGGTACTACGGTGAAGGAACAGGGAGGCTTTTTTTATGGTGTTTGTTAAACACTTTTTCTGTGTCAAACACTGTTCTAAGTGCTAGGGTAGATACAGGTTAATTAGGTTGGACTAATTCCCTATCCCGCGTGGGGCATCCAGTCTAAGTAGGAGAGACAAGAGGAGAACTGAGGTGCAGGGAAGTGGTGACTCGCCCAAGGTCATACAACAAGCATTTGTCTGAGCTAGTATTAGAACCCAGGTCCCCTGACTCCCAGGCACATGTTATTTCCACTAGACCATGCTCCCCGTGGCAGGAAAGGGGTATTTGTGTGTTTTTCCTGGGTTTATGCTCTTGGTTGGTTCTTCTGCTTCTTCGGGAGGCTGACATCTGTCACCAGATCAGTCTTGGACTGCTGATCTTGAAAGACTCCATGATGGAGAATGAAGTCCATTTCCAGATCCCCTGGCTAATATTGCCAGATCCATCTAACCCTACCTGGTTTGGCACCCCAAGACTTATGCTTCCTTATCTTTAGTAAATAATAATAATAATGGCATTTATTAAGCACTTACTCTGTGCAAAGCACTGTTCTAAGCTCTGGGGAGGTTACAGGGTGATCAGGTTGTCCCACGGGGGGCTCACAGTCTTAATCCGCATTTTACAGATGAGGTAACTGAGGCACAGAGAAGTTGTGACTTGCCCAAAGTCACACAGCTGCCAATTGGTGGAGCAGGGATTTGAACCCATGACCTCTGACTCCAAAGCCAGAGCCTGACTCTTTCCACCAAGCCATGCTGCTTCTCTTATATAACCCAGTATCTGGCAGCTCTTCAGTACGCAGAGCTGGGATGGGAAAGTGGCAACTCGGAAATATAGAAGAGCACGTTATATATCAACCCTGTCGCTCTTTAAAAAGAAGTCATGATCAGAGATGATTTTCTTTAAAAAAAAATCTCCTGTGGGCTGGCACTGAGCATACCCTGCCCATCTGTGTGCAAATTGCTGATAGGTTTATCCGCCCCGGTCCCTCTATGTGTACTGTAGCAAACCTATGACAGTCTTTTTCTGAATCCATTAGGCTGTCTGATTTTTTTTCATTGATCGGTCCATCCTAGAGTGTGAGGTTAGCAGGCAAGGGGGCAAGGAAATTGAGAGCCGCGAAGGAGATGGTTCCTAAAAATAGCCAGGTAAAGATGGTGATAACTATACATACTGCTTCTCCTGATGGAATTTATGCACTCTGCTATGGTTCTCTGCAGAAATATGTGAAACAAGCTGGTACTGCAAGGGGAAGAAGTGCACTGGGCTATATCGTCTCCCAGGGTGCTGGAGGTAGGTCATACTCCCACACAAGGGATGTGATTGATCAGAACTCCAGTTGTGGAACCGCTGTTTTCTTGTACAACTGTGTCTTCACATTTTATTTCCTTCTCCCTTCCTTCTCATTTCTCAGGGGGAGGAGGGGGAAGGTGGAGATGACAGTCTCTCCATTTTTGTGTCTCAGTTTATTGAATCCTTAAAATAATAGTAATGATAATGTGTGGTATTTGTTAAGCAGTTACCATATGCCAGGCACTGAACTAAGTGCTGGAGTAGATACAAGGTAATTGGTTTGGATACCATCCCTGTCCTGCCTAGAGCTCACAGTCTTAATCCCCATTTTACAGAGGCACAGAAAAGTAAAGTGATTTGCCCAAGGTCACACAGCAGACAAAGTGGCATGGGGGAATTAGATCCTGAGTCCTTCTGATTCCCAGGCCTGTGCTCTCTCCAGTAGGCCATGCTGCCTCACATGTCATTCCTTCTCTATCTTGGTCCTCCTCTATAGTCTGACCCTCTTGGTGTGACGGAGTACAGCAGAAATTATTCTTGCAAGGAATAATAAATATCATTATCTTCTCCAAGTTGTTTCCTTCCTAAAGTGTTCCTTCCAATTTAGCACCTAGAATCAAATGCAGGTTTTCTCATGAGATGACTATTTCATGGGGGCGAATTTGGCTCTCGGTTTCACATAGCATCTGGTCCTTCAACTACGGGGAAACCCTCCCTTTCATCCCACTGAAGTGGGATGAAATCAACCTTATTGAATGTGCACCCTCAGGATAAAGAGATTAGAATGGATGCCTCCAGGAAGTCTTGAGCTTGGCCACCAGGGATCAAGTTTTCATGAGGCAAATTGAATGAAAGGAAGCCTGTGTATCATAACAGCACTAACAGAGGACAAGAGTTCTGGGTTCTAATTCCAGCTCTGCCAATTGCATGCTGTGGGATCTTGGGCAAGTCATTTAATGCCTCTGTATATCAGTTAATTCATCTGTAAAATGAGGATTTAATCTTCCTCCTTCCAATTTAGATAGTGAGCCATACATGGGACAGGGACTCTTCCAACCGATAAATTTGTATTCACCCCAGCGTTTAGAACAGTGCTGGACACACAGTAACTGCTTAACAAATACCATTAAAAATGTCTTTTTTTAAAAAAAAAAATGGTCTGAGCTACTAGCCAGCCCACAGTGGTCATTCTCGATCGTGGGCTCCCCAAGGGGCAGAGTTCATGTCTGATTCCCACTGGTTACTCTTTCTCAGCACTTAAAACAATGCTGTGCCCTTGATCAGCACTTAATAAATACACTACTAGTCAGTCAATCAGTCAATCGTATTTAGTGAGCTCTTACTGTGTGCAAAGCACTGTACTAAGCACTTGGAAAAGTACAGTGCAACAATATAAAAGACACATTCCTTGCTCACAATGAGCTTACTCTAGACTGTAAGCTGTAGAAGCAATATGGCATAGTGGATAGAGCACGGGCCTGATATTCTGAAGGTCATGGGTTCTAATCCCAGTTTTGCCTTTGCCGCTTCTTTGTTATATGATGTTGGGCAAGTCCCTTCACTTCCCTGTGCCCCAGTTACCTCATCTGTAAAATAATAACGGTATTTAAATTCTTACTACGTGCCAAGCACTGAGACTGTGAGCCTCAAGTGGGACAGGGAAAACGTCCAACCCAATTTGCTTGTATCCCCCCAGCGCTTAGTATGGTGCCTGGCAAATAGCACTTAACAAATGCCATTATTATTATTAGTAGTAGTACTATCATTATTTGCAATCCGAATTCAGCTTGTCAGGCAAATACATCCTAGTTTGGACTCCTGCACACATTAGCCAAGAAGGCCTGATGGCAATGACTTCGAGCCATGGATTGCATCCTTTCTCTGAACGTTCACCTATTCCTGCTTCTCGATTCATTATATGTTCACTGTAGTCCCTGGTTCAGTTAATTCATTAACCTACACTGACATCTACTGTGTGCTTGTATTTCTACAGTATCACCAAGCACCAGGGAACACTGGAAGTGCGAGATAAAGGGAAAACGCCAACCTGTAGTTGAACGGGAGAGAGTGGAAAAGTAGAAGAGAGTATGAGAGAGGGCAGCCTATAGGAGAGGAGAGTAAAATAGAAAGGAGAATGAAAATTTGAGGTATAGATATATATAAATAAATTTATTCTATAAATTTATTCTGCAGGTACCCAGTTAATATATCTGTTTTTAAATAGAATTCTCAGTAGAATGCTAAGTTTATTTTTTTTCCCATGGGTGCTTTCCCATCCTCATATTCTCCTTGCTTAAAAACACCTCATTTGGGGTCATAAAGAACTGCCAAGCTCCTATTAAAGTGCACTAATCTTCCAACCTCCACTTTGGATTCCCTATTGGCTACTTTACATTTATTTTAAAATCCATTTTGGGCCTTTTAGCACTGTATCCAGTTGTGGGTAATGGCCACTCTGGGACTGTCCTTCTGAACATTGTGAATTGAGTTAAATTGAGGAAACCAGATAGTCAGGATTTTGGCTTTTAGTCCTGTATTCTTCCATCCAGAACTTATTTCCTCCTTTTGTGGAAAGGCATGTAGTATTATAGCCCCCATTTAGTAGAATAATAGTGATGGTATTTGTTAAGCACTTCCTATGTGCTAAGCACTGTTCTAAGCACTGTGGTAGATGAAAAGTAATCAGGTTGTCTCACGTGGGGCTCACAGTCTTATTCCCATTTTACAGATGAGGTAACAGGCACAGAAAAATTAAGCAACTTGTCCAAGGCCACACAGCAACAACTCGCAGAGCTGGGGTTAGAACCCACGTCCTCTGATTCCCAAGCCTGTGCTTCTTCCACTAAGCCACACTGATCACTTGGAAAGAGGATGAAATTCAAGAAGGGCTTGCATTGCCCATAGACTTTTATTTTGCTGCTGCTCCAATAGATTATAAACTCTGCACTAGATTACTATTATTATTATTGTTATTATTGATTGTAAGCTCCTTGAAGGCAGAGATCAGTCTGTATTTCCCTGCACTTAGTACAGTGCTATTCATACAGGAAGTGCTCAATAAATATATTTGACTGATTAAATACTATTACTACAGTTACTCCTGTTGTATTGTACTCTCCCAAATGCTTAGGACAGTTCTCTGGCTATAAATAATACCATTGATTGATTGCTGGGTTGTTCTGGCATAGTTGGACAATAGAGCAGGTTATTTTTCCCTATCACAATGCTTCTTTATTGGGGGACTGGGAGAGATGAGAGACCCTGGCATGCTTGCCAAGGGTACCATGCCAACCCACCCAAGATTGTGTGCCATACATGGCACCTCTCGAGAAACAATGGCCACTCCTTGAGGGTGGGAGGTGAGCTGCTGTGGTGAAGGCTGCCCTGCCACTGGGAGGATGACTCTGTGGTCCTCTCCCATGTTAATAATAATGATAATAATAGTAACTGTGGTATTTGTTAAGCACTTACTGCGTGTCAGGTACTTTACTAAGTGCTCAGGGTAGTTGCAAGGTAATTGTGTTGGCACAGTCCTTAATTCCCCCGGGGCTCACAGTCTAAATCTCCAATTTACAGATGAGGTAACTGAGGCTTAGAGAAGTGAAAAAAAATGGTATTTGTTAAGTGCTTACTATGTGCCAGACCCTGTACCGAGCACTGGGGTGGTTAGAAGCAAATTGGTTTGGACACAGTCCCTTTCCCACGTGTGGCTCACAGTCTTGATCCCCATTTTACAGATGAGGTAACTGAGGCCCTGAGAAGCGAAGTGACTTGCTGAAGGTCACACAACCGACAAGTGGCTGAGCTGGGATTAGAACCCATGACCTCCCAGGCCTGTCCTCTATCCACTACAAAGTGAAGTGACTTGCCCAAGGTCACATAGCAGACATGAGGTGGATCCAGTATTAGAACCCAGGTCCTTCTGACTCCCAGCCCTATGCCATATCCACTAAGCCATGCTGCTTCTCAGTGTTAGCGCAAGGGAATTGTGGGATGGGTGATAGGTTTGAAGTTGGAGCCTGCAGTGCTAAAGTATAGACTGTAAGATCCTTGTGGTCAGGGAACATGTCTGTGACCTCTCTTCCAACAATAATAATAATAATAATGGCATTAAGCGATTTCTATGTGCAAAGCACTGTTCTAAGCACTGGGGAGGTTACAAGGTGATCAGGTTGTCCCACGGGGGCTCAGTCTTAACCCCCATTTTACAGATGAGGGAACTGAGGCACAGAGAAGTTAAGTGACTTGCCCAAAGTCACACAGATGACAATTGGAGGAGCCAGGATTTGAACCCGTGACCTCCGACTCCAAAGCCCGTGCTCTTTCCACTGAGCCACGCTGCCAAGTGCTTAGTTCAGTGCTGTGCACATAGTGCTGCAGACCTGGTCACACACCAATCAATCAATTGTTTTTATTGAGCGCTTACTGTGTGCAGAGCACTGTACTAAGCGCTTGGGAAGTACAAGTTGGCAACATACAGAGATAGTCCCTACCCAACAGTGGGCTCACAGCTGCGTATCACTCCCTCTCAGCTTGGCAGCATACTAAGAATATGGCAGTCTTTTGGGACACTGCTGCTCCCTGCATTACTTCTTTGTCCAGCCTAGGTTTAATGAGAGTAATGGTATTTCTTAAATAATATACGTTAATACTAATTCCAGACCCACAGTACTTAGGTAAATATTTTTATACTATATTATTTTCCCAAATCATAATCTATTTTAATGTCTGTCACTCTCTGTAGACTGTAAGCTCCTTGTGGACTGGATTCTCGCCTACCAACTCAGTTGCATTCATTCATTCAGTCGTATTTACCGAGTGCTTACTGTGTGCATAGCACTGTACTTAGAGCTTGGAAAGTATAATTTGGCAACAAATGGAGAGAATCCCTACCCAACAACGGGCTCACAGTCTAGAAGAAGCACATTGTACTTTCCCAAGTGCTTAGTACTGTGCCCTGCACACTGTAAACACTCAGTAAATACCAGTGATTATGTGCCAAGCACTCTGCCAAGTGCTGGGTAGGCACAGTACAGTCCCTGATCCACATGAAGCTCACAATCTTAGGGGAAGGGAGAACAGGTTTTCAATCCCCATTTTAATAATAATAATAATAGTATCTGTTAAGCACTTACTATGTGCCAAGCACTGTTCTAAATGCTGGGGTAGATACAAGGTTAGTTGTACCATGTGGGGCTCACAGCCTTAATCCCCATTTTACAGATGAGGTAACTGAGGCACAGAGAAGTTGTGACATGCCCAAAGTCACACAGCTGACAAGTAGTGGAGGCAGGCTTAGAACCCATGACCTCTGACTCCCAAGCCTGTGTTCTTTCCACTAAGCCACACTGCTTCTTGCTAAGCCACACTGTAAACTCATCTTCTAGACTGTGAACTCATAGTGGGACAGGAACATGTCTGCTAATTCTGTTGTATTGCATTCTCCCAAGTGCTTAGTCCAGTGCTCTGCACACAGTAAGTGCTCATTAAAAACCATTGATTGATTTTGCAAATGAGGAAGCTGAAGCACAGATCCACTAAGTAACTTTCACCCAATATCACACAACAGTCACGTGACAGAACCGATATTGGAACCCAGGTTTTCTGACTCCCAGTCCTGTGGCTTTCCTGCTAGGCCATTCTGTACTCTTTAAAGATTTTGGAGTTAGAGCATGCAACCATAGATCGGGGTGCCACACATTTGCAATTTAATTATGGGTGGTGCTCCTCTGAAATTTGAGGAATAAAAATAACCGGACGACTGAAAGGCTTATACTGATCACAGGTGCAAATTAACACACTTGTTGAAAAGGGCTGCCTTAAAGGCTTGTATCTTTATTCTGTACTTTGTAGAGGATAGACAAATCTCTGTGCTATCTTAAGGTACTTCATCCTTTGCATATGATGAATAGAATAAACTCCAGTCACAAACGAGACACAAAAGTGAATTGGCATCTTTAAGAAATAAATTTCACAGTTCGTCCAGGAAGCCTATTTTCAAAATACTATTTCTGTTCAGAATGGCATTTCAAAATAACCACTTATTTGGGGTCAAGAACAAGCTGTTGCCCTGCCATAGAACATTTTTCCTCAAGAGAATGTCAGATCAGCCCCAATTCTGCTCTTCCTGTCCTGGTTTAGAGCCCAGCTGCCCATGGTTGTTTATGATGTGTGCTTAGAATGAGTGTGTGAGGTTCTACTGGTTGGCCCAATGCGGCCTTCCCAGCATCGTCTTAGACTAAGCCCTTAGCAACCCCTTTGGTTGCAGCATGGCCTGAAAATAATAATAATAATAATAGTACTTAAGCTCTTACTGTATGCCGAGCACTGTTCTAAGTGCTGGGGCAGATAAAAAGTTAACACGTTGTCCAACGTGAGGCTCACAGTCTTAATCCCCATTTTACAGATGAGGGAACTGAGGCCCAGAGAAGTGAAGTGACTTGCCCGAAGTCACACAGCTGACAAGTGGCAGCACCGGATTTGAACCCATGACGTCTGACTCCCAAGCCCATGCTCTTTCCACTAAGCCACACTAGTCAGAGGACCTGAGTTCTAGTCCCAGCCCCACCACTTGTCTGCTGTGTGACCTTAGGCAAGTCACTTAACTTCTCTGTGCCTGTTTCCTCAACTGTAAAATGGGAATTCAGTGCCTGGTCTTCTACTGTGAGCCCCATGTGGAATAGGGAATGTATGGTACCTGATTAACATGTCAACTCCAGGGCTTTAGCAGACTGCTTAACACCTCGTAAGCACTTAACAAATGCCATAAATACTATAAACTTTTTAAATGGAATTTATTAAGTGCTTAATAGGCATCAAGCACTGTTGTAATTGCTGGGGTAGGAATAAGTTTATCAGGTTTGATACAGTCCCTGTCCCAAGTGGGGCTTTCAGTCTAAATTGAAGGGAGGAGGATTTAATCCTCATTTCACCAATGTTGTAATTGAGGCATAGATAAGTAACTTGCCCAAGGTCACCAGCAAGCAGCCAGCAGAGCTGGGATTAGAACTCAGGTCCCCTGACTCCCAGGCCCATACTCTTTCCACTAAGCCATGCTTTGGCTTGGGAGTTAGAGGATGTGGGTTCTAATCCTACCTCTGCCAATTGTCTGCTATGTGACCTTGGGCAACTCACTTAACTTCTCTGTGCCTCAGTTACCTCATTTGTAAAATGGGGATTAAAAATGTGAGCCCCACTTGGGAAAACCTGATTACCCTATATCTACCGCAGCACTTAGAACAGTGCTTGGCACGTAGTAAGCATACCATAATAATACCATAATAATAATTTTAATTATTCATCTCTATTATAACTATTATTATTTCCTCCTTCCCTAGACCATAGGGCAATGGATTTCAGAATATAGTCTGTCCTGGGGTGGCCCAAGAATGATCAGGTCCTGGACAAGTCAGGGCTCAGAAAAGTGTGGAAGTTTTGAGGCTTCTCTAAAATGCTCAAGTCTGGGGTGAACTGATGGCGCAGGGCATGGACTAGACTGAGGTGAGAATGTTAGGAGAGGGCCTAGGGAGGGAAGAGGCGGGAGCTCTTGATCTGTCTTTGTTCTTTTACTCAGTACACTGAATTCACAATTAAGAATTTTCAGAATAAAGAACAGACTTATTCTGGTCCTTGGGGTTTGTAATAATGAGAATTGATTGTACTGTGGGGAGACACATGAATAGGTATTGTACAATAATTGGCTTCTCCCATCTGGAATTGCAGTCAGAACTGTTCAATGGAAGTGATTTTAGCCCTGTTAATACTCCTACTTCACAAAGCCACTGCACAGTTTGGGAGGAATGGTGAGTGTGTGTATATGTGTGTCTGTTTTCTTTGTAAGGGATCCAGTGCTTAAATAGAAGGATATATTGTAGGTGAAAACTGAGGTAGAAGGTCAGAGTGGTGAGCAGGAAAGGAACAGGGAGAAAGCTTTTGCAGACAAGTAGGGCAGCTGGCAGACCGCAGAAGAGAAAGCATGGTTGCATGGAACCATGAAATTGGCTTATGCTTTCAGGCTCACCCAGAATCTTAATAATAATAGTAATGATAATAATAATTGATGTATTTATTAAGCATTTACTATGTGCCAGGCACTGTACTAAGCGCTGGGGTGGATACAAGCAAATTGGGTTGGACACAGTCCCTATCCCATATGGGGCTCACATCTCAATCCCCATTTTACAGTTGAGGTGAGAGAGGCACAGAGAAGTAAAGTGACTTGCCCAAGGTCACACAGCAGATAATCTTCCTTCCATCAGCCCACTGTGGTTGGTGTCTCAGGGGAGTATTTATTACTCTATTTCACTTGTACATATCTAGTCTATTTTATTTTGTTAATATGTTTTGTTTTGTTCTCTGTCTCCCCATTCTAGACTGTGAGCCCACTGTTGGGTAGGGACCATCTCAGTGTGTTGTCAACTTGTACTTCCCAAGTGCTTAGTACAGTGCTCTGCACACAGTAAGCATGCAATAAATTTGATTGATTGAGTGTGGCTGGCTAGCCCAAATGGCCTGGTTCATCGGAGTTACAGCCCCCTACAGAATGGAAATTGCTGCTCCAGGGCCTTGGCACCTCCCTCAGATGGCTGCTTTCCAAACAGCATTCCCTCTCTGAATCAGGTCTTCCCCTCATTCATCCAGTTGAAATGGCAAAGGTGCAATTCCCGTGCCCTTCACACACAGGTTGGCGTGCAGAAGAGGAGCAGATAGCCCCAGTGCGTGTCAGTGTGCAACTTCAGTTCTTAGCTCCCTTCCGATGCCGACCTAATCACTGTACCTCGATCTTGACCATCTCACCACTGATCCCTTGCCCACATCCTCCTCCTGGCCTGTCTCCCTCCATCTTCATATCTGACAGGTCTCCACTCTCCCCACCTTTAAAATCATCCAATAATCACATCTCCAAGAGGCTTTCCCTGACTAAATCCTCATTCCCCCACGCCCCATTCTGTGTTGCCTATGCACTGAATCTATACCCTTTAAGCACTCGAGATTCAGCCTACCCTCAGCCTCGCAGCACGTATGTACATACCCAAGGTCATTTTCTTTGTATGGATTTGATTTTAATATCAGTCTCCCATTGTGGACTGAAAGCTCTTTGTGGGCAGGAATTGTCTACCAACTGTACAGCACTGTACCTTCCCAAAATGCTTAGTAAAGCTCTGAACACATTAAGCGCTCAATAAATACACATGATTAACCAGCTTTAAAGGCACCTGGGGTGGTGAGGAGTGGCAGAGAAGAAGGAATTATAGAGATTTTGACCCATTAAACATGTCCCAAATGAGCCCTCATTGTCCGGGCCACCATTTGCCTTTGCAATTGAGCAGCAGCAAGTCCTCAGTGAAGCCTGCTTGGTTGGCTTGTGTTGAAGAAGCCCTGCCAGATCCCAGTTCTGGCCAAATAGTCTTTTAAGTGTTTATTCAGCAATACCACAAAGAGGGAAACATTCTGAAGAGGTACATTGCCTTTATTCCCTCTCTCTTTAGAAAGCATTAACCAAGGAGGTTTTATTACTTAATTTTTGAACACTAACCAGCCTTAGAAATATAACATTTTCTCCTCTCAGCACAAAGCAAAGGCCCCTTCTTGAAATCTCGTTCAGGTCAGACAAAGGCGATTCAGTTGGTAGTATCTATTTGAAGTCCATTTTCTGTTCTGAAAGGGGTTATTGTGGCCAGAAATATCACTGGCTTTGTCATGAAGTCCAGATGTCAGATCAATTGGATGGTAACTCGCCAGTTTATTTTGCACAGGGCAGGAAATCAATCAGTCAATCAATCACAATCAGTGGTATTTATTGAGCATTTCCCATGTGCAGGCCACAGCACTTAGCACTTGGGAGAGTACAGTACAGCTGAGTTGGTAGCTATGATCCCGGCCTACATGGAGCTTAACAGTCCACAGGGGAAGACAGACATTAAAATGGATTAGGGATAGAGGATATGGTAGAATATAGGATATTTGCATATGTGCTATGGGGCTGTGGCAAGTATCAAAGTGCTTATGGGTTCACAGGCAAGTGCCTAGGCATTGCAGAAGGAAGAGCCAATAAGGGAAGTGAAGTCTTAGACAGGGAAGGCTTCTTGGAGGTGATGTGATTTTAGGAGGCTATTGAAGGTGGAGAGAGTGGTGGGCTGTCATATATGAAGGGGGAGAGAGTTCCAGGCCAGAAAGGGAATGTGGGCAAGGAGGTGGTGGCAGGATAGATGAGATAGAGGTGCAGATGGTAGGTTATTTTAGGAGAAGAGTGTATGGGTTAGCTGTAATAGATCAGTGAGGTAAGGTAGGAGGGAGAGAGCTGATTGAATGCCTTAAAGCCAATGGTAAGGAAAAGTCAGTTTGGATGGATATATACATAAGTAAATTCATTCGTACGTGTTCATACATATACACTCTTGTATTTATGTACATGTGTTGTGAAGCAGCATTGCCTAGTGGAAAGAGCACCAACCTGGGAGTCAGAGGACCTGGGTTTTAATGATGGCTCTGCCATTTGCCTGTTGTGTGACCTTGAGCAAGTGTCTTAACTGCTCTCTGCCTTAGTTTCCTCTTCTGAAAATGGGGATTCAATCCCTGTTCCTGCTCACTTAGACTGTGAGCCCCATTTGAGACATGGACTGTGTCTTACCTGATAAACTTGTATGGACCTTAGTGCTTAGAACAGTGCTTGGCACATAGTAAGCACTTAACAAATTATTATTATTGTTATCATTATTATTATTGTATTGCTGCATTCCATACTCACAGAAGATGGTCATGACAGTGACTGAGGAGTCCCACTCTTGGTAGGACTTTCACCTGGATTGTTTTTCATCACTGGTGATGGTTTGCACTGAGACATCTACACTCTCTCACCCACTTCCCATGCAGATGATATCATACGCTGCAAAATGATTGATGTGTGTGGGTCCAGTTTATGGTTGTGCTGCAGTGCACCTGTGTGTGTGCTCTCAGCAGCAGCAGCTGCTGTGCCCTCCTGGGATTGTCAATGGGCTGGCTAACTGAACTTTCGATTTTACTACCCTTCCACTTCTCTCTTAACCATGTTCTTTCTCTGGTGATAAGAGCAGTGATTTTTCACACTATACATGCTCAATAAATGTCTTTAATTGATAAGCTTTTTAATTGTATTTGTTAAGGACTGATGTTGTGTCAAGCACTGTTCTGGTCACTGGGGTAGATACAGCATAATCATGTTGTGAGTACTGTACCTGTTCCACATGGGGCTCCCAGTCTGTCAGAGGGAGAAGGATTGGATCCCCATTTTACAGATGAAGAAACTGAGGCAGAGAAGTGAAGTGATTTGCCCGAGGTCACATAGCAGACAAGTGGCAGAGTCAGAATTAGAACCAAGGTCCTCAGACTCCCTGGTTGTGCTCAGTCCAATAGGCAACACTGCTTCTCGATATCCCTCGATTTTTTTTTCCACTGGCATAATATGCTGATCCTCTTTCCTGGAGCTGTGTCAGAAGGGGGCATCTCTAGCCTGAGGGAGGCATTAAGTAGATTGATCTGCTCTGCTCTCCTGCAAGGGTGAACCTTGTTGCCTCTGGGACAATTTCCCCGGGCTTTCTGATGGACTGCTAAAGTTTGGCAATCAATCAATCAATCAATCGTATTTATTGAGCACTTACTATGTGCAGAGCACTGTACTAAGCGCTTGGGAAGTACAAATTGGCATCACATAGAGACAGTCCCTACCCAACAGTGGGCTGAAACTGTATCTGCAAGAGTGTATGCTCCTTGTGGGCAGGGAACAGGTTACTTATTTATTTTGTGGGCATTGGGATCATCAATGGGCTGGATAACTGAAATGTTGATATTACCACCCTTCCATTCCTCCCTCAACCGTGTGCACCCTTTCACTTCTCCCTTAACCATGTTCTTTCTATGTTGACAAGAAGAGTGCTTTTCACACCATAGGTGCTCATTAAATGCCATTGATTGATTGATAAGCTTTTTAATGGTAGTTGTTAAGCACTGACTTTGTGTGAAGCACTGTTCTGGTCATTGGGGTAGATACAACATAAACATGTTGTGGACACAGTACCTGGTCCACATGGGGCTCCCGGTTTATCGGAGGGAGGAGGATTGAATCTCTATGGCCTAGTACAGGGGGCCATACCAGTTGCTGCTCAATAAATGCTGCTACGACTATTACTACTATCATTTAGTGCTCAGTAAATGTTGCTGCTGCTAGTACTATTATTACTATTACCATGACAAGTTTTACTACTACTATTACTAATATCAGTAGTGGCACAGACCCTTGAAGCCACACAGATTTTAGGGCATTTTGATTGGATGCCATTTTCATTTGCTATTAACTTGATTAGCCATTTTAAAGATTCATATGCATCACATCTGTCAGAGATAGGGTTGATATTGGATTAAGGTAACTTAGAATATAGAGTTCAAAAATGAAGGCAATGCAGCTATTCTGTCCAGCTAGAAAACTTGCAGTAGCCTTGCAGGAATTTCAGAGATCAGTCCCTTTCTCTTTCCCTCCTCACCACCCTCACCTACATCTATTGCTCTCCTTAGCGCTAGTAATAGAAGTAGTTGTGATGATATTTATTAAGCACCTATTAGATGCAGTGCACTGTACTAAGGATTGGGGAAAGTATAACAGAAGGTTTAAGAAATGTTCGCTGCTGAAAAGAGCTCAAATTGTAAGAAAATACAAGGCTCTGTGACCAATTCAACACACACACACACACACACACACACACACACACCCCCCCCCCCCCCCCCCCCCCCCCCCCGTCTCCTGTTTGCCTTTGGTCTCCACCATGGGGCCCAGTACAAACTCTTTTTCTTGGTTTAAGTAATTGCAAGCCTCTGGGAAAATTTGTACCTAAATTGGGGATATTAAATATTTAGGAATTTCAGATTACCATTGCCCCCTAATTTCTTTCCATTTATGAGCTTCCCCCTTTCTCTGTACTATAGTCTCCCACTGGTTGGAGAATGCATAAAACACTCTGAAGGGAAATATTGAAGACAGGGTGATCTAGTGGATTCATTCATTCATTCAATCATATTGAGCACTTACTGTGTGCAGAGAACTGTACTAAGCGCTTGGGAAGTACAGGTTGGCAACATATAGACATGGTCCCTACCCAACAATGGGCTTACAGTCTAGAGGGGGAGACAAACAACAAAACAAAACATGTGGACAGGTATCAAGTCATCAAAACAAATAGAATTAAAGCTAAATGCACATCATTAACAAAATAGAATAGTAAATATGTACAAGTAAAATAAAGTAATAAGTCTGTACAAACATATATACAGTTGCTGTGGGGAGGGGAAGGAGGAGAGGAAAAAGGGGACTCAGTCTGGGAAGGCCTCTTGGAGGAGGTGAGCTCTCAGTAGGGCTTTGAAGGGAGGAAGAGAGCTAGCTTGACGGATGTGTGGAGGGAGGGCATTCCAGTCCAGGGGGAGGACGTGGGCCAGGGGTCGACGGCGGGACAGGTGACAATGAAGTTCAGTGAGAAGGTTAGCGGCAGAGGAGCGGAGGCTGGGGGCTGGGCTGTAGGAAAGTGAGAAGGGAGGAGAGGTAGGAAGGGGTGAGGTGATGGAGAGCCTTGAAGCCGAGAGTGAGGAGTTTTTGCTTGATGCACAGGTTGACAGGCAGCCACTAGAGATTTTTGAGGAGGGGAATAACATGCCCAGAGTGTTTCTGCACAAAGATGATCCGGGCATCAGCGTGAAGTATAGACTGAAGTAGGGAGAGACAGTCGGATGGGAGATGAGAGGAGGCTGATGCAGTAATCCAGTAGGGATAGGATGAGAGATTGAACCAGCAAGGTAGTGGTTTGGATGGAGAGGAAAGGGTGGATCTTGGCAATGTTGTGGAGGTGAGATCAGCAGGTTGGCAGGGAATGTGTCTGTTTCTTGTTATATTGTACTTTCCCAAGTGCTGAGTACAGTGCTTTGCACACAATAAGTGCTCAATAAATACAACCGAATGAATGAATAGTAATAATAATAATTATGGTATTTGTTAAGTCCTTACTATGTGCCAAGCACTGTATTAAGCGCTTGGGTGGATGCAAGCAAACTGGGTTGGACACAGTCCTTGTCTTGCATAGGGCTCACAGTCTTATTTGCTATTTTACAGATAAGGTAACTGAGACACAGAGAAGTGAAATGACTTGACCAAGGCCACATACAGCAGATAAGTGATAGACCTGGGCTTTGAATGAATGAATGAGACTCAGGTGACCTAGGTTCTAATCCCAGATCAGTCTCTGGCCAACTATGTGACCTTGGGCAAGTCACTTAACCTCTCTGAACCTTAGTTTCCACACCTGTAAAATAGAGATAGGATACCTGCTCTTCCTCTTTCTTCCTCAGTGGCCCCTTGTGGAACAGAGACCAAGTTTGATGTGATTATCTTGTCCCTTTTCCTGTGTTTTGCACAGGTACTGCAACAATGTAAGTGCTAAGCAAAAGAGTAATGATAATATTACTATTAACAATAATAATTATACTAGCATACATACATAAATGTATGTGTATATATATATATATACATACATACATATATAGAATCTCTGGCCATTGCATTTTCCGTCAGAACTGAAATAGAAAGTTATCTGTTTAAAGAAGAGTCATGACAAAGGCTATCAATGGTGAAGAGAAGAGGAGAGAAAGCAAACTGGCATGTCAGTAGATGTTTCCTTTTTCTTCATCATTCAGTCATATTTATTGAGCACTTGCTGTGTGCAGAGCACTGTACTAAGCACTTGGGAAGTACAAGTTGGCAACATATAGAGATGGTCCCTACCCAATAGTGGGCTCACAGTCTAGAAGTGGGAGACAGACAACAAAACTAAACATGTGGTCAGGTGTCAAGTCATCAGAATAAATAGATGTAAACCTAGATGGGCATCATTGACAAAAAAAGTAGAATAGTAAATATGTACAAGTAAAATAAATAGAGTAATAAATCTGTACAAACATATATACAGTTGCTGTGGGGAGGGGAAGGAGGTAGGGCGGGGTGGATGGGGAGGAGGAGAAGACAAAATGGGCTCAGTCTGGGAAGGCTTCCTGGAGGAGGCGAGCTCTCAGGGCTTTGAAGGGAGGAAGAGAGCTAGCTTGGCAGATGTGCGGAGGGAGGGCATTCCAGGCCAGGGGGAGGACGTGGTCTGGGGGTCGACGGTAGGGCAGGCAAGAACGAAGTACAGTGAGGAGGTTAGCGGCAGAGGAGCGGAGGGTGCGGACTGGGCTGCAGAAGGAGAGAAGGGAGGTGAGGTAGGAGGGGGCAAGGTGAGGGAGATCCTTGAAGCCAAGAGTGAGGAGTTTTTGCTTGATGCGTAGGTTGACTTGTAGCCACTGGAGATTTTTGAGGAGGGGAGTAACATGCCCAGAGCGTTTCTGCATAAAGGTGATCCAGGCAGCAGCGTGAAGTATAGACTGAAGTGGGGAGATACAGGAGGATGGGAGATCAGAGAGGAGGCTAATGCAGTAAGAGGAGGCTGATGCAATTTATTAAGTTTGAATTGCTCACCCAAGTCCCCTAGCTTCTACTTTTTCTTATTTAATTAGCACTCCAAGGATAGGAAGTTTTTCCATCATTATATATAGTACAAGCTTCTGATATCTATTAATTTTCCCATCTTATCTTGAGGAATCGGACTATGTTGATTTCACCTCTAGTGATTTGGGATCAATTGTCATTAAAATTCATCTCTCTCCCTATGTCCTCCATTCTAGTCTTGAAAGACAGCTGTCCAGCTGGACAGTTTTAGCTTAGTCTCAGATTGGAGGAACTAGGAATAATTGGCTTTGCTTGAGAAGCAGATTGGATACCTCCAGTTTTCATGCTCTCCCTGCCTCAGGTACAACAAGATGATCCGGATTCAGCGGGCAGACAGCCCGAGTTGCCATGCCATTTTTCAGAGGGAGCAGAATATTGGCATGAAGGGTGTTGGCCTCCAGGGAGAGCCTCAGTCAGTAGTATTTACTGAGCACTTACTTTGTGCAGAGCACTGTAGTAAACACTTGAGAGAGTAATGGTATTTAAGTACTTACTATTTGCCAGACAGTGTACCAAGTGCTGGGGTGGATGCAAGAGTACAATATAACAGACATATTCCCTGCCCACAGTGAGCTTAGAGTCTACAGTGCACAGCACTATGCCCTTCCCTATCTGGGTCCAGGGTCTTGGTAGCTCATTCACAGCCACAAACCTTTCCCTTGCTGCCCTTGAAAGTCAAGCAGCATGGCCTAATGAGAAAGACATGGGCCTGGTACTCAGAGGAACTGTGTTCTAATCCCTGCTCTGCCACTTGTCTACTGTGTGATCTTGGACAAGTCATTTAACTTCTCTGGGCCTCAGGTACCTCATTTGTAAAATGGGGATTAAGTCTATGAGCCCCATGTGGGACATGGACTATGACTAACCTGTTCATCTTGTATCTACTCCAGCTCTTAGGTCAGTATATATAAGTGCTTAACAAATACCATTTTAAAAAATGGACATTTTGAGGTTCAGGGCAATGATGTAGACCATGATTCAATCAAATTTATTTATTGAACACCTACTGAGTCCAGAGCACAGTACTAAATGCTTAGATGATATAGTAGAAGCAAGGCACGTGCCTTTTGTCTTCAAAGATTTTACGATCGAATAGAGGCAAATAAAAATTCTTTACATTTGGAAGAAGTAGGAGGAAGAACAAGGAAAAAGCCTGGGAAGTAGAGCATGGTAGGATGAAATAGTTGAATAAATAACTGAAGGCACAAATAAAGAAATAAATGAACATGCAGATTATATGCAGATGTATGTGTATATCATGTTCATGTACTCATAGCTCTCCAGAGGGTTGACTTCAAGCTGGGAGGGACTTTTGTGCTTTCTCGAGTGGCTTGCATTGTTACACTTTTCCCTCCAAACCAAGATGGTGAAAAGGGAGCTGAAACTGCCATGGTTGTCTGGTTTCAAATACCTACTGCATTCCCTTTAGTATGTAATGTACTTGAAATCCTCCTCCTCCAACGTACGGTAATTTAGCACTGGGAAAGCTTATGAAGGGGTCACCTCCTCTATCCCCCTAGGATCTCAAAAGCTCCATTTTCCTCCTAAACCTAATCAGGCCAAACTGTTACAAAACCACCCGTTGTATAGGAGAAATACATATGGGTACTATGATGTCCATTACAATCAATTCCTTAGAATCTTCTGTGCTGCTATATGATTTAAATACCATTGTGTGGGTCAGAGGGAGGAAACATTGTCCTGTTCTCTGCTTGCAGCTAATTTAAAACTGGCTCTTGCTCTTAAACAGGTGATTAGAAAAAGTAATCCTCCTGTGAATTCACTGATATCACATTGGCTCATAGGCTGAGCCTCTATTGTGTTTTTAAGCCTGAAGCCTAAGATCTGCATTTGAGTGGAGGGTGCCTCTCTTATGAGCAGGTGTCCGTTTACATTGCCCAGTAGAGATTAAACCTCCAGTGAGCCCTTTTCTCTCGCACCTCAGTTCTCACACTTCATTCCCCTCAAGCCAACTCACTCATTCTACCTCGTTCTTCTCTCTCTTACTGCTCACCTTTAACCCACCCCCTCCCTTTTGCCTGGAAGTCTTTCCATCTTCTTGTCCAGGAGACCACTGCTCTTCCCACCTTCAATCAATCATTGGTATTCATTGAGCACTTACCGTGTGCATGGCACTGTACTAAGTGCTTGGGAGAGTACAACAGAGTTGGTGGATGTGTTTCCTGCCTACGAGGAGCTTACAGTCTAGAAGATGAGCTTGGGCTGGTCATAATCTGTTGATAAACAGATAATCTGTAGAGAAGCAGCGTGGCTCAGTGGAAAGAGCACGAGCTTTGGAGTCAGAGGTCATGGGTTCAAATCCCGGCTCCGCCAGTTGTCAGCTGTGTGACTTTGGGCAAGTCACTTCACTTCTCTGGGCCTCAGTTACCTCATCTGGAAAATGGGGATTAAGACTATGAGCCCCACGTGGGACAACCTGATCACCTTGTAACCTCTCCAGTGCTTAGAACAGTGCTTTGCACATAGTAAGCACTTAATAAATGCTATCATTATTATAACACATGATTTAAGAGGGTTTTGATCAATACAAATCTTTGCAGACAAAACCCCCTCTTCGAGGCCCTTCTAAAATCACCTCTTCAGGAGACCTTCTTGGATTCACTTCTCATCTCCCCACCCTATTTACTCCAACTACCACCTCAGCAGTTCTGCATCACCTAAACACTAGGGGACTTAAACCTCCCCTTGCGCTTAGATGCAGATTTTATACTCCATTACTTCCTCCAACCTGTAATTTACTTTAATGCCCATCTCCTTGATACGGTTTAAGGTCCTCGAGAATGGAGGTCATATCTACTCTGTTGTACTCTTCTACATGCTTTGCACAGTACTCTGCACAGAGTAAGCACTCAATAAATACTATTGATTGATAGTAGTTCTAGCTAGCTTCCTAGAAATTTCCTAATCACTTCATTCCTGTTTTCCATTTGCCTTCTCTCCAACTCCAAACCATTTTCATTATTCTTAACCCAAATTAATAGCAGTCCCTGCTTTTAAAAAATGTCCTTGAATTCCTCAATCCCAATTTCAAAACTGCATTTTAAAGTATTACATGGGGTGGGGGGAGGTTTTTATATTGTTGATGGAAGAGAATGACTTTGAAATAGGTATGGTGATTTTTAGCTGTAGAAAATCCTAAATTGTAGGTTTCTTAAGGACAAAGACTGTCTTTTTCCTCTCAAGTACTCTCCCAAGTGCATAGTACGTGCTCTTTGCATAGTAGGTTCTCAGTAAATAGCATTGATTGATGGCATTAGTCTATATTGTAAATTCTTTGAGGTTTGAAATTATGTCTACTTACTCTATTGTTCTCTTCCAAATGCTCAGTACAGTGCTTTGCACAGTAAGTGCTCAATTAAATAACACTGAACAATGGGTTGATTGCCCAAACCCTTATCTTTGCCCAAGAGATCTTTCTTCAAAGTAATATTAAAAAAAGTAATATTATAATAATGGTAAGAGGGAATTTTGTTTGCGAAGATTTTTTTGGATTGAATCCTTCAAGTTATATATTTTTCTACAGACAATGACCATCCTCTAGACTGTAACTTCATCTTCTAGGCTCACTGTGGGTGGGAAATGTTTCTACCAACTCTGCTGTGTTGTACTTTCCCAAATGCTTAATACAGTGCTTTGCACATAGTAAGTGCTCAATCAACACTATTGATCTGGTGGAATTGAGGGCTTTTACTTCATTAATCATAACTCTGCACAAAATAAGTCTTAACCTGTGTGTTGCTCATTGCCGAAATATAAACCAAGAAGTGAAATAAAGTAATTTTCTTGGGAAGGGTCATACTGAACATGAATTGCATCCTGCCCTCGATTTAGTAATGTTTCTTTAGCACTTTAAGAGCAGCTGGCTCCCTCTAGGAAAGAGCCATTTCCTTCTTGATAATGCATGAGCTCCATCTACCTATGAGATCCAAAGTTCAGTTGCCAATGTACCAAATTGTAGGACTGGTGTAATGAATGAATGGAGAAAATCATGATGAAGGCTCCAGATCCACTTGGGGAAAGAGGAAGTAGTTCCTTCTTGGGATAATATTGGAAGATCCTGGCCTAGTTATGGAAGCTGCAATGGGAATTCTTAAAATACATTTTCTTATTAAACCAAGAGTTCAAAGAAAGGGGGGAAACCCACCATTAAGGCTATTTTTACTTTGCAAAATGAAGTTATTTGCAGAACGGTAATTGAATACACTATCGAGTGGTTTTGTGGGAAAATGTAGTAGTTTGCAGGGGTATGTACCACTGAAAGCCACTGGCACAGGCAGATATAGTTGTAAAAAGTGCTTTGCACATAGTAAGTGCTTAATAAATGCCATTAAAAAAAAACAGTGACCAGTAAAGCAAGGCCTAATTTGGCAATAGAAGTATATTACTTTTGCAGGCAAAGACATCAGATATTTTTACCTCAAAAGAGTAACATATTGTAGTCAAACTCCACCTGTTAGCCAGTTTACTGAACAGAAAAAAAGTACATTGCACCAAAATGTACTAGGAAGGGATTAGTTCACACAGGTGAACCTATTAGAGATTTTATTACCCAAGTGATCTATATAGGTGAATGTTTTGGCAAAATACCACCCTCTATCGAAAAGAATGTACAGATCATATGCCAAACTCCAACCTGCAGCTGGAACTCCCTCCACACTACTTCAGTGGATCAGTCATTAGTATTTATTGAGCACTTATTGTGTGCAGAGCACTGTACTCAGGGCTTGAGAGAGCATATAACAGGCACAGTCCCCGCCCACACTAGCTTACCTCAGGTTACAATGTAAGAATATCCTAAGCATGGTGCCAGTATTACCACAGACACAGTGTACTGAATTATAATGCTGTACAATATCCCAAATCTATAAATGTTGTAGTAGCTGACATTAACTTCAAATAATATTAATATTGGGTTGGGGATTGCTGGCAAGTTAAAAGAGGTGAATTGGCAAGTTACAAATCTCATGAGGCTTTGTGCCCACTGTGATTTCATTGTCAGAAGATTGACAGATCTTGCAATCTATCAGATCCTGTCTGCAGGAACCAATCAGAGGACGTAGCTCATGAAAGTTTTATAAATCAACCCCTTCAACTGGCGGAGGATGGTTAGATAGGGATGCCCAGGGATGGCTGTAATCCAGTCCAAGGTAGTTTAAGTAATTCATACCTATATTTTCTACCCAGCTCAAGCCCTTGGAGCCCCCTACTTGTTTCCCGATGAATTATCATCAGATTGACATGCTTCCAACTTGCATTCTCTACTTTCTTCTGACAATTTAGACAAGGAATTGGCAAATTTAGGCTCTAGAGTTTGAATAACATATATTTTGCTATGCCAAAAAATAAGCATTCTTTATGATTATCCCTTGCTCTGCCTGATGTACAAAAATGAAAGTGGGGGGACGAGTGAGGTTTGTCTTTCTGGACTAATGATTGACAGTTCTGAGATTTCTGGGATTTATTGCTCACAATGCAAACAGAGGCAATATTAAAAGAGGAATTAAAGGTGTATTGAGGGGAATAAGGAGAATGAAAGAAACCTGAGGTAAACTTTGTCTAGGAAGTGCAATTAAAAACATTGAATTCTGTTCTGTTATTGTGAGATGTACACTTGGCAGAAATTGTTAAATTACCCTCAACTTCATCAAACTCATGCCATAACAAGCAGCTACTCACTGCATATGTCTTGGAGTGTATCCCAGCATCCTTTGTTCCATTGGGTTATAATTACACCAATGTCTCTGATGATGTGAGGGGGCATTTTTGCACAACCATGGAAAACTCTATGGCACTACTCACCCATTCCAACCCCATGGACATGTGCACGTTCATTTTCTTTTAGTAGTATGGCGAAGATCGGTTTGAGTTGTCAGAAGGGCTTTCCCTTGGTTTCTAACAGTGTTGAGCTAAAGGGCATACTGAAAACATGCATTCTGGCAGAACTGAATGTTGTAGGAGGAGCTCTTTGTGCGCAAGGAATGTGTGTTTATTGTTATATTGTACCCTCCCAAGTGCTTAGTATGGTGTTTTGCACACAGTAAGCATTCAATAAATATGATTGAATTATAGAAATCAATCAATCAGTACTATTTATTGAACTCTTACTGCATTCAGCGCACTTTAACCTTTGGGAGAGTACATTACAACAGAGTTGGTAGACATGCTCCCTGCCCACAACAAGCTTATAGCCTTGCGGACTGTTAGTAGTAGTGAAAATAACAAACGTAGTAATAATAGGAGTGTTTAGTTGAGTGTCTTTTGAGCATAACATACTGTGGAAAGTTCTGGGGATAGTACTGAAAAACCAAAACACACATTCCCTGTGCTTAAGGAGCTTCAATCTAGTCGGGGGAAGACAAGCACAATACTTACAGTGGGAGCAGAGGAAAGATCAAGTAGGTCTTAAGAGTGAACATGCTAAGTTGAATATCATAACAAATCATTGACTATACAATGGAATGAACCTAATTTCAGGGGACAAGCATAAATACATAAGAGCTGTTTGTGGTTATTGGGTTGCTGTGATCTTGGGTTGTAGTACAAGAAACTCAAGGACAGGGGCTGGGTTCTTTTATTTCTCTTGGTGGTTTCAAAGCATGTTGTACAGTGCTCTGTACACAGGATGGGTCTCGCTCAATTTGGCTGATGATGAAGCTACCTCTAGGAAACTCATGTTGTTGAATGCCTTTGTGGGACAAAGAAGGGATTTAAATAACTGCTTTTTACCCAATAAAATGTTGTTTCCTTTTATCAGTCAATCAATTGCATTTACAGAGCACTTTCTAAGTACAGAGCATTGTACTAAACACTTGGGAGAGTACAAAATGACCTTATAACAGATACATTCCCGGCCTATCACAAGTGGGAGATGGATATTAATATACCTCAATTAATTACAGATATGTACTTAAGTGCTGTGGAGTTGGGGAGGGAGGATGAATAAAGGGAGCACATCAGGGTGATGCAAAATGGAATGGAAAAAGGGGAAATAGGGCTTTCTCAGGGAAGGCCTCTTGAAGGAGATGTGCCTTCAATAAGGTTTTGAAAGTGGGGATAGTAATTGTATGATATGAAGAGGGAGGACATTCCAACATTTCCTTAAATATTTGAAATTAAATGTTAAAAAATCAGGTGGGTCTTTGAACTTCCTACTCTTTTATTTAGTGATTTTTGTGAATCTCTCTGGCATTTTAAAAGATGTAATGATAAGTCATTAAGGACTAGGAAAATCTTCTTTTGCTCTTTTTTCTTCTTGAAATTTGGGAAATTAAAACAGAGAGGAATCCTTCGAGAACAAATCCCTATGTGAGGGTTTTATAGACTCAACTAACTTAGAAGGCGAATAATTCAATCAGTGGTATTTATTAAGCACTTTCTGTGAGCAGAGCATTGAACTAAGTGCTTGGAAGAGCACAAAACTCAGCTTCTTCATCTGTAAAATGGTGTGAAGAGAAAGATATTTTGAATTTCAAACCATAGTTAACCTGAGGGTGACACCAGGTTTTGACCTTGAGACTTCTAGAATATGGAAGATAAGGCAACTAAGAGAGGATTGATTTATTTTTAGTTTTGCTTTTCAGTATAATATAATGTTTTTTGTTTCACTTCTAACAAGTTTCAGGGAAAAAGAGAGATTCATAGCAAATAACTTCCAATTAAGTAATTTTCTGAGCTGAGGGTGATCACAGGAAGTGGGGCAGGTACTTGAGCAATTTTGTGGCATATCAGATGAGGTGCCATTTTTAAGAATAAAAATGATATTTGACAAAAGCAGAGAACCCATTTATTTTCTCTTCTCACCTTGACTGTTGGATATGAGCAGGCGACTGATTTATACATCGGTGGTTAGCTACACATCCCAAATAATATGCTGATATTTACATTCCTCTGCAAAAGAAAACATTGAAATTGATGGCAGTAATTCATTTCTAGGGAAAAATATCACAAATGTCACTTAGTTCTGTTCATCATCATTATTATTTGTGATGTTTTCAAGATTAACTTGACCCTTACATACTATAACAAAAAGGTTGTTGCCCAAGAATGTTATAATAATTAACTGATGGAGTAGAAATCTCTTAGCTATGTGACAGGTGGTGGGAAGTGTCACTTTCTTAATTGAGGGTGGTGTATAATAAATCCCCAGTTCCTTAAAATATTTGACTTGATTATGCGTAACATGGGCAATTAGACCTTTGCTGGATTTAGTGTCAAATTTGAAATTGGTACTAAGGTTGCAGATGTATTGAAAAGCATGATTCAAATTCAAAATGACCTTGATGAACTGGAAAAATGGTCCCATACAAACAGGATGAACAACAGTAGGGCCAAGTGCAAGGTCAAAACACCAAACACAGGACGTTGAGAAAGATTAATTAGAAGCAGTAAAGCAGAAAAGACCAGGGAGTCAGCTATGGAGTCACACTCTTTAAATAGACAATTTAATTCCAGAATGCCTTAACAGTAGTATAAAATGCAAGAGACAGGAAAAAATCCTGTTCCTATATGATTTGATCCCATCTCCCTCCTAGGTTTACACGTCTAGAATTAGCCCATTTCTTGCCAGAGGTCAGGGATCAGGGGCTCAATCTGGGTGGTATATCCCACCTGGAGGGAGCCTCCAGGGGGGCACCTCACACTCTCAAGAGTTGGGATGAGGAACCCAGATTGACCCCAGGTCCCTGCCTTGCTGATATCAGTTGGCAAACAGGTTGACTTCAGTCCATTTCTTGACTTCAGTCCATTTCCTGTTTCACATCAGCTGGTCTGGAAATGTTGGGTCTAACTATACCTTGACCTCACATCTGCCATAATCAGGAATAGCCCCAGGAGCAGCTTCTCAGTTCATTCACATCTTTTTTTTCTGCCATTTGTAAAGCACTTACCGTGTGCTAAGCACTGTTCTGGGGTAGATGCAAGCTAATCAGGTTGGACACAGTTCATATCCCACATAGGGCTCACAGTCTTGGTCCCCATTTTATAGATGAGGTAACTGAGGCACCGAGAAGTGAAGTTACTTGAACAAGGTCACAAGCAGACAAATGGCAGAGCCGGGATTAGAACCCAGGTCCTTTTGACTCCCATTCCATGTTCTAGCCACTAAACCATATTGCTTCTAGTACTTGAATTCTAAATGTATTCACTAGTTCTCGCTACCGATCAGCTCTGAATTAGATTACGGTGTCTGGCTTTGCTCAGTGCATATTTGCAACAGGATCCATTTCTGTAGTATTTATTGAGCACCTGCTGTGTGCAAAGCACTGTACCTGGAGCATGGGGAGCATTAGCAAATAAAACTGAGATGCAAACTCTGTCCTTGAGGAGTTTGGTCTAAAAATTGTACAGTGTTCAAAGAAGAGTCCCCCACCCCCCAAAAAAGGTTAATAGAATGGAAAATATCTTTTGGCATCCTCAAAAGCCTCAACAAAGTACTTACTTTGTGTAAAGCATTATAATAGGTGCCCAGGAAGATATAATAGAAGCAAAATACTCTGTTCCAAAGAACTTTGCACACTAATGATGGAGTCCCCTGTTGTAAAGAATGGGGAATCTTGGGCCAATCACGAAGGCTTACGAACCAAAAAGCTGCTTGAAGGAATTGATTAATGCATTATCTGTTGATTCTCTCCCCTGCGCCAGTCATCCCCACTGGTGTAGTGGATGTAGCAAGCAAGTAGGTAGGTCACAGGATGGTGAGGGCAGTACATTGCAAAATGCATGTGAAAATTCTACATTTATAGCCCATTTATAGCAACATAATCATAATAACTATGTCATTCATTAGGCACTTGGAGCTAGGTACTGGGATAGGTACAGTGGGATGAGAACAGATCCAGTCCCTGGGCCCACTATTTTATCCCCTTTCTATATCTGGACTGGGAATGTGTTAGCTAATTCTGTTATATTGTACTCTCCCAACCACTTAGTACAGTGCTCTGCACATAGACATCACTCTATAAATACCATTGATTGATTGCTTGATATAAGGAAACTGAGGCCCAGAGAGGTTACCTGAATGCCTAGGATCACACAGGCAGCCAGTGACAGATTTAGCACTCAATTCCAGGTCTCCTAATTCCCAATCCTGTTGTTTTTTTTAAATGGTATTAAGCATTTACTGTGTCGCCAGGCACTGTACTAAGTTCCACTAGATCATGCTGCCTTCCCAGATGTGTGCCAACAGTATGGATGTTGTCAGGCTGTCGCTGTGAGTTGGCTCTTTTCAGGATCCTGCTGAGCCTAAGCACCCTGTGATACACTCCAGGAGGTTCTTCCGTGGAAAACCTTCACCACCGATGAGGTAGCCCTAGCAGGCCTTCCTCAACTTCTGCCTGTTTAGGCCCTCCCATCACATAATAAGGAGCAAGTAGAACTTTGTTGCAGGGTACAATCTAATAGGGCATATAGTAGTGGTATTACTAATAGTGTTTATTAAGCACTTACTCTGGGCAAAGCACTCTCTAAGTGCTGGGAGAGAATGCACAGGTGGGAATTACATAGTAAGCGCTCAATAAAAAACTTTGATTTAATTAGACATGGTCCCTGTCCTTCTGGAGGCTCACAAGGTCATTGTGGACAGGGAATGGGGACCATCTCTATATGTTGCTGATTTGTGCTTCTTAAGCGCTTAGTACAGTGCTCTGCACACAGTAAATGCTTAATAAATATGATTGAATGAATGAATACTCTTCCAAGCATTTAGTACAGTGTTCTGCATGCAGTTAATGCTCAGTAAATACCATTGATTTATTAAAGAGTACATATGGGGAGAAGGGACTGGAGATAGACGCATCAGGAATGATAAAATATTAAACACCACACAAATGCACAAAATGTAGATAAAGGTTAATGGAATATGGGGATGGTTTGAGGGTTGACAATAGCTGTGTTGATCTGGAAAGATTTTTATAAGGATAATACTGACTAGTTATTCTCCAGGTCTACAGAGAATCAAACAAGAGAAAATAGGCTTAATTAAAGTGATAAAGATTTTGGTTTGTTATAAGAACTTTTTCAACTTCAGGGTTAAGAAATAAAGGAACAGGCCTCAAAGGAGGGGGCCAAGTCTAATTCCCCAGAGAACAGGACTGGGAGTCAGGGGACCTGGGTTTGAGTCTCGTCTCTGTTATTAGGCAGCTGTGTGGCCTTGTCAAATCACGTAACCTCTCTTGGCCTCAGCTTTTTCATCTAAGATGAGACAGATTGTCAACCTATTGTGAGACAGGAACTGTTTATGATCTGATGATTTTTTTATCTGTTCTTGCACTTAGCACATAGCAAGGGTGCATTTAATAAACGTATCATTACTATTATTAAGATTATCGTAATCACTATTTCTGTTATCTGACCTGGAAGATTTAGCCATGTACCTGCCTGGAGGTTATAGTCAAGAGGGGAATTTGGTGCTAATTCATTTCGGGAACTGGAAATGAATAGATATTTTTTCACCTTTTAAATGAGGTTAGTGTCCCCCTTCTGGAACTTTATAGAAGGCTAAGATTGTCATCTCCATCTACCTCTTCCTCCATCTTCCATCATACCATGTCAGGCACCAACTGTGTGCAGCACATTGTGCCAAGCACTTGGGAACATTCAGTAGACATGCAAGACACAGTCCTTGCCATTGAGAAGCTAATGGATCGGGGAGGAGGGCAGGCAGAAACAAAATGTACAGTTGGAACAAGAGGAATCATAGATATAGATAGTAAAAACACAGCCTGAAGTGAAAGAAATACCTGAAATATATTAATAGAATTGTACATAAGCAAGCACAATCCACCTCCTCTTTTATTCTCTATAGCAGGCCAGTTATTGCAGTAAAGAAAATCAGTGACTGCATAGAGGATGCTTGCAGCGCTGATTGTTCTGTCCCCTCCTCAGTGGAGCTCCTTAAGCTGCTTTGTGGAGGTGTGACAAACTCTCCTGGAGAATCTCTCTGCTTCCCTCTTTCTGGACATGCTCCCAAAGGGTGAAATATCCTCTCCATGTGTATGCCCCTTGCAAGCATGTCATATGAGGTCCTTGCCATGTTTTTTGGAGGAAGTAGGGGAAACAAAAAAATGGGGGTGTGTATGGAGGAATAGGTACACATTTTAGTGTATCTAGTCTATTTTATTTATTGAGTGCTTACTCTAGGTAGTGCACTGTACTAAGCTCTTGGGAAAATACAGTAAAGTTAGTATGCACAATCCATCACTTGAGCTTGCATTCATTCATTCAATCGTATTTATTGAGTGCTTACTGTGTGCAGAGCACTGTACTAAGTGCTTGGGAAGTACAAGTTGGCAACATATAGAGATGGTCCCTACCCAACAACGGGCTCACAGTCTAAAAAGGGGAGACAGACAACAAAACAAAACATGTGGACAGATGTCAAGTCATCAGAATAAATAGAAGTAAAGGTAGATGCACATCATTAACAAAGTAAATAGAATAGTAAATATGTACAAGTAAAATAAATAGAGTAATAAATCTGTACAAACATATATAAAGGTGCTGTGGGGAGGGGAAGGAGGTAAGGTGAGGAGGAGAGGAAAAAGGGGGCTCAGTCTGGGAAGGCCTCCTGGAGGAGGTGAGCTCTCAGTAGGGCTTTGAAGGGAGGAAGAGAGCTAGCTTGGCAGATGTGCGGAGGGAGAGCATTCCAGGCCAGGGGGAGAACGTGGGCCAGGGGTCGACAGCGGGACAGGCGAGAACAAGGCACAGTGAGGAGGTTAGCGGCAGAGGAGCGGAGGGTGCGGGCTGGGCTGGAGAAGGAGAGAAGGGAGGTGAGGTAGGAGGGGGCAAGGTGATGGAGAGCCTTGAAGCCGAGTGTGAGGAGTTTTTGCTTGATGCGTAGGTTGACTGGTTGACTTGCAGCCTTGTAGGGGGAGACAGACATTAAAATAGATTATAGATCGGGACAGTTAGCAGGGTATTAGGATTTGTACGTAAATGCTGTGGGGCTGGGGTGTCAAAGTGTTTAAGGATCCCACAGCTAAGTGCATAGGCAATGGCAGAGGGGAGTGTTGAGAGAGGAAGTAAGGGCATAGTCAGGGAAAGCCTCTTGGAGATGGAATTTTTGGAGAGTTTTGAAGGGGGAGAAAGTTCCAGGCAGAAGGAGGAGATGTGAGCCTGTTGTGGGGTAGGGACTCTCTTTATGTTGCCAACTTGTACTTCCTAAGTGCTTAGTACAGTGCTCTGCACACAGTAAGTGCTCAATAAATATGATTGAATGAATGAATGTGCAAGTTGTCAATGTTGGGGTAGATGTGGGCAAGGAATTGACAGCAGGATAGACAAGACTCCTCTATACTGTAAGCTCACTATGGGCAGGGAATGCATCTGCTAATTCTCTTGTGTTATACTGTCCTAAGCACTTTGAGCAGTGTTCTGCACTCAGTTAGCACTCAATAAATGCCACTGATTGATTGACTGAGGTTCATAGAGTAAGTTGGCATTAGAGAAGCTAAGTGTGGGGACTGGCTTGTAGTAAGAGATCAGTGAGGAAGGTAGGAGGGAGAGCACTGCTTGGGTGCCTTAAGGAATTTCTGTCTCATGGGGAGATGGATGGACAACGATTGGAGATTTTTAAGGGGTTGTGAGGTGTAGACTCAACCAATTTTCAGAAAAATGATCTAGTCAGCAGAGTGGAGTAAGGAAGGCAAGAAGCAGGGAGTTGAGGGAGCCCTCACTTGCATCCTGCTTTGAGTAAGATGCAATCCGGACCTAAATTTAGTCTTGGTAATGGATAATGAGTAGACATGCTGGGACCTAAAACATCAATGTCCATTTCTTCAGTCTTCTAGGATCATGAAACAAAGCATCATGTGAGGTAATGAAACTCACTTTCTGTGCTGATATTAAGAAGTGAGTTAGGTTCTGCAAGGGACACTTTCCAGAAAGGTGTTTTTGGGTATCGGTGCTTATAGGGTTTTCTGAGCTAATTTACTGAATATTGAAAAGTTGAATAAAATATTTTTCTCTGCTAGCAGAGTACCATCAAAGTAAAAAGTTTTGCCACCTCTCATCTGGGGGTTTCAGCTTCTTTGTTGCCAAATTGTTTTATCCTGTAATCAGAGAAATAGTGTGGCCTAGTGGAAAAAACCCGGGCCTGGGAGTTAAAGGGCTTGGATTCTAATCCTGGCTCTGCCAAATGCTGTTTGTGTGAATTTAGGCAAGTCACTTAACTTTTCTTTGCCTCAGTTTCCTCAACTGTATAATGAGGTACAGGTCAGGGACTATATCCCATATGGGATTCACGGTCTTGATCCCCATTTTTCAGATGATAACTGAGGCCCAGAGAAGTTAAGTGACTAGCCCAAAGTCACACAGCAAATAAGTAGCAGAGCTGGGGTTAAAATACCACTTATTCTGATTCCCAGGCCCATGTTCTAGTCACTAGGCCATGCTGCATAATTCATTCATTTATTCATTTTCATATTTATTAAGCACTTACTGTGTGCAGAGCACTGTACTAAGCGCTTTGGAAGTACAAATCGGCAGCATATAGAGATGGTCCCAACCACGGGCTCACAGTCTAGAAGGGGGAGACAGACAAGAAAACAAAACAAGTAGACAGGTGTCAATACCATCAGAATAAATAGAATTATAGCTATATACACATCATTAATAAAATAAAGTAATAAATATGGACAAATATGCACAAGTGCTGTGGGGAGGGGAAGGGGGTAGGGCAGAGGGAGGGGGAGGAGAGGAAAAGGGGGGGCTCAGTTTGGGAAGGCTTCCTGAAGAAGGTGAGGTCTCAGTAGGACTTTGAAGGGAGAAAGAGAGCTAGTTTGGCAGATGTATGGAGGGAGGGCATTCCTGGCCAGATATGTAACTGTGGCATTGACTTAGGAATGGGAGCACTGAGGGCTAGTGGAGCTTAGCTAGATATGGTCTTCCTGATCACCCATCAGTTGATCTTCAGATGCCTACTTATTGTTTGCCCTTAGAAGAAATCTATCATATCCTACGGAGTTTTTCACTAGCTTTTCCTGAGTACTTCAAATAACAATATCTCTGCTGGTGAAACATAAAACTCTGGGGACCATTTTCTTTCGTACTCCACACTCCAGCTGAATGTTTCATGGAATTATGTAGCCTTAAATGACTATCTAGAGTCTTGTGACAGCAGATATACTCTAACTAATAAAAGAAGCAGTTCTGTGTGGAAGCCACATCTTTTGAGGAGAGAATGGGAACATGAAATGCGTGTATCAAAAGTGGTTAGTCAATTGGAAATTTTTTTAGCTAATTTAGCTGTTTGACTTTATCAATGTATAGCTTTCTTCTTCAGAAAAACTAAACCGGGAAACAGTGTGGCGTAGTGGAAAGAGCATGATTATTAACCTTGGTCACTTGGGTTCTAATTCCACTCCACCACTTGGCTACCATGTGAGCTTGGATAAGTCACTTGACTTACCTGTGTCTGTTTTCTCACCTGTAAAATGGGGTTAATGATGGCATTTATTAAGCGCTTACTATGTGCAGAACACTGTTCTAAGCACTGGGGAGGTTACAAGGTGATCAGGTTGTCCCACGAGGGGCTCACAGTCTTAATCCCCGTTTTACAGATGAGGTAACTGAGGCACAGAGAAGTTAAGTGACTTGCCCAAAGTCACACAGCTGACAATTGGCAGAGCTGGGATTTGAACCCATGACCTCTGACTCCAAAGCCCATGCTCTTTCCACTGAGCCATGCTTCTTCTCTTCCTCCCTCTGACTTAGGCTGTGCACCCCATGTGGGGTAGGGGCTGTATCTAACCTGATTCTGATTTCTACCCCAGCTTTTATTATAGTGTTTGGCACAAAGTAAGCAATAACTGATGCCATGAAAAAGAAAGAAAATGCTTGGGTGAGATAGTATGGAGGGAAGAATCCCCATATCATACTCTCTGAACCTGCATGCCAGCAGTATCAGAGTCACTTAGGTCAGTTGTACATTATGCAGTTAGGTTTGGAGCCTACTGGCTCCAATATGGAGCCTACTGGAATGAGCACGGTATTATGAGTGAGGTAACCTTGGCTCTTTTCCCTGTGTCTCCATTGACTTACTGTGTGATTTAGGGCCAGTCAGTTTACCTCTCTGAGCCTCATTTGTAAAATACAGGTGATAGATTTTTGAACCTCACAACTATGCAGTCTCAAACTTTGGACCTATCCTAGTACTAAGTACCTAGTACGTATGTAACAAATTCCATAACAATAAAAAAAATAATAACAGTAATGATGACTGTAGAATTGGAATTGATCCGAGGGCATTGACTCCATTGAAATAACTAAAATACTCTTGGCATTCAATTAGATTTACAAGCAAAGGTCCAAAATTTATAGCTTTGAGTGACTGATGTTTTTACTAAAATAATTGTTTGAAATTAGAAAATTAGAATTAGAATTAGAAAATCAAAATGTTTCTTAGTGGTAGCGAGTGATGTTTTTGGAGAGATAATATTAGCACATTTATTAGGATAGAATTAATGCCTTCCTTATGTTTTCTTACCTGGCTACTAGCCCAGACTCTGAGATATTCAAATTTATGTGTTTGTTCTAGAATGGGGCATGGCTTAATTATTTGGGAAAACTTTCACATTTGAATTTTTACACTTTGTATTCAAAGGAGAAAAGATTGAGTTCTCTGTGCTTTGAGTTCTTAGAAGAATGTAATGTAGTTATTGAAGGGTCACACACATTAATAAATTCATATTTATTGAGTGCTTACTATCTGTAAAATATTATCCTGGGAGCATTCAAATCATTTTAGATTGTAAGCTCCTTGAGGGCAGGAATTGTCTACTAATTCTATTATGTTCTCCCAAGTACCTACTACAGTGCTCTACACAAAGTTATCTAGCCCTCAATAATTGACCAGTTGATTGTGTTTTTAGATACTAAGTAAATTAATAGGCATCAATGGGGAATTTACAGGATATATGGTTAAATTTTCTAAACTTTTGCAGTTAGGCTCAAAGAACAAGTCTGTCTGTGGATGGTCTCATCATTTATAATCCAGTCATTTGGAGTTCAGAGTGGCCAAAAGTACACACTAAATTTTGTTCATGACAGCTGGACTGTTTGCAGGTAATACTTTCCAGTGCTATGGACAGCTCCCTGTCAGGACTAGCTGTCACCCAGACCAGCCATTTAAAGCATTTTCTTCCTTCACTTGTCCCAACCACCTCCTGACCCAGCTTGACTCTTCCTTGTGTTCCCAGCCCCCACACCCCCACCCCTCCCCTTTGGGCTGATCCCACACAATCCCAACCCATCCTATCTCTGATCCCAACTGACCCCCAAATCCATTTATTTAACACTTCCCACAGTTCCCTCCCCATTCCCATCTCTGCTCCTCTTTCCCCTGGCTGTGGTACCTTTTGGTTCCCAAAGCTGGGTGGTAGTAGGAATGGGATCAAAAGAAGGCAGAAGCAAATCTACAGTGGCCCCTTTTCCATCTTTCATGCCTCAGCCCCTTCCCTGCTGCTCTGCAAATCGGCACCTGATTGATGTTGGGGGATGGGAACCATGGGCAGCAGTGTCATTCATTTATTCAGTCATATTTATTGAACACTTACTGTATGTCATCTCTCAGATGGGATAATTGGAAATGGTGTATGAGGAAGAACAGGCTGATGGTAAGGGAAAGGGATTGTTTCTGTTCAGAATTTGCCATGGTGGGAGTCAAGTTTCTCACAGAATAATTGCTGATTTCTTAATAGAGCTTATTCATTCCCATCTTCCAGAAATGACAGGAAATATCATTTTTATTGGAAAGAGGTGCAGAACTCCAATTAATCAATTGCATTTGAGTGCTACTGTATGCAGAGCACAGTACTAAGTGCTTGGGAGAGTACAGTATAACAGAGTTGGTAGGCATGTTCACTGCCCACAGTGAGCTTAAGGTCTAGTAGGGGAAACAGACATTAATATAAATAAATAAATTGCAACTATGGACATAAGTGTTACAGGGGGTTGAGAGTAGGGTGAATAAAGGGTATAGATCCAAGTGCAAGGGTGATGCAGAAGGGAGTGGGAAAAGAAGAAATGAAGGCTTTTAAGGTGGGGAGAGTGAACGTCTATCAGATATAAAAAGGGAATGCATGCCAGGCCAGAGGCTAAATGTGGGTGAGAGGTGAGATGCGAAATATACAAGATCAGGGTACAGCGAGTAGGTTGGCAATGGAGGAGTAAAGTGTGCAGCCTGGATTGTATTAGGAAATAAAGGATGTAAGGAAGGAGGGTGCAAGGTGATTGAGTGCTTTAAGAAGCAGATGGTGAGGAGTTTCTGTTTGGTGTCATGATGGATGGGAAACCCCTGGAGGTTCTTGAAGAGTGGGAAAATGTGGACTGAACAGTTTGGTAGAAAACTGATCCAGGCAGCAGAGTGAAATATGGACTGGAGTGAGGAGACACAGGAGGCAGGGAGGTCAGCAAGGAAGCTGATAACAGTAATCAAGGAAGGATGGAGTAAATGCTTAGATTAAGAGGGTGGCAGTTTGAATGGAGAAGAAAAATTTGATTTCAGTAATGTTCTGAAGGTTGAACCAACAGGATTGAATGAGTGAGTTGAGTCAACGTTATGGGCTTGTGAGACAGGGAGGATGACAGTGCTGTCTACAGTGATGGGAAAGTCTCAAGGTGTTCAAGACTTGGGTGGATAGATAAGGAGTTTTGTTTTGAACATGTTAATGCTCCAGAGTTAGCATTCTAAGATCTAGCCAGTCCTGCAAAACACCTAGCAGAGACTGGGAAAGTGGATTGGGAGGGAATAGTAGGACATGTTGAAATAGTAAGAGGGTTCAGGGCTGCAGGGCTGGGGAAAGATAGGTCTGGAGTTGAGGGGGACCAGCACAGAGCGGGGATGAGGGGCAGGGGAGCAGCATGGTTCAGTGGAAGAGCACGGGCTTTGGAGTCAGAGGTCATGGGTTCAAATGCCGGCTCTGCCAGTTGTCAGCTGTGTGACTTTGGGCAAATCACTTAACTTCTCTGTGCCTGTTACCTCATCTGTCAAATGGGGATTAAGATTTTGAGCCCCCTGTGGGACAACCTGATCACCTTGTAACCTTCCCAGGTCTTAGAACAGTGCTTTGCACATAGTAAGTGCTTAATGAATGCCATTATTATCATTATTATTATTTGGGGACCCAAGGAAAGGCCAAGTAGGGGCAGAGAGTGGGAAGGGCAAGTAAAGAAAAATAAAAATGCTTTAAATGGCTTAAATGGTATATATTTCTGCCAGAATGTGTGCAAGGGAAAACGATGGAGTAATCACCATTTGCCTAAGGCGACTCAGGAATCAGTGGCTCGAAATACCTCGACTGACTCACGTGGAAAGCGAAGTGGGGTCGATGGCATCAACTCAAAGGTGCCCTTGAGCAGTGAGGCAGTGTGACCACGATTTGGGTTGCCGAGGTGTTTGATAAATGACTATCCCTTTGTAGACAGCTTACTCCAGCAGCTAGAGCCTTCCTAGCCTGGGGGACTGGCACAATGACATGTGCAGTTGACCAAGCGAACAAAATATGCATGAGAGGGGAAAACAGCATCTTATTATAAGGTGGTGCAGGAGGTAGCATGATATGAGGAACTGGAATTTAGGTGGGAAACTGTTACCTGAGCTAATGATTTTATTCAGGGTTAGGTATTGCTTGAAGCTATCCAAGTAATCAGAGTTATACACAAAATTGCTTATTTGGTAGTTGCATTATGTGAAAGTACAGCGATTCATGGCACACTGATGACATTATTTTCCATGTGAATTTCTCTCTGATGGTCTGTGATTTTGTTGATGGACAGGCTTGCATAATCACGGTTTTGGTCCATGAATTTTTTTTCTTTTGGGGAGTATATAATAGAGCCTCATCTATAGAATCAATTCCAGGTTCAACCTCTTACTTTCTAACTCCCCAAAGCAGAGCAGTTCTTAGCGGACCATGGAACCTCAATAATTTCCAAGGTGAATGAAGACTGAAATCAAATAGCATCTTCAAATTCCATATTAGATTAAGGTTTTGTTCTGGGCTTAAAGAGAAAGCTGGCAATTGTGAATCAATCATTCGTTGGCGTTTATTATGTACCTATTATGTGCAGAGCACTGTACTAAGCTCTTGGGAGGATACAGTGTGACAGAGTTGATAGACATATTCCCAGCTCAGTAGGAGTTTACAGTCTAGTGGGGGCACACCAACATTGCTGGAGCTTGTCAGAAGCATGCCTCAAGTCAGGACTTCTTGAATCTTAATTGTTCTGGACCTATCTGTAATATTATCTGATCTTTCTCCTGCTCCATTTGTAAAAAAAAAATAGTCTCTCCCCCTGGACTGTTTCTTTGTGGTATTTGTTAAGCACTTACTATGTGCCAAAGCACTGTTCTAAGCACTGGGGTAGATATAGGGAATTCAGGTTGTCCCATGTGACGTTCACAGTCCTAATCCCTATTTTACAGATGAGGTAATTGAGGCACAAAGAAGTTAAGTGACTTGCCCAAAGTTACACAGCTGATAAGTGGCAGAGTTGGGATTATAACCTACAACCACTGACTCCCAAGCCCATGCTCTTGTCACTAAGCCATGCTACTTCTCTACATACAAGGTAGTCAGGTTAGACACAGCCCATGTCCCATATGAGGCTCACAGCCTTAATCCTCATTTTGCAGATGAGTTAACTTAGACACAGAGAAGTTAAGTGACTTGCCCAAGGTTGCAGAGTGAAGATTACAACCCAGGTCCTTCTGACCCTTAGGCTAGTTCTTTATCCACTAGGCCAGGTTGCTTCTCACCCTTTTAGCTCCTTGAGAGAAAGAAACATGTATCTTCTGTTATATTCTGCCAAGCTCTCAGTACAGTGCATGGCACTCATGAGTTGTTCAGGAAATGCCATTGACAACAGTGGGACAGAGCAGCATTGCCTAGTGGATAGAGCATGGGCTTGGATGTCAGAAGGATATAGGTTCTAATCCTACTCTGTCACTTTTCTGCTGTGTGACCTTGGACAAGTCACTAAATTCTCTATGCCTCAGTTCCCTCATCTGTAAAATGGGGATTAAGACTATAAGCCCCATGTGGGACAGGAATTGTGTCCAACTTGTTTATCCTGTATCTACCCCAGCGCATAGAAGAGCGCATGACACATATATGGTAAGTGCCTAGCAAATGCCATCATCATCAACAGGACCTAATGGAAAGAGCATGAACCTGAGAGTCAGAGGACGTGACATCTAATTTATGTTGTCTCCCTGTTCAACTCTGTTATGCTCTCCCAAGAACTTAGTACAATGCTTGGATTTATTGATTGATTTGATTAATCCCAGCTCCACCACTTATCTGCAGTGTAACCTTTGACAAGTCACTTAACTTCTCTGTGACTCAGTACCCTCATCTTCAGAATGGAGATTCAATACCTGTTTTCCCTCTTACTTAGCTTCCCTTCTGTGTCACCTTGATTTGCTCCCTATGTTCATCCCTCCTTCAGCCTCACAGCATTTATGTACATATCCGTCATTTACTTATTTGTATTAATGTCCATCTCCCCATCTTGACTATGAACTCGTTGTAGACAGGGAATGTCTAGCAACTCTGTTGTATTATACTCACCCAATCACTTAGTACCATGCTCTGCATACAGTAAACGCTCAACAAATATGATTGATTAATTAGACTGTGAGCCCCATGGGGGAACCTGATTATCTTATCTCTACCCTAGGGCTTTAGTCATAGAGCTTAACAAATATCACAATTATTATTATGATGATGGTGATGGATAAAAAATAATCATTATGGTTCTTGTTAAGGTCTTTCTATGTGCCAAGCACTGTTTTAAGCACTGGGATAGATACACGTTAATCAGGTTGACACAGTCCCTGTCCCACATCAATCAATCAATCAATCAATCGTATTTATTGAGCGCTTACTATGTGCAGAGCACTGTACTAAGCGCTTGGGAAGTACAAATTGGCATCACATAGAGACAGTCCCTACCCAACAGTGGGCTCACAGTCTAAAAGGGGGAGACAGAGAACAGAACCAAACATACCAACAAAATAAAATAAGTAGGATAGAAATGTACAAGTAAAATAAATAAATAAAGAGTAATAAATATGTACAACCATATATACATATATACAGGTGCTGTGGGGAAGGGAAGGAGGTAAGACGGGGGGATGGAGAGGGGGACGAGGGGGAGAGGAAAGAAGGGGCTCAGTCTGGGAAGGCCTCCTGGAGGAGGTGAGCTGTCAGCAGGGCCTTGAAGGGAGGAAGAGAGCTAGCTTGGCGGATGGGCAGAGGGAGGGCATTCCAGGCCCGGGGGATGACGTGGGCCAGGGGTCGATGGCGGGACAGGCGAGAGCGAGGTACAGTGAGGAGATTAGTGGTGGAGGAGCGGCGGGTGCGGGCTGGGCAGTAGAAGGAGAGAAGGGAGGTGAGGTAGGAGGGGGCGAGGTGATGGACAGCCTTGAAGCCCAGGGTGAGGAGTTTCTGCCTGATGCGCAGATTGATCGGTAGCCATTGGAGGTTTTTGAGGAGGGGAGTAATATGCCGAGAGCGTTTCTGTACAAAGATAATCCGGGCAGCAGCATGAAGTATGGATTGAAGTGGAGAGAGACATGAGGATGGGAGATCAGAGAGAAGGCTAGTGCAGTAGTCCAGACGGGATAGGATGAGAGCTTGAATGAGCAGGGTAGCGGTTTGGATGGAGAGGAAAGGGCGGATCTTGGCAATGTTGCGGAGCTGAGACCGGCAGGTTTTGGTGACAGCTTGGATGTGAGGGGTGAATGAGAGAGCGGAGTCGAGGATGACACCAAGGTTGCGGGCTTGTGAGACGGGAAGGATGGTAGTGCCGTCAACAGAGATGGGAAAGTCAGGGAGAGGACAAGGTTTGGGAGGGAAGACAAGGAGCTCAGTCTTCGACATGTTGAGCTTTAGGTGGCGGGCGGACATCCAGATGGAGATGTCCTGAAGGCTGGAGGAGATGCGAGCCTGGAGGGAGGGGGAGAGAGCAGGGGCAGAGATGTAGATCTGGGTGTCATCAGCGTAGACACATATGGCTCACAGTCTTAATTCCCATTTTACAGATGAGGGAATTGAAGCCCAGAGAAGTTAAATGATTTGCCCAAGGTCACACAGCAGACATGTGGCAGAGCCAGGATTAGAACCCAGTTACTTCTGAATCCCAGGCCTGTGCTCTATCCACTAAGGACTTCAGAGGCCTGCAACGATAGAAGTAAAAAGCAATTCAGAGTGAACTGTAAAGCCCCAATCCCACCTTACTATAGAGAGCTGAAACGCTAACAACACACAGAAAACATCTTAGAAGTTGGAAAATCATCATTAACTTGCCCTGTGGAAAATTGTCTGAGTCTAAGATGACGAAGGACATTAACATGAGCATCGTCCTGTAAGCAGATATTACAAGTGAGCCAGCAGTGGTCACCAGCACTGAGCACACAGGATCATGATGTCTGATTCACAGAAATTGTTCTTCTCTCTTCTAAGCCAAGAGAGATATTTGAGAGGACAAAGAAAGTATTTTGAAACTAATTTTTAAAATGAAAAGTCAATGGAGCATCTAGCATGTCTACAGTTGGAAGAGGGATGTGACGCAGGGAAAACAGGTTGGTTTTTTTTTTTGGAGCCTCAGGCAGCCAAGTAATATAGAGATAAAAGCCCATCAATAGTATTTATTGAATGACTCATGCATATGTAGAGCTCTATACTAAGCAGTGAGAAAGTACAGTAGAGGTATTCTACCCACAAGAAGCAAGAAAGTGGTGGATGCGTCAAAGTGGGATTCCCTGAAACATCATCTCTACCTAGAAATATTTCCTCCAATAGTAGCATAACTTGCCTTTACTAGCAAGGTTAGATTTGCATCTAATGTACCCAGTAGGAATCTTCTGCATTATCTATTTATTCCAATTTCCATTTTGGTGTAAAGTACACATAAGTGATAATTAAAATGGAATTTCAAACAATTATTTTAGTAAAAACATCAGTCACTCAAAGCTATAAATTTTGGACCTTTGCTGGTAAATCTAGTTGAATGCCAAATGAATGGCTTTGCATAAGTTATTACATATTTGGCATACCCTACATGTAATGTTGAATATTTCTGATTCTCCATGATTCCTCCCTCTCTATATAGCTTCTAAATACCCTCTGGTTCATTTCATTAAAATACAGGTTTTATCAATCAATCATATTTGTGTACTTACTGTGGGCAAAGCACTGTACTAAGCACTTGGGAGAGTACTGTATAACAGAGTTGGGACACATGTTCCCTGCGTACAGTGAGCTTACAGTCTAGGGGAAAGACAGACATTAATATAAATGAATTAATTACAGATGTGGACATAAGTACTATGGGGCTGAGGGAGGGGTGATTATAGGGCACAAATCCAAGTGCAAGGGTGATGCAGAAGGGAATGGGAGAAGAGGAAATGAAGGCCTAGTTGGGGAAGGCCTCTTGGAGGAGATGTGCCTTCAATGAAACTTTGAAGGGGGGGAGAGCCATCACCTCTAGGATATGAAGAGGGAGGGTGTTCCAGGCCAGAAGCAGGACATGGGTGAGAGGTCTGCCGCAAGATAGATGAGATCAAGGTACAATGAGTAGGTTGACTTTGGAAGAGCAAAGTTTGTGGGCTGGGTTGTAGTAGGAATTTAACCCAAACAAATCTGGATGGGCAGCTTTGGTTATTTGTCCCAGGGAAAAAGCATGGCCTAGTGGAAAGAGCATGGGCCTGGGAATTAGAGGACCTGGGTCTTAACCCAGGCTCTGCCACTTGCCTGCTGAGGTTACAATCTGAACAGACCCTGTAACCTCCCCAGTGCTTAGAACAGTGCTTTGCACATAGTAAGCACTTAATAAATGCTATTATTATTATTATTATTATTATTATTATTATTATTATCCTCAGATAATGAGTTCCACATAGGATAGGGACTGTCTGATCAGATTGTATTGTATTTAGCATGGGCTTGGGAGTCAGAAGGTTCTAATCCCAGCTCTACCGCTTGCCTGCTGTGAGCATTGGCAAGTCATCACTTCTCTGTGCCTCAGTTACCTCATCTGTAAAATGGGGATTAAGATGGTGAGACGTATAAAGGACAGGGATCGTGCCCAACCCATTTGCTTGTATCCACCCAGACCTTAGTGCAGTGCCTGGCACATACTAAGTGCTTAACAAATATATAATTATTATCACTTATCCCGGGGGTAGTACAGTGCTTGGCATATATTAAGTGCTTAGTCACTTACCTTTTTTCACTCCCCAGCCCTTGTTCCCTCCCTCCCTCCATCCTGGGAAATCCCAACCTTTCTATCCATCTGCCATCTACCTCCTTCTCTTCTGTGGTAAAGTCCAGCTGCAGAAACCATTAGTAACCAGATGGTCACCTTCTTGTCCTTTTGAACAATTTCTGCTTCTATTCTTGTTTTCTCAAGAAACGTTATCATTTCTGATCCAATCCTTTTGCTTCCACACCAAGGCCCTGGAGAGATTACAGCAGGGAACCTGATTTCCTATATGGATTCACATTTCTTGGGTTCAGCCATCAGAACCATCCCAGTAGCAATAATAATCATGGCATTTGGTAAGCACTTAATTTCTGCCATGCATGTACAAGCACTGGGGTAGATATAGGTTAATCAGGTCAGACACAGTCCCTGTCCCATATGGGGCTCACAGTCTGAGTAGGAGGGAGAAATATCGAAAACCCCTTCTTCAGATGAGGAAACTTACCTGAGGTACAGGTAAGTTGTGACTCACCCAAGGTCACGCTGCAGACAAGTGGTGGACCTGGGATCAGAACCCAAATCCTATGACTTCTAGGCCTGTGCTCGTTCCACTAGGCCATGCAGTGCTTCTCAGTTACAACCTTCAAAAGCACGTCCCACAGATGACTGGTCATTAGTTATCGTTATCTAGGCCCATCGGAACTTGCAGAGGGGAGAAAGTAGGGCCATTGATTCTCCCTGGTCAGAATTGAGATCCTCACTCACCATGGCTTTTCCAGATGCTCTGGGAGAAGATAAGGGACTGTGCACAGTTGAAAGATGTTGCAGAGCTCAGTTTTCCAAGGAAATATTCCTAGATGAAGCTAAAGCAATTGTGTTTTTACAGAGTGATTTATAGAATTTTTTTAAAGTGATGATTTAAATTGAACGTTCCTGGAATCAGGGTTAAAAAACATAAGTCCTTTATGTTTTGGGCCTTAGGATGCCCTTACTTTGTAGCTTTTTAAATGGCAAAAGACACCAGTGTGGGAAATATAACATGTAAAGAGTGTGGCTTAAAATGAAACCGGAACATTTTACAAAATTGAAATATTTGCTATTTTCACCTAATTTTACACAATTTAGACAAAAACAAGCCACCCACAAATTATTTTAACTAGAAAAATCCATACCCTTAACATATGACATGAAATGTTCCCCCTTTTACTTGCATTTCTAAATCTGACGTGTAGAAATTTACTCAAATACTTAAACTATGAAAAAACTGGGTTATACTCTTTGAAAACCTGGCTTCACTGGGGCAATATGTTTTTCCATAGGCTTATATGTTGTAAATAACGATATATCCCATGGCTCATCAATCAGTAGTATTTATTGAACATTTGACTGTGTGCTGAACACTCGACTGTTTGGGAGAGTACAATAAAACAGAGTTGATAGACATGTTCCCTGTCCACAACAAAGAAATACAAGCATCTTTTCCATATTGCATAGTGTAATAAGCATTGAAAAGTATTTTTTGAGCTTGATTAATCATTTGAAAAACTTAGGGTCACAATTTAAATGAAGGGCTTTACTATAATTGTGAGTTACTGAAGGAGGATGTAGAAGTTGAAGTAGGCTGTGCTGACAGTAACAGTGGTTAATCAACTTCAGTGAATAATTTATTTTACAGCAGCCTTCTTTTCTTCTTAAAGCACAGCCAATCTCCCCTTTGCATACCTCACACACCCCTCTCCATTAAAGATTTTACCTTCAGTCATACTGAGGAGTTCATTTGGTTTCCTAAATTGTGTTGCAATAAATTTTACTCCTAAGATTTCCACTGGAGGTGGGGAAACCATAACTATTTTTTCAACTGTTTTCTACATTTAAAGGGAGACATTGGATTGTCACATTTTGACATGGTCCTAGTTGAACAACTCTCCACTGAATAAGATGCAGTTAACTCACCAATAGCTGCTTCATCCATTTCTGAAATAAATTTCCTGCCCCGTTCAAACAATATCTTTGTCTATCAGTGGAGGGGTCTCTAGGAAATTTGAAATGTATATTAGGCCAGAAGGGAGAGGGCAGGAAGGGATTTACTCACCTGGAGTACTTAGCTGAAACATGGTTGGTTGCCTGCAGGGTTTAAGCCCTCAAACAGTACAGGACATATTCCTAGGGTGCTTGTTGCATAGGACAGTTGTAATCTGGGTTAAGATGTCCAACAGTATTGGTTGTTTACCCAAACTGTGTGGCCTACTGGAAAGAGCACAAGCCTGGGAGTCAGAGGACCTGGATTCTAATCCTCGCTCTGCCAATTGCTTGCTGGTGACTTTGGGCAAGTCACTTAACTTCTCCATGCCTCAGTTTCCCCATCTGCAAAGTGGGGATTCAATACCAATTCTCCCTCCTGCTTAGACTGTGAGCTCCATGTGGGACAGGGACTAGTTCCAACCTGATTAACTTGAATCTTCCCCAGTGCTTAGAACAGTGCTTGGCACATAGTAAGCAATTAATAAATTCTATTATTATTTCTAGTATTATATGGTTGTATCATAGGATAGCTGCAACATGGTATTTGCCTGCAGCATTTTCAGAGAGCACTATCATATGGGTTAAGCTTTCTGGGACTTTGGCTATTATTATTATTATTTACCATGGTCATGAAAGACACCTGTTTCTCACCCCACTTCCAGCCCCACATCATTTATGTCCATATTCCTATACTCTGTGACTCCCCCTACATTTAATTTCTTTTAATGTGTGTGCCCTCCAGTGGATTTTAAGCTTCCTGATGGCAGGAAACATGTCTAACAACTCTATTTTTATCTCTGCACACAGTAAATGCTCAATAAATATCATTAATTGATTTTTTAATGTGTCCTGTACTGTGCTTAGCATTATTTTATTATAATTATTACATGCTAGGCAGATCTGACATAGTCCCTGTTCCACATGGGGCTCACAGTTTAACGGGGAGGGAGAGCCAGTATGGAATCCCCATTTTACAGGTGAGGAAACTAAGGCACAGAAAATTTAAATGACTTGTCCAAGGTCAAACAGAGGGCAAGAGATGGAGCTGGGATTAGAACCCAAGTCCTCTGACTCCCACTTCTGTGCTCTTTCCATTTGGCTATGCTTCTTCCGGTGTTTGAATAGTTCTCACCTCCAATGGAGAGGTCACCTATGCTGTGGGTAGAAAAGTTTAACTGAGTACTGTTGGGAACAGGTGTGGAGGTGCTGATCACTGCCCCTAGGTTCAATTCTACAAATGAGATCTGTTTTTATTATTTTTTAACTTCATTTTCAAAATGATGACACAAGTATACTGGCACCTCTTTTACATTAGTGCCCTTAGGCATGTACTTACTCCACTTTATGGATAATCTGTCCCAGTTGTAGAGTCATTTACAAATACATAAACAGCCTGCAATTGAGGACAAAGGCGCTTGTTTCTGAGAGATTGCAACTACTGGTATGTTTATAAAGCACAACAGGAGGTAAGCACCTGCATTTTGCTATTCAGTGGTCTACACCTCCATTTTTCTGCAATTTTTTAATTAGGTCAAATTGACTACCTGGTGTACAACTGAGAAGAAAGTCACAAATCTAAGATGCGTTCATGAGAAGGATGTAAGATTCATCACTTCCTTGTGTTTCTGATCACATAGTATAATGTAATTTAACATGGGTAGTAGAATAAAACAGTCTTTCATGAGAAGCAATATGGTCTAGTGAAAAGAGCACGAGCCTAGGAGTCAGAAGTCCCAAGGTCTAGTCCCAGGTCCCCAACTTCCCTGCTGTGTGACCTTGGGTAAGTAATTTCACTTCCCTGGGCCTCAGTTTCCTCATCTTTGAAAATGGGAATTAAATACCTCTGCTCCCTCCCTCTCAGACCCTGAGCCCCATTTTGGGCAGGAACTGTGTCCAATCTGATTATTTTATATCTACTCCAGCATTTAGTGTGTGATTGTACATAATAAATGCTTAACAAGTATCCTTATTATTAGTATTATTATTATTAAGCTAGCTCATTCTTTTCAGAAACTTAGTCTCACAGTTACAGAAATGTTCATGTTTCCATTGGGCATGTTTATAAAAACATTTATGGAAACTGCAAGAATCATAAAATGATGGATAGGCTCAAACGTGCAGAGACAGGTAGGGTGACTTCTGCTTTCATTCATTCATTTGTATTTATTGAGAGCTTACTGCATGCAGAGCACTGTACTAAGTGCTTGGGAAGTACAAGTTGGCAACATATAGAGAGGGTCCCTACCCAACAACGGGCTCACAGTCTAGAAGGGGGAGACAGACAACAAAGCAAAGTATGTGGACAGGTGTCAAGTCATCAGAATAAATAGAAGTAAAGCTAGATGCACATCATTAACTGCTTTTAATAATAACAATAATAATAATAGTGGTGGCATTTGTTAAGTGCTTACTATGTGTCAGGCACTGTACTGAGTGCTGGGGTGGATACAAGCAATTCAGGTGGGACACAGTCCCTGTCTCTAATGGAGCTCAGTCTTAATCCCCATTATACAGATGAGGTAGCTGAGGCCCAAAGCAGTGAAGTGACTTGCCCAAGGTTACACAGCAGGATTAGAACCCAGGTCCTTCTGACTCTCAGGGCCGTGACCTATGCACTAATACATGCTGCTCCTCCTTCCTGGAGTGCTATTCTGAGGCTGACAATTGAGACCTGCCTTAGCCAGCTGAGGGATCTGGTACCCTCTTGATGGGCTCTCCCGAGTCCCTGCTGCTTATACCCTGGGGACTGCCTAAAGTTGGGGCAGACTGGTATCAGGTGGGAGCAGATGAGGGCTTTATGAATTGTCCTTTCAGTCCTAACGGTAGCCTAATCCTTTTAGTCAGTTGCTTCCCTAATCCGTAATTTGTTTTAGTGTCCCTCTCTCCCCCTCCGTGAGGACAGGGATCATGTTGTTATTATCATCATAACTGTTATTATTATTATCATCATATTTGTTAAGCACTTACTACATGTCAAGTAGTGTTCTAAGCTCTGGGGTAGTTATAAGGTTGGACCCAGTTCCTGCTCCACTTGGGGCTCACAGTCTAAAAAGGAGGGAGAAAACTCATTTAATCCTCATTTTACAGTTGAGAAAAATTAAGCACAGAGAAGTTGTGACTTTCCCAAAGTCATACAGAAATCAATTGACAGAGCAGGGCTTAAAATCCAGGTCCTGGGCTCATGTTCTTTCCACTAATTTTAATTTTTACCCATATTAAAAGTGATTCCATGTCTACCTTTCCAGCCCTGACCCCTCTCCTCTGCAGTATCCCATTTCCACTAAAATTAGTGGAAAGAACAGAAGATCACGGGTTGTAATCCTGACTCTGTCACTTGTCGCTGTGTGACCTTGAGCAAGTCTTAACTTCTCTGTGCCTGTTACCCCTCTTCTGTAAAATGGGGATTGAGACTGTGAGCCCCATGTGGGGCAGGGACTGTGTCCAACCTGCTTTGCTCGCATCCACCCCAGCATTTAGCGCTTAACAAATACCATAATTATTATTATTATTTTTAGACCATGTTACTTCTTACACTACTACTACTACTACATGACCTGCAAAGCAACTTTTAAGCAAGTCAAAGGATAGTGGGTACCATGTATTTGTTTTTGGCACTACTAAAAGGAGCTGAAGCAACATTCAAATGTGTCCTGCCAGAAATCATTGTCTACCAGTTGTGCTTTCTCCCAAGTGCTTAGTGCAATGTTCTGCACCAAATAAGGACTCAATAAGTGCCATTGATTGAGTGCTTTGGTTTAGTGGAAAGAGAACGGGCTTGGGAGTCAGAGGTCATGGGTTCTAATCCCAACTCTGCCACTTGTCAGCTGTGTGACCTTGGGCAAGTCATCTAACTTCTCTGGGCCTCAGTGACCTCATCTGTAAAATGGGGGTGAAGATGGTGAGCCCCAGGTGGGATAACCTGATTACCTTGTATCTACCCCAGTGCGTAGGACAGTGCTTGGCACATAGTAAGCACTTAACAAGTACCGACATTATCAAGTGCTTAGTACAGTGCTCTGCACACAGTAAGCGCTGAATAAATATGATTGAATGAATGAATGATGGCAAGGAATTTCTGTGTGATGTGGAGGTAGATGAGCAACTACTTGAGGTTCTTGAGAAGTTGGGATACATGGACTGAATGGATTCTAGAAAAATGATCTGGGCAGGAGGTGAAAGTATAGATTGGAGAGGGAAAAGACTGGAGGCAGGGAGATCAGTGAGGAGGCTGATGTACTCATCAAGGTGGGATAGGATGAGTTCTTGGATAAGCATGGAAGCAGTTTGAACACAGATGAAGGGGCAGATTCTAGAAATTTTGTGAAGTTAGAACTGACAGAATTTAGTGACAGACTAAAAATGCAGATTTTAGAGTGAATGATAGAGTTTGAGGAATATGCAAAGATTATGAGTAGGGAAATGGGGGATGGTGGTGCTGTCTACAGTGATAGGAAGTCACAGGGTGGACAAGGTTAGAGTGGAAAGGTGAGGAGTTCTGTTTTGGACATGTTAAATTTATGGTGGTGTGGGACATTCAAGTAGAAATGTCCTGAAGGCCGGAGGAAATGGGATACTGCAGAGGAGGGGGGTCAGGATTGGAAAGGTAGATATGGAATCATTTGTATGAGCATGGTAGTTGAAGCCATGAGAGCAAATGAGTTCTCCAAGAGAGTGGGAGCATATGGATGGAGAATAGAAGGGGACCCAGACTGAACCTTGAGAGATTTGAAAGGGGGTGGGAGACAGCGAAGAGTAGCCCTGTTCCTGGAAGCTCTCTGCCCTACGACCAGACATTATGGTAATTTGGCCAACCTGCTAATAGTAGTAGTAGTATTGAGGGAAGGAATTGTGGCTACCACCTCCATTGTACTTTTCCAAGTGTTTAGTACAGTTCTGTGACCACTGTAAGCACTCAATAAATACCACTGATGGTTCAAAGAATAGATTCAGATCCTAGTGGGTTAAATGCACACTGCTAAGTGCTTAGAAGTAGAAAATAAAGAAGTGACACATTTCTTGTCTTGTATCTTGGAGGTAGTTCAGTCCTGTTTGGGAGAGCATAAAAAGAGAAAATCCCGGCCCAGCAAACACTGAGGTTGAGTTTAGTGATGTTCAAGGGGAAAGAGAAGCATTTGGAAGGGGTGTCCAAGGAGTTGGAATTATGAAAGATTTTTAAGCATCTTCAGGTGATTAGGGTCTATATTAAAAGAACTATTGATGTATGTGCCTAGAGCCTAAAATGAAATTCATATCTAATGAAAATCAAGAATTGGGGTTTAAGTACATTCATTGTGGACAGGGAACATGCCTATCAATTCTGTTATGTTGTTATATATATATCTTTATATCTATATATATAGATATCTATATATCTATATATATAGATATATAGATATATATCAACTCCTAAGTGGTTAGTTCAGTGCTCTGCACAGTAAACACTCAACAAATACAATTGATTGATGAATTGACCTCAGTCGTCCTCTCTTTTATTTCCTTCTCTGGTTTCGATTGGATTCTCTATTGTGGGGAAAACTTGGTGTGTATTTTCTGCTGGTAGATGTTTGGGATAGGAGTTGGATTAATAAGAGAGGCAACCTAGGGTTAGAAGGAATCTCAGAAAGTCATCTGGTCCATATCTCTGCCTTCAGGCAGCTGAATGACTTAAAGTCAGATGGTGATGTACTCTAAAATAACCAGTCTGCAGAGATCCCATAATCTTCCTCATTTGCTGATGTTACCCTTCATCCTTATATACCATTGAAATATCTCCTCCTTTGAGTCCATTTCTTATGTTTTGGTCTTGGACCATGTAGAATGATGGTCAGTACCCTTTTCTTTTTTTCCAACTGGTATTTGTTAAATGCTTGCTATGTACAAGGTAATCAGGTTGGACACAGTCCCTGTCCAACATGGGGCTCGCAGTCTTAATCCCGATTTTACAGATGAGGTAACAGAAGCACAGAGAAGTAAAGTGACTTACCCGAGGTCACACAGCAGACAAGTGGCAGAGCTGGGATTAGAACTCAGGTCCTTGTGAGTCCCAGGCCTGTGCTCCATCCACCACACCACTATCCTTCTCAAGTGCCTCCCTATTCTTCAAGTCAGGTAAATCGACCAGGCTAAACAATCCTCATACTATCCATGCCTAACTCTATAAACTAGCTTCTTTTTATCTTTTTCAAGGTGGGATAATTGGACTTTTGAAATCAGAAATAATTAAAGAAACCAGTAGAATTTTAAGGACATTCCTTTCATGATTATTTCCTTGTCAAAGAATGGTTTACTGGGTGAACCGATGGAGGGGGAAAAAATGGGCACTCTTGTCTAGTTTGGAAATACATAGAATTCAATATGTTATCATCTGTCAAGAGTGAAATTCTCAGTGGCAGGGAATGAAATATTGATATAAGGCACAAAACAATGTATAGTTGTTATAGAAGTAGAGACTTGGTACACACCAAAGTGTTTGAATGTCATTCTACCAAAGGAGCAAGCTAGTGAGTTTCTAATGAGCAGTTGGATGTCAAGACTAACAGTGACAGGCCATTTGCAGTGAAATGAGCCAAAAAATCTAGAAACTCATGCTTCTTTTGCATTGCAACCTATGGAAAATCAAGGATAGAGAAACATCAGAGAATCACATGGCTTTTATGTGAATGCCTCCTCTGCAAATTGGTGCTTGAAACAGAAGGATGTTTATATAGTGTGACTTTCATTTATAATCTCTGTCCTCTCTATCATCATAATCCACACAACAACATTTCTCCTCCCCCTCCTCCTTCCCTCACCCCCAATGATCTGGCCTCCTACTTCATTAACAAAATTAAATCCATCAGGTCCGACCTCCTCAAAGTCTCTTCCCCCCTTTCTCCAACCCCCCGGCTCTCAACACTCTCTGCTACTCTCCCATCCTTCCCAGCGGTATCCTCAGAGGAACTCTCCTCCCTCCTCTCAAGTGCTACTCCGGCCACCTGTGCTTCTGACCCCATTCCCTCTCATCTTATGAAATCTCTCGCTCCATCCCTTCTCCCCTCCTTAACTTCCATCTTCAACCGCTCACTCTCCACTGGTTCCTTCCCCTCTGCCTTCAAACATGCCCATGTCTCTCCCATCCTAAAAAAACCCTCTCTTGACCCCACCTCACCTTCTAGTTATCGTCCCATATCCCTCCTACCATTCCTTTCCAAACTCCTTGAACGAGTTGTCTACACGCGCTGCCTAGAATTCCTCAACAACAACTCTCTCCTCGACCCCCTCCAGTCTGGCTTCCGTCCCCTTCATTCCACGGAAACTGCGCTCTCAAAGGTCACCAATGACCTCCTGCTTGCCAAATCCAACGGCTCATACTCTGTCCTAATCCTCCTCGACCTCTCAGCTGCCTTTGACACTGTGGACCACCCCCTTCTCCTCAACACGTTATCTGACCTTGGCTTCACAGACTCCGTCCTCTCCTGGTTCTCCTCTTATCTCTCCGGTCGTTCTTTCTCAGTCTCTTTTGCAGGCTCCTCCTCCCCCTCTCATCCTCTTACTGTGGGGGTTCCCCAAGGTTCAGTGCTTGGTCCCCTTCTGTTCTCAATATACACTTACTCCCTTGGTGACCTCATTCACTCCCACGGCTTCAACTATCATCTCTACGCTGATGACACCCAGATCTACATCTCTGCCCCTGCTCTCTCCCCCTCCCTCCAGGCTCGCATCTCCTCCTGCCTTCAGGACATCTCCATCTGGATGTCCGCCCGCCACCTAAAGCTCAACATGTCGAAGACTGAGCTCCTTGTCTTCCCTCCCAAACCTTGTCCTCTCCCTGACTTTCCCATCTCTGTTGACGGCACTACCATCCTTCCCGTCTCACAAGCCCGCAACCTTGGTGTCATCCTCGACTCTGCTCTCTCATTCACCCCTCACATCCAAGCCGTCACCAAAACCTGCCGGTCTCAGCTCCGCAACATTGCCAAGATCCGCCCTTTCCTCTCCATCCAAACCGCTACCCTGCTCATTCAAGCTCTCATCCTATCCCGTCTGGACTACTGCACTAGCCTTCTCTCTGATCTCCCATCCTCGTGTCTCTCTCCACTTCAATCCATACTTCATGCTGCTGCCCGGATTATCTTTGTCCAGAAACGCTCTGGACATATTACTCCCCTCCTCAAAAACCTCCAATGGCTACTGATCAATCTGCGCATCAGGCAGAAACTCCTCACCCTGGGCTTCAAGGCTGTCCATCACCTCGCCCCCTCCTACCTCACCTCCCTTCTCTCCTTCTACTGCCCAGCCCGCACCCTCCGCTCCTCCACCACTAATCTCCTCACTGTACCTCGCTCTCGCCTGTCCCGCCATCGACCCCCGGCCCACGTCATCCCCCGGGCCTGGAATGCCTTCCCTCTGCCCATCCGCCAAGCTAGCTCTCTTCCTCCCTTCAAGGCCCTGCTGACAGCTCACCTCCTCCAGGAGGCCTTCCCAGACTGAGCCCCTTCTTTCCTCTCCCCCTCGTCCCCCTCTCCGTCCCCCTGTCTTACCTCCTTCCCTTCCCCACAGCACCTGTATATATGTATATATGGTTGTACATATTTATTACTCTATTTATTTATTTATTTATTTATTTATTTTACTTGTACATTTCTATCCTACTTATTTTATTTTGTTGGTATGTTTGGTTCTGTTCTCTGTCTCCCCCTTTTAGACTGTGAGCCCACTGTTGGGTAGGGACTGTCTCTATGTGATGCCAATTTGTACTTCCCAAGCGCTTAGTACAGTGCTCTGCACATAGTAAGCGCTCAATAAATACGATTGATTGATTGATTGATTGATTGATTTCTAGCTGCAAACCCTTTAGGGGATGCGACCAAAACAAAATCCTCTGGGGAAGAGCTGAAAGGGACTGGGTTTCACCCAGGAACTCATGTAGATGTCACTGTGTAACAAGACAGATAATGCAGTCAAAAGTACTGGAGTTGAACTGTAGATTCAGAACTAAGCTAAACTTTGATTTAATCTAAGGAGGTGTCAAGTGTAAGTAACATTAGTTTTGCAGCAGGGGCATTTTAGGGAGAAAAGCATGAGCGTTAGTGGCTTTTATATCATTGAATATGTTACAGTTGATGCATCTAATAAGGATTCTAGCACTGAAATGAAAGTGTGTGCTTGGTGTATGAAGCCATGTAAGAGGAACTGATTGCTTCACCAGAATTATAACCAGATAACCAAGAGCTTTGCTGGGCCTAGCTGTCAAAATGAGCAATGATTGCCCTTGTTTTTCCAGTTTTCTAAATGTGTAGGCCAATTTCTGTGTGGATTTTTTTTTAGCACAGTCCCCAAAGCTTAAATTGCTTCTGAGTAGAAGGTAGGCCTACAAAAAGGAATAGTTGCTACTTCCACAGTAGATGTACATAAACTGTCTTATTGCCAAAGTGTAGCCCCTTGCAGATTTATGTAAATTATATGCAAATCTGATTCTGAGTGGTGATGGTATTCATCCATTTCTTGCAGCGTTCATGAAAATTCAGTTTTTGCTTTAGTAAGGAACATTTTCTTATTTAACCTTCAGCCTGAGGGGGGGGGCAGCATATTATTTGTATAGGACTGATTAGATCCATGAAATCATTGACACACAATGTTTTAATTCCCCTGATGATAGGACGTTGTCATTTCCTAAAGCAGTTCAGCTTTCCAGGGGGAAAATACAAGCATCTCTACCCCTCTCTTTGGTCAGAGGGTCTTGGTCTAGAGTACTTGGAAAGTAGTGCCGAGCTGCTTTGTAGCTAATGAGGTGTATTTGTGTGCCTCATTTCATGAAGCTGCTCACATCAATCAATAATATTTGTTGAGCATCTACTCTAAGCACAGCAGTATATTAAGCACTAGGAGAGTATAATGGAAAAGGGTGACACGAGGAGCTTGCAGTCCATTGGGATAGACAGATACAATTAATTTACAAATAGAAGGAATATGTGCTCAAATAGTAGACTGTGTAATGTGATATCTACAAATATGCAATGAGAAGGCAAAGATGCTAAGGTCGCGCAAAAGTACAGAGATGGTAGTAAGGAGGAAGTGTCCTGGGGAGAAGAATGATTAATTGGGGAAAGCCTCCTGAAATAGTTGAGATTTCAGATGTATTTTGAAGGTGAGTAGAGCTGAAGTCTGGCACATTTGGAGGGGGAAGGTATTCCAAAAAAGCTTAAAGGTCACAGCAAGGGGTAGGAGATGAAAGAGTAGAGAACGAGGCACACTGAACTTGGGAGGAAGAGGGGGATTATTATTATTATTGCAATAGTTATTAGGAGGCTCTTGGGAGAAGAGAGGATCTCTGAGGAGATATGGAAGGTTTCTCCAAGTAGACATCTTCGAGCAGCCAAAGTACTAGTAATAAAACGGAAGGTGGGCAGGATGCATGAATACTGAGTTCCAGCCCCTATGGCACTAGCTCAGTTGACCACGTATTTAGTTCATATTAATAAGGGCAAGTAATAATGACTGGTGTGATTATCCCTCACATGGTAAAATGGAACTACCAAGCATTTTAGTTACCATACTGATTCCATGGAGGAATAATAGGATGATGGAGGTGAAACCGAGCAGATGAAAATTTAAGCCCAGTTATAATAACCAGGTCTTATAGCACTTTAAAAAAACTCATATACCAGGTAGCATTTCCTAGTTTAGGATTAGAACCCAGGTCCTTCTCACTCTCAGGCCTTTGCTCTATTCACTAGGCCACGCTGCTTCTATCGACTGAGGCACAGACTATTCATTTTAGTGTGTCGGCCTGCCTTTGTACTGATGGTAAATAGTTCTGTGACTCTTATGTGAAAGAGGGCATTTCTCCTTACAAAAATAGGAGCTGGATTATTAATAACAATAATGATAATAGCGGTGATAAAAAATAATCGTGATGTTAAGCATTTACTATGTTCCAAGCACTGTCTTAACTGCTGGTGTAGACATAAGATAATCAGGTTGGACACAATCACTGTCCCACATGGGGCTTACAGTCTACAGGAGGGAGAACAGGTCTTGAATCCCCAGTTTACCGATGAGGAAACTGAGGCACAAAGTAGTTAAAAGGCTCTCCGAAGGCCACAAGCTGGCAGGTGGTGGAACTAGGATTAGAACTCAAGTCTTCTGGCTCTTGGTCCATGCTGTTTCCACTGTGCCACACTACTTATCTTGTTCCTCGTTTCTTACTCCCTCTAGGTTATAAGCTTGTCGTGGGCAGGGGATGTGTCTACCAACTCTGTATTTTGTACTCTCCCAAGCACTTATACAGTAAGCGCTCAACAAATACCACTGATGGATTGATTTGTTTAGTCCCACTCACTCAGGTATGACAACACTTTGTTTCCAGAGCATGTTTCACTTGAAATTACCCAACTTTTCCAACATTATTAGAATCCAAATGCCAAATGGTGGCACAATCTTGAATTCCATTCCATTCCTGTGTCCCTCCTTCATCATTCCTTCACATTTATGCCTTATAGTGACACCCTCCCTCCTCTTTGTCTTTACCATTTCTCTGTTTCTGAGTGTCTGCCACCTCCTTATGATTAACCTCCATTGACTACTTTCTAATAGCCACTCTTCAGGTACTGATAGAGGAATTGGCTCTCTTTGCTCCTTAGAGGGCAAGGACCTCAGCAGAAGCAAGGACTATATCACTTAGACACTTCATCTTCTTGGGTTTCGCCAGAGCTGTAAGTACATCAGCCTGTGCCTCATTGGTTGGTAGAAGTCTGGCAATTTTTATTCCGTCAGGGTCAGGACTCTGGACATAGACCAGATTTGACATGGAGAAAATGCAGCAAATATTTACAGCTCAATCCCAATTTTCATCCCAGCTCTGATCAATTTGGGCTCAATACCACCATCTAAACCACAAGTTAGAATTCAGTGGTCCTGGCTCAGCTGGGCATGCCAGTCCTATGTCAGCCCTGCCTGGTTTTGTTCTATCTCCTGTAAGTTCTAGTCCAACAAAATCAAGTTATTGTAGAAGTGGCTTTAGCATTTGTGTACTTGGCGTTGTGCACTGTACTAGTTGTTTGGAAAGTTCCCACTAAAGAATTGACATATTACCTGCCCACAAGGACTTTATATTCTAGCAGTGGCTATAAACATAAACAATATTTACAACTGGGGTGGCCAAAAATAAATGAATTGAGCAGACATATATGCTTCAGCGCTAAAGAGAGTGTAAATAATGTCATGCATTTTGGACTTGAGGAAAAGGATTGTATGTCTCAGGGTGCTTGGAAATTCATCAGGGAATAGTTGAACTGAAAATGAATTTCTGGTCACTTTAGATTTACTGTTAGTACCTTCTGGGATTATTTTGTTTGGTTTTTGCTTTTTTGGGTTTTTTTTTATGGTACTTGTTAAGCATTTACTGTGTGCCAAGAACCTTACTGGGTAGATACAAGATATTAAGGTTGAACACAATCCCTATCCCACATCGGGGTCACAATCTAAGAAGAAGCCAGTAGGATTTAAACCCCATTTTATAAATGAGTAAAATAAGGCACAGAAAAGTTAAGTGACTTGCCTGAGGTCACACAGCAGGCAGGTGGCAGACCTGGGGTTACAACTCAGGCCCTCAGACTCCCAGGTTCATGCTCTTTCTACTAGGCCACACTGGCTTAGTAAGAGAAGCACCATGGCTTAGTGGAAAGAGCTCGGGCTTGGGTTTCAGAGGTCATGGGTTCTATTCCCAGCTCTCCCACTTGTCACCTGTGTGACCTTGGGCAAGTCACTTAACTTCTCTGTCCCTAAGTGACCTCATCTGTAAAATGGGGATTAAGACTGTGAGCCCCATGTGGGACAACCTGATTACCTTTTATCTACCCCAGCACTTAGAGCAGTGTTTGGCACATAGTAAATGCTTAAAAAATGCTATCATTATAATTATTATTATTACTTCACCATGACCCCATCCTGGGATAGGAAACTGGTGGGGCTAGGATGCTGTAGGACTCTAGCTTATGCCCATCTGGCTCCCTCTTTGTGCCAACTCAATATTCACTTGGTGGTTTGTTCCCCATGGGATGTGATGGCTCAACTATCATTCAATCACTGGTATTTATTGAGCACTTTATGCAGAGCACCATACAAAGCACTTGGGAGAGTGCAATAAAGCAGAACAGAATTAGTAGAGACATCCCTACCCATCAGGAGTTTTGCTGGGCTCTAGAAGGAGAATCTTCAGCAATGGATTCTTTCATATGAAGATTCATTTTTCTATTGTAGATAGCCACCCATTGGCTCACTCCACATTCTTGTTCTGTGCTCTCGACTTAGCAAGGCTTATCCCTTCCCTCCAATTTCAGTGATGAAGCAATTCCATTAAGACCTACACATATTGCTCTATTAATTCTCCATTCAGCAACCTAAGATATATCGGTGATCAGGGAGCTGTCACAGAAACCACTTTCTTGGGTAATATTTTTCTTCTAGTAAGGACTAATCCAATCAGTACCAACTCAACCATCCTTGACTTGATGTGATATTTTAAGACTCAAGGTTGACTGCTGTCAGCCAAGACTTTCCTCATTTTTTTCAACAAATTATGGGCTTAATGGATTCAGTGGTTCATGGATTCACGTTGTGGGTTACATATCTGAGGGGAGAAGAGATCCGATTTTGTTGAGGTGAAAGGATTGGTGGTGAAATTAGAAATTGAGGCTAAAAAATGGAGGGGGGAGCAAACAGCTAGAAAGGTAAAGGATGTGGGCAAAAAATCAAGTTGAACAAATACAGTAGAGAACAAAAAAGTCTGAATCACAGAGATTCAGTGAAAAAGAAAGGAATAAGGCAAAAGACACTAAGTGGGAGAGGCAGAATCATAAAACAGAATTGACAATATGGGGTGTGGGTGGAGGGTGGATATACTTTACTAGGAGAGTGGTGATACTGGAAGCTGAGTGAATGTTTTGGGTTTTTTTCTCATATATTGTATAGTCCTGGTGACTATCAGGCATCAAAGTCTTAATTAGAACAGTGCTTGTCACATAGTAAGTACTTAACAAATACCATCATTATTATTATTAATTAGTGACCAATAAAAAATTGATAAACAGTAATTTAGCTGTATAGTTTCATAAAACCAAATATTTTAATCTTGTACAAGTATTTAAAGAAAGAACCGGGCCTAAAGGACTAATGTTAATTAGTGATCTAAGAAGAAATAAATAGAGAAGAGTGGTGTTACATGAAAGTGAGGAAAAAAAGTAGAAATCTAGAAATATTTCTGAAACAACTTGAGTAAGTTTAGGGGTAGTCTTGCTGAAGAATTAAGGAACGCTTAATCTACTAAGAAAATCAAGTACCTGAACTCAATAAGCTTCTTGTAGGCAGAGAAAATTTCTACCAACTCTGTTGTACTCTTTCAAGTGCTTAGTACAGTGCTTTGCACACAGTAAGCACTCAATAAATGTGACTAATTGATCTGCAAAATAATAGTTGTGGCATATCTCCAAACTTTTTCTAATTTTAATCTTAACCCTAGCCCTAACCCTCAATGAAACTTTTTCTGTTATTTCAGGTATTGACAATGACAGGCTAATTTCTGATTTCTTTTTTTAGAAACATATTTCAATAATGTTGCTAAATGAATTGAAGGTGTTGGGTTTCAGGGGAGTTGCCATGATATCATGCATAATCCTGATGCTTGAGTCACTTACATCAGACCTAACCATCTTGTTCCATGGTAAAGGGACACCAAAAACTTCCCATTTTTTGAATTCTGAGAAAAGAACTAAACAGTTTTCTGGGATTTTCCCCAAATTTTGATCCAGTCTCCTAAAAGAAGTTTTCAACAACAAAAAAGTAAACCCTGGAGTTAGAATCCATTCAGTTATAAGAACCTTAAGGACAGCGGTTGTATCTTTTACTTTGATCAGACTTTTCCCCATATCATAATCAGTGCTCAATTTAATAAATATTGTAGTCATTGTACTAGGCCCTGCAGAAGATCCAAGATAATCAGGCTGGATACAGTTCCCTTCCCACTTCCCTGTACCCTGTTATCAGTGTGAAAGAACTTAGAAAAACCCCACCAAACAACTCTGACTTGAGGAAATCCCTAATGTATTAAGATTAAGACACTTAAGACCCTCTCTGAAAAGTGACTTATTTCTAATGAAGAGAGTGAAGATCTATGCACATGCATAAAGGAACTCCTTTTTCTCATATATTTTAAATGATTTGTTTCTCTAGATAATTCACCCCACCAGTATCCTTAGAATACCTGTGAGGCCCATCGTTCATTCATTCAGTTGTATTTATTGAGCACTTACTGTGTGCAGAGTACTGTACTAAGCTCTTGGGAAGTACAATTCAGCAACAGAGACAATCCCCACCCGACAACGGGCTCACAGTCTAGAAGATATCTAGAAAATATGATATTCCTTCACACTCTTGGGTTCCATTATTAAGGCCTCTCACATTCTCCAAGCAGTGAAACCCCAGTTTTTAATCTTGCTTCTAATCTCTCTTTCATTTAACCTTAAAATGTTATTTTAAACACTTCTATCATTCTCTTTTGGTTCCTCTAAATTCTCCATACCGTGCTTCAGCTTTGGGGTTCCTCAGAGAATTATGTTCCCAGATAGAGGTCTGATCAATGCCGATAATAAAGGGGGAAGGAAAATTAGCAGAAAAAGCAGCATAGCCTTGTCGATAGAGCCTGGGCCTGAGAATCAGAAGGACCTTGGGTTCTAAACCTGGCTCCGCTGCTTGTCTGCTGGGTGACCTTAGGCAAATCACTTCACTTCTCTGGGCATCAGTGACCACATCTGCAAAATGGGGATTAAAGCTGTGAGCTGTGGAAGCATATGGGCCTGAAGTTATTTTCTGGAACCTTCGGCATGTTCATCAGCTCAGTTCATGTTTGATGAATTATCTTCAGGAGATGCAGGTATTAGTGTTACTATTAATGACATATATTAAGTGCCTATCATGATATACGTTGATGAATATATCATAGTTAAAATGAATAATAGAAATAAATGAGTTAATTATAAGTAACAAGTAGAAAAATGTATTTGTGATGAGGTGGCTGAGAGGATGGTTTGACTGGAGAAGTAGGGATTAATCATGGATTACTTCATGGAGGAGGAAGCATTTAGGAAGTCTTTAAAGGAAGGGAAGGATGAGGGTGCACAAAGGCCTCCATAGGTGTTTCAAGTTGGGAAGAAAGCAGTATGGGAGATTGGAGATAGAGGGACAGTTTGGTTAATTTGGGAGGAATGAAGGGAATAAGTTGAAGCATAACAGAAGAAGAGAGCAGACAGAATAAAAGAAGCCAGCTGAATGGAGTCTCCGGTGGTTGCCCATCCACCTCCACATCAAACAGAAACTCCTTACTATCAGTGTTAAAGCCCTGAATTAGCTCACCCCTTACCATATAACCTCACTGATTTCCTACTACAGCCTAGTGGTACACTTTGCTCCTCAAACACCAATCAATTCATTGCACCTAGATCTTGTCTATCGGCCCCTTGTCCACCTCCTCCCTCTGACCTTGAACTCCCTCCTCCTCCACATACCATAGATCACCACACACCCAACCTTCAAAGCCTTGTTAAAATCACATCTCCTCCATGAAGCCTTCCCTGATGGAGCCCTCTTTTTCCCTACTCCCACTCCCTTCTGTGTCATCTATGCACTTGAATTTCTACCCTCTCATTAGTTGATATTCACCCCACACCACGAATGTACATATCTTTAATTTATTCATATTAACACCTGTCTCCCCTTCTGGACTATAAGCTCCTTGTGGGCATGGAACTCTGTTCAACTCTGTACAACTCTGTTGTACTGTACTGTCCCAAACAGTACAATAAATACCATTGATTGCTTAATTGTTGCAGAGCCTTGAAGTTGCCGATCATTAAATTATGTTTTTAATAAGAAGCCATGGAAGATTTTTGAGGTGGGGTCCGATGTCCTTCAATTTAAGAAGTTATATGCCCTGCACAGAGTAAATGTTCAGTAAATAATATTGATCGTTTGATTTGCATCTGTAGGTAAGATCAAGATCAGATGAAATTCATTCATTGTATTTATTGAGCACTTACTGTGTGCAGAGCAATGTACTAAGTGCTTGGGAAGTACAAGTCAGCAACATATAGAGACGGTCCCTGCCCAACAATGGGCTCACAGTCTAGAAGGGGGAGACAGACAACAAAACATGTAGACAGTTGTCAAAATTGTCAGAACAAATAAAATTAAAGCTATATGTACATCATTAACAAAATAGAGTAGTATATATGTACAAGTAAAATAAATAGCAATAAATCTGTACAAATATATATATATATATACATATATATATATATATATATATATATATATACACAAGTGCTGTAGGGAGGGAAAGGAGGTAGAGCAGGGGAGATGAGGAGGAGGAGAGGGAAAAGGGGGCTCAGTCTGGGAAGGCCTCTTGGAGGAGGTGAGCTCTCAGTAAGGCTTTGAAGGGAGGAAGAGAGCTAGCTTGGCCGATTTGTGGAGGGAGGGCATTCCAGGCCAGGGGAAGGACATGGGCCGGGGGTCGACGGCGGGACAGGCGAGAATGAGGTACATTGAGGAGGTTAGCAGCAGAGGAGTGAAGGGTGCGGACTGGGCTGTAGAAGGAGAGAAGGAGTTGAGGTAGAAGGGGGCGAGGTGATCGAGAGCCTTGAAGCCAAGAGTGAGGAATTTTTGCTTGATTCGTAGGTTGGCAGGACCTGGAGACAGAGTGAGTAATAAGGAGGCTGTTCAAATCGTTCTGCTCAGAAAAGCTTATCCCATATCCACTGCCTACTGTCACCACACCAGTAAAGGTGACAGCAGCACTTAACTTCTTGAGGTCAAGAAAGAATTCTGGGCCCAAGGTAGAACCCATTCACTTGGTCCAATGCACATAGCAAAGGATATGACAACAGTGGCATGAAAGATCTGCAGTATCACATCCCAGTTTTTTAAATGTATTTTGATGATAAAATCTTGTTCAAATCTCTGGTCAAGTAAAGAACACTATTGCTTGAAGTTGGTAGGATCAAGGCAAATGAGAGGAGGGTAAGGATACATTCATAGTTTATAGATCCATAATGGATTTCTAAAAGGACAGAGCTGTGGATATTAGGGAAAAGTCAGGGCTGTTGCAAAGCTCAAGAAGGGATTAGAAACTTTTTGTGGATGATAGGTTCTTAATATTTTGCAAGGGGGAAAATATTAGTCAATTCAGAAGGGCAGTTATCACACTGTCTCTCCAGGCAGCCTTTAATATCATCAGAAATTGAATGGATGATTGCTCTGACCCAATATGACATTCTTATGTCCTTACATCCTTATGTCCTTCATTGACTTTTCATTTATCTGATGATGTTGTTACCTTGTTTTTACTAATAGTGCCAAATTTAAGTTTGAGAATAAACTTTCTGAAACAGGAAAGCAATTCCAACAATATTGGGCTAATTTGATTGAGACAGCAATCATTCTTTTCCCCCTTACACTCTGAATAAGACTATGGAATGAAAGAGCTAATATTCTCTATTAGTTCCAGATTGTGATCCAAATCCTCTCCAATATGGGAGAAAATACTAGGTAGGGTTGTTGGATATGCAGAAAGAATGAGAGACTGCTGGAGACCAATAAAATCAAGGCATTTGCACACCAGCTTTTAAACCTGAATTTCACATTACATTTTAATAGTGCTGTTCTGCAAAACACATTTTGAAACTCTTCATAGAATATTCATATTGTCCTCTGGCCTTCCAGATGTCTGGAGGTAAGGAAAAAGGAGCTTGTTGAAAACCAATACCTTCAAATTGTTATCTCTCTGCATTTTCTAAACAGTTGATAGGTATCTTGCATACGTGTGGTTTATTGCTATACCTACACACCTGCCCATATAACATGTCCTACAAATTATCTTTGCAAGATAATACACCTCAACAACATACTGAGTTAATAACATTTCAGTTGTAAATCAATCATCACATTTCTATTAAGACATTTAAACTCTGAGAATTGCTTGCTCATAGTGGCTAGAGCCAAAGAAACCTCTGCTCTTTCCTGGTGGCTGTGATGTTTGTGACTTAATTTCAATACTTCAGTAATGCCTAAATCTGTGGCATGTATATGTGTGCTAATAGCCGGTATAACAGCTGCTTTAGGACTCAGCTGTGCTTCAGGAAGCTGTTCACAGACAAATCAGAACGCCATTGCCTATGATTGCTTTCATTTTTGTTTGGCCGGCAAAAAGGATTATTGTGCTCTGAAGCAATGCAGGTGGCCACTTTCAATACTAATTCCAGTGTAATGACTGGTTCGTTGTTCAATGGGAGTTTTGTAAAGAGGAAATCATTCTGTCCTCATTTCTAACTGCTTCTCTGGGACTAGCATTGAGAAAATGTTTGGTCAGCCCCCTTTTTCTATTCCTCATCCACTTACATTAGTTTCCTCCATCTCTCGGTCAGACTGTAGCTATTGTTGACTAGAGTTTGGCTAATCCACTCATTTAAATAACTAGCATGTTTTAAAGCAACCTGGGATCTATTGGTTCATTTTATCCACTTTACTTTTTGGGTGCTTAATTGTCTATTCTCTCTAGCTCTTTTCAGGCTATTTCCCTTTTATTGGCAAACCCTTTTTGGCATCTACCATGTATGTAGCAGCCGCTGTGATCGTTGGTATTTCTGGGGCTGAATGTGGATTAGGGACGCCCTGGATTGAGGCAGTTGTGAATCATAGTGCATGAGTGGGAGATTTTCTGAGTCACTGAGGCATGAACTTTTGACTTAAATTTAACAAGCCTCTAGCAAGATAGTTTTAGACCCTGATGGAACTGTTTATTTCCCGTAGCTACACCCACACCCTGAGGCATGGAATCATTGCCATGATTGTCTGCTTTTCTCTCAACTGCTTTCCCAGAACTGTGTAGGATGTTTACCACAGGTGTATTTATTCAAGGGCTTTGTCCCATTGGGTTTGTGATGGTGCAAGCTAGTAGGCTTGTATTCTTTCCCTGGGAAGAAAAGTTTTTCATACGAAAAGCAGCATGGCCTAGTGGAAAGAGCAAGTTCTAATCCTGTCATACTTGCCTGCTGTGGGAACTTGGGTAAGTCACTTAACTTATCAATGCCCCAGTTTGCTCACCTATCAAATGGGAATTCAATACCTGTTCTCCCTCCTCCTGTGAGCCCTAGGCGGGACCTGATTATCTTGTGTCTCCACAGTGCTTAGCTCAGTGCTTGGCACCTAGTAAGCACTTAACAAATGCCACAGTTATTATTATTATCATTATAGTTTTAATGACCTGGGGCGGCACGGCCCTAGTGGTGGGAGAAGGGTGGTTATCAAAGTGTCGAGAGGACACAGTCTCAAATGCATAGGTGGCACAGATTTGAAGGATTATAGGATGAGGAGATGAGACGTTAGTCTGGGAAGGCTTTTTAAAGCAGATATCAAATAATCATTCAGTTGTATTTATTGAGTGCTAATTCTGTGCAGAGCACTGTTCTGAGCACTTGGGAGAGTACCACAGAGTAGAGTAGGTAGACATGATTCCTGTCCACAAAGAGCTTTCAGACTAGATGGGGAGACAGACATTAAATAAATGACAGACGGATATGTACCTAAGTGAAGCTTAGATAGGGTGAACATCAAAATGCTTAAGTGGTACAGGCCCAAGTGCTTAGGTAATGCAGAAGGGAGATGATAAGGTGGGGAAAGGAGAGGGTTGTCAGGGAAGGCTTCCTGAAGCAGCTATAATAATAATAATAATAATAATAATGGCATTTATTAAGAGCTTACTATGTGCAAGGCACTGTTCTAAGCACTGGGGAGGTTACAAGGTGATCAAGTTGTCCCACGGGGGGCTCACAGTCTTAATCTCCACTTTACAGATGAGGTAACTGAGGCACAGAGAAGCTAAGTGACTTGCCCAAAGTCACACAGCTGACAGTTGGCGGAGCTGGGATTTGAACTCATGACCTCTGACTCCAAAGCCCGTGCGCTTTCCACTGAGCCATGCTGCTTCTCTTATGATTTTATGATATGATTTTAGTAGGTCTGTAAAGAAAGGTAGATTGGGGTTTTTTCAGATATGAAGGGAAAGGAGTTTACTTCAATTCCCCATCTGGTAAATAGGGATTCAATACCTGTTCTCCTCCTACTCCTACTTGAACTGTGAGCACCAGTTGGGATAGGGATTGTGTCTGACCTAATCATCCCATATTTATTCTAGCACTTAGAACAGTGCTTGACTTATAGTAAGTGCTTAACAAATATCATAATAATGATAATAATAAGTTCCACACAGGAGGGAGGGGTGTGAGCAAGGTGTCAACATCAACAAAAGGAGATAAAGGTACAGTAAGTAGGTTGGGATTCGAGGTCATGGGAAGCAGCATGATCTAGTGTAGAGACCATGGGTTTGGGAGTCAGAGGACTAGAGCTCCAATTCTGGGTCCCCCCCCCGCACTTGTCTGCTGTGAGACCTGAAACAAGTCACTTAACTCCTCTGTGCCTCAGTTCCCTCAATTCTAAAGTAGGGATTAAGACTGTGAGCCCTATTTGGGGGGCAGGGACTGTGTCCAGTCTGATTAGCTTGTAACTACCCCAGTTCTTAAAACAGTGCCTGGCACATAATAAATGCTTATCAAATATCATTAAAAAAAGGAGCAAAGTGCAAGCTGGGTTTTTCTGGGAGAGGAGCAAGGATAAATAGTTGGGAGAATGCCGATCAAGTGCCTTAAAGCCAAGTGATAAGCAGTTTCTCCTTGATGCGGAGATGGATTTTGAGGCAGGGTGTGACATGCCCGGTGGATTTTGGAGATCTCCAGACTTGCCAGGAGTTTGAGATAGTCACCAGGACAGGGGAGGCCCACCCACTTATAAAATAATACACCATGGTGGTATCTGAATTGGGACAAAATATGCACCAATTGGGAATCCTCATGGTGTGGCTAGAACTGTTCTCTAGATTCTATCCAATTCCAAATTCCTTGAGAAGACCTGTAATTCATAGACAGTGGCCTAAATCTATGCTTCACCTCTGTTGAATCCGAGGGATCCAGAGGACTCCAGCCCTCCCCAACCCTTGCAGTATGAAGATGCTAAGAGAGACAGAAGGAGGTGATGCACTGGCTCTCAGGGAAGCAGCTATTCTGGTGGGTCACTGGCTCATGGGTCATGTGCAGGGGCCAAAGAGGGTTGTATTTCCCTGTATGTCCTGCTTAAAGCATCCAAAGGTGACCTCCAGGAAATGATCTTCTCAAGGTCACTGTGTTGGTTCAGGGGCTAAAGTTCATCTAGGCTGAGCTCAAGGAGCTATAGTTCTCCTGGTTGTGGGAGAGTCATTTTGATGGATTGAACTGGGGACCCAGGGTCCTCCAGAATTCAAATTTGGTTGTGGGTTAGAGACCCATCTCAGCTCTGGTAGCATCCTAGACCACCTCAAACCACCTGTAGCATCTACAAACCACAGCACAACCTCCAGGATTGCTCTGTCAGCTACTTAGAGGACTCCAGAATCCCCAGAGGGTCAGATTCTGAACTTCTGGAGGGCTAGGGACTATGGTTAACTCTCACCTGGGTACTTTTCCCAGCGTTTATTTCAGTGTGTTACACCCAGTAGGGACTTAATACACATCATTACAACTGCTACTGTAGTGTTTGTGTTCCAGGAGGATCATGACCAGTTCCCTTGACCTGAGTGATTCCTGTCTATGTAGCCACAGGCAGCCTTGCTGTGTCTATGTTAATGTGATTTCTGGCACCTTTTCTAGTTTCTCCTCGATATATCCAGCAAGTTATGATAATCTTGTAGATGTGGATTCTTGCCGCATATGTTATGATTTCCATTCCTATCCTTTATTCCATAGAAAGGCTCTCTAGACCCTAAAATATGTGCATTACATTTCCTTTAGCATAATCTTTTTGTCCTAAGACACTGAAACTGAATTCTAATCTCACTGCCAAGTTTTGTTACAGTATTTTTTTTAATTCTCACTATGTATCAGGTACTATGCTAAGCACTAGGGTAGATACAAGCTTATCAGGTTGGACATATTCCCCATCCCACATAGGGCTCACAGTCTTAATCCTCCTTTAATAGATGAGGTAACTGAGGCACAGAGAAGTGAAATGACTTGTCTAGGGTCACACAGTAGACAAGTGCTATTCAGAGATGGAGACTCTAAAATAGTAGGTATTACTATGATTGAGTTGAATTCTGCCTCCTGCATGGGGGAGAATGGTCTGTCTTGAAGCCCTCGAGGGAAACATACAAGGATGGGGTTAAAGGGGTGGGGCAGGATAAATTTGTTCAGGATAAGTTTGATTTATGGCCTTATATAAAAGGCATCTGGTTTATTTAGGGATGTAGCTGTAGGTGGAGCTAAGGCAGAGATTCTCAGCAGTTTTGCCTTCAGTGTAGTTCTTACTTCTCCCCTCGACTTGCAAATTGTCCTCTAAGAGGTACAGAATGGGGTGATGGTGAAGACAGATGCTTACGTCCACTGCACCCCAGAGAGTGATTTTCAGCCTAGAACAGCTATTTACCTTCCAAATTGAGGGACAGGTCACTTCCTCCTCCCAAGGGTTCCATGAAGGAAATGCGGCTTTATGGACAATGATCCTGCTATTTGGCAAATTCCTCCAAGATAATGCAGTTAGATGCTGTGGAACATTGCCAACTCAGTGCTTTTCCACGTTCTTTAAAACTTCAAAGTCGGCAGTAAAAATCAATACTATCTGTGACTTTTGGTAAGCTCTTACTGTGTGCCTAGCCCTGTACTAAGCATTGGGTATCTACATGCTCTTCAGGTCATTCATTCATTCAATCATATTTATTGAGTGATTACTGTGTGCAGAGCACTGTACTAAGCGCTTGGGAAGTACAAATCGGCAACATGTAGAGATGGTCCCTATGCAACAACGGGCTCACACTGTAGAAGGTCAGACACATGGGGTTTCACAGGAGGGAGATTGGGTATTGAATCCCCATTTTACAGATGAGGAAACTGAGTCACAGAGAAATTAAGAGACTTGCCCAGAGTCATGCAGTGTAAAATGGAAGTCAGGACTAGAACACAGGTCCTCTGACTCCCAGGCTCTTTTTCTTTCTGCTAGGCCAATGCCACATGACAGTACTAATGAACAGGGGGCAGCCCCCAAAGCACTGCTTTTAACTGATGGAATATGATCAAGGAAGGTCACCCAGAATCAATCAATGAGTTTTATTGAATGCATGTTCAATCAATCAATCAATTCTTATTTCTTGAGCCCTTACTGTTTGCAGAACACTGTACTAAATGCTTAGGAGAGTACAATTTATCAGAGTTGGTAGACTTGTTCCCTGCCCCAAATGAGTTAATGGTCAAGAGATGAACCTCTTGTCCAGAAACTAGGCAAGCCACAACAGTATTCAGTTTATTGGATTCTCTCACTTGACATACACCTCTCTGAAGCTGCGCTGTCACAAAGATCTGCTGTGCCCTTAGATCTGATGACACTCAAAATGGGTTTATATTGTTACCAGTTATGGTTCATTATTCTAGCATTAGATCTGGGTTACTTAGTTATTTTTGTGATCAATCAATCATATTTACTGAGCATTTACTGTGTGCAGAGCACTATACTAAGCACTTGGAAGAGTACGATTTAACAATATAACAGACATTCTGTGCCTACAGTGAGCTTAAAAAACTAGAGGAGGAGACAGACATTAATATGAATATGTAAATTACAGATATGTACATAAGTGCTTTTGAGCTGGGAGGATAATAATAATTATCTTATATGTTAAGTGCTTACTATGTGCCAAGCACTATTCTAAGCGCTGGGGTAGATACAAGGTAATCAGGTTGTCCCACATGGGGCTCACAGGATTAATCCCCATTTTACAAAGGAGGTAACTGAGGCACAGAGAAGTTAAGTGACTTGCCCAGAGTGGGGAAAGAAATTGTCTGGTGGATATGAGGGAGGGCATTCTAGGCCAGAGGCAGATTCCAAGCACTTAGTGCAGTGCTCTGTATACAATAAGCACTCAATAAATACGATTGAATGAATAAATGAATGAATGATGAGGTCGGCGATGAGAGAGACGAGACAGAGGTCATATAGGTTATTATGGGATTTGAAATTGTGCTGTTTTTCTCAAGGGAGTTTTTATCTGCTTTAAAGTCACTTCATATATCTTTGATATGCATATTACTCCAAGCTCAGTTCCTTCTTTTTATGGGACTAAACCGATAAGGCCTGACAAGTTAAACAGTGTTTAGTTGATAAACATCCAGACCTTTTGTAGTAGCTTTAATTCTCTCAATCATTGGTGTTATTGAGCTCTTACTGTGTGCAGAGCACTGTATTAAGCCCCTGGGAAAGTATAGTACAACAGAGTTGGTAGACACTATCCCTGTCACAATCACCATTTTCATCATCAATGAAATTTTTTGAGTATTTACTGTGTGTAGAGCACAGTATAATTGTATAGAACTGTGGTATTTGTTAAAGTTTACAGTGTATCAAACAGTGTTCTAAGTGCTGGAGTTAGGTACAAGTTAATTAGGTTGGATACAGTCCCTGTCCTGCATGAGGCTCACAGTCTAAGTAGCAGGTAGAACAAAACCCATTTTACAGTTGAGAAAACTGAGCCACAGAGAAATTGTGACTTGCTTAAGGTCACACAGCAAGTTAATTGGCAGAGTGGGGATTAGAACCCAGGTCCTATGACTTCCAGGCCCCTGCTCTTTCCACTAGAACATGTTGCTTCTCCACTCTATCTGCCTTATTTTACACTCATAGAATCCCTCAGGGTCTCATCTAGCTGCAGCTGAAATCCTGTTTTACTTTTCATTTTCCAATCATCAGCTAAAAATTAAAAATAAAATAAAAATCCTTATTACAGACACTTCCAAATCCTCCTTCCCATATGGATCCTCCTTTTTCTTTTTCATTTTCCCTAGGTTTGCCTGCCAGTTATTCATTACGGTTTTTTCCCCCAGCAGTTTTTTCTTTTATCAGAGAAGTTTTCTTTTCCTTTTTCTTTTCCATCTAGGTTTAAAGTGCTTAGAGAAATCAGGGGAGGAGATGAGCAGGGATTGTTAATTAAAAGTTATGGGTCCCTATTTCAGGCAATAGCTGTCAGTTGGAAAGTAGTGATCCAATGCACCTGCATACTGGGGTGATGCTTAGTTATTAGGGGAGACTGTGGTTGGAAGCAGGCCTAGCCTGACCAAAGAGCAAGAAGTACTTAGCACCATGACCTATGTAATAATAATAATAATGGCATTTATTAAGCACTTACTATGTGCAAAGCACTGTTCTAAGCACTGGAGAGGTTACAAAGTGATCAGGTTGTCCCACAGGGGGCTCAAAATCTTAATCCCCATTTTACAGATGAGGTAACTGAGGCACAGAGAAGTTGTGACTTGCCTAAAGTCACACAGCTGACAATGGGTGGAGCTGGGATTTGAACCCATGACCTCTGACTCCAAAGCCCATGCTCTTTCCACTGAGCTACGCTGCTTCTCTTCCTCAAGTACTTCAAGGGATGGCCATATTCAGGAGAGGGAAGACATGAGACAACCTTAAGACATTTTCCATGTAACAGGGAAACAGGGATTCAATCAGTGGTTGTTATTGATTGCTTACTGTGTGCAGAGAAGACACAAAATCATTTCCAGTTAAGAAACAAAGGGATAACTGATTATGGAAGATAATTGAAAGATGGATAAATGAATAAATATGCTCCGACCTCAATATGTTACTTAAGTGCCATGGATCAATCAATAAATCAATAGTATTTATAGAGCACTTTGTGACAAACAGTGTACTAAGCTCTTGGAAGAGAACAATACCACAAGGTTGGTAGTCACGCTCCCTGTCCACAATGAGTTTACATTCATCCATTCAATTATATTTATTGATCGCTTACTGTGTGCAGAGCACTGTACTAAGCGCTTGGGAAGTACAAGTTGACAACATATCGAGACAGTCCCTACCCAAAAACGGGCTCACAGTCTAGAAATATTTGATGGCTGTAATACTGGCCTGATAAATGGAGTAAAGACCTGGGAGTCAGAGGACTTTTTTTATGGTATTTGTTAAGCACTTACTCTGTGCCAGGCACTGTACTAAGTGCTAGAGTAGACATAAGCTAATCAGGTTGGACGCTTTCCATGCCCCACAGGGGGCTCACAGTCTTATTCCCTATTTTACAGATGAGTTATTTAAGGTACAGAGAAGTTAAGTGAATTGCCCACTGTCACACAGCAGACAAGCGACACAGCTGGGATTAGAACCCAGGTCCATCTGACTCCTGGGCTCTATTCACTAGGCCATTCTGCTTCTAGGACTTCATTCAATTGTATTTATTGAGCTCTTACTGTGCACAGAGCACTGTACAAAGAACTTAGGAAAGTACACTACAACAATAAACAGTGACTTGCATTCTAATTCTGGTTCTGCCACTTGTTTTCTGTTTGCCCTTGGGAAAGTCACAACTTCTCTGGGCCTCAAATTCCCTCAGTTGTAAAATGGGGATTTAAATACCTGTTCTTCTTTCCCCCTAGATTGTGAGCCCCTTAAGAGACAGGGACTGCATCTGACCTGATTGTCTTTTATCTCCCCCAGCACAATAGTACAGTACTTGGCATATAGTAAGCACTTAACAAATAGTACAATTACTATTATTATTATTTGTTGGGATGATACAACCTGGTGGGAAGGAAATTAACTGGGGAAAAAAAAGCCCTGGAGGAAGTGGGATTTCAGGAAGGCTTATAAACTGAAGGAGTTGTGGTCTGGTGTATTGGAATCAGGAGACAGGGTGTGAGCAAGGGGCGGGAGGTGGGAGAGGTCAGAGTGAGGGACAGTGAGAAAGTTCAGTCCACTAAAATTCTCAGTGAAGACAAATTTTTTCTCTTTTTCCTCTATCCCTTGTCATTATCTTGCTTTCTCCCTGTTTCTTGCCTTTTCTCTCTCAGTTGCTCCCATAGTGGAACAACATGGGGAGCAGCTGGCCTGATTCGTTAACTGGTCTGTTGGAATGCAGGGTAAATTTAGAAGCCAAAAAAGGGCTCCTTATATCTTCTTCTGAGAGCTTTGTCTGTCCTGTGGTGTGGCCATTAATGTGAACGCTACCTAAGCGATAGAGGGTGGTTGCTTTAATCATATTGGGAGTATTTTCATGAGAACTGCTTGAAATTGGCAAGGATTCAGAGAGATTTGGGGCAAAACTGTCCTATTCTCACCTGCGTACTATAAAACTTCAGGAATTGAGGGACTAACTCGCTTTCCTGTCTATTCTACTGACTTCCCTCTTGTGGCCACAACCCTGCAGCACATCTTCTAACCCATTTCTTAGCATCATCCCTGCTTAAGGCCGGCTGCTTTTATTTGTGGTTTTTAATTTCATTAGTTTTTAACGTGGGCCTGTTTTGTCCCTTCATCTGTATTCATTTCACCATAGGTTTCAAGACTGCTAAAATGGGTCCTTGTGGAGGGTGTTTTATATAATGATTTTTAAGGTCAGGTGTAAAGAGCAGTCATTTGATAACTTCTATGAGGGACTTACATTATTAGGGAATATGAAAGACACACTATAACACATTAAAGGAGGTGCATTAACACCTAATCATCAATCCTAGAGCAACAGACTTTATGGGGAATAATTCCATTTTCCTCGCTAATAGTTTTTTTTTTCCCCGAGAGTACTGAGCAAACTGTGTGTTGGAAGATGGAGCAGTACTCCAGAAACTAGGCATTTCAAGCCATCCTTCTTGCATGGATACAAGCTCTGCTAATTTTGAGCATGGCAAAGACTTTGGCTGCTTTTATGGTAGGCTTCCAATGGGCAGGGCTTCTAGGGGTGGAGAAGAGAGTGGCACCCAGAGCAAAGACAGAGGCAGATAGATGGGATGAGTTTGAGCAGCCCAACCTACCTATGGCCAGGAAAGGATCTAGGAATAATGAAAATAACTGTGGTATTGGATAAGGGCTTCTATGTGCCGAGGACTGTGTTAAGTACTGGAGCAGTTATCATCATCATCATCAATCGTATTTATTGAGCGCTTACTATGTGCAGAACACTGTACTAAGCGCTTGGGAAGTACAAATTGGCAACATATAGAGACAGTCCCTACCCAACAGTGGGCTCACAGTCTAAAAGGGGGAGACAGAGAACAAAACCAAACATACTAACAAAATAAAATAAATAGAACAGATATGTACAAATAAATTAAATAAATAAATAAATAGAGTAAAAAAAATACAGTTATAATACAGTTATATCAGAAATAGTCTCATTCCACATGAGACTCACAATCTAAGGCGGGGGGAGGACTGGTATGTAATGCCCATGATATAGATAAGGCAACTGAAGCACAGATAACTTTAGTGACTTTGTCCAAGGTCAAACAGGCAATAAGAATAGTTTTGGCATTTAAGTACTATGTGTCCGGTATTCTACTAAGCACTGGGGTAGGTGCAGTATATGTAGATTGGATGTCTTCCCTGTCCCACACGGGTCTCACAGTCTGACTAGGGGGGAGAACAGGTATTAAATCCCCATTTTATAGCTGAGGAGACTGAGGCACAAGGAATTTAAGTGACTTGCCCAAGGTCACACAGACAGCAAGTGGCAGAGCCAGGATTAGAACACATGTCCTTCTGACTCCCAAGCCTATTCTGTATTCACTAGGCCGCATTGCTTCTCTGAAGAAATCTGCATTTTACCCTCCTGGGTCCACTGAGAACCCCAGTAGTGAGCATTTTCAAGGGCTGAGATAATTGTTCAAGCAGAGCTTATGAATTTGTTGGCTTGATGATGGATTTCCTTGTTTGAACTTCCTTTTTCTTATGAACGATTTATTAGAATCCCAGAACTAGAAATCTGACAACTAAAGAAAAGCTATATGGATTTTCCAAGGGGGAGAAAATATTTATGTAAATATCATAACTAGTGCAATAGTAATCAAAATAAACAGCACAAAAGAATGAGCAACATGGGTTAAGCACATAATAATGGGTAATATAAAGAGAGAATGCTCCAGTAACAAGAGAAATGAAAACTAGGCATCCATGAAGTTCAGCAACCCTAGACACAGCTCTAATCCATTATTATTTTATTTCACAGAATGAAACTTGTCATTAAATGAATAGAAGGTAAATGGTTGCAGTGTGGTGAGGCAGGGATATAAGGTGGCAATCCTATCTATAAAATAGATTCTTGGATTTTATTGTACTTGAGCCCATCAAATTTTATAATAAAAAAAATCTGAGGGGATTCACAAATGAGATTTGGTGTGTCAAAGGAAGTTTCCACAGAGTTAATCCAAGCACTCCCTTTGTCACAGTGTTTTCATTTGAATGTTTTAATACCTTGTTTTAGTGAATCATTCTTCATTTTCTGTGGAGTGTGATATAAAGTGGGAAGGGAAGTACTGTGCAAGCCACCTTACTGGACTCAAACAATGGTGTGAAGTGCTTTTTTATGGTATTTGTTAAGCGCTTACTATGTGGCAGTCAATGTACGAAGTGCTGGGGTACATACAGTTAAACAACTCAGATGCAATCCCTGCCCCACGTAGGGCTCACAGTTTAGTCTCCATTTTACAGCTGAGGGAACTGAGGCACAGAGAATAATAATGATAATAACAATAATAATAATAATAATAATGGTATTTAAGTACTTACTGTATGTCAAGCACTGTTCTAAACACTGACAGATGCAAGCTAATCAGGTTGGACACAGTCCCTGTCCCACAAGGGACTCACAGTCTTAAAACCCATTTTACAGATGAAGGAACTGAGGCACAGAGAAGTTAAGTGACTTGCCCAAGGTCACACAACAGATATGTGGTGGAATCAGATTAGAACCCAGACCCTTCCCTTCCCAAAGCAAGCTTATTGGAACTTCCTTTGACCATGCTTGCCCCTCTGCTAATAATGTATTTCCAGTCATGCTGAATAGAAGAGTAATGACAAGGTGCTTTAGGGGAGGTCACTGGGAGATTTCTTTGAATTAAACTCTGCTCCACGAATATTAGACACTTCTAATATTCAGTGGCAAGCCACTGGAAGGAAAGCATGGACAGAGCATTAATTGTCTCCTGAGTTATTTGGTATTGGCTCAATTTATTTTGCATGGCCCAGTCAATTTCTCTGTAAAATTAGTGGAGCTGTACATGGTTGCAGATGCATTGCCTCATAAGCTCCTGTGGCCTGGGACTATGTCACCTTATATTTTGGACTTCACCAGTGCCTCTCTCTCCCCACTCCAATCCATACTTCACCCTGCTGCCCGGATCATTTTTTTTTTTTTTACAAAATCATTCAGTCCATGTTGTTTCCCCACTCTCAAGAACCACCAGTGGTTGCCCATCTACCTATGCATCAAACAGAAACTCTTTACCATCAGCTTTAAAGCAGTCAATCACCTTGCCCCCTCCTATCTCACCTCATTACATCACTACTACAACCCAGCCCACATGCACACTTTGCTCATCTATACTTACCTACTCACTTTACCTCAAATTCACCTATCTCTCTGATGACCTTTCACCCATGTCCTGCCTCTGGCCTCAAACGCTTTCCTTCTTCATAACTAATGGACAATTACTCTCCCCACCTTCAAAGCCTCCAACAGGCTTTCCTCACCTAAGCCCTCATTTCCTCTTCTACTCATTTCTGTGTCACATTTGCACCCTTTATTTATACCTCCCTCAGCCCCATAGCACTTATGTATATATACCCATAACTTATTTGTTACATTAATGTCTGTCTTCCCCTCTACACAGTAAGCTCGACATAAACAGAGAGCATGTCTACCAACTCTGTTGCACAGTTCCAAGCACTTAGTAATAATAATGAAATAATAATAATATTAATATTGATATTCATTCATTCAATCATATTTATTGAGCACTTACTGTGTGCAGAGCACTGTACTAAGTCCTTGGGAAGTACAAGTTGGCAACAAAATAGAGACGGTCCCTACCCAACAACGGGCTAACAGTATAGAATTGGGAGACAGACAACAAAACAAAACATGTGGACAGGTGTCAAGACGTCAGAACAAATAGAATTAAATCTAGATGCACATCATTAACAAAATAGAGTAGTAAATATGTACGTGAAATAAATAGAGTAATAAATCTGTACCAACATATATACAGGTGTTGTGGGGAGAGGAAGGAGGTAGGGTGGGGGGGGATGGGGAGGAGGAGAGGAAAAAGGGGGCTCTGTCTGGGAAGGCCTCTTGGAGGAGGTGAGCTCTCAGTAGGGCTTTGAAGGGAAGAAGAGAGCTAGCTTGGCGGATGTGTGGAGGGAGGGAATTCCAGGCCAGGGGGAGGATGTGGGCCGGGGGTCAATGGTGGGACGACGAGAATGAGGTACAGTGAGGAGGTTAGCGGCAGAGGAGCGGAGGGTGCAGGCTGGGCTGTAGAAGGAGAGAAGGGAGGTGAGGTAGGAGGGGGCAAGGTGATGGACAGCCTTGAAGCCGAGAGTGATGAGTTTTTGCTTGCTGCGTAGGTTGACTGGCAGCCACTTTTTTTGAGGAAGGGAGTAGCATGCCCAGAGCGTTTCTGCACAAAGATGATCCGGGCAGCAGCGTGAAGTATAGACTGAAGTAGGGAGAGACAGGAGGATGGTAGATCAGAGAGGAGGCTGATGCAGTAATCCAGTTGGGATAGGATGAGAGATTGAAACAGCAAGATAGCGGTTTGGATGGAGAGGAAAGGGTGAATCTTGGCAATGTTGTGGAGGTGAGACCAGCAGGTTTTGGTGACAGATTGGATGTGAGGTGTGAACGAGAGAGTGGAGTTGAGGATGACACCAAGGTTGCGGGCTGTGAGACAGGAAGGATGGTAGAGTCGTCTACAGTGACGGGAATGTCAGGGAGTGGGCGGGGTTTGAGAGGGAAGATAAGGAGTTCAGTCTTGGACATATTAAGTGCTTACTATGTGTCAAGCACTGTATTAGGCACTGGGGTGGATACAAGCTAATTGGGTTGGACAAAGTCCCTGTCCCATGTGGGGCTCATAGTCTCGATCCCTATTTTGCAGATGAAGTAACTGAGGCACAGATAAGTTAGATGACTTGGCCAAGATCACACAGCAGACATGTGGCAGACATTTGCTGGGGCCAGGGTTACAACCCATGACCGGGGTTCAGAGTATAGTGCTCTGCTCATTACTGGTGATTACTAATTGATTTCCTATGCTGTTACTATTATTAAGAGCTGCTGATGGCTTGAGGGACGCTTGGACAATTTTCAGATGGGTTGATTGGTGGTACCCATAAGGCTGAATTTCCAGGAGTCCAATGGCTAGACCTAGTCACTATCCCCAGAGAGGAAACAACCTTAAATGACAGAACAAAGCATAAACTTTTGGGAGACAGTGACAGGCCAGCCTGGCATGTGGCAATCAGAGGCTAACTTGCTCAAGCTTTAGGAAAATCCAGAGTTCAAAAGGAAGATTAGTTTATAGCTAAAGACTTTGGAAAATATAAATGTATCAAAGTGTAGCAAAGGGTCATATTAATCTGAATATCATATAGAATTGATTGTTGGTCATATGTTTGTCTTTTCAGTAACACCCAAATCCATGGATGAAATCTTAATAATAAAAGCAATAATAATAATTTTGGTATTTAAGTGCTTACTACATGTCAAGCCCTTTACTTGGCTAGATTCAATATCAACAGGTCAAACACCATCCCTGTTTCACATGGGACTCACAGTCTAAGGGGAAGAGGGAATTTTATCCCTATGTTTAGGGATGAGGAAACAGAGGCACAGAGAAATTAATGACTTTCTCGAGGTCACACAGCAGACAAGTTGGGGAGCTTGTATTAGAACCCAGGCCTCCTGACTCCCAAGTCTGTGCTCCTTCCACTAGGGCTGATCATATGAGAAAAATATACAATATCTATAAAGGAAGCCTCTAACTAAAGACCTTTGGATTTAACATGAATGATACCAGTGTTTCCATATGAGTGCACTGTTTCAGCTTTATAACAAGCAAATCAGTTTCAATTTTTTAATACCATCCTCCTTTATTGCACTGGGTCTGGAAGCATAGGCCCTGTGGGGTTCGGAAATTCTGGGAAAGTGGGGAAGCAAGTTTAAAAGCCATGATGGGGAGATAAACTTTGAAGAGCGTTGAGAAGGCATGGGGAGTCGGGGACTAGGGAGATGTCTGATCATTCAGGCTGAGGAATCAGGGAAGGCAGAAATGCCTCTCTTACTTCCAACAAAGTGAAATTTGGCTATCTTGTGATGGAAACTCATTGACTCAGTATGAATACATTAATGCAGCCCTTTGAGCAATTTTGATTAAAAAAAAAGAATATCCAACCTTGGTTCAGCAATCGATACACCATTTATAGTGTAGTTCCTATGAGGAAATTGGTTTTGAATCACGTTTCAACTTAAAATACAGCTTTTTGGAGCCAATTGTGATGTCTGAGGACCTATTGTACACAGTATGTGATGTGCTAATATCTATATCCATACTTGTAAGTACGCATAGTCACATACTGCTTTTGATCACTATCAATTTGGCCTGTACTTTGATGGATGTTGTAACAATAGAGAATATAATAGAGAACAGAGAATAATAGAGATGCAGCGTGGCTCAGTGGAAAGAGCATGGGCTTTGGAGTTGGAGGTCATGGGTTCAAATCCCAGCTCTGCCAATTGTCAGCTGTGTGACTTTGGGCAAGTCACTTAACTTCTCTGTGCCTGTTACCTTATCTGTAGAATGGGGATTAAGACTGTGAGCCCCCAGTGGGACAACCTGATCACCTTGTAACCTCCCCAGAGCTTAGAACAGTGCTTTGCACATAGTAAGCACTTACTAAATGCCATTATTGTCATTGTTATTATTATTATTATTGTTGCATTATTTGTTAAGCAGTTACATTGTGCCACACTCTGTGCTAAGCTTTGGAGTAGATAGAATTCAAATCTGATTGGATGCAGTCCTTATCCCACATGGGACAAACATTTTGTTCAGTCTGTGAATTACATTTTTCTCTGGTTCTGTTTAATTTCAAATAAATTGTAGAGAACTCAGCTCTATTGCAACTGTTCCATAGCCTGGTTTTTCCCATGAGACATTGCTTAGCAACTGTTTGGGCTGCAAAAGACCAAAAAATCAAAATACAAGTTGGTAAATAAGCAAAAGAATCTGATAGTACTCAGAAGATTGTTTCAGTGATTGCATGTTCCTAGATATGTGCATAAGAGGATATTTCCCATCTCTCAATCATGAGTTCCCCATGACATTATGGCATCTGAATATATATGAGTGAAATGTACTATGAGGAAGAGGACCAACAGATGTTAAGTTAGTGTATCAAATTGTATTTCAGAATGTCACTGAGCTAACGGTTAATAGTATAAGGAATTCAGATGAGAGGGTAAATAAAATGAACACCGTACAGCTATTATGTGTAAGTAGTATCAGAACCCAACTATTAGTCAAATGACTAATCAATATTATTTTGATTAAAGATAATACATATCTTTAAATTATGTATTATAAATTATTTATATTAATGCCATTGTATTGTACTCTCCCAAGCACTTAAAATAGTGCTCTACACATAGTGTTCAATAAATACTGTTGAATTGATTGATATTTATTTTGAAGAATTACTGGTTGCATAATTCAGTACTAATTACTTGGGTGAATACAGTAGAATTAGTAAAAGAGAACCCAGCCCTCAAAGAGCAGAGGAGACAGAAAGTAAAATAAATTACAGGTAAGGAGAAGTAACAGTTAAGAAGATGCACATTAGTGATCCTGGGAGTGGAGGAGTGCTTAGTAGACAAGGAAGTGCTGAAGTGGCAGTTGGAGGAGATAAAGGGTGGAGATGGGAGATAATCAGGGAAGGCCCCCTGGAAGAGATGTAATTTCAGAAAGACTTTAAATATATTGAGCTGTGCAGTGGGGAAGAAGAGTTCCAGACAGTGGAGGGAGCATGAGTAAGATAATGGCAGAGGAAGATACAAGAACGAAACTCAATGAGTAGGTTAACTTGAGAGGAGCAAAGAGCATGAGCTGGGATGTAGTGGGAAGAGAGCAGATAAGTAGGAGGGAGGGAGCTGATGGACTGCCTTAAAGCCAGTGGTCAGAAATTTCTGCTTGATGTGGAGAGGAATAGGTGATTTCTGGAGATTTTTAAGGAGTGGAAAGACATGTAAACCAATGCTTTTTTTTTTTTTAAATGATCCTGGAAAGAGTGAGGTATGGATTGGGGATATGAGAAATTGGTGGCAGGAAGATCAGTGATGAGACTAATGCAATAGTTAAGTTGGCATATGGTTATGCCTGGACCACTTTGGTGGTCATTTGACTGGAGAGGAAAGGGAGGACTCATATGTTAGAAAAAAGTGGTAAGGAAATTAAATATAAAATATCTATCTGTTGGAAGTTTGTAAAGTCAACCATTAGTCAAATGAAATAGAATGAAGAAAATTTTTCCAGAAAGCATTCCTGTGAAAATAAGATAAAAGCTTTGAGAAGAGACACGGTAATCTGGGATAAGAAAAATAGAAAGCACAAAAAGGAAACCCTATAAGTAAAATTCATATTTTCTCAGTACCTCCGAGAGATCAGTAAATATATTGTAATTGATCTCTGCAACTGACTGATCCATAACTATCCATTATTTGTTGCTCTAAGGACACCATTGCTGATCAAGTGGCACAAAACCCCCAAAACAAAAATGCTTAAATTACATGATACCCAGTTTAATTAATTCATTCATTCATTCAATCATATTGAGCGCTTACTGTGTGCAGAGCACTGTGCCAAGTGCTTGGAAAGTACAGTTCGGCAACAGATAGAGACAATCCCTACCCAACAACGGGCTCACAGTCTAGAAGGGGGAACAGGAAACAAAACAAAACAAGTAGACAGGCATCAATAGCCTCAAAATAAATAGAATTATAGATATATATCATTAATAAAATAAATAGAATAATAAATATGTACAAATATACACAAATGTGTGGGGGTGGGGAAAGAGGTAGAGCAGAGGGTGAGAGTAGGGGTGATGGGGAGGGGAGGAGGAGCAGAGGGAAAGGGGGGCTCAGTCTGGGAAGGCCTCCTGGAGGAGGTGAGCTCTCAGGGCTTTGAAGGGGAAAGTAAGCTAGTTTGGCGGATGTTAGGAGGGAGGGCATTTCAGACCAGAGGTAGGACATGGGCCAAAGGTCGACAGCAGGACAGGTGAGAACGAGGCACAGCGAGGAGGTTAGCAGCAGAGGAGTGGAGGGTGCGGGCTGGGCAGTAGAAGGAGAGGGATGATGTGCCCAGAGCATTTCTGTAGGAAGATAATCCGGGCAGCAGGGTGAAGTATGGACTGAAGCCTGGAGAAACAAGAGGTTGGGAGATGAAAGGATGCTGATACAGTAATCCAGTAGGGATTTGATGAGAGATTGTACCAACAAGGTAGCGGTTTGGATGGAGAGGAAAGGGCAGATCTTGGTGCTGATTAATCAAAAGCAATTCTTGTGGAGTTGAGAGAGAGTCTCACATCTAAATTTTTAGACTCACAGTGGTGGTTTGGAAAGTAGAGACTACACAACAGTAAGAAAAAATATATTTTCTAACATTACTAACCTAATCAAACTGTTCTTTATCGTTTCCTAGTTGTTGCTGACAATCACTTCTCTCTAACAACTTTCGGAGGTTCCTATGAGAGAACTCCCCTAAAAAGGGAGACAACCTGCCCATTGCCCCAATATAATTATCAATCAAGAATGGTCACAACAATGCAGTTTACTGGCTCGCCTTTACAGTGGTGCAGGGAACAGTGGACTCTAGCTCACGGAGTCAAGACCATTGACCCTTGACCCCTTTTATAACCTCCAATTCTCCTTGCCCTTCCTCATTTCCAACTTGAAGGTGGGCCTCTTTGCCTCTGATAATAATAGTAATTGTGGTATTCGTTAAGTGCTTACAATGAATCAAGCACTGTTCTAAGCACTGGGGAAGATACAAGATAATCAGGTCAGACACAAGCCCTGTTCCACACAGAGCTCACAGTCTAAGTAGGAAGAAGAACAGGTATTGAATCCCTATTTTGCGGATGAGGTAATTGAGGCCCAGAGAAGTGAAATGACTTCCCCAAGGTCACTCAGCAGACAAGTGGCAGAGCTGGGATTAGTACCCAGGTCCTCTGACTTCTAGGCCTGTGCTTTTCCCACTAGGCCACTCTACTTATCTGATATCAGATTGGGTCATCTTAAGAGAATCAGCGTGGTTCACTGGAAAGAGCATGGGCTTGGGAGCCAGAGGTCATGGGTTCTAATCCCTCTTCTTCCATTTGTCAGCTGTGTGACTTTGGGCAAGTCACTTAACTTCTCTGTGCCTCAGTTACCTCATCTGTAAAATGGGGATTGTCTGTGAGCCCCATGTCGGACAACCTGATCACCTTGTATCAGCCCCCCGCCCCAGCACTTAGAACAGTACTTTGCACAAAGTGCTTAACAAATGCCATTATTATTATTATTATTATTATTATTATTATTATTATTATTATTCCTGAGTTGTGTCTGCATATTTTGGGGTGTCCCCTGAATACGAAGCTATGCAGGTTCTTGTAAAAGGGTCATGGTTGGGTTAGTAGTATGACCTCTGGGGGGAAGTTTTCCTGCCACTTCAATATTGCCAGTATCAGTAGTTTTCCTGGGGGTGATGGAATGATCTCTTCTTTATTGTAGCTCTGTTGTCCCTTTCTCTGTTGTGCTTGTAACTGACCAGATCCCAACCTCTTTTTGTGTTCTGTGCATTATTGTGTGGCTCTTGACACCTGTCCTTTTGTGTAACTGCTAGGAAATGCCTGCCACACCCAACTCCTTCCAGTATTCCCCATTCCAACAGTTTGAGTACTCCAACCTCAACCGTAGGGCCCCTCAACCTCAATGCCTAGTCTCCCTAACAGTAGTGGATAAAAATCTTGTACAGGGAAGCAGCGTGGCCTAGTGGCAAGAGCACGTGCTTGGGAGTCAGATGACATGGGTTCAAACCCTGGCTCCACCACTTGTATACTGTGTGATCTTGGGCAAGTCACTTAACTTGTCTGTGCCTCAGTTACCTCATCTGCAAAATGGGGATTAAGACTGTGAGTCCCACAAAGCACAGCCTGCTTACCTTGTTTCTACCCCCATGCTTAGAACAGTGTTTGGCACATAGTAAGCACTTAACAAATCCCATAATTATTATTGTAGTGAGAGCTTCTTCGCCTTAGGAATATGTAAGAATTATTAATGTGGGTGAAAATCACTAGTCAGCTACAGGAAAGTGTGTGGTGCAGGAGAACCAAGAGCTAGACTATCAGACAATCAGTGCTTCTTAGTGACTACTATATCCTGGGCACTATACTAAGTGTGTGGTAAAGTATTTTATTAAAGTAGAAGCTCCTTGTAGGCAGGGAACAAGTCACTTATTATTGTGTACTGTCCATGTATCAAGCTAATATAGGGCACTGTGAGTTTTTAATAACTGCTGCTACTGCTACTATTACTAGTACTGTAATGGTAGTAGAAGACATAATCCCTACCTTCATCAAGTTTACTAGGAAGAGGTATGTGAAGGATGTCCCTTGACCCTATCAAACAACAGCAGGGAATGAACAGTCTCTGTACAGTATCTAGGATCAACATTAATGGGGAATCTTTTCTCTGCCATCCTCAGCTCTAGAAGTAAACAGTTGGAACAAGTTTCCACAAAGCAGTGTTGCCTAGTGGACGGAGCCTGGGCCTGGGAGACAGAAGGACCTGGGCTCTAATCCCAGCTCCGCCACTTGTCTGCTGTGTGACTTTGAGCAGGTCACTTTACTTCTCTGTGCCTCTGTTACCTCTCTGTAAAATGGGGATTAAGACTGTGAGCCCCATGTAGGATATGAACTGTGTCCAACCTGATTAACTTGTATGTAGCCCCACACTTAGTACAGTGCCAGGCACATAGAAATACCATAAAAAAGTAATGAAATATTCTATTTCTTCCATATTTAGATTATAGAACAAGGGTCTTTTCAAACAATGTCAGTCTTGATCACTCTAGACTGATAGGGTCTTTGTAAGATGCTAAGAGGTCATTAGTGCTATAACTGTCAATTTTCTGGTCAAAATCACACCCTTAAAAAGCCATTCACTTAGGATTCAAAAATCACTGCAGCATGGGAAATGTTTGTGCATTTAACATTTGGAGATTTTGCCATAATTTTATTTTTAGTATTTCTGTTTTACAGTGCCAGCTTTTCTGTGCATTCCAATCAGGAGGTAGTTATGTCCAGGAGTTTGCTACATGTTGTCCAACCTGCCAATCTGTAGTTAACAGATGGGCTCATCTACAAGTACATAACTTTGCAAACTCAAATTCATGGGTTTCTGCTACATACCTAGTCACACTTGATAAGTATTTCTTTTCAAACCTTTCTAAACACTCAATTGAACGTTACTATGTTCTAATGCATTTTCTATTAAAATGAATCTGACTCTGAAAGCAGTAGTAGGATTAACTGAATCTGGTCAGAGGAGATGATTTTTAGTACGAATGTGTCTGCTAATTCTACTGTATTGTACTCTCCCAAGCACTTATTCGTTCAATCAATCGTATTGAGCGCTTACTGTGTGCAGAGCACTGTACTAAGCTCTTGGAAAGTACAGTTCGGCAACAGATAGAGACAATCCCTACCCAACAACGAGCTCACAGTCTAGATAGTATGTGCTCTGTGCAAAGTAAGCGCTCAGTAAATACTTTTGATTGATCGACATTTATTTTGAGCAATTAGTGCAGAACTCAGTACTAAATATCTGTACTTAGACTAATAAAGAAGAATTAGTAGATGAGAAATGAGCCCTCAGAAAGCTTCCAACCAAGCAGAGGTGACAGAAATGAAAATAAATTACAGTTCATGAAAAGCAAAAGAGTTAAAAAAAATAAGATGTACATCAGTGTTCCTGGGGAGAGGAGGAGGACAAGTGAGTAGCCAAGTGCTTAGGCAATAAGGAAGTGCTGAAGCACCAGTGGAGTAGATAAAGGGTAGGGAGATGGGAGATAATCAGGGAAGACCTTCTAGAAGAGATGTAATTTCAGAAAGGCTTTAAAGATGGAGAGATGTGAAGTGGGGAGAGAGTTCCCGTCAATGGACAGGGTGTGAGTAACAGGATGGCAGAGGGAGAGACAAGAATAAAACTCACAGAGTAAGTTAGCTTGAGAGGAATGAAGTGTGATAGCTGGGTTGCAGTGGGAGAAGAGAGTGGATAAAAAGGAGGGAGCAAGCTGATGGACTTCCGTAAAGCCAGTGGTCAGGAATTTCTGCCTTGTTGGACCTGGAAAAAAAACTTTATTTTTTGATAGGTGATGGTACTTATTTGTTACTCAGCAGCAGTTCATCAAAATGCCCCTCTATTCTGGACTTCTTCTTGTGCAGGAGTGGGATACCATCATGCGGTAGATTTACTTGCTTGCCTTTGTTACAAGCTGCAGTTTCCTATGTGCCATTATCTATAGATATGTATGTCTACTATTCTGGACTCAGGCTGTTTCCGCCAGCCTTGCCAAACTCAAAGACAGTTGGCATTTGTGCTACTGCCATTTGGTTTTCCCAGTCCAAATGAGTGACGTAATAATAACAATTATAGTATTTATGGACTTGTGTTTTCTAAGCACTGAGATAGGTACAAGTTAATCAAGTCAAACACAGGCATTGTCCAGTGTGGGGCTCCCTGTGTAAGTAGACAGTAGTCAGTATCTTCAGTGTCATGAGTCTTCTACAAATATTAATTAAGATCCAGAATCCCTTTTTCCAAGGAGGTATATGAGGGCAGTTTCCATTTACAGACCAGGAAACCGAAAACAGCCCTGAGACTTATTTGGGGTTATTAAATAAGTTTGGGTCAAAGGTGGATTTGGAAAGGAGTGGCTTGAATTTCCTGCTGTAACTTTGTAATTAATGAGGCAGGAAAGTATGCTTTCCTGAAGTTCTTAAGAAGCAGTGTGGTCTAGTAGATAGAGCACAGGCCTGGGGGTCAGAAGGATGTGAGTTCTAGTCCCAACTCCACCATTTGTCTGCTGTGTGACCTTGGCCAAGTCATTTAGCTTCTCTGAGCCTCAGTTCCCTCATCTATGAAATGGGGATTAATACCGTGGGCCTCATGTGTGGCATGGGCTATGTCCAGCCCGATTAGCTTGTATCTACCCCAGGGCTTAGTACGGTGTCTAGCACATAGTAAGAACTTAACAATTACCATGGGAAAAAAATTCTCGTCTTTGAAATAATAGAGTATTATTTCAGTGTGGCAGGCATGATTGAAGTTTAGTGAATCTCTTTGAAAGAGATCCTTTTCTCCTTACTCCTAGCAAAAGAGAAATACAAGGGGTTGATAAATCCCTTTTTGACTGGCCTCTCTCATGTGTGGAATCAAGGTGCCTTTTGTTAGTTTCCCAAACTGGCCACAGCTGAGTGAGGCCTAGGGAAGAGTTAACTAAAGAATGTTCCAGGCCCTGGTGTGCCTGCCATCTCCTTTGTACTCTCCCAAATACACAGTGCTCTGCACCCAGTAAGTTAGAGAAGCATTGTTGCTCAGTGGAAAGAGCACGGGCTTTGGAGTCAGAGGTCATGGGTTCAAACTCCGGCTCCGCCAGTTGTCTGCTGTGTGACTTTGGGCAAGTCACTTAACTTCTCTGTGCCTGTTACCTCATCTGTAAAATGGGGATTAAGACTGTGAGCCCCCCGTGGAACAACCTGATCACCTTGTAACCTCCCCAGTGCTTAGAACAGTGCTCTGCACATAATAAGTGCTGAATAAATGCCATTATTATTATTCAATAAATGCCACTACTTGATTGATCCTTCAGCTGAGCTATTGTGGACCAGCGGGCCACAAGTACTTTTCCTCCATTTTGGTTTTTCAATTAATAATGGTATTTAAGTACTTATTAGATGCCAAGGGCTTGGGTAGATATGTGATCATTAGATTGGACACAGTCCCTGTACCATACGATTCAATTTGGAGATTTTTTTCTTCCCTAAAGGTCAGAAAACTGCTCAGTTGGCTGGATTTAGATACTTGCTTGCCTGTAGGTGGGAGCTAGGTCTTTGTCCTTCTGGTGAGAATTTTCTAATAATAATAATAATTATAGTATTTGTTAAGCACTATGTGCCAAGAACTGTTCTAAGCACTGGGGTGCACACAAGGTAATCAGGTTGTCCCACATGGAACTCACAGTCTTTAATCCCCATTTTACAGATGGAGTAACTGAGGCACAGAGAAGTTAAGTGAGTTGCCCAAGGTCACAGAGCAGACAAGTGGTAGATTTGGGATTAGAATCCATGTCCTCTGACTCCCAAGACCATGTTCCTGACTCTAAACCATGCTGCTTCTCTTAATAATAATAATTCTGGCGTTTGTTAAGCACTTACTATGTACCAGGCACTGTACTAAGCGCTGGGGTGGATACAAGGAAATCGAGTTGGACACAGTCCCTGTCTCACAGTCTGAGCTCCTTGTCTTCCCAAACCTTGTCTCAATCCCCGTTTGACAGATGAGGTCACTAGGCCCAGAGAAGCAAAGTGACTTGCCCAAGGTCACACAGCAGACAAGTGGTGGAGCCAGGATTAGAACCCATGACCTTCTGACTCCCAGGCCTGTGCTCTATCCACTATGTCAGGCTGCTTCTACCGAGACTGTTAGAGACAGCAGAAATACAAGTATAGGGAATGTGTCTACCCATTCTGTTGTACTTTCCCAAGCACTTTGTACAATGATCTGCACACAGTGTATGCTTATTAAATACCATTGAGGATGATGACCAATATATGGATTCTTTAAACTGTTAGCCCCATGTAGGCCCATGTTAGCCCCATGCCTTTTATGATTGCATTTTATGTACCCCAGTGCTTAGCACTGTTATTATTACTACTGTTATTATTATTACTCTTACTAGTATTGCTGTTATTAGTATTATTATTGCTTAAAGGAGGACTTTGGGAAATGGAAAAGATGAAGAGCTCATCCTTAAAACCAGATCAAAGGGTAATTTTCTAGCAGGACTGGGTTCATTTTACCAAATCAGTGATCATTGCTCCTTATGGCCAGGGGACATGTCTACCAACTCTGTTATATTTTATTCTCCTCAGCACTTACTAAAATGCTGTGAACACAGTAAATTCATTCAATTGTATTTATTGAGCGCTTACTATGTGCAGAGCACTGGACTAAGCGCTTGGGAAGTGCAAGTTGGCAACATATAGAGACGGTCCCTACCCAACAGTGGGCTCAGAGTCTAGAAGGGGGAGACAGAGAACAAAACAAAACGTATTAACAAAAAATAAATATGTACAAATCAAATCAATCAATAAATAGAGTAATACATATGTATAAACATATATACAGGAGCTGTGAGGAGGGGAAGGAGGTAAGGCGGGGGGAGAGGAAGGAGGGGACTCAGTAAATGTTCAGTAAATATCACTGATTGAGTCTTCAAAATGTTCCTGACTCAATGTGCTCTTCGGTTTGTTGAAGGACAGTGTGATGGTGTCTTTTCAGTGTAATTCAAAGTCAAGGCGTCTGACTACCTAAAATCCAAAAGTACACCTTAATCTATTGTCTTAATAGGTTCTAAGGGGTTTTAGTTCTTGAGACCCTCCTTAGCTGGTTGTGAAGGGCAGAGCAGAGCTGTGTTTATGCAGCCGGTGCAGTTAACCTAGTTAAGGGCGTAGAATCAGTTCTATATGTATAAGAAGGGCTTGATGTCAGGTTAATTTTGGGAGCTCAGGACTATGTTATTTTGGTGACCAACAAACTTTGGGTGAGTGTATGGAGTTGTGTGATGGAGCCCATGCTAACTTGTACAAGCTATAAAAACACTGTAGAGAGGAAAGGGGAGGGAGTGTGATGAAGGTAGAAGAAAGGCAAAGGCAACATGACCTAGTGGTTAGAGCATAGGCCTGGGAGTCAAAAGATGTGAACTCTTATCCCGGCTCTGCCATTTGTCTGGTGTTTGACCTTGAACAAGTCACTTAACTTCTCTGTGCCTCATTTTCCTCATCTATAAAATGGGGATTAAATCCTACTCCCTCCTATGTTGACTGTGAACCCCGTATGGGACAGGGACTGTGTCTAATCTAATCTACAAGATTAATTATCTTGTAATTAATTTCAGCACTTCGTACAGCACCTGGCACAATTTTGTGCATAACAAGTACAATTAAAAGCAGCTGGACTGCCTCTCTACAAAATTAACTTGCAAAAGTGTTATGTTCACTTGTTTTTAATGATGATTCCCCACTTCTATATTGGTGAGCATTTTCTTCCATGGAACACCACCTGAAGCACATGCATATGTTGAGTACATTTGAGTCAGTCAGTCATATTTATTGAGCACTTACTATGTGCAGAACATTGGGAGAGTACAGTATAACAATTAACAGAAACAATCCCTGCTCACAGCAAGCTTACAGTCTAGAGACAAGCTTACAGTCTAGAGGAGTCATCACACATTTTGTCTTTGGCCTTCCTTTAAAACTTACAACATTTTGCAGTTATTTGAAGAGGTAACTTTTTTTGTGTTATTCAGAAGCAGCAGTATGAGAAGCAGCATGGCCTAGTAGAAAGAAGCAGAGCCTGGGATTCAGAGGACCACTTGCCTGCTGGTTGACCATGGGCAAATCACTTAACTTCTCTATGCCTCAGTTTCCTCAGCTGTAAAATGGGGATCGAATCCTATGCCCTTCTACTTAGCCTGTGAGCTAAAGGTAGGGGGACAGGGACTGTGTCCAACATGATTAACTTGTACAGATACACATACCAGAATGACCTTATGACAGAAGATGGGACGTTCTGAAGAGGGTGTGTCCATGGAGTTGCTATGGGTAGGAAATGACTTGATGGCATTTGAAGAAGAATCCAACACTTAGGGCAGTGCCTGACATACAGCAAACACTTAACAAATACAACAATATAATAATAATAATAATAATTCATAGGCTAATGAGTTAATATAATATGAGATTACTGCTATCTGGACTTGGCACACTGGGAACACAACTCCATTATAACGGAGGACAAATTTAGCAACAACTCCACATTCCTCAGAATTTCAGCAATTTTGCCCCTCCATCTCAGAAGCTATCCTCTGCCATCTGGTGAAAGGTCAGCATCTGTGGAAAACAGCAGATATTGTAAAGGGAGACATTGCTTTGACCAACCCAGTCCCCCAACATTTGTCTCAAGTAATCTGTTTTCTTACTGATCTCCTCCTAATTTAATGAAAAATAAATGAACAACCCGTATGGCATTCTCCATTAAATTACACTGGATTTGCACCCTTTATTTACCCTTCCTTCGGCCCCACAGCACTTACATATGTATCCGTGATCTACTTATATTAATGTCTGTATCCTGCTGTAAACTATAAGTTTGTTGTGGGTAGGGATCATGGCTGTCAACTCTCAATAAATATGACTGTTGGCAGATACCACGCTTAGTGAAGCAAATATTTTGCTGTGTGGCAAGAGTCCCACTGAATGTTTTTCTCTAAGGCCTTCCACCACTAGGTCCACAGCATAACATCCTTTGATTTAAAGTTGGCTCTCTCAACCTAGAGGAAGGTTGGCATAAGAATAGAACCTTAGGATCTAATTAGTTCCTTTCCTATCTAGAAAAAAGCAGCTCCTTGTGGGCAGGGGATATTTCTACCAACTCTGTTGTATTGTACACTCCCAAGTGCTTAGTACAGTGGTCTGTTCACAGTAAGTGCTCAATAAATACCATTGGATTGATGATCCCACTAAAGCGAAAGTGTAATCCAAAGCAGCATAGTGTAGTGGAAAAGAGCACGGGCCTGGGGGTCCGAGGGACCTGGGTTCTAATTCCAGCTCTGCCACTTGCCTGCTGTGTGGTCTTGGGCCGTCTCTGAATTTCTCTGCCTCAGTTACCTCATCTGTAAAATGGGGATTAAGACTCTGTGCCCTGTGTGGGACAGAGACTGTACCCAACCTGATGACCTTGAATCTACCCCAGCGCTTAGTACAGTGTCTGGCACAAGGTAAGTGCTATTGAATGCTTACAAATACCATTAAGAAAATGGTCAAAGCAAAAAAATGCCAGTGATTCCAGATCAGAATCATTTTGCCACCCTAGAAAAAAGGTCAGTCAATCAATAGTTTATCCTGAATATTTGCTGTTAGCAGAGCATTGTAGTGATTGAGACAGTACAACCAAATCCCTAAAGAGTTCACAGTCTCCTGGGAGAGTCAGGCAGGTACAGATTAAGAAAGAATCCAGTTCTAACCTGATGTTGACTTTTGAAAACCCAGCCCTCATGTCCCATGGATAATGGAGCTTTTGTCTGCTGATAGGACACCTTTTTAGATGTGAATGGCTAGAGGTATAGTAAAATGTCAATTTGACCCTGACAACAAGGAAGGGTTGGATAGATAGAATCTATCTATCCAAATTTTTATAGAATTCACTGAGGTCTCGCTGGTGACATTTCTTACAGGTGACTTCCTTTTCCCTTGGTGTTCAGGAGAGGAACTAAAATTGAGAGAACTCACATTCAATTCTAGAGACCTTGAAATGGAGTTGGGATAAATCTCATTTTAATCTAAATTGTTATTTGGCTGAAGTAGTTCAGGTGATTTCTCTCTCTGGCCTGGAACTTATTACAGTTATTATTACTATCATCATTATTATTATCATATTTGTTAAGCACTTTGTCAAGCAGTGTCTTAAGCACTGGGGTTAATCAGTTTGGACAAGTCCCTGGCCCACATGGGGCTCTCAGTCTTAAAACCCATTGTACAGATGAGGGAACTGAAGTACAGAGAAGTGAAGTGACTGTTCCAAGTCAGTGGGATGGATTGCAATTTGGAGAATTTGCTTGGAGAGAAGTTTTCTTCCTTCCACCCCAGCCCAGGCACTTTCCCGATGGCTTCTGTGCTTCATTCATTCATTCAGTTGTATTTACTGGGTACTTACTGTGCAGAGCACTGTACTAAGCGCTTGTGAGAGTACAATATAACAATAAACAGATGCATTCCCTGCCCACAATGAGATCACAGTCTAAAGGGGGAAACAGACATTAATATGAATAAATTACAGATATGTACATAAGTGTGGTGAGACTGGGAGAGGGTGATGAATGAAGAGAGCAAGTCAGGGCAAAGCAAAAAGTAGAGGGATAAGAGGAAAGGAGGACGTAGGGAAAGCCTCTTTGAGGAGACGTGTTTTCAATAAGGTTGAAGGAGGAGAGAGTAATTGTCAGATACGAGGAGGGAGGATGTTTCTGGCCAGAGGTAGGATTAGGGCAAGAGGTCAGTGAGAAGGTTAGATTAGAGGAGTGAAGTGTGCAGACAGGGTTGTAATAGGAGTGTAGTGAAGTGAGGTAGGATGGTGCAAGTGATTGAATGCTTTAAAGAAGCATTCCACAAATGTTGGGGACCAAGGCCAGATGGACTTGGGAGGAAGAGAAAGGACAGTGTAGGAGGAGAAAGAGGAGGATCTCCAGAGAAAATGCAAAGCTCTCCCCTACCCGAGCTTCTTCCTCTTCTACTACCTGCCCCTCCTTATTACTCCCCTGCCAGCCACCACCTCCAACCCTTGACTTTCTAGCTGTGGATTGGAAGAGGAGCATGACAGTGAGAGGAGTTTGGGGAGGTCTTCTGAGGGAGTAAGGCCAGTCATATTAAGATCAATCAATCAATCCATCAGTGGTATTTATTGAGCACTTACAGTGTGCAGAGCAATGTACTACGTGCTTTTGAGAATACAGTGCAATAGATTTAGTAGTCATGATCCCTTCCCAAATGGAGTGTGCAAGGTTAGGCAATTGTGCTAAGATCTGGGGTAGACATAAAATAATCAGATCAGACACAGTCCCTGCCCCACATAGGGTTCATAGTCTGAGTGAGGGAGAATAGATATTTTCTCTGCATTTCAGAGATAACAAAACTGAGGCACAGATAAGTGATTCTTCCAAGGTTACACATCAGGAATGGGACCTAAAACACAGTTTCCTGGTTCCTAGTCCCATGCTGATAACCCTTAGACCATGTTGTGCTTGGTGGGAAGGGAGAGATTGGGGGCAAGGGAGAGTGAATTATAGCTAGGGGAACAGCATTACTTAGTGGTTAAAGCATGGGTATGGGAGTCAGAAGGACCTAGGTTCTAATCCTGGCTCCACCACTTGTCTGCTGTGTGACCTTGGGCAAGACATTTCACTTCTCTGTGCCTCCGTTACCTTGTCTGAAAAATGGGGATTAAGACTATGAGCCCTGTGTGGGACATGGACTGTGTCCAACCTGATAACCTTATATCTACCCCAGTGTTTGGAAAAGTACCTGACACTTGGTAAATGATTAATGAATACCATAAAAAACCTCAAAATTCCCAAGTCTGGGTCAGGGAATGAACAGTCATGTAGGAGATTGAGGCAGAGATAGCTTTATGTAACTCAAATGGAGAGCATGCAAATATATGATTGGGGAGGCTCTTAAAGGAGTGAATATTGATCCTCTGAGAAAATTGCATGGAACACAGACTTGAGAGGGAATAGGCTGTAGCAGGCTGATGGAGTGGTTTTACCATGATGTAATGTGAGTTTGGACCAGGTGAAGGTTGTTTGGGTGGATAGGAAGGTGCAGATGGGGCAAATACAACTTAGAACCTGATGAGATTTAGCATCTATTGAAAGTAAGCCCTGAAAAACAGATCAGGAGTTGAGGATACCAGGTTGCAGGCTTCTTGGACAGCAGGAATGGTGGTGTTATTAACCAAGTTGGGAATTAATCAAAGGTATTTATTGAGCACTTACTGTGTGTACAGCACTATACTAAGCACTTGGGAGAGCAAAATATAGCAAAGTTGATAGACCTGTTCCCTGTCCACAACACGCGTGAATGCTAGAATGCTACTAGAATGCTTGGGAAAATGCAACAAAATCCATAGACATGTTCCCTGCCCACAGAGTTAGGCAATTAAGAGGGAAGATGAGAAGTTTGGTTTTAGACATATTGTTCTGGTGGAAGTTGTCCTGGCGTCAGGAGGAAATGTGAGATGGTACTTCTGGGGAGGGGTCAGGGCTACAAATGTCAATAGGAGAGTCAGCACAGGAGGGTTTTAGCAGAGTGGAAATTTCAGACTTATCTCTACCTTAGACCAACAATTGTTGTCATTTCATATTTTCTAAAAAAAATGTATGGATCCTAAATACATTGAATTGGGGTAAGGATAGTCTTCTTTAGGTCTCCAGGACTAATCATGGCTAGAGTAAAAACCTCATTTCTGTTCAGAGAAGCAGCTGTTATGCTATTGCAGGACACAAGAGGGCACTAGATGGCAAGGAAAGGCTTTAAGATTGAATCTGGGTGATGTTTCTGAAAAAAAAATTGCTCCACTCATCTACATTTATCCTGTGGTAAGATTCTTTCTACTCCTGTTCTTTCAGAACTATAAATACTGTAAAGTATTTTTAAGTTTGCTAGCTTTCCAAACCTCTGTTATTTTTAGGAAACCAGTCTACATTCCTGAAGTCAGCAGCCCCCACCCCCTACTGCCTTTCAGACCCACAAGGGAGTTCTGCTTATCACAGACTCACAAACAACATGAAAGCTGAAGGAGAGCTTCTCCCTTGTAAAGGTGGTGCACAGAGTCTTCTATGTGAGAAACAGCGTGGGTCAGTGGGAAGAGCCCGGGCTTCGGAGTCAGAGGTCATGGGTTCAAATCCCGGCTCTGCCACTTGTCAGCTGTGTGACTTTGGGCAAGTCACTTAACTTCTCTGTGCCTCAGTTACCTCATCTGTAAAATGGGGATTAAGACTGTAAACCCCCCGTGGGACAACGCTATCACCTTGTAACCTCCCCAGCGCTTAGAACAGTGCTTTGCACATAGTAAGTGCTTAATAAATGCCATCATTATTATTATGTGTGATATTGTAACTCAGTTGTGTTCTGCCTAGAAGAAAGCATTTGGAGTGAGAAAAACTCAAGTTTATTGTGGGCGATGAATGTACCCGTTTGTCATGTTGTAATAATAATGATAATAATGGTACTTGTTAAGCACCGACTATGTGCCAAGCACTGTTCTAAGTGATGGGGTAGATACAAGTTAATTAGATTGAACACAGTCTCTGTCCCACATGGGAATCACATTCTTAATCCCCATTGTACAGATGAGGGAACTGAGGCCCAGGGGAGAGAAGTGACTTGCTGAAGATCACACAACAGATACATGGCAGAGCCGGGAATAGAACTCTGGAACTTCTAACTCCCAGGTCTGTGCTCTATCCACTAAGCCACACTGCTTCTTTACTCTCTCAATTGCTTTGTACAGTGCTCTGCACACAGTAAATGCTCAATAAATATGAATGAATTCCACCCTTTAGCCAACAGATCATTGGTATTTGCTGAGCACTTACTCTATGCAGTGTATTGTACTTACCTCTTGGGAGAGTATAATACAACAAAGTTGGTAGCATCCCCGCCCTCAAGGACCTTACAGACTAGAAGGGAAGACAGACATTAAAATAAATCACAGGTAGGGGAAATGGGAGGGTGTAGATTATGTAAGTCTGTTCTCTGGGGCTGAAGGTGGGATGAATGAGTACAGATTCAAGTGCTTAGGAGTTGCGGAAGGGAGGGTGAATTGGGGGAATGAAGGTTTAGGAAAAGCTACTTGGAGGACGTGTAACTTTAGGGGGGCTTTGGAGGTGGAGAGAGCAGTGGTCTGAGCAGTGGTCTGTCAGATAAGAAGGGTGAAGGGGTTCCAGGCCAGAGCCAGGATGAGGGCAGAAGAAGTAGCATGCCTTAATGGAGAGAGAATAGGCCTGGAAGTCAGAAGGACCTCGGTTCTAATCCCAGATCCACCACTTGTCAGCTAGGTGACCTTGGACAGCTTTTTGCTTCCTTGTTTTCAAGGCAAAAAGATTTTACAAGGGACAGGACAGGGAAAGATAAATTAAGGAGAGAGGGGTTAATCATGGTTTTGATAAATACAACTGCCCTCCTCCCCCCCACACACACTTTTCTTTCTCTCCCCATTCCACCCTTTCCTTTTCATTTTATAATAAAAATAATAATAATGGCATTTACTAAGCGCTTACTATGTGCAAAGCACTGTTCTAAGCGCTGGGGGGGGGGGGTTACAAGGTGATCAGGTTGTCCCACAGGGGGCTCAGAGCCTTAATCCCCATTTTACAGATGAGGTAACTGAGGCCCAGAGAAATGAAGTGACACCCAAAGTCATGCAGCAGACAAATGACAGAGCCGGGATTAGAACCCATGACCTCTCACTCCCCAGCCTGGGCTCTTGCCACTGAGCCACACTGCTGCTCAACATCTTCATTCATTAATTCTATTTATTGAGCATTTATTGTGTGCTGAGCACTGTACTAAGTGCTTGGGAGAGTACAAGATAGCAGTGAACAGGTACATTAACTGCCCATCACGAGCTTACAGTCTAATGATAATTAATAATTATAGTATTTGTAAAACGCTTATGTTCCAGGCACTAGTTGTACATTCTAGAGTCTTCAAAAACATGCACCCAAAACTATAATAATAATGATAATTATGGTATTTCTTAATAATTTTGGTATTTGTTAAGCGCTTACTATATGCCAAGCACTGTTCTAAGAGCTGGGGTACTACCAGTTAATTAGGTTAGACACAATCCCGGTTCCACATGGGGCTCAAGACTTAATCCCAATTTTACAGTTGAGGTAATTGAGGCACAGAGGAACTGAAGCGACTTGCCCTAGATCATACAGTAGACAAGTGGCGGAGCTGGGATTAGAACCCACATCCTCTGACTCCCAGAACAAATACAAGGAAATTATATTTCCCTCCTGTTTCTCTCCGCCTCACTTTAGTGTCCAAAAACTAGCTGCTATGTTTGCAGAAAATTAGAAACAAGTCACTGACAACTTTTCATCTGCTGATTCCTTTAGTCAAACGTCTTTCTACCAGATTATTGTGTGTGTGTATGTTTGTAAGAGAGAGATTTAAGCATTGTCTTGAATGTAGATTTTATATAGACAATGCTTGAATATAGATTTTAGGTAGGGACCAGATTTTGTGGCCTAGTGGAAAGAGCACAAGCCTGGGAGTCAGAGGACATGGTTCTAATCCCAGCTCTGCCAACTGCTTGCTGTGTGACCTTGGGCAAGTTGCTTAACATCTTTATGCCTCTCAGTTTCAACGGTAAACTGGGGATTCAGTATCTGTTTTCCCTCCTTAGGCTGTGAGCCTGATATAAGACAGGGACTGTGTCCAACCTGATTAACCTATATCTACACTAGCATTTAGAACAGTGCTCAACCTAGTAAGCACATAACTACCAAAATACCGTTATTTCAAAATCTCTCCTGCACCTCTCCACCATCTTTCCCAAGTCAGCTTCTGGCCTGGAACTCCCTCCTCCTCCATATATGCCAGACCACCATTTTCCCCACCTTCAAAGCATTAATAAGGTCACGTCTCCTCCAAGAGACCTTCCCTGATTGAGCCCTCTTTCCCAGACTCCCCCTCCTTTCTGTTTCAACTATGAACTTGGATCCGTACGCTTTAAGCATTTGAGAGTCACCCACCTCAGCCCCACAGCACTTATGAACATAGCCATAATTTATTTGTTTTAATGGCTGCCTCCCGGTCTAGACTGTAAGTCCGATGTGGGCAGGGATCATATCTACCAACTCAGCTATATTGTACTCTCCCAAGCTCTTAGTACAGGGCTCTGCACACAATTCAGGCTCTAAAACCATTGATCGATTGATCCCTCCCCAAAGTATCAGGAGGCGATCTGCCTCCTCCTAAAATCTATCCCCTCCATCCCCTCCACATGTACCTTCAATGATAGTAATAATAATTATTACGGTATTTGTTAAGCGCTACGTGCCAACCACTGTTCTAAGCACTGGGGTAGATACAGAGTAGTCAGGTTGTCCCACGTGGGGTTACGGTCTTAATCCCCATTTTCCAGATGAGGTAACTGAGGCCCAGAGGACTTGCCCAAGGTTACACAGCAGACAGGTGGTGGTTCCGGGATTAGAACCCATGACCTTCTGACTCCCAGGCCCATGCTCTATCCACTATGCAACACTGCTTCTTATTTCACACTTTACTCTCTTTTTATAGCTTATTAAAGCACTTGACCCTTCCGTTCTACCTTCCTTGACTCCCTTATTCAAGCACTCACTCTCACGGTCTCCTTCCCCATTGCTTGCAAACAGGTACTTGTAATGCTTATGCTACAAAACCCTTCCTTGACTCTGTGGCTCCGTCCAGCTAATGCCCCACCTCCCTCCTACCATTCCTCTCCAAACTCTGTGAGTGAGTTGTGTCCACCTCCTGATGCTACATTCCCTCCTCCAATTGTTTTGACATCCCACAACCGGCATTCTGGGTTCTGCCCCCTTCATTCCATGGAAATTGCCCTCTCTAAGGTCAACCAATGACCACCTTCTTGCTAAATCTAATGGCTTCTACTCCATCCTAATCTTCTGCAATCTCTCATCTGACTTTGACACTGTGAACCACATCCTTCTGGAAACATAATTCAATCTTGGCTTCACTGACAATGCCCCTTCCTGGTTCTCCTCCTATCTCTCTGTTCCATCTCAATGTCTTTCACGGGCTCCTTCTCTCTGCCTCCCATCCACTAACTGTAGGAATCTCTCAAAGCTCAGTTCTCAGTCTCCTTTTATTCTCCATCTACACCCAATCCCTTGAAGAACTCATTTGCTCCTATGACTTCAACTACCATCTCTACGTGGATGATTCCCAAATCTATCTCTCCAGCCCTGACCTCTCTTTTTCTCTGCAGTTTTGAATTTCCTCCTGTCTTCAGAACATCTCTACTTAGACCTCTTGCCAACACCTCAAACTGAGTCTGCCCAAAATAGAAATCCTTATCTTTCCACCTACATCCTGTCATCCCCTAGACTATTTTATCACTGTAGAGAACACCACCATCCTCCCTCTCGCAATCCCATAACCTTGGCATTATCATTGACTCATCTCTCATTCAACTCATATAGTCTACCATGAAATCCCATCAGCTCTGCCATCACATCTCCATAATGTAGGTCTTCCTCTACAAACTGTTACTGTGCTGATCCAAGCATACTCAGCCTTGTCTACTGCATCACTCTCCTCTCTGACCTCCCTGTCTCTTGTCTCTACCCTCTTCACTTAACCACTTCACTCTGGTGCCTGGATCACTTTTCTAAAAAAAACCGTTCAATCCACATTTCTCCCCATGCCTCAGAAGTCTCCAGTGGTTGCTTATGCATCTTTGCATCAAAGCGAACCTCCTTACCATTGTCTTTAATGCATTCCATCAAGTCTCCATTCCTACCTTACTTCACCGATCTAATACTGCAACTCAGTCCTTACACTGCATTCCTCCAACGCCAACCTATTCAGAATGCCTCAATCTCTTGTGTTTTGCAGCCCACATCCTCCTCCTCTCCTGGAACTCCCTCTTCATTTATATCTGTCAGACCATCTCTCTTGCTATCTAAGCCCTGCTAACATTGCATCTCCTCCAAGAGGCCAACTCAGACTCATGTCCCCTTTTAGCCTTCCCTTCTGAATCATTTATGCACTTGAATCTGTACCCAGGAGCAGCAAGACCTAGTGGAAAGAGCATGGGCCTAGGAGTCAGAGCACCTGGGTTCTACTCACAGCTCTGCCACTTGCTGTGTAACCCTGGACAAGTCAATTAACTTCTCTGAATCCATTTCCTCCTCTTTTAAATGGGAATTCAATACATGATTACCCTCCTACTTCGACTTTGAGTCAATCTGATTAACTTGTATGTACTTCAATGCTTAGTAGAGTGCTTAACAAATACTATAATTATTAATTATTTTATTTGATACTCTCTCCACTCCCAGTCCCACAGCAGTCTTTACGTATCCTTATACTTTGCCATTTTCCCTATTTTCAATTTAGTTTAGTGTTTGTCTCCCCCTCTAGTCTGTAAGCTCATTATGGGCAGAAGATGTGTCTACCAAATCTTTAGTATGGTACCTGACCAAGGACTTAGTACAGCTTTTTGTACACAGTAATTGTTCAGTTAATATCACTGATTAAGAGTAGTTTAACAGAATCATAATAATGGTATCATCATCAATGGTATATATTGATCACTTACTATGTGCAGAGCACTGTACTAAGTGCTTGGGAGAGTGCAGTACAACAGTTGGCAAACGTTCCCTGCCCACACTCAACTTATAGTCTAGAGGACTATATAATTATATAATTTTAATGATAATTATAATTGTGGAATTTGTTTAGTCCTTACTATTTGCCAAGTATTGTACAAAATGCTGGGGTAGAATCAAAATAATCAGGTTGGTTATAATCCCTGACCCACTTGGGACTCACAAATTCAATGATAATAATAATTATTGTGCTTGCTAAGCACTTACTTTTGGCAAGTACTGTTCTAAGCGTTGGAGTCAATACAAACTAATCAGTTGGACATAGTCCCTGTCCCACATGGGACTCACAGTCTAAGTAGGAGGGAGTAGGATTTAAAACCCATTTTGTAGATGGGGTAACAGACACAAAGAAGTGAAATCACTTGCCCAAGGCCACACAGCAGACAAGTAGCATAGCCAAGATTTGAACCCAGGTCTCCCAGATCCATGATCTTACCTCTAGGCCTTACTACTTCCCAGTTCTGCTTCTTATAAGTTAGATCTGGGAATATCCATCTTTCCCTGATCTAAAATGCATTATCTGGAAAGCATTCCTCCTTCTTCCTTCTTCTTCACATCCCTCTTGGCCTCATTGCTATACTTCCTCCAGCAGCTCTTCTGAGGGAGTGACTCCCGCAGAGATTTCCCTGATAGTCAACCCCAGTCTTCGAGGTCAACATCAGTTCTGCAACCTCATCCTTCCAGATTCCTAAAATAAAATTCCACAACTCATACCCTCTTGTTCCACAGGCCTGAAGTGAGATTTCACCATCTATGCTCTGGTGGTCTTTGAGACCCTACTGATATCCCCTTCCTCCTTGCATGGCTTAATGGATAGAGCCTAGATAGGATGGGGCCTGGGAGTCAGAAGGATGTGGATTCTAATCCTGGCTCCTCCACATGTCTGCTGTGTGACCTTGGACAAGTCACTTAACTTCTCTGGGACTCAGTTGCCTCATCTGAAAAAACAGGATTAATTGTTGTATTATACATTTCCAAGCACTTAGTACAGTGCTCTGCACACATTAACCACTCAATAAATATGATTGAATGAATGAGTGATTGACTGTGGGCCCTATGGAAGACAGGGACTGTATCCAACCTGATTAACTTGTATCTACCCCAGGTGCTTAGAACTGTGCTTGGCACATAGTAAGCATTTAACAATTACGATATTTTTTTCCCCTGCATTGGGCCTTAATGCCACCAGGAGGGTGACTGTTGGGCTCTGCCTTTGGGAGGGCTCTTGAGGAGAGAATACTACCTCTTCTTGTAGAATCTTGCTAGCCCACTTTGGATCATCACCCTAAGGGGTGACCTAAAACTAGTTTTTGTTAAAAGTGACATCACCCTTTCTCCTTTCCACTTTTCACCAACATGCAAGGAGAAATATATTTCTTATAAAAATGAGTCTCCCATGCCACTGGCAGATCTGTACTTGTGAAGCTTTCCAGTGTGCAGTGCAGGTCACACCAATGCTAGAGATGTTTAGAAACTGCCTTCCTACAGGATCATTAATTTTTGAATACATGGTTTCATGTTCTCTCTGTAGTTCATTCTTCTCCAGGGAATTAACTTCTGTGGAACCTTTTGTCTCAGGCAGTGAATATTTGATGAGGATGATGCTTCGAGCATTTATATATATGAAATAGTTTCCTTGCCAAGTCCAGGGTGTTGGTCACAGGAGAGAGTTGGGAAAACAAAACTTTGCCAACATCTCTTTCATGTTGGTGTCACAATGTCAATCAATGGCATTTGTTTAGCACTTTCTCTGGATTGCATTAAGCACTTGGGAAAGTACATTAGGGTTAGAAATAATAATAATTATAGTATCAAGTGCTTATGTGCCAAACATTATACTAAACTCTAGGGAAGGTATGAGAAAAACAGGTTGGATACAGTCCTTGTCCCACTGTGGTGGGACACCGCGTTCATAGTCTAAGTAGAAGGGAGAACAGTTATTGAATCCCCATTTTACAAATGAGGGAACTGAGGTGCAGAGAAATGAAGTGACTTGCCCAAGGTTATACAGCAGCAAGTGGCCTGGCCAACATTAGACTCCAGGTCCTCTGATTCCCGTGGCTGAGCTCTTTCCTCTTGGCCACAGTGCTTCTTCACTGTCTCTGCCCACAAGAAGCTTAATAATCTAGTAGGGGGACCGATACTAAAATTACTAGTAGGGGGAAGCAGCAGAGTTTACAGGTATGTATGTACCTCGTGGTGGGGCATGGGTAAGAAGTAGCATGGCCTAGTGGAAAGAGCATGGACCTGGGTTCTAATCGCAGCTCTGTCAATTGCTTGCTGTGTGACCTTGGGCAAGTCATCTAACTTCTTTGGGCCTCAGTTTTCCTGTTCTTCCTCCTACTTAGACTGTTTGCCCCATGTGGGAGCAGGGAATGTGTCCAATCTAATTAACTTGTATCTACCCCTGTGCTAGTAAGTAGCAGTGCTAAAAAAAATAAATGCTTAACAAATACCATAAAAAACCCCAAACAAACAAAAATCTACATGCTTAGTTGGTAGAGGACACAAGTGAACAAGAGCATGGGCCTGGGAGTTAGAAGTTATGGGTTCTAATCCCACCTCCACCACCTGTCAGCTGTGTGACTTTGGGCAAATCACTTAACTTCTCTATGTCTCAGTAGCCTCATATAAAATGGGGATTAAGACTGTGAGGCCCACCTGGGACAAACTGATAACCCTGTATCTACCCCAGTGCTTGGAACAGTGCTTGGCACATAGCGCTTAACAAATACCACTGTCATCATCATCTAAGTAGGAGTGAGAACAGATGTTCAGTGCCCAATTTTCAACTGAAGAAACTGAGGCACAGATGTTAAGAAACTTGCCTAAAATCTCACGTCAAGTGGCAGAGCTGGGATTTGAACTCATGTCGTAGTGGCTAAAAAATATCTCTTTCCTTTTATGATTTGACACATAAACAGCCTGTTATCTCCTAGATACTTCCCAGTCCTGAGCATATGGCATCTTTCTGTCTCAGGAGTGTTTTGAGCTTCTTGTGATGTTTGTGTTTGGTTTTGTTTCCAAGCTCTAATAGAAGTTTGATCATCTGATCTCTAGCTCCTCTCACTAAGGGGAAAAGGGATGTTGCTGTGGGGGCAGGCCCACCTGGCTCTGTCCTGCTGATGATCTTGCTGATGTTGTGGTTGGAGAAACCACTTAGGGCTAGGCCTACATTAGACCTGACCATTTTTAATTTTGGTGATTGTCATTGGGTACCGGGTGTGCATGGCCATTGAACAGATGTAGACTGGTGAATATTTATTTCTCCTCCAAGAGCCTATGGAGTCAGATGCTTTGATTATAAACAGTGGGCCTCATGGAATGATATGGAATTTTATTGATAAGAATATTTAGAAAGGGGAATTTGCCCCTTGTCTTCAATCCCAAGGGGTAGCTGACATACTTATTTGCAAAGTTCTTGTGTACTAAAGAACTCAGTACTTGTTGAGCTGTCTATGTGTTTTCCTCCTAGCATCTAGTGTTTATTAAGTACTAAATTTGTCCAAAATGGTGTGTGTGTGTGTGTTTGCTTTCTCAAGTTTGGGGAGCAGGGCCCTGAGAAGTAGGCTTCATTATTTCTATTTTCCTCTGGAGAGAACATGAGCTGTTTAGCAATAAGTCTGGAGTGCCACTGATAATATTTGAAAATCATTTATTCGAAAGCGTTTCTCTAGAGCTAACGTAGAAACACTCTGGAAGAAATGTAAATAGGTTTTAGTATGTGATGGAGTCTCCTGTCAACAATGATGGAGGAGTGTGGGAAAGAATTGATTAGACAACTGGTTTGGTCAGTGACACTCACACTCTCTCATTCTTGACAGCTGTGTTTATGCTAAGGCCTGGAATAGATAGGCAAGGGCACCTTTTTTCCTTATGGTTTTGGTTAAGCACTTACTATGTGCCAGGCACTGTACTGAGCATTAGGGAGATACAAGCTAATCTGGTTGGACACACTGAACTAAGTGCTTGGGAGAGTATAATACAACAGAGTTGGTAGGCATGTTTCCTGCCCACAGCGAGCTTCACCAGAGTCTTGGGAAAAGCTGAATCCCTAAAAACAGGGACCAAGTTGGGATCACCATGAGATTCCAAAGGTGGAACAACCCCACTGGGATGTCTCCAGAAAATTTTCTGAGACATTTATAGGGGTGAGGAAAGGGAAAAAGAGAGCTAGGAATATTGGGGTCATGGCCTGTTTCATGATGGCTCAAGGCAGGTAAGAGTGATTACATCTGCATTCCCAGTGGAGCCTGCACTAAGGATTGCTATTCCTCTGTGCAGTGCCTGGAGCATAACTAAGTTTGCTGTCACCGCTACATTACTCAGTTGCCAGGGAGGTGAATTTAGCCGTGACTACAGAATGGTTTAAAGGGATTACAGTGAAATTGCTCAAGTTGATCATGCCATCTGAACTGACTTCTGTTTTTTTGGAGGTGATTTCTTTCCTCCTTCCCCTCGTTCTGCAAGGTTATGGCCCAGTCCCTATAATTCCTCACTACTTAATTACATTGATACGGGTTCTACTTTTCTTCTTTTTTGCTAGGTATTTTTGTATAAACAGGCTGAGCTGGAAGAGCAGTGTAAAGAAATAAAGTACAACATTGCTGGATTGGGAGGAGTGGGGGAACGGTGGCAATCTCAAATTTTCAGGATCGCAGGAGTCCATTTTAAGCTTGCCTTTTAAGGGAAAGGGATTACTGCATAGGCTAAATGGATCTGTGTCAGAACTGAGGTTCATCTAATCCACTCTCCTGGCTCCACCAGTTTCTTGTGCCAGATGTTAAGAAGGTAGAATGATCCACACACCTGTGTAGGAACCTGCCTTCTGATGCCAGTGGACCATGAGTTTCTATCTGAAACCCCAATAAGCATATTGGCCTTGCAGTGATCAGCCCTTGGAAAATGAAAATGGTATTTTCAATTTTCGTCTTTTATCTGGTGTGTACTAGTCTTTCTGCTATATTCCAAGAGAATAGCAGCCATCAGGAATGCAAGTGGAGCTCCATTTTAATTTGGTGGCCTCTCATTATACACACTTGAATACCGATGATCACTTCCTCTAAAAATGTATTTAGAATTGAGGAACCTTAGGCCTGAAAGAGGTTATAAAATGTTCATTGTCCAGATTTGAGCTGAAATGTACCTGCATTACCCCCATCACTCCCATCCACAACCAATGTACTCCTAGGCTTCCTCAAAGGAGATGAGTTTGCCACCTTCCTCAGAAATGTATCTCTTAGTCCTTGTGGTCTGCAGGTTCTCATGTATCCTGGCTTTAATCAACACATAAATGGTATTTATTTAGCAATTACTGTATGCAGAGCACTGTATTAAGTGCTGGAAGAATAAACCTATCTCGTCATGGTCCTGGCTCAGTAGTATAAGGCATTAGTGTTTAGAATAATTTTTCATGTACTACATGCACTGTATCGCCTCCACACATTTTTCCCCCCAATCAGTAATTATTGAGCACTTATTGTGTGCAGAGCACTGTACTTAGGACTTGGGGAAGTACATTACAACAGAGTTCTTAGATGCAGTCCTTGCCCACAAGGAGCTTACAGTCTACAGGGGAAGATAGTCATTAGGGTAGATTAGGGATAAGGAAAATAGTGGCATATGTTAATAATTACATGAATGTTGTGGGGCTTGGGTGAGTATCCAAATGCTTAATAGGTAGACAGCCAAGTGCACAGTTGACACAGAGAGGAGGGCAGATAGGGGAAATCAAAATCTTAATCTTAAAGATGTGATTTTTAGGAGGGTTTTAAAGGTGGGAAGAGTGGTGGAGTGTTGGATCTGAAGGAGGAGGGAGTTCCAGTCATGATGGAGGATGTGGGTAAGAGGTTAGTGGTGGGATAATGAGCTTGAGGTATGGAGAGTAGTTTGGCATTAGAGGAACTGTATGGGTTGGGTTTATAGTTTAGGAGATCAGCAAGGTCAGGTAGGAAGGAGAGAGCTGATTGAGTGCCTTAAAGCTAGTGCTAAGGAGTTTCTGTTTGATACAGAGGAAAACTTTGGAGATTTTTGAGAAGTAGGGAGAGATGGACTGAACGTTTTTTCAGAAAAATAATCTGGGCAGCAGAATGAAGTAGGGTCTGGAGAGAGAAGAGACAAGAAGCAGGGAGGTCAGCAAATCATCTGCAAAGAGCTCATAGTTGAAGCCTTGGCAGACAGTGAGTTCTCCAGGGGAAGGGGGTGTAGATGAATAATGGAAGGCAATCCAGAACTGAACCTCGAGGCACTCCCAAAGTTAGGAGGTGGAAGGCAGAGGAGGAGCCAGCAGAAGAGTTGGAAAAGAATCAGCCACAGAGGAGAGAAACCAAGTGAGGAGAGTGACAGTGAAGCCAAAGTTAGATAATGTTTTCAGGAGGAGGTGATAATCCACAGTTTCTAAGGCAGCTTAGAGGTCAAGCAGAATTAGGATGGAGTAGAAGCTATTGGCCCCTCTCAGAGTTGCACCTGGGGAGTTTCCAGTACTCTACCAGTCTCGACTATGGGAGGGAGAGTCAAGCAGAGGCCTACCCATTCATTACTAGCTTGGGCAGTGGCTAGCAAGTGGAACACAATCTGCTACAAGTCAAAACTCACCCATGCTGGGCAGCAGCGGCATAGGAGAGAATCGAGGGTGCAGACTTGAGTTTACTGTGTGGAAGGCAGCAATGGTAAGCCACTTAGATATTATTACCAAGAAAACTATATGGATACACTACCAGAATGATTGCAGATGGAAGGCAGGGCAGCCTGGGAGAGATGTGTCCTTGGTGTCGCTATAGGTTGGAAATGACTGGACGGCATAAGACAAGAGGCCATTGGATTTGGCAAGAAAGAGATCATTGGTGATGTTAGAGGGATATTTCTGTGGAGTAGATTGTGGTTGGTTGAGGAGAGAATTGAGGAGAGGAAGTGGAGGTAGTGATTATAGACAGCTCATTTGAAAACTTTAGAGAGGAATGGTAGCAGGGAGATGGGGTGCTAACTGAAGGGTGCTGTGGGATCAAGGGGGAATAGGATAGAAGATACATGGGCATGTTTGAAGGCTTTGAGGAAGATAGTGTTTAGGGAGGGGAGAAGGGAGGAGATGATTGCTTTGGTAGTAACATATTATTTCAGCCTCACCCATAAACACTAACTTCTGACTCATTTAATCTAGCCTTACAGAGAGGGTCAGAACTATCTTTGGGTCTGCCGAAACGTTCCTTGGTATATAAAACACAGGCTTGCCTTTCCCACATTTATATGTGCCACTTCCTTTCCTTGTTAGCCACAGTATTTCCTCCATATTTTTGTCTGCTTGCAAATATGCTCAGAGTTCTCCTTCAGACCCTTATTTGCATGAAAATCTAATAAAAAAGGTGATTTGGTGCCTATTTAAATTTACGATTGTTGTGAGGTTTCCTTTAGACTCTAAACCTGTGCTAATTTTCTTGTCCCTCAAATCTCACATGACATTATGTTAAGTGAAGTTTTCCCTGATGAATCATTTATCTCCCCACCTCTTTCCCCTGCTTCTGTGTCACCTATCCAATTGAGTCCTCCATTCTAGAACACTTAGGTACTCGTCCTCTTTCTCCACAATCCTTATGTACACATCTTTTATGCAATTGCTGTCCCCTACCATTTTACTATCCACCTTCCGCATTAAATTGTAAACTTCTTGAGGTCAGGAAACCTACTTACTAACTCTGTGGACCCTCCCAAACAGTACACAGGCCTGCGTGAACTAAGAGCTCAATAAATACTGTTGATGGATTGATTCAAGTGACACGGGATCTGCAGAGACCACTTTGTCTTTGACAATTCCTATTGACTTGAGCACTGGAGGCCTCCTTAAATCTTTTAGAAAATGCCTTGGGTCCTTTAATTATTTTTCACAGGTCAATGCTGCTCTCAGTCCCCCACCCAGGAAATTCTGAGGAGTTTGCTGAGCCAGTTGTTTGAAAGTACTTGGTGAAGAATATGTCCCTTGCAGATCTATTCCTTCCTCTCAAACCAAATGAATTAGCTTTAACTTGCCTTATTTCCCCAAATAATATCTGAAATGAAAGGACTTCGATCCCTGCCTATCTGATGTACATACACTACTTTAGAAGCAGTGTGGCTTAGTGGCAAGCACATGGGCATGAGAGTCAGAGGTCGTGGGTTCTAATCCCAGCTCCGCCACTTGTCAGCTGTGTGACTTTGGGCAAGTCGCTTAACTTCTCTGTGCCTCAGTTACCTCATCTATAAAATGGGGATTAAGACTGTGAGCCCCACATGGGACAACCTGATAACCTTATATCTATCCCAGCACTTAGAACAGTGCTTGGCACATAGTAAGCACTTAAATACCAACATTATTATAAGTAATGCTCAGAAGATATGGACTGAAACAACACACATTTTGCTGTTGTAGCAGGAAGGGGAAAGCATCAGCTTTTCAGATAGTGCTTTGCAAGCCCAAGGTGCAAATTAACAGATTAACAGTGTGTTGAGGAAATGAAGCCTGCTGGGAGCTTTGAATTGTGCTCTGGGGGATGCCAGAAGATGCTAACCTAAAGTATAACTTGAGTTGCGAGGGCATATATCAAGGCAGAAGTAAATGCCCAAGGACAGAAGAAATATTTACCTGCCCAAGTAATGGGAACAATGGGCTTTAGCAATATGCTGCCAGAGATATTGAGAGACTCCCTTAAGAAAAGTCAGAATAGAAGCTGAACAAAGCCAGAAAAACACTGGCAATCTGGTGTGGGCTAATACTTTCTGTGTGTCAGCAAGGAGTCTGATCATTTGAGACACTAATTATTGGTGCTGATCTTGGAACCAAAACACGCTGCTTTTGGACTGCCCCCACACTGCTGTCTACATTCTGTCTTCTTGAGGTTTGGTTGCTGGGGGGAATTGGTTCCCTAAACCAGACTGAGTCACCTGTGATTCACTTCCTTGAAGTAGGTGGGTGACCTTCGTGACGGTAAGCCACTTAAGAGGAAATTCAAGGAAGTGTTTTCATTTGACTGTGAGCCCACTGTTGGGTAGGGACTGTCTCTATATGTTGCCAATTTGTACTTCCCAAGCGCTTAGTACAGTGCTCTGCACATAGTAAGCGCTCAATAAATACGATTGATAATGATGATGATGATTTGTCTCTTTAACTGAGGTAGCTCTGTCCAAGGATTTAGTCTTGAACTGAGAATTGGGTTATACATTCTTATGGGGTTTTGCTAAACTGATGAGGAAAATAAGCAAGTTCTTTATCACTTTGTATCTTAATGAAAACAGTTGGGAAAAACAGACTTTCCCTGCTGGGCTGTGAACCCAAATACAACAGCTGGGTAGGAGTGTGAAAACCAAGCCTGAAAAGAACTATTAATAGAAAAATGAGTTGGATCAGTCTAGTTCGATTTTATTCTTCATTCCTCCTCCCCACACCCCCCTCATCCTACCACCCCTCTCTTTTACCTTGAGTGAAGTGCAGAAAGTAAAACCAGCGCAACTCCAAAGGTCAGTGAAATATTTATTGTTCTCATAAGTTCAATAAACCAGTGTGATGGCAGAAATGCAGGTAAGTACAATTTTATTTGATTTGTCTGATGGTACTCTTAAAAAGCCACAGTTAACCATTGGGATGTTTAAACTGTATCTTTTAATTAAAGTTTACATACATGGTTATTTCACTCAATCATTCCTAGCAGGATTCTCTCATGTGTATGCGTTTGGTCATTCGATCTTCTAAAACCCTGTTCAAGGGACCCACCTGCTTCCCCACAGGGCAGAGTGGGAATCCCTACAGGCTAGAAGAAACATGGTTCCACCATCAACAGTGGTGCATCACCGAAGTCCACTTGGAAGTTTTTTTTCTCTATCGTGAAAATGAGCTAAACCTTATTGTTTAGTTGGTTTTCGTATTGGAAAGATATTTGCAGAAGTACTGAATGTTACTGTAATCTTCTTGCTGCTCACAGTGCTCTTGGAGAGAATGTGATTGTCCTATAATTTCAATGGCATGATCTGACCCATATAATAATTATAGGTATCAACTGTGCCATGGACTGATCTTGGTACCAAAACACACTGTTTTCAGACCTCCCCTGTGTTACGGTATGCATTTGGTCTCCTCTAGTCCATCAGTCAGTCAATATGTGTGCTGAGCACTCTACCAAGCACTTGGGAGAGTACAATATAACAGACACATTCCCTGCCCACAATGAGCTTACAGTCCAGAGGGTTTTAGGGTTGGGCTGAAATCAGTTCCCTAAGCCACAGAGTCACCTGTGATTCACCTTCCTCAAGCAGGGACAGTTCCCTCACAAGGGCTCATGATCTCAGAGGAACAGGTGAACCAGAATTTTATCTTGTTTTAACAGAGGAGGAAACTAAGGCACAGAACAATTCAGTGCCTTGCCCAAGGTCACACGGCAGTTGGTAAGTGGTGGAGCCAGGGTAAGAACCCAGGAACTGTGACTTCCCATCTGGTGCTCTTTTCACCAGAATGTGGTACCACCCATATTCTTGAGAGGCTGAAATAATGGAGGCCCAAAGTCAAGTGTTCATTAGATAGAATTTGGAAATGGAAACAATTGAGGCCAATGGGCTTCTTTCCTTCCATTAATACAATCTGAGGTAGAGGAAGAACGATAGGAGGGCTACAGGTCTAAAATGTCTGACTGGCTATATTTTTAGTCGTTTCTCATTCTTTTCACTGGTCTCTTGAACACATACTCACCGCAGGAAAATTGTCGATGTCAACCAATCCCAGATCGTTTTACTGCTTTCTGAGATACTTTAGAGTCCTTCTGTGTCTCTCACTTCACCAGAGTACAAAATCAGCTCCTGGGAGAATTCTGTAGATGGCTTTGCTCACAGGTACAATCTGTCTTGTGTGATTGAGCACAAAATTTGTTTCATCTTCTCTTTAGCTCTAATGAATAGTACACCACAGAGCATCTTATAAGGGAAGAGAAGGATCCCTATGACCTTTCCATCTGTCCAGTTGCTGGGCATCAGATGGTAGTGAGAGCCCATGTGTTCCTTTCTCCAGATCTAAAAATTCGGTCTAATGCCACTTAATGATTAATGCCACCTAAGAGTTTGAAATACTCTCAGGCTGAGCCTATCCATAATTCTTAATGGGCTGAATTTTGTGTCTGATTGGCCTTGAATTGTAATGGGGTATATTTGTAGTGTCATAGTTTTCTTAGATGTTCCTTTATTCTCTTGTAAGATTGATTCTACAACCTGAGTGGTTCAAGATATTCTTAGAAACACAGAAGACCTTGAAGTAGCCACTTTGCTAGGAATCCCCAGATTTCTAAGTGAAGTTCTTTCATGTAGTCTAGTGTTGCCTGAGGTTTCAAAATGTAGAGGATCTTGACCAGCCCTTTTAATGTTCCATTTTTAAAAGTTCACTGGCATTCCTACAAGCTCTTGACCTGGAGGAAGCATTAGAATCATAGGGCATGGAGGGATTTCCCCAGGTTATCTAATCCAAGAAGCCCATTCCACCACAGATTGCTCTGTGTCCTCTTCTTAGTGAATGAGATTATCCTGAATGGCATACCCCAGGCCATTAGATTCTAGGAGCACATAATCACAGAATAAGGTCAGATTGAAGACATATTGGGTTGTGTCTAGAAATTGATGAGTGGCAGCGTGGTACCCCAGACTGTTTTAGTGGCATGTGCTAAAGTCAGTCTCCTAGAGAGCAGATAGTTTAGGTTTGAACCAGTAATATAGGTATTCTGGCCAACCTCCTAAATTTTCCTCATTTCATCACCATCAGTGGTATTTATTGAACACATACTAAGTGCAGATCACTGTACCACGTACTTGGGAGAGCACATACAACAGAGTTGGTAGACATATTTATTCCCTGCCCACAGCAAGCTTACAGTCTAGAGGGGGAGACAGACATTAATACAAAGAAAATGGCTACACTGAGACCAGAAGGTGGAAGTAGGGTCTCCCTGCTTTGATACAAAATTATTTTTTTCTGTCAGAGAGAACTGCTTATCCACCAAAGCTAAGGAAGGGAAGCAGTGCTGCAGCAGCAGTTTTTTAGATCCAAGACAGCAATAAAAGTTTCAGCAGCGTTGTGGTTAAAACTGCACTAATGCAGAAACATCCTTACTATGTCTCCCAGTTTATGTTAATCATTCTGCTTCTTATCTTGTCCCAACTCATAAAAATTAAGTAATGTGCAAAAATTGCCTCAGGAACAGCTGCCACCTTATAGGAAATAATATAAATAGATTGTGTTTTCAACGGTTCTGCTTCTATAGCCAATAGTTTCCACATTCCTCCTTCCCTTCTTCTTTATTTCGGAGACATTTGCATGCAAGGTAAAAAATAAAAAGGCCACTTGTTTCTTCTGGTTCCATCTGCTCTTTCAGCATTTTACTTGTCTGGGGTTATCCCCTTCTGCCAATGATATCATAATCATCTGCTGTAGAGGTGATGGTGATGTCAACGCAGCCTGAACCCATGTGGAGAATTAGTCATCAAAACTAATGAATCTCAGGCCCTGTCAAGCTCAAATGCCATAAGCTAAACATGTCCAAGCTTGGGGTGGTGGAGAAAAAGGATAAGGAATAGAATAATTGTTAATATGTTCCCTGAATCATCTGTGTTTCTTTGCTTTATTGCACCTTTTACTCTATTTTCCTGGCTTTGAGTAACTTCACGTCTTCATTCTTGGGAGAATTGATTAGGCTCTTTCCATGAAACTCAAGTTTGTTGATTGTATATACAGAGGAAAAATCTTCATGAAAACTCTTTGGAGTTGGGTTTCAAATCACCCCATAGCATTTTTGAGCAACTAATGAACACAGAGCTGTGAATTGAGGGCTTGGGAAAGAGTGGCAAAATAATTTTAAAAATAACACAAAACTGTTCCCGGCCCTCAAGGAGCTTACAGCCTAATCAGAAAGGTTTAAAAACCAGAGCCTCAGTATGAATACTGGAGTAGTTCTCGTATGTCATCCATTTTGAGCATCTTAGCTTTCAAGTGAAAAATACCTTCCTTTTCAAATTGCAATAATAGGCATTTCTGGTCCATCCAGGGCAGGATCAAACTTCCAGCAGCCTGCACTGAAAGAAAATAAAATGTCCTTTGTCTCAGAAAAAGCTGGAGGAGATTGCTTTCCCCCTGGCCCTCTGGGGAGAATTGATTTATTGGCCCTAGCATAAACTCTGGTTACTCAAATCCCAATGTATCATAACTTGGACTGTGGTAGGCTATTTTCTACCTCTTTCTGATGCCTAAGGATTAGGCATTTCTTCTGCAGACTGCATTTATTTTTGTTCTAAAAATACTTCTGTATTCCATCTAATATTTTTTTCATCTGATAATGATAGATGAATTAAATAAGGATGTGTGTTGCAGATGGAAGCATATTCCTATTTGTTTTCTGGGGAGGAGGGGAGGCCTGATTCTTGGCTCTTTCAGTTCAATTTCCTACCTTGCTTGTTACCTGTTGGTCTTTGTTCCATCCCTCATCATCTGAAACTTGTGATTCTTTCAAGTCAGTGGCTTCCTGCCATCATCTGCCTTCTTCACAAGCACACCATTTTTCAGTCTAGCACTTCTCCAAGCCCAGGGACCCCAGCCAGAGCCTCTTTTTTCCTTCCCTCCTGGACTCCTCTCTCTCCCTGGCCTCCTCCCATGGGACTAAGGGCTGACTCTTTCCCCAGTTCCCATCCTCCTATTTTCCCATTCTGGGATTCTGCAGTTCTTCCTGAACCTGTGCTTCTACCACATCCATAGAGTCCTGCTTTCCTACCCTCTTTGAGGCCCTACTTATTCCAGAGATCCAAGGCTTAGGTGTGTGTGAAAACCAGGAATCACTTAACTGACTGGATTTTGTTTGGAAAAATTACAGTACAAGTTATTTATGTGCTCTGCGAGATCCTAAAAAAGCACCACCACCCCTGCCCCCACCATCCTTCCCCATGCTGAATAGCTCAGCTGTTCTGGTCCTAATTGTTTTTATATCTTTCCACCAATAATCACCACTCATGAGTCTTCCTGGTTCCTCCATCTGATCTAAAAGGAAGGATTAAACCTATTTCAGCTAATGCAGCAGTTGCCTTCTCTTGCTTTATGCCAGGACTAGAAATGAAGTTTTTGTCAGTGAGGCAGTTACACCAACCCATTGCCTTTATTTACTTTTTCTCTGATGTCTAGTCCCCAAAAGCACCATTATAGCAGATCAGTGCACATTCAGCGTTGTCTGAAATAATCTGGGCTCGACAGTCTTGTTGTGGAATTTTCTTTCACCACCCACCCATTGCCAACCCATTCACCATTTCAGTTTTAGTTTGTTGGCAGGAACAATATGGGTGTGGGTGTGTGAGCGGCTGGAACCTCTTAACAATGGGAGTATTAAGTGCAAAAGTCACCCACTCTGCTACCAAACCATCTGGCTCTTCTGCCAATGCATTTAAATCTTGCCTTTATCACTCTCTATCAGTTCACTTCCCCTCATCCTTCCCTGGCTCCATAATCTTCTCCAAACCTCATATGTGTGTGCCTTGTTTGCGTGACCTGTTCTGAATAGACCAGACGTACAACTCTGCCACTCTGAGTTACATCTGATCTGTAGCATTCCATCTATTGGCCGTTTGCCATCAAGTTCTCTGTGGCTCTAAATATTCCTTCACAGGTGAAGTGCTGACATTATGAAATTTACAAAATGAATACCTTTTTAAAAAAATAGTACTTAAATGCTTGTGTGTCGAGCACTGTTCTAAGATCTGGAGTATATACAAGTTTATCAGGTTGGACAGAGTCCTTGTACCACATGTGGCCCAGAGTCTAAGTTACAGGGAGGGAAATTTAATCCTCATTTTACAGATGAGGTAACTGAGGCTCAGAGAAGTAAAGTGACTTGCCCAAGGTCACTCAGCAAGCAATCAACAGAACCAGGATTAGAACCCAGGTCCTCTGACTCCCAGGCCCATACTTTTTCCACTAGGCCAAGCTCATGGGCACAGAACATGTCTATCAATGCTGGTATATTGTCCTCTCCCAATCACTTAATACAGTACTCTGCATATAGTATGCGCTCAATAAATACAATTGATTGATTGTTAAAATGAATGTTAGCTCAATCAATGATTATTTTGTATCTACTCCAGTGCTTAGTACAGTGTCTGGCGCATAGTAAGTGCTTAACAAATAGCATTAAAAATGGTTATTTCACTGAGATTTTCACAATAGGCTGTACTTTATGGCTTTTCACCTGTTCTTGAATCTCATGTGACTTTACTAATACACTTGGAGAAGGTCTACACCTCAGGTTCAAAATAATGCATTTGGATGAGCTTCATCTTAACCAGTTATTGAGATAATCAGACTGTTTCCATCTTGCAAGTTCCTTTGCTAAGGTTGGGGATAGTTTTGGAAAAGAGAATTAAGTGGGGTAGGCACAGAGCCAAACACATTCTCTTCAGAATCACTGTGAACAGAGTCATTCTTTAAAATGAATCTGTATGCTATTTTCGGTGGATCACCGGCCAACCCCCAATTTTTCACAGTTGAAGGGAACTTGGGGGTGATTTCAGCACTTGGCGAGATTGCTCTGGTTTTCGAAGCACCCTTCTGATTTCACTGTGGGTTTGCTGAGACCAAATCAGCTTGGAATGCAGTTATGAGGGAGAGGCAAGTGATCTGAATAGACTTGGGAAGTATCAGAAGAATTTGTTGATTTCCACTTCGAAAAAGTTGATTAAAGCAAGAATTTTGTGTCCTCACCCCCACCCCCCCCACCACAATAAATCATCTTTGAATCTCTGAGAGACGCTGTGCAGGGATGCAACTGATCGTAAGGAAGCAAAACGTTGCTCCCTGTAGCTGGGTCTGCTGAAGAAGGAAATGATGGTGGAAATATCTATAGCATTTGGTTTCCCTCATTTGAGACCAGTTCCTTCTCACCTTTAGTCTTGTATTGCATTCCATGGTGGTTTGGGCCATTCTCTTGTTGAGACGGTTGTCTGGGAGCCAGATCCTAACTTTCATACTTGCCACCATCCTCAGGCAAAGGACCCGAGACCCTTTATGCTGGACAGAAACTCAATGACAACGAGTGGCACACTGTTCGGGTGGTGCGGAGAGGGAAGAGCCTGAAGCTGACCGTGGATGACGATGTGGCTGAGGGTGAGTGTGATGCAATTTTTCTTTTTTTTTTCCCCTCACCCAATACTACTTCTGGAGTTTGGTCTCTGTTCCTTGGCCATTGTCTAGGTTTCTGATACAAACTTCGAATCCCTCTTTTCCCACATGTAGCTGTTGTCATAGAGAGTGTAACTGTTAGATAAGATCACTTCGGAATGCAAAAAGTGGAGATTTGGGCCGGGAGTAGTAGTAGTATTTATTGAGTATCAATTTGGTGCAGTGCACCGTACTGGGCTCCGGGCACATTCAAAATAACCAAATGACAACATGGTTTAGTCAAAAGAGGAAAGAGCTGGGAGTCAGAGGACCTGAGTTCTTCTCCCCTCTGGGTTCTACACTTGTCTTCTTTGTGGCCTTGGCCAAACTACTTCTCCATTATGTCAGTTACCTCACCTGTAAAATGGTAATTAAATCCTACTCCCTCCTACCTAGACTGTGAGCCCCATGTGGGGTGGAGCCCGTGTCCAACCCAATTGACTTGTATGCATGGCCTCATGGATAGAACACAGGCCTGGGACCCAGAAGGTCATTGGTTCTAATCCTGGTTCTGCCACTTGTCTGCTGTGTGACCTTGGCAAGTCACTTTACTTCTCTGGGCCTCAGTTACCTCATCAGTAAAATGGGGATTGAGACAGTGAGCTCCATGAGGGACAGGGACTGTGTCCAACCCAACTGGCTTGTATCTACCTCAGAGCTTAGCACAGTGCCTGGAACATATTAAGTGCTTAACAAATACCGCAATTATCATTATTATTATCATCATCTACCCCATTTCCCACACCTAGCTGTGGTTGCAGAAATAGTAACTTGGCACATAATAAGCGCTTAAAATGTACCATTAGAGAAAAGAAGTTTGCATTCTAATGGGGAAGGCAAAGCATAAAAATATTTATAACATTTCCCAAACAAATATATTTTTTAAATGATAGAGATAGCTGAAGGAATAATCTGTGGACTCAGGTTGCTGGGAAATGAATTGGGGAAAGTTTGTTGAAGGAGGTGGGATTCTAGGGGGGGATTTAAATGAGTGTGGGGCTGTGGCCTGACTGATGTTGGGAGAGAGGGAGTTCCAAGCTGACGAGAGTGGGTTACAGCATGTGACAGGGAAAACAGGGAATTGTTGTTCACCAAACCACAACACCAGATGGAGGAGGCACTTGCTGAAGATGGAGGCGTTTGAAATTTATTTATAATTTATTATTTCAAAAAGTTGTTCAAGCTGAAAATAACACAAAGTTCAAGGACAACTGATTTCTGGATGAGTGATCCTTAATGCGTCACTTGAAGGAAGCTGTGGATATAGAGGGAATCAAAGGGAATGTGAAGTTTAGAACTGCTAGATTTGTATTTATTATTATGGAATTTGTTATGCGCATGCTACATGTCAAACACTATTCTAAGCACTGGGGAAGATACAAGTAAATAAGATTGGATACAGTCCCTGTCCCACATGGGGCTCACAGTAAGAGGTTACAACTGTGCATGTTAAAAGGTATGGCCATATCCATGAGGATGGATGTTAGGGAAGGTAGCTATTGTAGTTTTTCCAAATATTTTGGTGCCATTGTCAGAATAGAATATTTACCTGGGTGGACCTTTGGTGAGTCTCAGGGTGGCATAGCTAAAATTAGTTTTGGATGTGTGATTGTACGTATGGAAACAAGAATGTCACGTGCAGGGGAAATTCTATGTCAGTGAGAGAGACTGGGCAATGTGACCTTTACCCCAAACCCTTCTCCAGCACTGCAGGGGTGGGGAGGGTCACTGGCCTAGGGGCTCAGGCTGTCCTGGGACTACCTAATAAGTCCTACCCTGGGCTAACAACCTCCTGGGGGGCCAGGTTGCTTGATTTCTTGCCTTGGACTCCTGGGACAATTCTGGTGGGGTAAGGGCATCTCAGAGGCATTTGGGTGAAACAGTTCTCTCTTGGTCCCTCTTCTTAACAGCCCATTAAGAAACCACAAATTGGAAGTCATTCTGGCCTCTCCCCTCCCTTCAGAACTAATTTACCCACAGTAGATTACCCAGGACACTTCCTAGAGTGGCCCAATCCCCTGAGTGGGCCCTGCGGTCCCCTGTAAATTAGGGGTTCAAAATAATCTCAACGCTTAGCCCACAGTGCACAATGATGGTTCCTTGGCACATAGTAAGTGCATATCAAATGCCGTCATTATCGTTATTATCACTATTATTATTATTATTAGGTTATTCCAAGTTGCCTCATTCCTTTCCATTAATTCCTTCCCTGCAGAGTTGTACTGGTGGCCACAGGGTGGCAGACGCACCTCGTCTCTCCCTCTAAAAGGAAGACAGGAGTACTGACTAATTTGAACATCTGTACTCTGTAAACCATTCTCGTAAATAGGAAACCGCAGACTCTTATACCGACATTAATGTTCTGCGTATTCCCCACCTCAATAGTCTTTCCAGAAACAGTGAAATAAAGGTAATTTTTAATTAGGCTTTCAGTTAGGCCTAATAATTAAAAATCCGTGCCAAACCACGCAATGCCCATGTCAGAGAGTAATTGGGTGTTTGAAGTTAATAAAGCTCTTTCATCTGTAGCCTACTCAGGGCTTACCCCCTACTGGGCTGCTGATGGGAGAAGCCAAGCGAGAACAAAAATAAGGTCTGAAGGAGAAAAGAGCCATTTTGTTGGGAATTGTTCTCAATTTTTTTTTTATATGTTAAGGTTTTAGAGCATGTTGTAATTACAGTCCACTTTCATAAAGTTAAGCAATGAAAACAATGCCAAAATCCCAATAATATTAAAGAGTGGTGGGTTTTCACTAATCCCTGGTTGGAGCCAGGATTCTGCTCTCCCAGGACCTTTTGGCAAGATTTCATAAATAATGTCCGGGATACCAGAGGGAGCCCCTATTCCCACAAAGATGTGGTGGATTGCTTCAGTGCTTTACCCAGCATCAAAGGAAATTAATCATAATAGGAACGCTGCTTTTAAAAGTGATTCACTCACTCTTAGGCTTTCAATATAAGCTGATTTATAAATTCAAGACTCAAGTTAGGGGATGCCTCTTGTGGACAATGGCTTTTTGGAGGGTTTGGAGTCAGGGAATATTTGTGGTTTGGCAAAGCTGATCAAGGAAGGTTTGCAGACAGACGGGAAGGCAGGGACAAGAGTCATTTGTGAGACTCCAAGCAGCCCCTGCTCCTGTCTGGGAAGGACTCGAGTGGCAACATTCCTTGGGTGTCTGCTTCCAAACTCCTAACCAATCTTAGATTCTGAGACCTTTGGGAGTCAGGGGTTGTCTCTATATCTCACCCATGTATTTCTTTCCCAGAGCTCCCAGCAGGCTTCTGGAAACACCATCTAACCATGATTTCACTGATACTGCCCTCCTTTGGCTTTTCTTCTACCTCTAGAGCTGCTCCTTTTTGGTATCTTTCACCAGATTTTCCTCTGCCTCTCGCTCTCAGGGGACCCTCGAGGCTTAGTTCTGGGTCCCCTGCTGTTCTCCATTTATACCCACTGCCTTGAGAACTCATCCACTCCCACTGCTTCAATTGCCATCTCTATGTAGACTCCCAAATCTACCTCTCTCCTTCCCTTCAGTTTTGGATGTCCTCTTCCCTTCAGCACATCTCCACTTGGATGCCAAAACCCCAAATTTAATATGTCCAAAAAAGAACTCTTCATCTTCTTCACTCAAACTGTCTTCTCCTCCAGACTTTCCCATCACTTTCCCTGTCCCGCTGGCCTGGAACTTTGGCATAATTCTTGACTCATATCCCTTCAATCTAGATATTCAGTTACACAGAATCCTGTCAGTTATATTGTTAGAGGAGCAAAGAATGTGGGCTTCATTGTAGTGGGAGTTGAGCTAGGTTTAGTAGGAGGAAGAGAGCTGTTGGAGTATTTTATAGATGATGGTAAGGAGTTTCCATTTGAAACAGAGTGCATGGGCAACTTTTGGAGGTATTTGAGAACTGGGGAGAAATACACAGAATGATTTTAATCTAAGCAGCAGATAATATAGACAGGATGGGGAAGAGAAGTACAGTGCCTGGCACACAGTAAGCACTTAACCAGTACCATCATTATTGTTATTGTTGAAGGCAGGGATGTGAGCAAGGAGGTTGATGGAGTCGTCGAGGTTCAATTAAGTATATTTTTCCAACAGGGTAGCAGCTTGGATAGGAACGGTTGGAATTTAGAGATGTTGTGAAATTAGAACTAGCAGTATTTGGAGACAGACTGAATATGCGGGTACAGTGACAGGAGATGAATCAATCAATCAATCATATTTATTGAGCACTTACTGTGTGCAGAGCACTGTACTAAGCACTTGGGAAGTACAAGTTGGCAACATATAGAGACGGTCCCTACCCAACAGTGGGCTCACAGTCTAGAAGGGGGAGACAGAGAACAAAACAAAACATATTAACAAAATAAAATAAATAGAATAGCTATGTACAAGTAAAATAAATAGAGTAATAAATACGTACAAACATATATACAGGTGCTGTGGGGAAGGGAAGGAGGTAAGGTGGGGGGAATGGAGAGGGGGAGGAGGGGGAGAGGAAGGAGGGGGCTCAGTCTGGGAAGGCCTCCTGGAGGAGGTGAGCTCTCAGTAGGGCCTTGAAGGGAGGAAGAGAGCTACGTTGGCGGATGTGGGGTGGGAGGGCATTCCAGGCCAGGGAGATGACGTGGACCAGGGGTTGACGGCGGGACAGGTGAGAATGAGGCACGGTGAGGAGATTAGCGGCAGAGGAGCGGAGAATCAAGAGATGGGCTTGTGAGATGGATGGTGATATTGTCCCCAGTGATGGAAAAGCCATGAGGAAGGCAGGGTTTGGGTGGGAAGACGAGTAATTTTGTTCTGGACATAATAAGTTTAAGGTGTCAGCGGGGTATTCAAGTAGAAGTGGGAAGCAGCGTGGCTCAATGGAAAGAGCCCAGGCTTTGGAGTCAGAGGTCATAGGTTCAAATCCCAGCTCCGCCACTTGTCAGCTGGGTGACTTTGGGCAAGTCACTCTGCTTCTCTGGGCCTCAGTTACCTCATATGTAAAATGGGGATTAAGTTTGTGAGCCCCCCGTGGGACAACCTGATCACCTTGTAACCTCCCCAGTGCTTAGAACAGTGCTTTGCACATAGTAAGCGCTTAATAAATGTCATTATTATTATTATTATTATTAAGTGTCCTGAGGACCGTAGGAAATGTGAAACAGCAAAGGAGGAAAGAAGTTGGATTTGGAGTTGTAGACTTGAAAGTCATTCTTGGCAATTATGTACATATCCTTCTACCCTGTGGGGTCCACCATTACCCACACCTGCAATTTATTTTAACGTCTGTCTCCCCTGCTACATGAACTGTATTGTGTCTACCTCCTGAATTGCACTCTCCCAGAAATAATAATTGTGATATTTGTAAACCACTTACTATATGCCAAACACTGTACTAAGTGCTGGGGTACATACAAGATAGTCACACCAGATGCCATTTGTGACCCACATAGGGCTCACAGTCTAAGAACAAGGGAGAACAGGTATTGAATCTCCATTTTACAGATGAGGAAACTGAGGCACAGAGAAGTTGCATCACTTGCCCAAGGTCACACAGCAGACAGGGGACTGTGCTCTCTCCATTAGGCCATGCTGATTCTCAAGCACTTAGTACAGCCCTCTACATGCAGTAAGTGCTCAGTAAGTACCCCTGATTAATCGCTTTGTGCACATTACTCATAGTAGTAGCAGCAGCTTTTACTCAGCACCCACTTGGTGTGGTGCACTGTACTAAATGCTTGGGAAGTACCTCATCTGTAAAATGGGGATTAATATTATGAGCCCTTTGTAGGACATGGACTGTGTCCAATCTGATTAGCTTGTGTCTACCTCAGCACTTAGTACACATTAGTAAACGGTTGACAAATACCATTTTAAAATAAGAGTAAGTACAAAGTAACAAATTGATTTGTTCCTTGTCCACAAGGTGCTAAATTAATACTATTATTACTACTACTGAAAAAGTGAATCCTGTTTTTCACACCTTTCACCCTGTTTTGGCTCTCATCATTTTAGACCTCCCCAATCTCCCCATTTGTCCCCTTCATGAATAGTCTCTCCAAATTTAAAGCTTTTCTTACTCATTATTTATGTCTCCTCAACCTCAACATCCAGAAGTCATCCTCATCTCTCTCTTTGTGTAGAGCAAGATTAATTTTGTCTTTTATTACCATATCTCACTAGTTCAAATCCATCATGCCTCTTATAGGAGATGTGGATTTTTAGAGAGATTTGGAGGTGGGGAGAATGTTGACCTGTCAGATGTGAAGAGGGAGGGAGTTCCAGGCCCATGGGAGAATGTAGATATGGGTTCAGCAGCTATACAGATGAGATTGAGGTTCAGAAAGTAGGTTTGGGTTAGAAGAGAGGAATGTGTGTAATTTGGGTTGTAGTAGATTGGTGAGGGAGGAGGGAGTGGGTAGATTGAGTGCCTTAAAGCTCTTGGAAAGGAATTTCTGTTTGATACAGAGGTGGATGGGCAACTACTGGAGGTTTCTAAGGAGTGGGGGCATATGGGTTGAATGGTTTTTCAGAAAAATGATCAGGGCAGTAGAGTAGGGATTAGAGGAGCTAGAAACAGGAGTCAGGGTGGTCAGTGAGGAGGTTGATGCAGTACAGAAGGTGGGAAATGATGGGTGCTTGGATGGAGAGGAAAAGGCAGATTTTAGCTGTGTTGTGAAGGTATAACAGAATATTATACAGAACACAACAGAATATTGTGATAGATTGAATGTGTGGATTGAATGAGAGATTATTTGAGGTTGATGCCAAGGTTACAGGCTTGTGAGACAGGGAGAAGGTGATGCTGTCTACAGTGATAAGAATGTTTTGGGGAGCACAGTATTTGGATGGGAAGATGAGTTTTGGACATGCTAAGTTGGAGGTGTCAGCAGTTCCTCCAAGTTGAGATGTCCTGAAGACAGGAGGAAATGTGAGACTGCAAAAAGAATGTTTGTGGCTCTGCCAATCCTTCTAAAAAAAACCATCACAGAAATGTAATTGGTCTTGTCTTTGTTTATTAGTACCATTCATTGAGCTCTTCTCCCCATTCCTTCTCTCTTTTCATAACTAATCCCCTTGTTGATAGCATAGGTGGTACTGCATGGCCTAGGGAAAACAACATAAACCTAGAAGGCTGAAAATCTGAGTTCTAATCCCAGCTACACAATTTGTCTTATTATGTGATCTTGGGCAAATCACTTAATTGCTCTGCACTTCAGTTTCCTCTTCTGTAAAATGGGGTTCAAAACCTGTTCTCTTTCCACCTTAGATTGTGAGCCCCATGTGGGACAGAAACTGTGTCCAACCAGATTATCCATTACCTCCCCCAGTGCTTAGTACAGTGGTTGGCACATAGTAAGGCCTTAACAAATACAATTATTAATACTAGTATAAGTCTTTCAGCAGCAAATTCATTGAATTCCCACAAGAACAAATTTCTTTACAAAGGAAACCAAAGACCATAGAAAGAAGAGGTGTAAGTATGTAATATTTGTGTCTAATCTATTTTTAAACTTGACTAATTTTTAAACCCGAGAACATTAGTGGTTGATATATGAAGGTGGGACATTTTAGAGAAGGTGAGGAAAATGGTATCAGGGAGTTGGGGGTTAATTCATTGCTCTCCATTTTCATTACACATGAGGTTACTATGGTATTTGAGTGCTTTCTATGTGCTTTCTATTTCTTGGAAGAATTTTGCCCCATAAACTTAGAAGTGATTCTTATTTTGCAGCAGTTAGGAATCCAAGCTATTTCATTCTAATTCCTTGAAAATTACCTTTGAATGAAAAGAGATTTTGCTCAACTGAAATTTCCTAAGAAATTGTATTTGTTCAAAGAATGATTGAATGAATGCTTTTTGATTGATTTATCTGTATTTGGATTTTTATCCTATTGCAACTTTTTTTTCCAAGAGATAGCTAACCATCATAAATTTCTTATTTTAGACTTCAGCCTTCCTTACTGAGCAGCAAATTACTATTCATTATCCCAAAATACCGGCCCCAGACTTGATAGATGCGCATGGAATAGGTAGGCTTGCCACAGAGATACTCTGGTTTGGCTTTGGTTTGGCAAAACAGTGGCCTAGTCAAATTTGAGTTTGGGGCTGCATTTTCTAGAGTGGGCTATCTCAATGTGAAAACCAGTTTACTGCAGTGGATCAGTGCTTCTCTGGAATTTAGAAGTCTTGGTCTAGAAATCCTATTTATCAGTTTGCTCCTGGAGGAAGAACTAAATAGATTTCTACTGAATTTTTGTGATCAGGTGTGCTTTTCCCTATACAAAGGGTGGCTAAGGGTTTGAGGGGCAGATCTTTAGTGTGTGAGTCCTGAGTTACCTTGGATATCTATTGCAGCTTCCTAATGCATCAATCAATCAGTGATATTTATTGAGCTTTCTGTTTTCATGCTTTTCTGACTTTCTGCTGTGGGGTATGTAATGAAAGGACTCTGAAAGTAGGGTGTTGGATAAGCAAAGATAATAATTTAGGTGGTAGTATTGAATCCATAATCCCTAGGAGAGCTGCCTCTACTGTACACAGTGCCGAGATTCTGGGTCTGACTGGCGACTGGTTTTGGTAAGTAGTCACTTCCCTTTCTAGTTTTCACCCACGGGCATAAATTAAGCTGGGTTCAGGCAGTCCTTGGAACACAACACCATCATTTCTGAGAAGTCAAAGTGTAGAAAGCTGGAACCAGCAACAGCAGTGTTGTAAATGGGGGACTGATTCCTGACTCAAGGTCAGATACTCTATTTTTACCAAAATTACTCAGAATTGTGCATTCAGTGAATTATAGATGAGCAATGTAGTTGCATTAATATATTTATAATTGAGTCATAGAGGATTCACACTGGAGTAGCCAACTTTTACTTCATTGGAAGTAAAATGGATGTGTTTTATTTCCCCGTTGACTCTATTTGGTGGTCAGAGAAACCCTCTTCTTCCATTCCCTGGCTACTCCCATTCTACTCTGTCCTTCCCATACAGTACATGAAGGCTTTCATCCATCATTTTGGAATTAGTTTGCATTTCACCTCAGTTCCCATGTGCTTGTGCTGCCACAGTTAGGGCCATTTTGTAGATAAGGAACCCGAGGCACCCAAGAGATACCAAGGTCACAGAACAGCCAAGTGGCAGGACCGGATTGGAACCCAGGTCTTCCGACTCCCATGCCCACTAGGCCACACTAGAACCTAAATCTCAAGCTTGTTCTGTTCACCGCAATCCCGCATATTTTAAATTGAGAAGCAGTGTAACTTAGTGTGAAGGGCACGGGATGTGGAATTGTCAGACCTGGGTTCTAATTCGGTCTCCTCTAGTTGCCTTCTGCGTGACCTTGGGGAAGTCACTTGACTTGGCTCTGAGGTTCAGTTTCTTCGTCTGTAGAAATAAGATTGATTACCTTGCCTCCCCTTAGACTTTGAATCCCATGTGGCACAGGGACTGTTCCTTATCTGATCGTATCATATCTACTTCAGTGTTTAACACAATGCTTGACATAGAATAAGCTCTTAACAATTGTCATTACTATTATAGGTATTATGGGCTGCCACTAGATTCCAAAGGGTTCAACCTTTTCCCCTTTTCTCTGTTCCCTTTTCTTTTTGTTCCCACCAGGTACAATGGTGGGCGACCACACCCGTTTGGAGTTCCACAACATCGAGACAGGAATCATGACAGAGAAGCGTTACATCTCAGTTATCCCATCCAGCTTCATTGGCCACTTACAGAGCCTCATGTTCAATGGACTGCTCTACATCGACTTGTGCAAAAATGGCGACATTGACTACTGTGAGCTGAAGGCCCGCTTTGGCCTTCGCCACATCATTGCCGACCCTGTCACCTTCAAGACCAAGAGCAGCTACCTGAGCCTGGCCACTCTGCAGGCCTACACCTCCATGCACCTCTTCTTCCAGTTCAAGACCACCTCGGCTGATGGCTTCATCCTCTTTAACAGTGGGGATGGCAATGACTTTATCGCTGTCGAACTTGTCAAGGGGTACGTGCTTGGATAAAGGGGGGAACCACTCGGCTTTCTCCTCACCCTAAAACAGAAATTGGTAACCAAGTCCTGAATTTAGAGGGCCATCCCACTGTCAAGTGCTCCATGGACTAAAAAGTTGGAGGTGGGAGGTGGAGGGATTTTTGAGTTTAATTTTTGGCATTTCCTCTGACTCAGTTTTGGATGTTGGGGAACTTATGTATTCCTAAATAATAAATGCAAGAGGTCACAATCAGCAATTGGTCATCCCAAGGTTTTGTTTTTTTTAATGGTACCTGTTAAGCCTTCACTACTTGCCAGGCACTGCACTAAGGACTGGATAAATAGAAGCTAATTAGGTTGAACACAGTCCATGTTCGGACATATTGGAAAGGGAAAAGTGAGCACTTAGCCCAAAGGAGCCACTAACACTTTGGCCTTGTTTTCCCCTCCTCCTTCCCACTGTCTCCAGTCCTATCCTAGACTTCTAACTCAGGGAAGCTTGGTGTATCTGCATGGAATTCCACTGCTGCCTGGATACACTGGTTCAATCCATTGCCAGCTCCAGGGTCGCTATGTCACCAAACCTTTGTTTCATTAGGTTTTTAATTTCTCTGCCTCTAAATAAAGGATGGTACTTCCTGGCAGTTTTCTGTGGCTTGTCTGTGAAGTCCTTCAAAACCTTGCTCAGAACAAGTAATGAATGAATTTTGTTTTTGTAAATGCCTTTGATAAGAAAATATCCCAAGAGTTCATATCCCAATAGATGTGTCTTGAAGAGGTATCTGTGACTCCAATGATAAGGTTTGTGCATTGGAATCCCACGTGTAATCTCTGAACTGAAAATGCTGTTTTTGTGTCTTGTCCATTACAGGTACATACACTATGTATTTGACCTTGGGAATGGTCCCAATGTCATCAAGGGCAATAGTGAGCGGCCTCTGAATGACAACCAATGGCATAACGTGGTAATTACCCGGGACAATAGCAATACCCACAGCCTGAAGGTGGATACCAAGGTGGTCACTCAGGTTATCAATGGTGCCAAAAATCTGGATCTTAAAGGTAAACTGAGGGATTGTTGTTCGGCCTTGTTATTGAGTGACTGGAAGCAGAAGCTAGAAGTTGTTCTCACTTGCACAGCTAACAACAAAACAGTTCAGGATGGAAAAGCAGGGCTTTCACATGGTCCTTGTTGACCACTTCCTCTGCAGCTCTGCCTGCTTGCAACTTCAGGTCCCTCAATGCCAGAAACCAAGACTTCTCTCCCAGAGACCCTGAGAGAGCCCTAACTATCCCAGGGTCCCTTTGTTTTTTGATAACCAGAAGTGAAATTCCTGTAGCTGACAACCCTCTGCATAACTGCCTGATAAATTTCCCATTAGCTATCCTTCCTCAAGCCACTTACTTCAGAGAGTCTGAGGTAATCTTTCAGTGGATTTTGGGGGCCACACCTTTATCCCCCTCACCCCCAGATCCCTCAGTAATATTCATTGAAAACTTTTATTCTATGCAGAGCCCTAAACTAAATGCTTTGGTGAGTATTATAGAGTTTTACTAGAGGTGATTGCTCCCCTCAAACAAACAAAATAAATTACAGATAGCGAGAAGCAACACAGTTTAAAGATATGTCCAAAAAGGCTAACGGTCAGGGGTGTGAACTACTTTGATTCATAGGTGATGTTGAAGTGCCCAAGTGGCAGACGGGAAGTGAATACGAAGGGGAAATAAGAGATTAATCAGGGAAAGCCTCCTGGAGGAACTGTGATCTCTTTAGAAGGTCCCTGAAGGTGAGGGAAGCACTGGTCTACCAGCTGTGAAGAGGGAGTTCCAGGAAACTGGGAGCATTAGAACAACAGGGTGAACATTTTGGAAGAGATGAAAATGAGGTACAGTATTGCAGGACCAACCTTTAGACCTACTGGATGGATGGTTTTGGTGTTGGGGGACAAAATCTATCTGTTGGCCTTTATAATTCAAGGGCAAGGCCCCACATCTTTTCAAACAGCTAATTGTGCCTCAGAGGGATCCTACTTAAACCCCAGCTGGGACTCCAGCCACAGAGGCTTGTCTTTCATAAAGCTACAGCACTTCCCAAAATGTGGCTTTCTCACTAGCCAAGTTCAACCTTCTGCCACCCAGCAAGCTGAAGATTTTTTCTGCTGCCTTTCTTAAGCCTCCTCCTACTAAAGCTTACGTTTGCTAAAGGAAGGAGCTTAGAGGGCCTGAAAGCCCCACTTCTCCAGCTATTTATCTCCTAAAGGAGGAAATAACAAGGCTCCCATTAAACAGTTACAATTAAAATCGTGGTACTAATGGAAATAAGGTGGAAACATTTGCCTTCTGTTGCAATGCTTAGTTGACTCGGGTTTGCTCAGTGTATCAATGAGTTTCAACATGAATGAGATAATTCAATCAATCAATCAATCGCATTTATTGAGCACTTACTGTGTGCAGAGCACTGTACTAAGCGCTTGGGAAGTACAAGTTGGCAACATATAGAGACAGTGCCTACCCAACAGTGGGCTCACAGTCTAAAAGGGGGAGACAGAGAACAAAACCAAACATACTAACAAAATAAAATAAATAGAATAGATATGTACAGGTAAAATAAATAAATAAATAGAGTAATAAATATGTACAAGCATATATACATATATACAGATGCTGTGGGGAAGGGAAGGAGGTAAGATGTGGGGATGGAGAGGGGGGCAAAGGGGAGAGGAAGGAAGGGGCTCAGTCTGGGAAGGCCTCCTGCAGGAGGTGAGCTCTCAGTAGGGCCTTGAAGGGAGGAAGAGAGCTAGCTTGGCGGATGGGCAGAGGGAGGGCATTCCAGGCCCGGGGGATAACGTGGGCCAGGGGTCGATGGCTGGACACGCGAGAACGAGGCACGGTGAGGAGATTAGCGGCAGAGGAGCAGAGGGTGTGGGGTGGGCTGTAGAAGGAGAGAAGGGAGGTGAGGTAGGAGGGGGCGAGGGGATGGAGAGCCTTGAAGCCCAGGGTGAGGAGTTTCTGCCTGATGCGCAGATTGATTGGTAGCCACTGGAGATTTTTGAGGAGGGGAGTAACATGCCCAGAGCGTTTCTGGGCAAAAACAATCCGGGCAGCAGCATGAAGTATGGATTGAAGTGGGGAGAGACACGAGGATGGAAGATCAGAGAGAAGGCTGATGCAGTTGTCCAGACAGGATAGGATGAGAGCTTGAATGAGCAGGGTAGCGGTTTGGATGGAGAGGAAAGGGCGGATCTTGGCAATGTTGCGGAGCTAAGACCGGCAGGTTTTGGTGACGGCTTGGATGTGAGGGGTGAATGAGAGAGCGGAGTCGAGGATGACACCAAGGTTGCGGGCTTGTGAGACGGGAAGGATGGTAGTGCCATCAACAGAGATGGGAAAGTCAGGGAGAGGGCAGGGTTTGGGAGGGAAGACAAGTAGTTCAGTCTTGGACATGTTGAGCTTTAGGTGGCGGGCGGACATCCAGATGGAAGTGTCCTGAAGACAGGAGGAGATGCGAGCCTGGAGGGAGGGGGAGAGAGCAGTGGCAGAGATGTAGATCTGGGTGTCATCAGCGTAGAGGTGATAGTTGAAGCCGTGGGAGCGAATGAGGTCACCAAGGGAGTGCGTGTAGATCGAGAACAGAAGGGGACCAAGCACTGAACCTTGGGGAACCCCCACAGTAAGGGGATGGGAGGGGGAGGAGGAGCCTGCAAAAGAGACTGAGAATGAACGACTGGAGAGATAAGAGGAGAACCAGGAGAGGATGGAGTCTGTGAAGCCAAGGTCAGATAGCGTGTTGAGGAGAAGGTGGTGGTCCACAGTGTCGAAGGCAGCTGAGAGGTCGAGGAGGATTAGGACAGAGTATGAGCCATTGGATTTGGCAAGCAGGAGGTCATTGGTGACCTTTGAGAGGGCAGTTTCCGTGGAATGTAGGGGACGGAAGCCAGACTGGAGGGGGTCGAGGAGAGAGTTGGTGTTGAGGAATTCGAGGCAGCGCATGTAGACAACTCATTCAAGGAGTTTGGAAAGGAATGGTAGGAGGGATATGGGGCGATAACTAGAAGGTGAGGTGGGGTCAAGAGAGGGTTTTTTTAGGATGGGAGAGACATGGGCATGTTTGAAGGCAGAGGGGAAGGAACCAGTGGAGAGTGAGTGGTTGAAGACGGAAGTTAAGGAGGGGAGAAGGGATGGAGTGAGAGATTTCATGAGATGAGAGGGAATGGGGTCAGAAGCACAGGTGGCCGGAGTAGCACTTGAGAGGAGGGAGGAGAGCTCCTCTGAGGATACTGCTGGGAAGGATGGGAGAGTAGCAGAGAGTGCTGAGAGCCAGGGGGTTGGAGAAGGGGGGGAAGTGACATTGGGGAGATCGGACCTGATGGATTTAATTTTGTTAATGAAGTAGGAGGCCAGATCGTTGGGGGTGAGGGAAGGAGGAGGGGGAGGAACCGGGGGCCTGAGAAGGGAGTTGAATGTACAGAAGAGCTGGCGGGGGAGAATGTACATTGTTTTCCAGGTCTTAAATGGCTCCACCCTCTCTTTCAATCTCCATATTCCTCCTTTCACCAAATCCTGGCATTTCTCCCTCCACATTTCCAGGATTTGCCCCTCCCCAAACATCCAAATGGCCAACACATTGGTCCAGATTCTTAAATACCAGATTGAGTGTTGTGTTGATCTCCTGGGTGATCTTCCTGCTTCCAGTCTCTCCTCTATCCTCTCTATACTTTACTGTGCTGCCTGGATCATTTAAAAAAAAATACCTCTGCACGTGTCTCACTCTACTCCTCAAAAAGCTCCAATGGTTGCCCATCCATCTCCACATACAGCAAAAAACTTGACCATTGAAATTAAAGCCCCCAATTAGCCTTCTCCCTGCTACTGAGTACATAGCTTTCTTTTCTACTTACTTCCTCCTACTTGTAATTTATTATAGTATCTGTCTCCTGGGCTAAATTGCAAGCACCTTGAGGGAAAGGATCCGTATCTTTTCACTTGATCATACTCTTTCAAGTATAGTGCTTTGCACCTGCACAATGTGAGCTCTCAATAATTTTTTATTAAATGTGCAAACAAGATGATTCTCATCAAGCATTTAATGGATCTTGTATATACAACAGGAAAAAAGCCTTATTAAAATTCCATCTCCTTCAAGAGGCTTTCCGTACTTTAGCCCTCATTTTCCTTACACCTCCCTTCTACATCACCCTTGCATTTGGATTTCTGCCCTCTATGCTCTGCACCCCAGCCTCACAATACTTATTTCCATAACCATAATTTTTTTTATATCTGTCTCCTCTAGATGTAAGCTTCTTGTGGAAAGGGAACATATCTTCCAACTCTGTTTCAATGTACTCCCCCAAATGCTTATGCTTGCTCTGCACACAATAAGCAATAAATATGATTGATTGTGCATGAAACTCATTATGGCCTTTGTTATCTCCTAGACTAAAGTTGTAATTTTAGAAATCGGGGGCCTGGAGTGATGTTATTTGACTAGCTCACTGTAGCTTTTGCTTTGCTCCAACAATAGCTAAACTCCTTTGCTCATTTTTTTTTATGCAGAAGAGCCAAGGTAGGTCAGAAAGGTGGATTATTTTATTCCAAGGGTGGAATATCACGACTCTTGATTCCTCACCCCAAAATCAGTGCTTTATGTACTTGATTTAGTCCTGCCTTATTATTACTGAGAATCCTTTAGAGTATAAAACTGGGAGAAAGCTGGGTGAATAAGCTGTGATTCCTGCCCTGGAGTTGGGAGAGGAAGTGTCTCAGAGCAGAACCTAGGAAAGACAATGAGCCAGTCAGTTTAATATTAAAGTTCTCTTCTGGTTCGTTGCCAACACAGCTCTGTTTATTTGATCTGTTCTCCCTCAAGCAGTGGTATTTGAGTGCTTACTGTGTGCAATGCATTGTACTAAATGCTTGGGAGAGTATAATACAATAGAGTTGGTAGCCCAGAACCCTGCCCACGTGGAGCTCAGATTGTAGAGGGGAAGGCAGACAATAAAATAACTTACAGATAGGATAGTTACAGATAGGCTAAATGGCGGAGTGTAAGGTCGTATATGTAAATGCAGTGGGGCTGAGTGTGGGGTGTGTTTCAAGTGCTTAAAGGATACAGATTCAGGGGCTTAGGTCAGTTGTATTTATTGAGTGCTTACTGTGTGCAGAGCACTGTACGAAGTGCTGTTTAACAATAAACAGATGCATTCCCTGCCCACAAGGGGCAGGGAAGAGAAATGAAAGCTAGGTCAGTCTTACCCAGCATACTCTCTCTTGTGTTTCCAGGTGATCTCTACATGGCCGGCCTGGCTCAAGGCATGTACAGCAATCTCCCAAAGCTCGTGGCTTCCCGTGATGGCTTTCAGGGCTGTCTAGCATCAGTGGATTTGAACGGGCGCTTACCAGACCTGATCAACGATGCTCTCCACAGGAGCGGGCAGATTGAGCGTGGATGTGAAGGTATGGTTTCTGTTTGCTGCTGCCTCAAGCCTCTGCCAGCCCCTTTCCTCCGTTCCACTGATCCCCTCTTTCTCACGTTTGTCTTTCACCATTGCCATTTTCCTGCCACTGGATGGGTGTGTCCATGTTCCTTGCCACCAGTTCTGTGTTTGTGCCTTGGCCAGGTGTCTCCTGCAACATCATGCCCTGCCAATAAAAGGACTTATTGTGGTATCAGCATCAAACTACTTGTATCTGCTTGCAGAGTGACAGAACTTTGAGTAGAGAAAGGGGATTTACAAAGCTTCTGTAGTCTTGGAGCAAAGCCCTGAAAGATAAGAGGAACAGCATGGTGAGCTGTTCTGTTGAGACTTAGGGCCCAGCAGATAATGACCAGTAGTTAAAGCAGTCCGATTTCAGCAGAGGGCAGTGGTCAATACTCAGATGACACCACTGCCAACTAAATGTTTTAAATGGGAATTCTCTGGAAGGTGCTTTTCAACCAGGCTGAAATGCAAAGTGGGTGTCTTGTCTAAAGGATTTGTGCACCTGCATTTGTTTGTAAATGTGCTGAACCAAATGGTCCTCGGTTTGGTACAGCAACATGTCGTTTGTATGTGTGTGTGTGTGTGTGTGTGTGTGTGTTTGATTCATCGACCTTCACCATCACCACAATCAAACCCCTCACTTTTTACTCCTTTGCTTAACATGCAAAAACAGCAGTCATGAGGATGTCCGTTCATCTCCTTAATATCCACGTTTTTAAAAGAGTCCTGGGAGCAATTCATAAGTGCAGGCTGACTTGTGGTTTTGAAAAACATTTCCTCACTCTTATGTTAGTTTCCTGTGCTCCCTGATGGAAAGGTGCAATCATTATCAGTGATTTTATTTTCTGACTTCCATTTTTTCACCACCCTCTTACTCGGGATCTCTAGGCTCAGCTTAGGATGGTCATCCCAGAAGGTCTTCCCAAATACAGCTGTGACCATATTTCCTCCGCACCCTTGAATCAAATCAGCCTATGGATCAGCTAAGAACCTTAGTCTATTCATATAATAGGGATGGATTTCAAAAACCCAATCATAATAGCTTCATTGCTGTGAAAGCAGAAAGTCAACTTGATATGTTAGGCAATAAAGCCAATAATTCTCAAGTGGGGTGTTATAACCATGACCAGTTAAGATAGGTAGAACAAGGAATCTTTAAGAAAGGACACAAAGGAAAAGTGGGTTTTTATCAGAGAAGATGGTAGCTGGGGTTTAGGATTTGGCTTGTGGTTAAAAACAACCCCTGAACTATTAAAAGAGTTCAATTTAAATGGCCATGCCTTAAGTACAATAGAAATCACAAAGTAGAGAACCAGTCCCTTAAGCAAAATATCCTGGACATATCCCTCTTTCCCCATTCGTGTGCAATATGGTCGGGAGGGACTTGAACTTCCTCTGGGTGTTAGTGAAAGCTCAGAACATAATATAGAGTGTAGATGGATCAACAGTACAACTCTGTGGCAAGTCCTCTGGGTCTAATAACATTGCACTCTATCGCCATGGAGATAATTGTGATGGTTACATATTGAGCATTAAGACCTCCCAGCAGGGCTAGGTTGAAGTGGAAGATGAGCTGGGAGGGAGGAAGGTCCTTGTTTATTACACGCAGATGGCTGGGGTAATTAGCCTAAGTGGACAGGAAAAATGCTTGAAAAGTAGGTTAAGCCATAAATTGATCTCTCTGGAAGCTGGCTCTATTGTGCAGAATGCCCACCCTCAGAACAGTGTTCAGATGCTTTTACTAGTTGAGAAATGGAACCACTCAGGGGAAGGAGGAGCCTGAGGCAGAGAGCCCAGGTAATTGTCATCTTAGGTGTGGCACGGAGGATGAGTTGTGAAGTGATCTCAGGGAAGGTTTTGGTGTCGAACTTTGCAGGGGACCAGAGGAAAGGTGCTGGATTCCTCTCTGGCAATTAACATTTATAAAACAGTAAAAGAAAAGGGAGAGAAAAATCTGTAGTCTCACATTATCTAGAAACAAATCCTGGAGCTTCAAGGTAAGTGTGTCTTACCTAACCATAAGGTGACAGGTTAGGACTGGTATTTGGCATGGAAACCCCGATGCTTCAGTGTCACAGGAGATGAATGTGTGGCTTTTCTTGTGGCCTGTGACTGAAAGAAAATAAAGAAGGTTAACTTAAAATCATTTCCAGGAACGCTTCAGATATTAACCCTAGACTCAGCTGAATAAACAGCACACTGGGGCTGAATTTTCTCTCTGCTTTCATACTTTTCCTTAGGTGTCTGACTTTCCTTTTGGGCTCATTAGCATCCTTGAAGGCAGTGAATTTAGAGTCCACCTATCCAATGGGCCAGAGATAATTTTACCAAGAAGTTGTCTCTATAGAGTATATCTGAATCCCCTCAAAGTATTGTTCCATCTGTTCATTTTGTATCTACCCCTCCGCCTACCACAGTGCTTGGCAGATTGTAAGCACTTAACACCACAGTTATAAAAAAAAAACAACGACTTGAAAGTTTGGAGAGAAGCTTGTCTTGGACCCAATTTGGATAAATACCAAGAATAAGTATGGCACTTTTGACCAGCAGCAAGTTTATTTTCAGCCAACTAATGGTATTTATTAAGCACTTACTGTGTGCAGCACTATATTAAGTGCTTAGAAAACATAGTTGGGTTTTTTTTTTCCATTCAAATTCAGTATTTCTTGGTGGGGTTTCCAGATCTCACGTGGATTTTTCATGCTTGACTTGAGATGTTTAGAATGATGTCTATGGACTGTAATTTCTTTTTCCCCTTAATTCACTCACACCCCTCCCTCGTACCATGAAATTCTACTCTCCTTCTTTTCCCTTGCTTAGCCTAACTGTTGGGAAGTCAGTTTTCTTGGTTTATGTCTTTGGGGATTGCTTTATGAATGTGGAAGAGCTGTTCTGCATTTTGCCTGTGCTTGGCTGGTTTTGATTTTTGTCAGCTCCTGTCATGACGACTTGAGTGGCTGCTGTCTCTGCTTCTAACTCCTACTGTGAGGTCATTGGGCCTTTGCTGCCTTCTGAAAATCTGAATGTGCATATTCACTGTCCGTGTGGGCTATGTTGGTGATGCTGATTGCTTTTTCTGTTTCCGTAATGTTACCCTGGTTTTATCTGCCTCTAACTAACCTCTGGTTTATTGTTTTCGCTTTTTCTGTTCTTTTGCTAACAAAGTTGCGTTGACCAAAGCTGACCTGCAAGGTAGAGAAGGTTCTTGTTCCCATTACCACTTTGGACTGAAAGATGCCCTGTGTAATCCCTGGTATCTTTTCTTTGGAGGCTTTTATGCAGTCACACCTCTTGGACAGCTGGAGCTGGAGAAGCCCTGTCTTGAGCGGGGAATGTGCACACAGAGGGATTCAAGGGTGGAGGCACTGGCAGCAGGGATGGGGAGGAGGTGAGAAGGGGATTATTAAATAGGTGGCTTCTTGGTGGCTAAAGAGGTTTGACCGCATCATATACTGTGAGTACCCATATGCACATACGTTGACTTCCTAAAACGGTTGATGGTTCTTCAAACAAGGGACTGCCATTGAACAGCTGCTGGCTACATTACAAAAGGCAGGTAGAGATACCAGAAAGAGGGAAGGGGCAGGAGGAGAAGTAGCAAAAAAATGTCATTCTTAATTTCAGGCTTCCCTCTGTCAAGGAAGCAGGGCAGGTTATTTGAAAGCTCTGGCCTTTATAAAGCATATAACATGATTCAACTCATCTGGAGAGAAGTTAGAAGGAAGATGGCTAATACCCTTCAAATTAGACTCAAAAGTAATATTCCGCTATTGGGATTTGAGTGTTTCAATGAACGTGATAAATTTCTGCTTTAAGATCTGAATGAATGGGAGACAGGGAGAGGGGTGTCAAGTTTTAGAGAGAATACTGTGTGAAGTGTCTGAAAGTTAGATGCCAGATATCATCCCTGACAGAAACTGCTTTCCCATAGCATTCAAAATGGCACCTCTGAGAACAGATCTCAGAACGTGCAAACCTAATTACCCCAGTTGTACTTAGAACATTAAGGAAGGATAAGTGAAATCTCCCGGAGACTTCCCTTCTTATTGAATCTTTCCGAATGATACCAGCTCCATAGAAAGGACATCCGTTTTCCTCTTCAGTGTTTTTTGCCTTGGGTAAAGTAGGACTCACAAAGGATGTCCTCAGCACAAAGAGCTTTAAGAAGATCAGAGACTTCCTTCACCACACAGAGAGAATGTCACACTGGCATCTGAAACCAACAGGGACGTTGTTCTAAGGGGAAGTCTGGAGTCAAGCAGAAACTTTTATTTTGCGTTAAATTCCATTCATTATGTCTCTCTTTTCCTACCTCATGCAGGAACTATTGCCACATACAGGCTGCCTCTAGGCAAAGTAACTGGAATTAGAAACTCATCACTAACCTAATAATAATTGTGGTATTTGTTAAGCACTTACTGTGTGCCAGGCACTGTACCAAGTCCTGGGATGGATTCAAGTAAATTGAGTTGGAAGCAGTCCCTGTCCCACATGGGGCTCACAGTCTCATTCCCCATTTTACAGATGAGGTAAATGAGGCACAGAGAAGTGAAGTGACTTGCCCAGGAGCCAGGTGTAGAACCCACAACCTTCTGAATTCCAGGCCTGTGCTCTATCCATTATTCCATGCTGCTTCTCAACCTGTACCCCTGTACCCTTCAGGGACTTGTACCCCTAAAGGCCAATGGGAAGTCTAGAATTAATTTACTGCTTTCTAATATAGAATATGAATATGCCCATCATTTTGTAAACTAAGCTACAATCTGATCCAAATAGCTGATACCCTTCCAAGTTTAGAACCTAGCACCCATGCAAAAGAAACAGGCATGGCAACAAGTTTTTTTACCCCCCATGGCTGATTTGTTCAAAACAAGCATTGTTGCTTCCATTCAACCTTTTTCAACAAATTCTCCATGTTAGGTAATGCTAATAGTAATGAAGACATGTGCCAAAGATGTGCTAAGCACTGAGAGAGATATAAATTGATCATACTGGACACAGTCCCTGCCCCACAAGGTGCTCGCAGTCTTAGGAGGAGGGAAGATAGGCATTTCATCCCCATGTTACTGTTGAGGGAGTTCAGAGGTTAAGGGACTTGCCCAAGGTCACACAGCAGTTAAGTAGTGGAGCCGAGTTAGATCCCAGGTCTCCTGACTTTCAGTCCTGTGCTGTTTCCACGAGACCTCACTGCTACTGCCTTTGCTTCTCTTTCAGAAACACAGCTCTAATTACCATTGATTATTTTCTCTTTAGTTCAAATAGGTTATTTTTCAAAATTACAAGAGAAGTCACGTGGCCTAGGGAGAGGCAGCATGGCCTAGTGGAAACTGCTCAGGCCTGGGAATCAGAGGTCGTGGGTTTTAATCCTGGCTCTGCCACTTGTCTGCTGTGTGACCTTGGGTGAGTCACTTCATTCCTCTGTGCCTCAGTTACCTCATCTGTAAAATGGGAATTAAGACACTCTACATTGGACAGGGACTTTGTCCAACCTGATTATTTACCCCAGTGCTTAGTACAGTGCCTGGAACACAATAAGTGTGTAAATACTATTTAAAAATTGTAAGCCATTTTATTCCTTGATTTTTCAGAGACTGATTGTGGTATTTATTATATGCTTACAGTGCTAAACCATGTTCACTGGCATTGATTGTATATATATATATATATAAAATATTGTTAAGTATTTACTACGAGCCAGGCACTGTACTAAGCACTTGGTTAGATACAAGATTAGTGGGTTGGGCCTAGTCCCTGTCCCACATAGGACTCACAGTCTTAATCCCCATTTACAGATGAGAGAATTGAATTACAGAGAAGTTAAGTAACTTGCCTAGGGTCACTCAGGAGACAACTGGTGGAGTTGGGACTAGAACCCCATTCCTCTAACTCCAGACCAAGCTCTTTCCACTAAACCATGCTGCTTCTCTTGACATATAATCATGATATGATATGTAATCAGATCAGACCCAACTCCTGTCCCACCCGGGGCTCATAATCTAAGGGGGAAGGAGAACAGGTATTGAATTCCCATTTTACAATTGAGAAAACTGCGTAATGGAACAATTGGGAGACTTGCCTAAGGTCACACAGAGTGGTGGAGCCAGCATTTGAACCCAGGTCTCTTGGAGCCATAGAAGAAAAATAGTGTCAATTTGGATACCATTTTGAAAAGCTAGATAACAGAAGCAAGAATATTTTCAGAAACAGGGTTAAGGTAGTGGAAATTCATCCTTGAAAAGGGTGGAAAATTGGCATCTGTGCCTGATTAATTTAGGGCTCTGTGTCCCTGACTCAATGGACTGTAGAAGAAAGATTTCTTCTCTGAGAGCAGCAGGTGAGGAAGGCAGAGAGAGAAGAGGGCAGACTAGAAGAGGTTTCTACTTTTCTCTTCCTTTTTAAGCATCTTGAAGCACTTCTTATTAACTGGTGTCCAAAACACAGCAGTTGATGGTGTCAAGGAAAGTCACTTAATTAGTTTGCCTGAAAGCAGGGAGAATTGCTTAAAGAGAGGGATTTACACTGAAGACAGGACAAGAAGTGAGATGAGAGGATATGAAAATGGTCCTCCCTTGGAGCACAGCTGTGGGGTGGTCAGAGGTAGGGAGTTGGTCATCTTGCTGATTTATTTTCCACGAGGAAGCAAGTGCTCCATGCATCAAATTTGCTTGATTCCTGATGATAAGAGAAAACACCAACCCTTCAAATCCTTCCAGGTGAATGTCCTAACTCACGACATCAGAACCTGTTTGTTCTCACCAATCGAAGAGCCCTCCTGGATAGAACCACTTCTAGAGAACCTAAAGCCACTTCTAGAGACCCCCAGAACCACCTTTAGAGACTCCACTTCTAGAGAACCTAAAGCCACTTCTAGAGACCCCCAGAACCACTTTTAGAGACTCCTAAAATGGGAATTTTATAGTCAAGCAACAGTGCCCCCTTCAGGGGGAGGGGACAGTGATGTATGTGGGGACAGCCATGGGGAAAAGTGGACTGTTGTGCCAAATGTTTGACAAAGATCACCTGACTGAATATTGCTTCCTCGTGTCACTTGGCAGGTTTCCTTCCTCAGCCTTTCATTGGGATATGCCAAAGTGCAGGCATTTCACTATGAATGGCATGAGGTCATGATGGCCTTTATAGCCATGGGTTCCTCTGCAAGGAATCTGCCTGCATAGTGTATTTGAATGCACTAGAGCCCTGGGAGGAAGTCTGAGCCCAGCCTAATATTACTAGAGACTGAGGTGGTCTTTGAGATGATAGGCAGGGGAACAAGCTGCAGTGAGACAAACATTTGATTCGTCAGCCTTTTTTGATTATATATCGAGAATCCCAGTTCAAGAGGGATGTAATTCACAATTTGTAATGCCATCCCTTTCCCCCAAATCCCACTAGGCCAAATCTACCTCTCCACTTGCACTATTCCCATGCATTCCATTCACAAGGTTTGAAGGAATCAGAGACAATCAATGAGTGGGGTGCTAGACTGTAAGCTTTTTGTGGGCAGGAAACATGTCTACCAACACTGTTACATTGTACTTTTCCAAATGTTTAGTACAGTGCACTGCAGACAGTAAACACTCAATAAATACCATTGATTGATTGGAATGCAGACTTGGTTGTGGGTTAGAAAGACCCATCTCTGCTCTTGTAGTATCCTAGACCAACTCAAATCATCTTGCAGCAGCTACAATTGATAGCAAATCCTTCCTGCCCTGTCTTAGAGAACTCCAGAATCCCAGGCACTTCAGCCCTTGGAGGGTCAGATTCTGAGGTTCTGGAAAAACTTGGGTGTGTTTTCCTAGAATTTAGCCCAGTGCTCTACATAATAATAGTGATGGTATTTGTTAAGCACTTACTGTGTGCCAAGCACTGTTCTAAGCGCTGCAGGAGATACAAGATAATCAGGTTGTCCCACATGGGGCTCACCGTCTTAATCCACATTTTCCAGATGAGGTGACTGAGGCACAGAGAAGTGAAATGACTTGCCCAAGGTCACACAGCTGACAAATGGTAAAGCTGGGATTAAAACCCTTGTCCTCAGACTCCCAAGCCCTGGCTCTTTCCACCAAGCCACACTGCTTCTCTGTAGGGGCTTAATAATCTGAGAAGCTACATGGCCTAGTGGCAAGAACATGGGCTTGGGAGTCAGAGGACATGGGTTCAAATCCTGGCTCCGCCTTTGTCTGCTGTCCCTGAAAGGGCTCACAGTCTTAATCCCCATTTTACAGATGAGGTGACTGTGGCACAGAGAAGTGAAGTAACTTTCCCAAGGTCACACAGCAGACAAGTGGCGGAGCCAGCATTAGAACCCAGGTTCTTCTGACGCCCAGGCCCATAATCTATCCATTAGGCAATACTGTTTCTCCACAGTTTTGTTCTGCTATGTGGGTAAAGTTTCCTATGTTCTTCTCTCATTTATGAAAGGGCAATAATAAGACACTACCTTTTTCTTACTGCAGAGGCATAGAATCAAGATTCTTTTAGATTCAAAGTGCTAGTCAAAGATGAAGGCTCTAAAATAGAAGGTATTACTGTGGTCGAGTTGAATTCTCCCTCCTCAATAGGGGGAGAATGGTCAGTCTTAACTCCCTCGAGAGAAACTTACAACGATGGAGTTAAAGAAGTGGGACAGATATTATACACCTCATCCTATACTCAACATAAGTTAGATTTATGGCCTCGTGTGAAAGGCACCTCTTACTTAGGGATGTAGGTGGAGGTAAAGGCTGAGACTTTCAGCAGTTTTGCCTTCAGTGTAGTTACTGCTTGCAAAGTGTCCTCTTAAAGGTATTGAATCAGGGTGGTGATGAAGGCAGATGCTTAAATCCACTGCCACCCAGGGATTGAGCAATGAATTGAATTTATTGAGTACTTTCTGTGTGCAGAGCACTGTACTAAGTACTTGAGAGAATACAATATAACATTTTAACAAATTCCCTGCCCACAACGAGCTTAAATTCTCAGCCAAGAATAGCCATTTGCCTTCCAAGTGGAGGAACAGGTCAGGGTTCCAAGAAGAAAACTTGTTTTTAAGGTTTCAGGTGGAATGATCCTCAAGAGCAATTAGTAAATAATCTGCTTTGGATCGAAGTTGGGAGAGAAAAGCCCACAGCATCATCCCCTTCACTCATGCCTTGAGGTCACCTCAGTGACCAGCCTGCCTTTTTACTGCTATGATCAAGGTCAATTATGAGAGTCTCCACTTCATTCCCAGCAACGCTGAAAGTTTCAGATTTGCTATTCTCTTACATCCACCCCTCCCTCCAGTGGTCAACCTCCGCTCCTCCACCTCTAATCTCCTCACTGTACCTCGTTCTCGCCTGTCCCGCTGTCGACCCCCGGCCCACGTCATCCCCCGGGCCTGGAATGCCCTCCCTCTGCCCCTCCGCCAAGCTAGCTCTCTTCCTCCCTTCAAGGCCCTGCTGAGAGCTCACCTCCTCCAGGAGGCCTTCCCAGACTGAGCCCCTTCCTTCCTCTCCCCCTCGTCCCCCTCTCCATCCCCCCATCTTACCTCCTTCCCTTCCCCATAGCACCTGTATATATGTATATATGGTTGTACATATTTATTACTCTATTTATTTATTTATTTTACTTGTACATTTCTATCCTATTTTATTTTGTTGGTATGTTTGGTTCTGTTCTCTGTCTCCCCCTTTTAGACTGTGAGCCCACTGTTGGGTAGGGACTGTCTCTATGTGTTGCCAATTTGTACTTCCCAAGCGCTTAGTACAGTGCTCTGCACATAGTAAGCGCTCAATAAATACGATTGATTGATTGATTGATTGATTGGTCAGCAACAAGAGAGGGATTGGGGCTGGAGCAGGCTAGAATTCCTGACAATGCTCATTGTCTCTTTCCTAACTGTTAGAGTGTGGCAGCATTCTCTTTGGGGAATTGCAAATGTCGGCCTGCCAGCTCTCCTATCAATCAATCAGTTGTATTTAAGTACTTACTGTGTACAGAGTACTATACTAAGCACTTGGGAGAGTTTGTTATAACAGTTGGTAGACACCCTTCCAGCCTTCAAGGAGCTTGCAGTCTAACAATAATAACGATGGTATTTGTTAAGCATTTACTATGTGCTTAAGCACTGTTCTAAACACTAGGGGAGACACAAGGTTATCAGGTTGCCCCAGGTGGGGCTCACAGTCTTAATCCCCATTTTACAGATGAGGTTACTGAGGCACAGAGAAGTTAAATGACTTGCCCAAAGTTGCACAGCTGACAAGTGGCAGAGCTGGGATTAGAACCCATGACCTCTGACTCTCAAGCCTGTGCTCTTTTGAGATACAGACATTTAAATCATGGATAGCTATATGTGCTTTGGGGCCAAGGGTTAGGTGAATAAAGGGTACAAACTCAAGTACAGAAGTGATGCAGCAGGGAGTGGGAAAAGAGGAAATAAGGGCTTGGGGAAGGTCTTTTGGAGATGTGCTTTGAATAAAGTTTTGAAGTTGGAGAGAGTGCTTGTATCTTGGATATAATAAAGGCTAGAGGCAGGGCAAAAGGGCAGTGGCAAGATAGATGAGACTGAGGTACAGTGAGTAGGTTGGCATTAGAGGAGAGAAGTATGTGAGCTGGGTTGTAGTAAGAAATCATAGAAGTGAGATTGAAGGGGGCAAGGTGATTCAGTGCTTTCAAGTCAATGGTAAGGAGTTTCTGCTTGATTCAGAGGTAGATGGGCAGCTGTTGAGGAGTGGGGACACCACTGACTGAAAGGTTTTGTACAAAAGTGATTTGGGCAGCAGAGTGAAGTCTAGACTTCACACAGCAGACAAGTGGCAGAGCTGGGATTAGAACCCAGGTCCTTCTGACTCTCTGGCCCGTGCCCTGTCCACTAGGCCATGCTGCTCCTCTAGTACCAACCTAGTCCCTGTCCATCACTCTCACCTCCCCTGCCATCGACCCCTTGCTCACTACTTCCTTCTTCATAACAGACAGACCACCACTCTCCCCATCTTCAAAGTCCTGCTGAACTCATATCTCCTCCAAGAAACTTTCTTAGTACATAGATTTCGTCTCACCAATCTATTTTCCCTCTGCACTGCCTTAGGTGTGCCCTTAGTTCCACCCACTAAGCACTTAGGTACACTCACCATCCCCACTCCTGTCAGTCAATCATATTTACTGAGCACTTACTGTGTGCAGAGTACTGTACTAACCTCTTGGGAGAGTACAATATAACTGGCACATTCCCTGCTGACAGTGAGCTCAGTCTCCTCAGACTTGGTTACCTCCCTTTCCTGTAATATATTTTAGTGTCTCTCCTCTCCCTCACCACAGTTAGTCTGTAAAATGACTTCTCTCTGCCTCTGTTCCTTCACCAGTACAATGGGGATTAAGAAAATGAGCCCCATTTGCAGTGTGGACTGTGTTCAACTTGATTACCTTTGTATCTACCCCAGGGCATAGTACAGCGCTCTGCACTCAGTAAACCTTCAATAAGATTGATGGATTAATTACAGAGATGTTCTCCATTCATTTTCCTTCTCCAACACGAGAGGAAAGACCCAAAGCAGCTTACTTCAGATGGCCAGAACTCATTCTGGTGGCTTTTTTGGGGGATTTATTCAACTTCTGCATGCTTCAGTTTTCCCAGCAATAAAATGAGGGCTGCTGCTTCTGCTGCTCTGAGAGGAATAATGTGTGAATTCTCCTACAGGAAGAACTCTGAATTGCAATGCACCCAGTAAACATGAAGCGTTTGTTAAAAGACCAGATACATCTGTGCAGTATGTCTTGGTGGCTTTAGCACCTCACAGAAAACTGTGACAAACATTCTATTTAAAAAACTAGTCAATATGTTGCCTATGTCCCTCCCCCTTCTTCAGCACTACCAGAATACTTGTACAAAATCAGGATCTGTGTGTTTGTGCTCAGCTATTCGTGTACTGGGGTCTCACCTGGAGTCGTCATTCTCTGCAGTTTCTTGGCAGTTTCTATGAAAATGAATTAAAGGAGCTCAGTCTTAGGCCCCAGCTTCTTAGTGAAGAGTAAGCAGCTGGAAATAGTGAACTCCTGAAAAAAAAATGAGGCCTACCTTTTTCAAGATAATGTTTTCTGGTGGTTATAGTGGGCCAAAAGAAAATCACATTTTTTCCAGTTAATTTTGATTTGAAATTGATTATTTTTCAGATGGAAGGAATATGGGGAGAAATAAGAAGTAGGATAATATTCAAATTAGGAATTATTCCTCTATTGTCCAACCCCTCACATCCAGAAGGTCATGGGTTCTAATCCTGGCTCTGCCAGTTTTCTGCTATGACCTTGGACAAGTCACTTCACTTACCTTGCATCAATGAACTCACCTGTAAAACAAGGATTAAGACTGTGAGTCCCAAGTGGGACAGGGACTGCATCCAACGTGATTACCTTGTATCTACCCCAGTGCTTAGAACAGTGTCTGGCACATACTAAGCGCTTAGGAAATACCATTATTATTATTATTACTACTACTAATAATATTATTATACATACTATATAATAATAGTATTATTACTAATAATAATAATACTAACCATTCATTTATATAAACATCTGTCTACCCCTCAAGACTGTAAGCTTGTTGTGGGCAAGGGACTCATCTACCAACTCTGTTATATTCTACTCTCCCAAGTGCTCACAGTAAGTACTCAATAAATATGATTGATTGATTGGTCCAATTCTGCACATTCTCCCATCCCCTGTATCTATACCCAGTATTCAGGAGGGAATGTGTCACCTTGGAGATATGCCTGAAGGGAAATCCTGGGGAAAATAAACAGGAATTCATCTGGGTGTCAGTCATTAAGAAGTGATATGATTGAACAGATGCTTCATGTTATGTCATACAGAACGACCCTGATATTGGTAGCTAAAGCCTTGATAAAATTGGGTTGATTTAGGCCTGGCAAAGTTAGTAAGTGAACTCCTTGCTCTGGAGTATGGGAAAATAAGATCTTTATCACTGAAGAAGGCAAAAGGTTTGAGGGGGTCAAATAGAATGCATGAACTGCTGTGGTGTTGTGTGTAAAGACTACAAATTCTCTTATATTAGCTTAATCCCACCAAAGGAAAATTGCTTCTCTTTCTTTGTGTGTTGATTTTGTTTTTAGATGATATCTGTAGTTTTCAAGAACCCTTGAAGTCCACTTATGTCTGGCCTCTGACCTTCTAAGTCAGAGGTGTCACAAGGGGACTTCAGTTTTAACCCATGGAGCAGTGTATGTGCATCTTCAGATAGGTGTTTCAGGTCTTATTCATTCATTTATTCAATGGTATTTATTGAGATCTTACTGTGTGCAAAGCACTGTACTAAATGCTTGGAAAGTACAATTCAGCAACAGATAGAGACAATCCCTACCCAACAACGGGCTCACAGTCTAGAAGAGGGAGACAGACAACAAAACAAAACAGGTAGACAGGTATCAGTAGCATCAAAATAGATGAATAGAATTATAGATATATACATCATTAATAAAATAAATAGAATAATAAATATGTACAAATATACAAATGTGCTGTAGGGTGGGGAAGGGAGTAGAGCAGAGGGAGGGAGTAGGGGTGATGGGGAGGGGAGGAGGAGCAGAGGAAAAGGGGGCTCAGTCTGGGAAGGCCTCCTGGAGGAGGTGAGCTCTCAGTAGGGCTTTGAAGGGGGGAAGAGACTTAGTTTGACGGATGTGAAGAGGGAGGGCATTCCAGACCAGAGGTGTGACGTGGGCCAGGGGTCGATGGCGGGACAGATGAGAATGAGGCACAGTGAGGAGGTTATTAACAGAGGAGTGGAGTGTGTGGGCTGGCTGTAGAAGGAGAGAAGGGCAGTGAGGTACGAGGGGGCAAGGTGATGGAGAGCTTTGAAGCCAATAGTGAGGAATTTTTGCTTCATGCGAAGGTTGATAGGCCATCACTGGAGATTTTTGAGGAGGGGAGTGACATGGACAGAGTGTTTCTGTAGAAAGATAATCCGGGCAGCAGAGTGAAGTACAGCCTGACGCGGGGAGAGACAGGAGGATGGGAGATCAGAAAGGATGCAGTAATCTAGTTGGGATATGATGAGAAATTGTACCAGCAAGGTAGCAGTTTGGATGGAGAGGAAAGAGTGGATCTTGGCTATGTGAAGGTGAGACCGGCAGGTTTTGGTGACGGATTGGATGAGTGGGGTGAATGAGAGAGTGGAGTCAATGATGACACCAAGGTTGCAGGCTTGTGATACGGGAATGATGGTAGTGCCGTCCACAGTGACAGGAAAGTCTTATGTCACACTGGCTAAAAAGCCTTCTTGGGGGTCCCATAATGTCTTTGGGAGTGACTGAATGAGAATGGGAAAGCCTTTGAGTATAGCACTAGCCACAATTCAACTTGCTTGGGGGGGGACCATTTTTCTATAGCATTTTGTCAGCTTTGTGTTATTTCAAGAGAGACTTACTCCATGTGTTTCTGATTTCTTGACAATTAAATTATCAACCCATTGTTTGGGAGAGCTGCTGAGCCCTGTAGGTTTCTGAGAACCTTTTATGCTTTGGAAAAAGAAGTTTGATTCTTCATTGTTAATACAACTTCTTACATTACTCAGATCTAGGACACACAGTGCCTCCTCTCAACCCGACATGGGGCAAATAATTGCAAATAAAGGACAAAGTTTCAGCAATTCAGAGAGAGTAAAGCCAGTCCCCTTTGTTTGCAATTTTCCCATCGTATTTCCATGTCCCACATCAATTGCTTCAGCTCCAAAGACTTGGTGGGTAAATTTGTTCTCTGTGAGTGAATGTAGAATGACACACAACAGAGAAAACCCTAATCCTTTCCATCTGCAGTTCTCTTGGACTGTCTCCTTGGGGAACCCAATGCTTATATCTCCATGATCTGCATGGGTAGGGGGCTGAGTTGGAAGCTTTTAAAATGCATTCCTTCCAATGGTATGTTTTGCCTGTCTTTGGGAGTGTTAATTAATCAGTGATATTTATTGAGCCCTTACTGTGTTTAGAGCACTGAACTAAGCAATAGGGAAGAGTACAGTGGAGTTAGGAGACATGGTACCTGTTCACAAAGAGTTACATTATAATGGGGGGAAGATAGGCATTAAAATAAATTACAAGATGCAACTGAGTATGTGCTATGAGACAGGTGTAGTAGTAATCATATTTATTAAGCATTTACTGTGTGCAAAATGATGTATTAAGTGCTGTACAAAGGCATAGGCAGAGGCCAATATCCTGCTTCCACATTTCTACATCTCACATTTGAACAAAGGATCTTTAAGACTGGTTGAGGCAGCCCTGCCAATGGTGGATAGACCACTGCTTTGGGAATCAAGAGACCTGAGTTCTAGTCTCTGTTCCGCCTGCAGCTGGATAATGTGGGCAAAGACCCCCTACTTACTTGCTTATTGCATTCCATACCCCAGCAGAAATGTGGCTGGCAGGGATGAGAGGGCACGAAGAGCACTATCCAGGCCCTAGCACTAGAATCACTTCCTCTTCCTCTGCCCAGGCTCTCAAAACTGAAGCATTAGAGCTGAGGTTCATTCCCTCCTGCTTTTTTTTTGTGTATTTATTAAGCACTTATTATGTGTCAGGCACTATTCTAAGTGCTGGGGTAGATACAAGCTAATCAGATTGGACACAGTCCATGTCCCATATGAAGCTCAGTCTTAATCCCCGTTTTACAGATGAGGTAACTGAGGTACAGAGAAGTTGTGACTTGCCCAAGGTCATGCCCCAGCTCATGCCCAAGGTCACTTTATCCACTAGGTCATGCTGCTTCTCATAGTTCCTGATAGGAGACTCCATCACATCACTCTGGATAATAAAAATCCAGACATACTTTGGGTAGTCCATGTGGCCTTGGATCATGGAACTCCATTTCCCAGTGTAACTCTCAAGAAACACAATCATTTCAATCTAAAAGGGAAGGAAAAATGGAGACCTCGGGTGAAAAAGTGTAAGAAGGATTTAACCCAACAACCCCAACCAGTCCAATCAGAACCTGCTATGTCCCAGATCTTGGGTTATAGCCTACCAGTCACCATCCTTCCAATGCCCCAGAATAATTGGGGAGTGGAGGAAAGAGTTTGTGCCCCAGAGCCAACCTGAGCAAGCCACCTCAACCCTAGATCGTCTCCTGTGGTGCATTTCTGCCACATCTAGAGTTAGACGAGGAACACTTATCTGAAGAGACTGTTAAGAATGAGACCATCTGCCTGTCAAGTTGAATGGTAGAGATGAAGCCTTTTTGCAGAGCCTGCCTATGAGGGAATATTCTGTTTCCCTCTCACTCTTTTGTGTGTCATGGTTCATGGTTTGTGGCTGAATATGTATTTATGTTGTCTTTTGTTCACCCTGAATTCTTGTTGCATGATCAAGAATGGAATTTTTAATTGTTTTTTTAATTTTCTGTGGGGGGGGGGGGGGAGTGGGGGTGCATGGTGATGGTGATAAATTCCAGAAATTCTGTTTGCCTTGGGACTGTCTAGATTCTCACTCTCTCTCTTTCTCTCCCTTCCTTTCCCCTCTTTGCCCTTCCTCTCCTCCTTGTCCCTTTGCTAGGACCAAGCACCACCTGTCAAGAGGACTCTTGTGCAAACCAGGGGGTCTGTATGCAGCAATGGGAAGGATTTACCTGTGACTGTTCCATGACATCTTACTCTGGGAACCAGTGCAATGACCGTGAGTATCACCTTCCCAGATGGGACTGTGACAGGCACAGGAGGGTCAAGGGGGGATTTAAGAGAGAAAGGGTGGTTGGTGGAAAAGGGAAATATACCTGATCCTTAGGAGAGGTTCATGAGGAAGTCCCCCTTAAAAAGAATATTATAAAATGATGTGCTTATTGTGTGTCCCCTTGTTCAAGGCAACATGTCTCTAATGGTTTTGTGATATTTTAGCTTGCTTTTGGAACTCTGTTTTCCTGTTAAGTAGCTGGTTCTCCTAGAAGTGCTCTTGTGTGGCTAAAAAGTTCAAGATTGTTTCATGAGCACCACAGAGTGATGGGTAAAGGACAAGAGCTTTTTTGTTTGCTGGAAAAGCCTAAGGAAAAAGAGCAGTCTTTAAAAACTCCAACCTGTCTGGGCTTTCTGATTGGGAATATTAATGCATTGCCAGATGCCTTGGAGGGGGAGTTTAGGAAACTATGCTCTTTGCTGTATTCTTTTTGATTCTGTAGAAGAGCACGTAGATATAAATTATTTTTGAATGACATTTAATTCTACTAGCTTCCTCAAACTCTCATTAGTTGTTCATATGTAACGAGGAATAGCCACTGACTTAATAAGTCAGTTAGCCTATTGGCTTGGATATTTTAATACTTAATGGAGGCATGCTCTAGGGCTTCCTTACCCCTTTTTTCTGCATGTCCCCAAAGTCCGGACATTTAAAGGGGAAATAGAAGCTTATGGTGCCAAAGTCAATCGAATAGGTCTAACTGTGACATGGTGGATGCCATGAGGACTTTAGGTTTTCTGAAGGATAGTAGAATTGCTTCGGTTGGCATTTTAGAAGAGATGGGCTCTTGTTATATTCCAGCCAAATGACTCCAGCCACTTATTGGTAATGTACAGCTGATTCCATCCTGGTGACAACTGAAGTATCTGCACCATTTTACCCACACACTAGCCTAGCTCTTCCTCGGTGCAATCAGGGAGTGATAGTGGGGCTCTTACACTGCTTCTCTATCAGCCTTAGGCCAATGAGTGGTGAAATTGTTTTGGCAGGGGAAAGTATGTGAAAGTCTTCACCGATATCCATGAACGTGAATATGGAGATTATAGATCCTGAGTTCTTTGGTGTCTGCAAACTGAGGATTTCACATCTTCAGGGTGCTTCAGGGCCCAGGTTACCAGGTGACTAACAAATCTAGGCAGGCACCGAAGTGACCCAAACTCGGTTCTGTGTTCGTGTTTCAGAGATGGTATTTCCTTTGGGGCTGGTCTGAGTGAAGGTAACTCAGAGGAGGCAACTAGCTGCTAAAGACCACAGCTTGCATGCCCCCACACATGCTTCTACACTCAAACATTCAAAGGTGCATTTGTTGTGTGTTTACGTGGGTGCACATGTGTGCATGCACATGTGTGCATGCATCCACAACCTCACCCTCAGAAGCTGAAAAAGCAGGAAGGAAACCACCTGAATAAAGCCATAGAAAGGTAAGTTATCGCTGCTATGGTGAGAAGACAGTGCTGCAAGATGTCATCTCCAAAAGGTACGTGATTTGTCCGATTTATAAGGTCCCTCCCTGAAACAGAGAGACCAGTGCCACTGCTGGGTATTGCTTTCAATGTCCTCTGCTCAGTTTCTGCCCTTACCCCAAGGGCAGGTAGTGCCATCTGTGGATAGAGGATAAGCAGTACCAAAGGGATGAGTCCACTGATACCCACTTGATTTAGATGGGGCTGCGAGAAGACATGATTGTATGAGAGTGGCACCTGCCGGCTCTTAAAGTAAGCAATAAAAATGGCTTGCGACCTTGGTAATGAACTAGAACATGGGATCCTAGAGTCGGTCCAGTGTTTTCCACAGCTGTTTGATCGTCATTAGGAGGCAAGGTACATCAAAACCAAATATTACCAAAATGCATGTGGGAGGAGGAATCCTCGTTCTGATGCCTCTAGGTCATGAGTATTATAGAATAGGTCTTCGTAAACTTAGCTAAATGGAGATAACAACCAGGACTGGTTTTTTGAGATCTTTCTAACATTTAAAGTATCCCAGTCTCAGTAAGGTGGAACAGGTGACTTCCTTAGGACATATAAAGTAGGATGCGAGTCTTCCAAAATATAGATGGCCTAAACTAAAATCATAAACCCAAGCCAATCGATTATTTGTTTTTAAATGTGCAGTGTGAGAGTAAACTATAAAACAGAATGTAGAGCTGGTGATTAAACAGAAACTAATTCTGAAAATTGCCATTGGAAAAATAGCCAGTAGGTTATGAGTGACTATAACATTTTCCAAATCATGACAGTGAATTGTTCTTTTCTAATACTGGGAAGAATGAAAATGTCGGTTTGTATCTCAGCATCATTTTTGCAAGTCCAACTCTTTTGTCCTCTCAGATAATGTTGTGTTTATTTTTTATGGTCTGGATTCCAAAAGGTGGTTGCACTGACATGTATAAAACCCAAGTGTTTGGTCCATAGTGATTGGAGCAGTGATTGAAGTCAATGGTATCCAGTGTCACTGCTGTATCTTTATTGGGCAGAGGGAACCTTTTTCCCTGAGAGTCAAAGCAGTTTTCAAAGTTGTGGCCTTTCCAAGCAGTGGATCCATGGATCATTTTGTAGATCTCCCCAGGTTGGTATTCCTTCCTCCTCAGGATGGTGCTTGTCTAGGAAGATTTTAAGGGCAATAATAAGATGTTCAGTAGGTTGGCAAATCCAGAGAAATGCTAGCACTTGAATACACTGAGCATCACCATCTTCTACCATTTGGAATTTATACCTGGTTTTTGTATGAGCCTTTATTCTTGGAAGTAACACTCAGGGATGGTTATCTTGGCATTTCTTGCTAACCATTTTTTAATGGTATTTGTTGAGCACTTACTTTGTGGCAGGTACTGTGCTGGGGTAGATATAAGAAAACAGGTTAGGCACAGTTCCTGTCTCCCACAGAGCTCAAAATCTTAATCCTCACCATATTGAATGTAAGGTAACTGAGGCCCAGAGGAGTAAAGTGACTTGCACAAGATCACACAGCAGGCAAGTGGAGGAACTGGTGTTAGAACTCAGGTTCCCTGTCTCCCAGGCCTGAGCTCTTTTCACTAGTCTAGTGGATGCTCAATCCACTTAGACTGTGAGCCCCATGCGGGACAGGAACTGTGTCAACCTATCTAACTTGTATCTTCCCCAGCACTTAGAACCGTGTTTGACTCATAGTAGGCACTTAACAAATGCCATAAAATCAAAAAAGCAGAAACTTGAACTAGGTTTTTAGGTAGAATAGTGTCCATTACTTAGAAATCTTTCCCTTTGGTGTCTTATAGTTTGTTGGAATCTCTGACCTTACTGATTTACTTTTCAACCATGTTCAGTTTGATTTGCAGTTAAAATAATTTTATTGCTTATGCTTAATTACAGCCCATTTGTTTCTCATGTGCCCGGCTGATTACTTATTGATAGTGAAGGTAGTAACTACTGAGAGGTTATTGGTGCAGAGGAACTATTTTGCATATGCTCTGCTAATCATGCAGTCATATTTTTCAACTCTTTTTGTTATTCTATCCTTGATAATTGCCCAACAAAGACTCACATGTCTAAAAGAGGCTATGTACTGCCCTGTTTCCTTGTAAAGAAAAGGGTTGATCATCTCCTCTTTGACCCCTAAACTCTATAAACAATGACATTCAGCGTAAGGGAAAAGTAGCCAGATGTGTTCTTGAGACCCATCTGAATGGAGTTGTATTCTTGCAGGTATCAAACATCTGCATTCTCCTCTCAGTGTGCTAATCACCTTGCTTGGTCTCCTGGGGACATCTCCTCCCTAAATGAGGTGCAAATCACTAGACATCAAATCAATACTGCCCCACCAGTTCTTGTTCTGTAATCTCATGAGGGGAACTCACCTTTTCATCACCACCTCTTTAACATCTAAACCCTAACTTTCTTGCAAAAGTGTGGGGAGGATTAATTGGTAAACAGGGACAAAACATTTGGAGAATCGGTTTTGCCATTCAGTCTGGAATGAGGTTAGTGGAACAGAGTCCTGTTCAAAATAGAGCCGAGAAATGTGAAACTTTAATTACTGAATCACCACAGTCACTAGAACGGTTTCAGTCCAAGAGCTGGATTTAGCATGCTTCATTGCCTTTGATTTCTGACTGTCTCTTCACCATCTTGGAAGGTTTTTATTTTACTTGTACATATTTACTATTCTACTCATTTTGTCAATGATGTCCATCTAGGTTTACATCTATTTATTCTGATGACTTGACACCTGACCAAATGTTTTGTTTTGTTGTCTGTCTCCCCCTTCTAGACTGTGAGCCCACTGTTGGGTAGGGACCGTCTCTATATGTTGCCAACTTGTACTTCCCAAGCGCTTAGTACAGTGCTCTGCACACAGTAAGTGCTCAATAAATACGATTGATTGATTTTAACAGTCTTAGAGAGAGAGAGAGAGAGAGAGAGAGTGTGTGTGTGTGTGTGTGTGTGTGTGTGTGTGTGTGTGTGTGTTTGAGTGGTGGAGGGGCAGGGCCACAGGCAGAGATAAAGGATTCCCTTTCCACCTTCCTTTGTTTTTTTTTTTTTTGTTCATTTTTTTTGTTTGTTTTTTGGTGTTACAAGGACCATCCATCTGTCACCCATGCTTTCGGCAGTGTGGAAGCTAGAAAAATGGCTTGTTACTCTTTTACTGAAGCTATTACTTCAACCCCGCTAAACATCTCCATATGTTTGTGGTTAGGAAGGATGTAGAATGAGGGTGCTGCTTCCCCAGGCTGCATGTGTTACTGTTTCCTTGCTTTGACCTCCTTCAGTACTTGCCTTAGGGCAAAGGAGGTGAAATGACTTGGAGTTGTGGAAGGATGATTGATGTTGCTTTTGAAGGTGTTTGTGCAGTGGGCCTTTGCAGGTGCTGCAAATGAGAGTGCAGCTCCCCATTGTGCAAATGTACAGCCTTTTCTTCTTAGGGCAAATGACCTTGATGTCCTGAATGACTTTTTAGTGGGGAGATGAGGAGGGGCTTTGTGCACCCAAATGATAGAACTTTGTCCTTTGAAAGGGAATGGAAATTTTACGCCTCCTTTTCACTCCTCTTCCTGCCCACATTGGCAAATATATTCATTTTAGCCTGTTTTATAATGGGAATGGTTTCATAATGGGTTGTGTTGATAGCGGAAATCAGCTTTTTGGGGCTGCAATGGAAAAATAACCCCTACAGTTGAATCCCTTTGTGTTTCCTCTCATCACTCTTGATAAAGGGCTTTTTCTTTTTCATTATTTCACCAACCTGAGTGGGTCTTTCAGGGAATTGCCAGGTTTCCAATTCTGGCCACAATGCAGCTATAAAAACAACTGATTCTGAACCCTGGAAGTTGTAGGGTATTTAGGGGCTCCCCCAGTCCTTCTTCTTGCAGGAGAATCCTGGGGACAGTGGGTTGAGCTCTTGGACACTGGGTCCCTCTATGAGCCCAAAAGGTCTAGAAAACAATTCTCAGCCAGTTTGCCCCAAATTCTATAGGGCTGCTACAAAATTGGACAAGACTTAGGCCACTTCCCCTCCCCCTTAAGATCCTCAAAGCATTCCCCTTCCATAAGTCTTGCTTCTTTTCCTACCTTAAAATTCAAACACCTGTGCTTTGGACATTTCCATGTTTATTAGTTATGTACATAGAGTAATTAAACCACTTATGAAAAGGTAACAACATGAAGACTATAAGCTTGTTGTGGGCAGCGAGTATATCTGTCTGTTGTTGTATGGTACTCTCCCAAGTGCTTAATACAGTACTCTGCACACAGTAAGGACCCAATAAATATGAATGAATGAATGAAATCCAATTTCTGTGATTCGTTTCCTGAACCTTAATTACAAGGAGTTTCAGTCCCTCATAGTCCACAGTATAGCCATCCCTTCAAGAAGTCCTGGTCTTGGCTAACTTGAGGTCAACTTGCAGCATCACAGGTCTTGTCCAGCTCCTTAGTTAAAGAAGTGGAAGAAGATTGGATTTGTTGTGTGAGAACCTCAAGACTCCGTTTTCCTGCCTCCATTTTATAGACAGTAAAAACCTCTGTCTCCTGCTGCTCATGAGCCTCCTGCTCATGCCCCTTTCATCTGATTGTATCTCTCTTCCATAGTTCTGAAAACTCTGGGAGGTCTATAATTGGTTCTAATTCAAATTTTCCTTTGTAGATACCATCTTTTCCTCTCCCCTTTGGCTTGTGGTCTGTTGGACCCTTAAAAGAGCACTTTGCTTTAAGAAAAAGACTTGCCAGGATTTTTTTGTTGTTTCAGCCTGTACTTTCCTCTACATAATCCCTCTTTACTTGGATGGGGATTTTCCTATTCCTAAATAACTATGTGATTGCCTCACACCCAACACTTTACTTTTCCAGAGTTCCGATTGTGTCATGCTCAGCGAAATCAAATTTAGGATGACTAGTGCCACAGGATGCCACTCGAGTCCTTGCTTCCAGACCGAGTTGACCACGGTGCCTGTGTTTGGGCCAACAGGACCCCAGGAAGGCTGGGCTAGAGTCCAGATTGGTGGCAAGAAATCCAGAATTGGTGGCAAACACCCAAATGGTTTTAGAGACAGTGCCGAAACGATGGCATGCTTGTCAGAGTGACCTATTTACTTTAGAAGATTTAAACCATTTCTTTCCAGAAAGAAAAATCATTTCAAGGATCATGATTAATCAATCTGTAGTACTGACTCATTGTCCTTACGTGGTGCAGGACACTATTCTCTGTACTTGGGAGAGCAATTAAAATATTCCTGTCTTCAACGAGCTTACAGTTCAATAGGGGAGACAGGAAGGTGCAAATAGTGGAGTCAAGAGAAGGAACAATAGGAGGGGAGTATGGAAAGATGAATAGATGAATAAATGTAAGTAAAAAAGTAGTTTAATTGATATATCCTAAAGTGCTACAGATTGCTGTCGAAGCAGGTGGTCTAAAGGTATTGGGTTGACATGAATAATACATCCTTTCCCTGGAGATCATTCATTAAATTCCGGAAAATATAATGAGATCAACTAGAATGTCGGATGGCCGAAGCCCTTTGCTCCTCCAAAAGGCAAAATACATTGGTATCTTGGAAGTGGACCATGTTGGAACAGATGGCCTGCCTCTCTAACACTTAAGGAGAATTAAAGCAAACCTAGTTGGTCTTTCTACAGTGACTTGTATCAGATAAGTAGGAAATAGATGTGGGGTGGTGATGTCTGTTAAGGTCCCTGGGTTTTCTTTGTAATCGACCCTAAAGCAAACCCAAATGAAAAGCATAACTTTTCCCCTGGACATTGCAGGTGGACTTTGAAATAATCTTAGTGTCAGCACGAGTTCATTCTGTGACTCGAGAAGGTCAGGCAGGTCCGGCATAATCTTGGGGAGTTGGCAGTCTAGCTCAGATCTGTAATGGGCCACAGATCAAGTGCCTGCTGCTTTGGAGGTTGGTGGGCAAAGGACTGGTTTCTCGATGTTCGAGGAGATGTTTTCTGAAGAAAGGCTTTGGCCAGCTAGAATCATCTGGGTGGGGGGATATTTCGAAAAGAAATGGTCTCTTTCTCCCCTCCCTTTCCTCCTGCCATGTGGTCATCTGACACTGGCCTTCAGATGCCTAATCTAATTACAGCTCTTATCAAGGCTCTGGCTCAAAAAGGATTTTGGAATTAGGGCCTGCAGTCAGTCACTCGTATTCATGCACATCTGGCCGCTGTCACCTGGCTCAGAAGAGAAAGGCTGTTCTAGCAGCAGTGCGTGTTCAGTGGGGTGGAGGGAAAGCAAATCCATCCATCCAGTGGGAAATGCTTCCTGCTGCTGCTAGTAATCCCTCAGTCAGGTGTTTTCTATGCTTAACTTTCTTGATTACTTTAATAATATTCTAGTTTGCTGGGTTTTTTTTCCTCTGGGAGAGATTTACCCATGTAGATTTGTTGTTGTCATAAGAGCTGTCTGACCCCTTACTCTGGCAGTCTGGGGAGGCACTCTAGGTGTTTGTAGCTTCATGGTGTGTTGCACCTCCATCTGCCTACTCACTTGTTGCACCCCAGGCCCCAAGGGAAACAAAACAAGTGGAGAAGAGAGAATGCAGCACAGACCACCATTGCTTCCTCTGTGTAGGGTCGTGGTCACGGGATCGAGTCTCATCCACTTTTCTCGATTGTGTTGTATGTTCAAATTCCATTAGATTATATTGTTGTTTCGTATTATTTCTTTCCTTGGAGATTCGGGTTTCTGACCTGATGTCATGTGGGGCAGAGGAAAGAATTGTGAATTCAGATAATCTGCAATTAGATTTAGGCAGTGTGGATTGTTGGCAAATATTGTAATGATGTAAAAGCCTGAATCAGTAATAATAATTGTGATATTTGTTAAGTGCTTATTATTTGTCAGGCACTGTACTAAGCGCAGGGGTAGACACAATTTTATCAGCTTGGACACAGTCCCTATCCCACATGGAGTTCACACTCTTAATCTCTATTTTACAGATGAGGTAACTGAGGCCCAGAAAAGTGAAGTGACTTGTCCAAGGGCATTTAGCAGACATGTGGCAGAACTGGGATTAGAACCCAGGTTCTCTGAATCCCTGGCCTTTCCTCTTTTCACTAGACCAGACTGCTTCTATAGAAGGAAGTGCAGAAATGTAGATAAAAAAGGACAATGGTGAGAAGCATCATAGCCTATTGGAAAGAGCATGAATCTGGGAGTCAAGAGATTGAGGTTATAATCCCAGCTACACCATTTACAGCTGTGACCTTGGCCAAGTAAATTAACTTATTGCTGCTTCAGTTTTATCTTGTGTAAAAGTGGAATTAAATAGCTGTTCTCCATTCTTCCCCTCAGGCTGTGAGCCCCAGTTGGGTCAGGGCCCGCATCCATTCTGATTATCCTGTATCTACCCTGTATCTAAGGAAGCAGCATGGTCTAGAGGAAAGGGCACAGGACTTGGGGGTCAGAGGATCTGGGTTCTGATTCCAGTTCTGCCACTTGCCTGCTGTGTGATCTTGGGCAAGTCATTCCACTTTTCTGAGTCTATTTCCTTATCATAAAGTGGGAATTCAATATATATTCTTCTTTCTACTGTAACTGTGAGCCCTATGTTGGACAGGTATGCCCTGATTAATTTGTATTTACCTCAGAGCTTAGAACTTTGCTTTGCAGGTTGTAAGTGCTTAACAAATGTCGTAATTATTGTCACCTATGCCAGCACTTAGTAGTAGAGTAAACTCTTAACAAATATTATTATTATTATTATTGTCATCAATTACCCAAAGAATTTCCTCTTTGAGCACAATACTGAAAGTCATATTCATGAAGAGGCAATATGGCACTCTCCATTTCTCCTTTCAGAGTGAAGAATGGAAAGCAACAACCATATGCCATAGATAACTAAACCAAGGGGGACATTGAGTAGGTTGGCTAGTTAGGACCTGTCAGCTGTGACTTGTCTCTTCATGCTCTGTGGAGCCTGGATTTGCCCGCTCTTTGGTAAAAAGCCTGAAAATGACCAAATCATTAAAAGCAAATCTAAGCTGAGCCTTGGGTGTTTCCTTCTTGCAAGGTGGAAAAAGAAGCATTTGCACATCATAGAATCTTGAAGATGAAACGGGTGGTTTCTCCAGAGGTTCCAGGGAGCACACACAGTATCGAAGCTTTCACGGCTGTTGCTGAATGGTGTTGCAAGTGCAGTGGACAAACCAACAAAGCAGGCAAGCAGAGACTCTTTAGTTACAGATCTAGGTTAATGGAGCTAGTCCTGGAATATGCAAGTATTTAGAATGGAACAGTTACTCCATTCAGCCAATCCACTTGAGTTTTTTGAGGCTCCTCTCTAGAGTCAAGCCTACAGCCATTTAAGGACTGGGGTGCAGCGCACCTTCATGATAAAATTGTGGACTGAAAGTGATATGAAGAACCACACCAAGTTGGTTATAGGGGTGGGCAAATTGGGTAGGCACCCAGGGGTGTCAAATCAATGGTACTTGTTTAGTGTTATTGTAAGCAGAGCATTGTACTAAGTGCTGAAATACATCTCAGTAGTCCCTCTTTGGGGACCGGTTTTAGGCAGGGCCACCAAAGTGGGGTACCAGTTACTAGGCTACATTTTCAAATCAATCCTGTGGGAAATAATGCTAACCCCTAATTGCCCAGTGTTAACAGAAAGGTCCCAATCAAACCAACTTTTTGCTACATTACATTGGGATGGGGGCGGGGGTTGGAGTGCAAAAAATGGGATTCCCAGTGGTAGGAATAGTGTTTATTGAGAACCTAGTGCTTAGTACAGTGCTCTGCAAGCAGTAAGCGCTCAATAAATATGAATGAATGAATTCTGGGTGTGGTACACTCTTCTGTTTGAGATGTACAAAACAAGCAATATACCCCCTGCTCACAGAAGCTGATTCTTAAATGGGGGAAACAAGCATAAAAGTATTTATTAACAGAGTCATCAAAAATGTACATACATAATGGCTGAAGATGAGAAGCAGGGTGGCCTAGTGGATAGAGCCGAAAACTGAGTGTTGGAAGCCAAGGCTTCCATTGCCAGCTCCCACAATAGCTTGTTGTTTGACTTAGAGTAAGTCACTTAAAGTCCCTGTGTGTGTTCCTCCTCTGTAAATTGGGGGTGAAATACCTGTTCTCCATCCCACATAGACTGTTGGACCCTTTGTAGGACAGGGACTATGTCTGATCTGATTGTTCTGAATCTACTGAGAAGCAGCATAGTGTTGTGCATAGAGCATGGGCGTGGGAGTCAGAAGTTTGTGGGTCCTAATCCCAGCTCCGCCACTTGTCTGCTGTGTGACCTCAGGGAAGTCACTTTGCTTCCCCTCTGCTTCAAATTACCTCATCTGAGAAATAATAATAATAATAATAATAATAATAATAATAATGGCATTTGTTAAGCGCTTACTATGTGCAAAGCACTGGTCTAAGCACTGGGGAGGTTACAAGGTGATCAGGTTGCACCACAGGGGGCTCACAGTCTTAATCCCCATTTTACAGGTAAGGTAACTGAGGCACAGAGAAGTTAAGTGACTTGCCCAAAGTCACACAGTTGACAACTGGCAGAGCCGGGGTTTGAACCCACAACCTCTGACTCCAAAGCCTGCGCTCTTTCCATTGAGCCACTCTGCTTCTCTGGGGAATGAGGAATGAGACTGTGAGCCCCATTTGGGATAGGGACTGTGTCCAATCTGATTTGCTTGTATCCACCCCAGTGCTTAGCATGGTGCCTGGCACACAGTAAGCACTTAATAAATACTGCAATTACTATTATTATTATTATCATTATTATTACTCCCATGTATGGCACATCAATCAGTCAATCAGTGGTATTTATTGAGCACTTCCAATGTGCAGAGCACTGCTCTAATCACTTGGGAGAGTACAGTACAACAGAATTAGCTGACATGTTCCCTGCCCATAATAAGCTTGCACATAGTATGTGATTTTAGTTAAGCACTTTTATAACTTTTATTATTCTGAGTTTAGGTAGGTACAGGAGTGCTTGAGGTGACTGATGGATTTATATGTCTTGGGGTGCTGGGATTTAATCAGGGAAGGCCAATGGAAGTGGTGAGCTTTCAGGAGGGACTCCAGGGATTCTGCTTTTTAAACCATGCTTATCCCATTTAAATCTGCAGTGAGCGGGACTGCAGAACCTGTGTCTCCTGGGTTCAGTCTGGAAAGGCCAGGGCCCAAGCTATGAAACTAGAGACATGGAAGGTAGTCTTTTTTTCATTTTTTATACGCTACGTAAGTGCTTACTGTGTCTCAGGCACTGTACTAAACCTGGGATAGATACAAGTATAGTGGGTTGGACACAGTTCTTTTCCCATATAGGGCTCAAAAATCCCCATTTTATAGATGAAGGGACTGAGGCCTAGAGTATTTAAGTGACCTGCCCAAGGTCACACTGGAGACAAGTGAAGAAGCTGGGATTAGAACCCAGGTCCTCTGACTCACAGCCCCATGCTCTATCCACGAGACAACACTGCTTCTCAAGGCCCACTAGACAGACTGGGGCTTCAAAATGTAGATTGTCCAGAGCTGCGTTCCTTCTCTCTTGATTTCTGCAGCAAGCATTCTTGACAGAGAAAAACAGAATCAGAGAGGAGCAAGACACCTACAAGGAGATTGTTGTTCATTATCTGAGCTGCCTAATGCACTAATTATTGCCTGTCATTGAAAGATGGCTGCCTATTGATCTCCAGCAGGGTTTAGCTGAGCATGTGGTTGCATCTGTGTAATGCTACCTGCCTGTTACTCAGGAGTCTCGGATAATAAGCTCAGCTGCGGAACACTGGGGGATTAGACAAAAAAAATTAATCATAGCTATTTAGATAATCACTCCCGAGGGGTAGATTGCAGTTGAGTCCTTGAGAAGTCTCTGGGATGTTGCTGAAGGGTGGAGGGATGGATTACTGACCTGGGGGAGGGGTCCGGGAGGCAGAAGAGCCTTAAGGCAGCACTTGAGAATTTATTTCCTTGACCTAAAGCCCTCAAAGTTAGTCTGTTGTTTATGTGAGCACCCACTGCCTAGTCACAAGAAAGTCAGCTAATGGAAATGAGGAAGATGTCAGCTATGGTGGTCAGCGCTTAGAACAGTGCTTTGCACATAGTAAGCACTTAACAAATACCAACATTATTATTATTATTATTATTATTATTATTATTATTATTATTATTCCTACTGCCTTCAACACTTTTGACCCTTCTGGAAAGAACAAACTTGTTCTACTTATTTTGTTTTGTTGTCTGTCTCCTCCTTATAGACTGTGAGCCTGTTGTTGGGTAGGGACCATCTCTGTATGTTGCCGATTTGTCCTTCCCAAGCCCTTAGTTCAGTGCTCTGCCCAAAGTAAGCTCTTGCTTGATAAATACGATTGAATGAATGAAATGTTATCCAACCATGTCTTCACTGGCTGTCCTCTCTGGCCACTCATTCTCAGACTCTTCTGCCTCCTGTCCCCTAATTATGGGAATCCCTCAAGGAGTCCCTTTCTATTCTCCATCTACACCCACTCTTTTGAAGAACTCATTTGCTCCCACGGCTTCAACTATGCAGATGATTCCAAAATCTATGTTTCCAGCCCTGACCTTTCTCCTCCTCTGCAGTCTCGTATTTCTTCCTGGCCTTCACGACATCTGTACTTGGATGACCCACTGACACCTCAAACTTAACATGTCTAAAACAGAACTCCTAATCTTCCCACCCATACCCTGTCCTCCCCTTGATTTTCCCATTTCTGTGGCGAGCACCACATCCTCCCTGTCTCACAAGCCCATAATTTGGCATTATCCTCAACTCCTCTCTGTCATTCAATCCACATATTCAATCTGTCACCAAATCCTGTCTGTTGAATCTTAGAAACACTGCTGAAATCCACCCATTCCTCTCCGTCCAAACTGTTACCGTACTGATCTAAGCACTTATACTATCCTGCCTTGATTACTGTCAGCTTCCTTGCTAACTGCCCTGCCTCCTGTCTCTCCCCAGTCTAATTAAAGGGAGTCAGGTTAAAATGAAGAACCTCTTGAATCATCAATCAAGCATGGCTTTGTGGAAAGAGGACAGACTCGAGTCAGAGGACATGAGTTCTCATCCTGGTTGGCCACTTGTCTGCTGCTTGTGAGTTAAGAATAGAAAATATGTGCCCTCAATTAACAATAATAATAATAATGATAATAATGATGGCATTTAAGTGCTTACTATGCACAAAACACTGTTCTAAGTGCTGCGGGGGATACAAGGTAATCAGCTTGTCCCACATGGGGCTCACAGTCTTAATCCCCATTTTACAGATGAGGTAACTGAGGCACAGAGAAGTTAAGTGACTTGCCCAAAGTCACACAGCTGACAAGTAGCGGAGCCGGGATTAGAACCCATGACCTCTGACTAGTATTTGCTGAGTGCAGTGTACAGAACACTGTACTAACTGCTTGCGAAAGTGCAATAGAGTTAATACACATGATCCCTTTCTTTAAGGAGCTCTACCATTTAGCAGCAGAGGTGGACACAAAAGTAAATTGATTTTTTGCATCTGTTGTATTATCTCAAGTGCTTAGGACAATGTTGTGCCCTCAAAAAGACACAAACAATACCACCAATTGATTGACTGAGGGGTGATGGGGCTTCAAGGGAAAAAAACTACAACACATTCAGTAGCCCCACCCCGTTACAATGTCGAGTAGTCAGATCGTCCGTTTGAATGTCGTCTGTTTCAAGTCTTACCCAGCCTCCCACTAGAAGGGTATTGCAGTTTACCATGTTAATCAATCAATCAATCCTAAAAAAGAAATAAATAAAAAATAAATGATGGCTTTTGTTAAGCGCTTACTATGTGCAAAGCACTTTTCTAAGCACTGGGGAGGGTACAAGGTGATCAGATTGTCCCACCTGGTGCTCAGAGTCTTCATCCCCATTTTACAGATGAAGTAACTGAGGCTCAGAGAAGTTAAATGACTTGCCCAAAGTCACACAGCTGACAATTGGCAGAGCCGGGATTAGAACCCATGACCTCTGACTCCCAAGCCCATGCTCTTTCCACGCTGCTTGTCTTGAATTTATTGAGCACTTACTGTGTGCAGAACACTGTACAAAATGCTTGGGAGAGTACAAGATAACAGGGTTGTTAGACATGTTCCCTGCCTACAATGAGCTTACAGTCTAGAAGGCATGTTCCTTGCTGACTATCAGGTGTTGGATTGTGCAGGTGTACCATTTTATGTGGGTCTATTTACTGGTCCTTAAATTAATACCCCTGGCTGTCCCCTCTTCTAGATTTTGATACTTTGAACTAGATCCAAAACTTGGGCCCAATCTGTTGCCCTCTACGGACCCCTGCAGAGGTTCTGCCCTGTGTTCTTTTCTCTCACCAGCTTAAGCAGAGTTAATTGGGGTCTTAACCCTGTTGGCGGTTCAGGAAAGTCTAAGGGAAACCCAGGGAAAAGTGATGGAAAAGGTGGTTCTTTTCTCCTCTGAGGTTTTACTGAAGCAATAGGTGCAGTGGTTTAAGATTACTTTGCTATTTGTTGCTGTGACTTTCTAAGAAGATTTGTCCCATAGATATCCCATCATTTGACCCTCATTTGAGTACTGTTGAAGAACAGTACTTTCCCATGCAATATCTTGCTTCATCTGTCCTGTGGGTGGTCTTGATGTTGGCTGTAATGGAAATAAAAGGAACATCTGTGTGTCAATTTGTTAAAAGTACCTTTGTGCCCTCCTTGACACTGTCTGATTCTACCTAATGGAAACAGAAGAGAAACTTGCCATCTTTCCAAAACAGTGGCAAAATTAAGTATCCAAGAGCATTAATAATCCTGAGAGAAAAAAGAGTTTTGGATAATAGCGGCAAATGTTGACAGAGACTTCATGTATTAATTTTTCAAAAATTTTTCAACTGGCAAGATGTGCATGTAACCTAGATTCTCTTGGCCCTCACATTGCTGAGGCTGTAGTTAGGAGAATCCCTTGGCAATTATTTTATGTTCCAGGAGTCACAAGGGCCTGGGCAGTAGAAGCATGAGATAATCAAATAGCAAAATATTTTCCTTTTTATACAGGGTTTTATGGGTGTGGGGTGGAAAACCATGTTGCCTAAATTCTATGCAGCATAAATGACCTTTCGTATTTCCCCCAGGGCCTTGCATTCACTTCGTTGAAATAATCCTAAACTGTAAATGTATGGCACTGATTAATTTCTTATGTTTTCTTAACAGTTTACCAGGTAATTAACTAAATTTTGAGGAGAAGAATAAGGATATTTACTTAGCCATCATCTCTGGCCCACCAGGTATTCTCAATCTAAGCCTGAACTTCAAACTTTGAATGAGCTTCATTTTGATTCATTTTAGTCTAGCCCCTCTGCAAACTTCCTGGTGAAAGGAATTTTGGGACAGTGCAGTAAGGTCAAGGACAAGTTCACATGATGCATGTTCTATGTCAAAATTGTCACTCAGGGAACTTTGGGGACTTTTCATTTGTGGCATTTAAGTGCTTACTATGTGCCAGGTACTGTAGTAAGTGCTTCATAATTGGGTTGGACATAGTTCCTGTCACACGTAGGGCTCAGATTCTTAATTCCAGTTTTGCAGATGAGGTAACTGAGGCACAGAGAATTGAAGTGACTTGCCCAAAGTCACACAGCAGACAAGTGGGGGAGCCGGGATTAAAACTCAGGTCCTCTGACTACGAGGCTTATGCTCCTTCTCCATGCTGCTTCTCCATCAGAACATAAATCTAAGATTGAATAAACTGCTGGACGCTGCGCCAACCCTGAAAGATAGGGCTATAATATGCAAATATTTGTTCCCATATGAGTCTTTTGACTTCCTAGATTTCTTGTGCTGAAGTGGAAGCCAATGGTAAGTGGTTGAAGGACAGTAAATCAGGTTTCCTGAGTTCTGATTCTGGGTCTGACAGTTTGCTGAGGTATAGACTACTTGCACTCTCTTTATTTTAATTAAAAAGGTTCAGAAGATAAAATGAATAATCATCTTAAAAGCAATTCAGAATGCTTTTTTTTCTTCTTAAAGCATTTGGAACACTTGGAGACAAGTGTGATGTGAGATTCAAAAACATCTGATTGTTTTGGTGACTCAAAACGGACATAATCTATATTTGCTAGAAGGTGTTACCAAGAATAATAAATTGATTTCACAGGACTTTATCAGCTCAAATCTTGGTGCTTAAAAATCAAACCAAGATGCAATTCAGTATGTCTTTGATGTGCAAAAATTACCCAGGGGTTCTTTTCAAAATGCTAAACCATAAGCAACTCTAAGCTGTTAAACTTGGGTCAAAACAAAATACAAAATAGCCCTCTGGTGTTGTCCAATTCTGAGCTCCTGATTTTAAAGGGACTTGCCTCACGTGTAGTATAGTAACAGCAATAGTAATAGCATTTATTGAGTGCCTGGGGCAGGGAAGGGTCAGTCCAGCTAGCCTTCCTCACTCAGAGAAGCAGCATGGCCTAATGGATAGAGCACGGGCCTTGAAGTCAGAAGGACATAGGTTTTAATCCCGGCTCAGCAACTTGTCTGCTGTGTGACCTTAGGTAAGTCACTTAACTCTCTGTGCCTCAGTTCCCTCATCTGTAAAACGGAGATAAAGACTGAGCCCCATATGGGTCAGGAGCTGTGTCCCACCTGCTTTGCTTGTATCCACCCCAGTGCTTAGTATGGTGCCCGGGACATAGTAAGTGCTTAACAAATGCCACAATTATCATAATTATAATAATCCCCAGTATGCTGCTTGTCTGTTGGGTGACCTTGGACAGGTCACTTCATTTCTCTGTGCCTCAGTTCCCTTGTGTAAAATGGAGATTAAGCTGTGAGCCCCATGTGGGACATGAACTGTGTCCGACCTGATTAACTTGCATCTACCCCCGTGCTTGGTACTATGCCTGGCACATAGTAAGCACTTAATAAATACCATTAACAACAACAGGTGGGTGAAAGGGAAGCCAAGAGACCCATGCTGTGGTCCCTATCTCTGAGGGAAGGGTAATTAATGCCTTATCCGACAGCGTTGGGATGTTTCAAGCAAGCGAGAAAAAGTGATTCATTTGGACTCCACTGATTCTGAGGGATCTGACTGCTCTCTGGTACTTAACTGTAGTAACTTGCTTTCATGCATGATTACATCCAATTTTCAGGCTTGGATTGGCTAGAAACCCCTCCCTTTTTCCAAGAGTATGTAGGGAGGTGCTTCATGTGGGAGCTGCTAAGGGTGATCCATCAAAATCAAATGGGAGTATTTCATGCAATCTGTCTCCTGTGTCGACATTAGTAGAGTTTTGCCCTTCCTCCCAATTTTGCTATGGTTGCTGAAATTCATCTAAGAAAGAAAGTGACTTCATGCTATCAAAAAAAAAAAGCTTTTTTTTGCCCTCTGCCACTAACATTTTTTCCTCTTGAGCAGTTTCTGCAAGCAGATGACCAGCTGAACCATCTGCCTGTTTGTTTATAAATGTCCACAGTTTATCCCCTCCATTTTGCCTTGGTTAGATGGAAGTTGCTGCACCAGGAAAATTCATCAACTGAGCAATAAGGAGGTATTTTAATGGTCTGCCATTTCTTGGAAGGATAGGGGGGAAATATCCCTTTTAAGTAGCTCAAAAATGCAGATTCCTAATAGGACATGCTCCTTAGTTTTTTTTAACTAGAATATAAAATAGCCTGCGTTATTCATCCTATGGTGATTATTCCACTCCGAATGCAAAGCTATTCAGGGTGAGGCCATCCCCTGCCTTGTGATCAGGATCCCCCAGTTCCCTAACACTTTGGGAACATACACGTGATCAAGAGGACTTGCGCAGCATCATTAGAATCAGATTACAACTGAGAAAAGTAGCTACAGCAGGGGCCTGGGAGTCAGAAGGACGTGGGTTCTAAATCTGGATCTGCTGATTATCTGTTGTGTGACCTTGGGCAAGTCACCTAAATTCTCTGTGCCTCAGATACCTCATCTGTAAAATGAGGATTAAGACTGTGAGCCCTTTGTGAAACATGGACCGTGTCCAACTTAACTTTCTTGTACCTATCCCAGTGCTTAGTACAGTGCCTGGTACACAATAAGCACTTAACAAATACCGTTAAAAAAATCAGCATCCCTCCAACCCTCTGAACCATTAATAATAGCAATAATAATAATAATTATTATTATTATTATGGGACTTAACTGCTTACTCTGTGCCAAGCACTGTTCTAAGTGCTGGGGTAGATACAAGGTAATCAGGTTGAACCCAATTCCTGCCCCACATGGGCTCCCATTCTCAATCCCCATTTACAGATGGGGTAACTGAGGCACAGAGAAGTGAAACGACTTGCATACAGTCACACAGCAGACAAGAGATACAGCTGGTATTAGAACCCATGACCTTCTGACTCCCAGGCCTGTGCTCTATCCACTAAGATCCTGAAGTCTTCCTGTGTTTATCCAGTTGGATTTTCTCCTCTTCCTTTCTCCTCGTCCTTTCTCCACCTCCTTCTTTCATGCCCTAGCTTGTAGTGAACTTAGACACTTTGCCACAGGGTCTTCTGCAAATCAAGACAAGGAGAGGAATAAAATAACCCTTGGAGGGACATTATTCATCATCTGTGTATAATAACTTGGGATTTCCTTTGGCTTCCTTTTTACACCTTGCTTGAGGGAGATCTTCTTGCTTTAAAAGGAACTTGCTTTCCTTTCCAGGTTCTGGGAAAGCCACTATGGTGTACTTTCAGGGGTGAGGTCTCTAGCATGAGGAGAGAGAGGAGTTCGAACTCTTAGAGCAATGCTTTGCTCAGAGAGGTCTTCTCTGAAACATGATCAGAATTTAATGGCTCATGTAGAGCATCTGGCTGTCTGAAAGAGAGGGCCAAATACCCGCACACCCAACCCAACAATGAAACATTTGGGAGTAGGAGAGGAGGCTTCCAGGGTTCCTGATCTTTCTTCTCTTCTTTCAAGGGGAAGGTTCCCAGCAAGATAAAGCCCATAATAGGTGAGGTATACATAGCCACAGTGTAGTTTGGGACAGATTGGAAAGTCCTGACTGAGATGCTCAGAGCTATAAGTGGACTGTTGGCATATAGCATTGTCTGCAGATGGTTTGATGCCCACACATCTCTATTTACGTAGAGGCGCTAATTGTTTTTGATAAATGATGGTTTTAGAGATAATAAAAGGAGTTGGTTCCACCCACATCTTTTTTTAAAGTATGGAGTAATAGAGATTTGTAAACCTACTGGAAGACAAGTAGAATCAGAGAGCCAAAGACATGTTGTCTGACTCTGGAAGAGCCAACAGAGCCTGTCAGCTGGTATGATCACTAGGTGGTGCTATGGATTTGCAGTTCAGAATTGATATTTCAGTTTCTTGGTAGCTACTTGGACGTGGGAAGGCTAAAGGCTGATTTAAATGAGAGCATCAAAATGCATTCATTCATTCAATTGTATTTATTGAGCACTTACTGTGTGCAGAGCACTGTACTAAGTGCTTGGGAAGTACAAGTTGGCAACATGTAGAGATGGTCCCTATCCAACAGCGGGCTCACAGTCTCAGTTCAGCTCCCTTTTGAATGCACCCAGCAAGGTGTCTGGTTAAATGATTAAACTAAAAAATAACAATAATAATAATTATTATATTTGATAAATGCTTATTGTGTGCCAAGCTCTATACTAAGCACTGGGGTAGATAAAATGCCATCTGGTTGGACACAGTCCTTTTCTCACATAGGGCTCAAAGGGCTCAAGTCTAAGTTGGATGGATGAAATAAGTATTCTCCCAATTTTCAAGTAGTGGCCACTCCTCTTTGAGATGGTTCTTTCAGTAACTGTGGGTAAGGGGTTTAATACAGTGAAGCTAACCCAGTTGCTTTAATGGTATGCTTTCAAGACAGGTTAAATTTAGACCTGTCACTCCAGGGTGAAATGTGATTTATTTTTTCTTCAATTGGAATATATGTATTTGATGAGAGGTAACAATTTGTACAGGCACAAATTTGAGGGCAAATTCCAATTAATCATATTTATTAAGCACCCACTGTATGCACTAAGCACTTGCAAGAGTAAAGTAGAAGTAGTAGCTACAATCCTTGCACTCTAGGGCTTACATTTTAGTGGGTGAGGCATGTGAAAATAAGCTAAAGATAGGAGAAAGAAGGAAGAGGGGAGATGTACATGAGTTAGTGCTTAAGTAATATGTTTTATATTACTATGGGAGTTGGTGACTAAGTGTTTAGGTGACTACAAGGGCTGCAGAGGCAGTAGTGGGATAAAAATAGAGGAGATTAAAAAATTGTGAGGTCCTCATGGGGATGTAATTTCAGGAGGATTTTGAAAAAAAGTATGGACTGGCAATGAAGAGGAGCCTGATGCAGTAGCCAAGCTAAGATAAAATGAGCACCCAAAACAGTGTAGTGGTCACTTGGAGCAGAAAGGCTGGAGGGTGGAAATATTTTGAAGGGAGAACCGCCAGGGTTTGATGACAGAATGGTTCAGTGGATAGAGCACAGGCTGGGGAGTCAGAAGGAACTGAGTTCTAATACTGGCTCTACCACTTTTCTGCTGTGTGACCTTGGGCAAGTTACTGAACTTCCCTGTGCCTCAGTTACCTCATCTGTGAAATGGGGATTAAGACTGTGAGCCCTATGTGAGACAGGGACTGTGTCCAACCTAATTAGCTTGTATCTACTCCAGCACTTAGTTCAGTACCTGGCACCTAGTAAGCACTTAAAAAATGCCACAGATATGGGGGGACTTTGAAAGACAGGAAAGAGTTAAGGATCATGCCAAGGACAAAGGCCTCAGAAACAGGTAGGATGGTGATGTTAACTGGGATCAAAAAGTTAGGTGGAGGGAGAATTTTGGAGGGAAAATTGGAGCTTGGATGCTTTTGAGCTTGAAGTGATGGTGGGCTGATGCTGTCAAAATGTCCTGGAAGCAGGAGAAAATGTGAGATTGCAGAAAAGGAGAGAGTTTGGGGCTGGGCGGGTGGATTTGGGAAACATCTACACAGAAGTGGTAGTGAAGCCACAAGTTTAAAAATGAGAGAAGAGGAGAATTCAAAAAGAGCCTTAAAGGACACCTACAGTTATGAGTTGGAGGCAGAGGGAGACTTGGAGAAGGAGGCTGAGGAGGAGTGGCCAGAGATAAGGATAAGGGCAATCAGGACAGAACTTTATCAGTAAACCGAACATGAGATACTGTTTCCAGGGGAGAAGGGAGTGATCCATAGTGACAAAAGCAAGTGATCAGTTAAGGAGAATTCATTAGATTTGTCAAGTCGGCCTTGGATTGGGCAGTCTCTGTGAAGTTAAGAGTCCAGAAACCACATTCTAGGGAGTCAAGAAGAGAGTTGGAGAAGCTGAAGTGGAATCTGTAGGTTTAACTCATATGAAGAGGTGGGACAGAACTGGGAGAAGGGAGATGTGGTGATAGCTGGAGAGTGCAGTGGAATCCAGAGATAAGTATTTTAGGCTAGCAGAGATATGGATGGGTTTGAAAGTAGAAGACAAGGAGTCATCAGTGAGTGAGGGGTCGAGAATGGCAGACAGGAAGGTAAGAAAAATGGGTATAGGTGTTTTAGAAAGAGAGAAGTTCTGCCCCCTGAGTTTTATCCACGATTTAAAAGCAGTAAGAAGGGAAATGGAGAAATAGTGGTTCCAAAAAATCATTGATCCCAGTCTGGGTTGATGCTTTAATGGCTTGGGGTACTACTGCAAGAGTGGAGAAAAGCAGGCTTGGTACTGGTGAAACTTGGATCATGATTAATTAGACTTTTCATTTGATACTCTATTGCCAGGTTATTTTGGTGGGTTCACTTGAACTCACTGTGTGCACATTCACTTTGTAGGGTAATTTGGAGATGTGGTGAAAGAGATTTACTTGCAGGGAGATGTCCTAAACTCCCACAAGGTAGGACTAGAGCCCAAAACCTAGCTGTCTCCTGAGTCTGCTACTCCTGGAGACAACTTTGCCCCAGGATTAGGATTAGAATGGGATACACCAAATTCTGCCCCGGAACTGAGGGACTGAACTGGCCTTCTGTACAGGGTTAATTCTACGTAGTTGTCCCTTCTTTGGAGTGGGAAAGAGGGGCTTTAGTGACACCAGGAAGCCCTAAATACAGACCAAAAGGTCATTTGTAAATCTGCACTCAATCCCACTAGAATGTAAAATAATGATGATGATGGTATTTGTTAAGCACTTACTATGTGCCAAGCACTGTTCTAAGCACTGAGGTAGTAGATACAAGGTAATCAGGTTGTCCACTTGGGGCTCACATCTTAATCCCCATTTCACAGATGAGGTAACTGAGGCACAGAGAAGTTAAGTGGCTTGCACAAGGTCACACAGCATAAAAGTGGTAGAGCCGGGATTAGAACCCATGTCCTCTGACTCCCAAGCCCGTGCTGTTTCCACTAAGCCATGCTGCTTCTCATTCCTTGAGGGCAAGGTCTGTGTCTACCAACTCTTTTGCATTGTATTCCTTAACATTTGGTACAGTGGTTGGCACAGAGTAAGTGCTCAATAAATACCACTGATTGATTGGTGTGCAGCCTTTGTTTGAAGATTAGGACCTGTTCTGCCATTACCAGTTGTGTTTAAGTGTCTGTGTTACTTTATTCTCAGTTTACTCTTACCTCACACCTGTAACACTGCTTATAGGACCCAGAAAGAGATACCTGGAAAGGAGGCTGGCAACAAAATCAGCTCCAAGACTTTTAAGGCAGTGAAACACTTCCCTCACCTTGCTTCCAGCATGAACCTTTTAAGCTGTTGCAGTTCAGGTGGGTCTGAAGACTCAAGAGACCTGTCTGAAGCACACAAGGTGTGACTGTATTTCCTCCAGTCAGTCCTAGTTACCTTCCAAAATGGTCACAATAGATGGAAGGTTAGTTATTGGGCCCAGCAGCAGTGTTGTTTGGTGGCACTGAATAATCTTAACTCCATTCTGCATAAACCAGAGTCGCCTCCTCTGATGCAGAGTTAGGTTTGAAGAACTCTGAGGTATCTCACTAGATTTCTACATAGGCCTAGACAAGAGGCTAGAGAAGCAGTGTGGCCTAGTGGATAGAGCACAGGTCTGGAAGTCAAAGGGACCAGAGTTCTAATCCTGGCTCCACCACTTGTCTGCTCTATGTCTTTGGGCAAGTCACTTCTCTGTGCCTCAGTTACATCATCTGTAAAATGGGGATTAAAACTGAGCCCCATGTGGCACATGGACTGTCCAACTTGTATCTACTCCAGCATTTAGTAGAGTGTCTGGCACATAGTAAGCACTTAACAAATACTATTTTAAAAAAAGGTTGATTTCTCAACTCTTTCCTCTAGCTCTACCATCACTCCTCCTGCTTTATCTCCTTTTTGTCTTTTTCCAAATAAATCACCTGGAGGTGTGTGGTTTTCTGTTTTTTGTTTCTTTGTACAGAATGACTAAGTACATCAAACATTTTTACTCTTGGCTCTCTAAAGTGTTGGTACTTTTCACAGCACTTAGTTGAGTGCGTTGAGCACAGTAAGCACTCTGTAAATATCACTGATCTAAATAGGACTGAGCTAATTAAGCTGCTTTTGGAGACTATGGTTTTATCAGCTAAGAGCAAAAATAAATATTCAGTAACCAAATTTTGCCCAAGAAGACTTCTTTAATGGATTATTCAGGTAGTAGTAGTATTTAATGAGCACCTACTTGGTGCAGTGCACTGTACTAGGCATCTGGAAAATACAAAATAAAGACATAATGTGTTCCCTGCCCACAAGGAACTTACACACTGAGATATGGTCTTTGATTTCAGTATGCAAGTACAGGATTATCCTGCGTGGCTCAGAGGAAAGAGCACGGGCTTTGGAGTCAGAGGTCATGGGTTCAAATCCCGGCTCTGCCCCTTGTCAGCTGTGTGACTTTGGGCAAGTCACTTCACTTCTCTGGGCCTCAGTTCCCTCATCTGTAAAATGGGGATGAAGACTGTGAGCCCCTTGTGGGACAACCTGATTACCTTGTATCTACCCCAGCGCTTAGAACAGTGCTTTGCACATAGTAAGCGCTTAACAAATACCAACATTATTATTATTATGATCAGAAATGACTGTAAGCTCATTGTGCCAACTGTCATTTTATTCTCTCCCAAGTGCTTAGTAAAGTGCTCTGTACAGTGTGAATACTCGACAAATAACATTGATGATGATGATGAACGTATGTGTTGGGGGTGGGGAGAGAGAGAGAGAAAGGAGTACAATTTTCTAATCTATAACTCCCTTTACATTTGAAAGGCTTCTGGGAAACTTTTGTTGTCCAAGTTCCTCCAGTTCAAACCTTGTATTTTTGTATCACCCTTACCAACCCCTCCTTCTTCCCCCAGGCTAAATCTGTTTGCCAGGCAGATCTACCTGTTGAGTGGTTATCATGACCTAATTGGTGGGGAAATCCGTGGGTTGATTTTCCCCATGCCAGTGTCTCAATTCCCCTCTTGTTTTGAATATTCGGGGTGGGCACAGTGGGCACTCAGCACCCACTGCATCTTCCTTGGTCCTGGTCTCTTTCAGTAACAAAAGCAGAAACTGCCATGGCGATGTTGTGGGGGTAGAGTCTGGATGTAATCAGAGGGAGTCTGAGATGAGACAAACTCGGGACCCATTCATTCAAGCTGTACTAAGTGCTTAGGAGAGTACAGTATGACAACAGACACATTCCCTGCCCACAGTGAGCTCACAGTCTAGAGGGGGAGACAGACATTAATATAAATAAATATATTACAGATATATACATATGTGTTGTGGGGATGGTAGGGAGGATGAATGAAGGGAACAAGGCAGAGCAATGCAGCAGGGAGTGGGAAAAGAGGAGAGGAGGGCTTAGTCAGGGAAGGCTTCTTGGAGGAGATGTGCTTTCAATAAGGCTTTGAAGTGGGGAAAAACAATTATCTGCCTGATATGATGAGGGAGGGCATTCCAGGCCAGAGGTAGGGTGTGGGTGAGAGGTTAACGGTGAGTTAGATGAGATCGAGATACAGTAAGAAGGTTAGCATTAGAGAAATGAACGGGAGGGTCGATATGTTGGGCACTCTGGGTCACTGGTTCCTAGGTCACCTGACTACTAGGCTCAAATGCTGGAGTTTGGGTGGAAGGAAGAGAGGGACTTTTCTCCTCTTACATGGCTGACAGGGTGGCAGTACCTTTTGAAGTCCAATAATACACTGCAAAGAGTGGGAAGGAAAACAAAAAATGTAATTTCTCCACGAATCTCTGAAGAACACTTGGAGCATTTTTCCTTGCTGAAGATGGGGCGGGGAGATGGGAAAGGTGAGCAGATGATTAATTTCAAACAAGCGGGAGGGAGAGCAGAAAATGCCCTTTTCTTTTGCTTCATTTTGAACCTGTGTGAAAACCCCAGGCAGGACCCTAATATGCCCTTCCTCCCTCCAACCCTTGTCTTGCCCCATCTTTTCTAACAATGACAAAGCTGAACTATAGTGCACTTGAGAAACACAATGGCTGTTTTGATAAGCTGCCTTGAAAATGGTTAATCTTTGAGGAATTGACTAAATAAGAGGATCTGTGCCCATAAAGTGTGACTGGCTTCATGGTACCTCCTGGAGTGGCCCAGCACACCAGCTGGGAAGAACTGTTCTAGGAGATGGATGGCCAATAACTAATCCCATTTTTTAGGGTACTCATTTGATGAAGATCATTTGCAGTGAAAATCCTCTCCTCTACTTGATTTGAACTCCACTTTCACCACTATTCTCAACATTTATTATTTCCAAATGTTGTTGTGAGTCATTTAAACTGAGAAAAATCCTAATATCTATCATCTGGATTTTTGCTTCAGTTCCTTGACAAATTTTCCCTTTTCTTCTTTTTTCTTTTTCTTTCCCTCTTTCTCTCTGTGCCTGTCTGTCTATCTGTCTCTCTCTCCCCTCTCCCTTCCACCCCAGAACTGTGCATCAGACCATGGCTAGAGATTTCACTCTGTTTAGTTTTCACACACTTGTACAGTTTAGCAATTATTTCCCAATATAATTTTTAGTTAAGGGGATTGACAACATCCCTGATTCTTTCCCTAGCTACCTCATCCTGTTCAAAGGTGGATTTGGAGACTTGAACAGCATGTTGGGAAAGGAAGGATGGAGCTGAAGGAGAGTGGGTGTAGAGGAAGCATTGGGTTCCTTGAGGACAAGAACCACATCTACCAACACCCTTATAGTGTAATCAATCAATCTCCCAAACATTTAGTACAGTGCTCTGCACACAGGAAGTGCTCAATAGGTACCTTAGATTGATTTATTGAGAGGTGATGTTGACATATCTCATAGAGCAGGGTACCATTTATTTAACATGTTCAAGAATAGTTCCCAAAATAAGTGTACCCTATTCCTCCAAATGGCAAAAAGAACCGTAAAAATGCAAATTTGACATGAGAATATATCCTTCTTTCCATGATCACTGTAGATGGATTTTAACCATCTTAAATGGTTTTATTTAACTCTAGGTGAAAGTGTTTTCCACCCCTTTCGTGTCTTCTCTGCCTTTTCTTTCAGCTTGTTGGAGTGGCAGCAATGAAACTAGGCCAAGTTATGCCTCATTCTGTGTTCTCTACAGCTGCTTACATTAGTTGGCATCCGATAAATGTTAAATAACAATAACAATCCATTTCACTTTGTTGATAGTCTCTCTGAAAGGGAATATTTAACTTCCCAGTAGAACTGTTTTCTTTTAAATGAGGAAAATATTTCTGTTCACAATAGGTTCTGCCAACCACCTCCCCACTTTATTTACCGATAAATTTTAAACTTGGAGCTTAAGTTAAACTGTCATTAGTTTTCTTTTTAAAAATTACTCTTTGGATTGCTTAGCTCTGAGTTCGTTTGGACCTAGAGCCCCCAGTATCAGCAATTTCTGCTGGTCATTAATCCACTGGTATGGTGTGTAAATAAGCCCCATAAATATCAGGTAATATATATTTCCTGAAGTGAAAGCAACTTTCCAATGTAGGGTCCACTGCAGACTTTGAAGCTGTTGCTAATTACCAATGAAACACAAATTTTAGCTGTCCATGGTTCTTTCTTTCTTAGCCTGCTCCCCTTCCTTCCCACAGTTCTGTCAGCCTTCCTTCTGAGACTCCAAATCAAGCTTGAGCTCTGTCCTGAGTTGGGCACGTAAGGCTGTTGAGAGCTTCCTCTTCAGAGTCACTTAGCTACGTTGCCAAGGACCAAGAGGGTGGAGAGGATCCAGTGATTCCGTGGTGGGATTTTGCTAATGTACTGTGTTTTATTGCTCAATACCATTTCTCCAATTCCAGCCCCATATTTTCTGCCATAATAATTGTGGCATTTAAGTGCTTATTATGTGCCAAACACCTAAAGCACTGAGGTAGGTACAAAGTAATCAGGTGGGACACAGATCACTTTCACCATGTATTAGGTCAGAAGAATGGGTATTTAATCCCTTTTTCATAGATGAGGAAACTGAGACCCAGATAAGTGAAGTGACTAGCCAAAGGTTACCCAGTTAGTAAGTGACAAAGCTAGAATTAGAACCTGGTTCCTCTGACTCCCAGGCCTGTGTTCTTTCCACATGGTCTTGCTGCTTCTCCTGTTTTTTCGGGCTGCCTATGGTTTAGCATTCTCTTCCATTTGTGAGTAACTTTTTGACAGAGGGACCAGAGGGGTGTGGCGGCACTGCTTGGCTACTGCGATGGATGTTTCTCTCTGCTTTTCTGTTGCTCAGAGTCAGAATGCAGAAATGCAACAATTAATCTTCTCTAATGGGACTGTGCATTGCAAAACAGGGTTTCAGCCACCACCGTGTCTTCATTTGCCTTGATCAGGGTCGCCATTACCTCAGATTAGGTAATTGGCCATTTATTTCAGAGTGAAGTGGGGGAGGCTGGTGGACAAATTGTCAACTGCACTAAGGCCACTTAGGCACAAAAAGACACTGTTTCCAAGAAGCCATGGGGGAGGCCTTACATCTCATGCATAGTTAATGGCATCTTGCCTCCTCAACACCCTGGTTAGTGGAGAACAGCAAACTTGGTCTAACAAATGCTCTGGGAGAATAAGGGCAGGGAGTGAACTATGACTTTGCCCCCATGTTTTCTCACCAGTGAGACTTCACTGTGATTGTATCTGATGCTGTAAAAATTGGGCCGGGAATTGAAACTTGTTGGAGAAATCTGGTATTTTTTTTTCATGGGGTGGGTGGATGAAGGGGTGTTCAGAAAGTCATAAATAGTTGGTCATATTGGTGTGGCCTAGAAGAAAGAGCATGGTCCTGGGAGTCAGAGGACACGAGTTTTAATCCCAAGGGATGGATCTTCCCCATCCTATGTTCCCTCCCTACTGATCCATCTGTGTACCTGAGTCCTTTACCCCTGATTTCCTCTTACCACTTATGTGCAGATATTTAAACTCTGTTGCTTCTCTCTATCTGTAATTTATTTTTGTGTCTGTCTCACCCACCAGATTATAAGGTTTCTAAGGCCTGGGATCATGTCTACTAACTATATTGTACTCTCCAATATGCTTAGTATAGAAGCAGTGCTCAGTAAAGCAGTGTTGGCTAATGGAAAGACCATGGACGTGGGAGTCAGAGGACCTAGGTTCTAATCCTGGCTCCGCCATTTTTTTATGGCATTTGTTAAGCGCTGATACAGTAATCAAGGAGGGTTAGGGTAAGTGCTTGCATTAATGTAGTAGCAGTTTGGTTGGACAGGGCAGATTTTGGCAATGTTGTGAAGGTGGAACTGACAGAATTTAATGATGTGATGGCTTGAATATATGGGTGGAATGAGAGAGAGGAGTAAAAGATAATGCCAAGGTTATGGGCATTAATTAATTCATTCAATCATATTGAGCGCTTACTGTGTACAGAGTACTGTACTAAGCACTTGGGAGAGTATGATACATCAATACTTCAGAGTGCAATGCACATTCCCTGCCCACAACGAGCTTAAAGTCTAGAGAATAATAATTATGGTACTTGTCAATTGCTTATTATGTGCCAAGCACTGTTCTAAGCTTTGGGGATGATACAAATTAATGAGGTTGGACACAGTCCCTGTCCCACATGGGGCTCACACACTTATTCCCATTTTACAGATGAGGTAACTGAGGCACAGAGAAGTTAAGTGATTTGTCCAAGGTCACACAGCAGACATGTGACAGAGTTGGTACTCTTCCATTTCAAAACCACTCTAGGACACAGGTCTTACAGTGCTGATTGAACAGGACAGGGGTGATTTCACAGTAATACTATCAGGGTTCCTCCAGTAAAGATTTTCTATCCCAAGTATGGACTTTAATCTTGGAGAGAGTGAGATAGTGGGAAATGAGACCTGTGCTCATGAGAGCTGCACATATAATAATAATAATGTAATAGTAATGATGGTATTTGTTAAGCACTTACTATGTGCCAAGCACTGTTCTAAACGCTGGGGGGGGGGGGGGGAAATACATGGTAATCCCGTTGTCCCACATGGGGCTCAAAGTCTTAATCCTCATTTTCCAGATGAGGTAACTGAGGCCCAGAGAAGTGAAGTAACTTGGCCAAAGTCACACAGCTGATAAGTTGTGGAGCCGAGATTAGAACCCACGACCTCTGACTCCCAAGCCTGGCCTTTTTCCACTGAGCCCCGCTGCTTCTCATGAAAACAGGCTAAGGAAACCTTCTTTCACTTAGTTGCAAATATATTTTGTTTTTAAAATACTGAATTTAGGAATCAATTCTCTAGAAGTCTAAAAACCGTCTCTTAATAGATTCCTCTCCATTGCATCCCCTCTGACCAAAAAAAGAGGAAAATAACTCCCTACATTCTTTTTGGTTTCTGAAGGGAGGTAAAATGCAGTTGGAGCTCCAGAGGGCAGTGCAAGAGCCACAGTAGTAAGTATCATAAAAGCAGAGGGAGCTAAAATAGGTCTGAGGGTTCAGTTGCAAACTTTTGAGGGGAGGTACCATATTCCTTCCCTTATACAACAACAACAATAATATAATAATTGTGGTAATAATAATAATAATGTTCTTTTTTTAAGCCCTTACTATGTGTCAAGCACTGTTCTGAGTGCCGGGGTAGATACAAGGTAATCAGGTTGGACACTGTCCCTGTCCCATGTGGGGCTCACAGTCTTAATCCCCATTTTGAAGATGAGGTAATTGGGACACAGAGAAGTTGTCACTTGCCCAAGGTCACACAGCAGACATGTGGTGGAGCCGGAATTAGAACCCAAGTCCTTCTGACTCCTAACCCTGTGCTTATCCACTAAGCCATGCTGCTTCAAGCACTTACCATGTGCCAGACACTGTACTAAGCACTGTGGTGGATACAAGAAAATCAGTTTGGACATGATCCTTGTCTCGCCTGGGGCTCACGGCAAATCTCATTTCTTTTACCTACTCACATGCTATGTGTTTCCTGGGACATTCAGTTGGTACTTAATGATAATAGCTTGAACTATTGTAAAATGGTTATCCTGAGTGGGAAGGAAATCAATCAACCAATCGTATTTACTGAGTTCTTACTGTGTGCAGAGCAGTGTAGTAAGTCCTTGGGAGAGGACAATATAACAGAGCTAGTAAACACTTTCCCTGCCTACAATGAGCAGAAAATAGTTAAGCAAGTATGGTAAGCTAGGAAGAACATACCTATAGAAGACAAAAACATGGTCTTAGGAAACATGAAAATGAAATATAAAGGATCTTGAAAAGGTGTTTGAGTGCTTTAAAGCCAGTGGTGAGGAGTTTCTCCTTGATGCAGAGGTGGATGTGCAATCACTGGAGGTTCTTGAGGAGTGGAGAAACATGGACTGAACATTTTTGTAGAAAAATGATCCAGGCAGCAGAGTGAAGTGTGGACTGAAGTAGGGAGAGACAAGAGTCAGGGAGATTAGCAAGGAAGCTGATACAGTAATCAAAGCAGGATAGTTTAAGTGCTTAGATCAACATGGTAATAGTTTGGATGGAGAAGAAAGGGTGGATTTCAGAAGTGTTGCTAAGGTTGAACAGACAGGATTTGGTGACAGATTGAATATGTGAATTAAATGAGAGAGAGGAGTTGAGGATGATGCCAAATTGCATGCTTGTGAGACAAGGAGGATGGTGGTACTGTCTATAGTGATGGGAAAGTCAGGGGAAGGGCAGGGTTTTAGTGGGAAGATGAGGAGTTGTTTTTGACATGTTAAGTTTCAGCTGTTGGCAGAACATCCTAGTAGAGATGTCTTGAAGACAGGAAATTTGAAACCTCAGAGAGGGAGAGAGATCAGGGCTGGAAATGGTAGTTGAATCCAGGTGAGTGAATAAGATTTCCAAGGAGGTGTGTGTAGATGGAGAGTAGAAGGGAACCCAGAACTGAACCTTAAGGGACACTTACAGTTAAAGGATGGGAGGCAGAGGAGGAACCCATGAAAGAGACTGAGAATGAGCAGCCAGAGAGGTAGGAGGAGAACCAGAAGAGGATAAGGTCAGTGATGCTGAGGTTGGATAATGTTTCCAGGGGAAGGGGATGGTCCACAGTGTCACAGGCAGCTGAAAGGTTGAGGAGGTTTAGGATGGAGTAGAGACCATTGGATTTGGCAAGCAGGAAATCATTTGTGACCTTTAAGAGGGTGGTTTCTGTGGAGTGAAGAGGATGGAAGCCATATTGGAGGGGATCAAGGAAAGTAGAAGAGGGGAACTTGAGACAGTGGGTATAAACAACTCGCTGAAGGGGTGTGGAGAGGAATGGAACGAGGGAGTTGGGGCAATAACTGGAGAGACCTGTGGGGTCAAGGGAGGATTTTTTTAGAATAGGGGAGACATGGGCATGTTTGAAAGCAGTGGGGAAGAAGCCATTGGAGAGTGAACAGTTGAAGATAGTGTTTAGGGAGGGAAGAAGGAAAGGGGCAAGGGTTTTGATAAGGTGTGAAAGGATGGGGTCAGAAGCACAGGTGGAGGGGGTGGATTTTGAGAGAAGGCATGAGATCTCCTCTTGAAATACTGTTGGAGTAGATGGGAGAGTTGAAGAAGGGGCAGGATAAAGGAGGGACTAGGCAGGGATAGGGGAGATTTTAGGGAGATCATTCCTAATAGTTTCGATTTTCTCAGTAGAGTGTATTGTGGATGAAGCCTTGCCAGTAATTATTTCTACTGCCTAGCAGGCCCATGCCAATAGCCCCTTCCTTGGGTGAATGTAATTTTCATGGCTCATGTCCTCTCTGTCAGTTACAGTGGAATCTGGGCTGAGGGCTGTCCCTTTTGCATGTTGAACAATATCAGATGCACTGTTCTTTCCTGTATCCTCTCCCCACCACCCCAGATCATATCTGAAACTCCAGGAAAAACAGACTGTCCTGGAGGGAAGTGTTAAACCATCATCCAATTATCAGTGTCTGCAAGAGGCATGACCCTGTCTGTGATACCCAAAAGACTTATGACTTTTTGTACTGGATATTCTTTTTCTAATCCAATTGAAAGCAGGACAGATTTTCACTTGTTGCGTTAATGCATGATTTTTTTTTAATTACTTGACACAACAAAAGCTGTGAGTTGTTAATATGTTTTGTGGGGTGAATGTTGCAACAACTTGTAAGAACAGTGGATTTTTTTTTCCTTTTTTTAATGAAAGGAAATATTAAAACCCACCAGATGTTGGGAGGAGTGGTAACCAAGTGCTTCAGGCTGAATTCTTTGGTGGGGAAATGGACTCCCTCTCAGTCAATGTCACAGAATGAAATAGTCTCAGATTCACCCAGCAGTGAGTTATTCCATCTGGTTGTTGCAATTAAGAGCTGAAGATGACGGGAAGTTAAATGACTGTCTTTATGAAACAGAACAAACCAGAAAACAGGACAGCTGGGCAAAACTAGATGGCTCAGGAACAGAGAATTGAATATGGGATAAGGCATTTTTAACTTCCAGGAGGCTGCTTCCATTCACAGTATAGGTGATGATAATAGGTAAATTGCTATTCTACCATAGCTGTATTCTCTTCCCTGTGATGAGATCAGAGAATATTGAATTGGCTAGATTTAAATGTATAGAAGGTTATACCCTCTGTTTTCATGTATTGCGTGAGCCTCCTTGCTCCCAAACTATTTCCTTTACTTACGTATGTAGCATCTATCTCAAAGGTAGTGAGATGGTGTGACAGAAAAAGCAGGTAGTGGTGTGGTGACAGAGAAAGTGTGCCCCTAATTGTACTTGCTATGTTGGATGTTTTGACCCAGAGGAATTGGAGAACTTTGGTATCTTTGGAGAAGACATTTTCTCACCTTTCCCTCAATATTCTAAACAGCCAAACTTAATAATATTACTTTGTGCTAAACACTGAGGTAGGTACAATCTATCTTACCTGTATTTTACAGATGAGGCATTTTAGGCCCAGAAAGGACAAGTGACTTGCCCAAGGTCACAGTAGACCAGAAGCAGAGATAGGTCTAGAATCTTGGTCTTCTGGATGTCATACTCTTTCTGCTAGACCATGCTTCCTCTCTAAGCAGTTAAGCCTAGTGGGATGAGCCCAGGCCTGGGAGTCAGAGGACCTGGGTTATAATCCCAGCTCACCACTGGCCTGATTGATGACTTGGGGCAAGTTGCTTACCTTCTCTTTGCTTCAATTCTCTCAACTGAAAATGGGGATTCAATACTCATTCTCTCTCCTATTTAGATGGTAAGCCTCTAGATGGACAGGGACTGTGAACAGGCCTGATTATCTTGTATCTATCCCAACACGTAGTATGGAACCTGGCACACAGTAAGTGCCTAACATGCCATGATTATTACAATAATAATTATTATCATTATCATCTTGGGTGAGATTCAGGGAGATTAGTATTGCCGCATCAGGACTTTGGACGGAGACCTGATCTGCTTTTGCAGTAGTTTCTGCCTTGATTCCAGAACAGACTGTGAGCAAGGTTACTTGTCTGGCACTTCATTAGAGGAGGGGGAGTCTATTCAAGCAGCCTCATCTGTTGAGTAGATAGAGTGGATCTAACAAAGGAGATGACAGATTAGGAACTGTCTGGAAGCTAATGTACTGTTTACTGCAGTATAAATGAGTAGTGTTTGGAAAATGACAGATGAGCAGGACCACATGTTACTGACTTTAAAGATTTCCAGGATTCTACAATGCGGGATAGTCGCAGTTGGCAGGGATGGTTGTAAGGAGGGGTGTGGGGAACCAGTAGGTGTCAGGGGGAAGAGAAGAGTGGGAGGAAAGATGTTTAACCAATCTGCCTGATCACTAGTCCATTTACACCATCTGCAGTCAGCACCAGCAGTTTGAGATATAGCTTCCCTGCTCTCTCTCACCACCTCTCCGCCTGCCAAAATGCAACTTTGATCCACTTCCAAAAGTACAGAGATGCAATCATGCCTGATAAATTGCTTAGGGGTTGGGTATGGAGTTAAGGTCAAGTCAGCTGGTCTATAGGAGAAGACATTGAAGAGAAACCAGCCACCAAACTGGCAGTAATGGGTGGTAGCAATTCATCTGAGTGTAGTTAGTTTGGAAGTAATCAGCAGAGGAGTCATATTCAGAAGTTGACCTCTCTCCAGATTACCCTAAGGAAAGGCTTTTCCAGGTGATCAGTGGGAATTATCGGTCACACCAACAGGTTGAGTCATTTCTACTCCTGTAGAGATTTCTAGAAGCAATGTGACCTAGTGGATAAAGCATAGGACTGGAGTCAGAGAACCTGGGTTTTAATCCCAGCTCTGACACTTGTCTGTTGTGTGACCCTGGACAAGTCACTCAACTTCTCTGTACCTCAGTCACCTCATCTGTAAAATGGGGATTAAGACTGTGAGGCCCACGTGAGAGACAAATTGAATCCAACCTCAAGATCCAAGATCCAATCTTGTATCTACCTGGGGCTTAGCACAGTTCCTGACACATAGTACCATTAAAAAAAAACCCAAACCTACCCATCCTACCCTTCTCTTCTGCCGCTTCTTGCCAGCACTCACAAGGGTAGTGATTTTGTTAGAATGAAGAGTAGAAGGGAAGAAAAAAGTGGAGGTATATGCTGTTGCCAGTAGGGTCTTGAATTTCCTCATCATCTTTCCCGGCCCCTCTCCTGCCCCAAAGGTTCCATTCCTGTCAGCAACAGAGGAGTTGGTGGTTAATGAACTACTTGGTGCATGCCATAGTTTAGTATTTATTGTTGGATAGGTATTGCCTCTCCATGAACTATCACTCTCCATTTTCTATTTCAACTCATTTTTCTGTCAGCCGGTTGAGATGTTACCCACCCCTTGTACTGAGAACAAAGGAACAGTCCAGATCCGGAAAAGTGAATGAAATTATTTTTTTCTGTGTGCCTTGCATTTTGCTCAAATATATAAGGGTTAACCAAGAGAATAAAAGTGATAAATACTTCCTGATCATATCGAAAGAGTTCATGATTTTGGGAGTAGGTCTAGCATTTTAGCTATCCTAATAATCCTAGTACCTTTATAGAAGTTGTTGGAAATTAAAATTCTTAAAAGTACAGGAAATTGCAAATTGAGATATGAAATTTTCTTTTCGACCATGTCCCAGGATAAAGTTCCTCTTCTACAAAACTGTCCCCAAATGGATCACATTGATAAATATCCAGATGTATGACAGTTGTATAGGGAAAAAATGGCACCAACCAGTGCTTCAGTTCTTGTAGAGAAGCAGCACAGCCTAATGTAAAGAGTACCGGGCTGGGAGTCAGAAGACCTGGGTTCTAATCCTGGCTCTGCCATATGTCTGCTGTGTGTCCTTGGGGAAGTCACTTACCTTCTTTGTGCCTCAGTTACCTCATCAGTAAAATGGGGATTGTCGTATCCCCTCCTAGTTAGACTGTGAGCCCTATGTGGGACAGGTATTGTGTCCAACCTGATCAACTTGCATCTGCCCCACACTTAGAACAGTACTTGGCAAATAATAAGTGTTTAACAAATACCATACTTATCAATTATTATAAATCATTATTATATTTATTTTAGATAAGGCTGTTTTTCCTCTGAAATGTCCGGATAATTGTGAGCAAATGATGGTTTATTGTTTGTTTGTTTGTTTGTTTTTTTTTTGTGTGTGTGTGTGTCGATTTCTGTTCTAAACACCTAGGGCTCACCATTTAAGTAGAAGGGAGAACAGGTATTGATCCCTGTTTTACAGATGACAAAGCTGAGGCACAAAGAAGTGAAGTGACTTGTCCAAGGTCACATAGGTTTTAATCCCCAGGTCCTCCGACTCCCAGACCCATGCTCTTTCCTCTAGGCTGTGCTGTTTCCCTAGTGTAGTCCCAGAAAAAGTTCCATATTCCAGGAATTTTGGTATACATTCTAATTGGATCCCTGTTACAGATTAGCACTTGTAAAACATATTTCTGAAAGTTTTCCTACTTTGGAAATTAAGCCATATTTGATTCCCTAGATAAGGAATCTAAATTACTCCCCAGTTCAGTACCAGAGTTTTGTATTAAACGAGGTCAAAGAAGATTCACTAACTCTATTTTTGCTGTTAGTCTTCATGGAAAGAACTTTTCCCTCTGAAACCCAGGGGGTTTGAGAGAGTTCTTCATTTGAGATTGTTATTGATGAATGAAATTAGTAAAGGAATAAGGGTGTCCTCTTTAACCAGACTCGGATATTTAATTCTAATTCGTTTTTCTTTTTTCAGAAAGTTTTAAATGCAGTATGCTTCATGATGTAAAACACATGATATTTAGCCTTTCTAAAAAATAGATCCTTTGACAGCTATTTATGGGAAAAGAACAGTCAATTGCCTGTGAACTCATAGTGGCGAGTGTCCCAACTTCCTTCATAGATGCTCAAATTGCTTAATAGTTAATAACCTTTTCACTTTTATAATACCTCCACAAGGCCACTTACCTGCATCATCACCCTTATTTATTGCCACATGTGCTGAGTGACTACTACGGGTAGGGCCCTGTACTAGCCCCTTGGGAATGTACAAAAGATGTCAAAGACACAGTTCCTACCCTCAGGGAACGTACAATCCAATTCATTTACTATCCTCCTTTTATAGATAGAGAAGGTGAGGCTAAAAGGATATTACCCAGGGCCAATCAACCTAGAGTGAAAGTTGACTATTCATTTAATTGTATTTATTGAGTGCTTACTGTGTGCAGAGCACTGTACTAAGTGCTTGGGAAGTACAAGTTGGCAACATATAGAGACGGCCCCTACCCAACCACGGACTCGCGGTCTAGAAGAAAAAACGGCATTTGTTAAGCGCTTACTGCATGCAAAACACTGTTCTAAGCTCTGGGGAGGATACAAGGTGATCAGTTTGTCCCACATGGGGCTTGCAGTCTTAATCTCTATTTTACAGATGAGGCAACTGAGGCACAGAGAAGTTGAGTGACTTGCCCAAAGTCACACAGCTGACAAGTGGCGGAGTGGGGATTTGAACCCATGACCTCTGACTCCCAAGCCCGTGCTCTTCCCATTGAGCCACGCTGCTTCTCTGAGAGCTACTACTGAGAGCTATAACTGCAATTTCACTGCCTCTTATTGGTTACATCAGCTATCATTCAAGTCACCACCACATTGTTCTCTTCTTGTGTAAAATTTCCAAACTTTCTGAGGCAGGAGGTGTCATTACCAGAGTCATAAGTGGTACAGGTGTTAGTACCCGAGTCTTGAGATATGGTCTTGGGAACAGATAACAGCAGTGGTGGGCCAAAATTGTGTGAAGTCTTGACACTGGAGAGTGAAGACCAGTCCTCTATGATGATGATTTTACACTCCTCTATGATGATATATTATTTTAGAGAGCTCGGATTATCTTACCTAGCACCCCTGCTGGCAATTCATTTTTAAAATAGTAATTTTGTCTAGGTGGACCAATAGTTAAAACCCTTGTATCCAAATACAACTTTCTTTTAATGGTATTTGTTGAGCACTTATGCGCCAGGCACTGTGCTGAGCACTGGGGTAGTTACAGAGATAATCAGGATAGACACCATCCATATCCTACATGGGGATCACAGTCTTACTCCACGTTTTACAGATGAGGTAACTGAGACACACAAAGGTTAAGTGATTTGCCCAAGGTCACACAGCAGACCAGTGGCTTAGAATTCGATCAGAATTCATCACCTTCTGACTCCCAGGCCTATGCCCTATCCACTAGGCCACACTATTTGTCTAGCAATTGTTCAATCAATCAATGGTATTTATTGATCACTTGCTAAGTGCAGAACACTGTACTGTGCGCTTGGGAGAGTACTGTACAACAGAATTAGCAAACATGTTCCCTGACTAGAATGAGTTTACGGTCTAGTCAACTCAATAATACATAATAGCAATCAGTCAATGGTATTTATTGAGCACTTTCAATGTGCAGAGCACTGTACTAAGCACTTGATGGTATGCATAAACTGCTTGTTATGTGTTGAGTGGTACTAATCACTGGGATGTAGACTGTAAGCTTATTGCAGGCAGGAAATGTGTCTGTTATAGTGTTATTGTACTCTTCCAAACTCTTAGTACAGTGCTCTGTACACAGTTAAGTGCTCAGTTAATAAAATTGACTAAGTAGAAGATAATCAAATTAGACAGTGTTCTGGCTCTCAATCTAAAAGAGAGGAAGGACAGATTTTATCCCCTTTCTAGAATTGAAGAAACTGAGGCACAGAGGAGTTAAGTGACTTGTTCCAAGTCACACAACAGGCAAGTGGCAGAACAGGGACTAGAACCCAGGTCTCTTGACCTTCCCTCTCATCTTGCTTTTCCTTATCTAGGCTTTTCTGGTCCATTCTCTTCTGATAAAACCTAGATACTGAAGGTGTCATTGAAAATACCCATGTAATAATTTTGAAAACACCAGCTACGGTAATAATGTAAATAAGAATTTAAGGCAGAGCTCAGTGAAGTCATAAAATGGATACCTTAAAGCTGTTTTCATCCAAGGTGTAGTAGCACCAAGTTATGGAGACACTGATGGGCATGATGCCTTTATGTTGCTATAAACAAATATTCATTTTCCCGGGGCTATTCCTTCCCCCTTCCTTCTCTTTCCCTACCCACCAGAGAATTTTAGTGTTAGTATAGGACAAGAGAGGGAGAGAAACCTTTTTAATGTGAGTGATTCATTTTTCCGCAGGCCTTTTAATTGTGTCCCTCTGTCTCTCTTTATCTGTATGGCAATATCCACTTGGCACACACCCATCCACTCTTTCAACAACTGGGGTAGTCAAGGATGGGGTCAGGACCAATTTACAGTATCTACTTTAAGTCTCCTCCCCTTCTCTGTCACCTGTTTACTTTCTAAGTATATGGTCTCACCTAGCTTCAGTCTCTGGTAGTTCTATATGCAGTAGCCAAGGTTGCCACTATGAGAGAATGTCACTGAGGTAGAAATTCATTGCATTCTTTAGGGAGCTCACTGAGGCAAAGATGACACCTTATAGAAGCTCACAACAAAGGGTTCATCTATAAGTAAAAGAGTATAAATATTGTCCTTAGTAGTTATGACACCTTACTTTTCAGATGATACAATAAACATAATCATGCTTCAGTGAAAACAGAGAAACTATATCCTAACTATCCATTTATCCAGAATAACCTCAGCTCTGCCCATTCTGTGTAATTGAAAGGGAAAGATACCTTATGGGTAGTGATTAGCCTGAAATTCCTTTGGGGAATGTAGCATACTTCAATTCATGTAAAGATCCTATCTTCAGCTAACATCATGAAATAACAACATGGACATTATCTCAAGCACTTAGTACAGTGCTCTACACACAGAATTGCTCAGTAAATACAACTGATTGATTATGTTTTCTCACTATGTTTGGTAATGGAAAAGCAGAGGGGGAGGGCTCTGGTATTCAAATCTCCCCAGTACTATTTTCTCCCATACTATCATCAGTGATATTTATTTAGTGCTCACTGTGTGCCATAGGTGCTTGGGAGGGTACAATACAACAGATAATGCCTTTTCTCTTAGAGATTCAGCATGCTTTCAGAGTACCCCTTCCCCACGCCCAAGCTAAAGTGGCTGTGCCAATTCATTAAATATAAGTAACTACATCCTTAGGCAAAGGAATAGCTTAATATAGATTCAGTTAAGTCCAGAAATGTGTATGTGGTAGGAATAGTAAACTCACCTGACAGCCAAGAAGGAGGTTTGTCAGAGAAATGAATAGGGAACTGAGGCAACAAGTTCAGAACTTGAGACTGCCAAGAGGTGAGAGGGCAAAGGAAGACAGAAATCTGGGGCACAAACAGCTCTGTCATGAATTTTATTAGGAAGTTAAAACAAGGGGCAGATTAGGATGGGTAAATTGGCAGCAGATTGTGGTTTATGGTAATGATGGCACCCCAAAGGAGCATGCCTCTCTTGGTGACATTGAAGTAAATTGCATTACTCAAGATGTGTACTAAGGAGGATGGATAATGAGATGTGTGTATGAGGAAGGCAAGATTAAAGTTTTTATGGCATTGTTGACTCAGAATGACTGGAGGAGGGAAAGAAAGACATCAGGCCAGACTGCTGAGTTTTTCAACATGAGTCCTGAAAACATGAAAGTATTTCAGATTTCAGAAAACAGTTTCCAATAGATAGATGAAATAGTTTAGTTAAATTATCAACAGTCGTGATCTCTTTCTTTCATCTTTTTTTCCCTTCTCCTGTTCTAATAACCAAAAAATTCTCCCATAACCTTGTCTTTGTGAGGTGGGTACAAATTAGATTATATTGGTATGGTAGGTATATGAGTGGGTTTTTTTTCTTTTAACCTGCATTTTGCTAGAAGATAAGAAATGGAAATGCTTTGTTGAAACCTTAGATTTGTCCTACAGTATATCCAGAAAAAAACATATAGGTCTTAAACCATATAGGTCTCTCTCCCTCCTTACCCCATCCACCAAACAGCATTTATGTCCATAAGTGCTTGTTTACTTCCCCTACTGGTATTTTATTTTAATGTCCATCTCACTTGCTAGATTGTAAACTTCTTGAAGGCAGGGATCATTACTATTTATTGTACTCTCCCAAGTGCTAATTACAGTGTTCTGCACACAGTAAGTGGTGAATGAACACCATTGATTTGATGGATTGATTAAGATTTTGGAAGCTTCAGACAGAGCTGTTTCTGAGCCTAAAAAATCACATCAGTTTTCCTAATCAAAAACCCATTTCATTGTTAACATCATCTTCCTCTCCTCCTTCTAAATTCTGCATTCTTGGGAAGTTTATTTTTACTATGAGGTTCCAAGATTTACTATTTTTTCATAGAGAACTGAAAGCAATTATTTATCCTCAAGTCCCTAAGCATACTATGCCTACACCTGTGATGGGCTACTTAAAATATTTAGTATTTCCCCACCCCCTTCTTTTTTTCCCTCTTGCATATGACAGAAGTGGCCCAACAGCTTGTGGAGGCCTTTGATCATTCACACCACCAAGTGACAACTTGCATGTGACCCTCTGCTAGGCACTGTACCAAGTAAGAGGAATGAATGTCCCTGCTCTTTAGCAGCTTACAGCTGAAGATACCGGTTGCAGGTTGAGATTCTAAGAACTTACAGGCAAACATTGAAACGGAGAAAAAGAATCATTAAAATTGTGCCAGCAAAGATGCTAGGCTCATTCAGTAGGGAGAGCAGTGAAGAAATAGTTGAAAGAGAATTGCCTTTGACATACAACTCACCCAGTTAGTTGGGTATTCACAGAGGAGGAGGTGGAAGTTCAGAAGCTGTTTGAATGATGGGAAAGAGGGGTGAGTTGGCATGGCTCCCTGCCAAAAGTTGTGTTTACTTTGAAGTGAAAGTAGGATTGGAGATGGGAAAATGGACAGCAGGCATCTATCCTATTGGGTAATAGGGGCATCCCTTCTGTTTTACAACATTTATCCTTAGTGCCCTCCTGCCACCAAATGCCAGATCGAGAGAGGAATCTCACTCTTTAAAGAGCATGTCATTTTAAGTTGACTTTCTTGGTGCCGAGCTGAGAGCCGTTGCCAAGGCCAGTAGGCGTAAATTCTGTCTGCCTGACGGGAGATGAAGGGATGCGGGATTTATAACTTCTTTGAGTTCTCATACATCACCCTCTGTGTTGCTTGCTTATGATGGCCCTGACAAAAGATAAAGAAGTGTAGGACGCTCGGTATGGGCTGTGGTGACAGGTCAGGGACAAATGTCTCTGTTGGGTAAATTGATTTGAATGGCTCTATTGAAATATCAGGCTGGCTGAAAATATGATTGGGTTTAATGATCCAGCCGACTTTGGAGGCTATTGGAATTCCAAATTCTGGATGAGTTAATTAAAGCAGTGTATTGGGTAGGGATGTGTTTAAATCTGTATAATTATTAATGCCAATATTTGCCTCCAAATGAAAATGCAGGATTGCCGCTATTATTTTTAATGTGGTGAGACTTTACTGAGTCCAGTAAATATTCCCTGCAATTTATAGGGTGTTTATCTGGGCAAAACTGTTGAGAATATTCTTCCTTTCTGCCTCCACCCCCAGAGTCTAACAGGCAGAGACCTAACGGCATAGAAATGTGTAATGAAAAGACAGAGAGCAGATAAACCGTTTATTCTCTGCTGGTAAAATTTAGTAGACATAAAACTTAATAACATAGCAGAGAGCTGGATTTCTTTCTTTCCCGCGAAGTGATTTTGTTTCAGGCCACAGAGCCAAAATCAAAATAGGGGGATTACTTAAAAAAAGAAAATTAAGAACTTAGTTGCCATTTTTGTTAGTCGGAGTCTGTAAATGTGATTTAGCAGAGTTGGGTTAAAGCCAACTAGTTAACTTCTTGGCATATTTATTCTAAAATGCTCTGAAACAGTATGCTTAGCTCCAGCCATGTGCAAAACATTTTTCTTTGTTATTTTCTGGTTATATTCTGGTACAGGAATACATGTGTTATTTAGTGTTTGTATCCACCATGGTTTCTCATGTGATTTCGTATTCCCTATCTCTTCGATAGTATTTTTGACTAGAGAATCTCACAGTTTGCTGTAAAGTTTCGGTTCTTTACCTTGGCATTTATAGAATGTTTTGTAGGATAGCCCTGTGCCAAACAAAGCATGAGGAGAAATTATTCACAACCACCAGCCAACTGAGTAGCGGGTAGAGGCAGGACCCAAGATACTTGCTCTTAATCATAAGGTTTGGGCAACAAACCAGGTCATTCTACTGTTGTTTGGCCTACTATGTGGCCTCTTCACTTTAGCATCTACTACACATCTCTGTTGGATCAATCAGCAGAGCACCGTGCTAAGTGCTTGGGAGAGTACAGTGCAACAGAGTTGGTGGACATATTCCCTGCCCACTATGAGCTAGAGGTGTGGTTGTAATGTCATTTTTGAGGAATGAGATGAAATGTTGATCTCATTTTGGAGGAGAAGAATGATTTGGAATGATTAGGGAAGCAGCCTAGTGGAAAGAACATCGGCTTGGAAGTCAGAGGACGTGGGTTCTGATCCCAGCTCTGCCACTTTTTTGCTGTGTGACCTTGGCAAGTCACTTAACTTCTCTGTACTTCAGTTCCCTCATCTATAAAATGTGGATTAAAACTGTGATCCCCATGTGGGACAGGGACTGTGTTTCTAACCTAATTGTCTTGTATATACCCCCAGTGCTTAGAATAATGCTTGCACATAGTAAGCACTTAATAAATGCCACAAATTATTATTATTTGGACTCTTGGACTGAGAGTGTTCAGTTTTAGTCTTCTGACATGGCATTATCCATTGGGGTAAAGATCCCCAGTTCCCCATTGGCCTTTTTAGCCCTGCCCATCTGGGAGACCTCTCCTGAAGCCAAAACCTGTCTTCATATCCTGAACTGAACCCTATGGCTGTGGCTACTGAGTCCAGTCAGGACGGGAATGGAGTCAGGACTAGAATGGAGCTTGAGCTTCTCTTCTGTTTGCAAGGTGGGCCCATGTTGACTCTGCCAGCCTTGTGGACTGCCAGAGCTCTGATTTCCAGATGGCAATTGGAACTACTGCCCAAGTGCAGAAGCTTCACACTTCTGGGGCCCTAGCCACCGGGCTGTGTTCCTTTCTTTTCTCCCCTCACAGTGGCCCGTCTTTTGGCCTACCTAATTAAGATTCGTTCCTCTGAGCTGATCTGTGTCCACATAGGATTTGACCATGAGATAACTAACTCAAAGTCTTACTTCCAGCTACCACCAAACAGATGCCACATTCTTCTGGCCTTTTCCTGCTCAGATTCCTCTCTTGGCCTTGGAATTATGGAATCCACCAAACATTTGAAATGAACAGATTCTACCCAGATGGCTTCTGCCCTCAGAACTAGTGAATCTCTGGGTCTTCCTAAATGAAGTCACCTCAGACTTACTGGGCATCTTCTTCCAATGGAATATCTTCAGAAAAGAGTGTATTATCAGTACCGTGTCCAACAAGAGTCATGGTGAAAGTAACCCTTATGCCTGGAGAGTATTTGTAATTACTTTGGGCCCTATAGGAGTAGACAGCAAGGTAGGTCCCTAAAAACTCATTTTTCATTGTAAGCTTCTTCAGTGGATTGAAAGCTCCTTGAGGGCAGGGATACTTGCTACTCACTCAATTGTACTCTCCTGGGTGCTGTGTTCAGTGTTCTGTATGCAGTAAATGCTCTATAAATTGATCGATTGTCCTCAAAAGAGAAGCAGCATGGCTCAGTGGAAAGAGCACGGACTTTGGAGTCAGAGGTCATGGGTTCAAATCCTGGCTCTGCCAATTGTCAGCTGTGTGACTTTGGGCAAGTCACTTAACTTCTCTGTGCCTCAGTTACCTCATCTGTAAAATGGGGATTAAGACTGTGAGCCCCCCGTGGGACAACCTGATCACCTTGTAACCTCCCCAGCATTTAGAACAGTGCTTTGCACATAGTAAGTGCTTAATAAATGTCATTATTATTATTATTATTATTGTTATTATCAAAATCAGGAAGCTTCAGGTTCTCTCATGGTTAGTCATACTTGGTTTTATACTCACACACTAATCATTACCATTTTCTTTAGCCTGCCCTCTGTAACACAAACCATCCTGACAGCTGGTGAAGGTAATTATTAGTGCCCCGAAATCAAAGTGTCAACTAGGTTCTTGTTGGCCGATTTCATAGGTGCCTTCATCTGGAGCAGATTGGAGTTTCCTTAGGACTACAGGTCCAAAATTTCTCCTTTGTTGAAGACTTATCTCTAGTACCTTATTTTGGAAGAAGGGGGGCAAACAAAAAGACTTATAAAATGGGCCTTCATGGGAGGCTTCAAGAGCCTATTGCTTTTTTAATTTTTTTATGGTATTTGTTAACTGCTTACTTTGCACCGGACACTCTACTGAATCTTGGGATAGATATGAGCTAAGGACCCAGTCCATGTCCTGTGTGGGCCTCATGGGCTTAATCTCCATTTTACAGATTAGGTAGCACTGATACTTCAACTTTTCGTACTGGGGTTGCTATATCAATCTACAAAAGTAGTGTGGCCCAGTGGAAAGAGCATGGGCTGTCGAGTCAGTGGTCATGGGTTCAAATTCCAGCTCCACCAATTGTCAGCTGTGTGACTTTGGGCAAGTAACTTAACTTCTCTGTGCCTCAGTTACCTCATCTGTAAAATGGGAATTGACTGTGAGCCCCCCGTGGGAAAACTTGATCACCTTGTAGCCTCCCCATCACTTGGAACAGTGCTTTGCACATAGTAAGTGCTTAATAAATGCCATAAAAAATGGTGTCATCTTGAAAATGGAGCAGCCCCATTGCAGAAACTCCACTGAATAATGTAAGTCTTACTTGAGTTTTTTTCTTTTCTCTTTTTAATTTTTACTGCAGTATAACTGCCTGTCAGCGTTTGAAAACCTATGTTGTTTCTTGGCAGATACTCAAATCAGGTTGCAGGAAGAATGGTGGGGCAATAAAGGCCGTGTATTCTTTTAATATTTTTAAGCTAACTCTGGATTCATACTTGAGCACGATCATGTGCTAAATCAAGCAGCCAGATAATGAAGCAGGGAGGAAAGAAGATGAAATGTTAGCGATTATCATAAAAATATTAAACTCAGTCCAAAGAGTGCAGTGTGCATTGGTTAAGTGTCTGGGATTTATTGCCCTTTGGTTTCTCCTTTCATCTGGCTGCTCATGGTTGGCTGGACTGCTCTTGTCATCCTTCACAGCTGTGGTCACTGACGAGATTGAGCCCCTCTTTGTGGAAGTTGCCTGCCTGGATCACTCTTGCAAGTAGAACAGGGGTGGGGGGACTCTCCAGGCCATGATTAGACAGAGCACACTGGACACCAGAGTGGCTGTTGAAATTCCTCACAAGGAGGAACAAAAGATGCCAGGTAAATCTCAGAGGTGAGCAGATTTTCCCCGTTGGTCCTAGGCATAGGCCAGAATGCCATCCTGCTCTGTTAAGACTTACTGGATTTGGCCTTGTCAGGTCACTTTACTTCTCCATGCTTGCACCCCTCACCTGTTTGTTAAAAGGTGGAAGGTGATTAGAGTGGGCGGAACTCAGGAATGTTGGGAGAATTAATTGTGATTTGAAACTCTTTGCCAAAAATGAGCCATCCTGAAGCTCAGCTTCTAGTTTATCCCCAACTTGTTTCCAAGGTGCAGGGTGTGCCCCCAAAAGCTGTGAGGATGAAGCTAAAGACTTTTTCTAGACTGTAAGTTCCTTGAGGACAGGGATCATGTTTATCCGCTCTTTTGTATTATACTCTCAACATCATAATCATCATCATTGTTATCAATAGTATTTATTGATTGCTGACTGTGAGCAGGACACTTTACTATGCACTGGGGAGAGTCCAGTACAAAAGAGTGGGTAGACATGTTCCCTTCCTGCAATAAGCTTACTGTCCCAGTGCTTTCCATGTAGCTGGTGCTCCAAAAATATCACGGACTTGGGAGTCTGAGGTCATGGGTTCTAATCCTGGCTCCACCGCTTGTCAGCTGTGTGGCTTTGGGCAAGTCACTTAACTTCTCTGTGCTTCAGTTACCTCATCTGTAAAATGGGGATTTAGACTGTGAGCCCCATGTGGGACAACATGATCACCTTGTATCTTCCCCAGCGCTTAGAACAGTGCTTTGCACATAGTAAGTGCTAAACAAATGCCAGTATTATTATTATTATTATAATTATCATCACTGATTGATTGATTTGCCTCTACTGTACCACCTTGTGGGGGCATTGCCTCTCTTCTCTCCCCCGAATAACTGGCACCCTGATGCTTGACCTGATTCTAGTTATATTTGCCTGACCCATGTATGGGCTCTGACAGTGTTGTAAGGTATGTTTGCCTTGTTTCAACTGAGGCTGGAATGAATTTTTCTGAGGCTATTTGAGGTGTTTGAGAGTTCACAAATGAAAGGCTAAAATAGGAACAAAAGATCAGCTTTTTCCAAACTCCTCATAGAGGGAATCTACACTTTCATGAACGTTTCTAGGTGAGTTGATTCTTCTTATCCCAATAAAAGGATAATCAGATGGCCATTCTGTTGTCTGTAAGTTCAGAGCCTGACTTATTTGTTGACCATCAGAGGGTTCACCAGCTGACACACAGGGAGGCTGCGCCCTTCACTTTCTCTTATCCATATTTCAAATGCCCTTGGTTTCCTTGTGGTGAGGGGAGTAGACCTTTCATTCCTTGCTGGGTACAATTCTAGTGGGGACAATTCTAGTCCATTTGACTAAGCCATCCTATCTTGAGTGGAGAAGTTACTTTGGGGAAAATCTTCAAGTCTGAAAATCTACATTTCAGTTTTTCATTTTGAACGCAAGCATTGTGGTGCTGGGACACCTGGATCTAATGAATGATATTTAAGCACTTGACTTGCACTCCCCCCTCAGCCCTACAGGACTTTTGTACCTACCTGTAATTCATTTTAACTTCTGTCTCCCCCTCTAGACTGTGAGCTCCTTGTGGGAAGGGAATGTGTCTACCAACCCCAATGTACTGTCCCCCAAACACTTAGTACATTGATCTGAACATAGTGCTTAATAAATACCACTGATTGATTGTGTAGCTGGGCTTGCTGGATGATGTGACCTCAGTGTCCTTTAAATGTCCTGATCTCTAGACTTTTGCAGAGAAACTCTGTGCTGCTGGTCGGGGTCTGGCTAGGACTTGGGGGTATTCACTTTTGCAGCTCTTCAGCAAGCCAGCGGAGTACTGTGGGGGCTGAGATTCAGTCATCCACCTTCCACCCCTTCCCCCTGGCCTTTCCCAAACCTTAAATGCAGGTAGGAGTAAAGTGGCCTTAGTAAGTGCCCCAGAAAACTCCCTGGGGCTTGTGAGCATCTTCTGAGGGTAATATTTATTGCATGCATTGCACCACATCATCTCAAAGGTCCGCACTCAAATATTGAGCTTGTAATTATAATCATAACTGTGGTATTCATTAAACCCTAACCATGGGCCAAACACTATGCCGAGCACTGGGGTACATATAGAACAAATCAGAGCAGGCACAGTCCCTGATCCACATGGGGCTCACAGTCTAAGAGGGAGGGAGAACAGGTATCATATTACAGAAGAGGAAACTGAGGCATAGGAAAGTTAAATGACTTGTCCAAGGTCACCCAGCAGGCAAGTAGTGAAGCTGGGATTAGAGCTCAGGTTTCCTGACTCCCTATCTTGCACTCTTTCCATTAGGTCATGTTAAGGCATGGATTCTGTGATAGAACTCACACATTTTTAGTTTCTCTGCCTCAGTTTCTCTATTCCCCTTCCAGCTGAGAGGCAGAAATGTATGAGCTTAACATGTAAGGCTCTGGGAAGTCTAATAACGCCACAGATTCTTAGGAGCATTTTTATTCTTGCTGAAGTTCCCATTCCCATTCTCATTCCCAGAATGTGTCCACAGAATTGCATTTATTTTAATTGTTTATGGGTTTTTTTATACTCCAGCCCAAGCACACCCTCTATGATGAGCTAGGCGATCATAGTTAGCTCTTGCTGCTATTTTCCTCTCATACATACTTACCTGGTTTTCAAATTATTTTTCTTTTCAACTCCCTCCCTTGCATTGAGAAAGCAGGCACCATTGGAAATGGGAGCTCCTTGTTTTGCTGCTCACCATCCCACGTACAGAAAATGAGGGCTTATTTACTTGCTTTTGGTTTGATGTTTTATTTCTGAAGGTTCAACATGTTGAGACAGATGTGAAGTCGTTGCAGTCTTTCTTAAGAAACATTGTTTTCTGACAAGATTCCATTGAGGTGTCTGAAATGATACATAAATATAATAAACGAGTTGCTCCATTTTATTCACTGCAGACACAAAATGACCTTGAGGGGTTGAACACCACCTTACATTAGATTCATTTTTCAGTGCCTCTGGTTGTCCCACTCTTGCCCTCTCTGTGTGTCCATATATACCCCAGTGATGATGATTATGGTATTTGTTAAGCATGTACTAGGTGTGAAGCACTGTTCTAAGCACTGAAGTAGATGAGTTAATCATCAGGCAGCATCCCTGCTTTACATGGGGCTGACAGTAAGTAGAAGGGAAAACAGATATTGAATCCCCATTTTACAGATGAGGAACTGAGACACAGGGAATAATAATGACAATAATAATTGTGGTATTTAAGTGCTTACTGTGTGCCAGGAACTGTACTAAGCACTGGAGTGGATACAAGCAAATTGGGTTGGACACAGTCCCTGTCCCACGTGGGGCTCACAGTCTAATAAGTGACTCGCCCAAAGTCACCCGGCAGGCAAGTGGCAGGATTAGAACCCAGGCCCATGCTTTATCCAATAGGCCACCCTGCCTCTCTCAGGCCCTTGGGTTCTCGTCTGTGTCCCCTCCAGCTCCCCAGCCACCACTACGATAACAACCGATCACCCTGCTTTTCTGCTCCAAATTTATGAGCAAGAAAAACCCATAAACGGACAAGGCACATCCTAATCCCAGTCACTGCACTTTCCTATTTGCCTGTGGGGTGACAGCTTTATGGAACTGTAAAGAATAAGGCTCCATACAAGCCAACCCAATGAATAATACCTTCTTCCGAGAGAGCAGCACTATACTGGGGTGACTAGAGGGTTGTTCTCGGGGCTCCTTGTCTGTAAGGTGATGAAGTGCTGGTTGCCAGTAGGCATCCTTTGATTGCCATGGGCTCTGTTAGCGTGAATGATGGGACTGTGTGAGAAAGACCTTCCTCCAAGTAATCCCTGTAGCTGAACAGTGGTTTGCACAGGGTATACACAGATGTTTGAGAGGATTAGTGCTGCATAGCAAACACTAATCTTTCTTCCTCAGAGTCTAACAAGGTTCACTGTAAAATCAATCAATGGATTTATTGAATGCTTATTCAATACTTGGGAAAGAACTAGTACAGTGTTCCGCACATAGAAAGTGCTCAATAAATACATATGGTTTTATTTTATTTTATTTTATTTTATTTTATTTTATTTTATTTTATTTTATTTTGTTAGTATGTTTGGTTTTGTTCTCTGTCTCCCCCTTTTAGACTGTGAGCCCACTGTTGTGTAGGGACTGTCTCTATATGTTGCCAACTTGTACTTCCCAAGCGCTTAGTACAGTGCTCTGCACACAGTAAGCGCTCAATAAATACGATTGATGATATGGTTGTTTGGCTGATTAACACTGGGTCCACAACTTGCCTGCTGTGTGACCTTGGGCAAGTCACTTAACTTCTATGTGCCTCAGTTACCTCATCTGTGAAATGGGATTTAACATTGTCAGCCCCATGTCCCACATAATTAGCTTGTACTTACTCCATCTCATTGTGGGCAGGGAATGTGTCTGGTCAGTGTTATATTGAACTTAGTGTTTTGCACAGAGTAAGTGCTCAATAAATACTATTGAATGAATGAAAGTACAGTGCTTGGTACATATGAAAGTGCAGTGCTTAGTACATAGTAGGTGCTTACACACACACACACACACACACACACACACACACACACACTTTCCTACCTTCCTTTCGATCATAACATGATGCACATTTTGAAGCAGTTGAGGATTTTTTCTTTTCCCCATGTGGAACTGAGCCCTAGCACCACCAGTGATTTAGTCTGTGATGGCAGAGTCTTACCTTCCAATGAAGACTTCAGACAACAATTTAATTTGTCAGCTGTGGTATGACTCTTCAAGCTATTCCCACCTCTCTCCCCTGAAGCTGCCAACACTTCCTTTCCCTCTCTGATAGTTCCTAGACCACTGTGTATTTACTCCAGGAGTCAAGGAGTCTTGTTCATCCCAGACCTCCAGCCTTGGGTGTGGAATGAAATGATAGTTGAACTCAGCTCAGATAGAAATCAGGCTTGGGGTTCTGTGTAACATATTTGCGAACATGGGTGCTTGCCCTCAACAAAGCGCAGTCACCTAGCAAATGAAGAGATTCTGTTCAAGTTTAGGTGATTCTCAATAGACACATTTTTTAACTCCGATCTTTCTTTCTGCATGGCTCCTGCCTAAATTCACCCTTTCTCTGGATGATCTAATAGAGGAATTATTTTCTAGAAATTGGGGGAAATAATGAGCAAGGATCCTGTTTGCACTGGACCAGGCCTGTAGCCGTGGATTATCACTTCCTAGAATGGTGGGTAAAGCACAGGTCTAGAAGTCAGAAGTCTTGAATCTAATCCCAGCTCTGCTACTTGTTTACTGTGTGACCTTGGGCAAGTCACTTCACTTCTCTGTGCCTCAGTTCCCTCATTTCTAAAATGGAGATTGAGACTATGAGCCCCACCTGGGACAACTTTGTCCAACCTGATTTGCTTGTATCCACCCCCGCACTTAGTATAGTGTCTAGCACATAGTAAACACTTAACAAATACCACTATTATCATAATTATAATAATTATTATTATTATTGCTATTATAATTTCTGGCAGATCCAAAACAGAACATTTCTGGCAGGGAGATTCTGCTCTGTTTTGAAAGACCTCTTAAGGAGGAGATTTCAGGAGATTTCATAGTCCCCCACAGTATTCTATCGTCATCAAATGGTATTAACTGAGTACTTACTATGTTCAGAACACTATTTTAAACACTTGGGATAGTACAATACAATGGATTTGGAAGACACAATCTCTGCTCACAATGAATTTTCCTTTCCTTCTCTCCGTCCCACTGAAGAAATCAATGGCTATTTGCCATTTTTCACAAATTGTTTAAATGTAATTGATTTTTAATTTCAGGGTCTTTGAACTTGGTGTTCCCTTTAACTTTAACAGTATCCCTACTGCTTTTACACAAATGGGAGGAGGAAGAAACTCCTCCCTTTAGACTCCATTTAGACTCTCTTTCATCCAGGTGGGTTATGAGGAAGTGAAAACTGACCTGAAGCAGTGTGGTGGAGTGGATAGAGCACAGGCCTGGGAGTCAGGACCTGGGTTTTAATCCCAGTTCTGTCACGTCTGCCATGTGACCTTGGGCAAATCACTTCACTGCAACCCAGCGCTTAGAACAGTGCTTCCAGCGCTTAGAACAGTGCTTTGCAAATAGTAAGTGCTTAACAAATGCCATCATTATTACTATTATCATTATTATTTCTCTGTGTCTCCGTTATCTCATTTGTAAAATGAGGACTCAGTCCTACCCCCTCCTATTTAGAGTGTGATTTATCCTCAGGGGGAAGGGATTCATTCATTCATTCAATTGTATTTATTGAGTGCTTACTGTGTGCAGAGCACTGTACTAAGCACTTGGGAAGTACAAGTTGGCAACATACAGAAACGGTCCCTACCCAACAACGGGCTCACAGTCTAGAAGGGGGAGACAGACAACAAAACAAATCATGTGGACAGGTGTCAGGTCATCATAATAAATAGAAATAACGCTAGATGCACATCATTAACAAAATAAATAGAAGAGTAAACATGTACAAGTAAAATAAATAGAGTAATAAATCTGTACAAACTTATATACAGGTGCTGTGGGGAAGGGAAGGAGGTAGGGCAGGGGGATGGGGAGGAGGAGAGGAAAAAGGGGGCTCAGTATGGGAAGGCCTCCTGGAGGAGGTGAGCTCCCAGTAGGGCTTTGAAGGGAGGAAGAGAGCTACCTTGTTGGATGTGTGGAGGGAGGGCATTCCAGGCCATGGGGAGGATGTGGGCTGGGGTCGACAGTGGGACAGGCGAGAATGAGGTACAGTGAGGAGATTAGCAGTAGAGGGTGTGGGCTGGGCTGTAGAAGGAAAGAAGGGAGTTGAGGTAGGAGGGGGCGAGGTGGTGGAGAGCTTTGAAGCTGAGAGTGAGGAGTTTTTGCTTGATGCGTAGGTTGACTGGCAGCCATTGGAGATTTTTGAGGAGGGGAGTAACATGCCCAGAGCATTTCTGCACAAGGATGATCCGGGCAGCAGCGTGAAGTCTAGACTGAAGTGAGAAGAGACAGGAGGATGGGAGATCAGAGAGGAGGCTGATGCAGTAATCCAGTCAGGATAGGATGAGGGATTGAACCAGCAAGATAGCAGTTTGGATTTAGAGGAAAGGGCGGATCTTGGTGATGTTGCGGAGGTGAGATCGGCAGGTTTTGGTGATGTATTGGATGTGAGTGGTGAACGAGAGAGCAGAGTCAAGGATGACACCAAGGTTGCGGGGTTGCATTTGAGTGACAGTACTAATTAAGAAAGGAGCTTTCATTTATTGTCTTGTCTGCTCCCTAGATTATGGTCATTTCCAGTGAAGAAAATTTGTTTCAAGAGAGGGAAAAAGAAGGGAGGTGGGGAAAGAGGAGAATAGGAGAGAAACCTGGGGAAGATTACAACATAGTATTATTATTTTATGATTGTGGTACTTGTTAAGCATTTATTATAAGCCAACCACTATTCTAAGCACTGGGGTAGATACATGTTAATCAGGTTGGACACAGTCCCTGTCCCACATAGGGCTCACACTCTTAATAGGAGGGGGTAGGATTGAATCCTCATTTTACAAATGAGGTAACTGAGACACAGAGAAGTGAAGTGACTTGCCCAAGGTCACATGGCAGAAACGTGATGGAGCCGGGATTAGAATTAGAGGGTGTAAAGTGGAAGTTGGTGTTCAGGGAGGGAAGGAATAAGGGGGCAAGCCCTCACTTCCCCTCTCCCTCACCCTTCTGCATCATCTATGCACTTAATCCATATCCTTAAAGCATTTGATATGCACTCCAGCCTCAGCCCCACAGCACTAATGTATCTGTAATTTCTTTATATCAATGTCTGTCTCCCCCTCTAGACTATAGCCTCAGCATGGCTCAGTGGAAAGAGCCCAGATTTAGGAGTCAGAGGTCATGGGTTCTAATCTCGGATCTGCCACGTCTGCTGTGTGACCTGGGCAAGTCACTTAACTTCTCTGAGCCTCAGTTACCTTATCTGTAAAATGGGAATTAAGACTGTGAACCCCACATGGGACAACCTGATCACCTTGTATCCCCCCAGCACTTAGAACAGTGCTTCGCACATAGTAAGCACTTAACAAATCAATCAATCGTATTTATTGAGTGCTTACTATGTGCAGAGCACTGTACTAAGCGCTTGGGAAGTACAAATTGGCATCACAAAGAGACAGTCCCTACCCAACAGTGGGCTCACAGTCTAAAAGGGGGAGACAGAGAACAGAACCAAACATACCAACAAAATAAAATAAGTAGGATAGAAATGTACGAGTAAAATAAATAAATGAATAAATAAATAGAGTAATAAATATGTACAACCATATATACATATATACAGGTGCTGTGGGGAAGGGAAGGAGGTAAGACGGGGGGATGGAGAGGGGGACGAGGGGGAGAGGAAAGAAGGGGCTCAGTCTGGGAAGGCCTCCTGGAGGAGGTGAGCTCTCAGCAGGGCCTTGAAGGGAGGAAGAGAGCTAGCTTGGCGGATGGGCAGAGGGAGGGCATTCCTCCATCATTATGCCATCATTATTATTGTGGGGAAGGAACGTGTCTACCAACTCTGTGCATTGTAGCCTCCCGATGCTTACTACTGTGCTCTGCACACAGTTAAGTGCTCAAAATAGCTTTGATTGATTGATTGACCGCAGCCATCATCTGAGCAACAGGCTCTGTTTTGGGCTTGGCTTTCTTGACTGACAAAGAGCCACCCCATTTTCAGTTTCTGATAGCGAGACTCGTCTATTGGCTGCTAGTCCCCCAGCAGTCCCCCTCCTAAACTTGTTTTGTGTCATGGTGTCTTTTAAAGGCTTTGTTCCACCCCTCATGCTTGGGGTTACCCCATTTCAGTTCTTCCCGCAGCTGCTGATTAGGTGCTTGTTGTCATCTATTCTTTGCACATGTCTCAACTAGACAAATTTTGTTGCTTCAGTCCTGACAAACTGACAGGAGGGAAAGGCAGAATGCATACTGTCTGCACTACCAGGCTGCCAATCCAGCAGCATGTTGCCCTGTCAGTAGTCTCTAATTGGTAGAAAACAAAAACATGAGAAATATGAAAGAACAATACAGATGCCCCCTGGCATTTCTGGCTCTATTAGTTGGGAGTTGGCTTTACTTGTCACTTCGCTCTCACTTGCACCTTTCTTCTAAGGTATCGATTCCGGCCAGTTGTCCCTGCAGCTGCCAGGTCTGGAAGAAGGACTGCTTTTAGTTATTCACAGAGAATAAGGAAATTATTTTTAAGCTCCTCATTGAAAGAGCCTCTTGCCTCCTCATGGACTCTTGCACTGATGTCCTTGGGGTAGCTAGTGGCAGTGTCATTCCACTGTGGGTGACTTGTTGCTTGTAAACTCATTGTGGGCAGGGAATATGCCTGTTATTTTATTGTCCTTTCCCAAGTACTTAGTACAGTCCTCTGCATACAGTAAGTTATTAATAAATATGATTGACTGACTGACTTCTTTCCATTCATGGCTGCTATAATACAGGGTCATAGATCCACATGTCTGCTGAGGGAAGCAGCATGGCCTAGTGGATAGAGCACAGGCCTGAAAGTCAGAGGACCTGGGTTCTAATCCCAGTTCTGCCACTTGTCTGCTCTGTGGGCAAGACCTTGGGCAAGTCACTTCACTAGCCTGTGCCTCAGTTACCTCATTTGTAAAATGGGGACTAAGACTGTGAGTCCCACGGGGGACAGAGACTATGTCCAACCTGCAGATATTGTATCTACCCCAGTGCTTAGTACAGTGCTCTGCCCACAGTAAGCACTTAACAAATAGCATGAAAGCAAAACTACAAAAAGAAATTTCATTCTCAGTGTGGGCATTGTTATTGAATATTTTGAGACAATTTCAGACAGGTAGTGGAGAAAGCCTTCTGTGTAGGCTTGCTCATTTCCTGGTTTTACTTTCCTCTGGGCCAAGAGGTGTTGGGAAACAGAGAGGTCAAATAGGGTGTTAGTTTGCCACTGGACCACAGATTGTACCCTGGGGACTGGATCCCTGTCTTTGAAGCAGCTAAGTAGGCTAAGCAGCAGTCCTAAAATATGCCACAGACTCTCTGGAACCAGTGGGTTTGAATTCCAGCCAGGTCTTCAGTGCCAGCATATACTTCCAAGGTGGAGTAAGTCTCAACTCATGTATACTGTTTGGCAAACATCTTGTAATGGGATCTGAAAAGCTGAATTTGTATTAATAGTGGACAGCCCCAACGTGGGTCTCCTTTTGGAAAAATAGGTAGACTGGTACTCTGGGCCATTTGGCTGTTGAGGGGCCATTATTTCCATCTGCAGTCAGAGGATGTTTGAGGAGGACTACTGACCTGGGAGAAGCTCTGGCCCCTCAAACCCCTTCCTCCTCACCCTCTCTCCATCACACACCCTCCTTTCCATTCATTCAATCTTATTTATTGAACCACTCACACAATAAGGGGTGGGGCCACATGTAATATAGTTTCCAGGACAATTGCCCTGATATATTCTCCTCTGAACCTCATCTCACCCTGGACCTGGTGGTGGATGAAGGTCTAGTAGGAATAATAATTTAATTTATTAAGTGCTGATTGTGTGCAGAGCACTGGGAAAGAATACATAGGTGGGCATTAAACCCGGTCCTTACCCCTCTAGGTTGTAAACCCCTTGAGGACAGGGTTCATGTCTACTAACTCTTGTGTACTCTCCCTAGCATGCAGTACAGTGCTCTGATTTATGTTCTTATCTGTATTTTCTAGGATAGGTTGTGTGACGTGCACTTTTCCCATTAAACTTAAAGCACATACTTTCAGAGTGGATGTTGTTCAAGAACTGTTTTCTCTTCTGCTTTGTTGGGTGGGATTATATTGCTGTTTCCCACTAGCTTTCTAAGGTGGAGGATGAAGGCAGATATACAATGATAGGTGAGACAAAGCTTGCTATACCAAGAACTAGTCTGAGTTCTTTCTGGCACCTACACTGGTGTACAGGATTCCTATATGTTCCTGCCCCACTCTATTGCCGTATTCCCCATAGGATGGGGCTTGGTGGGGGGGTTTTGGGTTGTTGTTTTCCAGTCTTTATACCTACACAGCATGCCCAGTGCTGATGAGGGCAGGAAGACAAATGGTTGTTGTTTCAGTTTACCCAGCATAATCTATCATACAGCAGAGAGAGACCATGTCGTTCCACTCTCCGAGTGCTTCTTTTTCCCGAGGTGAAGCAAACAAACAAATAAATAGGTGGCAGCATGGATTTCCTCTCTCGATGCTGGAGCATGCTCATTTATATAGCAAAATGCCCATAATTTGAAAGTTCTTCAATTTAGCCGCTGGTTACTTTGATGTCTGCAAGAAGGGCCTAGGCAGCAGCATTCTGACACACTGGCCAAAGTCATGTAGCCTCATGATCACATGATCAGTTGCAAACTAGGATTTCCATTCTGCTTTGCTCCAAGCTGTCTCTGTATGCAGAGGGCAAAAGGAATGCCCTGTCAATTTCTCCCCTGTGTTTATGAAGACTTTTTCCCCCTTTCTCCCCTTTTTCCTTATTCATTCCCAACTGATTCAATAAAATGGATAAAGTTATAATTAAAAGAGTTCAAGCACCTGCTCTCCCTGTGAAGAGGCTTATGATAATGGGCTTTAAGATTCACTCCACTGCTTCTGTAACACACAATTCTATTTCTAGGAATTGCTTATTAATTGTAGGTTCCTTTGAGGGTGTTCGGGGGTTTTTTTTTAAGCTTATTTTATTTTTTACCTTTTTTTCTTCTCTTTCCTAGATTTTTCTCAAGCCCTAGTCTATCTAGTCTGGTTTCTTAATTTCTTTATATTATAACAGACCACTTGGCCACATGGGTTTTGTCAAATCAGGTTATTGATTTATTTCCTTGCAGTCATCTGTTATAGTATTTCAGAGTCTTCTCTGACATACTGGTAACAGTGACAGGTATGGTTCCTGAGACAAGATGTCAAATTAATTCCCTTTGTTGTTGTGGTTTAATGGCTAGGATGTACAGAAAAAAAACAATCCTTACTAGGAGGGAGAGCTGACAGGCAGCAGAGCAAAACACATGGAGAATCACATTGGTCAATCAATTGGTGGTATTTATCACACATTCACTGTGTGCAGAACACTGTACAAAACATTTGGGAAACAACAATAGTGTTGGTAAGGATGATCCCTGCTCTCACGTGCCATTATTGTAGAGACATGTAATGAGTTGTTTCATTTAATTGAACTCTCTCTGTTTTTTGTTCATTTAGCTTGCCCTTTTCCCATTCAGAGCTCCCTTTCCCATTACCCCATGATGGCTCTGAGTTGCGAGTGCAAGGAGTCAGCAAGAGCCTGAGTTTGTAATCTTGGTTTGTTATTTCAAAACCATTCACATGGTTCATTGTACAACTGCACATTGTACAAAATTTAGTAGCCATTTTAAGCCCCATAGATATGAAAATAGAATACAGGAAGTCCAAGGAGTCTCTGAAGTTTCAGGGACAATTTTAGAGTTTGACTTTAATTATGCCCCTACTCAGAAGCATCACCAATCAGTCAGTCACAAGTTTGGAGTGCCAACTGCGTGCTGAGCTGTAGACTAATAATAATAATAATAATAATAATAATAATAATAATGATAATAATAACAATAATGACATTTATTAAGCACTTACTATGTGCAAAGCACTGTTCTAAGTTCTGGGGAGGTTACAGCGTGATCAGGTTGTCCCACAGGGGGTTCACAGTCTTAATTCCCATTTTACAGATGAGGTCACTGAGGCACAGAGAAGTTGTGACTTGCCCAAAGTCACACAGCTGACAATTGGCAGAGCCAGAATTTGAACCCATGACCTCTGACTCCAAAGCCTGTATTCTTTCCACTGAGCCATGCTGCTTCTCCATGCTTAGCTGAGTAAAATAGAGTTATTAGAATGAATAAATTGCTGTGGAGGAAAAAATGTGGATTTTTTCAATGTTCAAATTTACTTTCAAGTGACTAGAACCATATCTTGGATGGACCCTGGGTAAGTGTTGGACCAAGTGAAACTGATCTCTACAGAGTTGGCTGTTTTCCTCCAGAAAATGTATTTTCCATGGGAGATCTCCAATTTGGTTTAGCAACCATCCCTGGATCGGAACAGTCAGTGAAAACCAGCAGCAACAGCTAAGGGGTGAGACATTGACTTGCCCTCTTTTTGCTGACCTGGTATCTAAAGTGAGCACCCAGCTAGAAAGGTGAATGTGGAAGACAGAGAATTAAGGTCAGAGACCAGTTGCAATAGTGAGGTACTTTTTCCCCTGCACTTACCCCTCTGATTGTAATCAGAGATCAGTTGGGGTCTTCTTTAGTTTTCCTATCTTCCTTCCTCTCCTGTTAATTATGCCCCTAGAACCAGGAGAAGGGTGTTGTTTTCCTTTTAGGTGTAATAGAGCAATCAAAGGGTTTGCAATACCCATGTGTGTCTTTCTGTTCTATCTCTCACTCTCTTTTTCTTGCAAGAGGAAAAAAAAACCCAACAACTCACAAAACAAAAGCTTTGTGTGTCTCTGAGTTGTGTGAATTCTTGCAGGGAAAATTGTTTTTACCATAATAGCTAGTGGCAGCAATAATTCCGAGGTGAGCAGACTGAAATTACTCCCTTAAAGGCAACAATTTGTATACTGTACATGGGAGGAGAGAGGAGTAGCTGATAATTGAGGTGATTTTCAGCAGAGTTTACCTTTGTATTTTGTGATAAACAAGGAAGTAAATTGTTGAGGTGGCCCAGCTAAAGAAGTACATTTGCATTTCGTTGCCTTTGAGTGGATTTGGTATTGTGACACTTTGAATTTGGTTCCTAACCACGGTGCATTCTAGAGTGAAAAGGTGTTCATTACCTCAACTGGACCCTCCTTATACCTAAGGGTTTTTACATGCCAGCCCAAAAATAGATTTATGATCAATCCTAACTTTGTATTAACAAAAGCATCTTTCTTGGGACCAGATCTTTGAGAAATATAACTGCTTATTTGCAGCATCATCCCAAACATTTCCATGGTGAAGAATAGCATGTCTCATGCCTCATTGGACCATCTGTGAATGGGTCAAGCTGATAGCAGCATGGGTAATGTCTTAATATTCCCTTTTCATTTCCAATGAGCAAGTGCAAGACTTTTTTTTCCCCCACAAACTCTTCTGTTTGCTCAAGATAGAGGGGCTTTCAAAGTTTCAAAAGGGCTTGGCTACCTAGAAGACTTGATATTTTCATCCTAGTCTCAAGTGACATAATAGAATCAATCTTTTATCTGCAAAATTTCTTTTTCAACCCCTTGTAAGGAAATTGAAGGGTCAATTTTTTCATGTTTTCCCTTCAATATTTTTCTCTTGGGACTCATGTTTCTCTGTGTAGGAGTGTGTGTGTGTGTGTGAGAGAGAATTGTGAATCTGTGGATCTATATGCCACTTTTAAGGAAAAGTGGTCATTAGAGAAGACTAAAGCAATTTAAAGGAAGAAGTTGCTGTTTGAAAAGAACTGTAGAGAAATGGAGCAGGCTGATCAAAATCCAGTTCAGTGAATGCCTCTGAGTTCTGGCTGAACCAGTGACTCAACATAGTCTTATGGAGTTGGACATCTTCTCATTCTGATAACTGTAAATGTGTATGTCTTGCCTGCTGTAAACTCCTTGTGGGCAGAGAACTTACCAACCCTGCTGTATTGCACACTCCCAAGCACTTAGTACAGAATTCTACACACCATAAGCCCTCAATAAATACCATCAAATGATGGCCATGGAAATCACCACTGTTGAAACCCCCAAAGATTTTCTTTCCATTGATCCCCCCCGCATCCTGACCGAGTTCTGATTGGCTAAATTGCCCTCTGGCTTCATAACCCTTGCCAGAGGTGTTCCTGGAACCCACAGGCTCTTTGTTTTATTATCATTTACAAATCTGAACCAGCATTGGACCTCCTTGGAGAGGCAGCCACATGCCAAGGTTGGAGGAAATGGCTCTTTTGTATGGCTCTGGTTAGAATTGAAAGGCGCGATAGAAATGTGGCGTTTGGTTGGTGAGAGCAGTTGGAGACCTGAAAGCTGTGTTTGTAAAAGTGGTCTGCATTGTCTTTGTCTCACAATATGTTTCTGTTTCCTCCTTTTTCAAGGTTAGTGTTTTGGAAGGGGCCAATTCCTACATTGGGGAAAATACTGTCCTACTGAATTGTGGAAAATGTGATGAACCTTTAATTGGCCATTGTTTCTTACACCAAACCTCCTGTGTTTGTTCAGGATAACACTGGGCATCCCATAAATTGCTAATTTGGCTGTCGGGAGTCATACTGCCCTTGACAGTAACAAAAACACCAATTCAACTCTGTGCAATTCCTTTATGAAGCATTAATTTTTAAATTGTACTGTAAAAAGTGGGTTCTTTTCCACTCCCCACAAAGCACAGGAGGGAGATGGGAAATTAAACATTTAGTAGCACTTTCAATAATGCGACAAGCAGGAGCTCCTCAGTTCACAAGCTCTGTCTCAGCCTATGCCTGGGAAAAACATCTCCATGATACCCAGAACACTGAGTAATTAAAGAGTCTCTGATGCCTCTTGGAAAATTCTAAAAAGTTTATCATTTAGAGAGAGTTCTGCTGTGTTTCATATCTGCAGCATCTCTCTCCCCTGGAGTGTGTTCTTATTTTTGTCACTTTGGGGAACATTTGCAAGAAACCATAATCCTAAGAGCCAAAGGATTTAATAATAATAATGGCATTGGTTAAACACTTACTATGTACCAAGCACTGTTCTAAGTGCTGGGGGGATATAAGGTAATCAGGTTGTCCCACGTGAGCTCACAGTCTTAATCCCCATTTTACAGATGAGGTAACTGAGGCATAGAGAAGTTAAGTGACTTGTCCAAAGTCACACAGCTATGTGGCGGAGTTGGGATTAGAGCGCATAACCTCTGACTCCCAAGCCCGTGCTCTTTCCACTGAGCCATGGTGCTTCTCTATGTGTACTCTTGCTCCTTACTCCCCAGCAATTTATTAATCAATTAGGGTTTTTTATGATAACTTACTGTGTCCAGAGTGCTGTAATGATAGTTGGTAATCATGATCCCTTCCTTCAAGGAACTTAAAATCTAGTGGAATCCACACTTGTTGTACTTCTCTGTTCTAGCAGGGGAATTAAGGAGTAGTAGCCAAACACTCAGAATCAGCCATGACATGTCCATGCAAATCTTCCTAATTAACAGCACTTTTCTCCACCACCTTTATTACCACTGAAACCAGTCTACTGTAAGGGAAAATATATCAGCCACGCTGCCCTGGAGATATGAAATCATGTAAGATGCATGGGTGGGTTTTTTGAAGTTTCCCAATAAGTGATACAGGAGGCAGGGGTAATTTTGGGAAATAATAATGGTATTTGTTAAGCCAGTGACAGGCACTGCACTAAGCACTGGGGTAGATACAAGCAAATCAGGTTGGACACAATCCTTATCCTACATGGGGCTCACAAGGGACATCCCCACTTTATAGAAGAGGTAACTGAGACCCAGAGAAGTGAAGTTAGTTGCCCAAAGTCACACTGCAGAGAGGTGGCAGAGCTGGGATTAGAACCCACGAACTCTGACTCGTAGGCCCATGCTGTATCCACTATGCTCTGCTGCATCTCAAGGAAAAGACCTTGTGGGCTGTGGTGTGATATGGGTCACATGACTAGGATAAAGCACAAGGAAGGTGTGTTTCAGGGTTGTACAGATAACCGACCAGCTCTGTGTTTCTTCCATTTCATGTTGATAGTTTTGTCTGCCTTGAAACAAAGGGGTTGGGGTTCCCTGTATTGACACTCTGTTGACCCTCCCCTCACATTCTTCCAATTTACCTGGATAATTTTTAGAGTCTCAATATGGGCTATGAGTATGAAGCTCATTTTGAAACTCTGTTTTCTCTATATATAATAATAATGATAGTATTAAGTGCTTACTATGTGCCAAGCACTGTTCTAAGTGCTGGGGGAGATACAAAATAATCAGGTTGTCCTACTCGGGGCTCACAGTCTTAATCCCCATTTTACAGTTGAGGTAACTGAGGCACAGAGAAGTTAAGTGACTTGCCCAAAGTCACACAACTGACAAATGGCAGGGCTGGGATTAGAATCCATAACCTCTGACTCCCAAGCCCATGGTCTTTCCACTGAGCCACGCTGCTTCTCTTAACACCATACCCCAAGCCGGCCCATGAAGCCCTGAATCTCAGGCAGAGAACTGTTAAAAGCAGCATTAAAGAAGAATCACTTCAGTTTTGGTTTCACTGTAGCTCCTACCCTGGCACTGAATGCAAAGAGTCACAGATACCTACCAAGCAGCACCCATCTGGATTAATTCCATTTTTGAGGAGCTGAAGTTACTCTGTGCCTTTTTCTAACTGTATCTCAAACCTGCAGCAGACATCCAGGGTGCGGTGTTACCTCTCCAGCCTCCTTGGATTACTTTGTGTATTTCCACATTTAGGGGCCACTAAAGAATGCCACAAAGCATTGGGGATGGGTGGATTTTACAGGGCCCTTTGAGCAACGGACATAGGTGTTGCATTGAGGAAGTCCATTCAGCTGTCATAGAGCATTCATCGAACTGTCCAGGTGACAGATGAAGTTCCTTTTGAAGGGAAACCATGCTGGTGGGACTAGTCAGGTGAGATGCAGGACAAGGAGGCTTCTGCTGCTGCTCAATATGCAATTTCCACTCTCTCCATGCTCCAGTCTATTTAGAGAGTCTATCCAGTCTTCTAAAGAAGCAGCATGGCTCAGTGGAAAGAGCATGGGCTTGGGAGTCAGAGGTCATGGGTTCCAATCCTGGCTCCCCCACTTGTCACCTGTGTGACTTTGGGCTAGTGACTTAACTTCTCTGTGCCTCAGTTACTTCATTTGTAAAATGGGGATTAAGACCGTGAGCCCCATGTGGGACAACCTGATCACCTTGTATCCTTCCCAACATTTAGAACAGTGTTTGGCAGATAGTGAGTGCTTAACAAATGCCATTATTATTATTACTATTATTTGACATGTTGTGGCAAGGAATAACCTCCTGAAGTATCGCTCAGCCCATATCTCTCCTCAAAACCCTCTGTACCGCCTCCTTGCATCCCACCAGCCTAGGAGTCAGAAGGATTTGAGTTATAATCCTGACTCTGCCACTTGTCTGCTGTGTAACCTTGGGCAAGTCACTCACTTCTCTTTGCCTCTGTTATCTCATCTGAAAAATGGGGATTAAGATTGTGAGCCCCATGTGGGACAGGGACTTTGTCCAATCTCATTTACTTGTGCCCACCCCAGTTCTTAGTACAGTGTCTGGCACACAGTAAGCACTTAACAGATACCATTATTATTATTTTTATAATTATTATCCTCATATTTGACTTTGAGGCTCTCCCACCATTTGGCCCCACCTTACCCACCTACTTTCTTCTCCTGCTATTCCCACACACTGTCTTTGCTCCTTCCGACCCAACCCTCTAGCGGTAACTCTTTCTCAATTCTCCTGCCTTCTTGTGCTCTCTCACATTAAAACACCTGCATGGAACTCCCTCTCCCCATCAGACAGACCACAGCCCTCCCCACATTTAAATCCCTCCTAAACACCCACCTCTTCCAACAAGGTTTTGCCTATTGATCTCCCATCTCCTTGAGCTACTTCATCACTTATCCAAACTCTAGGGTAGAACAAAAGCAATGAAAGAGACATGGTTCAGGGTTATACTGATAATCGAACACCACTGTGTGTCTTCCATTTCATGTTGATAGTTTTGTGTTGCCTGGAAGCATAGGGGTTGGGGTTCCCACTATTGACCCTCTGTTGACCCACCCCTCACACTCTCCCTGTCTAGCTGGATAATTTTAGAAATTGAGGTGCTACTGAAGTCTATTTAATGCCTGTTCATAGTTTAGAGTTTTAGCACTCATGTATATATGTGCCCATTCAATTTACTTATTTTGATCACTTTAGTTATAAATAATTTTATGTGTGTCTCCCCTGTGAGAGCAGAAGCTACTTGTGGACAGGGAATATCACTAGTTATTTTGAACTTCCCAGGGGTCTTATACAATGTGTCACATCAAGAGGGGCCACAATTAATGCTACAACTACTACTGTTATCACCACCAGCAGTCCTTGGTTTTCCAGTATGAACAGCAGCCATTTATCTTTCCCATCCGCTTTCATCAGGTCTCCCTCTTCAGCTAAGATGGGCTCAGGTGAAAGTTGCTTGGTTCTGTTTGGTTTTCACACTGATAGGTGATGAATGCCAAAATTCATGAACCATAACAAAATTCATGAACTTATCTTGTTGCACTTGTGGGCCTGACAGGCAAACACAACCATCTCATATGCTGATCTGGGAGGGAGGTTAGTCCCTCGTTCTGCTTGACTGGAAGTAGCTTGCAAGTGACAGAAAGCCCCATTGATTTCTTTAGGGGATTAGGCTGACAGGTTAGAGTGGAAGCATAAGGGCCCTTCGATTTTAGTTGAGACCCAAGTGTATGCAGGCTTTAGTTAACCTGATCAGTGCCAGCTAGACTACGTCTTTACTTAAAAAATGGTTTTTTGACATAATTTTTCAAGGTGTTGCAACAAACTCTCATCTTTATAAAATTCAGGGGAGTCCGACTTAATGTTAGTTTCTGAATGTAAGTTTAAAACTCAGATTCAAAACTAGCATTAGACAAATACCCACTTTTTCAATAGTCTTAAACATGAAAAGCTTGCCTAACTACTATTGACTTGATGGACTTTCATGCTGCAGGGCCTTATTAATAAGGTCCTGGTGGTCCTAGAGCAGTGGAAATTTGGGGGAACCCCAGGTCAAAGTTTGACCTGTCCTTTCCTTCCAGGCTCATGCAGAAGGACTGCCGACAGGGAACAGAGTGATGCTATAAGGAAAGTGGGAGGGATCTCAGCTGGTTTTAGTTTTTATAATGATATTTCAAAAGCACTTACCAAGGGCTAAGCAGTAATGATCTGTTCAGATTAAGTCCCTGTCTCATGAGCCGATCATAATCAGAGAGTCAAACCATCAATCAATCATATTGAGGACTTACTGTGTGCAGAGCACTGTACTAAGTGCTTGGACGAGTGCAAGATAACATTTGATAGACATGTTCCATGCCCACAACAAGCCAGAATGGGAGACAGACAATATAAACAAATAAATTATAGATATGGACATAAGTGCTATGGGGCTGAGAGAGGGGAGTGAATCTCTATTTTACAGATAGGGAACCTAAGATATAGGGAGATTAAGTGGCACAGTTGGGACTAGAAGCTACATCTCCTGATTTCTAATCTCGTGCCCTTTCCACCAAGCCTTGTCCTGACTCACCTGCCCCTTTCACTCCCTCTAGTTGGAGTGGCCTTGCTATTAAGATGTTTATTGCACTGAGGCCTAATAATTTCATATTTAATATAACAGAGAAGAGTGACCCTGTTCCCCTACTTGCATTCACACCTGCAGGAGGAAAACCTGACACTGTGTTGAATACTTTCACAGGTTTTACCTGATGCTCCAAGCCACTAATGTGGCCGACACATTAGCTAGCCAGAGAAGAAATTGGGGCTTTACAGCCAATACTTTTCCTTGCTATTCAGCATGCCAGAGCTGGGAAAAATTCATTTTGCTGAAAGAAGATAAGGCAGATTGCTTCCTCCTGGACCTCTCCTAATTATCCTGTGGCCAAGGCTGGCTGGCTGGCTTCTGATAGGAAGACTGCAGTGGGTGCTTTCTTCTTTCCTGTCCTCTGTCATTGCTCATTTGGGATCTGGGAATGCTGATGCAGCCTCAGAACAGAATTTGGGTTCAGGGATGGGGGTATGGAACAAGCTGCTCTTAGCATTCAGACACAGTGGGTGACATCAAGGTTTTAGTCACCTGGTTAGAGGGGGGATCAGCTGACCCCGACATTCGGTGGGTATTTTGGGTGACAGTTTTTTTTCCCAGCTCTGCCACTTAACTGCCCCATGGCCTTGGGAAGTCCCTAAAGAGCTCTGTGCCTCAATTTCCTCATCTGTCAAATGGGTATTAAATACCTGTTCTCCCTACTACTTAAACTATAAGTGCCAAGCGGGACAGGGACTATGACTGACCTGACGGTATTTTATCTACCCCAGCCCTTAACACAGTGCTTGGCACGAAGTATGCACTTAACATGCTATTATTATTGTTATTATAATCATTATTTCCTCAACAAATCCAGATTATCTGAAAATTTAATTCCTTGCCCTAATTAGGCACCAGTCCCAGGTGAACTTCTTTAACATCTTGTACCTCAGTTTTCCTTAAAGGCAGAACAAGGCAAACGCAACCTATGGTCTGGTGGGTGTAAGTTGTCTGGATTTTGCAGGTGAAGAGGGATCCAAGGCTATTCATGAATTCTCTTCCCACTCAATGCACTGTTATTTGTTTGTTGCTTGTTTTGTGGTACTTGTTAAATGCTCACTATGTCAAACACTGTTCAAAGCACTGTGGTAGGTACAAATCAATTAGGTTGGACACAGTCCCTGTCCCACATGGTGCTCACATTCTTAAGTAGGAGGGAGAGCAATTATTGAATCCCCATTTTACAGTTGAGGAAACTAAGGCACAGAGAAGTGAAGTGATTTGCCCAAGGTTACACAGCAAACAATTGGCAGAGCGATTGGCGGAGCAGAGGTTAGAACCCAGGTCCCTTGACTACCAGGCCTGTGTGCTTTCTACTGGGCAACACTGCTTCTCCAGTACTGTAATACTGTTGATGTAATATGAAATAATAGTATTTATTAAGTATATACTATATGTTAAGCACTGGGGTAGATACAAGATGATCAAATGGGGTCCAATCTCTGTCTCAGTCTACCTCCCCCCTGCCCCCATTTTAGAGATGAAGTGATGTGCTCAGTGTCACACTGCAGGCCATTGGTGGAGGTGGGGCTAGAACCCAGGTATTCTGACTCCCAGTGCTGTACTTTTTCCACTTGACCCTGGTACCTTGTTATTTCTGGGTTTGTCTTCCCATATTCCACTAAGTGTTGCTTGAGATCAGGGAATGTGTACATTATTTAGTATGATATGCTCTACATCTTGCAGTGTTCAATAAAAGCTCAGGAGTTACACAAGCATGGAGCATAATCATCACTGTAATCACTTTCCAGAAGCCCTACCTAGCAGACTCACCTGAAGAATTTCAGTCCCCGCAGACAACTAAAATCCACTCTGCTTTTGTTCTTTTCCAAATCAGAAGGAAAACTAAGGGAAATAAATGTCTAGAGAATCTGTGCATATTATATTCTCCTAAAGTATCTCTCCCAGTTCTCTTCTCTTTGTTAACCAGCTCTGTCAAGGATCCATTTGCTTGCTAGTTGACTTCTGTTGCAACCTACAAATGCAGGAATCATCAAAATCCCAAGATTGATTGTTTTGCATGAGCTTTGTGAGAAACAGTGTGTTCTGGTGAAAAGGGAAACAGCTTGGGCTAGTGGATAGAGCATGTGTCAGGGAGTCAGAAGGACCTGGGTTCTAATCCTAGCCCTGACACTTTTCTGCTGTGTGACCTTGGGCAAGTTACTTTACTTCCCTGTTCCTCAATTCCCTGATCTGTAAAATGGGAATTGACTGTGAAACCCATGTGGGACAAAGTCTGTGTCCAATCTGATTATCTTGTGTCCACCCCAGCACTTAGAACAATGCCTGGCACATAGTAAGCACTTAAATACCATTAAGAAAAAAAAAAGGATCCCAGATAGAACGCAGGACCGGGAGTCAGAAAGACCTGGGTTCTAATCCTGGCTCTGCCACTTGCCTTTTTTTTTTAAGTTTACTATGTGCCAGGCACTGTTCTAAGCACTGAGGTAGATACAAAGTAATTCAATTGGACACCTGTTCCTGTCTAACATGGGACAGAGAAGTTAAGTGCCTTGTCCAAGGTCACACGGCAGACAAGCGGAGGACCCAGAATTAGAACCCAGGCCGTTCTGACTCCTGGTCCTGTCCCACATGAAGGTCAGGGACTATGTCTGATCTCCTTATCTTGTATCTATCTCTGCCTTATCATTATCATCCTCATCATTAACTTGCTTTAAAATGGTCAAAAGGAATGCAGCTAAGTGGACCAGAAAGGACAGAAGAATAGCAGTGAGACAACCTTTGACCCTTCCCTTCAAGCACAGTGCTATGCACACAGTAAGTGCCCAATTAATGCCATTGATTGATTGATGCAACTGTCCTGATATGCCCCAAATCCTTCATCTTTGGCAGCAATGGCCACAAAACTTATATGGGATCCCTTATAAGGGGGATGGATATAGGGGAACTGATGGGTTCTCCCTGGCTGAAAATGGATTGAATCAGGGGAATCATGACTCCCATCCCTCAATGCCTGAGCCTATTTCCCCTGTGACAGTTTTGCCCTTAATAATAATAATAATAATAACGATGGCAGTAGTAAGTGCTTAACAAATACCATCATTATTAAGCACTTACTATGTGCAAAGCACTGTTCTAAGCACTGGAGAGGATACACGGTGATCAGATTGTCCCACATGAGGCTCGCAGTCTTCATCCCCATTTTATAAATGAGGTAACAGGCCCAGAGAAGTTAAGTGACTTGCCCAAAGTCACACAGCTGAAAATTGGCGGAGCCAGGATTTGAACCCATGACCTCTAACTACCAAGCCTGTGCTCTTTCCATTGAGCCACGCTGCTTCCCATGTCTCATGTCCTGATGTTTCTGTTATCCGATGGTGTGTGTTTAAAATGTTTAATTAAATCCCCTTTTTGTTTCGCTATCTACTTGAGCACCTTTTCCATTTTTATTTCACGCAGCATTTGAGCATAATCTGGTGTCAGGTGCATACTGTCTGAAGTTCAGCCAGACTTACATATTTGCAAATATGACTAGGTCTAGACCATTTCCTTCAAAGAGCCTTTTTCGTGCTCCCTGGCACATAGGACAGAAAGAGAGAAGGAACCTAGGGAAAGAAAGGAGCATTCCTTACCCTGCTTTTAACTAATTTATTAGATGCAAGCAGGAGAGCATATTGGGTATTGTAGGCCTTGTGCCAATAGACTTTAAGCTATGCGAGCTGAGAAAAAAATCAATGTCCAGGGTTCAGGCAGAATACAGGGGCTTATTGGCTACACTATATTCCTACAGTAATAAGTGAGTGGAATAAATCCCCTCCTCATGTCTTTTGATAATAATTGTATTATTTGTTAAGCACTTACTGTGTACCAAGCACTTTACTGTGTGTGCATGTGTGCGTGCGTGCACACGTGCACATATGCGAGGAATATGGGTTATATTATGATTCAGGCAACAAGAGTGGAGAAAAAAACATTTTAAATTTCTTTTTTACATAACAAAAACTCAGGACTGTTTCTTAAGTATCCTTTCCTGGACCAAATTTACCATCTTGACAGATGAAAAAAGCCTCGAAGCTATAATTTCAAATTTCCAAGAGTCAAGAGACCCTTTTCTTGGGAGCGTTTATAACACCTCAAGCACAGTCTCAGAAAAGCAGACCTTAAGGAATTCTTTTACACTGTGAGGTTGGTGGTAGAGATGATCTCCACTTGATTCCATCTCCAATCTCTGATTCCTGACATTATCTATTTGTCCTTGAGTCACAGCTGCTGACCTCTACTGACAAAAGCAAGTTTTTCTCCTTGCTCAATTCCAAGTCAATATTACCACAGGTGAGTGAACTAGGTTGCACTCTTTCTACTTTCCTAAAAAAGCTGTTGGCAGCATTCATACATTTATTTACACCTAAGGATGATACAAGAGTTATAGAGATTCCTGCTGCTTTGCCAGACACTGAGGACGATGTCCATAAAGAAATGAACCTCAGTAGAGTGAAAAAAAATGTTTTTGGGAAATGAGATCAATTTGATAATGAAATTACAAAGTTATTGGAATTTCTGATGCTATTATTAACAGCATGCATCCAGCCTCTTATGAGTTCTATTCTTAGTGATAAAGTAAGAGTGATGAGGGGAAAAATAAATCAGAAAAACAGAAAAGCTGAAGAGCTTTTATAAGAAAATAACAATAATAATGTTGGTATTTGTTAGGCCCTTACTAGAAGCCAGCACTGTTCTAAGTGCTGGGGTAGATATGAGTTAATCAGTTTGGACAAAGTCCCTGTACCACATGGGCCTCACACTCTTATTCCCCATTTTAAAGATGAGGTAACTGAAGCACAGAGAAGTAAAGTGACTTGCCCAAAGTCACACAGAGAAGCAGCATGGCTCAGTGGAAAGAGCCCGGGCTTTGGAGTCAGAGGTCATGGGTTCAAATGCTGGCTCCGCCAACTGTCAGCTGTGTGACTTTGGGCAAGTCACTTAACTTCTCTGTGCCTCAGTTACCTCATCTGTAAAATGGGGAGTAAGACTGTGAGTCCCCTGTGGGACAACCTGATCACCTTGTAACCTCCCCAGTGCTTAGAACGGTGCTTTGTGCATAGTAAGTGCTTAACAAATGCCATTATTATGATTATTATTATTATTATGTGGTGGAGCAGGGATTAGAACCCAGGTCCTTCTGACTCCCAGGTCTGTGCTCCATCTACTAGGCAACACTGCTTCTCAGAAGCCAGCAGCAGTCTTATGCTTTCCTAAATCATGTACTGGCCAATTTACAGCCAACTCTTTATTAAATATAATACTAAGGAGTCATTTCACTTCTCAGAGCCTCCATTTCCTCATATCTAAAATGGGGATTATATACCAGTTCTCCCTTCCCTTAGATTTGTGACTCTGTGTGGGACAGACATTGCATCTGATCTGATTATATTGCATCTACTCTTGCATATAGCACAGTGCTTGACACTTCAAAAGTGCTTAACACATACTTCAGTTGTCATTATTACAATATTGTTGAAATACCATAGTAATACACAATTTTCTTTAAATCATTCTCTTCAACTTCTTCTCTCACCAAACCTTTAGTGAAAAGGATTAAAAGTAGGTAATTTATTTCACTGGACTTTCCTCTTTCTTGATTCTTAATATCTCTGGGTACAGGAGGTTAAAGAGGAAATAGACAGGAAAAAGGGATAAACAGAGAGCCTGGCTACTCCACAATTAGACTATCAACCGTGAAGGACTGGATATCTGTTCTGTAATCTAGTCCGACCACCTGGAGAGGAACCGCATCCTTCAGGATCAGTCCCCCAGAAGATTAGTCTGAATAGATCAGGTTAAAGACTTGGGAAGAATGTGGTTTGGTTTCTAGGGGAACACGAAACCAGCAGTTGGAAGGCCCATGGGTCCTATTGAGCCTGAGCCATTGAATATTATCCTTGCATTGCTAACCTTGAGAAAGTTAGATGAGCTTTCTTGCCCAAGGGTAAAAGAGCCAAAGTAAACTGGCAAAGGGAACAAAGGAAGATAGTATTGTTTCTGAGCTGAGGTATCCAGAGGAAATACTTTATTGTCTATAGAGATGGTGAGTGTGTGTAATGTGTTCGCGTTTTTGTTTGGGTCCAAAAATATAACAGTGCAGATGGCATACTGGAGCTCACGGAGTATCTATCTCATTTTGGATAAGCCATTTATTTTTAAAATTGCCTAATGATGCTAAAGAGAGAATAGGCTAGATAATTTTAAAAGAGAGGGTTAGGGAGAGCTATGTCAGCACCATTAATTCAGCTATGTGAGGAAAGCTATCTGTGTCTCTATCAATTCTGAATTTAGGACTACCTGGTTATGTGAAGCAGTGTGGGCTAGTGGAAAGACCACAGGCCTGGGAGTCAAGGAACCTACCCTACTACTTGTCTACCTAGTGACCTTGGGCTTGTCACTTAACTTCTCTGTGCCTCAGTTTCCTCATCTTGTAACATGGGGATTAAATTACTGTTCTTCCACTCCCTTAGACTGTGAGTGCCATGTGGGACAGACACTGTGTCTGAGTGGGTTATCTTGTATCTAACACAGCACTTAGTACACTGCTTGAAACATAAGGGCTTAATAAATATTATTAGTAATGGTAGTAGAAGTAGTAGCAGTAGAATTTCATACAGCAACACCTTAGATTGGAGTGTTTGAAATGTCCTAAAAAAATTATATTGTGCCAGCCACATTCCTTGCCCATGCCTTCCTTCAACTTTCCAGTCATAAACTGACTGCCTGCCTTGTATGATTTCTCCCCGTTCTCCCTCCTATTTAGAGTTTTGTTTCCTCTATTTTCTCCATCATCCCTTCTCTCTCAAGCCCTCAAACTTTCTCCAACGACTCTCCCTCTAAAGAATTGACATCATCATGGCAACTTGTTCCTTTTGAGTTCTCTTTAGAGGAGATTCAAGGACAAAGTAATTTCATTTCCCCTGAGTTGTAGTGAGAATTGCCTCTTGGGGTCCTTCTAGGCAATACCCTTCTCCCTGCTATCCCTCTTTGCCCTCTCTCGTCCTCTCCTTTTCCTTCCTCTTTCTTGTCTTCTCTCTACATTGCCTGTGATGCCAAGAAAGAAAAGATGGTTTGCAGGGAGGCATCTTGGTTCTGTTTCAGGTCATGCGTCACCAGGGTAACACACAGCGAAAGCTGTTGGAAAAGTCACCCAGGAAGGGTCACTTCTGCCTTAGCTTTCCACTTTTACAGATTCCCTACATTGGGGTCTCATTTAGGGTGGAACTTCTGGCATTTCCAGAATAAACATGTACAAATATTTATTCCTTTCTGCGTTTTCAAGACAAATTTATGCAGGTAATTCCCAAATCTCCATCTCCAGCCCTGACTGCTGTCCTTCTCTGCAGTCTCACATTTCCTCCTGCCTTCAGGATATCACTACTTGGATTTCCCGTGGACACCTCAAATTTAACATGTCCAAAACAGAACTCCTCATCTTTCTCCTCATCTTCTCACCCAAACCTTGCCCTTCCTGTTTCCATTACTGGAGATAACACCTCTTTCTCCCTGTCTCACTAGCCCATACCCTTGGCATTATCCTTGACTCATTTCTCTTATTTAATCCACATATTCAATCTGTCACCGAATCCTGTCAGTTCAACCTTCACAAAATCACTAAAATCTGCCCTCTCCTCTCCACCAAACTGCCACTACATTGATAATAATAATAGCAATTATAATCATAATAATTGTGTTTACTAAGAACTTAATTGTGTCAACCACTGAAAAGAATGCTGTAGTAGATACAAGATAATCAGGTCCCACATGGGGCTCTCAGTCTAAGTAGGAGGAAGCACAGGTACTGAAACCCCATTTTGCAGACGAAGGAACTGAGAAGTTAAGTGACTTGCCCAAGGTCTCATAGCAGGTAAGTGGAGGAATTGGGACTAGAACCCAAGTTGAATTTCAGGCCTGTGCTCTTTCCACTAGGCCTCACTGATACAAGCACTTATATTATTCTGCCTTAACTATTTCATCAGCCTCCTTGAGGCCTCTCTGCCTTCTGTCTCTTGCCATTCCAATAAATTCTTCACTCTGAGGCCCAGACCATTTTTCTAAAAAAAGATCAGTCTATGTTTCCCTTCCCCCTAAGAACATCCAGTGGTTGTCCATCTACTTCCACATCAAAAAGAACTTCCTATTAGTTTTAAAGTACTCAATCAGCTTGCCCCCTCCTATTTTACATCACTAATTTCCCACTACAACCCAGCATGCTCACTTTGTTCGTCCAGTGCCAACCAACTTACTGTTCCTCGATCTTGTCTCTCTCACCAACATCCTGCCTCAGGCCTGGAACTCCCTCCACCTTCATGTCTGACTATCAGTCTCTCCATCTTCAAAGCCTTATTAAAGTCACATCTCCCCCAAGAGGCCTCTGCCGACTGAACCCTCATTTCCCCTACTTCCTTTCCCTCATGTGTCACTCTTGCACTTGGATTTATTTCCCTTATTCACCTCACCCTCAGTCTCTTAGCCTTTTTGTACATATCTGTAACTTATTTTAATGTCTGTCTCCCCCTAGTCTGTAAGCTCCTTGTGGGCAGGGAACATGTCTACCAACTGTGTTGTATTGTACTCTCCTAAGAGCTTAGTACAGTGCTCTGCAATAGTTACTGTTCAATCAGTACAGTTGATTGATCAAATGGAGGTGTGCAGAAAGAAAGTGCTCAATCAATATGATTGTCGTATTGATCGAATGGAGGAGAAGCAGCATGGCCTTGGGCAAGTCACTTCACTTCTCTGTGCCTAAGTTACTTCACCTGTACATGCAGATTTAGATGGTGAGCCCCATGTGGGACATGGACCGTGTTCAAACTAATTAGCCTGTATCTTCCCCAGTGCTTAGTACAGTGTCTGACACATGGTAAGTGTTTAACAAGTAACATTAAAAAAATCACAGCAAGGAATTCAGTCAACTGAGGTCAGTCAGGTCTCAGCACATACCAGATTCCACAGGATATGCAATTGCAGGTACCTTCATGATGGGCTTAAGAAAACCTGTTCTCCTTCCTACTCAGACAGTGAGCCTCATGTGGAACAGGGACTGTACCCAGCCTGATTAACTTGTACCTAACTCAGCCCTTACAACAAGGTTCTTGACACATAGTAAGCTCTTAACGGAAAAAAAAAGCTGGAATTCACCAAGTAGTATATAGTAGTTAAATGTCTACTGTGTGCAAAGAGACTGCATTAAGCACTGAGAAAACAGTACACAGATAAGCTAGTGACATGGTCCTTGGTCACTCAAGGTGCTCAAAATGTAAGAGAAAGAGGTGTTGGAGACAGACACATAAGGCGAGATGAAATAAAAATTTAAACTACAAGAATGATAAGACAGGAGCAGAGTTTCACATTCCTCTAGGATCAGATCAACAGTTACAGGAGTGTGCTTCTGAACATTCTAAAAATTGAGAAGGGATAATACCACTGTTTGAATCCTTCCCAAGCTGGAGCAGGGGTTAATGGGAGTCCCAGTGGCACTGGAGTAAAAGGATGTCAGGAATAACAGGAGTGAGAAGCAGGGTGGACTGTCTGGGATGACGTGGAAACAGCAAACCAGAAATAGGCTACTTTCTGGGAAGTGCAAGGGTTTTAGCAAGAAGACTACTCTTTTTTTTTTTTCTTTTTTTTGGAGGGTGGTCAAATATTTGTTAAGCATTTACTATGTGTCAAGTACCAGGCTATGCACTGAGGTAGATACAAGCAGACCATGCCCCACATGGGGCTCACAGTCTTAATCTCCATTTTACAAATGAGATAACTGAGGCACAGAGAAGTTAAGTGACTTGCCCAAAGTCACACAGCAGGCAACTGGCAGAGCCAGGATCAGAACCCAAGTCCTTCCAACTCCCAGGTCTGATCTCTGTCCACTATGCCATGCTGCTTGCTAAGGGGAGAGGTGATTTGGGAATGCAGATTTTACAGCTGTGGTCTAATTAATGATGTTATTGTTAAGCTCTTAATCCATGGGAACTGGTTTTGAAAGATGCTCTCAAGACTGCACGTGGCCAGCATGTGTGAGGCTGGAGTCTGTCAGAAATCTGTTACTGCAGGACAGAGCAGGGGAAATGAGAAATAAATGTCTCTGAGCTCCAGACACCAGCCGTTGGTAAGGAAGTCTGGTTAGCTGTGCCTCAGAGGATCTCTCGCCATTGAGGAGCACCCGTGTGACAAACCAAGCATTGGTGGCAATAAATTGAGGGGTGAAAATTTAAGGCTACATACCAGTGAGTTCTAGATACCTCCATGTATCTCAGAAAGGAAAACCTGAAAGCTTTAAGACCCTGGGACCAAGTTCTCTTTCAACTAACTAAGGGGGCTATTTAGGGCAGGAAAAAGACTGGAAGGACCCCCAATCTGTTACCTCGGCACAATTTTATCTATGTGAGCACAAGACTGTATCTTGCTTTGGAAGCCATTTGACTTTTGGAAGTTAGTCAATCCATCATTAGTATTTATTGAGTGCTTACTTTGTGCAGACCAGTGGCTTAGTGGATAGAGTTTGGGCCTGGGAATCAAAAGGACCTAGGTTCTAATCCTGACTCTGCCACATGTCTGCTGTGTGAAGTCACTTCACTTCCCTTGGCCTCAGTTACCTCATCTCTAAAATGGGGATTTAGAGAGCGAGCCCCATATGGGATGGGACTGTTTCCACCAGTTCAACTTGTATCTATCCCAACACTTAGTACAGTGCCTGGCGCATAGTGAGAATTTAACGAGTACCTAATTATTATTATTATTATCATTATTAGCAGTGTACTAAAGCACATGGGAGAATACAATATAGTTGGTGGGCACTCTCCTCCTACTTAAAAATTATTGGTCGAATGCATGTGACACTTCTGAGCAAATTAGGCATGTGACCATTTGAGCTGCTTCTCACTCTTTTCATTTTCCCTGACACCTTCTTTAATGATTTCTTTTCTTTCTTTTGTAACAGAGGTCAAACACAAATTTGTAGGTAACCCAAGTTGCTTCAAACTCTTTGTCCCTTCCCCTCTCAGTTCTGGTTTAAGCCCCCTGTGACATTCTCTGCTGCCTGGCCTATGATAAATGGGCCCAAAGGTGGCATGGAAATGAACTCAAAAGTAAGTTTATAGTCCTGCAGGGTACCATCTGTTAATGTAAATGTTTAAGGTAAAATGCATTAAGGTCAGAGAGCTGACAAGACATTTTATTTGCATCCTGCCTTTGGGAACGTTTCTGTCCCCTGCCTGAGGACAGAAGATTTCCATGACAGACATGGAAAAACAGCATTTTTCCTTATCTTTTATTTGACCCAGATTTTGAGGGGGGGCACTTACAGGATTAGTTGTGTGTATAGAGTACTAATAATAACTTTTTTTGAGGAGATTGATTGATTAATAACTGTGGTATTTAAGTGCTTACTATGCTTCGTGCTGTGCTAAGCGCTAGAACAATCAGTTCAGACACAGTCCCTGTCATTCATTCATTCATTCATTCAATCGTATTTATTGAGCGCTTACTGTGTGCAGAACACTGTACTAAGCACTTGGGAAGTACAAGTTGGCAACATATAGAGACGGTCCCTACCCAACAGCGGGCTCACAGTCTAGAAGGAGGAGACAGACAACAAAACAAAACATATTAACAAAATAAAATAAATAGATTAGTAAATATGTACAAGTAAAATAAATAGAGTAATAAATATGTACAAACATATATACAGATGCTGTGGGGAGGGGAAGGAGGTAGGGCGGGGGGATGGGGTGGGGGAGAGGAATGGGCGGGCTCAGTCTGGGAAGGCCTCCTTTAGGAGGTGAGCTCCCAGTAGGGCTTTGAAGGGAGGAAGAGAGCTAGCTTGGCAGATGTGTGGAGGGAGGGCATTCCATACCGCTACCCTGCTCATTCAAGCTCTCATCCTATCCCGTCTGGACTACTGCATCAGCCTTCTCTCTGATCTCCCATCCTCATGTCTCTCTCCACTTCAATCCATACTTCATGCTGCTGCCCGGATTATCTTTGTCCAGAAACGCTCTGGGCATATCACTCCCCTCCTCAGAAATCTCCAGTGGCTACCAATCAATCTGCGCATCAGGCAGAAACTCCTCACTCTTGGCTTCAAGGCTCTCCATCACCTCGCCCCCTCCTACCTCACCTCCCTTCTCTCCTTCTACAGCCCAGCCCGCACCCTCTGCTCCTCTGCCGCTAATCTCCTCACCATACCTCGTCCTTGCCTGTCCCGCCATCGACCCCCGGCCCACGTCATCCCCCGGGCCTGGAATGCCCTCCCTCTGCCCATCTGCCAAGCTAGCTCTCTTCCTCCCTTCAAGGCCCTATTGAGAGCTCACCTCCTCCAGGAGGCCTTCCCAGACTGAGCCCCTTCCTTCCTCTACCCCTCGTCCCCCTCTCCATCCCCCCCTTCGTACTTCCTTCCCTTCCCCACAGCACCTGTATATATGTATATATGTTTGTACATATTTATTACTCTATTTATTTATTTTACTTGTACATATCTATTCTATTTATTTTGTTAGTATGTTTGGTTTTGTTCTCTGTCTTCCCCTTTTAGACTGTGAGCCCACTGTTGGGTAGGGACTGTCTCTATATGTTGCCAATTTGTACTTCCCAAGTGCTTAGTACAGTGCTTTGCACATAGTAAGCGCTCAATAAATACGATTGATGATGATGATGATGATTCCAGGCCAGGAGGAGGACATGGGCCGGGGGTCAACGGCGGGACAGGTGAGAACGAGGCACAGTGAGGAGGTTAGCTTCAGAGGAGCAGAGGGTGCAGGCTGGACTGTAGAAGGAAAGACGGGGGGTGAGGTAGGAGAGGGCGAGGTAATGGAGAGCGTTGAAGCCGAGAGTGAGGAGTTTCTGCCTGATGCGTAGGTTGACTGGTAGCCACTGGAGATTTTTGAGGAGGGGAGTAACATGCCCAGAGCGTTTCTGCACAAAGATGATCCAGGCAGCAGCGTGAAGTATAGATTGAAGTGGGGAGAGACAGGAGGATGGGAGATCAGAGAGGAGGCTGATGCAGTAATCCAGTCGGGATAGGATGAGAGATTGAACCAGCAGGGTAGCGGTTTGGATGGAGAGGAAAGGGTGGATCTTCGCGATGTTGCGGAGGTGAGAGCAGCAGTTTTTGGTGATGGATTGGATGTGAGGGGTGAATGAGAGAGCGGAGTCGAGGATGACCCCAAGGTTGCAGGCTTGTGAGACGGGAAGGATGGTAGTGCCGTCAACAGTGATGGAAAAGTCAGGGAGAGGGCAGGGTTTGGGAGGGAAGTTAAGGAATTCAGTCTTGGACATACTGAGTTTTAGATGGTGGGCCCTCTTACTGTGGTCAGCCTCCAAGGGTTTGGTCTGGTTCCCTCCTCCTCTTGCTTGTCTCTCTCTTTCTCTCTCTCCCTCTCATGTTTTGTCTCTCTCTCTGTCTCTCTGTCTCTCTCTCAAAGAGCTTATCTGCTCACATGGTTTCACCTTCTTTTTCACTCTCTTAGCCCTCCCTGAAGTTTCCTACATGCCTCCTGTGGGCTGGTTCTGGTAATAGGCCAAAACTGCTGGGAAGAGAGGGGGTTCTGCTGCAGGTGGAGCAGTGATGGGGGGAAAATGATGTGCTTAAAGGCAGCTTTTGGGAGCAGAAGTGGTAGATTTCACAGGTAGGGGACGCATTGTTGGGGTAGGGGAGGGTAGGGGACCTCCTAACTTGGGGTCCCTGGGCTTCAACCTTATGAGCCCTTGCATTACTCCTGCTCTGCTGTTGGAGAATGGTGGCAGGTTGATGTGAAGGTGAAGAAGAAAAGGCTACCTCCCTGGCTGGAGAAAAATGCTGCCTTAGCTGGAATAATCTAGGTTTGTCATCTCGAACTTGTCCACTGAGATCAGCTAAAGAGCTACATTTCATCTCCTCCCAAAGCTGGAGAAGATTGATGCATAATTAAGATTTCAGAAGAGAGGTATTGAGAACTGCAAAGTATCTAAATTCATCAGTGCATTTTTTTCTTTCTCCTTCACTTGAATTCCTTTGACCTTCCTCGCTAGAGCCCTGTTGACTGTGCTTAATGGAAAGTGAGAGCTTGTTGAAGGGAAAAGGCATATATCAAGCAGCATGGCCTAGTGGAAAGAGCACCGGCATGAGAGTCAGAGGCCTTGTGTTCTAATCCCAGCTCCACCACATACCTCCTGAGTGATCTTGAGCAAGTCACTTAATTTCTTTATGCCTCAGTTCCCTCATCTACAAAATAGGGATTCAATACCTGTTCTCCCTTCTTAGATTGAGTCCCATAGGGGACCTGAATATCTTGTGTCTTTCCCATTGTTTAATACAGTGCTTGCCCCACAATAAGCACTTGAAATAGTGGCCTAGTGGATAGAGCATGGGCCTGGAAATCAGAAGGATCTGGGCTCTTCTAATCCTGGCTCCACTACTTGTCTGCTGTGTGACCTTGGGATTTGGGAGAGTACAATACAATAGAGCTGGTAGACAAGGAGCTCACAGTACAAAGAGAAGGAGCTCCAGTACTATGCTTGAACTATTTTTCTTCTCTACCCTGTGTATTTTTCCTCTGCCCACATTCATCCATTCATTCATTCAATCATATTTATTGAGCACTTACTGTGTGCAGAGCACTGTACTAAGTGCTTGGAAACTACAATTCAGTAATAGAGATAATCCCTGCCCACAATGGGCACATGTTAAGTCAGTGAATGAAAATCCAGAGAACAGCAAGCATCTGTCTCCAAATATACATGGCTGCAAGGAGCCGCATCACCTGGGGAACCTACTTAATAATAATAACAATAATAATGATTGTATTAGTTAAGCACTTACTATGTGCCAAGCACTAATCTAAGCACTGGGGTAGGTACAAAGTAATCAGGTTGTCCCACTTAGGGCTTACAGTCTTAATCCCCCATTTTACAAATGAGGTAACTGAGGCACAGAGAAGTTGTGACTTGCCCAAAGTTACACAGCTGACAAGTGGCAGAGCCGGGTTCAGAACCCACCACCTCCAATCCCAAGCCCGTGCTCTTTCCACTAAGCCATGCTGCTTCTCAGTATGCTATAATGGCTGGGAGACTCTTCAAACATTTGCCGCATTTTGCAGATGAACACCATGTGAAAGAAAATAAGATTTTATAAAAAACACCTCTCCTACATGGTTAAAAAGGTTTTTTGTTCATTTGTTTTGACAAGCAGAATTTAGTCCTAATTATTCAGGATGATAATTTCATAACACCCCAGTTTCAGTGCCCCGTGGTTCATTTTGTGAAGCTAACAGCATTAGTGTTTTGGGACCCTAGAAGAGTGCTTTGGTATTAAACCTTTACTCACAAGTGCCTGGTCCTTTGTGCACATTATTAGGTTTGTGGATGTACTGAAGGGAAAATTAGCTAAATTCACCTGTGGATGAATGTAATGTATTGGCCAGACACCTAAACGTTTTTAACTGGGCTTGCTGACAGATTCAATAACCAGCATGGACCTGTGGAGGTATTTTGCAAACCTTATTTCCTTGTACTTGCTTCCATTAGAATAATAATGAAACAATTCACTTTTTAATTAAAAGTGCAACTTTTGACAGCCTATGTCCCTTTGCAGTGAACAATTGATACTTAATTGATCTTACAGTTACTAAACTGTGCCCTCCTTGAGAATTAACAGGTGTTCAGTTAACTACAGGCAAATTGACCCCCTTACCATTCTCCCAGGTCATGAAAAGCCTGGAGAAATCCTAGGGAAAGAACTGCAATTAAAGGATGTGAGTTTTAAAAAGTTCTAAGTCCCAGTCAAAGCTTAAATTTGGGCCAGTTTTATAAAGCACAGGTTTATTTACCACACATCTGTCTGAAAATGAAATCTTTTTTTTTTCCTGGAATTTAATAGTAATTTGTAATGCCCGAACCTTTGTTCTAAGACTATCAAGGCTGCTTTACAATGTATTTTCAATTCCTCTCAGATTATCCAAGAACTGAACTTGCACTTTTAATTAATCAATCTAAGGTATTTATTGAGTGCTGAGTGAGAGCAGAGCACTGTACTAAGCACTTGGGACCGTACAATATGAGTAGGTAGACACAATCCCCACTCACCTCTCTTTTAAATAGAGCTCAATCTAAAGGCTTCATTGGGCTAGGAAAGTAAGAAAAGCAAACAAGCAAAAAAAAAACTCTAGTCAGACCCAAACTGAGCTTGGACGGCATTCCAAAACCCAGTCAATTACTCTAGAATTATGGCTCCTTCTTTATCACATATGAGTCATATGCAACGGGAAGAATTAGAGAGCGGCCAATTTTAATAAGATTGGTGAGCAAATGGCAGTATATTAAAAATAATTATATTTATCTCAAGCAAGAAGACAATTTAAATGAACCTTTTATAGCTAGCTAGAAACACTAAATTGAAGATATTCAAGTGGCAGAAGTTAACATGGCAGCCTGTGCTGCTGTGCATTCTGAGATATAAAGTCCCTTTCAGCATTCCATATCTCATCAGTAGGGATGTGAGGGGGCATGCTTCTCTTAAAGTCAGAGGGTCTACCTTGGTTTAAATAAAAAAATAAATAAAATTGAGGCCTGTTTAAACCAAATCTCTAGTAACTTGCACAAATCACATTGACCATGCAAGTTCTACAATAATGAACACTAATAATGAGCACTAAATGATAATCAGAATAACCGGTTGCTGCTTTCCTAATTTCTCATGCTCTAAACCCAAGTAGGAAATTTACATGGTAATATGTAAAAATTCAATCCTTCTTGTAATTATGACATTTACTGATGTGCAGAAACAAAATTGATAAATTTAGGAGCTTTAGAAGGGCAAGAGAAAGGTAATAGACTCTATAATAGATTTAAGTTTCATGTATGTGTATGTAATAACACATATATAGTGGTCTATTCTATTTGATGGTCTTTTGACTTGAATCAGGTTTATGTGACTCAGAAGATTTCTGTTTACTCATCTCTCCTCAAAAGCAGTGTCCCTTTAATTCTTCCTGTTGTAGTATGATTCACTGTGTAGTACAGAAGAAACCGTAATTTAAGGTTGGATGGACTGGAACGTGAATTCATAGTCCTGAAGTTTCCCAGGTGATATTTTCACCAATAGTTAGCCCAAACCCCACTTAAAGTTCTCTCTAATGAAAAAGACCCAAAACCCACCATTAACCCATGGTCTCAGGTAAAAGGTAAGAAGAGGCCCTGTTCTTTACAGATATTATTATTTCTTATATAAGCACACATATCTCATCTACTCGAGCAAACAGCAATACCTTTCTAGATCTGAATGTACAATCCCACTACAGTGTAGAGAACATGCTAGAAACACTGTCAGATGGCTTATCTTCAGTCCTCAATTTCATTGTAGTTGATCTATTTCATTGCTTTCTATTGAGGGCCTTCTCTTTCTACCATCATTCCTAAACAGCAGTCTCAAATTATTTATGTGGCAATATATTGTTGTGTGGTGATGAATGTCAATATTCTTATGACATGTTTTTCCTCATACAAGATTACACAATGATTGATATGATGGTTTTGGGATCATAAAGAAAATTAACTCTGCATATCATCTCAGACATCCCTAACTCTCTGATAAACATTCAACTCCAGTGTCAATAAACCTCTCTTTCTGGTCCGTCAATGCCCTTCTGCTCTGTGGTTTTGAATATACATATGTACGACCTGTGGATAATACACCCCATGTAATGATAATGATAATAACAACAGTAATATTTAAGTGCTTACTATGTGCCAAGCACTGCTGTTTACTGGGACAGATGCAGGAAAATCATGTTGGACACAGTCCCTAACACAGGCTAGGCTTCACTGGCTAAATGGGAGGGAGAACAGGCAATTAACTGCCATTTTGCAGATGAGAAAAACTGAGGCACAGAGAAGTTGTGACTTGTCCAAGGTCACACAGCAGGGAAGTAGCAGTAAGGATTAGAACCCAGGTCTCCTAGCCCATGTGCTTCTGAACGTGACTCATGTCAAGAAGCTTCCATACTCTTCAACTTTTGACCGTCTCTGGAAGCATCACTCCTGCCCCATGAACCCCAAAGTGATACACCTGTTTCTTAAAACCTGGCTTGAGTGGGAACCACCACCTGGCTGAGGTTCCTATTCATATGCCACAACATTTACATATTTCAGAACAAAGACATCTGCATCATTACTACAAATAGAATGGGGTGCAAAGTTGTTGATAACAAAAAAAAGTTGCTGAGGCATTTCACCAGAATTATGTTTTTGTCTTGTCTAAGGACAATTTGCTGTTATACTGTACTAAAAATACTAAGAATTTTTTCTTTATCAATTGGAAGCTGTGGATAAACCTGGTTATGAGAGCTTTTTCAAGGACTCTAAAAAATCAGGTCCCAAATAAACAACAACTATCTACTTAAAAGTAGAATTTCCCCATTATATTAAAACCAGTATTTAGATGAAAGTGAATAAAAAGAAAATCATGTTCTCCAGTCATTTCAATTACATTCTTAGAAATGCAGTTCTTAGTAGTACAATTCTTAGAATTATTTATAATTTACAGTGGCATTCTCAAAGGTTCACTGATGATTTCACTGCATTGTTGCTTCATAGACTGAGTTTCGAGATATGAGAACAATATGATGCAGTTGTTCACTTGTTAAATAACCTTTTCTTGGGGCCTCATACTTTTAAAATTATGCTGCCAATTTCACACTATTACCCTTTGAACTACTATAAGCACGATGCCTCCATTATAGTCCTGGCTCAGGGATGTAATTTCTTTTGGCATCACCCACCAGGGATTTTCCAGTAGCTACTTCAATATTTCTAAATCTCCTGCTGCTTGTTCAATTTCAAGTGTATCGGTGGGTAATATTTCTTTGTAGGTGTCCAGAAGCTTGCCAGCAGTGAGTGAGGTTGAATTAGGTTAAAGATCACTGATATTGTTTGTAAGTTGATAAAGTCATTAAGAGGCTCATTTTGGTTTACAGGTCAAAAGGCATGTGTCCCTCCTCTTACAATGAGAATTCTATTGACAACAAATATTTTTATATCTCCAGGCATGTTATTCAAAGAAAAGTAACTTCTTCCTGATCTCATCAGAAGACATGGGGCATTTCTTTTTCACTTCACAGGTTCACTCCTTAAGGATCAGTCATGCCTGCCCCGGGACCAGATCCTCAGGGCATTATCCACTGTAACATTGAGAGCAGTATAGGTAGAAAAATGTCTTCATCTGACTCTCTCTCACTGCTGCAAAGCAGTATTATTGACAAAGGTCCCTAAACCATTTCTATAAAATCCTGGGATTAGAATCCTATTCCATCTCAGAATTGCCATCAGTATTTTTTGCCCAGCTGTTAAGTCCACTGGAAAGCAACCCCTTGTGGGAATCAGGAGGCCTGGTTTGCTGTTCTGCCTGGGTCTTGCCTGCCAGCACTGTGTCATCAGTGGTGAAATTTCCTGACTAGAGAGTCATTTAGGGTGCTCTGTAAGTTGACCTGCCCTGCAGGAAATGGAAAAAATAGATGGTGGATGTGGTGGAAAGAGATCACAGTGGCTACCCAGGCAACCTCGTGCCTGCTATGGCACTACAACACAGCAACTGCTAATTATGCTGGAGTCCTTTTGACTGTAAATGCATTCTCCAGGTTCAACTTTCCGTGTGCCCCTTGAAATGTGTTACATCTTTTTCCTCTTTTTTGTTAACATAATGGGAACCTGACTGGCTGTAAAACTGGTGCTGTGCAGACCACTAGCACAGTATTTGATTCCTCTAAGCAGGTTCTCAATCAGCCAGTGCTATTCACTGAGTGTTTACTTTTATGCCAAGCACTGTAGTGAGTGCTTGGGAGAGTAGAATATAACAGAGTTGGTAGATATATTGACTGCCCACAAGGAGCTTACAGACTAGTTTTGATATATCTGGGAAAACTCTATTATCATCACGTGAGTGGTATCTTCTGATTTTGAGAAATGGTCATGTCTTATGAAAAGCCAATTCTATTAGTTTATGAAATTTTTCTATGGGCAGCCTCACTAATTAGCATACCTGGCTCCTCAGTTTGCTTGCTTTTAGCAACTCCCAACGTCACCTGATTCAGGCTCTTATTTGTCATTCAACATGAAAAACAAATCTGGGAAGGCCTTACATTTTAAGAACAATTTAGAATTAGATAAATGTTGCTAGCGGTCAGTATTGGTCGACCTAGAAATACATAATGAATCCCGTTCAATTTAGTTTCTTGGATAATGCTGATCAGAGTACTGGCAGAAATAACTATACAGTCTGTGAGAGTAGACAGGGAAAGGTATAGGTGGAGTGAGGGCAACATCAGTCAAACGATCAGTGGTGTTTATTGAGTGTTTACTGTGTGCAGAGTACTTACTAATCCCTTGGGAGAATACAGAATAATAGAGTTAGTAGACCCCATCCCTGCTCTCAAGGAGCTTACAATCAAGTTGGGGAGACAGAAATTATAGCTAGGGAAAATGGCAGAGTTTAAGGATATGTACTCAAAAATCTCCAGTGGCTACCAATCAATCTGCGCATCAGGCAGAAACTCCTCACCCTGTACTTCAAGGCTCTCCATAACCTCGCCCCCTCCTACCTCACCTCCCTTCTCTCCTTCTACAGCCCAGCCCGCACCCTCCGCTCCTCCGCCGCTAATCTCCTCACCGTACCTCGTTCTCGCCTGTCCCGCCATCAACCCCCGGCCCACGTCATCCCCCGGGCCTGGAATGCCCTCCCTCTGCCCATCCGCCAAGCTAGCTCTCTTCCTCCCTTCAAGGCCCTACTGAGAGCTCACCTCCTCCAGGAGGCCTTCCCAGACTGAGCCCCTTCCTTCCTCTCCCCCTCGCCCCCCTCTCCATCCCCCCATCTTACCTCCTTCCCTTCCCCACAGCACCTGTATATATGTATATATGTTTGTACATATTTATTACTCTATTTATTTTACTTGTACATATCTATTCTATTTATTTTATTTTGTTAGTATGTTTGGTTTTATTCTCTGTCTCCCCCTTTTAGACTGTGAGCCCACTGTTGGGTAGGGACTGTCTCTATATGTTGCCAATTTGTACTTCCCAAGCGCTTAGTACAGTGCTCTGCACATAGTAAGCGCTCAATAAATACAATTGATGATGATGATGTATTTAAGTACTTTAGGCCACAGTGGCTGTCCCACATGGGCCTTACAGTCTAAGAAGGAGGTAGAACATATAGTGAATCCCCATTTTACAGATGAGGAACTGAGGCACAGAGAAGGTAGGTGATTTGCCCAAGATCACAAAGCAAGCAAACAGGCAATGAGCCTGTAAACTCATTCTGGGCAGGGAATGAGTCTGTGGTATTGTACTCTCCCAAGCACTAGTACAGTGATCTGCACACAGTAAGCACTCTTCTTCCCAGCCAAACTCTGTCCTCCCCCTGTCTTTCCCATCACTGTAAATGGCAACACCATCCTTCCTGTCTCAGAAACCCAAAACCTTGGCATCATCCTTGACTCATCTCTCTCATTTAATCCACGTATTCAATCCATGACTAAACCTTCACAACATTGCTAAACTCCACCCTTTCCTTTCTGTCCAAACTGCTTTCATGTTAATAATAATAATAATGATGATGGTATTTGTTAAGTGCTTACTATGTGCCGAGCACTGTTCTAAGCGCTGGGGTAGGTACACTGTAATCAGGTTATCCCACTTGGGGCTCACAGTCTTAATCCCCATTTTACAGATGAGGTAATGAGGCACAGAGAAGTTGAGTGTCTTGTCCAAGGTCACACAGCAGACAAATGGTGGAGCTGGGATTAGACCTACATCCTCTTACTCCCAAGCCCGTGCTCTTGCCACTAGGCTATGCTGTTTCTCACGTGAGGGTTCAGTTAAGCTCCCCGCTTGACTCCACTTCTAGCTGCCCTGCAATCTAATCACTTATCCTATCCCGCCTTGATTACTTTATCAGTCTCCTTGTTGACCTCCCAGCCTCCTTTTTCTCCCCACTCCAGTCCACACTTTACTCTGCTGCCTGGATCATTTTTCTACAAAAGCATTTGGGCCTTGTTTCCCTACTCCTCAAGAACCTCCAGTGTTTGCCCATCCACCTCTGCATCAAACAGAAACTCCTCACCATTGGCTTTAGAGCCCTCAATCACCTTGCCACTTCCTACCTCTCTTCACTTCTCTCCTACTACAACCCAGCCCACACACTTCATTCCTCTAATTCTAACCTTCTTACTGTACCTTGATGTCGTCTATCTCACTGCCGACCTCTTGCCCGCATCCTGCTGCTATCCTGGAACATCCTCCCTCCTTTTATCCTACAGACAATAACTCTCCCCTTCTTCAGATGCTTACTGAAGGCACATCTCCAAGAATCCTTCATTGACTAAGACCTCTTTTCCTTTTCTACAACTCCCTTCTGCATCATCTTGACTCGCTCCCTTTTTTCACTGCCCGTCCAGCCCCACAGCATATATGTATACATCTGTAATTTATTTATTCACAACAATGCCTGTCTGCCCCTCTAGACCATAACCTCACTGTGAGCAGGGAATGTGTCTGTTATATTGTTATATTGTATTGGTCTAGCGCTTAGTACCATGCCCTGCACATGGTAAGCACTCAGTAAATACGATTGACTGGCAGACAGCAAGCCCTCAGTAGATATAATTGATTGATTGCATGGCATAGTTGATAGAGCATGGGCCTGGGTCATGAATTCTAATCTCTGCTTCACCACTTGTCTGCTGTGTGACATTGTGCAAGTCACTTCTCTTCTCTGGGCCTCAGTTACCACATCTGTAAATGGGGATTGAGATGGAGAGCCCCATTTGGGACAGGGACTTTGTCCAACACAATTAGCTTGTATCTACTCCAGTGCTTAGTATGGTGCACTATGTGTAGGCACATAGTAAGCACTTAACAAATACCATAATTATTATTATTACCATTGATCAATTTATAGAACCCCAGTCTTCTGATTCCCAGGCATTCCCTTTCCACTAGACCACTCTTTTTCTCTAATATAAAACTGGTGCTCAGAAAAGTAACTTTCCCAGTGCCATACGGCAGGCTAATGACAGAGATGGGGTTAAAACCCAGGTCTCTGGGCTTCCAGTCTTGTATTGTTCCATTTGTTCAGGCTCGGACTACAGATCTGGTGGAAACAAAGACATGGAGAGTTAGCCTTTCATAATATTTATGTCTCGTTTTCCCTTTTGAAGGAAATGATCTATAAACAAGTGCTTTCATCATTCTCATAAAATCTGATACAGTATGAATACCATGTCAATATTTCCATGGAGTTTGTGAAAGTCATTTAATTCTCCAAGTGACCTGCAGTCTTTTAGTATTGATATACTTATCAGCTCTAGTCATCTGACACCTAATCGTTATATTGGTGTCAGATATCTGTGATGTACCATGATGATTTAGAAATAATGGTGTCCTATAACTCTCAAATGAATGGAATCTTCTAAATTTTTCCTCAACTACCCTTAGCTCCTCAAAGAAGAATGGTGTAAAAATGCCACAGTACATTTTTATCATACACATTTGTTTTCCCTTCTTTTCCTTAAGTTGCTCTTCAAAATCACCTTCCCCTCAAGGGGGTAAGGTAAACTGATTAGTATTGTGGATTTTTGGACTCTAGCCTATAAACTCACTGTGGGCAGAAAACGTGTCTACCAACTCTGATATATTTTATTTTCCCAAGCTCTTAGTGCGGTGCTCTGCACAAAGTAAGCGCTCCATAAATGTGATTGTTTGAGTGACTATCATCAGAAATTCAATAGAATGATGAGTTTCTCTACTTGGAATTTTCCAAAAATAATTAAATGATTTTTTGAATTGGGCGTCTTTATGCTAGGAATTAGGGTTTGGAGTCCTTGATAATTGGTTTGATATTAGAATTGGGACTTTTCCTTCTCCTTAGCTTAGTTCCAGCCCATTCTGGCTGACTGCCAGCCCTGTTCAATTGTCACACTGACAATTTCCTCAGCCAGATGCTTGTCTGTCTTGTTTTTCTACTTGGTTTGTTGTTCATGTATCATTGTGCTATTTTTTTATTTATCTTAGAGGAGAGTTTTGATATTCATCACATGTAGCATTTATCTTTTCTTCTTTCATCAGAACCTTGATGGCATATTGGGCCCATGGAAGGACGTTGTCCATAGTCCAGGATCCACAGCACCTGTATATCTCAATCAATCAATCAATCAATTGTATTTATTGAGCGCTTACTGTGTGCAGAGCACTGTACTAAGCACTTGGGAAGTGCAAGCTGGCAACATATAGAGACAGTCCCTACCCAACAGTGGGCTCACAGTCTAGAAGGGGGAGACAGAGAACAAAACCAAACATACTAACAAAATAAAATAAATAGAATAGATAGGTACAAGTAAAATAAATAAATAAATAGAGTAATAAATATGTACAAACATATATACATATATACAGGTGCTGTGGGGAAGGGAAGGAGGTAAGATGCAGGGGATGGAGAGGGAGACGAGGGGGAGAGGAAGGAAGGGGCTCATTCTGGGAAGGACTCTTGGAGGAGATGAGCTCTCAGTAGGGCCTTGAAGGGAGGAAGAGAGCTAGCTTGGCAGATGGGCAGAGGGAGGGCATTCCAGGCCCGGGGGATGATGTGGGCTGGGGGTCAATGGCGGGACAGGTGAGAATGAGGTACGGTGAGGAGATTAGTGGCAGAGGAGCGGAGGGTGCAGGGTGGGCTGTAGAAGGAGAGAAGGGAGGTGAGGTAGGAGGGGGCGAGGTGATGGAGAGCCTTGAAGCGGAGGGTGAGGAGTTTCTGCCTGATGCGCAGATTGATTGGTAGCCATTGGAGATTTTTGAGGAGGGGAGTAACATGCCCTGAGCGTTTCTGGACAAAGACAATCCGGGCAGCGGCATGAAGTATGGATTGAAGTGGGGAGAGACACGAGGATGGGAGATAAGAGAGGAGGCTAATGCAGTAGTCCAGACGGGATAGGATGAGAGCTTGAATGAGCAGGGTAGTGGTTTGGATGGAGAGGAAAGGGCGGATCTTGACAACGTTGTGGAGCTTAGACCGGCAGGTTTTGGTGACGGCTTGGATGTGAGGGGTGAATGAGAGAGCGGAGTCGAGGATGACACCATGGTTGCGAGCTTGTGAGACGGGAAGGATGGTAGTGCCGTCAACAGAGATGGGAAAGTCAGGGAGAGGGCAGGGTTTGGGAGGGAAGACAAGGAGTTCAGTCTTGGACATGTTGAGTTTTAGGTGGCGGGCAGACATCCAGATGGAGATGTCCTGAAGGCAGGAGGAGATGCGAGCCTGGAGGGAGGGGGAGAGAGCAGGGGCAGAGATGTAAAATGGGCATAAGATATCTGATCTCCCTACTGAAAAGACTGTGCAGGGACTGTGGCCATTCTGATGATCAATTTCTACCCCAGAATTCTGGCCCTGGACTTTGGCACATAGATAGTGCCTAATAAATAGCACAATAGTAGTGATTATTTGGAAGGGGATGTGTTAGCATACATTTGTGACCATAAAACTACAGAGTAGGAATAGGTGATCTCCTTTATAAGATCAATCAATCATACTTACTGAGTGTTTACTATATGCAGAGCACTGTAGTAAGCATTTGGGAGAGTGCAATACAAGAGAATTAGCAGATATGTTTCCTGATCATAACAAGCTTACAGTATGTGGGGGGAGACTAACATTAACGTGAATACATTAGTTAAAATATATAATTTAAAGATCTGTGCATAAGTTCTGTGGGGTTGGGGGTGGGTGAATATCAATTGTCCAAATGTCACAGATCCCCATGCATAGATGATGCAGAAGGGAGAGTGAGGCAGGGAAAAGAGGGCTTAATCTAGGAAGACCGCTTGGAGAAGATGTGACCTTAATAATGCTTTGAAGTTGGAGAGAGTGGTGCTCTGGCATATATGGACAGGGAGGGGGTTCCAGGCTAGAGGGAGGACATGGGAAAGGGAGGCAAGAGATTTCCAAAGGCTCCCGGAAATTCCCATTGGGTGTAGTTGGAAGCAAAATTGTTGAAAACTTCACAGACAAATTCCTTGTCCCTTAATTTGCCAAGCCCATTAAAAGAAAGAAACATGTCTCTCTCACACACACACACACACACACACACACACACACACACACACACACACGCCCTATCCAAATGAGGAGATTACATTTTAAAAAATCAAGCAAAATACTTGGCTCCTTACCTTATCCTCTTTAACTTTCAATGAATTTGAGAGGAGCTCTCCAGAGAAGACTGACACCTTAGTTTTGAAGAACCAACAGTGTTAGATTGTTTGTTTGAAGAGAAATAACAGCTAACCACTATCTGATCATGTAAAAGCCACAGAAGTTGTAGGGAGAGGTTGAGCTGTGGGGAAAGAATTGAAAATTGTCCACAGCTATCTCCATTGGGGTTGATATTGTAAATTCCCTCAGGTGTGACATTTTGATTTCCTTTTCTATTCTCTGGAGAGAAATGTCTAGACACTAGAGCAGGGAGGAGGTAGTGGATCACTGCTAGCTCTGCCATTGTTGTGTGTTTTGTAACTAAGACAAGTCACTTAACACCTTTGCCAGGCTAGCATTTCACCTATTGCTCCCCCTGTAAAAATCATTGTGCTGCCATTAGTCATCCTTTGCCTCTGAATCCTGCAGCTTCCCACCCTATGACCAGCATAAACATCTCACCTTTTTTCCTTTGTAATGGGCTACAGTAAATTGCCTGGAGTGATTCACCTGAAAGGGACTCTGGAAGGACAAGGGATTGTTATTTCCAAGGTGAAGACTGAGTGTGTGTTTGCCAACTGAAATTCGGAATGGCTGTAGCCAATAGGTTAGGGAGCTTCCTGAAAGCTCTTAGAGGACAAGAACATCCAAAGAGGGGACAATTCCTTTAAATCTGTACTGGGTATTCATGGGCACTCCTATTAAATAGCTGTGGCCACCAGGGTTTTGCAGGATCAGGTCTTAAACCAGGTAGTATACTGCAAGTTCTCAGATTGGTTGATCAGAGATAAGTGTTTAGGTAAGAAATCATCTCCTAAATTGGATGATGATATTCATCATTATTATTACTATTGTTATTATTGCATTTAATCATCAGGGTATGCTACCCCTCACCTGAGATCCTCTCTGATCCTTCCCTGTATCCACTGAGGTTCCACAGCATGAGCTTTCCCTGGGTCTTGCTCTCCCGGGGAAACAAATTCAAGATGGCCAAGGGTGGTCTTCTCCCACAAACTACCCCCCCCCCCAACTTCCTCCCCAATCCTTCTACTAACTCTTTTATATAATATTATATTGTACTCTCTCCCAAGCGCTTAGGACAATGCTCCACACACAGTAAGCACTCAATAAATATGATTGATTGATTCCCTCAGGGAGGGGCATCATGGAAAGAATCTCCTGGCTTCGTCCTCTCCCTCTTAAGTGTAGGGGCCAGTCAGGCCAACCATCACAGGGATCCAGCAGTTGCCAACATGGCCACATCTATTTGCTAGGAGATTCTGAGCTTTTGTTTCTGTGTGGAGTCTGTCACATAAAGGGGCAAAAGTTACTGGAGGGAAGCGTTGACATCTGACAGATGATTCAAGTAATATCTCTTGTGGGCACTTCTGATTGCCTGGGATCCAAGCTGTGTCTTACACCATTTGCCAATGAGCTGTTGTTGGAGAAAAGAACAGAATACTAGATCATGCCATGGTCTGGGGAAAAAATTTCTTCTCCTCCTGGATACTTTTGGTCCCTTTTAACATCAAGAGAGGGATTGTTTAACAGTTGGGGAAACTGAGACCTTGAAGAATTAGCGCCTTTCTCAGGTTTGCACAGTGGATTGGTATTTGATCTTTTCTCTCACTCTCCCTAGAAGGGCAGTGTGGTCTAGTGGAAAGAGCACAGGACTGGGAGTCCTGGGTTGTAATCCCAGTTCTGCTCATAGCCTGCTGTGTAACCTTGGGTGAGTCACTTCTCTCTGTGCCTCAGTTTCTTCATTTGTAAAATGAGGATAAGGTATCTCCTCTCCCTTTTTCTTACACTGTGAGACAAGGACATAGTAATACCATTAAAATCATAGACTGCACGGATAATATGAAAGTAGTTTAGAATCTTTGAGAGGCAGAATGGAATAATCGAGGTTTTCTGGGAGTAACTGTGTAAACTAGCATGTAGCAGATGGGTAAAGCAGGCAGGTTAGAAGGCAACAGCTGAGAGCCTAGATAACTGACAGAGTTTTTGTTTCACTTGGGAAACAGTGGGAAGCCATTGGAGGTTTTGTATTATCATTATGGTATTTAAGTGCTTATTATGTGTTAAGTCCTGTTCTAAGTGCTGGAATAGATACAAGTTAATGAGGTTGGACCCAGTTCCTGTCCCACAGGGGGCTCAAAGTCAAAGTAGAAGAAAGAACAAGCATTGAATCCCCATTTTACAGATGAGGAAACTGGGGCAAGAAGAAACAAAGCGACTTGCCCAAGATCGCGTAGTAGGCAACTGTCGGGCAGGATTAGAACCCGGGTCCTCTGACCTCCAGGCTCAGTCTCTTTCCACTGAGCCACACTCATCCTCCAGGTTTTTGAGGAGGGGAGTCATTTACTCTGTACTCATCTACTCTAGGATTTCATTAGGATTCCTCTGAGTCACAAACAGTTTCTTCCCCCTCCCTTCATCCCACTACTCCTGGAGTAGGAGTTGTTCCTGGAGACTAACCTTGGGCTACTCAGTGGGTTCAGCTGTTCGTCCAGAGACGATGAAGAAAATTAAGCTTCGTCGTGATGATTATTTTTGTTTCCCTCCTCTCTCCATGGAGTGTTTTTGATATGCAGTTGGAGTTTTCACTCTGGAATATTTTAACATGTTGCAAAAATGTTCTCAAAAATTAACTTTACCCCATGGCAAGGAACTCTTAAATGCAGACTTTTTCCAAGAGGTGACTATTCACTATTAACTTGCAGAATGTTTACCTGATGTCTCCTAGAAATCATTAACAAACTCAGGCTCCCCTGGGAACTGCCAGCTTAGCTTCCCAAATCTTTCTTTCCCCTCCAAAACTGAGATAATGGACTCTGTCCTTTTACATCTCTGAAGCAGAGTCAGCTGTTATGCTTCAAAATTTTTTTGTTTTTTCTTTTTTATATTTTGAAGGGTCAGAGAAATGGCATACAGGTCATTCCCTGACACTACTACTACTAGAAGTTAGGTAGGATCTAGAAAGCAGAGTGACTTAGTGGACAGAGCTCTGGTCTGAAAGTCAGAAGGACCTGGTTTTAATCCCAGCTCTGCCACTTGTCTGCTGTGTGACCTTGGGCACATTACTTAACTTCTCTGTGCCTCAGTTACCTCATCTGTAGAATGGGGATTGAGACTGTGAGCCCATGTGGGACAGGGACTGTGTCCAACCTGATCATTTTGTATCTACCCCAGTGCTTGGCATATAGTAGGTGCTTAACAAATAGCATTGAAAAAAAAAACCCAGAACAAACTTTACAATGGATCTGACACAACTGAGACACAGAATGAATGCAGAATCCTTTTTCCCAATTGATCAATGGTACTTATTGAGCATTTACTGTGTGCAGAGCACTATACTAAGCTCTTGGGAGAGTATTCTGAAACAGGGTTGGTAGATATATTCCCTGCCCATAATGAGTTTACAGTCTAGAAGGGGAATGCTCTTATAATAATAATAATGATGATGGCATTTATTAAGCACTTACTATGTGCAAAGCACTGTTCTAAGCACTGGGGAGGTTACAAGGTGATCAGGTTGTCCCACAGGGGGCTCACAGTCTTCATCCCCATTTTACAGTTGAGGGAACTGAGGCACAGAGAAGTTAAGTGACTTGCCCAAAGTCACACAGCTGACATTTGGCAGAGCTGGGATTTGAACCCATGACCTCTGACTCCAAAGCCCGGGCTTTTTTCCACTGAGCCATGCTACTTCCTCATAAAAGCATCCAAAACATGATTCCATCCTATAGCACCAACCTATACTAGACCATTTCTAACATCAGATTGCTATTGGTCCTAAGTCATAGCTGCATTGTTCATGAAGACAGTTTACCTTGGAGCTTATGTGGGGTATGTTACCTGAGCTGAATCAGGCTGAAATGACTTAGTATCAGAAGACCATGGGCCTAGGATAGAGAAATAAACTAGTGGAGAGTAAAAACAGAAAGTGTTGGAGATGCCCTCGACCATGCAAAGAAGATAATACCAGTGATTCGGAAAGACCTCCCTCTAGACTGTCAATTCGTTGTAGATGGAATATATGTCTACCAACTCTGATGCATTGTACTTTCTCAAGTGCTTAGTATACTGCTCTGCAGACAGTATGCATTCTATAAACATAATTGATTGACCTTATTCTGCTTGATAATGCTAATTTCCCCATAAAAAGCTGTCATATTACCTTGAAAGGGAAAGGAGCTATTTTGGCAATCAATCATATTTATTGAATGCTCAGTGTGTGTGGAGCACTGTTCTAAGTGCTTGGAAGAGTACAATATAACAGAGTTGGTAGATATGATCCCATAGTTGTTGATGGTCAAAGTTGCCTTGGCAATAATTGGTAGCCCTTCTTAGCTTAGAAAGGCTTAATTTCCTCTGTTTTGAATGTTCTTGGGGGACAGCTTAAAAATTACTGTCATAAAAGCTCATTGTGGGCAGGGAACGAGTTTATCAACTCTTGTATTGTACTCTCCCTTGGCTTCACAGACTCCGTCCTCTCCTGGTTCTCCTCTTATCTCTCCGGTCGTTCTTTCTCAGTCTCTTTTGCAGGCTCCTCCTCCTCCTCCCATCCTCTTACTGTGGGGGTTCCCCAAGGTTCAGTGCTTGGTCCCCTTCTGTTCTCAATCTACACTCACTCCCTTGGTGACCTCATTCGCTCCCACGGCTTCAACTATCATCTCTACGCTGATGACACCCAGATCTACATCTCTGCCCCTGCTCTCTCCCCCTCCCTCCAGGCTCGCATCTCCTCCTGCCTTCAGGACATCTCCATCTGGATGTCCGCCCGCCACCTAAAGCTCAACATGTCAAAGACTGAGCTCCTTGTCTTCCCTCCCAAACCTTGTCCTCTCCCTGACTTTCCCATCTCTGTTGACGGCACTACCATCCTTCCCGTCTCACAAGCCCGCAAACTTGGTGTCATCCTCGACTCCGCTCTCTCATTCACCCCTCACATCCAAGCCGTCACCAAAACCTGCCGGTCTCAGCTCCGCAACATTGCCAAGATCCGCCCTTTCCTCTCCATCCAAACTGCTACCCTGCTCATTCAAGCTCTCATCCTATCCCGTCTGGACTACTGCACCAGCCTTCTCTCTGATCTCCCATCCTCGTGTCTCTCTCCACTTCAATCCATACTTCACGCTGCTGCCCGGATTATCTTTGTCCAGAAACGTTCTGGACATATTACTCCCCTCCTCAAAAATCTCCAGTGGCTACCAATCAATCTGCGCATCAGGCAGAAACTCCTCACCATGGGCTTCAAGGCTCTCCATCACCTCGCCCCCTCCTACCTCACCTCACTTCTCTCCTTCTACTGCCCAGCCCGCAACCTCCGCTCCTCCACCGCTAATCTCCTCACTGTACCTCGTTCTCGCCTGTCCCGCCATCGACCCCCGGCCCACGTCATCCCCCGGGCCTGGAATGCCCTCCCTCTGCCCATCCGCCAAGCTAGCTCTCTTCCTCCCTTCAAGGCCCTGCTGAGAGCTCACCTCCTCCAGGAGGCCTTCCCAGACTGAGCCCCTTCCTTCCTCTCCCCCTCGCCCCCCTCTCCATCCCCCCATCTTACCTCCTTCCCTTCCCCACAGCACCTGTATATATGTATATATGGTTGTACATATTTATTACTCTATTTATTTATTTATTTATTTATTTTACTTGTACATTTCTTTCCTATTTATTTTATTTTGTTGGTATGTTTGGTTCTGTTCTCTGTCTCCCCCTTTTAGACTGTGAGCCCACTGTTGGGTAGGGACTGTCTCTGTGTGTTGCCAATTTGTACTTCCCAAGCGCTTAGTACAGTGCTCTGCACATAGTAAGCGCTCAATAAATACGATTGATTGATTGATTGATTTAGTACAGTGCTGTGCACACAACGCTAAATAAAAGCTAAGTCCTCTGTTGGTTCTCCATGCCCAGGTAATTCTCTTTGCCTTCCCTTTCTCATAAATCCATAAGATAGTAAATTCTTCCAGGGCAAAGGCTGTGCCTTCTACTTTTATTATATTCTCCCAAACACCTAGTAGAGTACCTTTAGGGTATGGTTTTAAATATTGATGATGATTGTCTCTTTCTTCATCTCCTTCCTGCTCTCCTGCATTTTTTTTATGGTACTTAAGTGCTTATTTTGTGCCAAGCACAGCACTAAGCACTGGGGTAGATAAAAAATAATCATGTTGGACATAGCCCCTGTCCAACAAGGAGCTAAGTAGGAGGGAGTAAGATTTAGTCCCCATTTTGCAGATGAAAAAACTGAGTCGCAGAGAATTTAAGTGATTTACCCAAGGTCACACAGCAGAAAAATGGCAGAGGTAGGATTAGAATGCATGCCCTCTGACTCCCAGGCCCATGCTCTTTCCACTAGGCCATGTTGTTTCTCATTTATCACCAAAACATTCAATTTCAATTCAGTTGTATGACATTCTCTCTCTCCCTATGAAGTTGTCAAGGGAGGGGGAAAGGAATAGCTGTCTTCAGAATGCTCAATTAACTTGTTGAGTTTTGCCAGTAGTTCAAACAACCTTCAGTTCTTCCAGCCAGTCTTATTTCTCTTCCAGCTTTCCAACTGGGTCATAGGAAGGATTTGAGATCCATGTAGCCTATGTCCTAGGTCTTCCACAACCCCTTGCTTCAAGAAGTTTGACGGTATGGTGTTTGTAATATAAACCTGAAATGATTCTATCAGTGATTGTCTGAGTCAGTGGGTGTCTGCATAAGTGCAATTATGACACGATGCTGTGTGATTTTAAAGACCTAGTTAATCCCCTTGAAGAGGTGAGGGATGAGATAGATAAGTGAGGGCCATTGCTATGCAAAATGGATTCCTTGCATACATTTACGTTCGCACATTGTGATGTGGTGTTGCTCCACTTTTCTAATAGAATCAGAAGGAAATGAACAGGCAGGATGGTGTTTTCTGTTTCCCTTTGGGTCTTCGCTGTGACTTCTTTTTAACTGAGCTCTTCCAGCTCTAGAGTGATTGATTGATAAAATGAGGTCAGAGGCAGTCAAGATGGTAGCCATTTCCAAGCTGTAGTGGTGCTCCCATCCTTACATTCTACTTGGGAGGTTGGGGCTTATTTTTCATGACCTATAGGTATTAACTTGGGAAGATTCCAGGAAAACTAGGACTTCAGGATCACTCTTTTCTCAGGGTATTGTCTTTGGATTCCATAATTGTTAATCATTCAGTGGTATTTATTGAGCATCTGTTAGTACTGCACTAAACCCTTGGGAGAATACAGCAGCAACAAGAATAAATGTTCCTTGTCAATAAATCACTGGTATTTACTGAGCACTTACTATGTGCAGGACAATGGGAGAATACAGTATAACAGAATTGGAAGGCACATTCCCTGTCCTCAGGGAGCTTACTGTCTAGAGGGGAGATGGACATTAAAATAAATTAATAAAATAAAATATTGATGTGCCCATAAGTGCAGGGAGGTTCTGAGGGTGGGGTGAATACCACATTCTTAAAGGGTACAGAACCAAGGGCATAGGAAATGCAGAAGGGAACAAGAGTAGGATAAATGAGGACTTAGTCTTCTCATTTCCTCTACTCCCACCCCACCCCTTGTGATTTTAATAGGTTGCAGCCTAGAAGAGGCAAAAAACACAAAAAATGATTTATGAATGGTGGAAGCAGGAAGAACAAGGAAGTCAACCTTGGGATAATGCAATCAAGGCAGTAGACATGATCACTGCTCTCAAGGAGGTTACCATCTAGAAGGAAATAATGGGTAGTAGCACAAATATGTCAGAATTAGATGAGCAAATAATTGACATTATATATATATATATATATACATATATATATATATATGTATATATATATATATATATATAAGTGTCAGGAGCGGCCCCTCTCAGGATCGCACCTAGAGAGTATCCAGTACTCTACCAGTCTCAGCTATGGGAGGGAGAGTCAAGCAGAGGCATACCCATTCCATTCCTAGCTTGGGCAGTGGCTAATGAGTGGAAGGCAATCTGCTACAAGTGAAAAATTACTTGCACTGGGCAGCAGCAGCATGGGAGAGAGTCGAGGGTGGAGACTCAGGTTTACTGCACAGAAGAAAGCAGTGGTAAACAACTTCTGTATTTTTACCAAGAAAATGCTATGAATACCAGAATGATTGAATATAGAGGTGGGTTGTTCTGGGAGAGATATGTCCGTGGAATCACAATGGGTTGGAGAAGACTTGTCAGCATGAGACAAGACAAGGCTAGGAGTGTCTATTGGCTTGATATGACTTAGGATGTTATGAATCAACTAGGGAAAGCTTCCTGGAGAAGGTAGAGTGGTGGGAGAGGAGATAATGTTTAGAAAGTGTGAATTTGTACAGTATGAGGATAGAAAAGAGGGTGTATCGCTTCTGGTCCTAGTTCTTAGGGGCATGGGAGAATGGAGTTTATTTTCTAGAATTAAGAATTTCTTCCATAACTGTTGAGATCTAGGGGAAGTCACCTATAGTGACTGTCAGGGTTTCAAAGCCTGCGTTACATGTGGAGAAATGAGTCCAACCCTGGTAGTTGAGGATGGGTGTTTGGATAGGAAGAAAGGCAATGGTTTGTATAAATCTATTTCCCTCTGAGTATATTTACCCTCTCACAGTTTGGGAAGATAATTGCACTCTGTGATACCTTTCATAGTTTGCTCACCCTATCTTTTGATCCCATAGTTCGGTGCCTGATCTATTTTCTACATGGCTGGGCTTTACTTCAGACCTGATGAGCCATATATCATTCTGATTGATTTTTCTTCTTTTCTTTTGAAGAAAAAAAGATTGCCATAAGAGAGTATTATAGATTTGGCTAGCATTGCTATAATGCCTCAAGCGGAGTGTGAGGGTGCCTATTTGTAGCCCTGCCAGTCTGCCCATTTGCCTCTCAGAAGCTGGCAGGGGGAAAATAATAATAATTATGGTATTTGTTAGCACTTACTATGTGCCAGGCACTGTAGTCAGTGCTGGGGTGGATACAAGAAAATCGTGTTGGACACAGTCCCTGTCCCTTGTGGGGCTTACAGTCTCTATCTCCATTTTATGGATGAGGTAACAGACCCAGAAAATAATAATAGTAATCACTATTATTGTCATTATTTATTAAGTGCTTACTATGTGCCAGGCACCGTACTAAGTGCTGGGGTGAATACAAGCAAATCAGGTTGGACAAAGTCCCGTTCAAAGTGGGACTCACAGTCTTGATCCCCAATTTACAGGTGAGGTAATTGAGGCCCAGAGAAGTGAAGTGACATGCCCAAGGTCACACAGCGGACAAATGGCAGAGCAGGGAATGGCATCTGGGTGAGCCTGAGGGAAATAAGGGAGAGAAGCCATTCCAGGGCTGAAAGATTCTCCTGATTCGGGTCCAAAGCAGAGGTCAGCAAGCAGGAGAGAGGATGTGAGAATTACAGGGAGGAGACATATCCCAGATGGTCACACCGTCACCATGGCCAGTCCCTGAGTGGTTATGCTTTAAGTTAGCATTGCCTCTTTCACTCTATGCCCCTTAATAATAATAATAATTATAAGCATTTTTAATGGCATTTGTTAAAGCTTACTATGAGCCAGGCACTGTACTAAGAGCTAGGGTATATACACGTTATTCAGGTGGGACACTGTCCATGTCCCATATGAGGTGCCCAGTCTTAATCCCCAATTTATAGGTGAGGTAACTGAGGCATAGAGAAGTGAAATGACTTACACAACATCATACAGCAGACAAGTGGCAGAGCTGGGATTAGAATCCAGGTTCTTCTGACTTCCATGCCTATGCTCTATTCACTAGGCCAAGCTGCTTCTCTACTCTGTACTCAGCCCTGGGGTAGATGCAGGTGAGACATTTCCCCTATCCCACATGGGGTCTCACCTCCCTTTTCAGAAGAATCCCAACTCTTCCACTTGTCCGCTATGTGACCTTGGGCAAGTCTCCAAACTTCTCTATGCCTCGGGTACCTCATCTGTAAAATGGGGATCAAGACTGTAAGCACTATGTGGGACAGGGACTATGGCCAACCTGATTAGCTTGTAACTAGCCCAGCGCTTACTATAGTGCCTGAGATACTTAATAAATAACATTAAAAAAAAAAAGTGGAAACTACATGTAGCCAGATGACTACCCAGATGAATAGGAGAAAAATACAGAAAACAAACATATTATGACACTGGCATCTGTCAATCTGCCTTTGGAAAACCAAATAGGTGACAGCCATAGTATTAGATTAATTGATCAGTCAGTGGAATCTACTGAACACTTAATGAAGAGCATTCTACTAAAAGCTTGGGTGAGTGTGATAGAGTAAATTGACACTATCTCTGCCCGCCAAGAGTTTACAGTCTAGCAGAGGAGCCTACTAGACCTGAGGAGATAGTGCAGATAGACCTGAGGAAATGTGCTCTCATTTGGATATTTATATAAGCCTTTAGAAATTGAATTCCTACAGCTTCCAGTCATGTTTGGGATACATCGATCAGCTAAAAGCAGTTCAGATAAATTTTAAATTTATTCAATCATATTTATTGAGTGTTTACTGTGATCCAGCTACTGTTGAAGAGAATCAGAGCAAGTGGAGTGCAATGGGAGACTTGAGAGCAATTACAGAAAAATATTCAGGGCTTGTGATTCATCACTGATCTTTGATAGACTTTTTATGTAATTGTTAATCACTTTAGGCCCCAGGCCCATTACAGTAATAATATTGTGATATTTAAGTGTTTACTATGTGCCAGGCACTTTAATAAGTGCTGGGGTGGGTATAAGAAAATCGGCTGGACAAAGTCACTGTCCCACACGGGGCTCACAGACATGAAGTAACTGAGGCACAGAGACATGAAATGACTTTCCCAAAGTTACACAGCTGACAAGTGGCAGAGACAGGATTAGAATCCAGGCCCTTCTGATTCCCAGGCCCACATTCAATCCACTAGGCCAAACTACTTCTCTGTTTTGTAAACCAATTTAGATATAAGCCCTAATATCCAAGCATTAATTAAATGGTTAGAGAGAGTTGCACTTACTTCTTGCCAAATCCAGCAGTTCCTACTCTATCCTAATCCTCCTCGAACTCTCAGCTGCTTTCGACACTGTGGATCACCCCCTTCTCCTCAACACGCTATGCAACCTTGGCTTCACAGACTCTGTCCTCTCCTGTTTCTCCTCTTATTTCTCTGGCCATTCATTCTCAGTCTCCTTTGTGGGCTCCTCCTCCCCCTTCCATCCCCTTACTGTAGGGGTACCTCAAGGGTCAGTTCTTGGTCCCCTTCTGTCCTCTATCTACACTCACTCCCTTGGTGAACTCATTCACTCCCACGGCTTCAACTATCATCTCTATGCTGATGACACCCAAATCTACATCTCTGCCCCTGCTCTCTCTCCCTCCCTTCAGGCTCGTGTCTCCTCCTGCCTTTAAGACATCTCCATCTGGATGTCTGCCCGCCATCTAAAACTCAATATGTCCAAAACTGAACTCCTTACCTTCCCTCCCAAACCCTGCCCTCTCCCTGACTTTTCCATCACTGTTGACGGCACTACCATCCTTCCCATCTCACAAGCCTGCAACCTTGGTGTCATCCTCGACTCTGCTCTCTCATTCACCCCACACATCCAATCTGTCACCAAAACCTGCTGGTCTCACCTCCACAACATCACCAAGATCCGCCCTTTCCTCTCCATCCAAATCGCTACCTTACTGGTTCAATCTCTCATCCTATCCCGACTAGAATACTGCATCAGCCTCCTCTCTGATCTCCCATCTGCCTGTCTCTCCCGACTTCAGTCTATATTTAATTCTGCTGCCTGGATTATCTATGTACAGAAACACTCTGGGCATGTTACTCCCCTCCTCAAAAATCTCCAGTGGCTGCCTGTCAACCTATGAATCAAGCAAAAACTCCTCACTCTTGGCTTCAAGGCTCTCCATCACCTCGCCCCCTCCTACCTCACCTCCCTTCTCTCCTTCTACAGCCCAGCCCGCACCCTCCACTCCTCTGCCACTAACCTCCTCACTGTACCTCGTTTTCACCTGTCCCGCTGTCGACCCCTGGCCCACGTCCTTCCCCTGGCCTGGAATGCTCTCCCTTCACACATCTGCCAAGCTAGCTCTCTTCCTCCCTTCAAAGCCCTACTGAGAGCTCACCTCCTCCAGGAGACCTTCCCAGACTGAGCCCCCTTTTTCCTATCGTCCTCCCTATCCCCCGTCCTACCTCCTTCCCCTCCCCACAGCACTTGTATATATTTGTACAGATTTATTACTCTATTTTACTTGTACATATTCATTATTCTATTTATTTTGTTAATGACGTGCATATAGCATTTATTCTATTTGTTCTGACAATTTTCACACCTGTCTACATGTTTTCTTTTGTTGTCTGTTTCCCCTTTCTAGACTGAGCCCATTGCTGGGTAGGGACTGTCTCTATATGTTGCCGACTTGTACTTCCCAAGTGCTTAGTACAGTGCTCTGCACACAGTAAGTGCTCAATAAATACGGTTGAATAAATGAGTGAATACACAGAAGAAGAGAAATAATTGTAGATTTTTTTGAAAGAAATCTTTTGCCCAGACTAAGTGGATTTACAACACTGAGCTTTGTTTCACTAAATCAGGAATTGTTCTCCCCTGGTCTTCAATGGTTTTTTTTTTTTTACCTTTTATAATATCAAATATTTCTTATTCATCTATTTTAACAACAAAGTTCTTGTAGATCCTGATTCTAATATGAAAAACCCATATCCAATTATGAAGTATTAGCATGCAGGATGTGTAATGGTTAAAGTTATTAAAGCTCTTCAGCCCTCTAAAAGAAGGTGTATGTATTTCTGGACATTCACTTCAGTTCAGAACTCAAAAAGGATATAGTGTGGCCTATTGGAAAGAGCACAGGTCTAGAAGTTGGAAGATCTGGGTTCTAATCCCAGCTTGTACACTTACCTGTGTGACCTTGGGCAAGTCACTTAACTTCTTTTTGCCTCAATTTCCTCATTTGTTCAATAGGAATCGATTCCTTTTCTCCCTCTCCTCTAGACTGTGAGCCCCTCTTTGGACAGGGAGTATGTCTGAACTGATTATCATGTATCTACCCCTGGGCTTAGTACAGAGGTTTGGCACCTATTAAGCTCTTACCAAATACCAATCAATCACTCAATTAGTGGATCGTATTTATTGAGTGCTTACTGTTTGCAGGGTCATGATACCAAAATTATCATTTTCATTTATGAGGATCCCCAGAATTCACTGATTTGCTTGAGTGAGGGGACATGTTGTGAAGGGAGGCAGAAGCAGAGGCATTAACTACCACATCTTTTTATTCTAGGATCCATAAATTTTCTGGTTCCAAAAGGACTTTTTTGGGATGGGGTGGGGTGAGAGAGAAAACACCAATGCATCAGAATGGACAGGTCATTCCATTGAACGCAACAAAGCTCCTGAGTGTTTGGAGATTAGAGGCAGTAATAACTTCTGGATGCCATGCTTTATGTTAATGTGGCAGCACGGAGTTGTATATTTCTGCTGAGACAGCCACTTGGGTGAGGTTTCATTTTGCTCATAATGGCAGTGGTGGAGATGCAGGAATCTGCATTCCGCTTTTATTGATTTAGCTGGCTGCCCCAGCAAGCCAGTTCTAAAAATTTTTATCATTATTAATTTTTAGTCATCATGTGCATTGTTCTTCTCCAGGTCCCCAGGATGCAGGCCCAGAAAGGGAGGTGAAGGGAACATCCTTTCTTAGCCTGACCTCCTGGAAAAAATCAGTTCATTTTCTTTGATATCTTGTCCATGCATCCTGAACTGAGCATCCAGAGGTGGCCCATGCCTGGAACACAGCCAGGCATGCTGCTGTGACTAGAGGGGAATTTGAGATGGGGGAATATTTTTTTCATGGTATTTAAATGCCTACTATGTGCCAGGAGTTGTACTAAGCACTGAGTTAGGTACAAGCTAATCAGGTTGGAAACAGTCCCTGTCCTGCATGGGGCTCTCAGTCTTAATCCCCATTTTACAGATGAGGTAACTGAGAGACACAGAGAAGTTAAGTGGCATGCTCAAGATCACTCATTAAACAAGTCCTCTAGACTGTAAGCCCGTTGCGGGAAGCGACTGAGAGATTTGGTCCATGTAGAAGTGTTAAAATCAATCAATCCATTATATTTTTTGAGCACTTTACTGAGGTGCAGGGCAATTTACGAAGTTCTTGGGAGAGCACAACACAACAGTATGAGACTCGTTCCCTGCCCCCAACTATTAAAAGCACTAATATCTATAACTGTGCTATCAAATCTGAGGGGAAGGAGTGGTAGCATTCTGAAAGAGTTTAAAGGGCAAATGAGTCCTAATATAAAAGATGGATCATTTAGGTGGAACACAAGGCAGAGTTTTCTGATCATAGATGCTGAATTATGAAGTGTTCCTCCGAGGGAGAGAGATAAACAGCAACAATCAAGGATCATTTAAAGTTGGACTTTAAGGGTACCACTTAGCTCCCTTATCTGTTAAAGCTGCGTTTCCTATCTTCTGCTTGCTGGTGTTGGTCTGAGAGTCAGAATACCTGGGTTCTAATCCCAGTTCTGCCACTTGCCTGCTGTGTGAACTCAGGCAAGACATTTAACTTCTTCAGGCCTCAGTTTCATCATCTGTAAAATGGGGATGTTACCTATTCTCCCTTCCCTTTAGACTGAGAGCATCATGTGGGACAGGACTGTGTCAGATCTGCTTATATTGTGTATACTTCAGCATAGTTCTTGGCACATAGTAAATTCTCAACAAATATCACAATTATTATATTTCCTGCATTGCCTGGAGCTAGCTGAATTAGCCTTCCCATTTTTCATCTTTCATGGGGTTGCTTTATCTCATGCAGAAATAACTGCGTATCTGTGGGAGGGAATTGATGATCCAATTTTTTAAGAATCACTTAAACTACCCCTAACATTTTATGCAATCTGTTTGTATCCCTTCCATTGATATGCTTTTTGTGCTCTGGCTATTTTGCTCATATCTGTACAACTGGATGCAGTCTCATGGGTGGGACATTTTTTGAACAAGAATAGGTATTAAATACACTTATTTTTCTTGCATTATTTGTGCATTTTCATTAAGTTTTCCAGTAATTTATTAGGGTTGGGATTAAGGTTACGGTTATGGTTAGGAGATTTGTGCAACATATGTATGAGGCAGAAATAATAATAATATTCCTTGTTTAATTGTTTTTAAATGGTATTTCTTAAGCATTTATTATGTGCCAGACCCTATATTAAGTGCTGGGGTGGATACAAGCTAATCATTATGGACACAGTCCATGTCCCACATGGTACTCACAATCTTAATCATCATTTTACAGATGAGGTAACTGGGGCACAGATAAATTAAGTGACTTGCCCAAGGTCATTCAGCAAACATGTCTTGAAGCTGGGATTAGAACCAGGTTCTCCTACTCCCAGGCCCACGCTGTATCCACAAGACCATGCTTTTTGCTTAGGAAAAGAATGTTTAGAGCTTTGCTTTGTCTGCATGTCACCTGAACTCCTACCTACTTATTCTAGCAATGTTTTCTAGTGTCCGTGATTTAGATGATCTAATTTAAACTGTTTGCCCCCAACTTTAATTGTGGCTCCCTGGGGCTTACTTATTCTGGCTTACTATAGTTCAGTGGCATCATGTGTTGTTTGGCAAATACATATAACATATCATTACTTTAAGACAACACCTCCTCTGTATTTCAGCCCAGATGGGGAAAAGGGTACCACTTAGCTCTCCAATCTGATAAAACTGTGTTTCCTATCACCTCAAGCTGCTCATTCTGTGTGAGAGAGTGACTCACCCTAGCAGGCAACATGAGAAAGTGGCAGAGCTGCAAAAATGTGAGTCCTCCTTCAAAGCCCTATGCCCACCTCCATTCAGTCACAGTAAGGACTTGCCTAAAGTAGACCTGCCCTCCTTGCTCCTTACACACCTCCAAACTTAGAAATGAGTATTTTCCTGAACAAATCTGCACAATCACACTTGGTGGCCACTTTGTCACCCCGATCGTAACATATTTCAGCTCAGGGAGAGGTAACTAAGTGAGGGATGCAGAGCTAATGAAATTATTATTGAATATTTCTGGACACTTTGGCTAGGCGCTATAGGCCTGGGCAGATATTGCCTTGCACCATATTGATTCAGCTCATGTCTTCAACATCAAAAGGAGAAACAGAATAAGGTTTCCTCTCCTTGGCAAGTTTTTGTGCTGAGGGTCCCTTTCCCACTCTTAGCGAAGAAGTGGACCTTCTCGGTTTCCCATTATTCTCAGTGCTTCCAAGAAAGTCGCTGATAAGCAGGAAAATAATTGTTTTGATTTTCTCTAGATTTCAAAACTAAAACTTCATACGATCTCACTATATTTCAGACTCCATATTTAATTCACTTCTGTATTTTGGGGGATGGGGACATGGGGAAAGGGAATTGAAAAATGGACCTTTGGTTACAAGGACCTGGATTTTCTGGTTAGGGTATTTGATATTTTACTATCACAACTCTGTTGGTACATTTTTCCCCTTAATTCCCTTCCATTTGTCAAGTGTGCAGCTTCTGGTGAGGGATAGGATGAACAAGAGTGACAATTTTGTACTAGGCATCTGTTTTTCTCTTGGCCAGTGACAGGAAGAGCAGTTTGCACATAGAGTTCATTCATTCATTCATTCATTCAATCATATTTATTGAGCACTTACTATGTGCAGAGCACTATACTAAGTGCTTGGGGAGTACAATACAATAAGAAGCAGTGTGGCGTAGTGAATAGAGCACGGGCCTGGGAGTGAAAAGGTGAAGGGGTCTAATCCCAGCTCCTCCACTTGTCTGCTGTGTGACCTTGGCAAGTCACTTCACTTCTCTGGGCCTCAGTTACCTCACCTGTAAAATGGGGCTTGACACTGTGAACCCCACGAGGGAAAAGGACTGTGTCCAACCCGACTTATTTGTATCCACTGCAGCGCTTAGTACAGTACTTGTCACATAGTAAGCGCTTAACAAATACCACAATTATTATTATTATTATTAGTGTTGATAAACAGACACATTCCCTAACCACAGTGAGCTTACAGTCTAGAGGAGTGACAACTGAGAGGAATCTTTCTCTGGTCAAAAAGAATGCCCAAATGAAGATCATTAATGAGACATGTATGTGACCTGAGGTGCTTATTCAAATTTCGTCCATGTCTGGACTCGAGTTTATATGTGTAGTGCTTTGGTTCTTGACTAGAAAATTTCTGAAGTGAAGTGGTTCTTCTTCATGCATAGTTTAACTCTGTGTTTTGCTTTTGTTGCTTGCAAACTGTTCTATATCTGCCATTCAAATTAATAAGGAAGCTTCCTTCCAGCAGTGGCATAACCAGATCTGTTTTGACTTTGTCATTCTGCAGGGTGTGTGTGCATTTGTGTCTGTTTATAGATGAGGCAACTTCTAAATTTAATGCTGATTGACATGCCTGCTTTAAAGACAGAGACACGATCATGTCAATGAACTTTCGCCCTGGCATGATTAAGCCTCAAAGATTGCTTCATTTAAGAGTAGAAGAGCGATGATTAGGATCTTTTTTCCAACAATATTCTTCCTCTCTCCCAATCAAGCAATCAATGGTATTGACTGAGTACTTAGAACAATGCCTGACACATAGTAAATGCTTAATAAATACCATAATTTTTATTATTATTGCATGCAGAGCACTGTACTAAGCACTTGAGAGAGTACAATGCAGCATAATTAGCAGACACATTCCCTACCCATAATGAGCTTACAGTCTAGATGGGGATGCAGACATTAATATAAATAAATAGCATGAATATGAAAAAATATTGGATCTATTGGAGCTGGGCTCATCTTTTTCATGGTAATTGTTAAGTGCTTACTATGTGCTAAGCACAATCAATCAATCAATCAATCATATTTATTGAGCACTTACTGTGTGCAGAGCACTGTACTAAGTGCTTGGGAAGTACAAGTTGGCAACATATAGAGACAGTCCCTACCCAACAGTGGGCTCACTGTCTAGAAGGGGGAGACAGAGAACAAAACCAAACATATTAACAAAATACAATAAATAGAATAGATATGTACAAGTAAAATAGAGTAATAAATATGTACAAACATATATACATATATACAGGTGCTGTGGGGAAGGGAAGGAGGTAAGACCGTGGGGATGGAGAGGGGGATGAGGGAGAGAGGAAGGAGGGGGCTCAGTCTGGGAAGGCCTCCTGGAGGAGGTGAGCTCTCAGTAGGGCCTTGAAGGGAGGAAGAGAGCTAGCTTGGCAGATGTGTGGAGGGAGGGCATTCCAGGCCAGGGGGATGACGTGGGCCGGGGGTTGACGGCGGGACAGGCGAGAACGAGGCACAGTGAGGAGATTAGCGGCAGAGGAGCGGAGGGTGCCGCCTGGGCTGTAGAAGGAGAGAAGGGAGGTGAGGTAGGAGGGGGCGAGGTGATGGAGAGCCTTGAAGCTGAGGGTGAGGAGTTTCTGCCTGATTCTAAGCTCTGGGTTAGATACAAGATAATCAGGTCAGACACAATCCCTGTCCCAAATAGGGCTCATAGTCTCAATCCCCATTTTACAGACAACGTAACTGAGGCATAGAGAAGTGAAGTGACTTGCCTAAGGTCACACAGCAGGTAAGTGGTGGATCCAGGATTAGAACCCAGGCCCTTCTGATTCCCAGGCCTGTGCTTTATCCAGTAGGCCATGCAGCTTCTCCTGTACTGGTAGATCCACTAATTTGAAGACAGGGCTCCTGTTTCTGAGGCCAGAGACATGTAAATATGAAAAGAACTGCTAAGCAGTTGGAAGCAGCTATGGAAAACAGCATCTTTTATTTCTTCAAAGCGGTGGGATCAGCAGCCTCTATAACATTTTAGCGACAGTCAGGCAACTCATGTGTACGCTGAAGCTTAGTTTGCCTGGCAAGGCTAGGTTGAATTTGTGTGGTGGATTGCACTGCTTATTGGACTTTAGAGATCCACCCCCATTGGCTGATGGGTCCCAGATGGGGCTAGTCTGAGCAATGGGGACTGACTACTGTGAGTCAAGGAGCAAGGCTGGACGATTCCTACATCAATATGCTGACTAGCTGCATTTCTTTTTGATATTTACTATTGGCACAATGCTGTGGTCCCTTTGGTCCAAGCGGGGAAGTCATTCAATCATTCATTCAATCATATTTATTGAGTACTTACTGTGTGCAGAACACTGTACTAAATGCTTTGGAGACTACATTATAACAATAAACAGACACTTTCCTGTATGTACAATTTCCTGTGGGCACTTCCTGGTAAACCCCTGCCCACCTGTCCACATGAGCGACTAATGCTTTGCCAGGAACAGGACTAGCAACGTTGAGAGCATGGGTATTCAGTGCTCAAGTGCTTAGTACAGTGATCAAGTGCTTAGTACAGTGCTCTGCACACAGTAAACACTGCATAAATGATTGAATGAATAACACTGCACATATAACCTGCATTCAAATCAATTCCTGCTCATAGGCTTTCGATCCAGTTGTCTTTGTGACAGGACCAGGACTTCTGTGTCGTTTATGCCAAGTGGCTACAAAAATCAATCAATCAGTGGTATTTATTGAGCACTTAATATGGTCAGAGCACTGTACTAAGTGCTTGGGAGTGGACAGTGCAACAGAGTTAGTGGACACATTCCCTGCCCAAAACAGATTTACAGTCAAGAGGACTGTAAATCATCATCATTGGCATTATGTCTCTGACGCTTTAGCACTACTGACATTGAGTTGGTGCATAGCATTAGCCTGGACCTTGTAAAATATGGCTGGAAAGCAGTTTCCAATGCTTTCATTCCCCACAAACATAAAGCAGCGTGGCTCAGTGGAAAGAGCACGGGCTTTGGAGTCGGAGGTCATGGGTTAAAATCCCAGCTCCACCAACAATCAGCTGTGTGACTTTGGGCAAGTCACTTCACTTCTCTGGGCCTCAGTTACCTCATCTGGAAAATGGGGATTAAAACTGTGATCCCCCAGTGGGACAACCTGATCACCTTGTAACCTCCCCAGTGCTTAGAACAATGCTTTGCACATAGTAAGCGCTTAACAAATGCCATCATTATTTTCTAGACTGTGAGCCCGTTGTTGGGTAGGGACCATCTCTATATGTTGCCGACTTGTACTTCCCAAGTGCTTAGTACAGTGCTCTGCACACAGTAAGCACTCAGTAAATATGATTGAATGAATAAATGCCCCATGTAGGTATGAGGAAAATGTACATTGATTCCTGGGACCAAGAAACCATCCTTTAAGTAGTCTTGAAGCAGAAATAAACCACTGGGGGCTGGTAGGGTTTTTGGTTTTTTTTTAACATTTCCATTTTGGCCAAATTTTTCCCTCAGAAAATAGGCAGGTACTTTTCAAAGTTTCCCCAAGTCTTTACCCCAAAGCATGTGGTTGCAGTTTGAACACCAGGTCAATTAAATTACTCATTCTTCATGTCCTAAATGTAAAGCGCAAATTTAATGCACTGCTACTGACCTGCACGGAGAGAGTGACTACCAACACCTTGACTTCTATAAATGATTGTGTGAATGAGCTCAGCTTTCAAGCATTTCTGATCAATTTGAAGTGAGGGAGAGATGGTTTGTGGCCATATGTCAAGAGTCTGCTGCACCTAGACTGGAGGTGAGACTTGCCAAGAAATGGCACACTAATTCTGCTCTTGCAAAGCTTAATATTCCAACATGTTAACACCAAACCCTTCACCTCATGGTTTAAATCACACTGTGCTTCCTTTTCTGCCTCTTTCTACCTTTCTCCCTCCTGTTCATGAAACATACAAGATCTAGGAGTCTAAAGAGCAGGTTGTCCTGAGAAGCTGCAGAGACAGTTGGATATGTCTGGCAAGTTCAGATAGGTGTTAAAAGAACAGAAGCAAAATCCTCAGTATGTAGCAGTTAACCTGGTGGCAAACCCTACAAGATTCTTCCTGGGTTGTAGGGAGGAGAAATGATAGAGGATGCATCTATTAACACTATCTTATAGTCCATAACATATGCATTTCATTTTCTGGGGCCCTGACCCAGAGGAATATCATTGTAAATGGAGGTCTTCTCAAATCCTCATTGTCATCTGCTCCTCTAATGCCAACCTTCTCACTTTACCTTGATCTCGTTTATCTTACTGCCTACCACTCGCGCACTTCCTGCCTCCGGCCTTATTCTCCCCCCACCTTCAACACCTTATTGAAGGCACATCTCCTCCAAGAGGCCTTCCCTGACTAAGCCCTCCTTTCCTCTTCTCCCACTCCCTTCTGCGTTTCCCTGACTTGCTCCCTTTATTCAACCCCTCTCCCAGCCCCACAGCACTTATATACATTTCTGTAATTCATTTATATTTATGTCTGTCTCCCCCTCTAAATTATAGGCTCGTTGTGGGCAGGGAATATGACTTTTTTATTGTTACGTTGTTCTCTTCCCAGCACTTAGTACAGTGCTCTGCACACAGTAAGTGCTTAATAAATACAATTGAATAATTGTAATGATGATTACCTCCTGGTACAGAGCTCTTGAGAGCATTCACTAAGAGTAGAATATGTGACCCTTGCCTTCCCATTACTTCTGACCTGCTCCCTGTTTTATATGGCATTTTTTTAAGTTCTTACTTTGTGCCAGGCACTGTACTAAGTGCTGGGATAGATACAAGCTAATCAGGTTGGATAAAGTCCATGTCCCACATGAGGCTCCCAGTCTTAATCCCCATTTTGCAGATGAGGTAATTTAGGCACAGAGAATTTAAGTGACTTACCCAAAGCCACACAGCAATGAATATTAATGTCTCTCTCCCCATCTAGACTGTAAGCTCGTTATGGGCAGAAGACAAGCAGCAGAGGTGGGATTAGAACATAGGTCCTTCTGACTCCCAGGCCTCTGTCCACTAGACCATGATTCTTCTGACTTAAAATCCTGGGGGCTTCCATCTTACACCCGATTATTAATAATAAGAATAAGAAGAATAATTTTCAGTTGGGAAACTGAGAAACAGAGAAGCTAAGAAACTTGTCCAAGGTCTTACAACAAGGAATTGGCAGAAAGGGGATCAGATCCCAGCTCCTCTGTCACCCAAGGCCTGTGCTCTTTCACTACCCCAAGCTGCTTCTTCAGAAGTGCCTTCTTCAAATCCTTAGACTTCTGAGCAGGGGCTGGTCCAGCCCCATGGTGGTGCTATGGTCAGAGAAGGATGCCAGCCAGATGACGATGATGCAGTGATCATCAGTGATGATGACTGCTGGAACGTCTCATCAGTGAGGGCTGGGGGTGCAGTCATATACTGTAATTGTCGGTATCATTAACCAGCACAACTAGGAAATATATGCAGGAGGAGCAGCCAAAATATTAGACACCTAACTGGAAAAGACAATGTTGTGCAATTAGGAGCTAGCAGGCCCATTGCATCAGATTAAGTAACCTAAATTTAACTGCAAGTGCAATCTGAAACTGAGGACCTCTCATTAGAGAGCTCTTGCTATTACACCTACCGGCAATGAGCTCAGAACTTTTTTTTTGTTCACATCAATTTTCTTTTAATATTTTTTATAACTTAGTGTCCTGATTTCCCTTGGTCTCTTGGGACCTTTTAATTTTGTAATAGGATTATTGTTTACTAAGTGTTGTTTGTTTTCTTCAGGTTGCTTGCATAGCAATCAGTGGCATTTATTGAATACTTATTGTGCAGAGCACTGTACTGAGTGCTTGAGAGAGTACAGTATAACAGAGTTGGTAGACAAATTCCCTGCCCACAAAGGGGTTACAGTCTGGAGTGGAGAGACAGACATTAATATAAATAATAGGTTACAAATATGTACATAAGTAATGAGAATAGCACTCTTTACAGTGAAATGAGAGCAGTCCACTTTTTTCCCTTGACTCCTTAATTGTGTGTTCTTATAATAATAATGATGGCATTTATTAAGCACTTACTATTTGCAAAGCACTGTTCTAAGTGCTGGGGAGGTTACAAGGTGATCAGACTGTCCCACAGGGGGCTCACAGTCTTAATCCCCATTTTTCAGATGAGGTAACTGAGGCCCAGAGAAGTTAAGTGACTTGCCCGAAGTCACACAGCTGACAATTGGCAGAGCTGGGATTTGAACCCATGACCTCTGACTCCAAAGCCTGTGCTCTTTCCACTGAGCCATGCTGCTTGAACTTGCAGTTCTTCCATTCATTCAATCGAATTTAGTGAGCACTTACTATGTGCAGAGCACTGTACTAAGTGCTTGGGAGAGCACAGTATAACAATAAGCATATACATTCCCTGCCCACAATGAATTTACAATCTAGAGGGGGAGATGGACAATATAAATGCATAAATTACATTATAAATATGTACATAAGTGCTTTGGTGCTGGGAGGGGGGATGGATAAAGGGAGCAAGTCAGGGTGACTCAGAAGAGAGTGGGAGAAGAGGAAAGGAGAAATTAGTCAGGGAAGGCCTCTTGGAGAAGATGTGCCTTCAATAAGACTTTGGTGGGGTGTAGGTGGGGGAAAAGAGTAATTGTCTGTTGGATTTGAGGGAGAGCATTCCAGACCAGAGGCCAGACATGGACAAGCAGTCAGCAGAGAGAGAGTTGGGATAGAGGAACAGCGAGATGGTTAGCATTTGTAATTGTAGAACATGTTGTTCCCAGGAACCTCCTTGGGAGTGAGTCGTCATGTCTCCAGCAGGCAGGCATTCCTATACTAAGAGAATGAACAAGCTGAAGTTTCTGCCCCCAAGAAAGACTTGGAGAAAATGTTAAAATGCTCCGATAGTGCATAATGCTCTCATTGTTCCAAAGCACTTTCACTTTAGATATGTCGTTTTACTCTCACAACATCCCTGTGAAGTAGGTAGAGGCAGATATTATTATTCTCATTTTGGAGAAAAGGAAACTGAGGCCCAGGGAGGTTAAATGACTTGCTGGAGGTCACACTGCAGGCTAGTGGCAGAACTGTCACTTAGAACCCAGGTCCTCTGAATCCAGTGTTTGTTCCCCTACACCATGCTGCCTTTCAAAGTGGAATTTGTTTCTTCCATTTTCCCATCTGACATTAGACATCCTTGGAGAATAATTTAAAATAAAAAGGGATGATTTGGCATAAAGCTCTGTGTGGGAGACAACTAGAAGCTGGGTTTGAAATGTGAGTCCTCATTTACTCATGCTGCCACAAATCGGTGCTTAAGGTGGTAGTTGAGTCCATATCAATCAATCAATCAACAGTATGCTTTGGGTCAGACAAGTGACAGAATCATTATGCAGTGATAGAATTCCCTTGGTAGGAAAAAGTGGTAGAAAGAATAAACCTTGGAAATAGAAGAGACTCTGTTGCCATCTCCCATCACTCTTTCACCAATGTCCCTTCCAGGGAGAGTGAAAAGGGACAAGAAGACCATGACTGCCATTGTTAGTCACGGGAAAAAATGGTTGCCCTGCTGACACCTGATATAAAATTCATGTATTTCTTGTTAAATGTATAATGCAGGATGTGTGGAATGCTCAAACTGTTTAAAGAGCTTTCAGGAAAGACAGTGTCAGAGAGATAATAGCAGGAAATACATTTTCAATTACAACCTGTCTGGCACGGTGGATAAGGGAAAAGGGGTAGGCAGGCATGTTTTTTTCTTTTGGGGGAGGGAACACATTTTTCCTCTTCTTTCTCCTCCACCTCACACCACTAATCCATATTCTGTCTTCTTTCTTTCCCTCCCTTCACCCCCCCCACACCCCATGCACACCTATAATCACAGAAGTGTACTTGAAAGGCATCTCGTACTTGGAAAAGTCTTCTGACTGCAGAACTGTTTTGTTTTGAGAGGCATATATATAATGCAGAATATACTGCATCTTAAATATTTTTTTTTTAACCTCCCCCCTCTTACCCATAGCAGTCAACCAGGTATTCCAAGCAAGGTTGTAAAAGACCCTAAGAGGTATGAAAAATCCTTCTTGGTGAACAAGTGGTTATAATGTTCTCTCTTCCTTCTCAGACGACCGTGCCCTGAAGCCAGTTTCTTTAATACAGGGATCATGTCTACTAATGCTACTCTACTGTCCCAAGGTCATGGGATTAATCCAATTCAATATTAGTTATTGAGTGCTTACTCTGTGCAGAGCACTGTACTAAGTGCTTGGGAGAGTATAGTATAACGAAAACCAGACCCATTCCCTGCCCACAACCGGCTTTCAGACTAGAGGATGAGCTTACAGTCTAGAGGATGAACTGCACTCTGCACAGTAAGTGTTATTGATTAGTCGATGATGCTTTTTGAGTAGAGAAAAACTCTGTGCTGTCCCCCTCCAAGCAGGAGGACAGAAGTTCAGTCATTGAAAGCAAGAGAAGTTTAACACTCTATTCAGTTCATTTCTGGATTTACAGTGACTCTAATGCCATGCTGATGCTTCTCTTTCCCTACTGAAAATGAGAATGATGTTTCTCATTGGCTTTGAAGTGGATGGGCATGGAGAGGACTGGATTTGTAAGAGAATGCAAAGTGCTCTGTGTTCTTCTCATGAAACAAGTTTGGGGTATGCCTCTTTTCTGTTTTTAACGTGGCTCACAGTCTCCCCTTTGGAGTAGCAATAACTAAAAGGCCTATACCACCACCACTGTCATCATCATCATCATCAGCATCATCAGTATTTATTGTGCACTTACTATGTGTAGAGGAATGTACTGAGTGCCTGGGAGAGTACAATACAACCAAGTTACTAGATAAATCCCCTGCCCACAACAAGCTTATGGTCTTAACTAGAAAGGCCAATATCTTTTGACTTCATGGGCAGTTTCTTGCCCTAATTCAGAAAGTTTGTAATTTTCTCCAACCTGGATGCCATCTGTATCACCAAAAGTTTCTAGGGATCCTTTCTTTGGGAAACATCAGTCTTAGCTGGTGCCTCTTTTCCCATTTTTCTAGATGGTTCCCTCTTCCTCTCACCCGTTTCCTCTCACTCCCATCACACACCATCCTTCTCACCCTCACCAAAGTTGTGAAATACTTCACTTTAGATTTCAGCTCATCACCCCTCCCTAACCAAAGCTATTAAAGTGTAATTACCTGGTCGTTTGTAGTAAATGCTCCTGCAGATTACTCTCTCAGTTTAAAAGTTATGTCACTGATTAATTAACCTGCAGATGCTGTGTAGTCAGGGTAATAAATGCATTTATGAAGATACAGCCTCTGTTTGGGGAGAATTAATCGGTTTTAGAACAAAATCTATATAGCTGGACAAATGGCTTCTTGTTCTCATGATAGGAAACAATACACCCCAAGTACTAAAGACAAACACTTTTACAAAGCAAAGGCAAAGTCAATCTATAAACCACTACTGCATTTCTCAAGGAAGCCTCAGCTTTTGTAGGGCTGATAGCCCTGTAACCGGCTGATGACCTTTTAAGAGTACAGAACCACAGGTAGAGTGAGGACCTGTAATCGGCATATTTCCAGTGAGGATGATGGGACTGGCCCATCAAGAGCAGGCAAACTTTGGTCCTGCAACTTCAGGACTGAGAACCGGCACAGCCTCCAAGCTAGCTCTCTTCCTCCCTTCAAGGCCCTACTGAGAGCTCACCTTCTTCAGGAGGCCTTCCCAGACTGAGCCCCCTCCTTCCTTTCCCCCTCCTCCCCCTCTCCATTCCCCCGCCTTACCTCCTTCCCTTCCCCACAGCACCTGTGTATACGTATATATGTTTGTACGTATTTATTACTCTATTTATTTTACTTTACATATCTATTCTATTTATTTTATTTTGTTAATATGTTTTGTTCTCTGTCTCCCCCTACTAGACTGTGAGCCCACTGTTGGGTAGGGACCATCTCTCTATGTTGCCAAATTGTACTTCCCAAGCACTTAGTACAGTTCTGTGCACACAGTAAGTGCTCAATAAATACGATTGATTGGTTGATTGATTATAGTGATTGTGGCTTGCTCAGCGCTATTCGCTTTCTTGTCTTTTCCATTTCTGCTCCCATTGGAGCATAGAGATCCACAAGCAAGTAGGCAGTCCGGGGGTAAAGGACATGTGTGATCTCTGTGCACATTAGCCAGCTACAGGTAGTACTGGGGCAAGAATATAGAACTCCTGATTCCCAGAGCAAGCGTCATGTTTTAAGGCACAAGGGCCATGTTCTAAATACAAGGATCATATTCTAGAATGCAAGGGTCATGTTCTAATAATAATAATTCTGGTATTTGTTAAGTTCTTTCTAGTTGCCAAGCACTGTTCTAAGCACTGGGGAAGTACAGGGTGGTTGGACACAGTCCCTGTCCCACACTGGGCTCGCACTCTTTTTACACACTCCCCATTTTTACAGATGAAACAACTGAGGAACAGAGAAGTTAAGTGACTTGCCCGAGGTCACACAGGAGACACGTGGGAGAACCAGCATTAGAACTCATGACCTTCTGACTCCCAGGCCCATGCTAGGGTCACGTTCCAGGGTGCAGGGGTCACATTCTAGAATGCAAGACTGACATTCTTGACAAAATGTGCATTACAGAAAACTCACACTAGTGTGTGGGGAGGGATGGAGGAGGGGGAAAGAGGGGCTGTGTGTATGTCTGTAAGAGGGGCTGTGTGTGTGTGTGTGTGTGTGTGTGTGCGTGCGCGCGCTCCTTGACCAGCCCTATGAACTTGTGTTTCTTCCTACATTGCATCTCATTTTACCAGGGAGATATATATTGTCAGAGGAATGTTACCCAATTCTCTAACAGCATCCTTGCCAAAACGTGTAGTGGAAACAATGAAAAGCAGTGTATCAGTCATTTGTCTTTACTGAGCTCTTACTGTGTTCATAGCACTGTACTAAGCACGTGGGAGACTACAATATAACAGTGTAACAGACACCTTCCCTTCCCACAATGAGCTTACAGTTTGGCCTAGTGGACAAAACGCAGGCCTGGGAGTCAGAAGGCCCTGGGTTCTACTTCCAGCTCCCCTACTCGTCTGCTGTGTGATCTTGGACAAGTCCCTCAACTTCTCTGTGCCTCTGTTACCTCATTTGTAAAATGGAATTAAAATTGTGAATCCCAAATGAGATTTAGATCGTGTCCAACCTGGTTATCTACCCCAGAGCTTAGTATAGTGCCTGGCACATAGAAAGTGCTTAACAAATAGCATTAAAAAACCCACCAAAACCACATACTATAGAAGAGTACTTACACTTCATACTACTTAAAACTGTAACAAAAATCAGTGTGTTTGATCACATGTAGTTGTCCTTTGTTTTCAAAGGTGACGTGGCAGACAGTAAGATCCTTTCCATGTGACTAGTTGGGAAGTAAGGTGTGGGCCGAGTGAGGTAGACAGTGTTTAGGGTACCTTTCCACCCTGCTGATCCAGTGTGACCCTAAATAGGATTGCACAAATACTCAGAATATCATGCCTCAAGACATGATTTTATATGGTCCACATACCCTCTGAAATATGCAGGATGGTTTCTTGTGAATAATTTACATGTTTACTAGTTCCTTTTGAGAGGGCACTCAATCAGTTCCTTATCCTTGTTCCTCTTCCACTGCAACCCAGCCTGCAACTTTGCTCTTCTTTTGCCAGTCTACTCCCTGTTCCTGCTTTTGTGTCTCTAGCTGTTGACCTCTTGCTCAAACCCTCCCTAAATTCCTGGAACTCCCTCTCCATATAATAATAATAATAATAATGGTATTTGTTAAGCACTTACTATGTGCAAAGCACTGTTCTAAGCGCTGAGGGGATACAAGGTGATCAGGTTGTCCCACAGGGGGCTCACAATCTTCATCCCCATTTTACAGATGAGGGAACTGAAGCACAGAGAAGTTGTGACTTGCCCAAAGTCACACAGCTGACAATTGGCAGAGCTGGGATTTGAACCCACAACCTCTGACTCCAAAGCCCATGCTCTTTCCACTGAGCCATGCTGCTTCTCTAGCAGCAGACCACTAGCCTCTCCATCTTCTGAGCCTTGCTCAATCAGTGACATTTATTGAGCACTTCCTCCAGGAAGCCTTCCCATCTAATCTCTCATTTCCTTATCCTATTTCCCTCCCACTGCATCACCCATGTACTTGAGTTCTCCCCACTACATACTTAAATACTCATTCCCCACCCCCAACAGGACTTAAGTACATATCCTTAAACTCTATTGCTTCCTTCCACCTGTAATTTATCTTAGTGCCTGTTTCTCTTCCTAGATTATTAATTTATTTCAGGCAGGGATCTTTTCTACTAACTACTGTATACTCCTAAATATTTAGTGCAGTACTCTGCAGAGATAAGTGCTCAATAAACACTATTGATAGTAAAGACGTTCTTACCATAGTGACATGGAATATGCTAGATGTTTGTGAGAACAAGCAATGAGAACTCTGTACTTAAAAAGTAGAATGGGTGAGGAAAATAAATACAATTAACTGACTGAGAATGACCCGTGGAGGGGTATGTATATGTTTGTGTGATTGGTGAGTGTAAATGGGTGGTGGGATGATTGACAGCTGGAACAGAATAAGGAATAGTAGTGTGAAGCATATGCCGATTTCTTAGACATAACTGTTATCTCAAATCCTCTGCAAGGTTCTCTTGGTGTAAAAGCTCCTGGGATTTTTATTTGTTCTTTTTAAATTTCCTCAATTCAGCTTTGAAGTAATCATATTTTGCCTTCTGAGTCAAAGTTATTCCATCTTTTGGCTTTGCCTTACTCATGTCATACCTACTTGGTTTTTGAGATTGTCTCCTGTCCAGTTATGACCTGGAGATGTTGGAATTTGAGGTGTCTGATTAACCAGGAATGCAGTGCCAGCAATTGCTTTCACTTCCACTTGTCACTCTACTACTCTAGCATTAACGTGGTCCATTGACACTCATGTGTAGTGTTTGCTGAAACCAATCTTTAGCCAATGCATAGAGTCCTCCTCTCACTTCCATCTCCTCTGGCCACTTTAGTATTTTCATGAAAATGGGCTAACATAGTCAAAATCTAATATAGTACATTGGGATAAAGGGACTACAGATGAAAAGTTTGGCTGGAACATGAAACAGCTATGAACTCATTGAAGGTCACTGTGAGAGTCCTTTCCTATAGAGAAAAAAAATCCAGCATTAACTTGTCCTTATCTTTTTTTTTTGACTGCTACTTTTTTATGGTATTGATTAAGCACTTACTATGTGCCAGGCTGGGGTAGATACAAATTAATTGGATTGGAGACAGTCCATGTCCAACCTGTGACTCATAGTCTTGAACCCCATTTTACAAATGAGGTAACTGAGGCACAGAGAAGTGAAGTGATTTTACCAAGGTCACAGAGCAGACAAATGGTGAATCAGGGATTAGTACTCTGGTCCCTATGACTCCCAGGCCTGTGCTCTTTCCACTAGGCCTCAGTGCCTCCTTTTTGGACACTTGGCTTTCAGATGAACTGAAAACAATAATAATGATAGCATTTATTAAGCTCTTACTATGTGCCAAGCACTGTTCTAAGCGCTGGGAGATTACAGGGGTTAAGGTTGTCCCACGGGGGGCTCACAGTCTTAATCCCCATTTTACAGATGAGGTAACTGAGGCCCAGAGAAGTTGTGACTTGCCCAGAGTCACACAGCTGACAATTGGTGGAGCTGGAATTTGAACCCATGACCTCTGACTCCAAAGCCCAGGCTCTTTCCACTGAGCCACCATTCCCCAGATTTGGGGCCTATAATGTAGGATAGGCCTGAGCTATAAAGTTGCACTGTCACAACTGGTTGGGTATTGCAGAAAACTGGCTCAGAAAATGCTAGTTCATGAACATGTAGTGTAATTAAGACCTGCAGGCTCATGCACTAACCGCCCCTTCTGGTCGCCTGGTGAACTCTCACCCAACTGACATGCTTCCAGATAATTAAGAAATCTGTATCTGTTTTGAATGTGTCAGTTTCAACCTGGAGTTGGGTGGACCTCCCACAATCTTCACTTCCCACCCACCCATGGCTCAATACTGGGCTGGGTATGGAGAAGAGAAAGATAACTTGGCAAAATCAGAAATGGTGAAGACTGCTGATTTTAAAACTTTCAGCAATCTCATCCCACCTCTGTATTTCCAAGTCCAGTGAATTGATCTTTTCAGGCTCACGCCCCCCCCACCAACACACACACACACACACACACACACAAACATCCATACGTGACTTTCACTGTCTCAGTGAAATATGTGTAAGTAAATAACACTGATTGATATATACACATATATCAATCAGTGGTATTTGTTGAGTGTGTATTATGTGCAGAGCACTAAAATAAGCTCTTGGGAAAATACGTTACAGCAGAGTTGGTAGATGTGATTCTTGCCCAAAAGTCATTTGCAGACAACAGGGGGAGACAGACATTAAAATGAATTAAGGACAGGGGAAATTGAATACAAGGATATTTACATTAATGCTGTGGGCTGAGGTAAATATAAAAGAGCTTAAGGGGAGTACACATCCTAATACATGGTCAGTGAAGAGGGAAGGGTGGATATGTTGTGAGAAGCAGCTGGCCAAGTGGATAGAACATAGGCCTCGGAGTCAGAAGGACCTGGGTTTGTTCATTCATTCATTTATTCAATTGTATGATTAGAGAGCTTACTGTGTGCAGAGCACTATCCTAAGCGCTTGGAAAGTATAGTTCAGCAATAAAGACAATCCCTGCCCACACCAGTAATCCCAGCTCTGCCACTTGCCTGCTATGTGACCTTGGGCAATCACTTAGCTTCTCTGTGCCTCAGTCACCTCATCTGTAAAATGGGGATTAAGACCGTGAGCCCAATATGAGACAGGGACTGTATCCAACCCAATTATCTTGTATCTACCCCAGTGCTTAGTACAGCACCTGGTACACAGTAAGTGCTGAACAAATTCATTCATTCAATTGTATTTACTGTGCACTTACTGTGTGCAGAGCACTGTAATAAGTGCTTGGGAGAGTACGATATAACAATAAACAGACACATTCCCTGCCCCCACAACCATTATTATTACATAAGATGTATATATATGCATATATATATAATATATATATATATATTTCAAGTATAACAATTCAATTTTACTTAACATTAGCTTCTTTCAATGACACCAGCTTGGAGGGCAGAGTGGTGGGAGTTCAGGGAGCACAGAAGTGCAATGTGAAAATGGGGAAACAATTTTAAAAGCTGTGTTGGGGAAGGAGAAAGGTAGGGAAATTAAAGAGGGTGGGGGCACAGATGGGAGAGGAATGGGGAAAGAGTAGGACACCTAACCTCACCAGTCAATCACCAGGGAGGTTTGAAACATCCATTTTACTTCTGATGCAGTAAAAATTGGCTTCCTTTCATGGAACAACTGACTCACTAAAATACACTAGTGTAAGTAAATCATTTATAATGAATTGAGTACATAATTCTGGGTAATTTCAGTAGAAATAGGATGTCTAGCCTTGTTTGAGGAACTGATCCCCATTTATAAAATTGTTCCTGTAAGAAAATTGGTTCCAACATGTGACATATTGACTTTAGGCATAGTTTTCTGGAACTCATGGCATTGTAAATCCAAGGACTGTCACTATTAGATATGGTCCACCTGCTCTCACCACCTCCTGGACTGAGATTCTTGAGAATTAGCAACCATAAAGTCATGTGGTATGAACTGGTTTTAGTAGAAATAGTAGGAACATCCCTACTGAAAATATCCAGCAAAAATTTCCCTGAGCTGGTGCCAGAGGCAAGAGACTTTCTGTGGTTTTTAATTCACCCAATAAGTAATGAGAGGTAAATCTGCCTAGGTGTTTTGGAGATGGGCAAGGGAAAGGGTTGCACTTTAAAAAAGGAAAGGAGATCCATTGGCATATTAAAGCAGTGAAAAGGAAATTCATGGAAGATTATCTACAGTTTAATGACGATATTCTGGGAAGAAACTATGTCAGATGAGTGATTCTCATCCCTAGAAGCAGGGTGACTTATTCTCTTCTCTCCTTTGAATCAGAAGCAACTGTTTAGTATCTTCCAAAATTGTGTGAGCAATCAGAAGAGACTAAAGAGCTGACATGGGGAGAGAGAAGACCCTGTCTGCCAAAGTAAAGTTTTTTGTTTACTTCTGATCCCAGAAGGTGATCCAGGAGCAGGTAGTTAAGGGAGCAGCCCTGTTTTCCTGTCTCTGTATAGGTGGGGTGGGTCAATGCTTCAGAATACACTGTGGGAGGAGGGAAAATAATATTGTGTGGTAGTTGTTAAGCACTTACTCTGTTGCAGGCATTGTATTAAGCGCTGGGATGGATACAAGTAAATCAGATTGGACAGTCCCTGTCCCACATGGGACTCACAGTCTTAATCCCCATTTTACAGATGAGGGAACTGAGGCCCAGAGAAGTGAAGTGACTTGTCCAAGGTCACACAGCAGACCAAGTGAAAGAGCCAGGATTAGAACCCATGACCTTCTGACTCCCAGGCCTGTTCTCTATCCACTGTGCTGTGGAAAATGTCAACAAACCTGAGCAGACAGTGGAGCGATTTGGCTCCAGTTGACTCTTGATCTAAAAGATGTTCTTACACTTATGCTTCTAGTCAGACCTTTAATACAGCCACAGATCTGTGAACTTTGCAGAAGGTGTATTAAAAGTATGTTTTTGCCTCTAGAAGCTCCACTCAAGGAAGCTGTGAGAACTATGAGCTACCATAGCTAGTGGTCTCCTTTGGTTACTACTGAGGCTCTTATGTTCTGCATTTCTGTAGGTGAATGGATGTGTGGGTGTGTATGTCTGTTGTCTCTGTCTCTCTCATCCCTCCCTGCTCCACATGCTGGAGCAGTTGGCCACCTCCCTTGTAAGTATTGCCCTTCTGTTCAACTTGGAGCTCTATCTGCAGTCCCAAGGAAGAGACAAGTGCAATTCCTCCGTGATTGACCTTTGAACCCTGAAACTGATCCTTTGGGAGTGTTAGTCCCTCCTGATGGCCATGGCAGGGTGAGGCTCCCTGAGGTCTGTGGTGACTTCTGATGATCAGCGATGTCTATTTTTCCCCTGCTTATCTCTTGAAATGAGATATGCATGGTTAGGAAAGTAGTGTTGGTTGTGAGTGGCCTATTCAACTCTACCCACACTGATTAAAATCTCACTGCCAGTAGCATCATCTTCAAAATTAAGGGAAACCCAGAATGTGACTATACAGTTCTGTGCGTATAGGTGTATGCGTGTTTGTGTGCTGAAGTACATTTTGGGAAGTCCAGTGGTATTTGTTGAGAAACAGCATGGTATAGTGGATAGAGCACAAGCCTCGGAGTCAGACGATCATGGGTTCTAATCCTGACTCCCCCATTTGCCTGTTAGGTAAACCTTGGACAAGTCACTTCACTTCTCTGGGCCTCTGTTACCTCATTTGTAAAATGGGGATTGAGACTGTGAGACCCACATGGGACAACAGACTGTGTCCAACCCAATTTGCTTGTATCCACCCCAGTGCTTTCTACAATGCCTGGCACATAGTAAATATTTAACAAATACCTTAATTATTATTATTATTTGTTAAATGCTTGCTATGTGCTGAGCCATGTACTAAGTTCTGGAGTCAATACAGATAATCAGGTCAGGCCCAGTCCCTGGCCCACAAGGAGCTCACAGTCTAAAATAATAATAATAAAAATAATAATTTTGGTATTTGTTAAGCGCTTACTATATGCAAAGCACTGTTCTAAATGCTGGGGAGGATACAAGGTGATCAGGTTGGCCCATGTGGGGCTCACAATCTTAATCCCCATTTTACAGATGAGGTAACTGAGGCACAGAGAAGTGAAGTGACTTGCCCAAAGTCACACAGCTGACAATTGGTGGAGCCAGGATTTGAACCCATGACCTCTGACTCCCAAGCCCGGGCTCTTTCCACTGAGCCAGGGAGAACAGGTATTGAATCTCACATTACTAACGAGAAGACCAAGGCACAGGGAAGCTAAATGACTTGCTTAAGGTCACACAACAGGCAAATGGCCAAGCTAGGAGTAGAATTCAGGGCCTCTGGTTTGCTCAAAAACTATTTGCTGGACTGAATTAACCTCTCAGAGCACAAGGACTTTGCAGTGTCTCCTTTTGAAACTTGAATCCCTAAATGGTTTGGTCCATTTTAAGTATTATTCATAATGCCCAAGATAGCCCTTTTCTGAGTAATCATTTAATTATGGTGTTTTATCTTATTTTAAAAAATAAGAAGAGTACATACAAATGACTAAAATATCAACAGTTCCTTTCATCCTACGCCTATTAAGCCTAAATGTTCCAAAAGAAAGTATCTGAAGGTACCCAGTGCAGAATTAACCCTTTCTTTACACCATTTTTTTCCTCTCCTTCCCACCCCCACCAGTCCCAAACACCCCCTAATACATTTTCTCCCTTTTTCTTTCTGCTATCGGTCACTTGGCATGTATCAGGATGGAGAGCAGTAAGATAGTCATGAATGTTGCAACTGACAGTAGACAGTGTATCTGTCTATCTCCCATGTCAGTAGAATCTGTGCTGGCTTTCTTCCCACTTCATTTTTTTGTGAGTTTTCTGTATTCATGTACATGATTCTTCTCAGTTGGCAGTGACTAAAGCAGGACAAGATATTAAAGGAAAAAGAACTAGTCTCTATGACTATATTGCAAGGTGAAGAGAAAGCAGATAACTAGCCAAGCCCCATGCTAACAATAATAATTATTATCATTATGGTACTTGTTAAGACCTTACTATGTGTCAAGCACAAGTTCTAAGTTCTAGGGTAGATACGAGTTTTTCAGGTTAGACACATTCCTTGTCCCACCTGGGGCCCACAGTCCAGGTAGGAGGGAGTACAGGTATTGAATCATTCTTCCATTTTACAGATAAGGAAATTGAGACACAGAGAAGTGAAGTGACTTGCTGAAGGTCACCCATTGGACAAGTGGCAGACCTGGGATTAGAACCCAGGTCTTTCTGACTCCCAAGTCTGTGGGCTTTCCACTAGGCCATGCCTAACTTGTTGGATGTCTGAGTCTGCACTTGAATGGTGGAGCCTGAAGGCAGTACCTTGATTTCTTCTTAATATTTGCTTCCCCAACTGAATAGAACAGATTTAGATGTGATCTTTGCCTTTTGCTTTGGTGAAACTCTAAAGAAAAGCTATGGGGTGGGGTGGGGTGTGTGTGTGTATGTGTGTACATGTGTACTGCTGCTCTCTAATGCTTAAAAGTGTACATTCTCATTTACATTTACCATACTCAGTGCTGTGTCTAATTTGCTTTAAGTATCACCTTTGTCATACTAGCACTGCTGAGGATTTTCAGATAGATTTTTTGCATTTGGATTAATTAGCATCTCTGTTTCGCCATAGGGTAGAGTAATGTTAATATGCTTAATTTTTAGGTAATATTTAAGGCACATAAACATTTATGTATCCTGCCTGAGAAGTCACCAATAATAACCAGGGATAAAATTTCAACTAAACCGACAAAGTAGCAGCCTAATGGGAAACTGCACTGGTCCTACTGAGCTTTATTCACAGTACCAGACAACTTTATCCTTACCCTTGAGTGGGAAGCTCGTTGTCTTGGTTATTATCAGTCATCATCATCAAGGGTATGTGTTGAGTGCTTATGATGTGCAGAGCACTTTATTAAATGGGAGAATGCTGTGCAACAAAGCTGGCAAACATGTTCCCTGCCCAAAATGAGCTGGCATCCTAAAGGTGGAGGCAAACATTAATATAAATAAATAAACTCTGGTTGACTGCCATATAAAGCTGTGAATGGAAAACCAAGCCCCAAGCAACCTGGAATTAATGAGTACATTGAAAATAGTCAATCTAGGGCATCTCAGGGAGAGAGAGAGACTAGGAAGGTCTTGATTTCAATTGGATTTTTTACAGAACAAATCTGAATGTGTATTTTTAAGCACTCAATAAATACGATTGAATATATTTTGTATTTATATATATCTATATATACCTGTGTGTGCATAATAGATCTGTATCTAGCTGTGTGTGTGTGTGTATGTATATATATTTCCTCCTCCCCAAAATACAATATATAGAGAGCTGTACCTGAATCTCTGTACTGTATTTTGAGGAGGAGGAAAACCAGGTGATTGATGCCCATCAACAGGAAGACAGTGTCAAACTACTGAGATTTAAAAGATTGCACTGAATCCTGGGGATGAGGAGATGAGATGAAGGGGCAGCAGGAGAGTATGTACCTGGATATGTGTAGAGCGCTAGTTAGGTCTAAATCTGAAATCAGAAAGGTTGAAAAAGAAGAGAAGGGAAAGTTAGGAAAGGTGTCATTAAAGAGGAACAGTGGGAATAAAATATTAGTTTAGTAATAACTAGTTTAGTTTATTATTATTAGTTTAGTAATAATCATTTGCCCAGATTAAAATGAGAGACAGAGAATAGAATTTCTCAGAACTCCACATCCAAAGATAAGCAATCAATCAATCAATCGTATTTATTGAGCGCTTACTATGTGCAGAGCACATAGTGCTCAGTTAACAGGGATAGTAAAAGAGAGCTAGATTTAGGAAATCATATAATTAGAAGGAATATTGTTGCCTTTTGAAGTTGATAATCAAGATCAACTTGAATTTGCCCCAATTAGTTTTACCTTATAACTTCACTCAAGTCCATCTGTTGGAATGATAAACTTAAAAATATATAATGGTGATAAATGAGACACTGAACATGTAATTGCAGGAGGCAATACTTTGCTGTGGCACAGTGATGTTATGAAAACTGGGCATCAAAAGTTAGCCTTGAATTCCAAGTGGTTGGATTGAATTCATGAGTAAGTGCAAACTCCATGGGTGGCACTGAAAACAGTAGCTGAAAATTGTGTTGGACAGACCCAAGACAATGCTTTGTGGGACAAGCACATTCTGCTGACAGGTAAACAAATTGGAAGATGGAGTTGATTATCTTGTTCTCCTATATTTTCCATGATGATCGTGTGTCTCCAGGAGGTGGTCTGAACTAATGTGTGGCTTGAAATACAACAAAGTAAAACTAATTATCAAATTGGCTCCTGGGGTGCTTCACATGCCCTAAACCTTTTTAGGACTAGGAGATTCATTTGACTCTGCATTTCAAGGGTTGTGATAGTAGAGTATTTCAGGAGAACTTTTGATTGATGATTGAACTTCACCTGGCTAAATGCCTCTAATAACTGGACTTACACTCTGCCGATTAAAGAAACACACTATAAAAAGAAAGGGCAAAAGAATCAGCTTGCTTGTAACTTAAAAATTAAATAGGTTTTCTCTCTGCTTTGGACTGAGGCCAAGTCTTAGATCACCCCGACTCGTGTTACTTTGCAAACAATGCTTTACTACAGGAAAGTCAAGGTAAATCGAAAAAACAAATGACTGCTACACATGATGAATTTATTGTTTTTAATGCGTATGTTTAATGCGCATAGCTGGGTAGCTAATACGATTGAACTCAGTCCATGTTCCACATGGGGCTAACAGTCATAATCCCCATTTTACAAAGTAACTGAGGCACAATGAAGTGAAGTGACTTGTCCAAGGTCACACAGCAGAGACGTAAGGAAGTCAGAATTAGAACCCAGATCCTTCTGACACCCAGGCCCATGATCTTTCCACTAGGTCATGCTGCTTCTTTGTTTTCACATGGAGTTGATGGAAGCAGTCTGGCATAATGGTTAAAGCACAAGTCTGTAAACCAGAAGGTCATGGGTTGTAATCCCGCCTCTGCCACTTGTCTGTTGTTTGGCCTTGGGCAGTGGCTAGTAATTGGAAGGCAATCTGCTACAAGTCAAAACTCACCTGTGCTGGGCAGCATCAACATGGGAGAGAGTCGAGGGTGGAGACTCAAGTTTAATGTGCAGAAGAAGGCAATGGTAAACCACTTCTGTATTTTCACCATCTGTAAAATGGGGATTAAGACTGTGAGCCCCAAATGGGACAAGGTACTGTGTCCAACCCAGTTTGTTTGTACCCACCCCAGTGCTTAGTACAGTGCCTGGCACATAGTAAGTGCTTAACAAATATCACAGTTATTACCCCGAATCAAGAACATACAGTGGTATGCGTGCTTGTTGGCAAGGACTGCAGTCCTTTTGCCACTAGGAGGATTGCTATAGGTTTTCACCCTGGTATGAACCGGAGACTGCTGACAGACTGAGGGACCCATCAGTCTGGACACATGGGGCTCCTCCCACCCCCCACCCCACAAAACCTTTTAAAGATGGCTCATATACTTGGGAGGACAATTCACTGGCTAATGGAAGGAGAAATGGAGAAGGAAGGCACTATGTGGGAGTTTATTAGAGCAACATCAATGTACCTTTAACTCTCTCTTGCAGGCACTTTCTCTTTCATAGCTTTTATTACAAGTCTCTAATGGGCACAAAATTACCATCGTATTTTGTTCCACTACATTGACCCCATTAACAAACCCCATATTCGCCAAACTCCAGCCTGATGGTGGTTTGTATTTTCAAGATTAATGTGAATCAGGAGTGAACTGAAATCTGGTCATAGTTCAGAGAATAGGGAAAGCCTTTTTAGTCTTCAAGATCAATTAATCAATCAGTGGCATTTGTTGAGCACTTTCTGGGTGCAGAGCACTGTACTAAGTGCGTTTGGCTTATGCTCGCGAGTTGTCTCAGACCTGTAGCGACTCCATAGACACATCTCTCCCAGAGCACCCCTCTCTCCATCTGCGATCATACTTGTAGTGTATCCATAGAGTTTTCTTAGTAAAACTACGGAACTGGTTTACCATTACCTTCTTCTGCATAGTAAACTTGAGTCTCCACCCTCCACTCTCTCTCCCATGCTGCTGCTGCCCAGCACAGGTGAGTTTTGACTTGTAGCAGATTACCTTCCACTTGCTAGCCACTGCCCAAGCTAGGAATGGATTGGGTATGCCTCTACTTGACTCTCCCTCCCGTAGCCAAGACTGGTAGAGTACTAGAAACTCTCCAGGTGCAATCTTGAGAGGGAACTAAGTGCTTGGGTTAGGATAATATGATAGAATTGGTAGACATGTTTCTTGACTACAGTGCATTTGCAGTTTAGAGGAAGATACAGATATTAATATGAATAAATAAATTATGGAGTACATAAGTGCTGTGGGGCTGAGGAAGGGGTGAATAAAGGGTGCAAAGGTGACACAGAAGGGAGTGGGAGAATAGGAAATGAGGCCTTAGTCAGGGAAGGCCTCTTGGAGGAGTTGTAATTTCTCATCTCTGTCATTCATCCTACATATTCAATCTGTCACCAAATCCTGTCGGCTCAACCTCTGCAACATTGTGAAAATGTACCCTTTCCTACCACATTAATCCAAGCACTTAGCTTATCCCGCCTTGATTACCACATCGGCGTCCTTGCTGACCTCCCTGCCTCCTGTCTCTCCCCATTCCAGTCCGTACTTCAGTCTGTGGCATGGATCATTTTTTTACAAAACTGTTCAGTCCATGTTTCCCCATTCCTAAAGTACCTACTACAACCCAGCTTCCTCTAATTCCAACATACTTGCTATACCTCAATCTCATCTATCTTGCTGCCAACCCCTCACCCATATATTGCCTCTGACTTGGCACACCCTTCCTCTTCATACCCGACAGATGATCACTCTCCCCATCTTCAAAGTCTTATTAAAAACACATTAAGAAACAGGCAGACTGATTTTCACGGTTGTGTTGGTTGTTGGAGCAGCCTGATTTCTTTTTTCCAAGTATGAATTTTCTATGCTGAGTGGAGGAGACCAGTAGGTCTACCAGTTGGTAGGTCAGGGAAAAAGGAGAAGCATATGACCAAGTGACATTGGCCAATGTTCATCGATAATAATAATGATGGTATTAGTTAAGTGCTTACTATATGCCAAGCACTGTTCTAAACACTGGTGGTGGGGGGAGGTACAAGGTAATCAGGTTGTCCCACGTGGGACTCACAGTCTTAATCCCATTTTACATATGAGGGAACTGAGGCTCAGAGAAATGAAGTGACTTGCCCAAAGTCATACAGCAGACAAGTGGCAGAGCTGGGATTGGAACCCACAACCTCTGACTCCCAAGCCCATGCTCTTTCTATTGAGCCACGCTGCTTCGATGTGAGATAGTTTTGAGTTTGAAGTCCTTTGTTTCAAAAAGCTCTGTAGGGGCCCTTTGGGAATGAGAAGCTGATGTTGAAGGATTAGATTGTATACACTGAAGCTGGAAAAAAGAAAACAAGAGAATTGGGTCAATCCAGTCAATTGGAAGAAAAGAAGGGTCATGGGGACATAGCTGCTTATGAGGGACAACAGGCTTCCTATCTATTCTGCCTATCAGCTGTCTGGGCAACCAAGAATGCTAGTTTTTCTTCTTTGTACCTCAGTCGTCTTATTCAATAAAATGTGGATAATAGTGTCTACTTCTCCATATCTCCCAGAAATAATATAAGGGCAAAGTAATCTAAAAATACATTGGAAATATGCATTAGCAATACAAATTCAGAATATTATCATTAATACGGTTTTTAAATGATTACAATCTATCATTCATAGTTATTGAACGCTTACTGTGTGCAGAACAATTTACTAAGTGCTTGGAGGAGTACAATATAAGAACAAAACAGGCACATTCCCTGCCCACAAAGAGGGTAATGAGGTGAAATGCTTTTTTCACCATACTGGAGAAGAAATATTTCAACTGTGAGAAATTTAAGTTAAATACAAGAAAGTCAACAGTGGTAAAATACTAAAACTGATTACTGGGGGTTGTAGATCCTCTTCCTCTCTGGGATTTTATGACAAAAAAACTACCACATGCCATAGGGCTGTACTAGATACCCACTTAAGACTCCTGTGAGCCTCAGAGACCCCGTTACTATTATACTTGCCTGTCAGAGGCACTAGCTGAGAAACAGAAGCGGAGAGAAGACAGTTATAAAAACTGAGTTAGACTGCCTCCCCCTCCCCCACCAAAAACAAAGCAAAAAAACGTAAACTTAATCCAAAATCCATGGTGAAAAAATGTTTGGGAGACATTTCTCTTGAACATTTACTACTGTACTTTAACAAGTGCTTTGCTCACAGTACTAACTCAACAAATATCATCAATTGATTGATTGAAGTAGGAAAAGGACAACATTCTGGTAACTTAAACTTGCTCCAAAGACCATGGTAGAAAATGTTTGGGAGATATTTCTCCTGATAATTTTCTATTGTACCAAGTGCTTAGTACAGTGCTCTGCACACAGTATTTGCTCAATAAATACCATCAATTGATTGATTGGATTAGGTAAAGGATAACATTCTGGTAGGGGTTACATGAAATCTCTTTGGACGAATGTTCGATAGGAAAAGGTTTGTTCTTAGTGGGCCAGATAGGTCACATTATGCTTTGAAGACCAGTTCCAAAAAAAAAAAAAATCAGGCTTTACAGCTATTCAACCCATTTGGAGCTGGAAATCAAGGTATCAGGTATTCATGCATTGTTCTTCCATTCTCTCTGTCAGGACCAGGCAAAGTTATTGTTTGGATAGTCATTTTCACTGGGACTTTTTCTCCTATAGTAAAGCATAGGAGTAATGAAATTTGTCCCTCGTCATCTGCAAAACTCCATCAAGTATGCAGAAAGCACTGTATCCATGCAAGTGGTGGTAGCACTTTAAATTGATTCTTCTTGTGAAGCTATGCGCTTTCTTCCTGTTGTGTTCTGTGACCATTTTTTTCACTGTGTTGACTGAGGTGGATTTTGTCTTGGGTCTGCACCTCTGACGTTGCCCAGAGATTTTACTGTTAATTTCCCACAGTACATGGAGTCTTCCTGCAAAAGGAGATTTCATTACTTATCCCAGCAAGGCTTTGAGAGGGGAATGTGAGATACTAAATTCTATGGACCATTATTAGAGGAGTGGAGAAAGAGCTCAGGGAGGGGGAGAAGCGTTTCTAGTCTGGACAGTCCTTCTCCAGCTTCTAGCTCGAGTCAGAACAAGTTATTAACCTGTCAGCACTAGCCAGATTGAAGGAGAAAACTCCTCTCAAGGAGAGACTTCTTAAAAAAAAAAAACATCCATCAGAATGATAGAGAGGTACTCCCCAAGGGGTTCTGGATGCCTGTACCTGTAAAGGAAGATGGTTTTAATCCCTGACTCAATAATGAAGGGCAAAAATTGCCTGTTTGTTGGGGGAGGAATGTGGAAATCTTTCTCCCTTTCCACCTGGATTTGTGTGAATGGAGAATTTTGTGTTGAAAGAGGCTTTTGTTTGACTGAAAGACAATGAACTTCAGGATATGGGGTGCTAACCAAGATAAAGCATTTATTTATTATTATTATTGTTATGATTTTTATATGGTATTTGTTAAGCACTTATGTGCCAGGCACTGTTTTGTAGCATTTGTGAAGTTTTTACTGTGTGCCATACTAAGCACTGGAGTAGATACAACACAATCAGATCAGATCCAGTTGCATTTTGAGGATTATTCATTCACTTGTTGTATCTGAGTGCTTCTTGCATACAGAGCATTATACTGGTTTCTCAGAAGAATGTAGTATTGATAAGATATGGTTTCAGCTCACAAGGAGTTTACACTCAAGGAAGGGAAATATAAACAGCAGGGTGCAGGGTGAAAAATATAGATTATAACTGGTGGTAGTACGAACGTATATGAATGAACAAAGTATAGAAATGTTTCCAACTACATGAATGCACATAATGCACATATCTAGAATGTAAGCTCCTTTTGGGTAGGAATCACATCTCTCAACTCTATATTGTACTTTCCCAAGTGCTTAGTCCACTCTGCACACAGCAAGTGCTCAATAAAAAACATTGTTCTGTTTATTCATGTGGATGTAATCCTTCCTTGAATATATTAATGTGTATATGTTTGCCAAAGGTGTTTACACACAATTGCCAAAGAGTGACTGTTAGAGTGACATGATTCAAAGTGGTGAAAGCTTGTTGGGGAATGCCAATTAAAGGAGGAGGATTTCTGGAAGACTTTGAAGGTATGGAGGGCTGTCATCAGGTGGATATGAAGGTTGGTGGGTTCCCTACCTATTATGGTGTTTACCGACTATGCCCTCATTTCCTCTTCTGAATCACCAGGCACTTGAATTTGTACCCTTTACTCACCCCTTCCTCAGCCTCACAGCACATTTGTACATAGCCATAATTTCATTTATATTCATGTCTGTCTCCCCCTCTAAACTGTAAGTTTCTTGTGGGCAGTCAATGTGACTATCCACTCTATTATATTGTACGCTCCCAAGCACTTAGTTCAGTGTTCATCTAAGGGAGTGGGAGAAGAGGAAAGGAGGGTTTAGTCAGGGAAGGCCTCTTGAAGGAGATGTGTTTTCAATAAGGCCTTGAAGCAGAGGACGATAATTGTCTGTCAGGGGTACCTCGTAGGGCTTGGGGTGCCAAGAGCAAGGAGGGTGGGTAGAGGTGCAATGCCTTGTGGAGAACATGTGTGATGTTTGCCCCTGCTGACCTGCTACAGGAAGAAGCTGGACTAGAACCTAAGTCTTCTGATAGAGCAGTCTGGATCAACAGAAGAGATAAGCCAACCCCTGTTTATGATTGCCCAGTAGGCCAGTGGTGGGGGTGCCTAAAACCTGGGTCTTTGGTCTCCAAGCTCCAGGTTCTTTCTACTAGGCTCCCCTGCCTAGTGGGATGTGATGTAAACCATCTCCACACAGTAATGATAACAACAGTAGTGACATTTTGGATTTAGATAAAGTGCTCTGGTTTATTTGTTCAAAGCAATTTCACACCAGTAATTTCATTGATCGTATCTACAAGAAGCAACCAGCTGTTGAAATTTAGAGCAGAAAAGAACAGTGTAAGTTGTCCAATTCATGTCTGGGAATGTGAGCACGTGCACACAAACACACACACAAACACACCCTTATACTTAATATCAGAAATTTGAGTTAGTTCTTAAGACTACAAGGTTAGTAGGATAGTGAGACACTAGAAATATTTTAAGGGGATTTTTGTTGTTATATTGGCTGGGAGTTTTAGTAGAGAGTAATCAACTATCTTTTTTGTGGTTTTAAGTCCATCTTTTCCAGAAAAGAAGCAGGATGATGGGCCCGATGTCTTTCCTGTCCAGCCAGCCCTGTCATATGTTGGTATAATAATACCTGTGGCATTTAAAATTTGAGAGAGAATGCATACATTGGAATCTAACAGAAATTATCTGGTTACTATCTTTGCTGACTGGATACAAACACATATGAGTTTCTTTATTCCATTCATAATCATAGAGCACTGTTTCCCAATATTTCTCTCTAGATCATTTCTCCAAGTGATGTACAGCAGGAATTCATTAAACAGTGCTCAATATAGAATAACCTACCCTCCCTTCTTTATTCACATCAGGAACTGCTACAAGGTGTATTCTTGGCAACCTTCCTTGAGTGAGAAGCTGTATTGGAAAACATGAAAGACTCTAAAACACCATCATTCCATGTTTCCATTTTAGTAGTTTGAGTGTCAAGATGGGGTAGGATTCAGCACAGTTTTACATGCAACAAAAAGATGCCAGATAATAGATCTGAGAAGAAAAGATAGCTTGGTAAATAGAAGGCACAAAACAAAGGTTGATTCTTTCAGATTTTGGCAATACTCAGTGTTGCAGTGAGCTAAGGCTTTGAGAATCAGATTTCAATATCAGAGACAGATTCTCCTCTTTGGGTTTGTTTTAAAAAATTGGAAATGAACTCAATCTGCCCATATTCAAATGCCCATTCATTTTCTAAATTTATAGTTTTCAGCAAATAACACACTCAAGAGCAGGCTTGTTGCTGACGCTCCATGCTTCTCTTGCTCTGTAATGTGTTCTGTTTAGGGACAGGTGAGCCAGCTGTGATTTGGAGCCAGAAAGACACAAAATCATGCTATGTCCTTCTCCCCATATTACAAAACTGTTCATTTTTAGGAGTGCCTTATTTTCTATGAATACTAATACTTAGCCCAATTACCCTTTAAAGTTCTATTAAATGGAAATTAGTCCCCACCGTAGTATCACTGAGGCTTTTCTGGGGGAAGTTCTCCTATTTATTTTCAGTTAATCAGTTGTACTTATTGAGCGCTTACCATCTGCAGAACACTGTACTAAATGCTTGATAGAGGATAGGTTTCCTAAGCAATGGGAATTTGGAAGTATAAATGAACCTTTACCCAGAAAGTTTGAATTGTATTTGAAAATTGCAATCTGCAAGGTGTGAGCTCTATACTTGTCAAACAAACCCTCTTCACAAGAACTCTAGTGTCATTTTGCAGAAGTTGTTGTGACAGAAGAACAACTTACAATTGAGGCAATTGCTGGGTTCACTTTCACTTACCTTGTACAAGAACGTCTATGCCTGAACCTTACAAAGAACCGTACTCCATATGATGATTATCCAAGGATAATCTCTTGATTCTGATGAGTAATCCTAATGGAAAAAGGACCTTGAAGTATCATTCAGTCCTATCTATCTCTAAACAGAACTTTAGCATCAACCATCCTTGACTCACCAATTAACACTTGTAGGAAACAGAATCCACATGTTGAGAGGAAAGCGGGAACCAAAATTGATAGAGGACATGGAGCAGCTTCTGGATGGAGATAGTCTGAAAAGATTAAGTCCCTCATTCATTCATTCATTGTCATATTTATTGAGCACTTACTGTGTGCAGAGCACTGTACTAAGCGCTTGGGAAGTACAAGTTGGCAACATATAGAGATGGTCCCTACCCAACAGCGGGCTCACAGTCTAGAAGGGGGAGACAGACAACAAAACAAAACATATTAACAAAATAAAGTAAATAGAATAAATATGTACAAGTAAAATAAATAGAGTAATCAATATGTACAAACATATATACATATATTATCCCTCAGATTTGGAAAGATAAAGGCTGAGAGTGGCAGGGCGAAATTAATCCAGAGGGTCCTAGGCCCAGGGCCTGGGTTTGTGGGGGCTTCAACCTGACCCCCAAAATTGCATTCCTTATTGACTTTACCAACATAGCTGCTGCTTAGGGCATCATGAAGATGGCGTTTTTTCCAAAATGGTCACGTTCCAAGGTGCTTTTTCCAAGGTCATGCTGCTTCTCACTGTGCTGGATGGGCAACTGGTCTACACAATAATTAAACTTTTATTCAAGTGTTCTGGAACGTTTCCCTAAACTATTTAAGTGTCTAATCTAATGCCTAACCTAAATTTTTCTTGCTCTAATATTGTACTACCTCTAGCCATTAACTGTCCTTTAAAAGGCTAGATAAAAGTAGTCTCCACCCTCTGCCTGAAGACATTTAGTATATTTGAGAAGCATTTTGCCTAGTAGAAAGAGCATGGGTCTGGGGGGACCTGGTTGTAATCTCGGGTTCACCACTGAATAATAATGATAATAATAGTGCTTGTTAAGTACCTACTACATGTCAAGCACTGTTCTAAAGCATTTGGATAGGTACAAGTTAATCAAGTTGGACAGTCCCTACTCCTCATGGGGCTCACAGTCTAAGAGGAAGTAAAATTTAATTTCCATTTTACAGATGAGGTAACTGATACGCAGAAAAGTTAAGCAACTTGCCCAAGTTCACACAGCAGACATGTGGTCCAGCCAGGATTAGAACCCATGCCCCCTGATTCCCGGGCCCATGCTCTTTCCACTGTGCCGCAATCAATCAATCAATCGTATTTATTGAGCGCTTACTATGTGCAGAGCACTGTACTATGCGCTTGGGAAGTACAAATTGGCAACACATAGAGACAGTCCCTACCCAACAGTGGGCTCACAGTCTAAAAGGGGGAGACAGAGAACAGAACCAAACATACCAACAAAATAAAATAAATAGGAAAGAAATGTACAAGTAAAATAAATAAATAAATAAATAAATAGAGTAATAAATATGTACAACCATATATACATATATACAGGTGCTGTGGGGAAGGGAAGGAGGTAAGATGTCATTCCAAGTCATTCCAAGTCATTCCACTTATCTGTGCCTCAGCTTCCTTATCTGTGAAATCAATCAATGGTATTTATTGAGTGCTTACTATGTACAGAGCCTTGTACTAAGTGTTTGGGAGGTAGGCACATTCCCAAAATGGGGATTTAATACCTGTTCTCCTTCCTACTTAGATTGTGAAACCCATGTGGAACAGGGACTGTCCAATCTGATAATCTTGTACCTATCCCAGCACTTAGTACATCGTAAGTGCTTAACTAATGCTATTCATTCAATTGTATTTATTGAGCACTTACTGTGTGCAGAGCACTGTACTAAGCATTCAGGAAGTACAAGTCGGCAACATATAGAGACGGTCCCTACCCAACAATGGGCTCACAGTCTAGAAGACTTGTCATTATTATTATTATTGTTATTATTACCAAGTGGAAACAGCATGGCCTAGTGAAAAGAGCACAGGACTGGTAGAGGACCTGAGTTCTAAGCTTGGCTCCATCGCTTGCCTGCTATTTGACCTTGGGCAAGTCATTTAACTTTTCTGTGCCTCAGTTGCCTCATTTGTAAGATGGGGATTAAGACTATGAGCCTTATGGGGGCTATGGACTGTGTCCAACCTGATTAGTTTGTATCTACCCCAGTGCCTAGTACAGTGCCTGGCACATAGTAAGTGCTTAATAAATACCATGAAAAAAGTTATTGTTTCCCCTAGACTTTTTCATATTGAGACTAAATATGTACTCATCTTCTCCACGTGCATTGTTATTTTTCAAATCTTCTCCATGTTTTCTTTATCTCTAAACTATGAAGTCATCATCATCAATCGTATTTATTGAGCGCTTACTGTGTGCAGAGCACTGTACTAAGTGCTTGGGAAGTACAAGTTGGCAACATATAGAGACAGTCCCTACCCAACAGTGGGCTCACAGTCTAAAAGGGGGAGACAGAGAACAAAACCAAAAGTCCAGCCGGACATTCATTAAAGCTCTGATCCATGCTGCCAAGTAAGCTAAGATGGTAGTGATGCCCTTAGAAGTGATTATGACTTGATGATGATATGATGATAGTGGTATTTGTTATGTGCTTACTATGTGCCAAGCACTATTCGAAGTGGTGGGGTAGATTCAAGTTAATCAGGTTGTCCCACATGGGACTCACAGGCTTAATCATCATTTTACAGATGAGGTAACTGAAGCACAGAGAAGCTAAGTGGTTTGCTCAAGATCACACAGCAGACAAGTGGCAGAGTCAGGATTAGAATCCACGCCCTCTAACTCCCGAACCCACTCTCTTGCCACTAAGCCACACTGCTTCCCTTGCCTTTGCTGTTCCATAGTGAAGCACTCCACATTCAGAATCCTAGAACAGTTGGTCACAATCTCTAATGTTCCCAGGTGAAAGATCACGGCCATAAGGCTTGATGTAGGATTTGGGGCTATTCCATGCAACATGAATCTAATATTGATTGCTTCCCCTCCAGAAGCAGTGGCCTCATATTGTTCTACTTAGATTAAAAACAAAACTGAGAGGAGAATGTAGGATCAACAGGCAGAGACCTACAGTACTTTGCATTGCCTGCTGTCTGCAAGGCTCAACAAGCCAGTTGGCTCTTGCTGATAAGAGGTCAGCCAGGTGGACCGGGAAACCTCAGAGATGAGATGTTTCTCTGTGTGAAACTGCATCAGGGCAAGCTGCAGCATTTAGCTTAAACCACATTTTGGGTAGAGAACCCACTGATATCCTGGAAGCACAAAGCAAAGTAAGATTTAAATCCTTCTCTGTGCCTCTGCCTAGTAAGATGCACCTCAGCATCTCCCAGAGTGACCAGTAATACAGCCCTTCTGCAATGCCTGACTTGATCAGAAAAGAGAATTGGCACATGGCTTAGTGGCTTCAGCGAGGGTCTGGGAGTCAGAAGAATGTGTGTTTTAATCCTGGCTCCGCTACTGGTCTGCTGTGTGACCTTGGGCAAGTCACTTCACTTCTTTGTGCTTCAGTTACCTCATCTGTAAAATGGGGATTAAGACTCTGAGCCCTATGAGGGACATAGTCTGTGTCCTCCTGATTACCTTGTATCTACCGTAGTGCTTAAAACAGGATCTGGGACCTAGTAAGCCTTTAAGAGATATCAATAAAAAAAACAAGAAAGTTCAGTAAAAACGACATCCGTCAGGCATCCTATCTTCACTTGCCAAGTGATGGAAATTTGGTAGGGATAACAGAACACACTCTCTTGGGAGTTGAAAGGCCTGGGTTCTTCTCTTGGCTCTGCTCCTGACTCAGCTTTAAATCCTTTCCTGAGTCCATTTGACCTCTCAGTCCCTCATTTTTCTCATCTGGCAGTTGTCTTCCACAGCCCAGTGGAATCTCATGGGGCTATTAGAATAGCTGAAATAAAGCAGATAAAGTTCCTTGTCACTTCTCTTCACAAGAGGTAGAAGCTCGGTCTAAGCCCCACACTTTGGCCATCCTTGTTGAACAAGTTTAACATGGATTAAACCCCCAAGTACCCCTGGGACTTACTGATCAGAAGCTGAAGTTATCTGTGATCCCAGTGCCCAGGCCCAGTGAACCCAGAAACCCTAGTGTTTTATGAGCCAGGCCACGCACGTGGTCTGTAGGAAGGAACCCAAATTCAGTTTTAGAATGAGAGGTTCCTAAGCATGGTTAATACGATCTCAGGTGAAACTACTGGGAGAACTGGATTTGGTGAGCGGGAGGGCCATTTCCAGTCTCTCAGGGGGCCTGAAGATGGAGCCCCATGCCATGAAGCTGCATTAAGGATCCTGAGGCAACCCCAATAAGTAACTTTGCTATAGAATCTCTGGATAATTAATCTTAGCTCCACTACTATTTCTAATTGTCCCAATTGTAAAACAAGAAGCAAGCGTAGCCTAGTGGAAAGAGCATGGACCTGGGATTCAGATATAATAATAACAATAATAATAATAATAATAGCATTTATTAAGCACTTACTATGTGCCAAGCACTGTTCTAAGCGCTGGGGAGGATACAGGGTGATCAGGTTTTCCCACGGGAGGCTCACAGTCTTAATCCCCATTTGACAGATGAGGTAACTGAGGCACAGAGAAGTTAAGTGACTTGCCCAAAGTCACACAGCTGACAATTGGCAGAGTTGGGATTTGAACCCATGACTTCTGACCCCAAAGCCCAGGCTCTATCCACGCTGCTTCTCTCAAACCTGGCTTCTAATCCTGGTTCCATAACTTGTCTGCTCTGTGTGACCTTGGGCAAGTCACTTAATTTCTCTGGGCATCAAAATGTTCCATCTATGTTCCCCCACTCTTCAAGAACCTCCAGTGGTTGCCTGTTCACCTCTGCATCAAACAGAAACTCCTTCCCATCAGCTGTAAGTGCTTAGTACAGTGTTGTGCGCACAGTAAGCACTCAATAAATATGATCGATTGATTGATTTAAAGGACTTAATCACCTTTTCCCCCTCCTGCCTTTCTTTGTGGTTCTCCCACTACAACCCAGCCTGCATGCTTTGCTCCTCTAATGTCAATCTACTTGTCTGTCTCCCCGCCAACCCCTGGCCCACATTCTACCTCTTGCCTGGAATGCTCTCCTTCCTCAAATCTGCCAGACAGTTACTCTCCCCATCTTCAAAGCCTTATTGAAGGCACATCTCCTCCATGAGGCCTTCCCAGACTAAGCCCCACTTTTCCTCATCTCCCACTCCCTTCTGCATCTCCCTGATTGGCTCCCTTTTCTCTTCCTTCCTTTCTCCCCACCACAGCACTTATGTATATATCTGTAACTTTATTTATATTGATGTCTGTTTATTTGTATTGATGTATGTCTACCCCCTTCCCCAGACTGTGAGCAGGGATTGTCACTCTTAATTGCTTTATGATACTTTCCCAGTCACTTAGTACAGTGTTCTGCAGAACAGTAAGTACTGTACACTCTACCCTCTACAGTAGACTCTACAGTAAGTGCTCAATAAATACGATTGAATGAATGAGTGAATGAACCTACTTGCTGTACCTTGCTGTCATCTATCTTGCTGCTGTCCTCTCGCCCATGTCCTGTCTCTGGCCTGGAACACCTCTTCATATCTGACAATTACTCTCCCCACCTTCAAAGCCTTATTGAAGGCACATCTCTTCCAAGAGGCCATCCCTGACTAAGCCCTAATTTCCTCTTCTCCCTCTTCCATCTGTTTCACCCTTGTACTTGGATTATGTCCCTTTATTCACCCCACCCTCAGCCCCACAGCACTTATGTATATATTTATTTCTATTAATGTATATCTCCCCCTCTAGACTGTAAGCTCACTGTGGGCAGGGAATGTGTCTAACAACTCTGTTATATTGTTATATTGTCCTCTTCCAAGTACTTAGTACAGTGCTCTGCACACAGTAAGTGCTCAATAAATATGATCGATTGATTGAATGATATGTAAAATGGTGACTTGATACCTGTTTTTCCTTCCACTTAGACTGTGAGCCCTTGTGCCTGACCTGTTTTATCTCATATGAACCCCAGCATTTAGCACGGTGCTTGGCACGTAGCATTTAACCTATGACCATCATTATTAATAGCACTAATAATAATAACAAAGATATTTATTGAATGTTTAGCCAGTAGGTGCAATTGAGGATCCAAGATGCTACGTAGATTCAAAGTAGCCGTGGAACCCCAAAGTGCTTTGAATTGATGGGCTGACAGGAGTAGTGATGGTAAATTCATAAAGAGAGAGGGCATGGGGACTTCCAGAAGAAATCACATGATTTCAATGGGCAGAAAAGGTCATATGTGTCTTTGTTGGAGAAAAAAAAGTCTTGGAAAAGGTCAGAAGGATTAAGATGGTTTTGCTGCACTCTGCTGCCTGCCCTTCCAATTCTTCACTTCAATGCAATTTTATCGAATACAATTCCTCATGAGGGAGCTTTAAAGGAAAAAGAAGGACTAGGAAGGAGCTCTCTCCAGCAAATTTGCCGTTCTTTTGGAAGCAGTTTAATTTGACTTCGGTAAAGAAAAGAAAGGAGCCTAGTGTTTGGCTACACCCTTGATAAAACTCTTAACCTGTTGGCTTCAAATGAGTGTCTTCCTCAATCACCCAGCTCAGTTTCAGCATCATGTAACTCTATGCTCTGGAGCTGGATAATTGTAGTTGATTTGGAACCACAATACTCTAACCAGAGAAACGGTATGGCTAGTGGGTAGAGCATGAGCCTGGGAGCTAGAAGGACCTGGGTTCTAGTCCTAACTCCACTATGTGTCTGCTATGTGACCTTGGGCAAGTCATTTAACTTATCTGTGCCTAGTTACCTCTTCTGTAAAAGGGGCATTAAGAGTGTGAGCCCTGTATGGAACAGGGACTCTGTCCTATCCAACCTGATGAACTTGTTTCTACCCCAGTGCTTAAAATAGTGCTTGGCACATAGAAAGTGCTTAACAAGGAGCATAATTATTGTTATCATTAGCTACAACAGCAAAGGTGCCCATCTCCAAGGAACTAAATCTTCTTTGCCAAATCTCATTCAGCCTCTCATCATCCGTGTGATGGACCATGGAACAGACATTTCTGTATTGTCGTCTCTGTTTTACAAACGAGGAAGCCTGGAGTGCTTAAGGAAACCCAGTAAATGTGCACCAGAGGTCGGGAGAAACCCAAGTTCTCTCCCATTTGAGATGAGGCTCCAGTTGAAATGACAAGGAATTGTTGTTGAATTTGGAAGGCATCCATTTTTCCATTTACCAGTCTGAATAGCGACACTTGAAGCCCAACCCAACAGATAATTCCAAATTCTCTTGGAATCTTCTCAGTTCTTCTGCCCTGGAGTGCCACAGATATGATCTGTGTCCACTTCCACACACACGGGAGCCTGCTTCACAGGCGAAAGAAGCACATGGGGGACAGTGTGGAGTGGCTTGTAGGATGAATCTGCTCAACTACTACTACATCATCATCAGCATCCTACTGCTCTTTGCCCCTGAAATGCAGATGATTTGTGGCATCACTTGGCTTTCTCTTTCCCTGTCAGTTGCCTGGTTTATAAATAGAAGAAAAATGAATAAATGATGAGCCTGGTTTACTTTATTTTTAATTTGACAATTTTCAAATGGGGGTGGGGAGTCCATTAAGAGAACTTGAATGGATGAAGGCATAACAGGATTCTGTAGAAAAGCATCACGGACACCACAACTAAATTCGTTATGTTCAGGGTGGTTACAATCACTCAGCCCTGGCTAGTTCCCTAAACAGTGGTGTCCGAGATACCTGCAGCATCTTACACAGGGTGATAAGAGCTAATGGAAGGAGAAAATGAGCTTCATAAAAACAGGCCTTTGACTCAGTAGAATATTCCCCAGGGACAGATGATGCTTCATTTAACAAGATTAGAGAGTAATCTGTCAAGTCTACAAAGGCAAGGATTCAGGAAAGAGAAAAGTAGGGTCCCAACTTCCCAAACATGGACCCCCAGGGCAGTTGTGAAATACTCAAGGGCTGACGCATCCCAAAGCCCAGAATGCCTCTACAGATGGGCAGAGCCAGTGCTGCAGGAAAACTAGTGTAATTTGAAAGCAGCATTAGTGGTAAGAGAATGGTCCTGGGAGTCAGAGAACCTGGGTTCTAATTTCTTCTCCACCACCTGTCTGCTCTATGAACTTGGGCAACTCACTTCACTTTCCTGGGCCTCAGTTCCTTCATCTGTAAAATGGGGTTTCGGGACCCATTCTCCCACATACTTAGGGGGGCAGAAACTATGTCCAATCTGCTTATTTTATATCTACCCCAGCACTTAGAACAGTCCTTGGCGCGTTTTAAGAGCTTGACAAATACCACCAGTATCAATGTTATATTTATTATCATTTGGGGCAGTTCTTTAGAGTCATATGCAGGGTTCGCCTCTCTCCATCCTTATCCCCAACCTTTGCATTTGCTTCTCATAGCCATTTTTCATCCACCAGGGAAGAAAATTTGGGGACGACATCTAAACACTTAACACATCTGCTTTTCTTTTCACTATTTGTAGAATCTGCATGCTCACCCTTCTTAATCAAGTAAGCAGGGAAATTGAAGAGAAGGTTAAGCTCTATATTAAAGGGGAAAATGACATCTTCTCTCCACCACCTTTTCAACTGTGTTCACCATTTCAGACCTGGAAGGTTGATTTGGATTTAGGAATGTGGAAAGATGCTTAGAAATTTAGCCAGAGGAGTCCACTTGCATTGGATCTCCAAATGTGACAATTCTGAGAGGAGAGGGGTCAAGAAGCCGAACTTTTCAGAAATAATTTTAGTCTCGCTGTCATGCAGAGAGACTGTCACCCTCGGCTCCTCTGCCGCTAATCTCCTCACCGTGCCTCATTCTCGCCTGTCCCGCCGTCGACCCCGAGCCCACGTCATTCCCCCTGGCCTGGAATGCCCTCCCTCCCCACATCGACCAAGCTAGCTCTCTTCCTCCCTTCAAGGCCCTACTGAGAGCTCACCTCCTCCAGGAGGCCTTCCCAGACTGAGCCCCCTCCTTCCTCTCCCCCTCCTCCCCTTCTCCATCCCCCCGCCTTACCTCCTTCCCTTCCCCACAGCACCTGTATATATGTATGTACATATTTATTACTCTATTTTACTTGTACATATCTATTCTATTTATTTTATTTTGTTAATATGTTTGGTTTTGTTCTCTGTCTCCCCCTTCTAGACTGTGAGCCCACTGTTGGGTAGGGACCGTCTCTATATGTTGCCAGCTTGTACTTCCCAAGCGCTTAGTACAGTGCTGTGCACACAGTAAGCGCTGAATAAATACAATTGATTGATGCAGGGGGTGAAAAGAGGAAAGAGTGTGGCCTAGTAGGAAGAACATGGGTCTGGAAGTCAGAGAACCTGGGTTCTAAAGCTGGTTCCACAACTTACCTGCTGTGTGACCTAGGGCAAGTCACTTAACTTCTGTGTGCCTCAGTTCCCTCATCTACAAAATGGGGATTCAATACTGTTCTCTGTCTTACTTAGACTGTTAGCCCCATGAGGGATCTGATGATCTTTTATCTACCCCAGCGCTTAGTACAGTGCTTGACAAACAAATAGTATTATTGTTATTAGTATCGTTATTATTTAAAGAGGAGAGATGGAGGGCTTGTGTGGAGCTTGTTCTGTAGCAGCATCCATTCCTATTCATTCATTCATTCAATCGTATTTATTGAGCGCTTACTGTGTGCAAAGCACTGTACTAAGCACTTGGGAAGTACAAGTCGACAACATATAGAGTCGATCCCTACCCAACAATGGATTTATTAAGCACTTACTGTATGCAGAGCCCTGTACTAAGCACTTGGGAAAGTACAACAATAAACAGTGACAGTCCCTGCCCACAATGAGCTCACATGCCTTTCTCCCACGACTTCCAGCTACCTCAGCTCCCTACCCTAAATGCTTCTGCTTAGTAGAAAGCAGCAGTTGTGATCCCAGGAGCAGAGCTTTCAATCAGTAGTATTTGGTGAACACATACTATGGGCAGAACACTGTACTAAGCATTTGGGAGAGTACAATTGAGATGGTAGATATCATCCTTACCCTCAGGGAGCTAATAATCTAGAGTTTAGAAGAGATGACACACTGCCTCTGTGTCCTACCTTATCATCTTGTCCCTATCCCAGTACTTAGTTCAGTGCTTGGCATAGAGCTGGTGCTTTACAAATTCCACAATTGTTCATACACTATCTTGCCTGGTGACCTTGCTCGGGTCTGCTGAGGGTTACTATATTGAATCACTGTTAAAAAATCTGCTCCTGATTAGAGCAAGAAAGATGGGGATTAGACTCCTCAGTTCTTACCCAAATTTCATAGAATGGAAGTAATTGACCAGAAATCTTCTGTATTATAAAAATATGTAGAGTAACATTGGGTGTTACGAACAATTAAGAACAGAGATTAACAGATGAAGGGATAATGCAAATTTGTGGCACTTTCACTTGTGGCAGCTGTACACACAGTAAGTGCTCCATAAATACCATTGATTGATTGATTGATTGACTTTGAACAGTGGGATCAGTGTAGAATTTGGGTCCAAAGGGACCAACCCAATGGACCACAATCATGAGTGTAGGTCAGAAATGAATGATCTCATATCTGTTAAAATTGCCAGGGGGAAGTTAGGGAGGCAGAAGGTAACTTCTGTATTTAGAACTTGTCTGAGAACCGAGATGAAAATAGCTTTAAGAATGTGATACTGGTCTGGAAAATGAAACCAAATTGGGAATATGAAATAGCAACAAAAGCTGTGTAACTCGCCGGTTATAGCTAGATTCCGCTTCCCATCTATACCTTAAAAAAAGATTGAAGAAAGTGAACAAACTCGTTTCGGTGCTACCAAACAGGAAAAGGAATGATTTTCGATTCTTGTGAAAATGGTCCACTCCTGGAAATCTCCTTTCTCAAGGCAGCGGAAGGAAGGGGGCAGCTGTGGTAACAAGTGAATGGAAACTGAAGACAGACAGGCTGTCTTCAAGATGGTAGTGATTGAAAGCTGCCCGGCCCTCTTTGAATTTCAAAGTCATGTATCTGTTTTGCATGATCCAGCTTTCTGTTGCATGCTCTTTTCTTAAAGGAGATGCAGCTTCTCTGCCCCTGGAGTACCTAAGGGCATGTTTGCTCAGTCTTTCTTCCAAATGTGATAAAATAAGATACTTGAAATGAGGTCTGCCTAATTTAAACTTCTGCTTTAGCCACTGGAGAGGATGAATCTAATCAAACATGGAAGTTCAAATCTATAATTGCCTTTAAGATAAATTTTTAAAGCATCCCTACCTTAAATACTATCTACATTCAAGACTTTAACTGCTACTGGATTGTTTTCCAAAGCAGTAAGACAGTTCTGTTCTTCCTTCAAAGAGGAGGTAAAGTAGACATAAGTTTCTGGCAACTTAAGTACTTCCACTGGTCTCTGGCCACAGCACCCAACAAAGATCTTGCTGATTTGTGATGTAGCATCCCATTCCTGCTTCATCTTCTCCAATCCAACTTTGAGACTAATAACTCACATAACCAAAATGGCCTTGGGGATGGAATCAATCAATCAGTCACATTTTTTGAGCTCTTACTGTGTGCAGAGTACTGTACTAAGCACTTGGGAGAGTATGAAGTAACAGAATTATTGGATATGTCCTCTGCCCACAATGAGCCTGCAGTCTAGAGATAGAGACAGACATTAATATAAATAAATGTTACAGTTATGTACACAAGTGCTGTCAGGTCGAGGATGGGATGAAAAAAGGGTGAAAATCCAAGTGCAAGGGTGGAGCAGAAACGAGTGGGAGAAAGGGAAATGAGAAAGGTACTCTTGGAGGAGATGCATTTTTAATAATGGTACAGTAAAACAGTGCCTGTGTGATCAAAGACCAAGAGGAAAAGGACTATTCAGCCCAGAAGGAAGAGACTGAGAGGAATGCAGAATTGTTATACACCACTCAAGCTTAAATGTGGTAAGTTCAAAACAAACCATTAATCAACCAGGAGTGTAAATTGAGTGCTTACCAAATATAAGGATATATTTTTTTCACCAAGCTACAGTTGAGTATGTGGAATTTTTTATGGTATTTGTTAAGTGTTTATTACCTGTCAAAAGCTGTTCTAGGTGCGGGGTACATACAAGTTTATCTGCCCCGATACAGTCCCTGTCCCACATGGGGTTTACATTTCAGTAGGAGGGAGATCTTTAAATACTCATAGAAGAGCTTTACCTAGAGAATGGTAAAGATAAGTTCCTATTGAGAAGGAAATGTCTGTTTATTGTTATAGTCTACTCTCCTAAGTGTTCTGCACACAGTGAGCACTAAATAAATACTATTGAATGAATGAATGAAGATATGTTCTCAGTCTTCACTAGGGACAGAGCAAGAGGAAATGGATTATTGCAGCCTAAGAAATGTTTTTTGTCTAAAACAAACAAACCTTGTAATTATAAGCATCTGGGTTGGAGGGCTGGTTGTGACAGAAGGAGATGAGGAGTGGAAGGGTTTTCAAAATGGTCTGACCAGGAGCCTGGACCAAGCTCTAAATAGTTGCTTAGCAATCCTGTGTCATGTCAGGTAGATATAATAAAACAATAATTAAAAACCCTTCCATCCATTTACTTTTTCCTAGTTGAGGAATTTTACCTCCTGCATCCCTCCCTGTGTTATCAAGGTGGGGAAATCTCTTGAGATTCCCATCTCTCTGGACTAGTTAAGTGTAATCCTGTCTGAGGCAGGGGGATAGATCTAATAACCTCTAAACTTCCTCCATGTTCTAAGATGCTATGATTCCTTCTCACTTTTGGTGTCAGTTAAATTGTCACCGCTTCTTGTGTTGTATGTCTGGATGAGTAATGACAGAATTAAGATGAGAAAATGGGAACATTTTTATGGTAAGTGCCCATTAACCTTTGCTTAACTAATGTTTCAATCTCTGTGTCTCTTGCTTGGTTAATCTGTGTGACCCCTAGTCTCCCCCGAATCTGCCGATGCCATTCTCTGGAGATTTTCCCCCTTCCATGAAAAAAATAATTGCACTTAGACTTTTTATAAAACATTACTGTCATGCTGCAGAAACCGATCAGGAGTTCCCTGGGTCAGCAAGCCCAAGATCTCATGTTTTCCTACCTTAGATAAGGGCTTTTTATCTTGTCATTCAGTATTGGTGGTTCATTTTGAGAGTGGATAAACAAGTCCTGATAAATGCAAAAATCCCCAATTTTATCCCTGTTTTCTCTTACTATTTAATTCAGGCAAATGCAAGGGCAACTTTGTGACATTTCATTGGTTTTTTATGTTATTTGTTAAGTTTTTACTATGTGCCAGGCACTGTACTAAATGCTGTGTAGATACAAGATAATTAGGTTGGACATTGTCCCTGTCCCATATGGGGCTCACATTCTTAATCCCCATTTTACAGGTGCGGGAATGGAGGCACAGGGAACTTTAGTGATTTGCCCAAGGTGTCACAGAAGACAACTGGCAGTGCTCAGTTTATAAAAGGTTAATGAACTGTAACTATACTGTAACTTCAAAAATGTTAAAAATCTCTTTGTTTTTTGTTATTGCCGTATTTTGCCAGATTTCTGTGACATCAGCCTTATCCCCATAATTTCAGGAATTAAAATACTTCTATGGTCAAGTTTCCAATGGATAAACCAGTTTTGGAAACAATTTCTGTTATAGATATTCATTCAGGTGCTTAATGGAGAATTATGGAGACCTTGGATTGGCCACTGAGAACCATTTACAACAAAATGGAAGGTAAAATAGCAATTTATCTAAATTGCAGTCTGTACCAGAATAGATTGTGGATATATGGACCTTCATTAGCATTTAGAGAACATCAGAGGTGTGAGGAAGCCTGTACGGGGCAATTGGCACTGTACTCAAAAGTAAAAAGATGCTGCTCCTGTCCTTGAGAAACTTGCAATCTAATCAGGGAAAGACATTTGTTGCTTTTGTCCTTTGCTTCTGTTTTTCTGACTACCCAGTTTAAAGATGAGAAACATAACAAGAGTCTCTTCTGGTAATATGTCCACTCTGATGAAACCTAGAAATACAACTTCTGGGCTAGAAGAAGGTTTGATCACAAAGATGCTGAAGTACTTATATTAAATGTACTCCTATTGGTCGTCACGCCATCCCAGTTTTAACACATGACAGCTGAAGTGAGAAGGCATAGATGTGGTTTTGGGCTTGGAAGTCACTTTTTATCACCCAGGCTCATAACTCCCAGAGATAATTGCATTGGTCTTTTATGTCTAACAAACAAAGGTACCTTTGCAGAAACATGAATACTTGGAGTCAATCTTAATATTGCATCACTCACATTATGCTTAAGTGTAATTCAGCATGAATAAAGCATAAGCTCCCTATGAGCAGAGAACAGGTCGCTTCATCCTTCTGTGCTTCCCTAGTGCCTAGTATAGGCACCACACTGAGTGGATATTCAATAGATGCTGCTACTACTACTACTACTACTAATCTAGTAAAGGGATAATTATTCTCTTTCACTATAAGGGTGAGAACTTGTAACATTTTTTCCGTGGTATTTCTTAAGGTCTTTCTATGTACCAGGCACTATACTAAGCTTTGGGATAGACACAAACTAATGAGGTTGGACACAGTACATGTCCAATGTGGGGCTCATAGTCTTAATCCCCATTTTACAGATGAGGTAACTGAGGCACAGATAAATGGAGTAACTTGCTTCAGATCACACAGCAGACAAGTGGTGGAGGCAGGATTAGAACCCAAGACATATGACTCCCAGGCCTGTGCTCTATCCATTAGGGCACTCTGCTCCTCATCTTTGCTTCTTCTTTTACAGGAAGCAAGGCCAATTAGAAAGAGCACAGGCTTGGGAGTCAGGAAATTTTGGTTCTAATCCCAACCCAGCCCCTTGCCTGCTGTGTGACATGGGGCAAGTCACTGGGCAAGAATTCTCTGTATGTAAGTTTTGTCTTCTGAAAAACTGAGGGTAAGATACCTGTTCTTCCACCCCCTTAAGACTGTGAGCCCCATGTGGGGCAGGAAATGTGTACAATCCGAATGTATAATAATAATAATAACAATAATGGCTTTTGTTAAGTGCTTCCTATGTGCCAAGCACTGTTCTAAACGCTGCAGGTGGGGGGGGAATACAAGGTAATCAGGTTGTCCCACATGGGGCTTACAGTCTTAATCCCCATTTTACAGATGAAGTAACTGAGGCCCAGAGAAGTTAAGTGACTTGCCCAAGGTCACACAGCAGACAAACGGCAGAACCGGGATTAGTACCCATGACCTCTGACTTCCAAACCTGTGCTCTTTCCACTGAGCCATGCTGCTTCTCAATAGATGTATTGAATCTTTCCCAGTACCGTGCTTGACACATAGTAAGCATGTAACAAATACCAGAATTATAATTACTAGAAAGCTAAATAGAGAGCTAATACTGCCCTGTTCCCTCCAGACCCACAGAACTGCTAGGCAAACAGAAACTTTTTTTGAATGTGTTTGGGTGGGCAGGGGAGAAGGAGTAGTTTAATATTTTTGTTTTTCTTATGGTATTTGTGAAGTGCTTACTATGTGTCAAACACTGTTCTAAGCACTGAAGTAGATACTGGTTAATTAGGTTGGACACAGTCCCAGTCCCACATGGGGCTCACAGTCTGAGTAGGAGGAAGCCCTAACTAGGAGGCACAGAGAAATTAACTCACACAACAAGCAATTGGGAGAGGTGACATTAGAACCCCGGTCTTCTGTTGCCTGGACCTATACTCTTTTTACTAGGCCTTGCTGCTTTCCACTTTTAGACTTTGTTTTTTGATGTGAAGGGATTCCATTATTATAATCATTTTACTATTAATGACTGATTATTTTGGCCCCAGTCTCTCTCTAAGGCATTATTCTTGTCATGAATTAACTTTATTTTGAATATGACACATGGGTCCAGTCATGAACACAGACACAGATAGAGGTGGCAGGGAAGGTGAGAAAGATGCTAGTGAATGTATCATCATAATTAGGAACATTTTGCTCTTTGTGCAGGTAGAGTATGATATTCCCTTTGGATAAGTCCCTTTGTTGAAACAGCATGGCTCAGTGGACAGAGCAAGGGCTTTGGAGTCAGAGGTCATGGGTTTGAATCCCGGCTCTGCCAATGGTCAGCTGTGTGACTTTGGGCAAGTCACTTAACTTCTCTGGGCCTTAAGTTCCCTCATCTGTAAAATAGGGATGAAGACTGTGAGCCCCCCGTGGGACAACCTGATCACCTTGTAACATCCCCAGCACTTAGAACAGTGCTTTGCACATAGTAAGTGCTTAATAAATGCCATTATTGTTATTATTATTATGAAGTCTCACCTGGGCAAGTCTAAGGGTTTTTGATTGTGAGCCCCCGAGTCAGCCAGGGAATGTGTCTATGCATCTATCCTTGCACTCTTCCCCAGCACTTAGGCCAGTGCTGTGCACAATAGAGATACTCAATAAATACCACTGAACAATTAATCAAACATCCAGAGCCAGAGAGACAGCTGATCAGAAGCAGTGATGAGAGGAGGAAGAGCTTCAGACAGGGGGCGATACATCAAAAGAAATAGGCATCAGTATAAATAAATAGAGTTATAGATATATACACATTGAAGCAAGTAAACAGGCATTAATATAAATAAATAGAATTATAGATATGTACATATATACACAGGTGCTGTGGGGCGGAGAGGGGAGTTTGAGCAAGGGGAACGAGTTGGGGGCGACGCGGAGGAGTGGGGAGCTGAGAAAAAGGGGGGGCTTACTCTGGGAACGCCTCTTGGAGGAGGTGAGCCTTCAGTAGGGCTTTGAAGGGGGGAAGTGTGATTGGCAGATTTGAGGAGGGAGAGCGTTCCGGGCCAGGAGTCGACAGTGGGACAGGTGAGAACGAGGCACAATGAGAAGGTTAGCACCAGAGGAGCAGAATGTGTGGGCTGGGAGAGAAGGAGAGAAGGTAGTTGAGGTAAGAGGGGGCAAGGTGATGGAGAGCTTTGAAGCCAATAGTGAAGAGTTTTTGTTTGTTACAGAGGTTGATAGGCAACCACTGGAGATTATTGAGGGTGGGGGTGATGTGCCCGCAGCATTTTGGTAGGAAGATAATCTGGGCAGCAGAGTGAAGTATGGGCTGAAGTGGGGAGAGTCAGGAGGTTGGGAGGTCAGAAAGGAGGCTGACACTGTAATCCAGTCGGGATAGGATGAATAATTGTACTAACTCCTCCTGAGCTTCATCATTCTTCTACTGAATGTCAAGGCTTTTTATAGCCAGTCATAATCTAATACAAATCAGAAAGTCTCACAACAAGCCAAGATGTGAAGGTGGAAGAATCTTTTCTTTGATCCACTCATCAAAGAAATTTCATTTTGGGAGCTGATTGTGATAGAAAATGTCTTACTACTAAGATTTCTTTGAGATAAAATAATTCAGTCAACTACATACTGTCATGTAGGTTTTTGGATTTCACTGGGGACTGGTTCCTAGGCCAGAAAGTAAGGTAATCAACTAGGACAGGTGCCCTTCTTAATTAATCAGGGCCAACAGAGTAAAACTAATCAAGATTATAAAGCTGGTTGGGAACCAAGGTTGAAGTGATTCCCAAGATAATCACAGTAGAGAACTGGAGGATGAGGCGAAAATTCAGTGAGGAAGAAAATAAACTTTAATGAAACTAAATTTGACAGGGTTAGGGACAGAAGTTGGACCACTAGTTCTTCTGCCATTCATTCATTTATTCATTCAGTCAGTCGTATTTATTGAGCACTTACTGTGTGCAGAACACTGTACTAGTTCTTCAGACTCAGTGCCAAACTATACTGATGGATGAGTTCAGAACATGTTGCTAAAATGACATAATTCAAAACTCAAGAAAGGCCAATGGGGAAACTACAGAATGTGGAAATTAGGCCAGCTCACTAAAACGGCATAGAAAGAAAGAGTATGACTGCAAGGGATGAGATTGAGTTAGGAAAGTGAAAACTGGAAAAGAGTTACGAATAAAAAGAGAGATAAAAGGAAACCATAACATTATTTAATTTGATTAACCAAAAGATTAGGCAAAATAGGACAAGGAAAATTGCTGCCCACAGGATAGATGGGAAAGAAAAGTTGTAAACAATTGCACTTGTTGAGCACTTAACTGTGTGCAGAGCACTCTACTAAAATGCTTGGGAGAGTACAATGACTGTACAAAGGCAGAGGGTTTTAATCTCTTTTTCCACTTCTTTCTTTACAAGAGAAGTTAAATGTTAACAGCTGACCAGGGATGAAAGGTTGGAAAACCAAAATAGAAAAAAAAGAAATAGAGTTTATCTAAATGATGTATTTAATTAGCAGGGTGGGAGAACAGGGATCTTAGACATACTTAATAATGTGATGGATATAACAGCAGGACTTTATCATTTATTTCTGAGAATCAATGGAGAACAGGAGAATAAAGCTTTGGGAAAAGGCAACATTTTTACTGGGCTTTGAAGAAGTTATGACAGACCATTCATTCATTCATTCATTCAATTGTATTTATTGAGCGCTTACTGTGTGCAGAGCACTGTACTAAGCGCTTGGGAAGTACAAGTTGGCAACATATAGAGACGGTCCCTACCCAACAGTGGGCTCACAGTCTAGAAGGGGGAGACAGAGAACAAAACAAAACATATTAACAAAATAAAATAAATAGAATAAATATGTACAAATAAATAAATAGAATAATAAATACATACAAACATATATACATATATACAGGTGTTGTGGGGAGGGGAAGGAAGTAAAGCAGGGGGGATGGACAAGGGGAGGAGGGGGAGAGGAAGGAGGGAGCTCAGTCTGGGAAGGCCTCTTGGAGGAGGTGAGCTCTCAGTAGGGCCTTGAAGGGAGGAAGAGAGCTAGCTTGGCGGATGTGTGGAGGGAGGGCATTCCAGCCAGGGGGATGACATGGGCCGGGGGTCGACGGCAGGACAGGTGAGAACGAGGCATGGTGAGGAGATTAGCGGCAGAGGAGCAGAGGGTGCGGGCTGGGCTGTAGAAGGAGAGAAGGGAGGTGAGGTAGGAGGGGGGCGAGGTGATGGAGAGCCTTGAAGCCGAGGGTGAGGAGTTTCTGCCTGATGCGTAGGTTGATTGGTAGCCACTGGAGATTTTTGAGGACAAAAGGAAATGTAGATACAGGGGGAGATATTAGAACAAGATATCAAACTTCAATCTTAGAGAACTTACAAGAGCATGAGATGCTAGGAAACAACCAATATCAGTTTGAGAAGAGTAAATTATGAGGGCTCTATATCCTCCTAAGAGAGGCCAATTTTTAAAAATATAATTTGTTAAGCACTTACTATGTGCCAGGCATGTACTAAACTTTGGGGCCAGTCACAAGCTAATCAGGTTGGATACAGTACATGCCCCACATGGTGCTTGCAGTCTTTATCGTGATTTTATAGATTAGGTAACTGAGCCACAGAGAAGTTAAATGACTTCCCAAGGTCACACAGGCAGACAAGTGGTAAAGTCATGATCCTTCAGGAACCCAGATCCTTTTAGCTCATATGAAATGGGAAGTTAAAAGGCCACACATCTCCCAAGAGGCCTTCCCCGATTAAGCCCTCTTTCCCTGCCTCCCTTTCCCTTCTGCATCATCTATGGGCTTGGATCTGTAACCTTTGAATATTTGATAATTGCCCCACCCACTGCCACACTGCACTTATGTACATATCTTTGAACTATAAATACTTATATCAATGTATGTCTCCTCCTCTAGACTGTAAACTTGTTTGGGGCAGGGAACACGTCTGCAAATTCTGTGGTACTCTCCCAAGTGCTTAGTACAGTGCTCTGCACATAGTAATCACTCAATAAATACCATTGATAATGATGATGAAGAAGAAGAAGAGACCTGTTGGGTCCAGGTCTTTGAATGCAGAAGTCAGTAGGCATCAACTATGCCCTGCACTGGTCCCTCATTTAGTGTGGGATTCCGATGCCATCACCCCACTTGAAATAATCAAAAGACAACTGAAGGAAGTCCATAAAAGCAGCACAAACTATTAGGTTGTTAAATAGGTTTATGACGAAAGGCAAAAGGAATTGGTGTTTAAAGCAGAGTAGACTAAAGAGTGGTAAAAACTGGCTGTGATGGGTTTTTATGGGAAGGATGCAGAAATGCTCTTTGTGAATGAACAAGAAGAAATAGGCTGAAATTAAAGTGGGTGAGACTGTGGTTATAATATTGGGATAATAAAACAGTGGAATGGAGTCACAAGAAAGACTGGGCACTCTCAATCCACCTTGGAGGGCTTAGACATTCTCCTGCCTAGAGGCAAGGGAGTCAACCGATGAAATTGTTCTCAATATTCCTTCCAGCTCTAGTGGAGCTGCACATAGGAGAAGCAGCTTGGCTTAATGGATAGAGCACGGGCCTGTGAGTCAGAATAATCTGGGTTCTAAATTTGGCTCTGTCACATGTCTGCTGTGTGACCTTGGGCAAGTCACGTAACTTCTCTGGACCTCAGCTCCCTCATCTGTAAAATGGGGATTAAGACTGTGAAACCAATGAGGGACAGTGTCTATGTCCAACCTGATTAACTTGTATCTACCCCAGGGCTTAGAAGTGTACTTGGCACATAGTAAGTGCTTAACCAGTACCCCAATTATTATTATAATTATTATTACTGTTCAATGTTCCAAGCCCCCATCCATGTACATGATGCTTGTTGGCTGTATCGTGGCTCAGTGGAAAGCGCCCAGGCTTGGGAGTCAGAGGACGTGGGTTCTGCCGGCTCTGCCACATGTCTGCTGTGTAACCTTGGGCAAGTCACTTAACTTCTCTGAGACTCAGTTACCTCATCTGTAAAATGGGGATTAAGACTGTGAGCCCCACGTGGGACAGCCTGATCACCTTATATCCCCCCAAGCACTTAGAACAGTGCTTTGAACATAGTAAATGCTTAACAAATGCCATCGTTATTATTAGCATTATTATTGAGATGGTTGTTATTGTTCCCTTGCCCTGGTTGAGAAAATTATAAACCATTAAAGTTATTTAAGTTGCACCAACTTCAAATTTGGTTTCAATACCGTCCTCTGTTTTTAGATCATAAAATAGGGTTAACTTTGGTTATGTGAACCTAAACTTTTATTTCCTCTTTCACGTATTCACTTGTAATATTTGCCTTGCAGTAGCAAAGCCTTTGGTATTTTGATTTAGGCATTTATACTGGAGAAACTTATGGGAATAATAAGGTTTGCTTGTAACTGTACCTAGTATCCCCCGTATTCTGACCTATTTTGATCTTTTCATTGCTTGTCTCTTGCAACTTTTTCCAATGCTACAAACACTTTTACCTGACAAGAAGGAAAGAGAAAGAAGAGGAGAGAGCGCACAAAGTACTGGCATTTAGATTGAACTCTGCAGGTTTTCCTGTCTCATAATTTTCACCTTTGATGGGGGACTGTCCTAGATTTCATCCAGCAGCCTGAGGTTCTGACATGGTACCTTCTTAAATCAAGCTTGAAGGAAAATTGATTGAAAAGAAAATACCATTATAGGAAAACAATTTATTCCCTTCCCCTTGACAGAAGGTAGGCTTTTGCCTATCCTGTGGAATAAATATTAGCTGGCTGTTGGGTTTAAGAGCTGGAAGCCATTCGTTCCATCACGATAACTTGGATCACTTTTTTGAAAGAGAATTCCTTTCTTCCATCCTAGAGTGACACTTTATGTAATGACTACCAGTTCCTTAAAGTGAGACCTCTTGGTCAGACCACCAGTATGTTTTGCCAAGGGGAAAGGAGGCATGGCACAGTGGATAGAGCACAGACCTGGGAATCAGAAGGACCTGGTTCTATTCCCGGCTCTGCCATTTTTCTGCTATGTGACCTTGGGCAAGTCATGTCACTTTTCTGTGCCTCCGTTGCCTCTTCTGTAAAATGGGGATTGAAGTTGTGAGCCCCACGTGGGACAGGGACTGTGTCCAAACCAATTTGCTTGTATCCACCCCAGTGCTTAGTATAGTGTCTGGCACCTAGTAAGTGCTTAAATACCACAATTATTATTATTATTTAGTGTAAATGAACAAACATATTCATGCAAGTATTTCTATGGCAAGCATGTAAAAGCATCCACTTCCCAGCACCTTAAACATGCACAGACACGCCCATCAACACATCACAAAAGGTGGAGGTGCATTTTGGAGTGTCATGCTACTCTTAACTTTGTCACATTTGGGTGATGGTTTGTCCCGAGATAAATATTTCTATCTATTCACAGCTGTTAACCTGCTGTGAAACAACCTGCCCCAATGCCCCCAGGAGATTGTCAGCTCTGTGAGGTCAGGTATCCTTTCTACCAACTTTACTGTATTGTACTCTCCCAAGGGCTTAGTACGGTGCTGTGAACAGACTGTTAGCCGGCTGTTGGGTAGGGACCGTCTCTATATGTTGCCAACTTGTACTTCCCAAGCGCTATGTTGCCAACTTGTACTTCCCAAGCGCTTAGTACAGTGCTCTGCACACAGTAAGCGCTTAATAAATATGATTGGATGAATAATTAGAATTCAATAAGTACCATTGATTGATTGACTGAGAAGAGCTGAAATCTTCTGTCACTGGTGCTTTTCCATTCAACTCTCCATTTTCTAAAGAGTTTCTGCCATTCAATTAGAAAATCAAATTATCCTCCGGGTTAGGGGTGGGGGACCAGACATCTGGTGTAGAGTCAATGGACAACTATGTAAGAGCAGAACCATGAGGATATACCACGTTGTCATGGTTCTCCCCTCCCTCCCATCCAGATCGCCATGGACTCAATACTGAAAACTTGTCTTTGGCACTTGAGAGCTCTTGATTTCTTGGGATTCCACAGGTAGAGTGGCTATTCTTCTCTCTTCATAGCTGGTAGTTCCATTCATCAGCTGGTCAGCCCCCAATTGGTACACCCCATGTTTGTGTTTAGGGAGGGAGTCAGCAAAAGGGAGGGTTTGATATTCTTGAGTTTCATTAGCAGCAAAAAGGAATAACTTCCATTGCAAATTGGGTGCCCAGGGTGACATCTCCAAAGCAACTTTGCTCCTTCCAAACACATGAGTTTACCTCAGTCCTGCTGTTCCCAAACTAAATATTCATTCATTCATTCATTCAATCGTATTTATTGAGCGCTTACTGTGTGCAGAGCACTGTACTAAGCACTTGGGAAGTACAAGTTGGCAACATATAGAGACGGTCCCTACCCAACAGTGGGCTCACAGTCTAGAAGGGGGAGACAGAGAACAGAACAAAACATATTAACAAAATAAAATAATTAGAGTAAATATGTACAAATAAAATAGAGTAATAAATATGTACAAACATATATACATATATACAGGTGCTGTGGGGAGGGGAAGGAGGTAAGGGGGGATGGGGAGGGGGAGAGGAAGGAGGGGGTTCAGTCTGGGAAGGCCTCCTGGAGGAGGTCAGCTCTATAGCCCTAATCACTGCCAGGAATGTGGCCTAGTGGATAGAGTACAGGCCTGGGAGTTAAAAAGACCTGGGTTCAAGTCCCGGCTCTGCTGCTTGTCTGCTATGTCACCTTGGGCAAGTCACTTAACTTCTCTGTGCCTCAGTTACCTCATCTGTAAAATGAGGAGTGATTGTGAGTCCCATGTGGAACAGGGACTGTGACCAACCTAATTGTCTTGGAACTACCACAGCAGTTAGTACAGTTCCTGGAACAGAGTAAGTGCTTAACCAATACCATTAAATAAAAAAAAGAGGGACAGGGTGAAGTGTGTACATATGGACACGTGTGCATATTGAGGCAGGTGGCAAAGGACCACCTTCTCCTTTCTCCTTTCTGGGACATTCATTCACTCATTCAATCGTATTTATTGAGCACTTACTGTGTGCAGAAAACTGTACTAAACGCTTGGGAAGTACAAGTCAACAACATATAGAGATGGTCCCTACCCAGCAACGGGCTCACAGTCTAGAAGGAGGAGACAGACAACAAAATAAAACATGTAGACAGGTGTCAAAATCGTCAGAACAAATAGAATTAAAGCTATATGCACATCATTAACAAAATAAATAGAATAGTGAATATGTACAAGTAAAATAAATAGAGTAATAAATCTGTACAAATATATACAAGTGCTGTGGGGAGGAGAAGGAGGTAAGGCCAGAGTGTATGGGGAGGACAAGAGGAAAAAGGGGGCTCAGTCTGGGAAGGCCTCCTGGAGGAGATGAGCTCTCAGTAGGGCTTTGAAGGGAGGAAGAGAGCTAGTTTGGAGGATGTGTGGAGGGAGGGCATTCCAGGCCAGGGGAAGGACGTGGTCCGGGGGTCGACGGCGGGACATGTGAGAACGAGGCACAGTGAGGAGGTTAGCGACGGAGAGCGGAGGGTGCGGGCTGGGCCGTAGAAGGAGAGAAGGAAGGTGAGATAGGAGGGGAGGAGGTGAGGTGATGGAGAGCCTTGAAACCGAGAGTGAAGAGTTTTTGCTTGATTCGTAGGTTGACAGGCAGCCACTGGAGATTTTTGAGGAGGGGCATAACATGCCTAAAGTGTTTAGAGGCCAAATATGGCTTTGTGGCAACCATTCCCAAAGTGGGTTTTCCCTAATTGGCTTTTGGGATGGATACCTAAATCTGACCAGTACAAGCCAAAGAGTGAAACTGACAAGCAAAATTCTGAGTTTGCTTCCTTAACCGTATATCTGTTCTCTATTTTGGTGGGGGGGGGGGGGGGGGGGGGGGGGGGGAATTTGTTAAGTGCTTACAATGTGCCAAGAACTTTACTAAGTGCTGCGGTAGATTTAAACTAATCAGATTGGATACAGTTCATGTCATCATCATTGTCAATGGTATTTATTGATCTCACACTATGTGCAGAACACTGTACTGTGTACTTGGGAGAGTACAATAAAACAGAATTAAGCAAGTTCCCTACTCATAACAAGCTTACAGTCTAGAGAAGGAGGACAGATATTGATATGAAGAAAGAGAGGAATACATGAATCAATAAATGCAGTTGTTTGGGTGCTTTGAAGGGGCCAAGCTTCTAGAATTCTCAGACAGATTGAATTAAAGAAGCAGCATGGCTTAGTGGATAGAGCACAAGCTAAGGAGTAGGCAAGGATCTGGTTCTAATCGCTCTGCCACTTGTCTGCTGTGTGATCTTGGGCAAGTCACTTCACTCTAAGTTACTAAATCAGTAAAACAGGGATTAAGACTGTGAGCCCCATGGACACAGACTATGTCCAAACTGATTATCTTTTATCTACCCTAGCGCTTAGTACAGTGACTGGCACATGGTAAGTGCTTAACAACATGAAAAAAACCCAACAAAAAACCAAACCTTTTTGTACCAGATTGGAGTCCTTTTGGGTAGCTTGGCAAGAATTATTGAGCTGGCTATATCAGAATCTCAACATTTGAGTTTTGAATCTCTGTCATCAGTGACTCAATGCTCTATCTTTCCCAAGTAGGTGAATTGAGTCCCATGGAGTTTGCTTTGTGGGGGAGTATTTTAGATGAATCATTGAAATATCTAAACCCTGCCTGCTCATTAAGGGCACATTTTCAGAGTTCACTTACTACTTATTATAAGAGAGACATTCCAGAATATTACACTCTTCCTTACCTGTTTTATGTGCTTGCTTGAAAAAAGAGAGTGCATTAATGCTTTGTATGTACCTAAACCTTTTCCAGAAGTTCTTATGGAGTACCTATTTGAATTTTTTTCCCAGTTGTTCTTCAATTATACTTTCTGGTCTTGCATTCCTGGATCTTAGCAAGGATTAATTTGTAGCAGGTCTGGACTGGGGTCACTTAGAAATTCTAGATCTAGGAGGAGACTATGCCTTCCAGTTCTCTCTGGTCTTTATAGCATTCTGGGAAAAAGCATGGACAACTGGAAAGAGCACAGCCTGGGAGTCAGGGGACTTGGGTTCTAATTCTGGTTCCACCGCTCATCTGCTGTGACCTTGGGCTAGTCTTTTAACTTCTCTGGGTCTCATTTTCCTCATCTATAAAATTGGGATTAAGACTGTGAGCAACATATGGGACAGGGTCTGTGCCCAACCTAACTTCTGTCTACTCCAGTTCTTAGAACAGTGCTTGGCATGTAGAAAGTGCATAAGAAGTACCATAATAATTATTATTATTGTCATTATTCTCTGTGCTTCAGTTTCCTCATCTAGAAAATGGGAATGAAGTACCTGATCTCTCCCCCATTAAACTGTAAGCTCCGTGTAGGACACGGTCTGAGCCCAATCTGATTGTATTGTGTTTTCCTCAGCTGTTAGCCCAGAGCATAGCAAGCACTTACCCTAAACCACAGTTAATATTATTATCCTTTCTCATGATCTATCAAGTGCCCATCTCACCCCACGTAGTTTACTGCACCCCAGGCAATAGCAATGACAGCAGAAACAGGGCCTTCAGTTAGGTCTCTAATGTATCTATTAAGGTGAATTCAGGGCTGAGTATCACCTCTTAGGGGATAGAAACTTGGTCTAATGGGCATTCATTCATTCAATCTTGTCTACTGAGTGCTTACTGTATGCAAAGCACAGTATTAAGTGCTTGGGAGACTACAATGTAACAACAAACAGAAAAATTCCTGCCCACAGTGAGCTCGCAGTCTAGAGGGCTTGTGCATCTATTCCCAGCCCACTGAGCCAGGGCTTCACAAGAATTTAACACTAACAGAATCCATAACAACATGATGTTCCCTTTGAAACCTAAGCACCTGTTCTGCAGCATTTTTCAATAGTCTGGCATTCTTTGGAATAAATGTAAATGGAAAGATGTTCCTGATTACCTAAGAGTCACTTGGGGTTTCCTCAGAGGGCAGAAAAGAGCCCTTTTTTTTAACAAATAAAGGCATAGCACTTTAGCTTTCACCTCTGGGTCTCCTCTTTTGCTCTGAAGGGAAAATTCCTATTAACTTCTTTGGTGCTCTTGGCGATAATAGGAAATCATAATGATAATAGGAAGGATCACCTCTAAATTTGCACTGTGCTTTCGTTATAGTTGATTATTAATGTCATAATGTTTTCAATCCCTTTTTGTGCAACAAATCATGAAGGGAGGGGTAATAAGATGAAAAACCAATAACACAGTGGAGCCTCCTACTTGACAGCCAACCAGCATTGAAAGATCGGAGGACAGATTTTTAGTATACAGACCTGGAGCAAAGATGACTTACTAAATAGGGAAAGGTAAAGGGGTTCCTCCCCCTCCCCTAAGTGTAGTTGCCAAATGGGGGACTCAATACCCATTTTCACTGCCTACTTAGACTGCGAGCCCATGTGGGACAGGAACTGTTTCCAACTTGATTAACTTGGCTCTACCCCAGCACTTAGAACTGTGCTCAACACATAATAAGCGCTTAACAAATACCACAATTAATTGCTGTGTCCTTCAGGTCTGGCTTCAGACATTCCTCTGCCCTGAGCAGGAGAAAAAAAAAAGCCTCTCCCATTCAGTATGACGTCATTACATTACACTCATTGGGCATGCTTCTGAGCTTAATTACATTTTATGCAACTTTTAGATTCACACAACCATATTAATATATCTCAGATGACTATCAAAATTCCTACCCTGCCCAAGATTATCCCAAAGAATGGGCGTGTTGAGATCTGGCCAGTGTTCTTCTGGTGACCCTAAATGGGCTTTTTGAAAAACCATAAACAATATAGGTCAGCTTGAGAGGAAATTCTTAGGACATTTACAAGGAACAACTTACTCAAAGAAGGAAGGGCAATTCTAGGAAAAAATCTGAAATTTCAAAACACAAATGAGAAATCAAATCCTGAATTGCCTCTCTCACCAAGTGTTAACAAGGTGTTAACAGGCAGTTTTAAAATATGGTAGTTGTTAAGCCCTCACTATGTTCCAGGCACTGTGCGCTGGGGTTGATACAAGCTAGCCGTAGTCCATGACTCCCATGGGGCTCTCAGTAATCCCCATTTTACCAGATGAGATGAGTTGAGTAACATCCCAAGGTCGCACAGCAAACAAGTGGAGGAGCCAGAATTAGAACTCAGGTCCTTTGACTCCCAGGCCTATACTCTTTCCACTAGAACACACTGCTTCCCATGGGAAACACTTAACCAAGGTTCTAATCCCAGGGCAGGTTGGAGCCAGGATGAGAGACCCTGAATCTTCAAGAGCTCAAACTGACCCGATACAACTCCTCTTAAGCAATCAATCAATGGTATTTATTGAGCACTGACTTAAATGGAATTTGTAGAAATGATTCCTGCCCTCAAGGAACATGAACTCCAGTGGAGTTAATCTAATAGCTGTCTTTGTCAGGCTGACTACACCCAGGAAACACCCCTTTGCTTCCTAAGAAAAGTACTATGAACTATAGGAAACCAACGCCTTTGTCTGGAAATGTAGCCCAAATTTGTTTCTCCTACAGTTCCCTAACCCCACCTCCAGCATGAGACTTTAATGATCATTTTTAAAGGCAATGTGACCTAAAAGCAACATTTTGAGGAAGAACATGTTCCCGCCATTCCTGACCCTCATGGAGGTATCTCCTGCCCCCTCTCCCTTACCACCCCCCACCCCAAGCAATTTAGCTCTGGCATCCTATTTTATGCTTATTCGGTTATATTGCACTCTCCCAACACTTAGTTCAGTGCTCTACATATAGCACTCAACAAATACCATTGAATGATTTATTATGCTCCCCTACCAGTTCACTTTTGTGTCGCATCATCCTTATAAAGAGTCTTGCAACGTTTCATCTTTGATTAGGACTGGACTACTGTCATCTTTGTCTCTTCATTGGGGGCCATGACATGGACCCCTGCCCTGTGACACCCTGAGGAGGTTAAGTTCCTCTCTCACCTCTAGACTATAAACTCGTTGTGGGCAGGAATTATACGTACCAACTTCGTCATATTGTACTCTCCCAAGTGCTTAGTGAAGTGTTTTGTGCACATTAAGTGCTCAATAAATAAATGTCATTGATTGATTACCTTCTGACACGGGCTCTGCTGATCCTTCTCTTTCAAAGTTGTTTCTAGCAATGGTGATACCTCTCCATGCGTGTGACTGTGGCTGAAAGGATTGATATATGACTGGTGCTTCTTTGATATTCTGTTTGGCTGAGGTCATTCCTGGTGGTACCAATGTGTTTGCCCCATTAAAGGCCTTTCTCTGTTTTTCACACCTGAATCTTGGTATCCTGATCTTTGCAAAGCTATTCCAGGAGAGCAGCTCATCTACTGATCATTGTCTGCTACTGCTTCATTTTCTACTATGCTCCTTTGTTTGAAACTGCCTTTCCCATTTTCATGTGCCCAGTGGATCTGTGTGGTTGTGAGCATTGCTTTAGTGCTGGTGAGCTGACAGCATTATAGTACATCATTGGAAGTAATCTTTTCCTGGGGAAAGGTGATATGTGTTGTTTTTTTTTTTTTAATGGAACTCATTAAGTGTTTACTATGTACCAGGCCCTGTACTTAAGCACTGGGTTAGATATACAAGATATTTAAGTTGGATAAAGTTCCCGTCCCATGTCGGGCTCATAGTCTAAGTTGGAGGGAGGAGGATTAAGTTCCCATTTTACAGATAAGGTAACTGAGAAGTTAAGTGAGATGTTCACTGCTGTTGAGAAGCAGCGTGGCTCATTGGAAAGAGCACAGGCTTTGGAGTCAGAGGTCATGGGTTCAAATCCCGGCTCCGCCAATTGCCAGCTGTGTGACTTTGGGCAAGTCACTTAACTTCTCTGGGCCTCATCTGTAAAATGGGGATTAAGACTGTGAGTCCCAAGTGGGACAACCTGATCACCGTGTATCCTCCCCAGTACTTAGTACAGTGCTTTGCACATAGGGCTTAACAAATGCCATTAATAATAAATAATAAATGATGTTCAAGGTCACCCAGTAGCCAAGCAGAAAGGCCAGGATTAGAACCCAGGTTCTCTGACTTTCAAGCCTGTGTTATTTCCACTAGGCCACACTGCTTCCCTAGTGTTTGTTGCAGATATGCTATAAGTAAGCAGCATGGCTTCGGGGAAAGAGCCTGGGTTTAAGAGTCCTAAGAAGTGGGTTCTAATCCTGGCTCCACCTCTTGTCTGCAGTGTTACCTTGGGCAAGCCGCTTCACTTCTCTGGGCCTCAGTTCTGTCATCTGTAAAATGGGAATTAAGACTGTGAGCCCCACATGGGACAACCTGATTACTTTGTATGCCAGTGCTTAGAACCGTGCTTGGCACAGAGTAAGCACTTAACAAATGCCATCATTATTATTACAGGTAACCTATCCTATAGGTAATGTAGTGAAGTGGCTGGGTTTATCTTATGAAGTAGGTGCAGGTCTCACAGTGCCTCCTGATTTCATCTTCCAGATCCCTTGTTTCACTTTCAAGGAGGATGACCTAAAATATGACCAGGTCCACTGCATTTCAGTGGAAAAGGGTAAAGGTCAGACAGTACACCTTCAGCTGTAATTGAACTGACCCTTCTGAGGCGAAGTAACCAAAGGATCTTGATCAATCAATCAATCAATCGTATTTATTGAGTGCTTAATGTGTGCAGAACACTGTACTAAGCACTTGGGAAGTACAAGTTGGTAACATATAGAGACAGTCCCTACCCAACAGTGGGCTCACAATCTAAAAGAATTTCTCCAGCCAATCTTGCTAGGAAATTTCCAGAACTCTGGCCAATTGCTGGTGTCAAGCGTGCTTGCAAAGTCTATAAAGAAGATAATTGCATTGTTATTGTTATTCCCCACTCTTTTTCTGAATTTGTCATGGTACAAAGATCCTATCTGCTGTGCTGCACTTTGGATGGAAGCCACATTGGGTTTCATGTAATTAGTGGTTGATTCTGCTGTACAGTAGTCTGTCTGGATGGATGGATTCTCTCTAGATTCTGGCTGTCATTAGAGAGCCCGTGAGATACCCTAGTAGCTTCCAGTTAGCACTCTGCCCTATGTACTTAAAGATGGTGATTTTAGTGCCATCTTTGAAGCCCTGTGACATTTCTTCAGTCTTCCAAATATTGAGGAAGTGCTCATTCAGACATCTAAAGATTAAGTCCCCTGCAGTCTTTCTCCATTCTTTACATTTCTGCAGGAATTCTATTCACTTCCTCAAAAGTCATAGAACTAAGATCACTTCTTCATATTAAGGCAAATTTTCTAGGATCTTTTCATTGATTAAAAGCAAGTAATGATTATAATAATAATAGTGGATTTATTAAGTACTTGCTATGTGCTAAGCATCATCATCATCATCAATTGTATTTATTGAGCGCTTACTGTGTGCAGAGCACTGTACTAAGCACTTGGGAAGTACAAGTTGGCAACATATAGAGACAGTCCCTACCCAACAGTGGGCTCACAGTCTAAAAGGGGGAGACAGAGAACAAAACCAAACATACTAACAAAATAAAATAAATAGAATAGATATGTACAAGTAAAATAAATAAATAAATAAATAAATAGAGTAACAAATATGTACAAACATATACATATAAACAGGTGCTGTGGGGAAGAGAAGGAGGTAAGATGGGGGGATGGAGAGGGGGACGAGGGGGAGAGGAAGGAAGGGGCTCAGTCTGGGAAGGCCTCCTGGAGGAGGTGAGCTCTCAGTAGGGCCTTGAAGGGAGGAAGAGAGCTAGCTTGGCAGATGGGCAGAGGGAGGGCATTCCAGGCCCAGGGGATGACGTGGGCCGGGGGTCGATGGTGGGACAGGCGAGAACGAGGTGCAGTGAGGAGATTAGCAGCAGAGGAGCGGAGGGTGCGGGGTGGGCTGTAGAAGGAGAGAAGGGAGATGAGGTAGGAGGGGGCGAGGTGATGGAGAGCCTTGAAGCCCAGGGTGAGGAGCAATGTATTACAATGTAAGCAATGTATTACACCTTAGCATAGGTACAATATATACATATATATATTGTGTGTATATATATATACATATATATATATATATAGTATATATACAATATATACATAGGTACAATATAATTAGGTTGGACACAGTTCCTGTTCTATATGGAGCTAACAGCCCAAGGAGGAGGGAGGACAGGGATTTAATGTCCATTTTATGGAGGAGGAAACCTAGGCCCAGAGAAGGTGTCAGTCAGTCAATCATATTTACTGAGCATTTACTGTGTGCAGAGCACTATACTAGGCTGGAAGAGTGCAATATATTCATTCCCTGCCCACATTTCACTTATAGTCTAGAGGGGTAGACAGACATTAATACAACTAAATTACAGATATGAACGTAAATGCTGTGGGACTTGGAGAGGGGATGAATAAAGGGAGCAAGTCAGGGTGATACAGAAGGGAGTGGGAGAAGAGGAGGAAAGGAGGGTCTTAGTCAGTGAAGGCCTCTTCAAGGAGATGTGCCTTCAATAATGCTTTGAAGTGGGGATGGTAAGTGACTTGCCCATGGTCACCCAGCAGCTGCCTTTGAGGTAATGCAGATTGGGTAGAAAATAGCACTGGTTGTGGGGCAGACCAGTGCCTTGGGAGAGAAGACAATGTTTGGTGAAGGCTACAGGAGAGGAAAGACAAAAGGCAAATGGTCCATGACACCCTGGAAACCCTCTCCAGAGGAGCCTTTTCCCTAACACACAAAACGGGGCTGCAGGAGGGCTTTGTACTATAAGCAATGGAACCCAAACTAGTAGAGGCAGCTGCTGGGGCTGAGGAGAGCATTGGCAACTGAGCAATTAGCACTTGATAATAGGTGTGAAGTTCTAATTAAGAGCTTCAGGTACCTCTTGTTGTGGTGTAAAGAAGGGGAAAAGGGGTGAATGGAACTGGGTAGCATAAAGAAATCACTTTGAGAGTGGTCCACTTTTCAAAAATATATCCCAAAGGGTAGGTCGTTAAGGCTGTGCCTACTGATTTTATGGTTTCTTCTCTTGTTCTGCTCAGATGCAGACAGAATTTGAGAGGACTGCTGCTGAATTGCTTCTGCACTTCTCTCCTGTAATTCTCTGTATTGTTTGTGGAGTATTATTGGTAATTTCTATGTAAATTTACTCAGCGTAGCAATTTAGCAGCTTTTTGTTGACAAATGAGGAACATCTTAATAGTCGAGAGCCTGGTTAAGTCACTTTGGAGGGAATTGAAGGAGCATCTTGAAGGTCATGAGAAGCTCTGTTGGAGACAGAATAGTCGGGTGACATCGGTGGGGGGTTGATTTGGTAGAATGCCCCATTTGACTCAGCCTGAAATCCTTGTAGTAGGATTTTCTTCCTTCAGTTTTTGCTTCCTAAGCCTGATTTCCTGGGGAAAGTTTTCAAGTCACTCTGTGTGGGGCCCTTATTTAGTAACATTATCACCAATGAGAGAGAGTTCAAGACAGTAGTCCCACCAATTTGGCAACAGAGTGTTTATATAGAAAGGTGTTCAATGGCTCACCCTATCAAATGTTCCCCACTTATGATTTGAAAGTTTCTCCTTGATTAAACACTGAACACCATTCCTTCAATTTTTCAGCATCCTTTTTCTTTGGTGCCTATCATGGCTAAGGCATCACCAACACAAAGGGATTCCATTAATCAGCAAGAAGATCGTTGAAAACTCGAGGCAAACTGGCTTAAAATTGGATGATAATACTAATAATAATAATAAGAAGAATACTGTTTTTTCTTAAGCATTTACTATGTACCAAGCACTGTAGGTCCCATATGGGGCTCACAGTCTAAGTAGGAGGGAGAATCAGATATTGAATCTCCACTTTGCGGAGGAGGAACTGAGTCACCCAGAAAGTAAGTGACTTGCTCAAGGTCATATAGCTGGTAAATGGTAGAGCTGGGATTAGAACTCAGGTTCTCTGGCTCCCAGGCCCATTTTTTCTCCACTAGGCCATGCTGGCCCCTTGAAATATGGTATCCATTAAGTTGGCACCTAAGTCAGTGGTTCTAGGATTTGTCAAGGGCCTGTTTTAGGGAAAACTGTTTTTTGGGAAATATTGGATCTAAGTAATGTTTATAAGGGAAGGCTGTGTGCCAAATTTAGTAGTAGTTGTTGGAGAGTAGTTGTGATAGCAAATTTATTATTAAGCTCCTATTATGTGCTAAAGCCTTGTACCAACTGTTGGGGAAAACTACGCAGGTGAGAATAAAATAAAATCCCTAGCCCCCAAGGGACATGCAATCTAAAAGTAAAGAGGGTGGAGGGAGTTGGCAACAGACATGTAAAGGAAAGATGAAACCAAAACACAAGCAGGGCAGGGAACATGTCTACCAAATCTGTTGCATTGTAGTCTCCCAAGTGCCTAGTACAGTGCTCCGAATACTGTAAGCCTCAACAATACCTTTCACTGATTGCTAAAGGAGGAGAGTTCCAGGCTCCTCACAGCAAAGAGGGCAAGTCACAACCATCACGATGACAGCCTTCCCAACATGAGGGAAGGGTTCACACTTCTGCTGATTTCTCACTCATCCCATGCTAAATTAGGAGCTGATGGGAAGTCCCCATGAAGTGGGGGCTGGTCTGCTTCCTGGTTCCAGATTCCAGTGGTGAAGGAGCTTGGTGGGGGATTCAATCAATCAATCCATTATATTTATTGAGCGCTTACTGTGTGCAGAGCACTGTACTAATATCTTGTGAGAGCACAATATAACAGAGTTGGTAGACCCGCTCCCTGCCCACAACGAGCTTAAGCTTAATGCCCTTGATGATCTCTTTCTTCCTGGGCTGGAGCAGAGAAATATTTTCCTCTAATTGTTTCAAGGAGACATTCTCTAAGACTGTTCTAGTGATTACCTACTCACAGGACAAAATGTATTCAGATAAAGAAGTAACCATTTTGTTGATTGTCTGTTCTAGGGGCTGAATTGGGCCTCTTGTGTATATATGTCTCTTCAATCTTGCCCAAGAAGGAGGGGAGTTTTGTGAATATGTTTAAACATGTCTGGTTTCCGGTTTCTTCTCAAAAACAGATGGGAGGACCAATGCCAAAAAACAGGGAAGGCACATTTCCACAAATGGTTTCTTCAAACCTGATTCTTCGTCCTATTCATAAATTATTTTATGTCTGTCTCCCTGATAAATTGCCAGCTCCATGCTGGCAGGATTGTGTCTTCTTCCTCTTTTGTACTCTCCTTTGCACTTAGTTCCGTGCTGTGCACACTTTAGGTGCTCAGTAAATGCCATTGATTGATTGACTCAACTGGCACCCTGAGAGGGGGCAATTCATTCAATTCATTCAATCGTATTTATTGAGCAGTTAGTGTGTGCAGAGCACTGTACTAAGCGCTTGGGAAGTACAAGTTGGCAACATATAGAAACAGTCCCTACGCAACAGTGAGCTGACAGTCTAGAAGGGGGATACAGAGAACAAAACAAAACATATTAACAAAATAAAATAAATAGAATAAATATGTACAAATAAAATAAATAGAGTAATAAATGAATTACTCTGCCGGTCTCACCTCCACAACATCACCAAGATCCGCCCTTTCCTCTCCATTCAAACTGCTACCCTGCTCGTTTAAGCTCTCATCCTATCCCGTCTGGATTACTGTATCAGCCTCCTCTCCGATCTCCCATCCTCCTGTCTCTCCCCTCTTCAATCCATACTTCACGTCGCTTCCCGGATTGTCTTTGTCCAGAAACGCTCTGGGCATGTTACTCCCCTCCTCAAAAATCTCCAGTGGCTACCAAACTATGCATCGGGCAGAAACTCCTTACCCTCGGCTTCAAGGCTCTCCATCACCTCGCCCCCTCCTATCTCAACTCCCCTCTCTCCTTCTACTGCCCAGTCCACACCCTCCGCTCCTCTGCCGCTAATCTCCTCACCGTGACTCGTTCTCAGCTGTCCCACCATCGACGCCCTGCCCACATCATCCCCCTGGCCTAGAATGCCCTCCCTCCCAACATCTGCGAAGCTAGCTCTCTTCCTCCCTTCAAGGCCCTACTGAGAGCTCACCTCCTCCAGGAGGCCTTCCCAGACTGAGCCCACTCCTTCATCTCCCCCTCCTGCCCCTCTCCATCCCCCCCCGCCTTACCTCCTTCCCCTCCCCACAGCGCCTGTATATATGTTTATATGTTTGTACGTATTTATCACTCTATTTTATTTGTACATATTCTATTTATTTTATTTAGTTAATATGTTTTGTTCTGTTGTCTGTCTCCCCCTTCTAGACTGTGAACCCACTTTTAGGTAGGGACCATCTCTATATGTTACCAACTTGTACTTCCCAAGCGCTTAGTACAGTGCTCTGCATACAGTAAGTGCTCAATAAATATGATTGAATGAATGAATGGAGGAGAAGGAGTAAGGCAGTGGGGGGATGGGGGGAGGAGGGGGAGAGGAAGGAAGGGGCTCAGTCTGGGAAGGCCTTCTGGAGGAGGTGAGCTCTCAGCAGGTAACCCAGACTAAAGGAAAGACAGGATTCAACATTTCTGGTTAGACTATTTTCACCTCCTTGCCATGAGACCTGGTATCATTTGTGAATCAGCTGGATGACAGGAGACAAGAGAAAATGTGCAGAGCCTTTTTCTGAAGTATCTGGATGCAAGTTTTGAGTTCCAGAGTTATAGTACAGTGCTCTGTACAGTGCTTTCAAGAAATATGATTGATTGATCCAGTGAGGGGAGGAAGCCATCCATTTCCCATGTTAAATCTTTTAACCAATTCTGGCTCACTGTTTCAATTGCTTTGGCATTCAGACCCGTGTGCTAATGAGATATAGAACCCCCACAGTATTCCAGCTAAGGAGGCTAAAAATAAGACCTCATGCTTCTCTTCAGATACCATTAACCCAATTAGACAAAAAATAGAAAAGGAATTGCAACCTCATTAAACACAAACCAGATCAACTCCAACAGGCAGTCAAAGAAATTCAATAATTTATGTAAGAATTAGAATTATTTTCAATTATAACATAAATGCAAGCAAGTCACAAAATGACTGTAGAATTTCTGATTAAATTCATGTAATTCCCAAATTAAATGGACATATCCAATTTCAAAACAGATGTATACAACAAATCCTGAACTGAGGCCAGTTTTGAGTTTTCTTTCTAAAGAAAGAGTTAAATATACTTTAACAAAAGATTGGAGTGCAAAAGATCTGGTTAATAAAATATCCAGAGGCAGAAGAAATCACTGATGAATTGCAGTAGCAGAGGACTATGGGTGCTTCATAAATTGTATCCTCTCCCATTCTATGCCTGGTTTATCAGTAGCATTTATTAAATGCTTACTGTTTGAAGAGTACAGATTTAAACTACTTGTTCTGGAAGGGCTGCTCTAATGTTGTCACAAAGTGCCTTGTGGTTTTTTTTTATTTTCCAGAATGATGATATTTAGCCTTCTTGATGGTTTAGATGCCACTTTTTAATACACTGGTAGTGTTGAGAGCTTAAGTTTGAGCCTCTGAACCCTTTCCTGGACTGCACAGATCCATACATCTTTCAGGATGGCTGATGACATGGTCTATGATAAGTCATTAGTTAGGCCCTGGACACACTCATGCTGCCTTTCTTTGATTTAGAAGGTGGACATTGGTGTTGGTGATTATATGCAACTGTGTGCCCCATGTCTGGGCAGCAGCTGCTTATTAGCTTTACATTGAACTATGCAGTAATTGACATTTTCCATTTCCTAGCACCCCTGCCCACCTCTAGTATCTCATAATGGCCAGCTTGTCAGATTTTAGCCTTTTTCAAGGAGTTGATCCAGATCCTAATAGTTTTTCTTTCTCCTGATTCTGTTTATCATTGTAGGGCATGGGCGCTACTGACGGTGGCAACATACTTTGATATAAAGGAAGATTTGGGGTCACTTAGTCTCTGGGTCAATTCAAGTGTCCAGAAACTAGGGACTTTATGATGGCTAAACTAACTCCCAAGTGATGTCCCATTGAGGAGAGGAGGTAACTCCATATGGTGGTTTATCTAGCATCTATTTCTGTACATTGCCCTTCAGCATGGCTTAGCATAGGCCTGGGTGCCAGAAGGTCATGGGTGCCAGAAAGCTCCTCCACTTGTCTGCTGTGTGACCTCAAGCAAGTCACTACACTTCTCAAGGCCTCATGTACCTCATCTGTAAAATAGGGATTGAGACTGTGAGCCTCACGTGGGACAGGGACTGTGTCCAACCCAATTTACTTGTATCCACCCCAACAGTTAGTACAGTACCTGGCACATAGTAAGCACTTAGCAAATACCACAATTATTATTAAGTATTAAGTATTAAATAGAGCCTGGTTTGACTTAGTGTCGATTTTATGTCCAGTCAGTTCTTGAGCTAAGGGTTAGGTAAGGGATAGCTGTTGATAGTCACACCAAGGACTACTCTGTTATTCCATAACACAATGATTTCTTTCACTCAGTGTGTTATAGCAGTGCAAGTTGAAGGTCTATTTATGCCAGTCCACAGCACCAGTGCATGTATACATTTGATTGAGCATTCTACTTAATGTATTTTGGCTCCGCTACTGGTAAATATTACTAAGTCTGTCCTCCCTATTTGAGTGTAAGCTCCTTCTGGGCAGGCAGTAAGTCTTGGGGTTCTGCTATACTTTCCAAGTGCTAAGTTCAGGGCACTGCTTCAGGAAACATTCAGTAAATTCATGTGGAAAATGGATCACAGTGGTATATCCAAACAGTTTGTATAGGGTAACCTGAAAAGGGTCTATTAATGATGTAAGTGCTTAGTACAGTGCTCTGCACAGAGTAAGTACTCAATACACAATATATATTGATTGATTTAAAGACATCGGAAAACTGTCAATATAGTCAAGAAATATGGACAGAGTGCCTGAATAGCTTGGTTAGAGGGTGGAGACTTTGCTCAGAGTCATTTTAACAGAGAGAGAGGCCCTGTTTGCGGCATCAGTGAGGCAAATCAGTCAGTCATTTGCATTTATTGAGCACTTACTGAGTGCAGAATACTGCATTTAGCCCTTGACAGAGTACAATATAGAATTGGTAGATGTGTTCCCTGCCCAAAAGGAGCTTTATTTTCTAGAGGGGGATGATGCCAACAATAGAGTTGGTCAAGCGACTGGGTTTTCAGTCACACTCAAGTATTGATAAGGATCTTGCAGTGAATAAAATCATCCTAAAAAAATGAATGCAGCACACAACCAGTAAATACTAGTAATACTGGTAGTAGTTGTGGTAGAAGAGAAAAATAGGATACCTGCCCTTGAAGAGTTCTTAATCTAATGATATTATACTACAAAGGAATCCACATAAGGTGCATCAGATGTTGAGAAAGACAACTATTACAGGGTTCGTCCATACATCCTGTTGCCAGTCAGAGACAGAAGATGGGTCAGTTAAACCATTGATTTTTATTGAGTAATGGTATTTATGTTCTTACACGGGTGTAAAGTACAGACAGAAATCTATACTTGTAAATTTACAGATCTAAACAGAAGTGATAGAGTAGTTGCAAAGATTGAAAATGCTAGATGATTTAGGAAGAAGTATAAGAAAATCTGAAAGAATTCTGGGCCCCCTGTTCAGTGCACTGCTCAATAAATACTATTACCACTTGTGAAAATTGATGGTGTTAGCAGGGAGCCTCGTTTCTCAGTCTCCCTATTTATCTTCTGAGGAGCTGAAATTTGAATGAGTTAAACACAAAACTAGCAAATTCACAACCTCCCCTCCCACCCCCAATCCTCTCTCTCTGATTCATGTAGAAGTTTGAATGTGGTCCCTTCAGCTAATTCATTGATTCCCCCCACACTCATTCTTTAGTAAAGAAGGGAATAATGCTGATTTGCATATTTTTCAAAGGAACTATTATTTTGGATAGTTAAACTTTTTTCCCCCAAACAATAAAGTCAAATCCTAATTTTTAAATTGCAAAATATATGTAATTTCCCTGTTTCTTGCAAGTAGGGTGCTTTTTGAAAAAAAAAAATACCTATCTAGACCCCTGAAAGAACATGAAACAGAGATGATGAAAATTTGCAATCTTAGGATCTTCCATTAAATGATTCTAACAAATCTGGGAAATGCATATGCATCTATCTGAATATTCATTTTAGTAAAATAAATGAACTGAAAACTCATGGGATGTGGTTTGTTGCTTTTATTTGGGATTTGCTTTTGATTAGCTCTGTGAGAAAAATATCTTTGCAAGGTAACTTTAAAAAAAACTACGTCAATGAATTGAATAAATTGAGTACTTACTATGTGCAGAGCACTGTACTAATAGCTTGGGAGAGTACAATAAAATAGAATAGCAGCCATATTCCTTGCCCACAGTGAGCCTATGGTCTAGAGGAGGAGAAAGTCATTAATATAAATGAATAAATTTACAGATGTGTACATGAGTGCTGTGGGGCTGGGTAGGGGGATGAATAAAGGGGTCAACTTGGATTGATGCAGAAGGGAGAGGAAAGGAGGGCTTAGTCAGGGAAGGCCCCTTGGAGGAGATGTGCCTATATTAAGGCCTTGAAGGAGGGGAAAGTAACTGTCTCTTGGATATGAAGAGGGAGGGTGTTCCATGCCAAGGGCAGGACATAGGTGAGGGATCATTAAAGAAGACTGTGCACAGTATCTCTCACTCTTAATATCTTTGATATCTGGCAGAGGGTTTCTCGGTTCTAAAGACCAATTCACTCAGTTCTATAAGAACGCATGCTTTCGCTGTGTATTTTAGATGGAACGTGAACTCAGACAAGGGAATGGTCTTCCAACAGCATGCGTTTCTCTGGATGCAACGCATTGTTGGAAGAAACAGTTGTGTTTATATGCAGCATCAGGAATGAGGTGAGTAATCAATCAGCATTTTTCATTCAATCATTCATTCAATCGAATTAATTAATTAATTCAATCGTATTTATTGAGCGCTTACTGTGTGCAGAGCACTGTACTAACCACTTGGGAAGTACAAGTTGGCAACCAATAGAAATGGTCCCTACCCAACAGTGGGCTCACAGTCTAGAAGGGGGAGACAGACAACAGAACAAAACATATTAACAAAATAAAATAAATAGAATAAATATGTACAAATAAAATAAATAAATAGTGATAAATATATGCTTATATAGAGCTGCTGTGGGGAGGGGAAGGAGGTAAGGCGGGGGATGGGGAGGAGGGGGAGAGGAAGGAGTGGGCTCAGTCTGTGAAGGCCTCCTGGAGGAGGTGAGCTCTCAGTAGGGCTTTGAAGGGAGGAAGAGAGTTAGCTTGGCGGATGTGTGGAGGAAGGGCATTCCAGGCCCGGTGGATGACGTGGGCCGGGGGTCAATGGCGGGACAAGCAAGAACGAGGCACAGTGAGGAGATTAGCGGCTGAGGAGCGCAGGGTGCGGGTTGGGCTGTAGAAGGAGAGAAGGGAGGTGAGGTAGGAGGGGGCGAGGTGATGGAGAGCCTTGAAGCTGAGGGTGAGGAGTTTTTGCCTGACTATCTGTCTGAGCACCAGCTCTGAGCTGTACTTTGTGTACTAAATGCTTGGAAGAATATGTACTTTGTGTACTAAAAGCTTGGAAGTGTTAGAATGCATGTTTGTTGCCCTCAGGCAGTTTCAGAGGCAGACACAAAGTACATTAATAATGATAATAATAATAATTGCAGTGTTTAAGTGCTTACTATGTGACTGACATTGTACTAAGCACTGGAGAGAATCCAAGCAAATCGGGTAGGACATAGACTACCAGCTACCAGCTACCAGACTATCAGCTACCAAGTAGGGCTCACAATCTCAACTCCCATTTTACATATGAGGTAGCTGAGTCACAGAGAAGTGAAGTGACTTGCCCAAGGACTCAATAGACATGTGGCAGAGCTAGGATTAGAATCCATGACCTCTGCCTTCTAGGCCTGTGCTATATCTACTATGTCATACTACTTCTCTAAATTACAGATAGGAATAAAAAGAGGGTGGGTAGAAGATGCATATGTGGGTAAGAAAGTGCTTAAAATGTAGTGTATGTGAATTGGTTCAGAAAAAAAAGAGTATTATAATTTCAGTTTCCTTAATGCAGGATCACTATTTTACAGATAAGGAAACTGAGGCACAGAGAAGTAAATGATTTACCCAGGGTCACATAGCAGGCAAGTGTATTAAAATCCAAGCTCTCTGATCCCCAGGCACTGTGCTCTTCCCAGTAAACCATACTGCTTTCCTGCCTTTCAGAAAGATAGACAACTCACAGAATGAAATGTGGCATGAGAAGTAGCAAGAACTTTTCCTTTATATCATTTTTAATTTTTTAATCATTTGAGATGCTTATTTGGAGCCCAAGAGAAGTACTTTTGCTTTCAAAAGATCTTTTCCTCTATCCCAGGACATTTTCTCGTGCCCAACCCTTCTTTAGAAGCAGTCACTAGGTTGAGGGAAGTGATTATGAGCACTAGAGCAGAAATAATAGAAGAAATGTTAGTATTGTAATGGCTGGGCACCAAGCAGAGAGATGCCATCACACAGATAGGTTAGAAAGCAAGTCTGTTCAGTAGCAGGACAGTCATAGGAAAATAAATCCCGTGGTCACTGATATCTGAAACCTTTGAAAGTCATGCAGGACCTAACTCTCATCATCCAACAACCTATTATAATTCCTAATTTAGGGTTGCTTATGATTTTTTAATGGAATTTGTTAATCTCTTACTGTGTACCAGACATTGTACTAAGCATGAGGGTAGATACAAGATAATCAGGATGGACACAGTTCTATTATATTTCTTGTTTCAGAGTTGCTTATTATTTTTTTAATGGAATTTGTTAATGGCTACTCTGTATCAGGCATTGTACTAAGCTTGGAGTAGATACAAGATAATCAGGTTGGACACAGTCCCTGTTCCACATGGGGCTCACAGTCTTAATCCCCATTTTACAGATGAGGTAACTGAGGGAGAAAAGTTAAGTGACTTGCTCAAGGTCACACAGCAGACAAGTGGAGGAACCGGAATTAGAATCCTGGTCCTCTGACTCCCGGGCCTGTGCTCTTTCTACTAGGCCATATTGCCTATTATCTTTTCCAGAAACTGAGACCCATGAAAAACATTTTAAGACTACAGTTCCCAACCATAGAGTCCCATGTCTAGATGGGACAAGCAGAAACCTCCAAAATGAATCTCCAGGGAAGGGATATAACTCTTGCTTGTCACAATAATTTTTCATTCATTCAATCATATTTATTGAGCACTTACTGTGTGCAGTACACTGTACTAAACACTTGAGAAGTATAATTCAGCAATAAAGAGAGATAATCCCTGCCCACACCTGGACACTTGCAGCACTACTGGGGGACTTGGAAAGCCCTGGGCTAACAAAATTCAATATGTATATCTCTCTTTAATTCAGCTCTCACAACTAATCAATTCTGTGGGCCTCTGATGAACCTTTTTCATCCTGCCCCTTCTCAATGTTGAAGCCCCTGTCAAGTTGGCATTTTATATCTGTTCTTGTTTACCACTTGTCATTATGCGTCAGACTCTCCCAAAGAAGCAGAACCAGCAAAATTGGACTTTTGCTGACTAAGTATGGCTTTAATCAGCATTGTCCCTTTTGTCTTTATCCAGGAGATGAACATCTCACAGGAGACCTATTAAATGCTAGGAACAGCCATTCAGAATTTCTCTCTTTATCCTTGTGGTTTTCCTCTCCCACTCGGCTACGTGCTTATCTCGGTCTCATCCCCTCTCTCTTTCTCTCATCCCCCAACCTGTCCTGCTCTCCAAGTCTGCCCTTTCTTTTCTTCCCAAGTCTAACACAATGTACTCAATTTAGTTTTGATGTTTTCCCCTTATTAGATGGTCAGGTCACAAGACTCAGAAGTGGATTGTCTAAATGAAAGCATTTAATGGTATCAACAGGGAGGAAGGGGTTGATGAATTTGAGGATTTGAGGCTTAGATTTTGCTCTTTAATCACACCCCTCCCATTTTCAAATGTGTTGTCGACAGGCTACCTCTCTACAAGGGCCTTCAGCTTTAGGATTGAAGGGAGGGACCGAGGGAGAGATGGAGAAGATGTTGATTACCATGATATTCTTTCTAGGGTCACTACTGTGTCCCTAATGGGCGATCTTTTCTGATGGAGGTTTTGCCTGGTTCTTTCCTGAGAAGATGAGCTATCAGTGCCTGGTCTCAACTCATCACAATTTTCTGAGATCTCACAGGCTGACCTCCTTGTCAACCTGTTGCCTAGCAACCCACTTGTCACCCTTTTTAGGCTATATGAATCTTCTAAAACTCTATTTACAACAGCAACAAAAACACAATCAGAAGTTTTAATCCTTGTAGAAGGATTACCAAGGGACCCATCCTATTTCGTTACCTTTGACTAGGAAATTAAGGTGATTGATTGAAGGTGTGGTTCCCCTTGTGCATTTTTTAAGAGGAAATGATCGTTCCCAGATGATGGTATTACAGAGCTGCATTCTTTAGGAGTGCTTAAATCCATCGGTGATATTTATTGAGCTCTTACTGTGCATAGAGCTGTATAGTAAGTGCTTAGGAGAGATCAGTTGAGTTGGTAGACACTAGGAGTTTACAATCCAGTCGGGGAGACAGGCACCAAAATAAATGATCTCAGACGAGGAAATGAGTAGAAGGATATATAATAAGATAATTGTGGAAAACCAATATAGAAAATTCCTAATACCTACTTGAGAACATCTATTCAGCTATCCTATGTCGTCTTAATATCTGAGAGTTGGGAGCCTTTAAATAAGTGAAACACCAAGCCACTGATAATGACATTTCACCAGGAAATTACAGACAAACAAAGATCTGCTGTGGTCTGCCCTCAGGATATCTTGTTGGAGGTGGTACAGTTAAGCTGAAGGTTTTCAGTAGCAGACACTGTGGGCATTTTCACTGACCTGGGTTTCTCAACGCTATTAACAATTCACTAATCCTGACCTTCATTGAAAATGTATGGAAGATTTTGCTTTGTGACTGGATGACAGGACCCTCCAATGACCTAGTACACTTCTCGGGGGGCCGAGCAAATTGGGTGGGAAGGGGAATGGGACTGGGGAAGGTGGAGCTCAGAATCTAACCCTTATCTTATCTTACAAGAAGGGCCATTAAAAAGGCCCTGTGCAGCCCATTGTGTTTTTCTGTTTGTTTTTAATGGCCTTAAAAGCTTACTATGTGCAAGTCACTGTACTAGGCATTCGTTCATTCACTCAGTCATATTTGTTGAGCACTTACTATGTGCAGAGCACCATGCTAAGCATTAGGGAGAGTATGATGCAACAATGAACCAACACATTCCCGCACACAACGAGCTTACAGTCTAGAGGTGGGGAGACAGACATTAATAAAAGTAAATTACAGATATGTACATAAGTACTGTGGGGCTGGGGATGGGGAGAAGAACAAAGGGAGCAAGTCAAGATGTTGCAGAAGGGAGTGGGAAAAGAGGTAAGGGGGGCTTAGTAGGGGAAGGCCTCCTGGAGGAGATGTGTCTTCAATAAGGTTTTGAAGGTGGGAGAGAGTAATTGTCTGTCAGAACTGAGGAGGGAGGACATTCCAGGCCAGAGGCAGGATGTGGATAGATACAAGCTAATCAGATTGGACACAGTCCCCGGTCCAGGTGGGGCTCACAGTCTTAATCCCCATATTACAGATGAAGTAACTGAGACAAAGAGAAATTAAATGACTTGTCCAAGGTCACAAAGCAGGCAAGCAGCAGAGCTGGGATTGAACCCCAGGTCCTCTGACTCCCAGGCCTGTACTCTATCAACTCATTTCTTCTCATGATCACAGACTGAACTCTGGCCTTTCTTCTGAATACCCTGTTTTCTGGGTTTGGGGTAAAGGAGATGCTTTCTAAAGGGCCAGGGAAGTAAAGGGAGGTGGAAGGAAAGAGGAAGAAGGCTAAGGAGAATGGTAGAGTTGCTTTTCATAAAATGTAATCAGCAAACACAAATGAGGAGAACCTTAAAGCATATGGTTAGGAATATTTGTTTATGAGAGAAGAAATAGTAGGCTATTGGAGGTTTTTAAGGAGGGGAGTGACATATTCTGAAAGGTGCTTTAGAGGCAACATAGGGTAATGGAATAAATATAGGACTAGATCTATGGAGACCTGGCTTCTAATTCTGGCCAGGTGGTGGGAACAGGACTGCCTGGTGGTGGGAACAGGTCTATCTGGTGGGATGGTTTTGACTCTAATACCCAACACTTAACACAGTGCTTGACTCCTGACAGTTGCTAAATACATATAACTAATGATTTGAGCAGTTGCATGTGGGATCAATTGAAGATGGGAGAGGCAGGAGGCAAAGTGACCAGTAAGGGGACTGTTGGAACCAGGCTCGCCTGTCCCGCCATCGACCCCCGGCCCACGTCATCCCCCGGGCCTGGAATGCCCTCCCTCTGCCCATCCGCCAAGCTAGCTCTCTTCCTCCCTTCAAGGCCCTGCTGAGAGCTCACCTCCTCCAGGAGGCCTTCCCAGACTGAGCCCCTTCCTTCCTCTCCCCCTCGTCCCCCTCTCCATCCCCGCCATCTTACCTCCTTCCCTTCCCCACAGCACCTGTATATATGTATATATGGTTGTACATATTTATTACTCTATTTATTTATTTATTTATTTATTTTACTTGTACATATCTATCCTATTTATTTTATTTTGTTAGTATGTTTGGTTTTGTTCTCTGTCTCCCTTTTAGACTGTAAGCCCACTGTTGGGTAGGGACTGTCTCTATATGTTGCCAATTTGTAATTCCCAAGCACTTAGGACAGTGCTCTGCACATAGTAAGTGCTCAATAAATACGATTGATGATGATGATGATGAACCAGGCATTGAAGGAGGCTTGAACAGAGGTGGTAGCAATATGGGTGGAGAAGAAATGCTGGACCCAGGAAATAGCAAAGAGGATGAATTTTGTAGAGCAAGGACTTAGGGAGAGATTGAATGGGGGAGGTAAAAGACAGAGGAATCAAAATTAACACCAGTTTTTAGCTTTTACCTTCCAGGTCAGGGAGGATGGTGTCCTGTATACAGAGAGAGAAAAGGTAGAACAAGTTTAGGTTAGGTTTAGGAAATAAGAAGATGAGGACAGTTTATGACCTATTGAGTGTAAAATGATGGATGGTTATCTATGTCAAGATGTCCTGAAGGCAGGAACTATGGGATTTTAGAAAAGAGCTAGAGAAATATAGTTGGAGAGGTAACTGAAACCACATGACCAGATAGAGAATAGGAATGTAGAGTGAGTGCAAGACTGAGATCTGAACCTTTTGTGACACTCAGAGTGTAGATATGACCGCCCCACCAGATTTCCAGCCTAGAATGAAACAGGGCTATTAGTCTTTACTATTTGAGTACTGTCCACAAACAAGGCTCTTCTTCTGTCATGTCAGTTCCTTGAACCAATGCATTTACTCTCATTAATCCATTCACAAATAAATTATGGTTACTTAGAACCCACTGAATGCAAAACATTGGACTAATTATTTATGACATTGCAATAGAAAAAAAATTCCCTGCCCTCAAGGAGTTTACTATTTAATTAAATCCTTGATTCCCATCACTTATAACTGCATTTTGAAACTTTGTGGGTCATCGGCCTTTGGTACAAAAAGTTGATGAAATACTTAAAATTCAGACTCTTGGGAAATCTTCTTATGAAGAAAGAGAATTAAAATTATTATTATAATTACTTAGAGGGCTATCTTCATAAGGAATCTTAAATGGGACTCAAGAAAGTTAACTCTACCTCAACTAAATGAGTCCCCCTTCTATTATATATACATATACATATATGTGTATATCCTTCCATATATATACATATATGTATAAAAATATATATAATAAATAAAAATGACAACTCTGACTCAGAGAGAAGCCTTGCTCAGTACTCCTTGCATTTCAATAAAAGCAGTCCCGATTATTCATCAAACATAGACAGCGGGTGCAGTAATGGTATTGTCACTCACATATAAGTATATGAAGAATCATTTTGAAGTTGATACTGAGATCCCCATAAGTTCTTTCTTACAAAGATATCTTTTCAAAGGATATAAGAAGCAACCGGGAATGAAGAGGTGAGGCTCTCTATAGGCTGGTATAAAAAGGAAAGGTAACAGAACTGATGCCAGTTCCTGGTCCTTACTTGTGCTGTCTCTTTTGAGCTGGGATCTCTTTTATATAATCCAATGCTGGCTTGGGATATGCTCATTGAAGGTGATGTTTTAAAAAATCGGGTCAAAAAGAGAAATTGGAGGAAGCAGCATGTTACTTGCTATCACATGGTATGCTCCTAATGCCCCATATTGGAGACGTGAGAGTTTATCAAATTAAACAATATTGGAGCGTGTCTCACCATGTCACACGCAGTTGTTGTGGCTGCCCTAAAAATTCAGAAAGTATTCTTTCAATGCCATGGCAGAGAAGGAACTTTGGCTCACCCACTTTGCAAAAGTGCTGTCTTAAGGAAAATGAAAATACATGGAAAGTCACACTCTTCCTAGTTGGGTAGGTCAATGACTGTTTATTCTGTGTTTTTAGAAAGAGCACAAGTTGCAGCCTTAATAGGAGCAGTAATAATTATGATATTAAGTGCTTACTAGGTATCAAGTGCTGTGCTCAATCTTGGGCTAAAGAAGGTATAATCAGATCAGATAAGTCACCCTGTCCCACATGGAGTTCATAGTCTAAGGGGCAGAGATTTAATTTAGCTCAATCACCATGTTATAGAGATAAGGAAACTGAGGCATAGAGAAGTGAAATGACTTGTCCAAGATCACAAAGCAGGCCAGTGGCAGATCTGGGGTTAGAACATGGGTCTCCTGTCTCCCAATCCTGGGCTCTTTCCAGTAGGTTATGATGCTATCTACTCAGTCCTATAGATCTGGCACTTTTGGACAATGTGAAAAGCTATATTAGGTGCTGTAGGGTAATGGAGGGTGACTTGTTCTTGGAAGCCCCTTTTTCATTTAAATATTGAATTTACTATTGAATCCCAATTCCCATCTACTTTACACAGTCATTGGTTGCTGCCACCATGCAGGAGGGATTGAAGTAGATATTACTAGAGAGGCACATTCTGTTTTTGAAAGTGGAGAGTGCATTCTGGGAGAGGATAGATGCTTTTACCTGCTGCCCTCTTTCTCACTACCCAACACCCTCTAACATCCTCCTAGTTAGCCATAAGCATCTGCTGGAGGTTCAGCCAGGGACCCACTGGGGAGTATGTAATCAGCAGTCCCAGAGCAGAGGAATGCCAAATGAATTGTTCGGTTGATTGATTCAATGTCCAGCACTCCAGTCTGAAGAAACCTGCCTTTGGATATTGATATTGGGGAATGAGTTAGTGAGGTGGATTCTTCTCCATTAATGTGCAACTGATGAAACCATCCTTGTGCTCAGGGTTAATACCAGGCTGCAAAGAAACAGTCACTTAGTACAGGGCCAAGAGCTTAGAATAGGGCTCTGAATCCAGTAAGCGTTTAAAAAATACTATTACTACTTAATAAATACTATTACTTTTGGTGGCTTCATGTCATTACCCAGAATGCACCCCATGTATTATAAGGATGGCAGTATTCATTTCCAGAAGAACTGTTGATAACTCATTTTGAGGGTAAGGACAATCACATCCTGTCTTTAAAAGATTCAGCCCAATTCTCTGTGTGGCTTCAGAGTAGATGTTAAGGAAGAAATGCAGACTGATGACCAAATTGCCTCATGTCATTTTGATGGGAACTCCTGATTAAAGTTTGAATAAGGATGCATAAGGTTTAGTAACATAATAATTATGATATTTGTTAAGCCCTTACCATGTGCCAAGCATTGTACTAAGCACTGGGCTAGATATAAAATAATCTGGTCAGGCACTGTCCCAGTCTCACATGGGGCCCGAAGTCTAAATAGGAGAGAGAACAGGTATTGAATCCCCATTTTACAGATGCAGAAACTAAGGCACAGAGCAGTTAAGTGACTTGCTCAAAGTCACACAGCAGACAATTGGCAGAGCCAGAATTAGAACCCAAGTCCTCTGACTTCCAGGTCCATCTTTCCAAGTGCTTAGTATAGTGCTCTGCACACAGTAAGCACTAAATAAATACTATTGATTGATCTTTCCACTAGGCCACACCACTTGGGTTGCTATATTATGGTGTAAGGGACAGAGACCATGTCTAATTCCCACTTGAATATTTTTTTCCAGTGTAGTGCTCTGTATAAAGTAAATACTTAATACTATTACTACTAGTAATAGTATGATGCTGCATTGTAGGCTTTAAAGGCTGTAGCCCAAACCGAAGGGGATATTCATTTGCCCTGGGAAATGTGTAACCAGTCAAGGATCAGCCTTTGAGAACATAGGTTAGGGCTGTACCGTTAAAGATAGGATCACAGTCAAATATACCTACTCATAGAGGTTTGTCCTAGCAGCTTCGAGTTAAGAAGTGTTCTAAGCAGGATCCCGAGACTGTATTCCTAAAGCCATCTCCACTGGCCCCAGTAAGAGAAGACACAATTGGCTATTAAAAAGAAAGTCCACAGCAAATAGGGTAAATTCTCAGTCAAAACTCATTAACTGTAAAGTTTAATTAAGTGGGCTAATTCCCATTTAGCTGGGAAAATTTAGTCCATTTTCTGCACTGCTTTACAAGCTTGGCTACATGCAAAACTGTCAACCCCAGCCCATGCACGGGATGCTTGAGCATGCAAACATATACAGACTTTACACTACACACGTTCTCTCACTCCGAAGTCTATTCCCTCAAACAAGGCAAAGCAAACGTCTGAATAGAGGCGTTCTGCTTTGCACATGTTCATGTTAAGTGGGAGCAGTATAACATCACTTGTTCTTTTTTTAATGTGACTCACGACAAAATTACCCCAGCTTTCAGTAATCTGAAGGGAAAAAAAACCCTTGCCATCTGTAATTTACTGCTTTTAACCTGGAAAATGAGATCTAAAATGACTCTGAGATACAAGATTCACGGGTGGTAGGCAGAAGCTGATAGATGGCATGTATCGGTTGGAGAATGAGGTGGATAGAAGGAAGAAATTGAGGTAAGGCCAATAGGTGCTCTCTGGGGACAGACTGTGGCCAACTTCTACTGCTTTAATCAGCCTCCCCTAAGTCCTTTTTTTCCCGGCTCCCTCTCCCTTCTGTTCATCTGTGCACTTGGATCTGTGGCATTCTGTATCCACCCCACCCTCAGCCCCACAGCAATCAATCAATCATATTTATTGAGCGCTTACAGTGTGCAGAGCACTGTACTAAGCACTTGGGAAGTACAAGTTGGCAACATATAGAGACAGTCCCTACCCAACAGTGGGCTCACAGTCGAAAAGGGGGAGACAGAGAACAAAACCAAACATACTAACAAAATAAAATAAATAGAATAGATATGTACAAGTAAAATAAATAAATAGAGTAATAAATATGTACAAGCATATATACATATATACAGGTGCAGTGGGGAAGGGAAGGAGGTAAGATGGGGGGATGGAGAGGGGGACAAGGGGGAAAGGAAGGAAGGGGCTCAGTCTGGGAAGGCCTCCTGGAGGAGGTGAGCTCTCAGTAGGGCCTTGAAGGGAGGAAGAAAGTTAGTTTGGCGGATGGGCAGAGGGAGGGCATTCCAGGCCCGGGGGATGACGTGGGCCAGGGGTCGATGGCAGGACAGGCGAGAACGAGGTACAGTGAGGAGATTAGCGGCAGAGGAGCGGAGGGTGCGGGGTGGGCTGTAGAAGGAGAGAAGGGAGGTGAGGTAGGAGGGGGCGAGGTGATGGAGAGCCTTGAAGCCCAGGGTGAGGAGTTTCTGCCTGATGCGCAGATTGATTGGTAGCCACTGGAGATTTTTGAGAAGGGTAGTAACATGCCCAGAGCTTTTCTGGACAAAGACAATCTGGGCAGCAGCATGAAGTATGGATTGAAGTGGGGAGAGACACGAGGATGGGAGATCAGAGAGGTATCCATAAATTATCCATTATAAATTATTTATTTCTGGTGGGGTCTGACTCTCCCCTCTAGATTGCAAACTCGTTGTGGGGAGAGAATGTGTCTACCAACTCTGTTGCATTGTGTACTCCATATGCTTAGTACCGTGCTCTGCACCCAGTAAGCTCTCAATGAGTACAATTGATTGATTAAATAATTGTTTCATATTTGGCTTATTTGAACGTGAACTAGGGTTGGAATAAGAAAGGGGGGAAGCTTCAAGACATAAAATTGCCCATAAGAGGGTTTAGTTCATGTGCAGTATATTGGAAAAGGGCCAGGGTGGGGGTGGGGGGCAATAAAATTGGAATTATCCATGCTATTGGGTGCATGGGCCATTCCCTTGGTGTTAAATTCACCACCTCCTTAACAGCTGTGTCTGGGAACCAGAATTCAGTTGATAAACTGAGCATCCCAGATTCAAACACTTGGCAGCACATACACTAAGGAAATGCTACTTAGGAAAAGTAATGTCTTTAACCAAAATGTGGAACTTTACACTTATTTTCCTGCTCCCAAACTCAAATTACCTATTCCCCCATTTCAGTGCTATCTTTGTGGCTTCTGTTCACTTCATTACTTGGCAGGGTGCTTTTCAGGGCAGTCAGGTAAAAAAATAAAAATAAAAGGCCAGGAAGAATGGCAGATGGATTTAACTCCACCCTTACCCGACAATTTCAGAATCTGTGATTTCTAGGAGAGATCTAGTAGAGACTCTAGTAGAGAGTGATGTTTAGAGGTAATCTAAAAAAAAAAAAAGGACCACTCTTTGTTGTAGTGCACTTGTTTGAATCGATTTGAATGTACACTTAGTTCTTTTATACCTTTTCTCCAAATGTTCATTCCAAAATGAAGTTTGATAATTTGGGGGGCATTTTTCTGACCATATTTATATCTAGATAGAAGGTGATGCTATGTTGGAAGAAAGAGGTTTGTGTGTAAAAATGATAATAATAGAGGAATTTGTAAAATGCTTACTGTGTACTAAGCATTGCAGTAGCTATAAGATAATCAGGTCAGGTATAGTCCCTGTTCCACATGGGGCTTATAGTCTAAGCAGGAAGGAGAATAAGCATCAAATCCCATTTTACAGATGAGGAAACTGAGGTCCAGAGAAGTGTTTAATCCAAGGTTGCACAGTGGGCATGGGGTGGACAGAGCCTCTGACTCCCAGATGCCCATTCTTTCCGCTAGGCCACACTGAATGATTTTGACATTGGTTATAATGCAAGCTTTCCTTAATGCAGGGTTCATCAAGAATGTGAGCTCTGTCCTATGGGCACACATATTGCCTTCCGATTCATAATGCTTTTGCATTAGGTCAGCACGGCTCGGAAGGAGAGTTTATGTGTGGCTTGAACTCTTCAGAAAAAGGGCTGGGAAGCAAAAGATTGCAGAACATGGTCCTGAAAGTCAGAAGACCAAGGTTCTAATCCCAGCTCCTCCATCTGCCTGCTATGTATTAATTTGAGGGAGTCACTTAACACCTGATCATCTTGTATTTACTCCAAATACAGTGCTTGGCAAATAATGTTTAATAAATACTATTTTTATAATTATCAGTTGTAATAAAAACATGGCTACATGCAGAGTAATAATCATCATTACCTCTCATAAGTACAGGCGAGGATTAGGCAGAAAATTACCAAGCAGAAGAGCATTTCATTCATGTATTGGTAAGGGTGAGTCTATTGGTTTTCAATTCCTTATTGTTTAGAAATGCTTTTTTCCATAAAACCCATAAGCAGAGCCAAAACACAGATGCCAAGGTTGTGCTCTAGTTTTGTCTGGAGTCATGCTATTGATTACTGTTTGATATTGGGGTTACAATAGTGACTAATGACTTGTCTGTGATAGTGCCACTCCAAATCCCTTTCTTAATGTAGCATTTGAAAATTTCCATATAGAAATGCTTCCAATTGACTTCCTGCTTGTATACTAACGTTATAGAAGCCATTGTCTATGCATCTTGGAGTAGCTGAGTTCCTATATTATACTGATGCATATTGTCTTTCTAAAAGCCATTCCCCAGAAATGGCAAACCTGTTTAGCACATCAGCTGAACTCTTTGTTTTCTGGTGTCATGGCTGTTGCAACCACTTTGAGGCCTGCTCTTAAACATTTTCTCCAAAGCATAATGGGGCATATATCAATGAAACAATGTTGGAATCACCATAGATGTACTTTAAACACCTTAATGCCCATGAGAGGTATCTCTATAGGAGCAAGAAAACTCCTCAAAGTTCTGCACTTCTTTCTCACAGTGATTGACGCTGTTGTGAATATGTAGTGTTAATACAGCCATTGATATCCCATCTCTCCACATTCTCTCCCCTGTTCCATGTCAACACTTCCATTTCACCTAAGCACTTAGGTACTCATCCCCAACATCTCCTCCATAACAGCTAGGTAAATATCTTATAACACTGTTGCTCCCCTCTGCTTGTAATTTATTTAATTGTTTGTCTCCCCCCATTAGAATAGAAGCTCCTGGAGATCAGGGAACCTATTTACCAACTCTTTTGTATTGCATTCACCCATGCGCTTAGTACAGTGCTCTGAGCACAGTAAGCACTCAATAAATACCAAAAATAGATTAACATAGAACAAAATCCAGGCTGTAGGTGACCATCCATCATCTGTATTTTTACTGCCTCTGGAGGAAGGGAGCCAGCCATGGTTCTGTGTGGCTCAGTGCAAGTTCCTGACTATTTCCGTTGATGGTATTTTTCGATAACTTATTGCAGAACACTGCATGCTTCAGTGAGTACCATAAAACAGAGTTTGTACCCTCAAGGAACTTGCAGTCTAGATGGAGTGACAGATATGAAAATAAATTATGCCTATATTAATAAGTGCGGTGGGGCTGTGGGTAGAGTAAACAAGTGCATAGGTGATGCAGAAAGGAGAGGGAGTAGGGGAAATAAAGTACTGTTGGAGAAGATGTGATTTTTAGTTAGGTTTTGACTCAGGGGTCACATAACTACTAACTAGTACTGGCAAGATTGCCTAGAGGTTTCTCAGAAAGCAAAATTGAGCTGGCTCCATTCACAAAACCTGTGGTTCGATGGGCATCCTGATTCTCAGAAATGAACAGAACTAGGGGATGTATAAGTAGTAAAGGGCAGAACAGCTTAGAATCAAAGCTGGAATCAAATCAGGCTATGTCTAACCTGATAATTACCTTGTCACTACCCCAGGGCTCAATTATAGTGCTTGCTACATAGAGGAGTTGTTAACAAATACCTCACTTTACTGTTCACCTCAAGGCAGTAACATTTCATGGGCTCTCAGAACTGTTTTGTTTTGTTTTTCTGATCAGGTTGTTTACTTGTGAGGCTCTCTGATCTCTTTTGAACCTAGCAGAGTTGAGCCTAATCACTACTTCTATAAAAGACCACTAGTGAAAATGCCAGGTGTATCAGGGAGCTGAATAACCATCTTTTCTCTCTGCATCAGTACCATACTGCAACACTTTTCTGGGCAACAATTTCCAACCTGGTGAGAATACTAAAAATAAAAATCCTAATAAATTATGGTTTTTTAGGTCTCTCAACCCACTTTGTAAAAAATGAAAGCATTAGATATTAGTTCTTTCCCAGAATATCATTCGAACAAATGTGTTTTGATACTGCTAAATCTTACCTGTACTTTCAGCCTCATATCTTGCCTAGTGTCACCTCTCCTCCCTTTCCCCAACACGTTGTGCCCTCTGAAATAAGTGACATGTTATTCTCCATGATGACGTTTGCTGGGGAAATTTTTTGGGACTAGCGGGGAGGAAAAGCCCTAAAAAATCAGAAAATCTTACTGTTTTCCAGAATAATGAATCAATGACCGCCCCCCGCCCCCCATCTCTAAAGGGTCTGCTCTGCAGTATTCGTTCAACTGTACTTATTGAGTGCTTACTGTGTGCAGAGCACTGTACTAAGCACTTGGGAAGTACAAGTTGGCAACATATAGAGATGGTCCCTACCCAAAAATGGGCTCACAGTCTAGAAGGGGGAGATAGACAACAAAACAAAACATGTGGACAAGTGTCAAGTCATTAAAATAAATAGAAAGAAAGCTAGATTCACATCATTAACAAAATAAATAGAATAGTAAATATGTACAAGTAAAATAGAGTAATAAATTTGTACAAACATATATACAGGTGCTGTGGGGAGGGCAAGGAGGTAGGGTGGGGGGGATGGGGAGGAGGAGAGGAGAAAGGGGGCTCAGTCTGGGAAGGCTTCTTGGAGGAAGTGAGCTCTCAGTAGGGCTTTGAAGGGAGGAAGAGAACTAGCCTCTGAACACAGATCTTTGAGAGAGGAAAAGTTAATAGCTTGACTATCCTTAAGGCCCACATTTAGATTGCCTCCTTTGCCAAGAGGAGCATGATTTGGATACTTCTTAGAAACAGGAAAGGTTTTCTTTTCCTCTGATGGCAACAGAGCAAGTTTTGGTAGACTTGGGCCTGAGGGCCCTGATGAATAGTTACCTTTTGCACCCTTTCCCCAGCCCCTTATTTTAGTCCCTGATCCCTGCCCTCTATTATATAATTTTATAAGCAAACATTCCCCCAGTGTGAGCCATGTAAATATTGTAACTGAATTACTATCTGTTTATTTAGCTCATTACAGAAAACCATGATAAGCTTTTTAATTACAAAATTAACTTTGCTGAATCAATTTTTTTCATTTAATGAACTGAGGTAAACTTCAAAAAGGAGAAAAAAATTGTCCCTTCCCCAGCTCTCCCAGAATACTCCCTGCTCCACAGTCCCTATGCTAATAAGGATAATAAAATACTTATATGGCACATTAATGCATTTAAGCAAATTGATTGATTCAACAACAATAAAATAAACCAATAGCTATTTTTACACCTGGAGCCACTTTGTTTCTCTTATTTAATTTAGTACTTTCAAGTTAAGTTTGCAGGCCAGTTTAAATCATTTTTTATTTCATCTTGCTTACCTCAATCTCCTTGGGGGAGACTAAAAATGAAATTTTGAGAAACTAAAATTATGGAACTGGGGTTGGGATGTTGTGTTGATCTCTCCCTCAAAAGTGCCCCTCACCTGCCATCTCAAAAAACATATCTAGCAATGGAGATAGTAAGCCTCTTCTCCTAATTCCTCTCCTGATATGCGGGTGAGAAGAGTTTCTGGAGAGGATATCTCATCCAGAATTCTTCTCTGTATTCATCCTTGTCCAGTGAAACCACTTTGAGCCACTGGGTCCAGACTGACTCTCTTGGAGTCATTGGGGAAGCCCAGAAGACACCATTATCAAGCTTATGGTGTAGGAATGTCCAGTTGAGTGGCCTCCTTTTATCATTTTCAGGATGTCTTCAGTTAATTTTAGATACATAGTAATCTTTCTTGCTGCCTTTTTCAGGACTCTCATCTTTGGCAAAACTCAGAAAAATCAGAGCAGGAGAAGTATTTTGTACCTGACTGAAAGTTTAGGACAGCAGTTACAGGGTCTGAAGTATGAATTTTGTGGTTTGATGAAATGGACTTCAGACCATGAAGTCATTTGATTCTGAGCCCCAGGTGTCCAGGATTTTGCCCTACTTGATAATCTTGTATCTACCCCAGTGTTTGGTACAGTACTTGGCACATAATAATCACATAATAATAATAATAATAGTGATAATTGTTAAGCACTTACTATGTATCAAGCACTGTTCTAAATGCTGGGGAAGATACCAGATAATCAGGTCAGACAGAGACCCTGTCTCACACAGGGCTCACAATCTAGAAGGGAGAGCCGGTATTGAATCCCCATTTTACAGATGAGGTAACTGAGGCTTAGAGAAGTCAAGTGACTTGCCCAGGATCACATAGCAGGCACATGATGGAGCTGGGATTAGAATCCAGGTCCTCTGACTCCTAGGCCCATGCTCCTTCCACTAGACAGCACTGCTCCTCTAAATACCATTATTATTATTGGTTCCTAGACTGTAAGCTCATCCTCTAGACTGTTAGCTCATTGTGGGCAGGTGATGTATCTGCTATATTGGTTTTTTTTAAAATGGCATTTATTAAGCGCTTACTATGTGCAAAGCACTGTTCTAACCGCTGGGGAGGTTTCAAGAGAGGCAGCGTGGCTCAGTGGAAAGAACACGGACTTTGGAGTCAGTGATCGTGGGTTCAAATCCCGGCTCTGCCAATTGTCAGCTGTGTGACCTTGGGCAAGTCACTTAACTTCTCTGGGCGTTGACTGTGAGCCCCCCGTGGGACAACCTGATCACCTTGTATCCCTCAGCGCTTAGAACAGTGCTTTGCACACAGTAAGTGCTTAATAAATGCCATCATTATTATTATTATTATTCAAGGTGATCAGGTTGTCCCACGGGGGGCTCACAGTCTTAATCCCCATTTTACAGATGAGGTAACTGAGGCACAGAGAAGTTAAGTGACTTGCCCAAAGTCACACAGCTGACAATTGGTGGAGCCGGGATTTGAACCCATGACCTCTGACTCCAAAGCCCATGCTCTTTCCACTGAGCCATGCTGCTTCTCTAATAAGAATGGTATTTGTTTAGCTCTTACTGTGTGCCAAGCACTGTTCTAAGCACTGGGACACAAGGTTATCAGATTGTCCCACGTGGGGCTTACAGTCTTAATCCCCATTTTACAGATGAGGGTACTGAGGCACAGTGAAATGAGTTTCCCAAAGTTACACAGCTGACAAGTGGCCAAGCTGGGATTAGAACCCACGATCTCTGACTCTCAAGCCCGGGCTCTTTCCACTAAGCCACGCAGACTGTGCACTCCCAAGCACTTAGTTCAATGTCCTGCACACACTAACTGTTCAATAAATATGATTAATTGATTCTTTGCAGGTCATCAGTACCATCATCAGGAGCTGACTATGCTCTTTGTTGGGAGCATTGAGCTAGGCTCTTGGGAGCAGACCCTAAATGAAAAAGACATGGGCCCTACCGTTGAGGAACTATAACCCACTGGGGGGGTGAGACAAGAGATCCCCAACTGTATACGAGAGTAAACGTATAGCTACAATTGGTAAAATCAAAAGTCTATGAAAAGGAACAAATAAATGAATAAATAAGTAGAATAACAACACACCCTACTGAGCTAGGGTTGGATCATGGTATGGCATCACCAGGGAGGTGCAGAAAAAAATGTTTTGGTTTGTTTTGTTTACAAGGAATTTGAAAGGGAGGGGAGATGTGGCATAATTTTGTGGGGAATTAATGCAGGGAAAGGGTTTGTGAGAGTATGTAGGAATGGGAGGGTCAAAAAGGAGGTACAGATATGAGGTGGGCTTGAGAGGAGCAGGAGAAGACTGTTGAAAGAACAAGAACTGGACTGGTGGAGAGCCTTGACACCAATATACAGGATTCCTGTGTGTTGGAGAGGGAAATTGGTGGTTGTTGGAGGTATTTGAGAGGTCTGATGTGTTATGAATGGTGTCTTACAATATGCATCGTTGGTTGGGCCATTGAAATATTCATTCTGGACATACTTTCCCCATTCCATATGGGTGCCTAGGAACACGACTCTTGCTACTTGGCTAAAATGGCAATAATGATTGAGTCACAAGATGGCTGCTTTGTTTCTAATTAGGAGAAGTTGGGGCCTCTTTCAATTCTTGGCATGTCATGACCATGAATCACCGAGGTGTGACATAGGGTCCAATTATGATCTCCTTCTGTGTTAATTTAATTGTTTCATGATTGCATTCTGCCCCAGAGGGAAAGTGGAGGGTCAGCATGAGCCAGCGAGTCTATTACTCTTATCTCCGTGTGCACTTTAAGCTATATTAATCATTTTAGGTTATCTGTCTCCCCCATTAGATTTTAAGTTCCTCTAGGGCAGGAATCATGCCTTGTGCTTTCTGAGCATCTAGGGTGGCCTAATGGTAAGAGCATGCTACTGCGAGTCAGGAGACCCAGGTTTTAGTCCTGGCTCTGCCACTTATCTGCTGTATGACCTTGCCCAGGTCACATAACTGTGCTCTACCTAGGTTTCCTTACCTTTAAAATGGGGATAAATGTTTTGTATGTGACAAAGATTGTGTCCCTTCTGATTAGGTTATTTGCTCCATTATTTAGCATGGTGATTGGCACATAATAAGGTCTTAATAATGATATTTGTCAAGTGCTTGCTATGTTCCCTGGTACTGTACTAAGCGCTGAGACAGAAAAGGGAAGTGACCTGCCCAAGGTCACACAGCAGACAAGTGATGGAGCTGGGATTAGAACCCATGACCTTCTGATGCCCAGGCCAGTGCTCTACACACTATACCATACTGCTAATCTAATACATACCATTATTATTAAACTACTATTATTATTATTATTTGTAGTACTAGTAGTAGGAGGATCATTGCTATTACCTAGTGCAAAGCTCTTCACTTAGTAGTGTCAGTAAATACTGTTTTTAGTAATATGTGTATATCACCATTAATTCACGATTCCAAATTTGTAATAGAGTGGCTGTGATGTTATCCTGGGTCCTCTGCCCTAAATCCTGGGCCAAAGAACCTCCAGAATCACTTTTGGAGCCCCCAGACCCTGATCCATCTCTGCTGGGTCCTGAAACCCTTCAGTTCTTCTGTTTTTCTAATGCAGGCTTGGGAACATTGTTCTCAGTGCACCCCAAGTCTCTGCACCCCCTATCACTGCCCCTTGCCTTTGACTGAAGTCCAGGTTAGAACAGTGCTTGGCACATAGTAAGCACTTAACAAATACCATCATCATCGTCATCCCTGAAGGAGAAGAAATCATCGGGACTAACCTACCACCCCCCTCCCTGAGTTGCCTACAGGAAGCTGCAGGAGAAAGCATTCCCTTCCCACCCACTCCCCCAACTGCGTTCCTCAGGTCACCTGTCTCCCTGGCAACTGGAGTTTCTCCTCCAACCCTACTGCAGGTAGATGCCAAGAGCTGAGATCTCAATAATGTTTAATAGTTTCTTAATTTGGTAGCAGTGAGAGTAGTTCTGGTTTAAACTGCCTTTCTCTAGATCTAATACTTCCCTCCATCCCCCCAAACCCTCTACCCTAACAGGGCTCTTTTTTCTCTGATCCTCTTCCCTCTTCTCACATAGGACATCTCAGGTTCCAGCCTCACCCTCATCCCTGTCTTTGGATTCAAGGTCTCTTACTGTCTGTTCTCCCCCTCAAGGGCAAGAGATGCACTCTTCTGGAGTCCTAGCTGTAACCACTAAACCTCCAGAATACCCACAAACCAAGATCATCTCCAATCTCTCCCTGGGCTCTTGCTCCATTCAAAGTCCACAGAACGAGCTTTCTCTGTGTATTCAGTCAGTCATTGAGTCAGTCTGTGTGCAGAGCACTGTACTAAGCACTTGGGAGAGTAAAATACAACAATAAACAGACACATTCCCTGCCCACAATGAGCTTAAAGTCTAGAGTTGGGGAGACAGACATTAAATAAATTACAGATATGTACATAAGTGCTGTGGGGCAGGGAGTGGGGATGAATAAAGGGAGCAAGTCACGGCGATGCATAAGGGCGTGGGAGAAGAAGAAAGGAGGGCTTAGTCAGGGAAGGCCATTTGGAGGAGCCTTCAGTAAGGCTCTGTAGTAGGAGAGAGTAATTGTCTGTTAGATATGAGGAGAGAGGACATTCCAGGCCAGAGGCAGGATGTGGGCAAGTGGTCGGTGGCAAGATAGATGATGATGATGGGATTTATTTAGCGCTTCCTGTGTACAAAGCACTGTTCTAAGCACTGAGATGAGATCAAGATACAGTGAGAAAGAGCATTAGAGGAGTGAAGTATGTGGGCTGGGTTGTATGTAGTAAGAGAGTAGCGAGGAGAGGTCGGAGGGAGCAATGTGATTGAGTGCTGTGTACTGCTCTCTCAGGCCCTCGGTTCACTGCCTCTCACCTCCAGGTGGCCGAGGGTCTCCTTCCCTACCTCCTTTCCCAAGTACTTCTTCTCTTGGATTGGCTCAGCTAAGTATTTACACTTCCCCCCGGAAGCATGGAGTTACTCTCCTGGCTTTCTCCTTTCTATCCCAAGTGGGGTGGCCATTGGAACTGGCCATCAAATGGGCATGTTCTGGAAATAAAATGTGGGTGATTTGCTTCTGCAAAGATTTGAAACTACTTCCCAAAGCTACATGTTCCCTTTCTTCCTGGAAAGCAAATGTTTGCATTCAGCTTTTCCAGTTTCACCTTAAAATTTTCCCTCAAGCCCATGGAAGTCTGGCCCCAGAGTATTCATTCCCTGGAGTCAAGGTGCAATGCTGAAGGTTGCGTGAGATGAAGTTCACAAATGCTATCTACTTATGCAATTCTTCCCATCCCTTCCCGCTCGCCTGCAATTGGTTATATATGTACTCCTGCACCTTCTCCTCCTACTATTATCCTGACTGCTGATCCGTGTCTGATGATTATGTCAGGTCTCACAACACCACAAGCTTTCTGATTGCTCTACTCCAAGTGGTTTAATATGACAATTAAAAATGATTTACAAATGGTCGTTGTGGTTCAAGCGGTGAGAGGCAGGAGAATGGTCTACGTGAGGCAGAAGCAGAATAATTTCATCCTCTCCGCAGCTGCTGCTGCCTTTAGTTCCGGGACTGGTTTGCTTCTGGGGTATTCTGCCAAGTTCCATTTCACAGTGGTTCTTCCCGGATGATATGTATTCAGAAAGAGTTGTCAGAACAGAAAGGGAGTTAATTCTATGTGGATCTGCAAGCCTTCTCTGTGGGCTGGGATGCTTGGGTTAGATATTCAAGGCTCTTTGCCAGCTGGTGTGATTGTCCTTTCATCAAGATAATTCTGGCTCACTTGGGTTTAATTTAGAGGTCAAAACTCTGGTTTCATCTACCTTCCCATATTAAATTCGGAGTTGCAGTGAACTCCAGGCTTTAACCACCTCTGCGATGAGAGTAGAAGGTTTGATTTTAGGGAAGGAGGATTCATTCATTCATTCAATCAATCGTTTTTATTGAGCGCTTACTGTGTTCAGAGCACTGTACTAAGCGCTTGGCAAGTACAAGTTGGCAACATATAGAGACAGTCCCTATTCAACAATGGGCTCACAGTCTAGAAGGGGGAGACAGACAACAAAACAAAATGTGTGGACAGGTGTCAAGCTGTCTGATAATGATGATAATGATAATAATAATAATAATGATAATTGTGGTGCTTAAGTACTTCCTATGTGCCAATCTCTGTTAAGAACTGGGGTAGGTGAAGGAAATAGCATACCTGACTCACACAGGGTTTACAGTTGAAGGGGGCAGGAGAACAGGTACTGAATCCCCATTTTACAAATGAGGGAAACTGATCAATCAATCAATCAATCGTATTTATTGAGCGCTTACTATGTGCAGAGCACTGTACTAAGCGCTTGGGAAGTACAAATTGGCATCACATAGAGACAGTCCCTACCCAACAGTGGGCTCACAGTCTAAAAGGGGGAGACAGAGAACAGAACCAAACATACCAACAAAATAAAATAAGTAGGATAGAAATGTACAAGTAAAATAAATAAATAAATAAATAAATAGAGTAATAAATATGTACAACCATATATACATATATACAGGTGCTGTGGGGAAGGGAAGGAGGTAAGACGGGGGGATGGAGAGGGGGACGAGGGGGAGAGGAAAGAAGGGGCTCAGTCTGGGAAGGCCTCCTGGAGGAGGTGAGCTCTCAGCAGGGCCTTGAAGGGAGGAAGAGAACTAGCTTGGCGGATGGGCAGAGGGAGGGCATTCCAGGCCCGGGGGATGACGTGGGCCGGGGGTCGATGGCGGGACAGGCGAGAGCGAGGTACAGTGAGGAGATTAGCGGTGGAGGAGCGGAGGGTGCGGGCTGGGCAGTAGGAGAAGGGAGGTGAGGTAGGAGGGGGCGAGGTGATGGAGAGCCTTGAAGCCCAGGGTGAGGAGTTTCTGCCTGATGCGCAGATTGATCGGTAGCCATTGGAGGTTTTTGAGGAGGGGAGTAATATGTCCAGAGCGTTTCTGGACAAAGATAATCCGGGCAGCAGCATGAAGTATGGATTGAAGTGGAGAGAGACACGAGGATGGGAGATCAGAGAGAAGGCTAGTGCAGTAGTCCAGACGGGATAGGATGAGAGCTTGAATTAGCAGGGTAGCGGTTTGGATGGAGAGGAAAGGGCGGATCTTGGCAATGTTGCGGAGCTGAGACCGGCAGGTTTTGGTGACGGCTTGGATGTGAGGGGTGAATGAGAGAGCGGAGTCGAGGATGACACCAAGGTTGCGGGCTTGTGAGACGGGAAGGATGGTAGTGCCGTCAACAGAGATGGGAAAGTCAGGGAGAGGACAAGGTTTGGGAGGGAAGACAAGGAGCTCAGTCTTTGACATGTTGAGCTTTAGGTGGCGGGCGGACATCCAGATGGAGATGTCCTGAAGGCAGGAGGATATGCGAGCCTGGAGGGAGGGGGAGAGAGCAGGGGCAGAGATGTAGATCTGGGTGTCATCAGCGTAGAGATGATAGTTGAAGCCGTGGGAGCGAATGAGGTCACCAAGGGAGTGAGTGTAGATTGAGAACAGAAGGGGACCAAGCACTGAACCTTGGGGAACCCCCACAGTAAGAGGATGGGAGGGGGAGGAGGAGCCTGCAAAAGAGACTGAGAAAGAACGACCGGAGAGATAAGAGGAGAACCAGGAGAGGACGGAGTCTGTGAAGCCAAGGTCAGATAACGTGTTGAGGAGAAGGGGGTGGTCCACAGTGTCAAAGGCAGCTGAGAGGTCGAGGAGGATTAGGACAGAGTATGAGCCGTTGGATTTGGCAAGCAGGAGGTCATTGGTGACCTTTGAGAGCGCAGTTTCCGTGGAATGAAGGGGACGGAAGCCAGACTGGAGGGGGTCGAGGAGAGAGTTGTTGTTGAGGAATTCTAGGCAGCGCATGTAGACAACTCGTTCAAGGAGTTTGGAAAGGAATGGTAGGAGGGATATGGGACGATAACTAGAAGGTGAGGTGGGGTCAAGAGAGGGTTTTTTTAGGATGGGAGAGACATGGGCATGTTTGAAGGCAGAGGGGAAGGAACCAGTGGAGAGTGAGCGGTTGAAGATGGAAGTTAAGGAGGGGAGAAGGGATGGAGCGAGAGATTTCATAAGATGAGAGGGAATGGGGTCAGAAGCACAGGTGGCCGGAGTAGCACTTGAGAGGAGGGAGGAGAGTTCCTCTGAGGATACCGCTGGGAAGGATGGGAGAGTAGCAGAGAGTGTTGAGAGCCGGGGGGTTGGAGAAAGGGGGGAAGAGACTTTGGGGAGGTCGGACCTGATGGATTTAATTTTGTTAATGAAGTAGGAGGCCAGATCGTTGGGGGTGAGGGAAGGAGGAGGGGGAGGAACCGGGGGCCTGAGAAGGGAGTTGAATGTACGGAAGAGCTGGCGGGGGTGATGGGCATGGGTGTCAATAAGGGAGGAGAAATAGTTTTGTCTGGCAGAAGAGAGGGCTGAGTTAAGGCAGGAGAGGATAAACTTGAAGTGAACGAGGTTGGCATGGTGTTTAGACTTTCGCCAGCTGCGTTCGGCAGCTCGAGCATAAGAGCGAAGGAGGCGGACAGTGGCAGTGATCCAGGGCTGTGGGTTGGTGGTGCGAGAGCGGCGAAGGGAAAGGGGAGCGAGTGAGTCTAGCTGAGTAGAAAGGGTAGAGTTGAGAGCAGTAATCTGATCATCAAGACTGGGTAGAGAGGAGAGGGCGGCGAGGTGGGGTGTGAGGCGCTCCGAAAGATGGGTGGGGTCCAGAGAGCGGAGATCTCTGTGAGGGAGTAATACGGATTTACAGGGGAAAGGAGTGTGAGTGAGGAGGCAGGTGAGAAGATTATGATCAGAGAGAGGGATCACAGAGTTGGTGAGGGTGGACACAGTGCAGCGGTAGGAGATGATGAGGTCGAGGGTATGACCAAGTTGGTGAGTGGGTGAGGTGGGGTGGAGGAAGAGGTTGGCAGCGTCAAGGAGAGATAGAAGGCGGGCGGCAGAGGAGTCGTTAGGGATATCCATGTGGATATTGAAGTCTCCGAGGATCAGAGTGGGCATGGAGAAGGAGAGAAGGAATGTGAGGAAGGGGTCAAAGTCGTTAAAGAAGTTGGAAGTGGGGCCCGGAGGGCGGTAGATGACGGCTACAAGAATCTGGAGGGGGTGGTAGAGGCGAATAATGTGGGCTTCAAAGGAAGGGAAGGAAAGGGAAGGGGGAGGAGGGATAGTGCGAAAGCGACATTGGGGGGCGAGAAGGAAACCGACACCTCCTCCTTTTCCGGTGAGTCTGGGGGAGTGGGAGAAGAAGAGGCCTGCACTGCAGAGAGCAGCAGAAGAGACCGTGTCGTCCGGCGACAGCCATGTTTCAGTTAGGGCGAGGAGGAGTAGAGAACTGGAAAGGAAAAGGTCCAGGATGAAAGGGATCTTACTTAAAACGGAGCGGGGGTTCCAGAGGCCACACTTGGCATCAGCTGTCGAGGGTGGGGAGGGAGGGGGAAGGGTGCGAGGGGTGGGGAGGGTTTGGATTGGGATGAGTTGGCGGGGGCCTGGGCGGGGAGAGTGGGAAGGGGGGTGGCGATGGGAAAGGAGAACTGGGATGGGGTGGGGGCGGGGAGAAGGGGAGGAGGGGGGCCGGGAGGGAGAAGCGGAGGACCTGCGCTGGTACAGAGGAATCCTTGGTAGGGGTTGAGGGGGAGCGGTCTTGGTGGGTGAGAGGGAGGGAAACAGCTGGGTGGGAGAGGGGAAGGGGAAGGTGAGGAATGGGAATGGCAGTTGGGAGCAAGGGAACTGAAAGTTCATGGTGAGGACAGCAGGGCGAGTGACAGTACCGCGGGGGGTTAACAATTGAGATGCAGAAGCAATAAAACAGTAGCAATGATAAAAGTAGGCGATGGCATCACAGGGTGTAGTTGAGCAATCAGTATGCTATGGCAATAATAGAATTGGCAGACAATGATGCCACAGAGAGCAGATACAAACTATTAAGAGCTGGAGTAGGGTGGGCCAGTTAAGGGGGGTCAGGGAGCAGAGATACCTGGGGAGGGGAGCGAACAGTCAACTAGCATGGGAGGGCTGAGGAGGTGTGAATGAGGTTGTCGTTAATGTAACATGTAACATGGTGCTAACATGGTGCTAACAAGGTGCTAACAAGGGCTTTTTACCTGGGGGCGGGCGGGGGGAGAGTCAGTCAGGACCGGACCGGGAAGGTGGGGGGATGAGGGGCACTTTACGGAAGGCCTCCTAAGTGGGGGGGTGGAAGCAGGGGGGGCGTCCGTGGGGGCGCTGAGATGGCGGGAGGTGGGCGGCCGGGCCTCTCGGGAACGGAGTGCCGGGCGTCAATGGCGGCGCTCTGAGGAGAGGAGCCTTCCGGGAGCAGCAAGGCCGCCTGGCGGGTGGGTGGGCCTCTCGGGAACGTAGTCCCGGGCGTCTCCTGGTGTGATGGCGGGCGGGCCTCTCGGGAACGGAGTCCCGGGCGTCTATGGCGGCGCTCAGAGGAGAGGATCCTTCCGGGAGCAGCAAGGCCTCGCGGTGTGATGGCGGGCGGGCCTCTCGGGAACGGAGTCCCGGGCGTCTATGGTATTTATACCTATCTACTTGTTTTGTTTTGTTATCTGTCTACCCATTCTAGGCTGTGAGCCCATTGTTGGTTAGGGACCATCTCCAAATGTTGCTGATTTGTACTTCCCAAACGCTTAGTACAGCGCTCTGCACACAGTAAGTGCTCAATAAATATGATTGGATGAGTGAATGAAACTGAAGTACGGACCAATGAAGTGACTTGCCCAAGTCAAACAGTAGGCAAAAGACAGAACCAGGATTAAAACCCAGGTCTTCTTGATCCCAGTCCTGTGCTCTTCCCACTGGGCCTTGCTGCTTGTCTTTGGGGAAATTTATGGACTTAATCAATCAATCAATCGTATTTATTGAGCGCTTACTATGTGCAGAGCACTGTACTAAGCGCTTGGGAAGTACAAATTGGCAACACATAGAGACAGTCCCTACCCAACAGTGGGCTCACAGTCTAAAAGGGGGAGACAGAGAACAGAACCAAACATACCAACAAAATAAAATAGGATAGAAATGTACAAGTAAAATAAATAAATAAATAAATAAATAGAGTAATAAATATGTACAACCATATATACATATATACAGGTGCTATGGGGAAGGGAAGGAGGTAAGATGGGGGGATGGAGAGGGGGACGAGGGGGAGAGGAAGGAAGGGGCTCTGTCTGGGAAGGCCTCCTGGAGGAGGTGAGCTCTCAGCAGGGCCTTGAAGGGAGGAAGAGAGCTAGCTTGGCGGAGGGGCAGAGGGAGGGCATTCCAGGCCCGGGGGATGACGTGGGCCGGGGGGCGACGGCGGGACAGGCGAGAACGAGGTACAGTGAGGAGATTAGCGGTGGAGGAGCGGAGGTTGCGGGCTGGGCTGTAGAAGGAGAGAAGGGAGGTGAGGTAGGAGGGGGCGAGGTGATGGAGAGCCTTGAAGCCCAGGGTGAGGAGTTTCTGCCTGATGCGCAGATTGATTGGTAGCCACTGGAGATTTTTGAGGAGGGGAGTAATATGCCCAGAGCGTTTCTGGACAAAGATAATCCGGGCAGCAGCATGAAGTATGGACTTAAGTGTGGTTGACTTATGTATGTGTCTCTCACTCGTGTATAAATCTATATTGTTACTGGGAACAGCATGTCATTTATCCCCTGGGTGGAAAATGACCATTTACCAGAAACTGGTGCTTTGGTATTAAAGATCTGGCATCTATAAAGAAACCATCCTACTGGAAATTTTAGTAGACTTCGCTGATGTGAGTCCTTTGGGGGAGTTCTAGCTACACGTTGAAATTGTCATCGTCATTTTCCCCAGAAACAGATGGCTTAATCAGCCACATTTTGCCAAAGATTTGAGGCCTTATTATTTTGGAGGACTTAATAGTGGCCTCCCTGAACTTTCCTCAGATGGATTTCAATAGAACAAATGATGTGAAATTGAATTCTGCTAAATTGAATTAATTTCCTCCAAATATTTCAACAAGTCATGAGCAGAGTATAGGTAGGTATGGATGATGACCAAGTGCCTCTGTGATTGGCTTCCAGCTGAGTGGCAACAAAATGAGCATCGTAAGTCACCAGATGAAATATTATGCAGTGCTCTTCCAGGTCAGTTTTTGGGTGGCCTGAGATTTGTAAGGGTGTTTGGTCAGGTCCTAGAGACCATCAACTTCATACCTTGATGGTCCATCCTGGTATTCTCCCTTTTGCTGGCAGAAGAAGGTCATGGGTTCTAATCCTAGCTCCACCACTTGTCTGCTGGGTGACCTTGGGCAAGTCGCTTAACTTCTCTCTGCATAGATGAGATATCATCTATTAAATGGGGATGGAGACCACATGGAACAGGTACTGTGTCCAACCTGATTTGCTTATATCCACCCCAGTGCTTAGTACAGTGCCTGGCCCATAGTAGGCACTTAACAAATACCACAATCATTATTGTTATTATTACTATTATTATTATTAACTTCTTGGGGGATGGAAAAGTTCCAACCTTCCTACCCCCTTAGGAATTTTGATGGAGTTGGGGATGGGATCTGAGATGTCTGAATGGATCCTGTCAGAATCCAGGACCCTTCCAAGCCCACCAGAATCACAGACAGAGATTCAATTCAATTCAATCATATTTATTGAGCGCTTACTGTGTGCAGAGCACTGTACTAAGTGCTTGGGAAGTACAAGTTGGCAACATATAGAGATAGTCCCTACCCAACAGCGGGCTCACAGTCTAGAAGGGGGAGACAGACAACAAAACAAAACAGAGATGAATATCAGAAACCTTCTGAGCCCTCTGTAGTTCTTTGAACTGATAGCCATCCTAACCCACAGGAGACTCTCTCGGAAAAGTACAGATCCCCAGAGCTATCCTGGGCCCAGCCCAAACTGCTGTGGCAGTTCTGGTATTTGGCCAAGCCATCCCTGATGGGATCCTACCAACTCTATTATACTCACTCACGTGCCTTAGGTCAGTGCACATAGTAAGCACTCCAAAATACCTTTGATTGATTTATCAGCCAGGTGGTAGGGGAGGTGGGACATACTTGTGAAATACTGTGAAAATTCTCCATCCTTAAGGTTCTAAAGTCTATAACCTTGGTTCGTGCCTCAGACCGAGAAAGTCCAAGTTTGCAATTCAGCATAACAATCGCAGGCTTCGCATCTGAGAAATATATGAAAAATCCATCATTGAATCACTGCATGGAACTTGGAACTAGAGTGATTGCAAATAAGTCCTGGAGATTCAAGACTGAAGCTGGAATTGTGTCTACATACTCTGCTATACTCTCCCAAGCACTTACTACAGTGCTTACACAGTAAGCACTCAATAAATACCACTAATTGATCGATTGATTGGTAACTCAGGGCTAGGGCAGGATGTGGAGGTGAACATGATTGACAGGTGATGTCAGTGGGCTGTAAATAGATCCCAGGCCTTAAATAGCAGTGTGTATGTGGTTGAAGATAGAAAAGGGGCAGAGGAGCGATGAGGAGAAAACCTGGGCTGTGCAAATCCATGTTACTTTTGTCATTAGCTTATGTCTTGTCAGTCTACATTTAGAGAACAGCTAAAGAGGTGCTCTGGCTCAATCCTTGAAACAGTTAAGGTGCTGTCAGACAGTGGGGATTTAAGGGATGATTACTTCTTAGAGTTACTACTTTAATATACTGTACTTGGAAGTGCTGGTGTTGGCAGTGAGATACTTAGTGTCACATTATACAATATCATGTGTGATCAATCCTGGTTGACATAACCTGATCTGACTTTCATACTCCAACGTTACATGGAGTGACAGCTTGGGTCAGGGTTTGGTGTATGTTTGCTACTCCACAAATGATGGAGATAAGCTTGAAGCCTTGGTTAATCTTTAAAGTGTTTCTCCAAGTTTGATCCCCTAAGGAATGGTTGATCTTGGCCTTTTTTAGTGGAGGCAGGGATCCAGAGGCTGCCTTGAAAGAACTCCAGCTAAGACCTGGACTTTGGTGGGCTATTAGTACAGGGCTCTGAACATATAGTAGGCTCTCAATAACTACCATTGATGATGTAGGAGAGGTTTTGACTCTTTTCTGTAACCCTCAAACTAAGCATTGGCCCCATTGTTTTAAAGTTCACAAAGGAATCTGAAGCATTCTTAAATTGATGGAATTCATATTATTTAAATGCAAGGTGGTTCAGTCTTTCCAAAAAAAAGTTTCCATAAATGGTGTTTATTGAGTTCTTACTGGGAGAGTACAGCACAACGGAGTTTGTAGACATGTTCCCTGCCAACAAGGAGCTTACAGTTTAGAGGACTATTAAAAAATGTTTTAAATGGAAGTTTTAAATTTTAATTGTGGAAACCAGCATGGTCTAGTGAAGAGAGCATGGGGCTAGGAAATCAGAGTTCTAGTCTCAGCTCTGCAACTAGTCTCTTGTGCGATGTTGGACAAGTCACTTAATCTTTCTTCCTCAGTTTCCTCACCTGTAAAATGGGGATGTTTTATTCATTCATTCATTTAATCATATTTATTGAGCACTTACTATGTACAAAGCACTGTACTAAGCACTTAGAAGAATACAATACAGCAATAAACAGATATATTCCCTGCCCACAATGAGCTCACAGTCTAGAGGGGGAGACAGGCATTAATATAAATAAATAAATGAATAAATAAATAACCGATATATACATATGTGCTGTGAGGATGAGAGGGAGAATGAATGAAGGGAGCAAGTCAAGGTGACACAGAAAGGAATGGGAGAAGAGAAGAGCTTAGTTAGGGAAGGGTTCTTGGAGAAGGTGTGCCTTCAGTAAAGTTTTGAAGTAGGGGAGCGCAATTATCTATCTGATATGAGGAGAGAGGGTGTTCCAGGCCAGAGGTAGGATATGGATGAGGGGTTGGCAATGAGAGAGATGAGATCGAGGTACAGTGAGAAGGTTAGTATTAGAGGGATGAAGTGTGCAGGCTTTATCATAGTAGGAGAGTAGCTAGGTGAAGTAGGAGGGGACAAGGTGATTGAGTGCTTTAAAACCAATCGTTATGAAATTTTGTTTGATGCACGGGTGGAACCATTGGAGTTTCTTGAAGAGTGGAGAAACATGGTCTGAATGCTTTTGAAGGAAAATGATCTGGACAGCAGAGTGGAGTATGGACTGGAGTGGGGAGAGACAGGAGGCAGGAAGGTCAGCAAGGAGGCTGATAATGATAATCAAGGCAGGAAAGGATAAGTGCGGTGACAGTTTGGATGGAAGGGAAGGGGAAGATTTTAACAATGTTTTACCAGCTCTCTCTCCCTCTGTGTCTGATCTGATTGTTTTGAATCTATCTCAACAATCAGTGGTATTAATTGAGTGCTTACTATGTTCAGACTACTCTACTGATCAATTAGTCATATATTGAGCACTTGATGATTGATTGTGGTATTTGTTAAGCGGTTACTGTACAGCTAGGCACTGTACTAAGCACTGGGATAGATACAGGCTAATCAGGGTGGACAAAGTTCCTGTCCCACATGGGCTCACAGTCTCAATCCCCATTTTACAGAAGAGGTAATTGAGGCACAGAGAAATGAAGGGGCTTGCCCAAGGTCCCACAACAGACAAGTGGCAGAGCCGGGATTAGAACCCATGATCTTCTGACATCCAGGCCTGTTCTCTATCCACTATGCCATGCAGCTTCTCCACTTAATGTGTGCAGAGCACTGTACTAGGTGCTTGGGAGAGTACAGTATAGCAGAGATGGTAGACACATTCCTTTCCCACAACCTGCTTACAGTCTAGAGGTGGGCACAGTCTAGAGGCACTTGGGAGAGTGCAATAGAGTTGGTAGACACAATTCCTGCCCTCAAGGAGTTTGCAATTTAACAGGAAGCAAGCAACAGAGTATAAGGATATGAATTTAAGCTCAGTATGTGTGGAGTGAATACTTAAGTATTTGGAATGGGGTGAATAAGATGGAAAAATGAAAAGTGAGTTAGGGGAGGCTTCCTGGAGGTGATGAGATTTTAGTAGAATTTTGAATATGGGCAGAGTGGTGGTAGGACAGAAACAGTGAGGGAGGTCTGGAACGAAGGAGTATGTGAGCAAAGGTTGGTGGAGAGAGAGATGAGAGCAAGGCATGGTGAGCAGTTTAGTATTAAAGCAGTGCAGTGTGTGGGCTGGGTTGTAGTGAGAGAGGAGCAAGGTTAGGTAAGTGGGGAGAGAGCTGATTGCTCTGCCCATCCGCCAAGCTCTTCCTCCCTTCAAGGCCCTACTGAGCCTTCCCAGACTGAGCCCCTTCCTTCCTCTGCCCCTCGACCCCCTCTCCATCCCCCACATCTTACCTCCTTCCCTTACCCACAGCACCTGTATATATGTTTGTACATATTTATTACTCTATTTATTTATTTATTTTACTTGTACCTATCTATTCTGTTTATTTTATTTTGTTAGTATGTTTGGTTTTGTTCTCTGTCTCCCCCTTCTAGACTGTGAGCCCACTGTTGGGTAGGGACTGTCTCTATATGTTGCCAGCTTGTACATTCCAAGCGCTTAGTACAGTGCTCTGCACACAGTAAGCGCTCAATAAATGTGATTGATTGATTGATTGATTGATTAAAGCTGATGGTGAGGAGTTTCTGCTTAATGCGGAGAAGGATGAGCACCCATCAGACGTATTTGAGGAGTGGGAGACATGCTCGGAATGATTTTTTAGAAAGATGTTGTGGGAAGCAAAGTGAGGTATGGACTGGAAAGGGGTGAGGCTGGAGGCAGGGAGGTCAGTGAGGAGACTGATGCGATAGTTGAGAGAGGATACAAGTGCTTGAACTAGCGTGGTGGCTGGATGGAGAGGAAGTGCTTCTGTGGTAAGCACATACTAAGTGCTGTGTACTTATAGTACTAAGAATAAAATGGAAAATCAAATTATGGTATCCCAGAACTCAAAGACTTTTACTCTCTTCAGTCCAAGGTGATGTTCACAGCACTGACTGATTTACCAACCATTCTTACCACCTTCTCTCCATCAACTTCTTGATTATCAGGCGGAACACTACCTTCTCCATCTTAAGATCCATGGCTCTTTCATTCATTCATTCATTCATTCAATTGTATTTATTGAGTGCTTACTGTGTGCAGAGCACTGTACCAAGCGCTTGGGAAGTACAAGTCGGCAACATATAGAGACGGTCCCTACCCAACAACAGGCTCACAGTCTATAAGGGGGAGACAGACAACAAAACAAAACATGTAGACAGGTGTCAAAATCATCAGAACAAATAGAATTAAAGCTATATGCACATCATTAACGAAATAAATAAAATAGTAAATATGTACAAGTAAAATAAATAGAGTAATAAATCTGTACAAATATATATACAGGTGCTGTGGGGAGGGGAAGGAAGTAGGGCTGGGGGGATGGGGAGGAAGAGCGGAAAAAGGGGGCTCAGTCTGGGAAGGCCTCCTGGAGGAGGTGAGCTCTCAGTAGGGCTTTGAAGAGAGCTATCTTGGCAGATGTGTGGAGGGAAGGCTTTACAGGCCGGGGAAGGACATGGGCCGGGGGTCGACAGCGGGACAGGCAAGAACGAGGTACAGTGAGGAAGTTAGTGGCAGAGGAGCGGAGGGTGCGGGCTGGGCTGGAGAAGGAGAGAAGGGAGGTGAGGTAGCAGGGGGCGAGGTGATGGAGAGCCTTGAAGCCGAGAGTCCTTCTTCCAAGAGGCCTTCCCTGATTCTCTCATTTCCTCTATTTCCATTTCCTTCCTTGTGTGTCACCTACTCCCCAGGGTATCCTCACTCAAGCACTTGAGTCTTCTCTCCAGTAGTACCTCTGTTGCTTCCCTCTTCCTGTAATTTATTTTAGTGTTTGTCTCCTCTGCTAGACTTTAATCTCCTTGAAGGTAGGGATCATGTCTACTACCTCTATTGAACTCTCTCAGTCTCTTAGTACAGTGCTCAGCCTCAAGTAAGCACTCACCAAGTACTATTGATTGACTAATTGAATGTTAGTCTCTCCCGGAGATATGGAGAGTTAAAAACGTTCCCTCGGACCCAGGCACAACCTGTCTCTGCATTGCTTCACCACCCTTCTCTCCTGATCTGTATCTGGGGAAAAACATTTTAGAATTTGGTCCAGCTAAGAAATATTAAGTAGGAGAGGATGTTCTCACTAATATCCTTGTTTAGGCTCAATAGGCAGGCTGCATTTCATGTTCAGATTTGGTATTTACTGTGAATGCTAATGAGAGCTCCTCTCAGCTAATTTCTCAAGTCCATTTGCCCCAAGTTAAGGCCTTTTGCAGACAGAAGTGGTATATTATGCAATACCACAGAAAAGGGGGATGGTGAATGGACTAGGGCATTCTACCATGCCACCTCTTCCTCTTCTAGTGTAGACATTCAAAGTCAAGATAAACCACCATGCATACCTTGTTTCTGTACCTGAGGGTGTCATTGAAAGGTATTTGAAGTCAAATACTTTGTGTCCATATTTTCAAGCCTCCCGGAAAAAAGCAGAGGAAGATGGTCAGGGGACAACAGTGGGAACAATCCTGAGCATACCAGTCCTATGAGAACCTCACATCATCATCTAGTGGAATGAGCATGGGCCTGAGAGACAGGGGACCCAGGTTTGAATCTGGCTCTCTCACTTGCCTGTTTTGGGATCTTGGGAAAGTCTCCTAACTTCTCTGTTCATCAGTTTCTTCACCTGTAAATGGGAATACCTCCCCCTTAGACTGCGAGCCCCAATTATTATCTACCCCAGTAATAATAATAATGATAATAATAATAATAATAATGTCGGTATTTGTTAAGTGCTTATTATGTGTTGAGCACTGTTCTAAGCCCTGGGGTAGGTACAGGGTAATCAGGTTGTCCCACGTGTGGCTCACAGTCTCAATCCCCATTTTACAGATGAGGTAACTGAGGCACCAAGAAGTTAAGTGACTTGCCTGAAGTCACACATCTGACAAGTGGCAGAGGCAGTGTTTAGCACAGTGCTTGGCACCTAGTAAGCACTTAACAGATATCCCAATTATGATACAAGGCCCAATTAACACCTCAAATCTGGGCCCTATTTCCTTGAGATTTGATTTCAATACCTTTTAATGACTCTCCCAGGTACAGAAGCACAGCTGTGGGAACATCTTGAGTTTGAATTTTTAGAGTAGAAGAGGAAGAGGTTGGATAGATTGCAACAGCCTGTTCACCATCCCCCTTTCCCTAGGCCTAAGCAATAATAAAAACAGCAACAATGTACCTTGATTAAACCCATCTTATTTATGAGCAAAAATGTTTCCAAAGGGCACCGAATCAATATGAGGGGAAGTTTCATAGATGAACTCTCAATCACCTTGCCCCCTCCAACCTCACCTCACTACTCTCCTACTTCAACTCAACTCGCACACTTTGTTCCTCTAATGCTAACCTTCTTACTGTACCTCCGTCTCATCTATCGCGCCACCGACCTCTCACCACACCCTGCCTCTAGCTTGGAATGCCCTCCCTCCGCAAATTCAACAGATAATTACTCTCCCCCTGGTTTCAAAGCCTAATTGAAGACACATCTCCTCCAAGAGGACTTCCCTGACTAAGCCCTCCTTTCCTTTTCTCCCACTCCCTCTGCATCACCCTGACTTGCTCCCTTCATTCATCCCCTCTCCCAGTCTCACAGCACTTACATACATATCTGTAATGTATTTATTTATATTAATGTTTGTCTCCCCCTCTACACTTTAAACTCAATCTGATGGGAAAGAAGGGTGGACCTTGAAAAGAGTCCTTTAAGCTCAATCTGGGTAGGGAATGCGCCTGTTATATTGTACTCTCCTAAGCGCTTAGTGTTCTGCACACAGTAAACACTCAATAAATATGATTGACTGACTGATTGAATGCTGGCTAGGGAGTTTTCTAGCAGCTAATCCACACTGCAAACCCTTTGATGACCTGAGGAGCCACAGAACCTCTATTTCCCAGCTATCCATCTGTGTCTCTAGAGAGATTCGATGCCACTCGATGGCTAAGGCTGCATGAAAACTATTTGGGAACACAGCCGCAAATCAAGGCCGAGGCATTTGTATCATTCTCACTTGAATTCCTGGGGCACTCCTTTCTGTATCACAGTAAAACAAGTAGAAGCTGTGCACAAATGAGTGTTGCCCAGCAGCCCCTGGGGAGGCAAACTGGGCTAGTTTCCTCATCTACCCAGAGGGTCATCCTGAATAATCATTAATGGGCCAGGGATAAGTGGTCTCAATGGTATTGAAAGATCACATGAGCAAAGGTGGCAGTTCAATTCTGTGGGTATTCAGTCCCTGGTCCTCCCACCCTGGCAGTAGAGATGTGATTTGTCTTTTCAGAAAGTGCTTGAACAAAGTTGAGCATGAAGAATTGCCACCAACTAGAAAGTGTGAGTTGCTTTGAAAATAGCACTTTTGGGGTTGTGGAGTGTGTTTGTGTGTGTGCACATCATAACCCATTCTTTCTCTGGGCTATCCCTGATTCACACCTTCCTCCCTCCTCAACTGTGTTAGAAAAATGTATGAAAATAAAAGTTGTAGACTTCAGAGCTGCCCGAGTGTGATTCTAGCTTCTAATTCCTTGCCACCCAACCCTGTTTTTGCTATCCATTTCCCTAGGCCCACCTCTACCAAGTTATATTTATAAGAAGTTGTACTGTATCAGGAGAGATATAGTAATGGATTCTAGTGCATTATTATTATTTTATCATTATTATTATTATTATTATTATGGCATTTGTTAATAACTTATTATGTGCCAAGCACTCTTCTAAGAGCCAGGGTAAATACAAGATACTCAAGTCGGACATCCCCTGTTCCACTTAGAGCTCACAGTCTAGAGGGACTACGATTGAATCTTCATTTTACAGATGAGGAAACTGAGACACAGAGAAGTTATGTGACTGACCTAAGGTCACACAGTAGTCATGATGGGGCCGGGATTAGAACCCAGATCCGCTGACTTCCAGGTCTGAGCTCTTTCCACTAGGCCATACTGCTTTCCTTAGATATCATATGCACACTACATATCACTAAAATATAGGCCCCTTGAGGGCAGAGATTGTGGCTACTTATTCTACCGGTGCAGCACTCTTCACACATTAAGCACTCAAAAATACTATTGATTGATTGATCTAGACATTAAGATGAATGTCTGGGAGGGCAACCATCTTATAGTCCTCCAAGCATCCTGCACTCCTGTGGGAAGCAGAATACAGTACTCAGTGGATCATTGATAATACTGAGGATAATGATTGTTGTATTCATTAAGTGCTTTCTATGTGCTGGGTACTATACTAAGTGCTGGAGTAGATACAAGGTAATTGGGTTGGACACAGTCCCTGTCCCAAAATCTGATTCAATCAATCATCATCATCATCAATCGTATTTATTGAATGCTTAATGTGTGCAGACCACTGTACTAAGCGCTTGGGAAGTACAAGTTGGCAACATATAGAGACAGTCCCTACCCAACAGTGGGCTCACAGTCTAAAAGGGGGAGATGCACCGTACTAAGCACTCTGGGAATGTACCATACAATTGAGTTGGGAGACTTGATCCCTGCCCTCAGCAAGCCTACAGTCTACTGTTATGCAGCATGCATATGCCACCTAGGGAAGCAGTGTGGCCTAGTGGAAAGTGCATGGGCCTGGGAGTCAGTCTACAGAGGGAGACTGACATTAAAATTTGTGGTAGGTAGGGCCAAGAGTAATGATATTCCTTAAGTTTTGGTTTCCTAATTTCCCCATTGTTTCTGCTCTAGGGAACATCTACTACAAGCCTCTCTTCTGGATAGGGAGAATGTTGCTATATAAGTCAATACAATATGTTTTTCCATTATCACTTTGCCCTAGGGCATTGCTGCTCAGAAAATGCCAGATCCAGTCTTGGTTCTCTGAGTGGTTTTCATGCTCCTCTGGCTGTTATTTACAGGGAATGAATGAAGGATTCAATCAGTAGCATTTTTTTGAGCATTTACTGCATGCAGAACACTGTACTAAGTGCTTGGGAGAGTACAATATAACAGAGCTAGTAGATATGATCCCTGCTCACAAAGAGCTTACAATCTAAAGGGAAACAAATGATAGCAGCAAATTAATCCAACATTTTTTCATGGCATTCAACATACTTTCCAGCTTTTGAGTAATTCATATAATTTTGTTTTATTTTCTTGTGCTGACATAGTGAATATATACACAATAAAAGTATTCTTATAGGAAAGGGAAATAAAAATCTATTACTTACATTTACAGTAAAGTGCATTTAAGTTTATAATTATATTAGCATTCTTTCATTTTAGTCCCACCTTTCCCCTCCTAAATAAGTGCAATATTAATAAATTAAAATTTAATTTTCATGTTTCATTAGAAATCTTTTATTTTAATTTCCCAACTATCTCAGCAAGTCTTAACTCTCAGCTCTTATTTTAATTTATCTAAATTCTGCAACTATTTCATGCAGATCTTACTGCCCCAGCCCTCAAGATTCCTACTGAATCTCAGCTTTTCTTTCTTTTTTCTTTTCTTTCAATCGTATTTACTGAGTGTTTACTGTGTGCAGAGCACTGTACTAAGCGCTTGGGAAGTCCAAGTTGGCAACATATAGAGACGGTCCCTACACAACAGCAGGCTCACAGTCTAGAAGGGGGAGACAGACAACAAAAAAACCCATATTAACAAAATGAAATAAATAGAATAGTAAATATGTACAAGTAAAATAGAGTAATAAATATGTACAAACAAATATACAGGTGCTGTGGAGAGGGGAAGGAGGTAAGGGGGAGATGGGGAGGGGGAAAAGGGGGAGAGGAAGGAGTGGGCTCAGTCTGAGAAGGCCTCCTGGAGGAGGTGAGCTCTCAGTAGGGCTTTGAAAGGAGGAAGAGAGCTAACTTGGCAAATGTGCTGAGGGAGGGCATTCCAGGCCAGGGGGAGGATGTGGGCCAGGGGTCGACGGTGGGACAGGCAAGAACAAGGCACAGTGAGGAGGTTAGTGGCAGAGGAGCAGAGGGTGCGGGCTGGACTGTAGAAGGAAAGAAGGCAGGTGACGTAGGAGGGGGTGAGGTGATGGAGAGCCTTGAAGCTGAGAGTGAGGAGTTTTTGCCTGATGCATAGGTTGATTGGTAGCCACTGGAGATTTTTGAGGAGGGGAGTAACATGTCCAGAGTGTTTCTGCACAAAGGTGATCCGGGCAGCGGTGTGAAGTACAGATTGAAGTGGGGAGAGACAGGAGGATGGGAGATCAGTAAGGAGGCTGATGCAGTAATCCAGTAGGGATAGGATGAGAGATTGAACCAGCAGGGTAGTGGTTTGGATGGAGAGGAAAGGCTGGATCTTGGCGATGTTGTGGAGGTGCGACCGGTATGTTTTGGTGACGGATTGGATGTGAGGGGTGAACGAGAGAGCGGAGTTGAGGATGACACCAAGGTTGCGGGCTTGTGAGACGGGAAGGATGGTAGTGCCATCAACAGTGATGGGAAAGTCAGGGAGAGGGCAGGGTTTGGGAGGGAAGATAAAGGAGTTCAGTCTTGGACATATTTAGTTCCAGATGGCGGGCAGACTTCCAGATGGAGATGTCTTGAAGGCAGGAGGAGACATGAGCCTGAAGGGAGGGAGAGAGAGCAGGGGCAGAGATGTAGATTTGGGTGTCATCAGCGTAGAGATAATAGTTGAAGCCGTGGGAGCGAATGAGTTCACCAAGGGAGTGAGTGTAGATAGAGAACAGAAGGAGATCAAGAACGGACCCTTGAGGAACCCCTACAGTAAGGGGATGGGAGGGGGAGGAGGAGCCATGGTCATCATGCCTGTTATGAGTTTTCATTCATATTCCTGTATGGTTAGTTCTGCTGGAACACATTTTCATTGTGTATTTTGGTTGGAACTCTAAAGAGGAACTGGAATGTTCCTCCTATAGCTTGCACCTGTCTGGAAGCCATTATGTGTGCAGTCAAGACACATTTTCTGTAGCATGAGGCTCTTCAGGAACAAAATCTCTTGTTATAGAAGAACCAATGGTATATTGGGTATTTCTTGTAATTTACCAGTATCCCGCTTGCCGGTCTCTGTTTACTTATCCTCTCCTTGTCCCTGAAAGGTAGATGGGAGCCCAACAACATTAATGTCTTTCTGTAGAAGGGCAAAGAGGCTTACCTGGGCACAAAGTGAATCTGGGCTATAGCTCTAAGTATTATTCCTCTCAGTTGATTTACCCATCCTATCCTGTCAGTCAGTTATGCTTATTGAGCACTTACTGTGTTCAGAGCACTGTACTAAGTACTTGGGAGAGTACAGTAAAACAATGTTAACAGGCACATTCCATGCCCTTAGTAAGTTTACGTCTGGAGACGAACTTACAGTTCAGAACCTACAGTCAGCGGTCCTCTAATCTTTAGACCTGAACTCACATGAAATCCTGTCTCTCCACTCCCTAACTCTCCTCCCTAACTCTTCCATATATCTTTCTAAAAATATACATGTGAAGTTTTCGAAATTTGTCCTATTAAGTGTATTTTATGTTCTTTGTGCCTGACTCTTGGGTTTTATATCTAATTGTATATTTTGTAATTATATATTTTAAAGGTGTATTGTTCTTTATCTGTACTTCTCCAAAGAGTTTAGTATGCAGCAAGGGCTAAGTCATTTTATTGATGATGATAATCATGATGATGATTAAGGATTTTCAAGGTTTCAAGTGCCAAAACAGAGTGCCTGAATCAATGTATGTGGAAGTTGGTGTCTTAGGCAGCCAGGACTGAATGGGTGAGAAAGGAGGCAGATTCAGACTAAGGGTTTCACTGGAGCTGGGGAAAACAGTGGCAACTAAGGAGACTTAGAATTGAAATAGAGAAGTAGCATGGTCTAGTGGGTAGAGCACAAGCCTGGGAGCCAGGAGGATCTGCGTTCTAATCCCAGCTCCTTTACTTGCCTGCCGTGTGACCTTCGGTAGGTCATTTCACTTCTCTGGGCCTCAGTTACCTCATCTGTAAAATGGGGATTAAGACTGTGTGCCCTCATGGAATGTGGACAGTGTCCAACCTGATTAGCTTATATCTATCCCCGCACTTAATCCAGTGCCTGGCACACAATAAGTGCCTAACAAATGTCATTTAAAAAATACGGTGGGAGAACTGGGGATAATGAAGCAATTTTGTTTTATCTGAGAGGAGTACATGCATGATCTTGACAGTTTGAGCCATTTTCTCTTACCCAAGCTATCCCCCACTCTTCTTTATTCACAGTTATAATAATAATAGTAATTATTATTATTATTGTAGTCTTTGTTAAGTACTTTGTGCCAAGCACCGTGCTAAGCACTGGGTAAATACAAAGATAATTGGGTTGGACACAGTCCCTGTGTCATGTGGGGCTCATAGTCTAAGTAGGAGGGAGAATAGGAAGTGAATTCCTATTTTACAGTTGAGGAAACAGAGGCACTGAGAAGTAAAGCAACTTGCTTGAAGTCACACAACAGGCAAGTTGTGGAGCCAGGATTAAGACCCCAGTCCTCTTGACTCCTAGGCCCACGCTGTTTCCAATAAACTGTGCTACTTCTCACAGGTGCTATACAGGGCCTCTCTCCTTTCTTCCACTTGCCCAATCTCCCTCTCCTACCATCCTTCCCTGGCCTAGCAACTTCCTGTTACTGCACTACTATCTCATATAAGCAACTTCTGTTCCCACTTTTCCCTCCAAAATTAGTGGACCCCATAGTTCTTGAAAGTGTGCTGTTTAGCATTCCCATTTGCCTTAGGGGCACAGAAAACAGGGCAATCCCACTGCCAGCTAGTTATCTGAGCCAATCAAGAAACTTGGGACAGCAATCCAAATGGCCCCCTTAGAGCCCTCCAAAAGCTTTAGGAAATTGTCCTTCCTATTTGAAAAAGATCCTACTGATGCTGAACTATATGTATATGGATGAGAAAGGACAGAATAAGTCTGTCAAGGAATAGTAGGAGATACTGATTTTGTAAGGAGGAGCAAGCTGGTAAAGGGCTTTGAAATCATTTTTAGGAATTTGCCTTTAATGTGGAGATAAGGATAAGGTTTGAGGAGGGGAGAGGCACAGATGATGCACTTTTGAAGGATGATGGCATGGCGATACATAGGTTGCACTGGGAGGTGAAGAGTGTGTCAATATGGTGGCCCCTGGATATTTGTGATTTATTTAATCTTTGGCTCTTTTGATGATGAATGAGTTAATTTTTCTATGATGAGCAGAGACTCTGATAAAAATGCTAGATAACTACAGAGTATTTATTTATTAGCCTACCTAAAATGGTTCTTCCCATCTTAGACATGTATAAAAATTGAAGTCTCTAGTTAATATTATAAATATGTATGAGCTGTTGAGGGAAGAGAATATAAAGTGTGAATCACACTTAAAACAGACCCACCCGCTCACTCATGACTTCAGGATTTTCAGAAGTGTGAAATGAATAGATTTTAAAATTAGAAAACATGTCATCAGAACTTTTATCAACCCTCAGAGAAAATAAATAACCTCTTAAAATGTGGGGACTGTCAGATATATGTATTTATTTAATTAATTCTGCTGTTAAGAGCTATGATATGTCTCTTGAAATATTAATAGTAGAAGATATCCAAATGCTAATGAAGATGAAAAAGTATCTCTTTAAAATGTCTCTGCTCCACTGACAATGTACTAGCTGTTGTAATCTAGGGCTTCTGAGGAATTATTTGCATATAATATATATACACAAACTTTTCCATTGGGGAAATGAAATTTCACCCATGTGTTAATAATATGATATCAATAATGATATGATGATGATGACAATAATAATAATGTGATTTGTTGAAAAGGCTTACTCTGTGTGAAGCACTGTACTAAACACTGGGGTAGATACAAGATCATCACGTTGAAAACAGTCTATGTCTCGCATGGGACTCACAGTCTAAATTTTTCTTCTGGCATATTTGCATTTAAAAAATGATCTCCTAGCATTTGAGAAGTGGGGTGAATTTTCAGACACTTGGAACTTAAATTACCAAGTTTCAACCATAACAAAAATGAGCAGAAAAAATATACTGAGTTCATATACTGAGGTAGGTAGAATTTTCACTGTTTTGCTTTCTTGTTTTGTGTTTGAAGCATTCCGAGTTTTAATTCTGTTTCCTAGTTTAAATTTTGATGGAAGATTGAGGGATGAAAGAACATCAAAGAACACGATAATGGCTCTTGGGCTATGATCTTGTCCAGTTTTTCACACCAAGTGGTTTCAGCTGGCACCTGGAATGAGGGACTTCTAGGAAAAGCTGGCATGTCGAAGAAATAGCTTTTGGTGTCTTTCTTTCTTTCTTCTAGAATTAGTGCCACCCTAGGTCACTTGCAGAGAACAAGATGTTTATGGGGAATGGAAGTGTATATCAGATGAAATGACCATCTGAGTCTATTGACCTGGCTACTTTTGCAAATCTTTAATGTCCTGTGGGAGTGTCTGGGGTCAGTTCCATTCTTTGAGAATAAATTAAGCCTTTTACAACTGTTGAAATCATGCAATTGTGAATATTATTGGCACATCCAGCTCCAGTGGTGGGTGGAATTGTCATTCTACAGAATATAAGTATACACTCAAATATAGGGCTGTTTCCTACACTCTCTTAGTGTCAGTATGGTGAGTTTGAGAAATGACTCTATTTTAGGTTGTCCTAGAGTTAACCTGTTCTTGCCACCCAATCATCTGGCTCAATGAGGTTGATCATATTTCTCCTTGCTTCCGTGATCTAATTGTTCTTCTTGCAGATCTGGTTGGGAAGATGACATAAATATTTAATCCCTGTAGGGGAGGTGTCCCAAACCCATGATCACCATAAATATATACCAATAAGTCATTTTTCCAGATTGAGCAGAACAAAGCAGCTGCAAATGGGTAGGGTTAATTTGGAGGAGGTAAAGGATGATTTTTATGTTTGTCACGTGCCATGTCTTTACTATAGCCAGACCACCCCTGTAAAAGAACATGGAAGGGAAATGCTAAAATTCCTTCCCTAGAGATTTTGGCCTCTGAGTAGAACACAAGGTTACTGTGAGTTTGGGTTCTAATCCCAGCTCTGCCACTTGTCTGCTGTATCACCTTGGTTAAATCACTTCACTTCTCTGTGCCTTGGTTCCTTCATTTGTAAAATGGGAATTCAATACCAGTTCTCCCTCCCACCTAGACTGTGAGTTCCTTGTGGAAAGGAATTATCTTGTACCTACCCTAGGTCTTAGTGCATTTATTATTATTATTTGGGCAGGACAGTCTTGGTGAAGTAGAAAATCCAAGAAAGCTACTTAGGGTTGAGCCTCTACCACCAAGACATACCATTGCTGGGAGAATTTACAAGGATTGAGAATAATAATAATAATAACAATAATGTTAATAATGATAGTACTTGTTAAGCACTCACTATATGCCAAGCCAGGTAAGAGAATTGAAGAAGTTTACCTGGGTCTCCTATCTTATATAGGGCTTTAGTGGCTAGCAAACTCCTCTTCCGAAACCAAATTGTTGACTGACAGGCCCACAGTGTTTGAAACACAGATAATTTCTCACTTACCCGGGTAGGGAAGTTAGCAAGAATGAGAGGAGGTAGCATGTCTTAGTGGAAAGAGCACAGGCTTGGGAGTCAGAAGATGAGGGTTTTAATCTCAGCCTGGGCACTAGCACGCTATGGACCTTGAGTAGGTCGCTTTTCCTCTCTGTGCTTCAGTGTCCTCATATCTGAAATGGGGATCAGATCCCAGCTCTCTCTCCCTTTTAGAATGTAGGATTATATGTGATGTGATTATCGTGTTTCTGCTTCAGCCCCTAGAACAGTACTTAGAACGTAGTAAGTACTTAATAAATAGCATCATTATCTGTGGGTCTGCAGAAATGATACTCTGTGGGCATTTGTTCTTTTAGGCAAGGGAAGAGGACAGATTGTTGCCAACTTGTACTTCCCAAGTGCTTAGTACAGTGCTCTGCACACAGTAAGTACTCAATAAATATGATTGAATGAATGAATGAATGAACTAGGGGTTGTGGGGCAAAGGGTTTTGCCTCCTGCCGTTTCTTGGGATCGGCTCCAGGTTTCCCCTTCCCCTGAATCAGAAAATCCCTTCTAAAGTGGGAGACCAATTTACCAGGTGCCCATCTGTGGCCGTTAATTCACTGTTTTACCCAGATTCCCCTGGAGACCCTGTTCTCCCTATCTAAATGTGTGAAATATTTAATTCTGACAAACCTTCCCAGGTGGCTGGGTCTTCCTTCCCCACATCAGGGTGTGCAGATCACCACACTAGCCTGTGTTTGTACCAGACCACAAATAAGAAAAAAATAATAATAACCAACCTCTTTCTCAACATTTTTTTCAGCCTCAAAATGATGTTTGCTTCTTATGGGGTATCGATTGTGTATTATCAGTTTAGCTCACATACTGACAATTACATGAAGGGCCAAGGTAGCCGTGACAATGAAGTCTGGTTGCCATGGCAATGAAAGAAGGCCTATTGCTGTTACCAGGAACCTGCTGTATAGTGATAATCAGGCCACTCATTTCATTTTAATTGAAATTTTAAGTCATATTTTCTGTGAAGAAATAAATGGACTTTATTCCCCTTTTTTTCCTGACCACACCAGAATTACAGATTTCAAAAATTTGCATGCTTCTTGAAGAAAAATATAAACTTTCTAATGATGCCTTTCCAGCAGCAATTTTGTCAGCATCAGAATACGAAAAGTAACATTTAGCTATGGGAAAATTAAATTAGCCTACTCTTGTGTATATTCCTAATTAATTACTAATTTCTATTGGTTCTAGACTCCCTTCTTAACAGGTTCCTGTGTAGGTCATTAAGGATCTTATGCTGAATCATTCTATTTCTGTGTTCAGCTTACATATAAAAGTCTGAAGCACCCAACAGAGGTAGAGATATGTTTGTGATAAGTATCTCAGAACATACTTCCTGTTCTTTAAATCAGTTCCTAGGAATACGGAAGGAGATATTTCAGCACTTACAGGTTTGTAGCTCATACCCTCTAGGCTGTAAGTTCCTTATGGGCAGGGAACATGTCCACCAATTCTATTATATTGTATTCTCCCAAGCACCTAGTACAGTGCTTTGTATATAGTAAGGGCTCAATAAGAAGTAGTGTGGCTCAGTGGAAACAATACAGGCCTGGAAGTCAAAGGACTTGGGTTCTAATCCCAGCTCCACCACTCGTCTGCTAGGTGACTTTGGGCAAGCCACTTGACTTCTCTGTGCCTCAGTTATTTAATCTGTGAGTCCTATGTGTGTGTTATGCTGTGAGTCCTGTGTGGGTCAGGGACTGTGTTCAACCTGATTATCTTGTATCTACCCCAGCACTTAGAACAGTGTTTGACATATAGTAAGTGCTTAACATATTACCATAAAAAATAAAATTGATTTATTGATTGCAAGGTATCACCAAGTACTTTATAGATTTAATCACAGGTAGAGAATTAAGAAAAATAACAGAAATAATGGAGTGGTGTGATTTTTGTAATGTAATTACATAAATTATTCATAGGTAGCACTGTCTGCAAGAACATGGAGAAAGATCAACGATAAAGATAAACAAGTCTAGAGAGAAATTCATTGTGGTAAGAGTTGAAGCAAGATGGAGAGCTGGTGGGGGAAAATAGTTCAGAAAGTAGGTATTCCTAATTGCAGAGATGAAGGTCTTGCAACCATAGCAGAGTGTAGTGAGAAGAAATGTTTGTGGTCCTTTTTTTTTTCCTCTATGGTATTTAGTAAATGCTTACTATTTGCCAGGCACTGTTCTAAGTGCTGGGGTAGATAAAAGATAATTAGGTTGGACACAGTCCATGTCCCACATGGCGCTCTCAGGCTTAATTCCCATTTTACAGCTGGGGTAACTAGACACAAAGAAGTGAAGTGACTAGCTATATAGTGATAATCAGGCCACTGTCTGTCACACAACGGACAAGTAGTGGAGCTGGGATTAGAACGCAGGTCCTTCTGACTCCCAGGCCTGCGTTCTAGCCACTAGGTCACGCTGCTTCTCAGTGGGCTCTCCCAGCATCCCCTTACTCACTGTATGTCTAAAACATGCTCTTCTTCCAGTGACTGCCTCCCCCAATGTTCCTTTTTCTCGAATATTCTCTAATGCCACTCTTTTGCCCCATGTCCACCTCCTCACAAGTTCTCCACCTACTGCCATCTATTGCATTAAGGAAATATGAAGGTTGGTTGATTGGCAATCATCCTATTTCATCATCATCACCAAATGGGCATAAACTGTGTGTATAAGACTTGAATTGGTGTCTGGGAGAGTATGATAATAGAACAAGTGGCCCTGCTCATAATGAATTTACAATCTGATGGGAGAGAAGGGTGGACCTAGAAAAGAGTCCTATAAAAGGAATAGAAGGGTTACAATAGGTACTACTGGGAAGGAAGGAGTCAGCAAAATCCCCAAGGAGTGGCAGCAGTGTTGTGGGGAGAACATAGGGGAGCTTCAGGGAGGCGGTGGAGCAGGACTCAGCAAACATGATGAGAAGGGGCCAGTGGAACCTGTTCTCCACAGTTCAGATGTCAGACCAATCCTCCTGACTCTCATCCCAATAGGTACCGCATGGATCAGCTAATTCCCACTACATCTCTACACCCACTCTGCCACTGAAAGGATCTTTGAACTATCCAATGATATTTTTCTTTTGTGCTTCTTACTCTTCCATTTTTTGCTGTTTAACCAATGGTTCACCAATTCAACCACTTCATATGCCTCCTCATGTCTCCACAGTGGTTCCTTGCCTCCTAATGAATGGATATTGAAGCTCACTATCAACCTAGTCTGACCAACTCACCCTCCAGTACACTCTTACCTGCTCCCTCCCATCCTTTGTGCACAAATCCCTTTGCCTTTCAACCTTCTACTCTTCTGTTACCCTCACCTGAAGCACTTTGCTTCCAATTATCTGCATCTCTCCAATCCTTTCTAATCTAGAACAGAATAAAAGTTTCCTCAAAGATCGGTTAACTGAGCTCCACCTGCAGTCCCATAACATTCATTCAATTTGCACTTGAGTATCCATCCTGTGTCTTTTGGGACTCACCCTGTTCCACTTGCTTCTATTTCTATTTTGTTTTTCTGTTTAGGCACCCCAGTAGTTTGCAAATTTCTACGGGTAAAGACCTTGATTAACCAAACTTATAGCAAGAATACCAACAAATCTGACTCATGGTGGGGAGTAATGAGTTGGCTGATGATGGCAGTGATGATTCTCTTTTCTTTAAAGACTTTGTGTTTGAAAGAAGCCTTTTGATTGACCATGTGAAATTTCCACATCGAAACATTCAGAAATTCAAATCAATTAGCTAAAGTTGAAAAAAATGTAATTTGCTAAGCCTGACCTTCCTACTCCAGTTCAAAACCTTCACCTCAGCACAATTTCTCAAGTGCAGAGCAGTAATTCTAGGAGCACAGCAATCCTTTTCAAAACTTTGTTGTTATGATATTTGTTGTTAATAATAATAATTAGTAATAATTATGGTATTTGTTAAGTGCTTACCAGGTGCAGGCACTATATTAAGCTCTGGGGTGGATACAAGCAAATTGGGATGGACACAGTCCCTTTCCTATATGGGACAGTCTTGATATTCATTTTACAAGTGTGGTAACTGAGGAGTGAAGTGACTTGCTTAAGGTCACACAGCAGACAAGAGGCTGAGCCAGGATTAAAACCCATGACCTTCTGACTCCCAGTCCCATGTTCTATCCACTAGAACCATGCTATAGATGGCAGGGACTGTTCTAAGCCTTTGTTTTCCTTCCCTTTCTCCCATAGCAAGAAATTAATTTACTGTAAGCTCATTAAGCACAGGGGATGTGTCTGCTAATTCTGTTGTATTGTACTCTCCCAAGTTCTTAATACAGTACTCTGCACTTTGTGCTGGGTAAATAGCAATGATTGATGTATAGAAGTTATTGAGTGCATACTCTGTTCAGAGCACTGTACTAAATACTTGGTAGAAAAAGTACAATAGAATTAGTAAACATGAGCCCTGCCTTCAAGTGTTTTACCATCTGTCAGGGGAGATAGAAACTAAAATAAATCACAGGTAGGAGGAAGCAATGGAGTATAAATACTGACACATAATTCCTGTGGGAAGTGGAAAAGTCTAAATTTCTAGGTGACAGTTCACAGGGGAATAGAGTGTGGAAATGAGAGCTTAGTCAGGGAAGACCTTCTGGAGAAGCTATGATTTCTGGAGGTGCCTTGAAGATGGGGAGAGCAGAGATCTGCCGGATGTGAAGTGGGAGGGAGCTCCAGGCAGAAGAGAGGATTGGTGGTGAGATAGGTGAGAATGAGACACAGTGAATAGATTAGCAAAAGAGAAATGAAGAGTGAGAGCTGTGGTGGAGTGGGAGAGGAGCAAGGATAAGAAGTTGGAAGAGAGGTGATTGAATGTCTTAAATTTGATGATCAGGAGTGTCTGCTTTATGTGGAGAAGGATGGGCAACCATTGGAGATATTTGTGGAGTGGGAAATTGGGCAAAGTATGAAGGTTTAAGAAAATGATCTGAAACACAGAGTGAAGTATAGACTGGACAGGGGAGAGGTTGTAGGTAGGAGGTTTGTGAGAAATTAAATCAGGATATGGCAAGAGGTGGGCCTGGGAGTTGGCAACTTGATTGGTGAGGAAGGGGTAGATTCTAGAGATGATTCCCTACTTCCTGCAATGCTACTACTTTTCTGAGGGATTTTCTGCATACACGCTGACCAGGCCCAACCCAACCAAGCTTGTGAGAACTGACAAGTTCACAGTGTGAGATTTTAAGGCTGCAGGCCTGATTTCCATCAACTGTACTGGCAACATCTGTCTGAGAATAGATTTATAACCCTCAAGGGAGTGTGAAGCCATGGCAGGCAGCAGATCTGAGATTAAAAGAACAGAGAAGAAAATTGAGGCCTAGGATCAAGAGAACTAGGCTCTCCATGAGCCAAGACACATCACTGAGGCAAGGTAAAAGGAGCTAGTGAGAGATGTGGGCAGCTCCACGTAGAAACCCCTTTCGGTCCCTGTTGAATTGTCTAAGACAAGCAGAGCCTTTAATTAAGTGTCAAATAATTGATTAAGAGAGCTCTTGCAATGCATTTACATCCATGAACCATTGTGTCAGGCCAGATGATATAATTAGATCAAACAAGATGTGAAATCTGCAGTGCTTTGGGTTACAGTTGAGTAATTTTTAAAATTTGTACTGTAAAAGGAATCAAAGAGAAGAAGTAGGAGAGAAGCTGTTTTGCCTCTTCCCCCACTAGGAGAAAAGTCTCCTGGATAATAATTTTCCCCAACTCCTTTCCCGGGAGCTCAAAAGTGTATATGTGTATATATAAATCTCCAACACAGGGCTGTATTGGGGAAAATGGCATGCAATAGCAGATGGAGAACTTCATTAAGCATCCACCTTGTATTTAATGCTGCACAAGAGGACTGGAGATGTATCTTCTAGGAGGGAGAGAAGGAGAAAGAAAAAAAATAGACTAAGTGAAAGGAAGATGAAGTAAATATCAGGATAAAATGTTAGCTTAGAAATACTCCAAATCATGCTGAGCAGGCTCATTTTCTTGGACTGTCATTCCTGGATAATAACTTAATCATCTTCTTCCTACAACCTGGTGTGATGTCTCCTGCTTTCAAGGGGAAATCTTTATTGACTGAAAATAATAATGATTTTTTTTCTTTTCTCCTCTTTTTTATTACACTTTTCCCCTTTCAAACCCATTCTTTTCTCCCTCCATCCCTCCTAGTGTTGGAAGATAAAGAGGAGAGTTTGAAACAGTGAACAAAAGTTTGAACTCTGTTCCCCTCTTGTTCCGATAGTTACACTGTTGATATGCACATTCAGTTAGAGAAGCTGGCAAGTTGTGCTCTTTTTTCAGAGAAAGATCAAATCCAACCTGATTATCTTGTATGTACCCCAATGCTTAGTACAATGTTTGACACATAGTAAGCACTTCAATACCATATTTTTTTAAAAGGGTTACTTTAATTTTATTGACTATAAATGATTTGAGATTCTCAGATGATGATGGATGGGCTGATCTTTAAATCTGGGAGGGAGGGAGCAACTGGGATTGTCAGTATGCTTTACTGGGATTAAAATTAAGCATGTGATTTAAAATAAAAGACTATGAGAGACTATGAGAAAATAGCCAGACACAAACTGAGACTATGATTTAAAATGAAAGACTATGAGAGACTATGAGAAATTAGCCTGACACAAACTGAGAGATGCTAGATTTATAGTTGTCAGAAATTCAAATGAGTCACTGAGAAGGATTAGGGCCAGATTAAGGTTGGTCACTTGTCTCTAAAGAGCACTGAATACAGTTTCCTTATCTGTGAAATGGGGATGAATTGCCTATTCTTCTTCTCCTTTAGTCTGTGAATTTGGTGTGGGGCTGGAACTGTGTCTGGTCTGTTTATAATTGTCTTCCCCAATCAATTATCTATAAAATGGGAATTTAATACCTATTCTCCCTCCTTAGGCTGTAAGCCTCATGTGAGACAGGGACTGCATCCATACTGGAAAGCAGCATGTCCTAGTGGAAAGAGCATGGGCCTAGTTATGAGGACCCGGGTTCTAATCCTAGCTCTGCCATTTTTTAAAATAGTTTGCCAGGCACTTTATTATGTGCTGGGGTAGATATAAAATAATCCAGTTGGTCATGGACCATGTCCCCCATGGGCCTCATAGTTTTAACACCCAATTTGTAGATGAGGTAACTGAGGCACAGATAAATTAAGCAACTTGCCCAAGGTCACACAGCAGACAAGTGGTAGAGCCTGGATTATAATCCAGTTCCTTCTGACTCCCAGGTCTGTGCTCTAGCCAGTAGACCACACTGCCTGCTGGGTGATCTTGAGCAAGTCATAATAATAATCATGATGACATTTATTAAGCACTTATTATGTGCAAAGCACTGTTCTAAGCAGTGGGGAGGTTACAAGGTGATCAGGTTGTCCCACAGGGGGCTCACAGTCTTAATCCCCATTTTACAGATGAGGTAACTGAGACACAGAGAAATTAAGTGACTTGCCCAAAGTCACACAGCTGACAGTTGGAGCTGGGATTTGAACCCATGAACTCTGACTCCAAAGTCTGTGCTCTTTCCACTGGGCCACACTGCTTCTCTATCCTAACTTCTCTGGGCTTCAGTTTCTTCAAGTGTAAAATGAGGTTTCAATACCTGTTGTCCTTCCTACATAAACCATGAGACCCATGTGAGGCAGGGACCGTGTCCAATCTGATTAACTTGTATCTATCCTAGTGTTTAGAACAGTGGTTGATACCTAGTAAGTGCTTAACAAATATCATAATTACTACTACTATAGTTATTAGCACATAGTAAGGGCATAACAAATACCGCAGTTTTTACTACATATCAGGGGAGAGCAGTTGTCAAAAAGGAAAGGTGCAAAACTGAAAAGTTTCAGAGAGCTGTGATACTATAATATAGAGACTTCACCTGTGGCCTAGTATCCTGATCAGGGAAAGTTGGCTGATAAGATCCCCTCAGGATATAAAATGATGCTATGTAAAATACAGCAGCACAATCCTTCTCCAAATGGAAGAAGCCACAGCTTTTTAGGACTTCCTCATTTACATAAATTCTGAAAAGTAATATGCACAAGGAAACCTTAAAAGTTAAGAATTGTGTCTGGAGCTTCCAGTAATAGAAAATCCCAAGGGCCAGACTTTTTGCATTGTGGTAGCTGCTGAAACATGAATATGTATTACTCTCATGTAATGTGGGCTCACCTCAGGGCCCTGGTACATAAACCACTTTTTGCAATCATACTTTGGAGCTAACCCCTCCGGACAAGTGTATCTCCTGCAATGTAATAGGTTAACTGGGTCTCTGGCTTAGATCAGAGGGGCTGAGTCTATGAAATGACAAAGCTGAGCCCTACTTAACTTTCCTGATGTGAGAGGTAGATTTTGGGGGAGGGGCGACTTGACCCAGCCAGACTTCCAAACTGGGATATTGACGCCAGGTTGAATGTATCCATAGAAATTCACCTTCCTGTTAGGGAGATTAGGGTTCAGGTTGGGAGGAGTAGGATTTTAAGAACTCACCTTCCTCAGGACCTGAAAGAAGGACATTTCAATCAATCATCTGCAAATGGGAATTCAGCACCTGTTCTCCCTCCTGCTTAGACTGTGGGCCTCTTTCATCCAACCTGACAAATTTGTATCTGCTCCAGTGCTTAGAATAGTGCTTGACACTTAGTAAGTGCTTAATAAATACCATTAAAAAATCTGAAAAATCAATCATATGGCATTTATTGAATGCTTGATATGTGGGGTGCATTGTACCTGTCACTTGGGAGAGTCTAATAGAGTTGGTAGACAGGATCCCTGCCCTCAAGGAGTTTAAGGTCTAGTTGAGGAAAGACCTTAAAAGAGACCTTAAAAGACCTTAGAGAAGCAGCGTGCCTCAGTGGAAAAAACCCGGGCTTGGGAGTCAGTGGTCATGGGTTCTAATCCTGGCTATGCCACTTGTCAGCTGTGTGACTTTGGGCAAGTCATTTCACTTCTCTGGGCCTCAGTGACATCATCTGTAAAATGGGGATTAAGACTGTGATTCCCATGTGGGACAACCTGATCACCTTTATACCCCCCCCAGCGCTTAGAACAGTGCTTTGCACATAGTAAACACTTAACAAATGCCGTCATTATTATTAAAAGAAGTTACAGGTAGTGGAAACAGTAGCGTATAAGGATGTACATAACTGCTGTGGGGGTGGGGTGACTATCAAAATGTCCTTATGCAAACCCAAAGGCATTAGGTAGTGAAAAAGGGAGGGTGAATAGGATGGAGAGATTAGAGGTTAGTTAGGGAAGGCTTCTTGGAGGAGATATGATTTGAGTAGAGCTTTGAAGGTGGGGAGATTGGTGGTCTGCCAGATATGAAGAAGGCGGGAGTTTCAGGACAGTGGGAGGATGTAGGCAAGGGGTTGATGGCGAGACAGATGATATCAAGGCCCAGGTGTGTGTTGGTGATAAAGGAGCAAAATTACTTTTCTGAGGTGAGAAGAGCCAGATGGATGGGCTACTACTTGAAATGGCCTCATTCCTTGATTTTTTTCACTGTGGAGGGATCAGGGGTTCAGGAGTCCCCAGGAAAAGACTGCAAGGTGGAAAAAGCACAGAACTGGGAGTCAGGAGACCTGTATTCCAGTCTCAGCTATTTCACCTTTCTGCTGTGTGACCTGAGGCAAGACACTTAAGTTCCCTGTGCCTCAGTTTCCTCACCTTTCTCACCTGTAGAATAAGCACTAAATACCAGTTCTCCCTTCCCCTTTAGACTATTGGTCCTATGTGGGACAAAGACTGTAGCTGATCCGATAGAATTGCATCTACCCAAGTGATTAGTTCAGTGCTTGGCAAATAGTAGGTACTAAACAAATACTATGGTTAAGGTAGGACAATCAGGATGGAGCCTTCTCAAAGTAATGATCTGTTGAGAGGGGCTTGACTGGTTGAGAAGACCTTCTCCCCGGATTCTTGCCTAGAGACTTTGTGATTAAGTGCTTTCTCTATGCCGAGGACTGTACTAAGTGGTTTGATGAGTACAATAGAGTTAGTAGACATTATTCCTGAACACAAGGAACCTACCTTGTGAGTACAGCGTGGCTCAGTGGAAGGAGCCCGGGCTTTGGAGTCAGAGGTCATGGGTTCAAATCCCGGCTCTGCCACTTGTCAGCTGTATGACTTTGGGCAAGTCACTTAACTTCTCTGTGTCTCAGGTACCTCATCTGTAAAATGGGGATTAAGACTATGAGCCCCCGTGGGACAACCTGATCACCTTGTAACCTCCCCAGTGCTTAGAACAGTGCTTTGCACATAGTAAGCACTTAATAAATGCCATTATTATTATTATTACCTTCTAGCAGAGGAGAGAGGTGCAAAGATGAAGTACAGGTAAAGGAAACAACAAAATTTAAAGATACGTACAGAAGTGCTACCAGCCGGGGTGGGGAGGGGCGGGGGGCGGCCGTGGTCAGGGGAGAGTATTCAAGTGTTTAAGGGGTGGGTACTCATTATGCTTAGATGACATAGAAGTTCTGAAGTGGCGGTAGGGGATGGGGAATTGATATTCAATCAAGGAAGGCCTGTTGAAGATAGAGCAGTGCTCTGCAGGATATGAGGGGGAGGAATTTCCAGGCAGGAGGGAGAGTGTGAGCATGAGGTTAATTGCGAGAGAAATGAGGGGTAGGTACAGTGCATTTGTTGGCCTGAGGGAAACAAATTGTGCAAGTTGGGTTCTGGTGGGAGAGGCATGAGGCTAAATGGTGAGGGGGAGAAAGCTGAATGAGTGCCTCAAAGCTGATGGGTAGGAGTTTTCTGCTTGATGTGGAGATGAATGGGCAAATACTGAGGGGTGGGAATATTGCTTTAAATGAATACTGTCCATTACGCCCAGTATATTAAACAACACTGGTATATTCCAATGGCTTCAGCCATTTGGGAGAGAGGGTTTCCCATCCCTAAGCTCCTAGAACTCCCATCAGCCTCGGCTCCAGCCCAGGAAGATCTTGAGCACTGGCAACATGTAGTGTTCTCAATGTTTAGAACACTGAGAAAGTCACCACACTAACCACACCTGGGAAATATAGGGCTATTGGTCTGAGCAGGAGGAGTCTGAAATCCTTTTGTGTTTATTGTCATCATTGTCTTTTATTTTTTTTCTCTTTCCTTATGTATCTGTTGTCAACACCTTCCCCACCCAATTATTAGATTATAAAACCTCTGTGGGACTAGGACTATATCAGTATCTCCTACAAAGCATCCAGTTATAACTGCTATTACTATTGCTATTAGTAATCTAATTGTGGGCAGGGAACGTGTCTACCAACTCTGTTATATTGTACTCTCCTAAACCCTTAGTACAGTGCTCTGCACACAGTAAGTGCTTAATAAGTACAATCAATTACCAAAATACGTGAAATGAACTCCGTGGGAAAGCAGCTCCTGTGATATTCATTCATTTGTTCATATTTATTGAGCACTTAATGTGTGCAGAGCAGTGTACTAAGTGCTTGGAAAGTACAATTCAGCAACAGAGGTAATCCTTATCCAACAATGGGCTCACAGTCTAGAAGCGGGGAGTCAGACATCAAAACAAAGCAGTTACAAGTAAGCAGGCATCAATAGCATCAATATAAATAAATAGAATTATAGATATGTACACATCATTAATAAAATAAATAGAACAATATGTACATAATACCCAAGTGCTGTGGGGTGGGGAGGAGAGTAGAGTAGAGGGAGGGATTTGGGGCGATGGGGAGGGAAGGAGGAGCAAAGGAAAAAGGGGGCTTAGGTACAGGTAGGTACAGATAAAACAAAAAAAAATCCTGATAGCCATATCTGTACCTACCTGTGCCTCCAGAAAGGCCTGCTGGAGGAGGTGAGCTCTCAGTAGGGCATTGAAGGGGGGAAGTGTGCTAGTTTGGTGGGTGTGAGGAGGGAGGACATTCCAGGCCAGAGGTAGGACATGGGCCAGGACCACAGGTATCTGTTTTTCTTTTGCTTCCTTGACTTTGTGATTCTACAAGTAACTCTGCATTTTCCTGTGTTTAAGTGGGCAAGAGGTATGCTTCAAGCCATTAAAACAAGTTAATCAGGGCCACTACTGATGTAAACATATTAATCCAGGGCAGGACCAAACCGTGTGGCAGCATTGATTCCTGGCTTTTCACCTGCCCTTAATGACTTTAAGCATTTGATCTATATGTTTAGCAGCCCCTAATGAAGGGTAATAGACAAATGTGGAGCCTCCAGCTTTGCCTTTGTAGTAAGCTGAGATAACCCAGCTCAGTTCATGTGTAAGCATCAACTGAAATGGAGAGGATGTTGGCAGGTGATAGGTACGAAGTCTATGAATGGCTGTTTGAGTGATCCTTCCTGTTAGACGATGGCGTGGTGGCAGGGAGTGTTGTCTGCATTTTGTAAGTATGTGGCTAACAGTTCCTTCCACCTTGGCGATTGTATTTGCTGCTTCCCCAGCAGTTTCACTGTTTCTGTAAAGTGCATTGCCACGTCTTCAGTATAACTTTCTAAATCCCATGGGCTTTGTGTTATATTTACAACACTTCCTTGAAAAGCAGAGTGGCTCAATGGAAAGAGTATGGGCTTTGGGGTCAGAGGTCATGGGTTCAAATGCTGGCTCTGCCAATTGTCAGCTGTGTGACTTGGGCAAGTCACCTAACTTCTCTGTGTCTCAGTTACCTCATCTGTAAAATGGGGATTAAGACTGTGAGCCCCCCATGGGACAACCTGATCACCTTGTAACCTCCCCAGTGCTTAGAACAGTGCTTTGCACATAGTAAGCACTTAACAAATGTCATTATTATTATCATTATTATTATTTTTATTGTTGTTGTTGTTATTAAAAGTCAAACAACTTTACCTCAAGATTCCCTTTTTATTTCTAGCGGGCATATGGGTGAGAACCAAACAATCTTTCTCCTCGCCTTCATATTTGTAATAATAGTATCTATTAAGTAGCTACTATTTGCCGAGCACTTGCATTGAGTGCTGGGAAAGAAGAGCATGGATGAGCTATAGAAATGGTGCCTGGCCTTTAAAGACAGAGCTGACAACAGGCATAAGGAAAGATGAACAGAGCTATAAGAAAAACAAGATGACAAGAAACAAATGCAAGATTAAGTTTTCATCTATACTGGCCCCTGTCACTCACTTTCCACTCTTCTTCATTTTCTCACTTGTCAGTGGTGGGTCAGGCATGCTTGCTTATCAAACTTTGAGTGCTTACTGTGTGCTGAGCACTGTACTAAGAACTTGGGAAAGCACAATGCTTGGTATTTACCTGTCAAAACGGTTCAAAGATTGAAGAAATAATGCCTGTAATGCATTCTGAGCTCCTTAGAGAGAGGCATTATATACTGCAAAGTGGTGTTAGAGTATTATTAAAATGAGTGCTCTAGGTAATGAATGGAAAGTGAAATTTCATTGCCCATTTAGGGGAAATTTCCTTCCCAGAGTCCTGACCAATAGGCACAAAGGATTTAGATTAAGCCATTCAGACATCCCAAATTTCCAAATTATGCCCCTGTAGCCAGCATCTGTATCATCTGTATGTGGAAGAGAGGGTTATTGAAGCAAATGGATGTTTCCACCATGTCTTTAATCTTTAAATTACGCGCTATGACTCTATTCCTTGCCTCATGAAAGCAGGATGAATGCTCCAGTCTGTAGCTTCTCTCGCAGTAGCTTTACCCATTTTCATGTGGCAGCCATGAACATATTCAGATGCTTTACCTGACTGAGAATTTATTAAAGAGAAGCCAAAGTCCCAAATCCCAGCATACCCAGTAGGAGGCACTGATTTTTCCTAAATCCCTAGGATTGTTGGATACTTTTGGGGGGACATTATGCTCCATTTGACATCTGGATCCTTATTTATCCAATATTCAGGAACCATTAACCTAAGGGGGAGTCTCTAGGCAACATGGTGGTACACAGGAGGAAGACTATACCAAGCAACACAAGATTCATTGACGCTTCTCATTAGTATTTGAATTTTTTCTGAAGGTTCTTAAAACAGAATGGTTGAGAAGTAGTAGGGTTTATTGGAAAGAGTATAGACTTGGGAGTCAAAAGATCTGGTTCTAATCCCAGGCCCACCACTTGCCTCCTGTGTGACCTTGGGCAAGTCACTTAACAGTCCTGTGCCTCAGTTTCCTCATCTGTATAAAATGGGATAAGACATCTATTCTTCCTCTTCCTTAGACTGTGAACCCCATGTGGGAAAGAGATTGTGTCCTATCTGCTGATACTGTGTCTACCCTAGCACTTAGCATATTAAGTGCCTAACAAATGCCAAAGTTGTTACTATTGGGAAAAAGGAATTTCTTTGAATCCCAACGAGAATGGGTACATGTGGGAAGGAGATGTAGGTAATGAGACCTTGGGCGGGAGACTGCATCCACTCACATCATCTCATGGCCCTAACAGTAAGCAAATGCATTTCGATATGTGAAGGAGTGGGAACAGGTTTTCAGATTCAAACAAAGGTGACCAAGGTAACTTTCTCCTTGTTAAAAATGTATCTCTGGAGGGAATTACTTATTACAGATGAAAGAATTTACATTGCACTTGGGATGCTTTCTGTTTAGAAAATGTCTGGTATTTCTGAGGTCTGTAATGCACATGCCCTGAAAAATCCTTTTATTAGGGAGTCATGTTTCATTTGCTGTCTCTCAAGCCCTCTGGTGAAGCTAACCATATCGTTTAACCAGTCACTCTTTCTATCCTACAGAGATTTCCTGCAGAATCCAGGTCCAGTTTTAGTTTCATTGTAAAGCATTGCAAAATAATGTCTTAGGTTTGACGCGGGTTTCAGTGCTTAGGAGATCAAAAAAATGCTGACTTTCAAATATTCTAACCCTGTATCATTCAAGTTCAAGACACGAGTACTTGACTAGACAGCTCACTAGCATACATGTGTGACCAAGGTGTGGATTTCACTGTCCTCAAATACCTCTCCTTCCTTCTCTTTTTCTCTGCCTAAACTGAGTCCTCTATTCATTTCCTCTGATGGACTAAATAGGCTTCTTCTGACCAGTAGAGGGATAGGGGGTCCGATTGCCAGAAAGGGGGGAAATTTTCACTGTTTCAAGTTACAGAATTCATCCAGGAAAGTAGAAATGGAAGACATACCCAACTGTCAGGATCTTCATCTATCCAGTGCTACTGTGGCAGCTGACACCCAGATGGTGAAGCAGCCTGCTCCTCGTTTCTCCATGTTGCTGTCTATCTCACCCCTCCATCTCTCACCTTCTCTTCCTTTGATTCCCCTACTGGCCATCTTTACCACCCACTAGAGCTACTGGTAACTTTGATCTACTACTAATAATAATGATGGTATTTGTTAAGCGCTTACTATGTGTGAAGCACTGGGGGGGGGATACAAGGTGATTAGGTTCATTCATTCATTCAATTGTATTTATTGAGTGCCTACTGTGTGCAGAGCACTGTACTAAGTGCTTGGGAAGTACAAGTTGGCAACATATAGAGATGGTCCCTACCCAACAGTGGGCTCACAGTCTAGAAGGGGGAGACAGAGAACAAAACAAAACATATTAACAAAATAAAATAATTAGAATATGTACAAATAAAATAAATAGAGTAATAAATATGTACAAACATATACATATATACAGGTGCTGTGGGGAGGGGAAGGAGGTAAGGTGGGGGGGAGGGGGAGGAGGGGAAGAGGAAGGAGTGGGCTCAGTCTGGGAAGGCCTCCTGGAGGAGGTGAGCTCTCAGTAGGGCCTTGAAGGGAGGAAGAGAGCTAGCTTGGCAGATGTGCGGAGGGAGGGCCAGGGGTCGATGGCAGGACAGGCGAGAACGAGGCACAGTGAGGAGATTAGCGGCAGAGGAGTGGAGGGTGCAGGCTGGGCTGTAGAAGGAGAGAAGGGAGGTGAGGTAGGAGGGCGTGAGGTGATGGAGATCCTTCAAGCCGAGGGTGAGGAGTTTTTGCCTGATGTGTAGGTTGATTGGTAGCCACTGGAGATTTTTGAGGAGGGGAGTAACATGTCCAGTGCGTTTCTGGACGAAGACAATCCAGGCAGCGGTGTGAAGTATGGATTGAAGTGGGGAGAGACAGGAGGATGGGAGATCAGAGAGGACGCTGATACAGTAATCCAGACAGGATAGGATGAGAGCTTGAACGAGCAGGGTAGCGGTTTGGATGGAGAGGAAAGGGCAGATCTTGGCAATGTTGTGGAGGTGAGACCGGCAGGTTTTGGTGACTGCTTGGATGTGAGGGGTGAACGAGAGAGCAGAGTCGAGGATGACACCAAGGGTGCGGGCTTGTGAGAAGGGAAGAATGGTAGTGCCGTCAACAGTGATGGGAAAGTCAGGGAGAGGGCAGGGTTTGGGAGGGAAGACAAGGAGTTCAGTCTTGTCCATCTTGTCCCATGTGGGGCTCACAGTCTTAATCCCCATTTTACAAATGAGGTAACTGAGGCACAGAGAAGTGAAGTGACTTGCCCAAAGTCACACAGCAGACAAGTGGTGGAGTTGTGATTAATAATATAATAACAATAGTTGTGGTATTTGTTAAACACTATGTGTGAGGCACTGTACTAAGCACTGGGGAAGATACAAGGTAATCAGGTTGGACAGTCCCTGTCTGACATGGAGCTCACAGTCTTAATCCCCATTTTACAGTTGAGTTAACTGAGGCACAGAGAAGTGAAGTGACTTGCCCAAGATCACACAGGAGACAAGTGGCGGAGTCAGGATTAGAACTCATGTCCTTCTGACTTTCAGGCTACACTGTTTCTGGATCCCGACCAGGGACGACTAAACTCTAAAATTGGCACAGGATCACCATCACCTCCGAGTTGAGCCCTGGGGACTGGGCAGGGAGGAAGCTACTCTGGGAGCATTGGTGCCCAGCCTCTGCTCACCCCCCACATCCAGACTACCTGGTTCTAGGGAGGAGATGGTGGACAAGGCTCTGCTAGGCTGTCCCTGAGGGAAAGATCTATAGAGACAGGGGCATATCAGAACCGTGGCAGTTGTATCCAGATCTCCTAGGTGATGAGTAGCATGGCTCAGTGGAAAGAGCACGGCCTTTGGAGTCAGAGGTCATGTGTTCAAGTCCCGGCTCCGCCGATTGTCAGCTGTGTGACTTTGGGCAAGTCACTTAACTTCTCTGTGCCTCAGTTACCTCATCTGTAAAATGGGGATTAAGACTGTGAGCCCCCCATGGGACAATCCGATCACCTTGTAACCTCCCCAGTGCTTAGAACAGTGCTTTGCACATAGTAAGCGCTTAATAATTACCATCATTATTTTTATGAGTATTCCTCTCCACCCTTCAACACTCACCCATATCCCAGATACCAGAGCAGCAGAGCCGTCAGTCACCAAGGATTCTCCCGAGGCTGGCGTCCTGGGCACTGAGTAGTAGTGTGGCTTAGTGGGGAGAGCACCTGCCTTAGTGGGGAGAGCACGTGGCTGGGAGTCAGAAGAACCTGGGTTCAAATCCTGGCTCTGGGCATATCTGCTCTGTGACCTTGGACAAATCACTTAGCTTCTCTGTGCCTCAGTTACCTCAGCTGTAAAATAGGGAATAAAAGTATGAGCCCATTGTGAGACAAGGACTGCATCCAAGCTGATTAACTTGTATCTACCTCAGTGCGTAGAACAGTGCTTGGCACCTAGTAAGTGTTTAACAAGTACCATAATTAAACAAGTACCATAATTATTATTATCATTATCGCAGTGGCCAGCATGACTTAGGTGGATGGTCACTGTTGCTCTTACCATTGGGTCACATGTTCCCCCAGGCAGAAATTATGTTTCTGGGTTAGACTAGCTTGATCTGCAGGGACCTGAATCTCCATACTGATGGTCTCTACCTTCACAGTGAACCCATCATCTTCTTCCTCATACACCTCAACTCTGCTAACCTCTTGTATCACCCACTTCACCCAGAAATGAACAGGAACCCATGTTAGATCACATCTTCAGGCAATGCTCCATCTCTAACCTATCCATATTAGACATACCACAATCTAACCACAACCTTTTAATTTGCTTCTCACCACAAATTCTGTCCTGATCCCTCTTCAAGACCAACAAGCAGACCAGAGAAGCAATGTGGCTCAGTGGAAAAGAGCACGGGCTTTGGATTCAGAGGTCATGGGTTCAAATCCCAGCTCCGCCGTTTGTCAGCTGTGTGACTTTGGGCAAGTCACTTAACTTCTCTGGGCCTCAGTTACCTCATCTGTAAAATGGGGATTACGACTGTGAGCCCCCTGTGGGACAAACTGATCACCTTGTAACCTCCCCAGGGCTTAGAACAGTGCTTTGCACATAGTAAGCACTTAATAAATGCCATTAGTATCATTATTATTATTGTTATCAAGCCTCTCCTGAATTCCCTAATTAAGTATGGTATTTTTTTTACTGCTTACTATGTGTCTGGCACTGTGCTAAGTGCTGTGATGACCTGACCGTCCCTTAATACTCCACTCTCAAGACACCTTCTCCAACCACTCAACTCTGTGGCTCCCCTGTCCCTCCATTGCTCTCACATCCTCAGTTCTCTTCCCTGAGTCATCCTCTTCCCCACCTCCAATCCACCACCTCCGCTCCTTCTGTGCTCTGCAGCTGAGTGATTCTGATGCAGCTCCAGGTACTGAGCTGACTTGTCACTTAAAATTCTCTCTTCTCTGTTAAAATTGGGAAGCAGACTGCATAGGGCACTAAGCACTGACTTAGCATTTGCACTTTGCAGATACCCCAAGCCACCTCAGCAATCCTGCTGAGAACACATCAGCCTGATGGACAGGAAGTGTGTGTCCCTGTCCTCCCATCCCAAAGCTGCCAAGGTAGCCTCCAATCATTTCCCAGAGCCCAGGTAAATTAGTAGCCAGGCACGGAGGGATTGTAGGAATGCCAGCTCCTTTCTTTATGATTTTTGTTAAGCACTTACTATGAGCCCTGCATTGTACTAACCACTGGGTGGATGCAAGATAATCAGTCCCACATGGGGCTTACAGCCTTAATACCCATTTTGCAGATGAGGTAACTGAGGCACAGGGAAGTTAATTGACTATTTCAACTTCTCACAGCAGACAAGTGGTGGAGCTGGGATTAGAACTCAGGTCCTGTGACTCTTAGGCCTGTGCTCCTTCCAGTTGTCCACATGATGGGAGTCTTGAATGAATTCGGAAGTGTGCATGAGGAAGCAATTACATTCCAAAATGGCTGGTTTACCCGACCGTATCATTTTTCAGCCCGATTTTGTGAATTTATTCAACCTGCCATGATGCCAGATGTGCATCATGGGGGGTCTGACAGTCTGCTCCAAATCTTAAGGGGGGAAATATAGAGTGGTGATGAAATACTCTATGACTGGGTGTGTAAATGGAGCTTCAGAGGTCTGCACTTCTACAAACACTTGAGCTGAAATTGCTTTCTATCATCTGGATGGGAAGAATCAGAAGTGAGACCCATGGGACTAGAGAGAGAACATTTAGGTGTAAACCGAGGCTGATACTGAGGTGGTAGCCTCCTTGAGTGGCATTCTGCAACTTTCAGAGCCTGCAGATTCTCCTAAGACAGTTATTATACTTTCAGGCAGCTGCATCTTGGAAATTAATTCAACAATTAGGGAATCTTGGGGATCTTGGGGGTGAAATTCAGTACAAGCTTGGCACTCTTTATGTTCACATTTGGAACACAAATAGAGAAGCAGAGTGGCATAGTGGATGGAGCAGAGGCCTGGAAGTCAGAAGGATCTGGGTTCTAATCTCAGCTTTGCCAACTGTCTGCTGTGTGACTTTGGATAAGCCATTTAACTTTTCTATGCCTCAGTTACCTCATCTGTAAAATGGGGATTAGGACTGTGAGCCACTTGTGGGACATGGACTGTGTCCAACCTGATTAACTTGTATGTATCCTAGCACTTAGTACAGTGCCTGGCACATAGTAAATGCTTAATAAATCCCATTTAAAAATATTACAAATCCTTGGATTCTGCATGTAAGACTCTAGTTGATGGTTCTAATGTAAGACTGCGTGGAAGACTACAAAATTGCCTCTCTCCCCCACCCTTCCCTTCCATCTATGTGGTGGTGTTTTTTCACCTTCATTGATATGGCTGAAACTGGTAATCAATGAAGATTTAGTGATAGGTTCCTTTATTTCCTTTTCTTCCCCAGAATGAGCTGTGAAGAATGATGGGTTCACGCCTTCACTTCTGTATTGCCTCTCCCACTTAAGCTGTCAGGCCATTTCCCCTGGAAAGAAGTGCCCAGTAGGAAGAAAGTGTTGGGGATAACAAATGTAGTGATGGAATTTGGGAGTTGGTCATTCAGTTGTATTTATTGAGCACTTACTATGTGTAGAGCACTGTACTAAACTCTTGGGAGAGTACGATGTAACAATATAATGACACGTTCCCCACCAATAGTAACCCATGATGGTTGCCCCTGTCACAGCTCTCCATTGGCCACTGTTAATCTCTCCAAGGCAGGAGGAGCTTATATTTTTCTGGAGATCATGGTGAATTTAGGAGTGGGGAAAGAACCTGTTTTTGGCTAAAAAAGGTGATGGCCAATGAGATGACCACATTACAGAGAAGGAAAATGAGTGGAGAAGATACAGAGGCACTAAAATTTGCTTTTTTGGTACTTTTTAAACTTCATATTGAGGAGGGAGGATGAAATATGTTAATGAGCTTCAAAAAGCTCTAAACCATTAAAAAAGCAAAACCAGTTTTTCCAATCCAATCATTATGTACTCCCCATATGTGTAGGATAGTAGGTTTGTGCCTTGAGCAAAGCATCCCTATCAAGCTTTTATCCACAACATACTTATGTTAATTTATATGGCCCATTACTCCTCTATTTCACATCAGGGTAGCTGATGAGAAAGTCCTTAGGCCAAGTTAGTTTCTTCAGAACCTCTTTGCTAACCCTAACTAGACAAGACTCGTAATGGCAACCCAGTGCAATCATCATCATCAACGATAACTGGACCTATTGAGTTTTGCTGGGCTGAACCAATGCCAAACCTAATGATGGGGAGTCAGGTTTTTGGGGTGAAGTAATAAACCTTTATTAGTGCCTAGTCACCAAGCTTTCATTCATTCATTCATTCATTCAATCATATTTATTGAATACTTACTGTGTGCAAAGCACTGTACTAAGTGCTTGGAAAGTACAATTCGGCAACAAATAGAGTTAATCCCTACCCAACAGCAGACTCACAGTCTAGAAGTGGGGAGACAGACAACAAACAAAAACGAGTAGACAGGCATCAATGGCCTCAATATAAATAAAATGGGAATGCCTCTTAGCGCCAGTCACAAATTGGGGGACAACCCCTCTTCATCCTCTGCATTCCTCTCTTTAGGCCGTATTTGCCCACCCCTGGATGATGCAGCATCTGGTTCTCCTCCCACCTCTTCACTTCCAGGGTGCCACCCTCATTTCTGTCCCCAGCATCACTTCTACTTCATTTTCTGGATTGCTGATAGGGAGCTTCAGTCAATCAAACAATCAATCAGTGGTATTTATTGATGCTTACTCTGTGCAGAGCACTGTACTAAATGCTTCAGAGAGTACAATGTAAGATATTTGGTAGACATGTTTCCTGCCCACAGAGATTACAGTTTAGAAAAAAAATACACACACACACAAACGTATGTATTCACTTGTAGATGTGCCCCCTAAATTGATTTTTTTGAATGATTCCCTGCAGCATGGCCTAGCAGAATGGGCCTGGGAGTCAGAGGACCTGAGTTCTAATTCAGACTCTGCCACTTTTTGGATTTGTAAGTTTAGACAAGTCACTTGACTTCTCCTTGCCCATTTTCCTCAACTGTAAAATGGGGATTCCATAACTCTTTTCCCTCCTTCTTAGACTGTGAGCCCCATGTGGGACAGTTACTGTGACTAACCTGACTAACATGTATCTCACCTAGCACTTAGAACAGTGTTTGACACTTTGTAAGCCCATAGCAAATACCAATCTTTTTAGTATTAGAGTCCTGTCAGTCACACTTGCTCAGTCTGTGGTCACATTTCCTCATAAAAAACAGACTCAAGGTATACTCATAAAGTATCCCCATAACTCAGGAAGCACTACAACATCTAGAGTGAAGTTTCTACTTACATGGTACCCCTGATGGACAGGAAATCCTGAATGCAATCATTTATTTGCTATATGCCAGAGCACAATCCTATGTTTGCTACAGGGTTGTGGGCTGCTAAACTATGTAGACATTCAAGTGCTTCCTGAAGAGCCCTGAGTTTCTTGTGTGTTCTGCACATAGTAAATGCTCAATAAATACCACTGATTGATTGAATGAGTGAGTGATGGAAAGCCTGAGTATCGTAGATGTCCTCAGGATCAGACTTCTTGCCCCATACCCTCAACAAGTTCCACAGTCTTCAGGTAGCAAACCCTTCGTAGCAGTGTTTCTTGAATCATGGCATGTGGAAAAAGCAATTGTAGTTCAAATCAGACAACTATAGTTCTACTGGGTATCCTGGTTTATACCCAGTGTAATGTATCTGTGAAGAGAAATATGTACCTCAGGGGAGGTGGAAGTTAGTCTCATAGTCAGCTCCTAAATTTTCCAATTGGGAAAAGAAGCCCTGCTGAGAAATACCGCTTCTAGACTGACATCCATTGTAATGGCTTAAGACAGCCTGCTTCTTTCTGTTTTCCCTGTTTCTTTGGATGGAGAAGAGGGTTTGTCAATCATTTCTAGATCTGGTCTGTACTCCACTCCTCACATCCCCTTTTGCTTGTGTTCACCTCACTGAGTCTTCTCCACCTCACCAACTCTTTTCATCAGATCTGTTACCACTACACAAAGAACAAAAACAATGAAAAGAAAGAAAAAGAAAAAAGGAAAGCATGTGAAAAAACACCGGCAAAGCTGCCTGTTCTATGATTTTGTATTCAAAAGATTTCCTTGAGGGCAAAGATGTTACCTTAGAAGCAGCTTAGTATATTGTGGATGAGTAATATTCAGTAATGCTGATTGTTAAGGTGTGACATATAATTTTTTTTCTTTAATCTGTCTTCAGCATTAGCATTAAGAAGCAGCATGGCCTAGTAGATAGAGTATGTGCCTAGGAGTCAGAAGGACTTGGGGCCTATTCCCGGCTCTGACATTAGTCTGCTGTGTGACCTTGGGCAAGCCACTTAACTTCTCTCTCCTTCATTTACCTCTTCTGTAAAATAATAATCATAATAGTATTTCTTAAGTGCTTACTGTGTGCAAAGCACTGTTCTAAGCACTGGAGCACTGGGGATAAGGACTGTGAACCCCGTGGGGGACATGGACTGTGTCCAACCTAATTGTCTTGTATCTACTTTATTGCTTAGGACAGTGTCTCACAACTAGTGTCTAAGAAATTCTATAATTATTATTTTTATTATTAAGTGGCACTCAATCACCTTGCCCCCTCCTACCTCACCTCACTACTCTCCTACCTTTAACCTAGCCCACACACTTTGCTGCTCTAATGCTAACCTTCTTACTGTATCTCGGTCTTGTCTATCTCACCGCTGACTTCTTGCCCACATCTTGCCTCTGGTCTGCAATGTCCTCACTCCTCATATCTGATAATTACTCTCTCCCACTTCAAAGCCTTATTAAAGGCACATCTCCCCAAGAGGCCTTCCCTGACTAAGCCCTCCTTTCCTCTTCTACCCACTCCCTTTTGCATACCCCTCACTTGCTCCCTTTATTCATCCCCCCTCCCAGCCCCATAGCACTTATGTACATAGCTGTAAATAATTTATGTATACTAATGTCTGTCTCCCCCTCTAGACTGTAAGCTTAATGGGCACAGGGAATGTGTCTGTTTATTGTTGCATCATACTCTCCCAAGTGCTTAGTAGTGCTTAGTCCCAAGTGCTTGTTGCCAACTTGTACTTCCCAAGCGCTTAGTACAGTGCTCTGCACACAATAAGCACTCAATAAATACGATTGATCGATTGATTGATTAGTAAGGTGCTCTGCACACAGTAAGCATTCAATAAATACTATTGACTGACTGACACAGACTGAAACCCAGCCCAAACCTGACTGAGTTTATCTTGGCTCTGGACTTGTCATGGGGCCCAGGGCCATGCCCAAGTCTTTGAGGAACCCCCTGCTGATGGGGATTAGAAAAAAAGTTAGGGATAAGACTTATGATGAGAGAGGCCAGCAACCAATTTAAAAATAGTTAAAGAGGAAGATCAGAAACAAGAGAAATCTATTCAGGAGCTTATTCCTATGTAAGTGCTATGGTTGATGAGACAAAGGCAATAAAGTGCATTTTTTTGGTATTTTTTAAGCGCTTGCTAGACTATATGCTCATTGTGGGCAGGGAATATATCTGTTTTATTGTTGTATTGTACTATCCCAAGTGCTTAGTACAGTGCTCTGCACAGTACAGAGCTCTGTAAGTGCTCAATAAATACTATTGACTGACAGACTGTATATCAAACACTTTTCTAAGTGCTGGGGTATATACAAGTTAATTCAATTGGACACGGTCTCTGTCCAGCAAGGGGCTCACAGTCTAAGTAATCAGAGAAAGCCTTATGTATTCATTTATTCAAATGTATTTATTGAGCGCTTATCCACATGCAAGAGTTTCAGAAAGGCGTTGGAAGAAGGAAAGGATATCACCTGCCACTCCTTTTTTGAAATAGCAAGGATTTTCTAGGCTAAAATGCCGAGCTGTTGGTTCTCTTCACCCACCTCTCCATCCATCACCCTGTAAGGAGAATGGGAAATGGATAACTCAAAACATTTTTTTTTTGTCTAATACAGTTCATACTGCACCATTATCTAGCTTCTACCTTCTGTGTTTTTTAAATGAGTTGCAAGTAGTCTATTTCTCATGTATTTAAAACTTATTTTTCAAGATGAAGTATTCCAAAGTTGGCTGTTTTCCCCTGATCATTTCCTTTTCTAACATAAACCCAGAAAATACACTAACAAGTGTCAGAATGTGCAGGATGGAGGACAGCTCGAGACAATCTATTATGATAGTCTATGTATTAAAGGGAAACTTGTTGTTTACATCTCCTGGAGGAATTTGGTTACGGTGTTTGGATTTGGTGGATTTCGTGGGGGAAATTGTAATTTGCTCCAGTAAACAACACTGTGGCTGGGGGATATATGTTACTATTCACTACAAATATTCAAGAGAAGGAATACATGAAAGAATAAATGTGGCTGTTTGGGTGTTTGAAAGGGCAAAGCTCCTAGAATTCTCAGACAGATTGAACTAGAGAAGCAGCATGGCTTAGTGGATAGGGTACAGGCCTGGGAGCCAGAAGGACCTGGGTTCTAATACTGGCTCCGCCACTTGTCTGCTGTGCTACCTTGAGCCAGTCACTTAACTTCTCTGTGCCTCAGTTACCTCATCTGTAAAATGGGGAATAAAACTGTGAGCCCTATGTGGGACAGGGACTGTGTCCAAACTGATTAGCTTGTATTTACCTCAATGCTTGGTACCGTGTATGGCACACAGGAAGCACTTAACAAATGTCATAAAAAATCCTAAAAAACAAAGTTGTAGTTCTAGTGGCAGGAAATTGCATTAACACAAAATAGGTTAAAATGGGGAATAATTTTAAAGGGAGTCTGGGAAGCCTGATTTCCCAGTACTCTTGAAAATTGAATACTAAAATAACTGGAATATCCTCTCATGGGAGGAATCGGAAATTAGATGTGGTTTAAGAGAGGAGAAAGACCATATTTGTTGGATGTTTTCCATTGCGGATCTATCCATTGCTGCGGGAAGTAGGAAAAAGATGCCAGAGGGTTGAAGAAAGAATCCTGCCAACAGAATGATTGTAAAAGGAGGGGAAATGGAAAGGGTATTGTGGATTAAGAAGGGAGGTGGTTAATGGCCTAATTAATTCCAGTGGTAACAAGTGTGTTTGGAACAGTATTTATGAGAATTGACAATCAGTGCTTTCCATTAATGTCAAGAGGAAAAACAAGTAGCTAGAAATTTTTCAACGAAGGAAACATTGTTGGACAATGCATAATGAGTCTGACCTTACAATTTACAGAACTCTTCAGAAAGAGATATTCATTGGTTATTCCTTTCAGTGTTTACTGCCAAGAGTAAGCAGCATCCTTGACATACCTAACCAAAATCTTCCTTGAGACAATTAAGCAGCCTTTTTTCTTTGTCCTCAGTGGAGGCAGAGACCTTCTGGTTATTAACTTTCACATAACACTTTGTAGATTTGATAGCAACCTACTCTTCCCCCTGCTTAATAATCCTAATTCCTTTCGTCTTTTCTCTATGTTCCATTTTCTCGGGACAGTGGGCAAATTTATGTCTGGGCTGGGCCCCCTGTGGCTTTCAGATATTTAAGCACAAACATTACTGTGGACAACTGCTTTATTGTGTCTGTATGTTGTAGAGAGACTAATCTTCTGAGTAGTGTTCCAATAAGTTTTATCTGTTCAGGAAAATCATTAGTAGCCAAGGGAAATTCATTCAATTGTATTTATTGAGTGCTTACTGTGTGCAGAGTACTGTACTAAGCGCTTAGAAAGTACAATTGAGCAATAAAGACAATCCCTGCCCAAACCGGGCTTACAGTCTAGAAGGGGGAGACAGATATCAAAACAAGTAAACAGGCATCAGTATAAATAGAATTATAGATATATACATAAATGCATAAGTACATATATACATAAGGGGTGGGGAGACGGCGGTAGAACAAAGGGAGCGAATCAAGGCGACGTGGAGGGGGAGGGGGAGCTAAAGAAAAGTGGGGCTTAATCTGGAAAGGCCTCTTGAAAGAGGTGAGCCTTCAGTAGGACTTTGAAGGGGTTGGGGGTGGCGGAGAAAGAGTGACTTTTACTGTAGCCCTGAAAAAGAAGCTTTCTTGCTTAGGGACACTGGTTCCATGAAGTCCATTCTTCTTCCATCTCGCCCACCCGTTTTTCTCAGTCCATTGTTAACTTCTCAGAGCATCTCTAGCCAACTTGTCAGAAAAGGGTCAAGAATCCCCAGGGACAGTTCTCCAGATCTGATTCAAGTCAGTTTAGAGTCCCAGCTGACTGCAAGCCAGCTAGTGCTTCCTTTCTCCTCCAGCCCCATTTCCTCCCTCCTCCCCCTCAGGGTTTTACATTCGAAAATCATTCATTCATTCATTCAATCATATTTATGGAGCGCTTACTGTGTGCAGAGCACTGTACTAAATACTTGGGAAGTACAAGTTGGCAACATATAGAGAAGGTCCCTACCCAACAATGGGCTTGCAGTCTAGAAGGGGAAGACAGACAACAAAACAAAATATGTGGACAGGTGTCAAGTCATCAGAATAAATAGAAGTAAAGCTAGATGCACATCATTAACAGAATAAATAGAATAGTAAAGATGTACAAGTAAAATAGAGTAATAAAATTGTACAAACATATATACAGGTGCTGTGGAGAAGGGAAGGAGGTAGGGCGGGGGGGATGGGGAGGGTGAGAGGAAAAAAGAGGGGGTGAGGAAGGAGGGGGCTCAGTATGGGAAGGCCTCCTGGAGGAGGTGAGCTCTCAGTAGGGCTTTGAAGGGAGGAAGAGAGCTAGCTTGGCGGGTGTGCGGAGGGAGGGCATTCCAGGCCAGGGGGAGGACGTGGGCCAGGGGTCGACGGCGGGACAGGTGAGAAAGAAGGCACAGTGAGGAGGTTAGTGGCAGAGGAGCAGAGGGTGCGGGCTGGGCTGTAGAAGGAAAGAAGGGAGGTGAGGTAGGAGGGGGCGAGGTGATGGAGAGCCTTGAAGCTGAGAGTGAGGAGTTTTTGCCTGATGCGTAGGTTGACTGGTAGCCACTGGAGATTTTTGAGGAGGGGAGTAACATGCCTGGAGCATTTCTGCATAGAGATGATCTGGGCAGCAGTGTGAAGTATAGACTGAAGTGGGGAGAGACAGGACGATGGGAGATCAGAGAGGAGGCTAATGCAGTAATCCAGTCAGGATAGGATGAGAGATTGAACCTGCAGGGTAGTGGTTTGGATGGAGAGGAAAGGGCAGATCTTGGCGATGTTGCAGAGGTGAGACTGGCAGGTTTTGGTGACAGATTGGATGTGAGGGGTGAATGAGAGAGCAGAGTCGAGGATGACACCAAGGTTGAAGGCTTGTGAGATGGGAAATGAGTAGAGGAAGTAAAAGGATGAATTCAGAAGAATCTCAAGTTATTTCTGTGATACAAAGTCCAGTATTTGTTTTCAAAGCCTCATTTTGGGCTGAGAATGAGGCCCAAATTCACATGTAGGGATTTGCAAACAGAATACAAAATATATCACTTTATGAGAAGTAAGGGCTTGGATGTCCTTTTCTTGGATGACCCACAGACTTCTCAAATTCAACGTGTCCAAAACAGAACTCCTCATCTTCCCACCCAAATCCTGCCCTCCCCATGACTTTTCTATCTCTGTAGGTAGCACCACCACCCTCTGTGTCTCCCAAGCCCATAGTCTTGGCATTATTCTTGACTGATCTCTCTCATTTCATACACACATTCAATCCGTCACCAAATCCTGTCAGTTTAACCTTCATCACATTGCTAAAATCGTCCCTTTCCTTTCCATCCAAACTGCAACCATCTTGATCCAATTTCTTATCCTAACCCACCTTGGCTCCTGCATCTTCCTCCTTGCTGAGCCCCCTGCCTTCTGTTTTACCCCACTCCAGTTCATACTTCACTCTGCTCTCTGGATCATTTGTTTACAAAACCAATCAGTCCATGTTTCCCCACTCCTCAAGAATCTCCAGTGGTTTCCCATCCACCTCTGATCCACCTCTGCATCAAACAAACTCATTTCCATTGGCTTTAAAGCACTCAATCACTTTTCACCCTCCTACCTTACACTGGAATTTCCTACTATAATCTAGCCCTCACACTTTGCTCCTCTACTGCCACGATCTCCTATCATGATCTCATTTATCTCACCGCCAATCCTTCACCAGTCTCCGGCCTCTAATCTGAAACTCCCTCCACTTCATATCTGACAGTCACTCTCCCCACCTTCAAAGACTTATTAAATGCACATCTCCTCCAAGAGACCTTCCCTGACTATACCTTCATTTCCTCTTCTCCCACTCCCTTCTGTGTCATCCTTGCATTTGGATTTGCAGCCTTTATTCACCTCACCCTCAGCCCCATAGAACTTACATACATATCCATAATTCATATATTTACATTAATGTCTCTCTCCCCCTCTAGATTGTGAGCTTGTTGTGGACAGTGATTGTGTCCACCAACGCTGTTACATTGTACTTTCCCAAGTGCTTAATACAGGCCTCTCCATGCAATAACCACTCAATAAATATGATTGGTTTGATTGGAAGTATGCAAATTATGGTGTCCATTTTCTCTCCCTTTCCACTGCCACCTGAAGATTGAACTGGTATTTCAAGTGCGAGTCCTTATTAAGATTTGGATGACATGAGTTTAGCTTGTCATTTACAGAAAAAGTTTCAGGACCCAAAGTTTATGGGTATAGATTCTCTTGTACTATTTGCTCTGTGGAAAATTTCAATGATAAAATACCCATTCCTCCATCGGTGAGAAGGGATTTAAGCAAAAAAAACCCATATATATTGGGCTTTAAATTTGCTTCTGCTAGAATTTATGGCATTGGATTTTGTTAAGAAAAAGACATAAAAGAATAAATGCTCCATCCCAATGCAGAACAATCAGATGCTGAGGCCATACACAAAACCAAGAGTTATAATTTTAGTTACATTTAAAATTCTGAAGCTTCCTTTCCCTGCTCTGATATTTATATGTCAGGAGATTTCTCTCTCTGTCAGAATGTTTTACATAGCAACAGTTACCTAGGAAAATGAAGGATTTAAGAAAAAAAAGTCAAGAACCAGATAGAAAGATGCACACAACACGCACGTAAATCAAGGGTACATACCTGCTGCCCACAGACTTGGGGCCAAACATACAAGCCAGGGAGAGTCCGCCCTTGGGTGTCGTCCAAATGATGGAAAGGCATCGTTGAATGATTTTCTGGTTTTGTTTCTCCCTGCCAATTTCCTGGCCATAAGTGTCTTTAGGTGCTCTCATTTTAGCATTTTCAGGATGTCTCATGGCATTCCATTTTGCCAATGAAAACTCAAAGGAAATTAGGGTGCATGAGCTCAAGCACATTCTCAGTTCTTTTTTTACAGTTTTATTTTTCTGGCATCAGTTCAGGCGTCTCTGTTTCAAAGACTGAGTCCATTGGCATCACTTCAGTTTTCTTTCTATGTGTCTCTTTAGAGTGGATGGCTTGGGGGTATCCCCCAAAAGGTGACACAGTAAAGGTTTAGCTTTAGAAATTTATTGCGCTGATCACTTCACAGTGTAATCCTTCAGCAGCTGACATCAATCATTTCTTCCCTCCTAACACTCCTTTCTGGTAAAGATCTAGTTCCATCTGTGAATACCAGATAGTTTGTTTTATGTTGCAAAGATGGGAAATACCTATTCCACCTGCTTGCAGTTTGTGAGAATGGCAATTTTCACAACACGGTCAGGGGATTGAATTTCTAACAGGGAGTCAGCTATTCCTTGACTTGTAACCAGGTTGTGGGCAGGGAACGTGTCTGCCAACTCTGCTGAGTTATGGTTGCACAGGTGTTTGGTTCACTGGTCTGCACACAGTAAGCACTTAATAAATACCAAGGACTGATTGATTATGCTGAAGTCCAGTCCATAGCCCGTTGTTGGGTAGGGACTGTCTCAATATGTTGCTGACATGTACTTCCCAAGTGCATAGTACAGTGCTCTGTACACAGTAAACGCTCAAGAAATACAATTGAATGAATAGTTCACAATGCCAGTTTAGTGGCTCTGAGATAGTTCAGTTGTAAGAATCAAAATGGAAGTGTGTCATTTGAATCTTCAAGTCAGTGAGGTGCCCATCTTATATTTAACATTCTAGTGTATTCATACTCTAGTATATTCTTACAACTCCCATGACCAGATTAATGAACAGAGGAGAGGACTGTATAAAGACAAGCAAAAAATATATATTAAACCTTAATCTTGAAATAGATATAAGAATCTTTGTTGGTCCATCATGGCTCTTGAGTATGAAACAAGAATTTGAACATTTGGATGTACTTTCCATGACTGAGAACTTAAATTGTATTGTTAATGGCTATTATTTGTATCTCCCTTCCCTCATACAGAGCCCTGAGGTTACAGCACAGTATTCTAAGGGAAAGTAGAAGAACCCTTCCTCTTTCTGAACCCGTTCCCTTTTTCTTCTTGAAGTAGACATGTTTATTTTTGGTTTTAAAAACTGATGTTTTTTAGGCACATGCTCTTTGAGCACTTCAGAGAGAACAACTGAAGTGAGACCTGGTCACTGGCTTCCAGGAGGTCCTACCACAGAAATTGATAATGATGACAATGATAATTGATTATTAATTACCTACATATTAGCTAGTAGCAAGACTATCAGGCATCTCAACTATCCACTTATCATGTAGCTAATCTGTTCCTGACTCTACAAAGAATAATTTCTATTAGAGTCTGTCTCCCCCTCTAGACTGTAAGCTCCTTGTGGGCAGGGAACATGTCTACCAAGTCTGTTATATTGTACTGTTCCAAGCACTTAGTACAATGCTCTGCACACAGTAAGGGCACAATAAATGTGATTGATTGATAACTGGTATTTCTTAAACACTTTGTGCCAGGCATTGTTCTAAGTGCTGGGATAGATGCCAGATAATCAGTTTAGACACAGTTCTTGTCCCCACATAAGGGGCACAGTTTAATGGTGGCAAATGTCCCATCATTCCTGTCTCCTCAAGTGAAATTGCTTGAACATGCGACAATAAAAATAATCATTATAATACTTGTTAAGCACTTACTTTGTGCCAAGCAGTGTTCTAAGCACTGGGGTAGATATAAGTTAATCAGGTTGGGCACAGTCCCTGTCTCACATGAGGCTGAAACTCTTAATCCCCATTTTGGGATTAAAGATGAGGAACTGAGGTACAGACAAGTTAAGGAGCTGTTGTCAGAAGCATGGATTCATTCATTCAATTCAATCATATTTAATGAGCAGTTACTGTGGGCAGAGCACTGTACTAAGCGCTTGGGAGAGTACAGTGGCCTGATGCTCTGACTTTTGCATGTGTCATGCTCATGTGTCATGTGACTGGCCAACTCCCCATATAATATTCAGTATTGATCATCTGTCCTAAGTTTACTCTCCACAGAGCTGCCCCATAATGGTGGGTTGGAATGGAAAACCGTCCTCTTCTTTGCCTGTTCCCCTCCCAACCCGTCCCCAAATGCACACAGATAAGTCCATATGCAAATATCTTATGTGGACTCAGGATTTTCTATTCTTTCCTTATTCAGTGGGAAGAATGAGGCTCATTATTATAGTTATAGCTGGGGGAGTCCAAGATTCATGGAATTATTCTAAATGCATGAAATTATTCATGAATTCTTCTAGTGGTTGTTGTCATCATCTGAATATTGGCATTCTATCATCTAATCCTCTCCAAGGTTACTCAGGTTAGTGTTTATCATTGAGGAACTGCCCTATTGTTGGAAACTATCATATTGTTTTGTGACTTTCAATGAGCATATGTCACTTGACTTCCAGTGACTACTCAGATGCAAACTTTCAGAAATAAGGCTTGGCCTGGCCTTCCTCTGTTCATTACAAAAATATCACTGTAAAATTGTGTAAGTGGTGCTGTCCTTGCTATGCTTTCAGGCCTAGGGATAGTAATTTATTTCTTTCCTTTACTTGGAAGTCCATTAATTCTAATAATGGCCAAAGAATGATAGTGTATGTGCATGTATTCATTCAATTAATCTTATTTATGAATTATGTCCTGTGAGTAGAGCTCTGTTCCAGGCACTTGAAATTTTTTAATTTATTTTTTGTTTTTGTTTATCATGGTCTTTGTTAAACAGTTACTATGTGCTAGGCACTGTTCTAAGCACTAAGGTAGATACAAGACAGGTTGGACACAATCCATATCCCACATGGGGTTCCCATCCTTAATCCCCATTTTGCAAATGAGGTAACTGAGGCCCAGAGAAGTGAAGTGACTTACCCAAGGTCATATAGCAGACATGTAACAAAGCTGGGATTAGAACCCAGGTCCTTCTGACTCCCAGGCCTGTGCTCTGTGTACATCAATGCTTAGAACAGTGCTTCACACATAGTAAGCACTTAACAAATGTCATTATTATTATTATTATTATTATATATCCATAATTTATTGTATTGCCTGTCTCGCCTTCTAGACTATAAGCTTAATGTGGGCAGGGAATGTGTCTGTTGTACTGTACTCTCCCAAGTCCTTAATACAGTGCTCTGCCCACAGTAAGTGCTCAATAAATATGAGTGATTGACTGACTGACTGGCTGACTTGGGAGCATAAAGTCAAAATGAAAGACATGTTCCCTTGCCTTTGAGGAGCTTACAATCTATTGCTGAGGACAGAGATGTTTTCTTCTTATCTTCTACTGATAAAAAGCACCAATTAAGAAAATTAAGAAAAAACTCTCATGTAAATGGTGGTGGTTTCTCCAGCTTGTACGGTAGCAAATCTTCCCCACGATATTTCATTATTGCTGTCCACAGCGATCCATCACTTTCTCGCTCATTTACAAGATAGCCAAAAAAACCCTTTGCAACATTTTAAAAATAGAAAAATGAAACTTTTTATGGCACTACAAACAAAAGAAAGTGACCAGTCATATAAATTGCTTTTACAAAATGCTTACTGATTTTTCCCCAAAAGTAAATATTGAAATTTTTGATTACTATGAAAAATAATTGCAAGGAAGTCGGAAAAGTAATTGTGATTTGAATCCAAATTAATCAGTGGTATTTATTGAGCATTTACTGTGTGCAAAGAATTGTACTAAGCACTTGGGAGAGTATAATACAATAGAGTTGGTAGACAAGTTCCCTGCCCCACAAAGTCTATAAGATGAGGCAGACATTAGAATAAATTACAGTTATGTATATGAGTGCTGTGGGGCTGAGGTTGGGGTACAGTTCCAAGTGAACAGGTGTTGTAGAAGAGAGAGGGAGTAGAGGAAATAAGAACCTAGTCAGGGAAGTCTTCTTTGATTCATTCATTCATTCAATTGTATTTATTGAGCACTTACTGTGTGCAGAGCACTGTACTAAGCACTTGGGAAGTACAAGTCCACAACATGTACTTCCATAGAGACGGTCCCTACCCAGCAACGGGCTCACAGTCTAGAAGGGGGAGACAGGAGGAGATGGGATTTAATAAGGCTTTGAATGTGGCAACAGTGGTGGTCTGTCTGAAGAAGGAGGGAGTTGCACATCAGAGGGAGGATGAGGGCAAGAGGTCAGCGGTGAGATAGATGAGATGCAGATAGAGTGAGTAGATGGGTGTTAGAGGAGCTGACAGAGTGCCTTAAAGCCAATGTTAAGGAGTTTCTGTTTGATGAAGAAGTGGATTTGAAACCAGTAGAGGTTTTGAGGACCGAGGAGACATGGGCTGAGTGTTTTTTAGAAAAAATGATCATCATCATCATCAATCGTATTTATTGAGCGCTTACTGTGTGCAGAGCACTGTACTAAGCACTTGGGAGGTACAAGTTGGCAACATATAGAGACAGTCCCTACCCAACAGTGGGCTCAGAGTCTAAAAGGGGGAGACAGAGAACAAAACCAAACATACTAACAAAATAAAATAGAATAGACATGTACAAGTAAAATGAATAAATAAATAGAGTAATAAATATGTACAAATATATATACATATATACAGGTGCTGTGGGAAGGGAAGGAGGTAAGATGGGGGGATGGAGGGGAGACGAGGGGGAGAGGAAGGAAGGGGCTCAGTCTGGGAAGGCTTCCTGGAGTAGGTGAGCTCTCAGTAGGGCCTTGAAGGGAGGAAGAGAGCTAGCTTGGTGGGTGGGCAGAGGGAGGGCATTCCAGGCCCGAGGGATGACGTGGGCCGGGGGTCGATGGCGGGACAGGCGAGAACGAGGTACGGTGAGGAGATTAGCGGCAGAGGAGTGGAGGGTGCGGGGTGGGCTGTAGAAGGAGAGAAGGGAGGTGAGGTAGGAAGGGGCAAGGTGATGGACAGCCTTGAAGCCCAGGGTGAGGAGTTTCTGCCTGATGCGCAGATTGATTGGTAGCCACTGGAGATTTTTGAGGAGGGGAGTTACATGCTCAGAGCATTTCTGGACAAAGACAATCTGGGCAGCAGCATGAAGTATGGATTGAAGTGGGGAGAGACACGAGGATGGGAGATCAGAGAGAAGGCTGATGCAGTAGTCCAGACGGGATAGGATGAGAGCTTGAACGAGCAGGGTAGCAGTTTGGATGGAGAGGAAAGGGTGGATCTTGGCAATGTTGCAGAGCTGAGACTGGCAGGTTTTGGTGATGGCTTGGATGTGAGGGGTGAATGAGAGAGCCGAGTCCAGGATAACACCAAGTTTGCGGGCTTGTGAGACGGGAAGGATGGTAGTGCCGTCAACAGAGATGGGAAAGTCAGGGAGAGGGCAGGGTTTGGGAGGGAAGACAAGGAGTTCAGTCTTGGACATGTTGAGTTTTAGGTGGCATGCAGACATCCAGATGGAGATGTCCTGAAGGCAGCAGGAGATGTGAGCCTGGAGAGAGGGGGAGAGAGCAGGGGCAGAGATGTAGATCTGGGTGTCATCAGCATAGAGATGATAGTTGAAGCCGTGGGAGCGAATGAGGTCACCAAGGGAGTGCGTGTAGATCGAGAACAGAAGGGGACCAAGCATTGAACCTTGGGGAACCCCCACAGTAAGGGGATGGGAGGGGGAGGAGGAGCCTGCAAAAGAGATTGAGAATGAACGACCGGAGAGATAAGAGGAGAACCAGGAGAGGACAGAGTCTGTGAAGCCAAGGTCAGATAGCGTGTTGAGGAGAAGGGGGTGGTCCACAGTGTCGAAAGCAGCTGAGAGGTCGAGGAGGATTAGGACAGAGTATGAGCCGTTGGATTTGGCAAGCAGGAGGTCATTGGTGACCTTTGAGAGGGCAGTTTCTGTGGAATGTAGGAGATGGAAGCCAGACTGGAGGGGGTTGAGGAGAGTGTTGTTGTTGTTGAGAAATTCGAGGCAGTGCGTGTAGACAACTCATTCAAGGAGTTTGGAAAGGAATGGTAGGAGGGATATGGGGCGATAACTAGAAGGTGAGGTGGGGTCAAGAGAGGGTTTTTTTAGGATGGGAGAGACATGGGCATGTTTGAAGGCAGAGGGGAAGGAACCAGTGGAGAGTGAGCGGTTGAAGATGGAAGTTAAGGAGGGGAGAAGGGATGGAGCGAGAGATTTCATGAGATGAGAGGGAATGGGGTCAGAAGCACAGGTGGCCGGAGTAGCACTTGAGAGGAGGGAGGAGAGCTCCTCTGAGGATACTGCTGGGAAGGATGGGAGAGAAGCAGAGAGTGTTGAGAGCCGGGGGCTTGGAGAAGGGGGGGAAGTGACTTTGGGGAGGTCGGACCTGATGGATTTAATTTTGTTAATGAAGTAGGAGGCCATATCGTTGGGGGTGAGGGAAGGAGGAGGGGGAGGAACTGGGGGCCTGAGAAGGGAGTTGAATGTACGGAAGAGCTGGCGGGGGTGATGGGCATGGGTGTCAATAAGGGAGGAGAAATAGTTTTGTCTGGCAGAGGAGAGGGCTGAGTTAAGGCAGGAAAGGATAAACTGGAAGTGAACGAGGTTGGCATGGTGTTTAGACTTTCGCCAGCAGCGTTCGGCAGTTCGAGCATAAGAGTGGTGACAGGGTGACAGAGTGAAGTGAAGTATGGGCTGAAGAGGCATGCAGGTCAGCAAGGAGCCCGATTCAGTGGTCATGATGGGATATGATAAATGCTTGGATCAGCAAGGTAGCAGTTTGGATGGTCAGGAAGGGGCAGATTCTAGGGATTTTGTGAAAGTACAACAGACAGAACTTGGTTACAGACTGAATATCCAAATTAGATATGAGACGTTGGTTGAGGATAGTGCCAAGTTTGTGAGACAGGGAAGAGAGTAGTGTTGTCTACAGTGATGGGAAACTGGCTTCAAAGAAATGGCTACCAAATGGTTGTTGGTTGTACTTCACAGTAACAATTGCATGTCAGAGATGCTCTAGGAAATAAAATTGCTATTTCTTCTTTACCTAAACACTATGGATCTACTGTATATGTTGAAATGAGCCCAAATACCCTCCCACATATCCAGTTCCCTCACATGACAGTCCTTAATGCAGGTTGGCTTTGTTACCGTAACCAGAGTTTACCTTGCCAAACTATCTTTGACAATCACAAAATCCTTAAATAGCAGAAAGGCAGGAATAACTTCCTCACTGCTGAAATGTAACAATCTCTGGAGAAAAACAAGGCAACACTGAACAAGAGCTGGGGCATGAAGTGAATACCCGACTTAATGAAGAGCAAAGGGGAGAACCAAGGAGGTGAGAAATGGGGACTAACAAAGTCATTTCTCCACTTGGAACTCCTCCTGGTTGGCACTTGAGTTCTGGCCATTTTTAGTCAGATGTGGGCAACCAAAAATCACACTGTGTTGCAGACTGAGACCTAAGCAGTAGCTCCAAAGTAATGGTTCCCACTTTTTTATTTTATTAGAGGCCCACTTATTTATTTATCCATTTTCCATAGCAAGCCAAGTTGAACACACTGACCTCCACCCTTCCAAAAAGACAAGAGCAGGTAAATTGGGTGCCTGTGGCTTTCTCCTTGGTCAAGTTAATATGGAAGCTTTTCACTCTAAACTGCCATCTCTTCCTGTAGTCACTTTTACTGCAGTCAATAAACACAAATTCCATTAGCCATCCTAAATTACCTGGCCTCCCCGCATAGAGCCTTCTATGTTCTGGAGAGAGAACAGGACTGGGAGTCAGGAGACCTGGGTTCTAATCCCATTTCTGTCACCTTCCTGTTGAGTGACCTTTTAAGTGTCTTTTCTGTGCTTCAGTTTCCTCATCTGTAAAAATGAGGATTAAATGACTGTTCTCCCTCCCTCCCTAGTCAGTGAGCCCTTTGTGATTATTCTGTTTCTACTCTGGAGCTTAGCAAAATGTGTGGCACAATAAAACACTTAAATAGCACAATTATTATGGTTGTACCTAACTATGATTGTGCATATTTCTTCCACAATGCATTTAGCTGTGCCTCCTTCAACTGAACTAATTCTCTGCAGAAGGGATGGGGAGGAGAGTAGGCCTGCCTTTTGTGAATGTACAAGGGGATTATTTATCTTATTAGACAATTGGAAAACAAATAGTTGGTGACTTTCTGGAATACTCCTCAGGCTTCCCCATTTGGAAAATAGATCAATCCTGTTTCAAGTTTTCTTGCATTCTTCCATTCAAAAGCTCAACAAATCAAACTTCATTCTTCTTAGTTCTCCTTCTTTCTTTTTCCTCTTCCTCCTTAGCTTGCTTGCTTATCTTTCTCAAGTCCCTCAGTCTTATTCATCACTAATTGGTTCCCACTTTTAAGAGCTGATCTCTCCCATTTGTCTTTCTTATAGACTAATGCCAAATTCGTTCTAAATTCTCCAGAATCACTGTGTTTCCAATGTTTTCCCTCACCCTTTCAACCGAGGGAATTATGGTGAGCTGTTACTCTATAAATCCTCAAATTCCAGTCCCCAAGTCAGTAGGGAGGTGTTTCTCAAGAGGCTGCTGGTAGAATCTCTGCTACTGTGATGATGCTATTGTAAATTTCAGTGTTTAGTTGAGGGACAAGAGTCTAAAAAGCACACCAAAAGTATATGTGTAGTGTTTTGTATAGTAGTCCATTTCTTTTAGTGGGTTTCTTTCCCCACTCTTTCTGCTATTTGTTGCCCAGTAGCTCTGGCTTGAAGGCTGCCTGCTGTCTTTTTAGGATTCTGGGGTAAAGAGAATGGATTCAATCATTTGTCTTCCACTATTTGGATTAAACCATTATCTCAGCAGCCAAGAAAACAGCCAAAGTGCCTGTGGGAATCATTACATTTGGGCTGTAGTTTTAATTGACAACTTTTACTTTTTGCATTCCTACCACCTACTATGGGTAATAGCTGTGTAAGGGACAGAGTCTCTTCGAGAGTCTCTTCCTCATAGATTTCTTGCAAAGAAAGAGGAAGAGAAGGATTCTCTCTTTCTTCTGCCGGTAGATAACTGCAGTTTAGCCACCAGATGGGGATTTGGCCTCATGACTAAAGGTGCTGTATCAACATCCTGAGGCTAATCCATCAGGGGATGGCAAGTGAAAAATGGATTGCAAGACTGCTTGTCTTTGGAAAATGGAGTCTTCCATAAATTACTTAGCTTAGCTTTATGTTGTCTCTGGAAGCATCAAGCTAAATATTGAGGCATGGGCCTGCAGGTGGAAATCAGGAAAAATATTGTGTATTGAGTCCAAATCTTCATATAGTGTTTTGTTTTTAAGTGTTATTATTATTTATTTCTAGGCTGAGCAGTTTAAATACCTATACCAAGGCTGTAACTAAAACTGTAAAATTAAATCACATGCTAATTCTCCTTAATTGAGATAATCCAGTAGGGTTACTCATCTAATATTCTCACAATCATTAGTCTATAGAGGTTTCAAATCTCTGATGATTTTCCATTGCTTTCATATAAGAAACCCACAAATCATGGATTTCTAGGTCTCCATCAATCAATCAAACAGTGGTATTCATTGAGTGTTTATTGTATGCAGAACCATGGACTGAAAGTTTGGGAGTATACAATACAATAGAGTTGGGAGACACAGTCCCTGCTCATGAGGAGTTTACAGTCTATAGGGGGAGACAAACATTAAAATAATTGATTTTTTATATATAGCATATTTAATTCACCTTACAATTTTGCACTTGGGAGATTAAATAATAATAATAACGAATGGTATTTGTTAAGCGCTTACTATGTGCAAAGCACTGTTCTAAGCACTGGGGGATACAAAGTGATCAGGTTGTCCCACGTGGGGCTCACAGTCTTAATCCCCATTTTACAGATGAGGTAACTGGGGCACAGAGAAGTTAAGTGACTTGCCCAAAGTCACACAGCGGACAGTTGGTGGAGCTGGGATTTGAACCCGTGACCTCTGACTCCAAAGCCCAGGCTCTTTCTATTCCCAAAGTCTAGAAGCCACATGGAATAGTGGAGAAAGTATGGGCCTGGGAGTCAGAGGGTCATGACTTCTAGTCCTGGATCTGCCACTTGTCTGCTGTGTAACCTTGGGCAAGTCACTTTACTTTTCTGTGCCTCAGTTACCTCATCTGTATAATGGAGATTGGACTGGGAGCCCCATGAGGGACAGGGATTGTGTTCAACCTGATTTGCTTGTATCCACCCCTGCACTTAGTACAGTGCCTGGTACACAGTAAGCATTTAACAAATACTACTATTATCATTTTTATTACAGGCATGCCTGGGAGTCCATAGCTTATTGTTTTCATGGTTTTCACATGTAGTTAAGTAGGATCAATCAATCTATCACTATTTCCATAATTTAATTATCATATTTATAATTTATTTACCATACCTGTAATTTATTATACCCATAATTTTTTCATTGTATCCATCATTTATGTATATCAATGTCTGTCTCCCCCTCTAGACTGTACATGTGTTGTGAGCTGGAAACTTGCCTACCAACTGTTATATTGTACTCTCCCAAGCACTTAGTACAGTGCTGTGCACACACTAAGTGCTCAATAAATGTGATTGATTGACTGGCATTTATTGAGTGCTTATTGTGTGCATTCATTCATTCAATCGTATTTATTGGGAGTTTACTGTGTGCAGAGCACTGTACTAAGCTCTTGGGAATATACAATACAGCAGAGGGTCTAGCATATCTCTGATGACTTCAGCAGCACTGAGGATTCCTCAGTATGTTAGATCACTCTAAGAAATAGCATTAAGTCCTAGCTGTTCTAGGAGGAGATTTTTCAATCTTAATAACAAGAGTTTTACTAATATTAGGTACATGGCACTACTCAACATTGATCAATGAGGGACAGAAATGCGTATATGAGTGGGAAATAGTAGTAATGCAAAGGCCAAAACCTGAAGGAACAGTTAAGTTTGCATCGATCTTTTCCCCTCCTTGGATTTCTCAAGGCATTTTGGAGTAAGATTGAAGGGATGTAAGGAGGAAAAACTTTACAAGCAGGTGGGGTGCTGTTGCTATTAAACAGGTTAATTCTTTTATAAAGTCTCATGAGAACAGTATCACCAATAACCGTAGTCTTACAAAACTATGCCTTTAAAAGAAACCATCTTGGTGTTATACTATTACTTTCCTTCATTTTTCTAACTGTTCTCTGGAGTACCATATTGTGCATAAGCTACAATTCTGTTTGCTAGTGTGATTCAAAGGGTTTTAGAGGGTCTGTGATAGGAGAAAAATGACTCAGAAAAATTGGTGAGGGAAGAAGAGAGTCTGGGACAGAGCAATGTGCATGAGGGACAAGACATACATCATTTCAGCTATGGGATATCTAACAGTTACCCCAGAAAGTGTGACCTACACATTATATCCACAGAGGCCCAAGGAAGTGAAGTGACTTGCTCAAAGTCACCCAGCAACCAATTGGGGAGAGGAGGAATAAGATCCCAGATCCTGTAACTCCCAGGCCCATGGTCTTTCCACTAGGCACACTGCTTCTGCAGGCTAAATTGCTTCTATTAATACTTCTCCTGGCAGTGGTGCACCCACATTGTGTGTTTTGTTTTTTGTTTTAAGTCCGTATGTACCCTGTTGTGAAGTGACAAAGCCAGAGAACCTTATGAGTGGTTAACATTTTTTGGCAAAATCTCTTTAGTCCACTCCCAGATAATGGCTCTAACCCCTTGAGAAGTAAGTGTCAGTTTCTACGGTTTCTGGCGTGTACGCCAATCCGATAAATATCACACACATTCCTATCATGTTTTGTGATTGCGAATTCAAAGTCATTTTGCAAATTGAGTCGGTCCTACCCTCTTTTGGATTTCACAGACAGTGACAGGTGAGTTTTAATACCTTCTAATTTAGTTCAAAGGGAGACTAAGTAGAGTGACTAGAGACCCACAAAGCACCAAAACTGACTAAGCCTGAAGTAATTCAGGCATTTCAAATTGGTGACATTAGAAACTTTAGAGGAATCAGGCTCATCAGACACTATTCACTATGCCTGACTTATTGAATAACAAGTCTTGCTTGAGCTCCTAGGGATAACTTAAGTAATTAGTGGTTGTTAAGATCCTTTCACTTAATCAGAGTTTCCCGTAAGGCAACACGAGCTAAATCACCAGAGTTCTTCTCTGACTTCTTTCCATAACTGGTTTAGCTGGCAGGCCTCATGTTGCAAGCAATAGAGGTTATCTTCCTTCCTGAATTTAACACTGAATAAGAGAGTGGTAGCAGGGAAATGAGAAATATTCTCCAGGGAGTTATCAAATCTGCACTTTCCATATCCTTTCCCTTTCCCAGCCAGGAGCATAAAGCAGTCATTTGGTTAGTTGTTATCCACTCAGACTCCAGTTCAATCCACAGCTCCAGCTCGTTATAGTGGTAATAATGACGTTTATTCAGCACTTGCTGTGTGCTAAGGTGAATGCAAAAATGACATAGTCCCTGTCCCAGAAGGGAGCTTCACAATCTAGATGATGGGGGGATAGCCACTTTGGAAAGAGAAATAAGTTATAGACAGTAGTTCAAAATAAGCAGCATGGCCTAGTGGAAAGAGAATGGGCCTGGGAGTCAGAGGACCAGGGTACTAAACCTGGCTCTTCCACTTGTCTTCTGTGTGGTCTTGGGCAAGTCATTTAATGTGTGCACCTCAGTTTCCCACTCCCTCCTATCTACACTGTAAGACCCCAGCGGGCAGGGACTTATTTACCCTGATACCCTTGTATTTACCCTAGTGCTTAGGAAAGCACACATAATAAGCACTTAGCAAATACCATTATTATTATTAATAATAATAATAATTGTAATAATAATAGCATTTGGTAAATGCGTAGTAGGTGCCAAGTACTGAACTAAGTGCTGGGGTAGATACAGATCAATATAATGCAATCACATGAGACACAATCCCTGTTCCACATGGGGCACACAGTCCAACAGGGAGCGAGAACAGGTATTTAATCCCCATTTTAAAGATAAGGAAACTGAGGCACAGAGAAGTTAAGCATCTTGATCAAGGCAAGCAGGCAAGTGGCAGATCCAGGATTAGAACTTAGATCTCTCAGTGTTGCTCAGGAGCATGGGCTTGGGAGCCAAAGGTCATGGGTTCAAATTCCGGCCCCGCCAGTTGTCAGCCATGTGACTTTGGGCAAGTCACTTAACTTCTCTGTGCCTCAGTTACCTCATCTGTAAAATGGGAATTGACTGTGAGCCCCACGTGTGACAACCTGATCACCTTGTATCCCCCCAGCGCTTAGAACAGTGCTTTGCACATAGTAAGCGCTTAACAAATGCCATCATTATTCGAGAAGCAGTGTGGCTCTGTGGAAAGAGTCCAGGCTTGGGAGTCAGAGGTTGTGGGTTCTAATTCCGACTCCACCACTTGTCTGCTGTGTGACTTTGGGCAAGTCACTTTATTTTTCTGTTCCTCATTTCCCTTATCTGTAAAATGGGGATGAAGACTGTGAGCCCCACATGGGACAACCTGATCATCTTGTATCCCCCCCAGCACTTAGAACAGTACATGGCACATAGTGAGCACTTAATAAATACCATCATTATTATTATTTCCTGACTTGCTCCTCTTTCTCTTTCCTTTAGGCTGTGCTACTGACAGTGGATGTAATTAATAATTGTGATGTTTGTTAAGTGCTTACTATGTGCCAAGCACTGAGCTCTGCACTGGGAAAGATACAAAATACTCAAGTTGGAGATTGTCCTTGTCCCACGTGGGTTTCGCTGTGTGACTAGGAGAGAGAACAGGAATTTTTAATCCCCCTTTTACAGATAAGGAAACTGAGACATAGGGAAGTGAAATGACTTGATCAAGGTCTCTCAGCCTCAATTTTCTCAATGGCTTTTTCTGCACTTTCCATATCCTAGGGTGTTCTGGTAACAAATGTGATGTCTTAAAAGGAGCAGTAAGACTTCCTATATAATGGAGGGAGAGGAAGGGGGAATTGGACAGTGAAGACAGCAGGTTGCTATTAAAACACAACTATTGTTGAACATTAACAATATCAGTCAATGGTATTTACTTATCGCTTACTATGTGCAGAGCAGTGTACTAGGTGCTCATAGACCTGATCCCTGCCCTCTAGAAGCTTATAGTTTAGTGGGAAGAACATAAAACTACTTTCTGGTATGTATTTAGGGGAGGTTATATATTTTTCACACACACACACACACACACACACACACACACACACACACACGTAATTGAATTTATTTGGCATTTGTTCAAAATAAAAAGTCTCTGCTTGGTTTGAAGCAGGGTGAATGCCAGAGGATCCAGGTTTTCATAAGCCTTATTAAAAGCACATCTCCTCCAAGAGGCCTTCCCTGACTAAGTCCTCATTTCCTGTTCTCCCATTTCCTTCCGTGCTCCCCTTGCACTTGGATTTGTACCCTTTATTCACCCTTTCCTCAGCCCTACAGAGCTCATGTACCTATAAATAATTTATTTATATTAATGGCTGTTCCTCCTCTAGACTGTAAACACATGTGGCCAGAGAACATCTCCCAACTCTGCTATATTGTATTCTCCCAAGCACTTAGTACAGTGCTCTGCATGCAGAAAGTGCTCAAGCAGCATGGCCTAATAGAAAGAGCATGGGCCTGGGAGTCAGAAGGACCTGGGTTCTAATCCCACTCCTGCCATTTGTCGTCTGTGTGACCTTGGCCAATTCACTTAACTTCCTTAGGCCTCAGTTACTTCATCTGTGTAATGGGGGTTAAGACTGTGAGCCCCATATAGGACAGGGACTGTGTCCAACCTGATTAACTTGTATCTACCCCAGGTTTAGTACAGTGCTTGGCACTTAAAAAATGTGATAACAGTAATTATTATGAATAAATATTACTGATTGATTGATTGATCGCAGACACCTGAGCGGTCAGTGGCTCCCTTCTGTGCCCCCTGCTACTTGGGAATGGGGTAGACGTTTTTCTGGACTGAATGTTTTTCAGGGCTTTATGCTGGGCTATTAAAGATGTCTCCAGCTATTGAGCTGCTCCATTTCCTTCAAGGCAGCCCTACAATCAATTAGATCTCTGTGTAAGGAGAACATTTCTTATTTTAACCCCAAACGACTTCATTCAGTTTTATCTGATTACACCATTTAGAAGTGTTTCATCCCATTACTTTGAGGCCTACTATTTAGCAACCCCCTTGTGCTGCCACATGTCTGCCAACAGCCCTTCAGACCCATTACTGGGGATAGTTATATATTGCGTTTGACATGTTTCCAAACTTTGTCTGCACTTTTTCCTCATCAGCAAATCCCTCCCCCAATTGAGTCCAACTCTACCTGGGGTATAATTTCCATGTTCTGCTTCTAGGGATATACCCCTTCTCATACCCCCTGCCCCCTGACTTCCTCCTCCCCAACACACACATAGGTTCCTGCTCTGGAAAACCTCATCTGTACCAATCAGTACCGGAAGAATCATTTTCAGTAATGAGGCAAATGGGTGAAAGTAAATCAATCGATCAATGGTATTTATTGAACTCTTACTGTGTGCAGAGCACTGTACTAAGCACTTGGGAGAGATCAATACAACACATTCCCTGCCAACCATGAGCTTACAGTAATGGGAGTCAAACACTGAAGCTCTCTAGGCATTTCAGGTGAACTAGATCATTAGCCACACATGTGGTGGGGACTATGTCCCACCTGATTATGTGGAATCTACCCAAATGCTTAGTAGGAGTCCCTGTTCTACATGGGGATCACGGTCTAAGTAGAAGGGGGAACAGGTATTGAATCCCCATTGTGCTGTTGAGGGGACTTAGGCACAGAGAAGCTCAGTGACTTGCCCAAGGTCATAAACAAGTGCTTAGTACAGTGCTCAAGCGCTTAGTACAGTGCTCTGCACATAGTAAGCGCTCAATAAATACAATTGAATGAATGAATAAAGAAGGAAAGTGGGCTGAAACCGGTATTAGAACCCACATCCTCTGGCTCTCAGGACTGTGATTTATCCACTAGGCTACACTGCTTACTCTCTACCAACTCTCTTATGTTGTGCTCTTCCAAGAGCTTAGTACAGGACTCTGCACACAGTAAGTGCTCCATAAATACCACTGATTGATGTAGTCCGATTTCCTGGAGTCCACAATCTATCAGCCAATGTCTTTAAATCATGAAGTCCCCACTGAATCTTCTTGGCAAAGAGATAATAATAATTATAATAGTAGCATTTGTTAGATGCTTACTCTGGGCCAAGCACTGTACTAAGCACTGGAAAGGATACAAGATAATTAGGTCAGTCATAGTTCCTATCTCACAAAGGGCTCACACAGTATAATGGGGAGGGAGCACTGGTATTGAATTGATCATTGAGATGTCAAATGACTTGTCCAAGGTCAGGATTGGAACCCAGGTCCTCTGACTCTCATTTTACATCTCTTTGGATATATAAATTTCATATATGTATAATCTACATCTATATATCAATAACATACATAACAGGATGGAGCTGAAAGTGACAGGGCAGCATCTTATTGCTATCTCAGAGCTAATTCGGACTTAGCTGTCCTATCCAAATATACCACTAAAGGCTTCCCCACACCTCCTGACTTCCTTTTGAGAGATAGTCCATACCTCCACATCATGCAAAACTTGAAGAGGAGGCCAGTGCTGAATGGAGTTAAATTTGACTTCAAAGACAAAATCTGTTAATTTTCTCTCCCTGTCCTCTTATGTGTTGCCTCCTCTAACTAATTAGCAAAACACATTAGAAATAGCTGACTGATTAACACCTGAGGTTAAATCCTTGTAAGGAGAAGATTTACATTTGCATTTTGAGGTAAAGGGAGCTCTCCCTGGAAGCATCCTCAGAGAAATTTGCCATCTAACCAGGGCTTTTTTTCTGGGCTCTGGGACCTCTATTAAAAGGTGACTTGAAAAACACCCAGTTGGTGCATGTTAATGTCAACTTCAGGGACCATTGAGACAGGGAGTAATTCGGCTAAGATAATTGGTAGGGTTTCTCCCTCCTGCCCCTCACAACTGGCACAACAAAAAAGCAGCATGGCTCTGTGGAAAGAGCACGGGTTTGGGAGTCTGAGGTCATGGGTTCTAATCCTGACTCCTCCACTTGTCAGCTGTGTGACTTCGAGTAAGTCACTTCACTTCTCTGGGCCTCAGTTGCCTCACTGTAAAATGGGGATGAAGACTATCAGCCCCATGTGGGACAACCTAATTACCTTGTATCTCCCCCCACAGTACTTAGAACAGTGCTTGGCACATAGTGAGCGCTTGACAAATGCCATTAGTATTATTGTTATTATCTGCTCAAGCCTTCTAAGATGCAGTTGTTTTTCTAGCCTTATTTGAATCCTGGAGTCAGTTATTCTGGGTTCCTTTTTTGTAGTCAGGGGAGGAAAGAAGAGGAGGTGCAAGCGTTAGCATGATAAATGTTCACCCATCTCACAGGTTCCACGATGGATATTGAGACAGCTCTTCTGCTTTGGGTGTGAACCTCACAAAGTTGTCCTCCCCAGATCTGCCACCTGGGAGAGGATTGGTGGGATTTGGAAAGTTCCACTTTGAGTTGAGGCTGCTAGCACCTCCCAGGGCAGTTCTGGGGTAGGGAGTCCAGCACAGTGATGGAGCCAGGTTTAAACACATCTTGTAATAATAATGATTTTGGTATTTATTAAGCACTTACTATGTGCCAGACAGTATACTAAGCACTGGGGTGGATTCAAGCAAATTGAGTTGGACACTGTCCTTTTCCCAAGTGGGGCTCACAATCTCAATCCCAGCTTTACACATGAGGCAACTAAGGCACAGAGAATAAAATAAAAATAAGTAAATGATGGCATTTGTTAAGCGCTTACTATATGCCGAGCACTGTTCTAAGCACTAGGGTAGATACAAGGTAATCAGGTTGTCCCATGTGGGGCTCACAGTCTTAATTCCCATTTTACAGATGAGGAAACTGAGGCACAGATCATTTAAGTGGCTTGCCCAAGGTCACACAGCAGACAAGTGGCGGAGGCGGGATTAGAACCCACGTCCTTTGACTCCCAGGCCCGTGCTCTTACTAAAGTAACTTGCCCAAGGTCACACTGTGGACAGGTGCCAGAGCCAGGATTAGAGCACATGACCTTCTGATTCCCAGGCCTGTGCTCTATTCACTATGCCATGCTGCTTCTCCACTGGAATCATTTTAGCACAATGCTTGGCATATAGTAAGTGCTTAAAAATAGCATAATTATTATTATTTTGGGGAGAGAAAAAAACAGCCTAGGGCATGCATTGCAGCTGTTTTTGTAATTTTCAGTTGCTCTGTTCTTGGCCTAAGATGTCTGTCTTGAAAAGTGTGTGTTTGTATTGCTCCTGCTTGTGGTGCTTATATTTAGTCTCATTCTTTCTCTCTAGCACATTTTGGCTCTTTGTGCCTTTCACACTTTCCCCCTTCTATAAATTACTCCCCTGTCCCGTGACCCTATCCCCATTTTCTTAAAGCAACAAGCTTGAACAGTAAGTAGTTCCAGCCAAGTACAGTGCTCTGCATACCATCAGTGGTCAATAAATACCACTCATTGATTGATTTCATGATGGTAAATCCGGTGCTTGAGGGTAGAGTGCCTCAAGTTCCTGGTACACACTAAAGAATGAAGGCTTAGGTTAAGTGAGGCCTTAGGTTCAATTAATCAATCAATGGTATTTATTGATCACTTACTATTTGCAGAGCACTGTACTAATTGCTTGGGAGAATACAACAGAGTTAGCAGACATGTTACCTGCCCACAATGATTTTACAATCTAGAGGTTTGACCTTCACTCTGCCCAAGCCTTAATAAATTTGGTCCCAGAGAAGACAACTGCTCTGAGGAAACTGGGTGATATTTCCCTTGCTAATCCCATCATACTACCTTTACCTAGTCGATAATCTTATGACCCTTGTCTGCCAATGAGTGATAAATGAGAGAGTGGCTTTATCTGGGTGCAAAGTGTGATGAAAGCTGGGAAGGACAAATTGTTTCGATACTCACCCCACCACTGAAACACATATGTATTTGTCCTATATACTCTCTTGCTTCCCCTATGTGCAATTTATTTTAACATCTGCCTCCTCCATTAGACTGTAAATTTCTATAGGACAGGCATCTGTCCTTCAACCTGATTGAATTGTGCTCTCTCAAGTGCTTAATAGAGTGCTCTACCCAAGGGAAGCACTCTGCACAGAGAAAGTGTTCTCCACACAGAAAGCACTCTGCACATGGGGAGCACTCTGCATACAGGAAACACTCAATAAATATGATTGGTTGATTAATTGTGTGCCTTTTGGTACTGTGAGGGAGGAGACTAGAAGAAGTGCCTGTCAGCAGCAAAAAGGGTGAGAGAACAAATCAGGTCTGGGGAAGGGAATATGTCAGGAAGATGGATTGCCCTAGGAAACCATCATCAGTAGCCCAGTGGCAGAAACCCTCTTGGAAAAAATTTTCCTAGCTGTCTGTCTTGTCCTACCTACTGTTTCTTCATCTTTTTTCCCCTTTGCCCTGCCAGTTTTAGCATGTGCAATGCAGATCTGATCCAGCCAAGGGACTGTATCTGACTAAAAGGGCTTCAAAACGACTCAAGAATTCAAGACCTAAACACCCTAGGATGTTATTTTTAATGAGGGCATATTCAGCACACTAGCCGTGAATTCTACACACATGACAAACTGAGGAACCCCTCTGAAGGAGAGGCCCTATGGTGGTGCCTCTCCAAATGAATATCTCATTAAAAAATGAAGCAGCTAAGTTGAATGAAAGACTGATTATGTTCCTGGAGGTGAGCTATAATGAGAAATTGAAGGAGCAGTGGAAGGATTCTGCTGTTCTTGGGACTGGCTTCCCTAGTCTAGCTTGGGAAGAAAAGAAAAAGAAAGCCTCAGTGGGCTGTTAAGTTGACACAGTCTATGTCAGAGTCTTTGTAGGTTAATTTATGTCAGATTCCCCTTCGGGCTTGAGTTGGAGGAATGCATTTTGAACCACAAGCTAGAGTTAGGAAAGAGGGGGCAAAGGAGGGGTTTTTTTGCGGGGGGGAGGGAGGGATGTGTGGGTGTATGTTGTGAGGGAAAAGCTTGGTGCTTGTTTACAAGGTCGCTTTCATGTGTAACCTGGAGAAGCAGAGTGACTAGTGTCACTTGAAAGTCCTTAGAAGAGCTGAATTTTGTGGTTACAGCTGGGCAGGAGATTGGATGCAAGGTGTGTGAGAACAGGCTGGAAGTAGTTCCAAGTGAAAATATCCCACATCCAATTCTGCTACTTTACCATTAAACCCTTCTCTTACCTACAGGGCCCAACAAACCCAGATCCTCTGCTTCCTGACACAGTAGAGGCAGTGGAGTCAGTGGCTGAGGAAAAGGGGTGACAGATCAAGCCCTTTGGACCGGGGAACCATGGGCTGGATGAGATCTCTTGGGTGGAACAGGCAGGCAGCTGGCAAGGAGGGAACCTCACACAAGTCAGGCTGGGGGACGGGCTCGCAGCAGTGTGGTCTAGTGGATAGGGCATGCACCAGTTTCCTCATCTGTAGAGATTCAGTACCTATTCTCCCTTCTACTTAGATTGTAAACCCCATGTGGGGCAAGGACTGTGCCTGACCTGAATATCTAACACAACAGTTAGAAGAGTGCTTGACACACAGTAAATGCTTACCAAATATTATTATTATTACTAACAATAATAGCTTCCATCTCCTCACCTGATTCTCCCCTGCAGCTATTCCCATTTCAGCACTTCTATTCCACCTAAGCACTGGGGTACTCTAACCTCCGATGCCTGTAGTATGTATGTACATATCTTTAAACTTTGATTCTTCCCCTATCTGTAATTTATTTTAATTTCTGTCTCTCCCACTAGACTCTAAGATCCCTGAGGACAGGGACATCATCTCCAACTCTAGCATTTAGTACAGTGTGCTGTATGGAAAAAATGCTCAGTTAGTATTACTGACTGATATCCTTCTCTTATTTTACTGAAAAACCATGACCTGTTCAAGGTTAGAACTTAAACCCTCCCTAAAATCTTCTTCCTAGGTGCATAGGAGAAAAAAATTAGTGCAGCAGGAATAAATGTCTCTGACCTGAAGCCCCCGTTGCCCTGGGGAACAGCAAGTTCCTGGTGGTGGGGTGGGGAGATGGTGGCAGTGATGGCTGTGGAGTGAGCAGGCTCTTGGGATAGGAGGGGCAAGGTGGATCCATCAGCCTCTGAAGACACCAGGCACACAGCTCAGGGCCTTGGGCAGAGAAAAATAGGAGACTCATGGCTGTGGCTGCTGGTGACCAGAAACTGGAGTCAGTGGGGGCCCCAGGTGGGTGGGGGTGCCATTTCCTCTCCAACATCCACTTTTAACCCCACATCACTATCCCCCGCAGTCCCCACCACCCAAGAACCCATTCTATGCTGGACATTTTCTTCCTACCGGAGCTGAGTTCAGGCTACTTCTGGCATACTTCCAAAGTGGAAACATTCCAAGCTTCTGGCTTCGGCAAGGTCGTTGCTGACAAAAGGCAGGAAATGTGATTCTAAGTCCTTAGAGATGGTCCATGGGGAAACCAATATGTCCCCTCTGCATCCTTCCTACCCTAGGTAGTTGGTTCTGATCTTGCTGCAAAAATTACACTTGGAGTTGCAGCTGTATCTGGTTTCTGCAGCCCCCTTCTTTATCAGCTTGATTTTCAAGAACTTTCTTCTAGGTGGCTCCTGCTTACTACCACCTCCTTTTCCTATAGGGTGGGCTGGGCACAGTAACTGGAGCGCTTTCTGATCTTTAAGGGTTCCCAGGACTGTTTCATCCCTCACTTATGCTCTCCCCTCCCCACCTGTTTTGTTTTTTTTTTTTAATGGTATTTAAGCACTTACTATGTGCCAGGAAATGTACTAAACATTGGGGTAGCTTCAAGGTTGAGCATAGTCCATGTCCCACATGGAGCTCCCAGTCTTAATCCCCATTTTACAGAGGCAACTGTAACTGAGGTAACTGAGGCTGAGAAGTTAAGTGATTTGTCCTAAGTCATGCAGCAAGAAAATGGTCGAGCCAGGTTTAGATCCTTTGATTCCCAGGTCCATGCTCTTTCCATTAGGCCATGCTGCTTCCCCTTTTCATTTCTCTTTTCCTTCTCCTTACCCCCTCTTCCATTTGTTCATTCAGTCATATTTATTGAGTGCTTACTGTGTGAAAAGCCCTGTATTAAATGATTTATTTGACTCCTGGTACCTCAGTGTAGTTCTGGAGGTCAAGGACTCTTGAGAGAAAAATGAGGCCCAATTCTTTACATTTGGGACATGAGGAGGCCAACTAGTGTAGTTCCCCATAAATATGGTCCGAGCCCAGTTTGGATTCACATTTAGCCCTTTCCCCCTTTCCATGCCTCTTCAACCTCTGGTTCTCCTATTCTGGGGTCTGCTATCAAACCCCCAAGAAGGGAAGAGACTCCCCCAATCCAGAAAGCCAGGGTCAACAGTAGAAATGTTTCCCAGCTTACTACACTATCCTTCCACCTTTCTTCACTTAACTCAAGATAATCTGTTTAGGTCCTTTGAGCCTCATTCTTCCACCCCAGGTTTATAGTTTCTTCTTCTGTGTTTTTCATATCCATACAAACATACACAAATCTGTGTTCCAGACCAATTTGGAGATCTCTTTAACTCAAGCCCCTATTACCCCACCCCCCCCAACAAATAATTAATCTGGGCATGTCCAATGTGATGAACACTCAGTTGCTATTACATCATTAGATCAGATCATGCAACTTGAATGTGAAGTGCTTGTGCGATTTAGCTATGCTACTTTTTCAGCATACCAGTATATGATATTAAATTGAGAAATTCCTAAATGTATCCCAGATTAATGGTTTTTGTTCCAGATTTATTGAGGACCAATCTCCAGCAACTTTCCAACTTCCATCCCATCTATGGAGCCACCCCCTCTTTTCATTCATGACTCAGCCGGAATCCCAAATCATTCAGGAAGCCTCCCAAGACTATGCTGTTTAGGTGAAGCTCCACTTCCTAATCCTTAATCTTGTTTTGTCTTACTCTCTCAAGAAGGATAGAGGGATAAAGGAAAAGGGAAGACTGGAAGAAGCCAAGAAGTTCTGACTTTAGAGTGTGATTTCTATATATTTTGGAAATAGTGGAATGTATAACATTTCCAGCACCTCTGCCATCCCATGCTAACTCATATCTGACAGACAATTACTCTCCCCAACCTCAAAGCCTTATTAAAGTCACATCTCCTCCGAGGCCTTCCCTGACAAAGCCCTCTTTTTCTCTTCTTCCACTCCCTTCTGCATTGCCCTGATCTGCTTCTGTTATTCAGCCTCCTTCTCAGCCCCACAGCACTTATGTACTTATCTGTAATTCATTTATTTATATTAATTCCTGTCTCCTGCTCTAGATTGTAAACCTGTTGCAGGCAGGGAATATGTCTGTTATATTGTTGTATTGTACTCTCTGAAGTGCTTAGTACAGTGCTCTGCACACATTAAGCACTCAATAAATACAATCTACTGGGTGACTGACTAGAGGTCAGAGAGCAGGACATGTGAGGGGAATGCCAAGAGCAGGTTGAGTATGATGTTTAAATAATAAGCAGGGAAAATACATATTTTTTTTTTCTCAAAGCACTAACTTTATTCAGATAGACCCATTGCAGAAATGTTGTCTGAGGGTTACTTGGAACGACGACAATTAAAAATCTTTCATCTCCAAACAGGTCATGAATCCACCCTGCCTGAGTTACTTATCTAAACCAGGGCCATCGGTAGGAGCGACAGACCTAAGGAACATTGTCCTAGCTTGTTCTAATTCTGACCACTCCATGGGAGCCACTGTAGCTGAGTTACCCGATTCATTGAGAGAGGCTTCTGACTAGAGTGAGTCACATGGGAAGGGAGAAAATATTTTATTTTTAGTACAGGTGTCATCGTTCCTGAGTGCTCTGAGGAGTGTCTGCTGTAATGCAAGTGTTAGCAAACTTTCCCATCCATTCTCACCATCTTCCTCTCCCTTCTTCCTGTCCCCTATCATCATCAATCGTATTTATTGAGCCACATCAAGAAATCACCAAGTAAATACACACCTCCAACAGGCAGCTTGATTCTCACTCTAAAGACACAAAAACTCTACCTTGAAATCTTTTCAGTGAAATCATTCTCTAACTGATGGTCCTTGTTTTATGCCTTTAATGTATCCAGTCATAAAACGTATTGGTGACAGTGATGACAAGGTCAGTGCCCTGGAACTCTGGTCCAGGTGCAAGTATTTCATATATGGCCATAAAGCTCTCTTCACTTGGACTCACCCTTCCCCCACCCCCACCCCCCGGAATATCTATTTGAGAGTAGAAGCTTCATCCCAGGATCCCTTATCAAAGCGATGCAAAATAGCTCCAGGGATACTTAGAGGCTGGCCATTTATCAAATGTTTATGACTCCAAATTTCTATTCTGTACAAAGCTGAACTCGCTCTCGCAGCTTATCATTTGTTAAGCCAAGCAAAATGGGTGTTTGTTGGTGCCATGCTGCTGACTGAACACATTGGCATAAACAGGCAAACCAATAATCGTCAAACTAAATCTCTTTTCCTTTCCCTCCCATTTAATGCCATGCATTGCTATAAAAGTGTCTCACTGCTTTAACAGGCCAATTCCTGACTTTTCCACCCAACACAAGGGCTATGGTTGACAGCACTAGCGGGTGTTTGGGATTCGTGGGGGCTGAGACTGTCATCCTGCAGAGCAATCTAAGGCAATTTTTATGGTATGTATTAAGCATTTACTGTGTACCAGGCACTGTGCTAAGCACTGGGGTAGATTTAGGTTAACCAGGTTGGACAGAATCCCTTTCCCACGTAGGGCTCTGAGCCTTAATCCCCATTTTACAGATGAGGGAACTGTGGCACAGAGAAGTTAAAGAACTTGCCCAAGGTCACACAGTAGATACATGGAGGAGCTGGATTTAAAACCCAGGTCCTTCGACTCCCAGGTCTGGGCTCTTTCCACTAGAACACACTGCTTCTCATTTGGTAGTTAAATATTTTTTGGCTGGTCTGCTAATTTACAGAGGGGGGGAATTCATCTATCCATTAACATTTATCAATTGTGTAGTTAAATTCAGGTGCCTGTTAGTCATATTTATCATCATCATCATCATCAATCGTATTTATTGAGCGCTTACTGTGTGCAGAGCACTGTACTAAGCGCTTGGGAAGTACAAGTTGGCAACATATAGAGACAGTCCCTACCCAACAGTGGGCTCACAGTCTGATAATAAGAAGAATGTGTGCACTGCATTGTACTAAGCACTTGGGGAAGGATAACTCAGGTTTGTTAGACACATTCTCTGCCTGTAATGATCTTACAGTCAGGAGGGGGAGACAGACATTAATATAAATAAATAAATTACGGATATGTACCTAAGTGTTGTGAGGCTGAGGAAAGGGTGAGTAAAAGGTTGCAAATCCAAATGCAAGGGTGATGCAGAAGGGAATGGGGGAGAGGAAATGAAGGCCTAGTGGGGAAGGCCCCTTGGAGAAGATGTGCCTTCAATAAGGCTTTGAAGGTGGGAAGAGTGATTGTCTCTCAAATATGAAGAGGGAGGGCATTCCAGGCCAGAGGCAAGAAGTGGGCAAGAGTTCAGTGCTGAGATAAAAGAGATCTAGTTACAGTGAGTAGGTTGTCATTAGAGGAGCGAAGTGCGTGGGCTGGGTTGTAATAGGAAATCAAGGGGGTAAAATAGGGAGATGCATTTTTTTTTAGAGACACTGAGTTGCCTGAGGATCCCAGTTTCAGCGAGTTGAGTGGAGAGGCTGGATCGGAAGGGAAGAGGAGGACATTTGTTGAACAAACAATGAAAAGAAATATGCCCCACTTCCAAATTCTGCTAGTCGGAATCTCACCACCATTTCTATAACCCACGAGGTAGTAGTGATAGTATTTATTCAGTACTTATTGTGGGCAGAGCACTGTGCTAAGCACTGATAGAGAATATGAAAGTGGAAATTAGGCAAGGTTTCTGTCCCTCGAAGGGCTAATGTTCTACAAATTAGGACACACAGGCACATTAGGAACAATGGAGTGACAAAGCATTAGGAGAGCAGAAGGAATACTTAATACACAAAATAAGAACAAAAGTCAGTAGGGAGCAGTGGCTGCAGGAGCAGCATTTCTAACTTCTTGTGATTCAGAGTCTACGGCATACCCCTATCCACAGCCATGGCTTTTGCAGCCACTAGCCTTTCTGATGTTTTCAGACGGTCTCGTGCTGAAGGCGGTGTTCTAATTCCCAATGGGGTGATGGTAAGCAAGGTAGATTGGGGTCCCCTTACTCATGTTTAGGGAAGTCACTTCCAGCTGCCAGGAAAGCAGCATGGTAACACACTGAGCATGCTGGGAGCAGGCAGAGAGTTCCTCAGCCATGCTGAGGGGGGGCAGAGCGTGTGTGGAGAAGTGACGTTGGAATTACCAGATGTTTTGCTCTGCTGGAGGCAAACAGGATACGAGGAGACAGAGCAGCAGCTTTTATCCTCTGCCCAGTGCCTACAGAGCATGCTGGGAGGCAGGCAACGGGGTTCCTCAGCCACAGTGGGAGGACTGAGGGCATTCAGGATGAGCATTTTGCTCAGCTGCAGTGGAAGAGAATTTGTGAAAACCAAACCATTGTCACGTTTTTACAAGCACCCTTTTGTAGTCAAAGTGAAAGTCCATATGGGGTTTGATCATAGGATTTTAGGGTTTGATCGTAAGGTTTTATCAATGGAAATCATTACGCTGCTCTCCACAACTGTCTTGCAGAAAAAGAAGAGGATGTTGGTCAGCAGAGTTAGTTCCTTTCCAGTTCTACAACTCAAGTGCAGATTGTATTGTAGTTTTCCAAGCGCTAGTACAGTGCTCTGCACACAGTAAGCACTTAATAAATATGACTGACTGACTGAATGAATGAATTTCTTCCTCTAATATTAAAGATGAAACAAGTCATGTTCCTCAATATTGAACATCTCAGGACTGCGAAGGAAAAAGATGGTATTAGGGTTTATGACATTAGCAATGTCCTGAGATTTCTCCTGTCAAATCTCACTTTTCTGCCTGCCTGCATGATATCCCTATGTGGATGTCCTGCCAGTACTGCACACTCAACATGTCCCAAATGAAACTCTTCTTTTTACCTCCCAAATGCTCTCTAACACCTAACTTTCTCATTCCAGTTAACCATCCTACCACACTCCACATTTCTCAAGCCTGTACCAATTGGCATTGTCTTTGACTGTTCCCTTCTTTCAATCCCCATATTCACGCTTCCTCCACCACATTTCCAGAATCCCTGTTTTCTGCTCCATCCAGATATTCACCATATGTCCAAGCACTTGTCCTATCCATGCTTAGCTTCTGCATCAGTATCCTCGCTCATCTTCCTGCATCTAGTCTCTCCCTTCTCCAGTTCATACCTTCCTCTGCTGCCTGGGTCACTTTTCTAAGATGTTCTGGGCACCTCTTCGGCAATCCACAACAACCTCTAATTGTTGCACATTTCTCTCCTCATCAAGCCAGAACTCCTAATGATTTGCTTTACAGCCCTGAAACATCTCTCTCCCTTCTGCTTATCCTCACTCCTCTCCCACTATACCTCAGCTCACACTTTCTGTTCCTCTCCAACTACCCTACTTATCATGCCTCATTCTCATCTCTCTCACCCCCAACCTACTGCTCAATTATGAGCAGTTGCAGCCTGGAACTCCCTTCCCCTTTGCATCCAAAAGACTTCTGCTCTTATCTTCAAAACCCTTTTGAGATATCATTTCCACTTGGAAGCCTTCCAAAGTAATTCTTAATTTCCCCACTTTGTATTCAGCCCATCCATGACACCTATGTACCTACTCTCCACATTGCTGCAGCTCTTCTGCATATATTGTCCTCCTCCTCGTTCTAGTGATAATAATTTTAATAACTACCATTTGTTCAGCACTTACTGTATGCCAAGAACTGTAAGATGGTGCTCACTAGATAATGCTGACTAACAAATCTAAAAACAGGCTTTATATGCACTTTATTTCAAGACATTCTTTCAGGAAAATTTTGCAAATAACAATTCCTTTTTCTCATAGACAAATCCACTCTATTGAGTGTGCTTAATATCTCTGCTTTGACATGAATATTCTCATAGTCATTTATCCAAATCAATTGTACTTATTTAGTGCTTATTGTGTGCAAAGCACTGTACTAAGTACATATCCTTTTAATATTTCCTGTTGTTTCTTAAAATGTAGGCATATGTCCATAAGTAGTTTTTGCAAAATCAACAAAGGGGTCTGATTTTACCCTTATAAAACCCAACTCATCCACACTTCTCCTATGTTGCAAGACCTTTTCCCCTTCCTCCATTCCTATATCCTCTGACTCCCATCCACCTATCCTGAGTGCAGTAGGTGTGTGGGTGACAAAATATCTGAGTGTGTAAGCTTTAGTCTGGGGAGGTAGTCAACTTGCAGATATATTTATTCATTTGTTCATAGTACAGGTACTCAGCCCCCGGTTCAGTATCACACCTGGATAATTTCCAGCATTCGGTCAGTCTAAACTATAGGAGGGAGAGTCAAGCAGAGGCATACTCATTCCATTACCAGCTTGGGCAGTGCTAGTGAGTGGAAGGCAATCTGCAGCAAGTCAAAACTCACCTGTATTGGGCAGCAGCAGCATGGGAGAGAGTCGGGGGCAGAGACTCGGGTTTACTGCACGGAAAGAGTCAGTGGTAAACCACTTCTGTATTTTTACCAAGAAAACTCTATGGGTATTACCAGAATGATTGCAGGTGAAGGTGGGACATTCTGGGAGAGACTTGTCCATAGAGTTGCTATGAGTTGGAGATGACTTGACAGGGTAAGAAAAGACAAGACAAATACTCAATTTTTCTATGTCATTGCCTTGTGTGTTTGAGGGTGAAACTACTATGTGAACTTTATTATTTTAGTAATACAAATAATGATGTTGACAGTGGTTTTTGTTAAGGACTTACTACATACAAAACACTGTAGTGAGCACTGGGATAGATATAAGAAGATCAGTTTGGACACAGTTCCTGTTCCACATGGGGCTCACGGTATAAGTAGGAGAGAGAACAGAACTTAAACTCCATTTTGCAGATGAGGAAACTGAGGCACAGAAAGTGAAATGAGGTGACTTGCCCAAGATCACACAACACTTAAGTGGCAGAAACAGGATTAGAAGCCAGGTCCTTCGAGTCCTAGACTGGTGCTCTTTCCACTAGGCTGCTCTGCTTCTCTTGTATATGGGTGTAAAAAGACCTATAAAGGTCTAACTGTACTTTTAAACTCAAAGGCCATTTTTGGTAGTACTGATTGCTTAGCTCTTTCATGTGCCCACTGCTGCTTCTGGTTCTTTTTTTTTCCTAGCATGAATTGTCTTTTTCAGCTATAATATTCTGACCTTCTTGGGTCTGAGATCTAAAAGAACCACTGTATTTCTTATGCAATTCATTAGGCTGGACTGCTTCTTGGTTTTGTCTGTCAAGAGACCCTGGAGGATTCACATGGTTTGAGTTTGATATAAGAAAGGAAACTTAGATCTCATGCTTCAGGGAGAAAACCCCCATATCTTGGGAGTCAGGAAGGATTTCATTGCTTACCAGCAAAGTGTGATGTAAGTCTTTCTGCTTCTTCAGCTGAACAATTAGCATTATCAGAGGCTGAAGAGCAGCTTGATGAATCAGGGGCATGATACAATGTAGCAAACTCTTACGCTCCAGTGTAGAATGGCATTTAATCCATTTATGAGTATTTAACATACAACAAAACAAGCTTCACTACTAATAGATGTGTCTCTTTAGATTTAAGAGTGAAGGCTCCATTAAAGATGTAATACTTTGAAATCCACTTATGCCTTCTCAAGGGATCTCAAAGTGCTTTGCCAAAATTAGCTCACTAATTCTCTCAACACCCCTGTCAATAGACTCAAATGAATAGACTCAAATGAAGGCTTTGAACACCAAATGTATGTCTTTATTTCACATGAGATTTTCCAACAGTCTAACCAACTCTATTGTGAAAAAATCATGAAGAGATGTTTTGATTCTCAAGCCTGAGTTTTTCTATTTTCCTGAAGTCATCTGAGGTGTGTCAACAACACTGTTCTCTCCTAAGCAGTTTCCACTAGGGATGGGATTTTGCTTGACATCTATCTTAAAAGAACTTATCTAGAAAATTCTGCCCCAATCCTTGAGAAGAAATAAGGTTCAAATCATTCTTCTGAACATCTTTTTTAGCCTTCAGCTCAACGGCTTAAAAATCAAACGTTGATATTGCTAGTGACAAGCTTAAAACAATTCTTCTCTGACTAAATAAGATGCTCACAATAAACAGAACAAAAGTGCTGGTGAGGGAATATCTTTTATAAAAATGTAATCATAGTCATTGTTCAATTTTATCTTAATTGCAAAGGAGAACTGTAAGTGCTACATATGGAATCCCAAGTTTAAATCTTGTGAGGACTGTGTCCTACTAGTGAAAGGTGTTTAGTTTCTTTGTTTCAGTCCCTAAAGAGTATTTGCTTCATGAAGAAACACTCTCTCTCTCTCTCTCTCTCTCTCTCTCTCTCTCTCCAACTTGCAAAAGTAGAATTTTGTGCATATTAAGCTTTGGGGCAAACCATAAATATCATTTGTATAAGAGGAAACAAAATTCTGAATATATTGCCATGAGGAGATATTTTTAGAATACTGATGGTAACAACAATAATGATGAATGAATGAATGATAATATTTATACTTGAAGTATTTAAGCATCGATTATATGCCAAGCACTGAATTAAGCACTGCGGTAGAAGTTCCAGATAATCAGGTCAGACATAGGCCCTATCCCACCCAGGGCTCACAATCTAAGCAAGAGGGAGAATATAAATTCACCCTCCATTTTTAAAGGTTAGGAAACTGAGGCACAGAGTAGTTAAGTGACTTGTCCAAGGTGAAACAGATGACAAGTGGCAGGGTTGGATTTGAATCCAGGGATCCTGACTCCCACGCCCATGCTGTTTCCACTAAGTCATGCTGGACCTTTAGACTGTGAGGATCATAGTAATAGCAAAGCCCTAAATTAAAGGTTAGGTCACTTACTTTGTGATCTTGAGTAAATCATTTATACACCTTTCTGATCGTCACTTGATAAAAGGAGGATTCTTGCCTTTTTTCACATAGCAGATATTTTGTGGATTTTGAGGAAATACAAATCCTTTAAACAAATCCCTTGTGAGTTTCTGTAAGGAAAATGTCTAATTACTTTCAGTAATGATTTTGGTAAAATTATGAATCCATTTCCCAACAGAATTGTATTTCTTCTGTCATCTCACTCAGCTCCATCTTTGGAACTTGCATTTATCAACTGGATTTTCCTTTCTAAAATGTCTTTTGATAAATAGCACATTTGTTTCAGGGGACAGTAAGAATGAGAAATAATTAAAGTATCTAAAATGATGCTTTCAAAGTATCTGAATGTTTATGAACAATTCTGACCTAAAGATTTGTGTATCTATCTCCTGTTAAATCATGCAAGATGATTGAGAGGGGAATTTACAATCTGTCAGGATTCTGTGGTGTTTGCTGCATCCATGATTCATTCATTCATTCATTCAATTGTATTTATTGAGTGCTTACTGTGTGCAGAGCACTGTACTAAGTGCTTGGGAAGTACAAGTCGGCAACATATAGAGATGGTCCCTACCCAACAATGGGCTTACAGTCTAGAAGTAGGAGTCAGACAACAAAACAAAACATGTAGACAGGTGTCAGAATCGTCAGAATAAGTAGAATTAAAGCTATATGCACATTGTTAACAAAATAAATAGAATAGTAAATATGTACAAGTAAAATAGAGTAATAAATCTGTACAAATATATACAAGTGCTGTGGGGAGGGGAAGGAGGTAGGGCAGGGGGATGGGGAAGGGGAGAGGAAAATGTGGGCTCAGTCTGGGAAGGCCTCCTGGAGGAGTTGAGCTCTCAATAGGGCTTTGAAGGGAGAAAGAGAGCTAGCTTGGCAGATGTGTGGAGGGAGGGCATTCCAGGCCAGGGGGAGGATGTGGGCCGGGGGTCAATGGCAGGACAGGCGAGAAAGAGGTACAGTGAGGAGGTTAGCGACGGCCAAGGGGCGGAGGGTGCAGGCTGGGCTGTAGAAGGATAGAAGGGAGGTGAGGTAGGAGGGGGGCAAGGTGATGGAGAGCCTTGAAGCCGAGAGTGAGGAATTTTTGCTTGATTCATAGGTTGACAGGCAGCCACTGGAGATTTTTGAGGAGGGGAGTAACATGCCCAGAGAGTTTCTGCACAAACATAATGTGGGCAGCAGAGTGAAGTATAAACTGAAGTAGGGAGAGACAGGATGAGAGATCAGAGTGGAGGCTGATGCAGTAATCACATTACATGCTTAAGTAGCAAAGGTTACATGCTCTTGAGAAGAAGCATAGTCTGTTATCAAGAGCATTCCTGAAAGTCAGAGGACTAGGGTTCTAATCCCAGCTCTGCTGCTTGCTGTGTGACCTTGGACAAGTCAATTAACTTTTCTGTGCCTTGGTTTGCTCATCCGAGCAGGGGGGTTTAAATACTTGTTTTCCCTTTAATTTAGCCTGTAAACCCTATGAGGGACAAGGGCTGTGTCTGATATGAAGATTTTGTATTCATTCAGTCGTATTTATTGAGCGCTTGCTGTGTGCAGAGCACTGTACTAAGTGCTTGGGAAGTACAAGTTGGCAAGATATAGAGACGGTCCCTACACAACAACGGGTTCCACTCCAGCATTTAGTACAGTGCTTGGTGCTACCACTTTCAGTGAGGTGTAGTGCAGAAAACACAGAAACAACTGCTCACTCCAAATCAGGCACCTTTAATGTTGCTCCCTCCCAGGAGGGCTCGACACATGACCACTGGTCCAGGTACTGATCAGTCCACGTACTGAGCATGGGCTGCTTACATGGCAGGGTTTTAACTCATACTTTCATTTGTATCAGCCCACTCCTGGCTAACAGTTAGCTCACCTTGGCCCTCCCGAAGATGCTCCCACAAGAGCAAACCCTCATTAGCGCCCATGCTGTCAGTTGGGTTCTGTGGCTTCTCATTGGCAGTTGAGCAACTGCATGTTGGAGCCCCCTCTGTACACTGTGGGCCTCACCTTGTACTGCAGGGGCAACAACACTTACTCCGTATCAAACAAAAACTCCTCACTGTTGGCTTTTAAGCTCTCCATCACCTTGCCCCCTCCAACCTTACCTCCCTTCTCTCCTTCTGTAACCCAGCCAGGACACTTTGCTCCTCTGGTGCTATTCTTCTCACTGTGCCTCAATCTCACCTGTCTCACCACTGACCCCTGACCCACGTCCTACCTCTGGCCTGGAATGCCCTCCCTCCTCAAATCTGTCAAACAATTACTCTCCCACACATCAAAGCCCTGCTGAAGGCACATCTCCTCCAAGGGGCCAACCCAGAGTAAACCTCACTTTTCCTCATCTCCCACTCCCTTCCTTGTCACCCTTACTCGCTTTCTTTGCTCTTCCACCCTCTCCTCGCCCCACAGCACTTATGTATATAGCTGTAATTTTGTTTATTTATATTGATGCCTGTTTACTTATATTGATGTCTTAATGTCTGTTTACTTGTACTGATGTCTGTCTCCCATCCTCTAGACTGTGAGCTTGTTGTGGGTAGGGATTGGCTCTCTTTATTGCTGTATTGTACTTTCCCAAGTGCTTAATACAGTGCTCTGCACACAGTAAGCAATCAATAAGTATGACTGAATGAATGACTGAATGAACAACACGCGATAAATCTCCCTCCCCAAGCTGTGGAGGTCAACTCAAACCATGGTTTAGAGTTGGGAAGGGAAAAAAGCAGTGGGGAAAGACCACCGTGGAAGCAAGAGCTGTATGCATGGGCCTCCATGTTAGAGACCATTCAGGGCTCACCTGTGTTCTGGAGCCAAAACCTGAGAAGGGCAGGAGGAACACTTGGCACATAGTAAGCACTTAATGAATATCATTTTTCTAATTCTTTTTATTATTATTATTATCCTTTGGACCATATATAAAATGATCATCACATAAAAGAGCTTTACTTGAAAAAAGGAATGGTATTTGTTAAGAGATTTCTATGTGCCAGGCATTTACCAGGCACTGGGGTAGATACGAGATAATCGGGTTGAACACAGTCCATGTCCTGCATAGGATTCAGTCTTAATCCCCATTTTACAGATGATATAACTGAGGCACAGAGAAGTGAAGTGACTTGCCCAGGGTCACACAGCAGACAAATGGCTGAGCTGGGATTAGAATCTAGGTCCTCTGTCTCCCAGGCCCATGCTTTTTCTACTATGTCAGGCTTATTCTCATGACAGTAGTTATGACATTTTTTTTTAAAGCAGGGGCCATCCCAGCTCTAAGGCATCAAAGCACTTTAATTACTATTTTAAGACGCAAAGCAACTAGCTCTTTTCATTATAGAAAGTTCTTTCTGAAATTTCCAGCAGAAAGGTAATTTTGGATATCTGGACCCAGCAAGTGAATAATTACCCTTTGTTGATATTTTCTCACAGTGCCGGAAAAGAAAGCTGGGAATAAAATGTGGCTGAAGTGGTAAAAAAAAAAAAGGTATATTAATTTGAAATACCAACTTTCCAATAATTACTTTAAGGCTATGTATACACATTCTAATACTTTCACACACACACACACACACACACACACACACACGAAGAAAAGACTATGCTTTTTTCTCAAAAAATATTTCGTCATGTTTTTTTCTAGATAAAAAACAGTTTTTTTATGCGTGTTTTTGAATATATATGATTCACCAACAACTACCTACGCTTCTGAGTCTTCCTTAATACACCAACAAAAGACTCTCTTATCTCTGAAAGACATTTTAAAGCATATAAAAACCATCATGCTCCCATCATCCTTGATGATAGCATTAAACTGTATATTAAACCATTCCCCTGGGTATAAAATTATACTTCTTTGCCTGGAGGTGTACTTCTTATTAAAGTGCACTTCACAAAATGACATGAACCAAAATTCTTCTTCCCTTTACCCTCTTCCTCTTCTTCAGTAACAACCACATCACTGCTCATGTATGTGTGTATGTATTTTTGAAAAATAAATGTACACAGATCTTTCTGTGATTCACTAGGAGGACATTTCCCTTACTGTAGTGTTGATGTGGAATTGTGTAGGGTGAAAAATTAATTCAAACTGACCAGACTGTCATCAAAGAGGAGGATAGATAAATGACATTACATGGTTTGAATGAGAAGTGTCCTTTTCCACTAGAAAATGATTGACATCAGGCCTAATGCTCTTAAGCGCCATTATTAATGATAAAACAAACCAGACTGTTGCATTAATTAAGACTGTGGGAGTGATTGACTTAGTTATACACAGCTCAGAAAGAGAAGTTGTACCAAGGGATCTAGAATGTATAACAATAGACAGAATAGATCTAAATGCAACAAATCTTAGAATAAAGCAAGATCTAAGAAAAAAGGTCCAAAGAAACTGATGTTCAACAGGAAGAACAGTGCTCTGCACACAGTAAGCGCTCAATAAATACGATTGATGATGAAGAAGACACTCAGGCAGTGACATCTCTTTCAGCTTGCCTGCAATAAGCACAAACAGTCCTAGAAACTCAAAATGAAGCAAGTACTACATTTAGAAATGTACAGAAGCATGGCCTAGTGAATAGATCATGGGCCTGGGAGTCTGGAGGACCTGAGTTCTCATCCAGGCTGTATCACTTGTTTGCTCTACAGCCATGGGTAAGTCACTGAACATCCCCGGGTCTCAGTTCCCTCATCTGTAAAATGGGGATTAATACTGTGAGACGCATGTGGGACAAGGACTGTGTCCAACCTGACTAGCTTGTATCTACCCCAGAGCTTAGTAAAGTGCCTGGCACATAATAAGCACTCAGTAAATATCATAAAAAAGAAATGTTACCATTTGTAAGCCTACACTATCAGTAGGCCTTCAGTGAAATGTGAATTAGTCTATTCAGGAATAAACATGGTATCCCTAATGGACAGCTCCCACCTGACGAAACTCTTAATACCACTAAATCATTTCTTAGTCCTCTTGTAAACCCTCAGATTCTTATAGGATTTTCTCCTCTCTACCTTGTATTTTCTCCAAAAGATGAAGTCAAAAATATGGGGAAGTTTGCTATCCCTCATGTATATATGTCTACTATGTCTTCCCCTCTCTCCCTGTTCCCTCTCATTACCTTTTCTCCTCCTCTTTTGTTTTCCCCTTCCCCCCAACTCCATTTAACCTCTCCCCTTTTCCTTCTCATTGTCCTCTCCTTCTCTTTTCTCCTCCCCTTCCTACTCATTTTCCCATACTCTTTTCCCTTACACTTCCCATCTCCTTTCTCTTCTCCCAACTCCTCTAACCTTCTCCTCTCCTTCTCTCTTCCTTCTGTCCCTCATTCTCATTAGAGCTTCCTAGTAGGTAACACATTGACATTACTGATCCATGTTCGCTCATCAATCAGTCATTCATATTTACTGAGTGCTTACGGTGTTCAGAGCACAGGACTGAATGCTTGGGAAAGCACAATACAACAGAGTTAGTAGACACAATCCCTGCCCAAAAGGAGCTTACAGTCTACAGGGGATAGATAATTCCTCAATGGAGAATAGACACCAGTGGCAGAACATTTTGCACACTCCATCTAACTGCAGTCACCTCTCATTACATCATATACATGCACTGCTTGGTCTAAAGCCCATTCAATCCATGTTGTCCTCACCATCTAGAAAACTACCTGACACAAGCCACAATAAACCCCAACAGTTTTTAAACTGTTGGTGAGTCAAGGATAAACTAAATGGGACACCAAAACAAAAACCTTCCTTTTTAACATCCCATAACATTTTCCGTTGTCCTTTTTCCATATTTGCCATTGTGCTTTCCCACATCAATCTCATAAAACATTCTTTGCTCATGTTTGACATATTGCTATTATCCTCCGGCACTGATGAAGCACAGAGCAGTGTTCTATGGGTAGGTGATAGAATTATTTTCAGTGCACAGAATTCTCTACTGATGTTTAGAGCCCATGCAATATTAAACACATTACTTTCACTGACAGTCATTTTCATTACCCCTGTGCCGCCCAGGTAGAGAAAATATAAGGAAAATCTTGTTTTCTCTGTCTAGGTCATCTTAATAAAAATAAATAAACAAAGATTCTGGTAATTCATGGAGGAATAAAAGTCATTCTGAAAAGCTAATGGTAGAACGAGGGGGGAGGAGAATTTGGCAATTTGTTGGGATAATCACCTTTTCCAGTTACTACTACAAATAATCTGAATGGCTTAGCCAGCCTGAGGCATAATTCAGTTCAATTTCCAAACTCATCTCTGATCTTGTTTGGACCAAGTCTTTGTACAATCCGATTTACAGCTGCCTACACATAACAGGTAGATTTCCAAGTTGAAACAATGGGGGAAAATTTAATGTACCATAATAATAATTATGTACAGAGTTGGAATATGATCTAACAGTAGGAATATATTATTATTATTATTGTTATTATAATACTTGTTAAGTAATTACTATGTGCCAAGCACTGTTCTAAGATCTGGGGTAGATACAAGTTAATCAGGTAAGACATAGTCCCTGTTCTGTATGGAGCTCACAGCCTAAATAGGAGGGAGAAGGGTTTTTAGATGAGGTGACTGAGGCCCAGAGAAGTGAAGTGACTTGCCCAAGGTCACACAGAAGACGTGTCAGATCCAGGATTAGAACCCAGCTCCTCTGACTCCCAGGTCCATGCTCTTTCCACTAGTTTTACTACTTCTCTATGAGTTCAGAATTACGAAAACTGGGTTGTAACCTGGACCATGAATTATTGAAATGGGGGAACAGTTGAACATCCTCTTGAAAGAGGGTGTGCTATGGTCTCGAGAAGCAGCTTGGCCTACTGGGTAGAGCACAGGCCTGGGAGTCAGAAGGGCCTGGGTTCTAATCCTGTCTCTACCACTTATCTGCTGAATGACCTTGGGCAAATCATTTCACTTCTCTATGCCTCAGTTATTTCATCTGTGAAATAGAGATTAACACTGTGAGACTACATGGGACAGGGACTGTGTCCAACCTGATTTGCTTGTGTCCAACCTGATTTGCTGTTATGCACCCCAGAACTTAGTACAGTGCCTGGCACATAGTAAATGCTTAACGAATACCACCACTACTACCACATAATGGCTCCAACTAGGGCCAGCTTGCCGCATGCTGACTTGAGGAATACCCATTACATGGAACTTGCCTCGTATAGGTCGCCTCTATCCTCATAATACTCAATTGGAAAAGTTCATTTGCCTTTCCTTGGTTTTACGTCCATGTCCATAATTTATCATAATGTCTGCCTCCCCCTCTGGAATGGAAGCTCCTTTCATTCATTAATTCAATTGTATTTATTGAGTGTTTATTGTGTGCAGAGCACTGTACTAAGCGCTTGGGAAGTACAAGTTGGCAACATATAGAGACGGTCCCTACCCAACAACGGGCTCACAGTCTAGAGCGGGGAGACAGACAGCAAAACAAAACATGTAGACAGGTATCAAAGTCATCAGAACAAATAGAATTAAAGTTATATGCACATCATTAATAAAATAAATAGAACAGTAAGTATGTACAAGTAAAATAAATAGAGTAATAAATCTGTACAAATATATATACCAGTGCTGTGGGGAGGGGAAGGAGGTAGGGCTGGGGGGATGGGGAGGAGGAGAGGAAGAAGGGGGCTCAGTCTGGTAAAGCCTCTTGGAGGAGGTGAGTGCTCAGTAGGGCTTATGGGCAGGGAATGTGTATACTAACTCTGCTATCTTGTACTCTCCCAAGTGCTTAATACAGTGCTCTGCACATAGCAAGTACTCAATAAATATGATTGATTGATTGATAACGATCTTGAATTCCAGCTAGGAAATGAGTCTTGATTCCCTATGTCAAAAAGTGGTCAGGTTTCAATGATGGGTGGGAGAAGTAATGTATGTGTTTTTTCCATCCCTCCTCCTCTTGTGCTGTCTAGAGAATGACAGTTACCAGCTAATCCTAATCAAGAGTAAATGCAGTACAAAGAATGGCAGTCTCATCAACTATCCTCTAATAACACTCTCAGTCCAGCCTGGAAGGAATTATTTCTAGAGCTGGCAGAGTGTTAATTTTGGTCTTTGATTTCTTTATTGAGATTACAGTGGTGAGAGGTATTTTATCATGACTGATGCTGTGAGTAACTCCCCTGAAGGCATTGATCCCCAGATTTGCCAAACCCATTTCCTGGATTCCAACCAGATTAATTTAAAAAGTCATTTTCTCCTGCTTCAGTGACCACGATGACTGAGAGTTTTTGAAAGGGACTATTTGGCTTTGAGGTCATGCTTTATATACTTAATGACTCTGTTAAGGTACAGTCAGTTCCACTATACAGCCTGTTCTTTTCTGTGCCTTTTGACTAGAACACAGCTAGGTGATTGAAGAATATCTGTCCAAAGATACTTCCTGATAGGATGTGAGAAGAAAAGGTGTAGGTGCATATACTGGGAGTTTGCTGGAGTATTATAATTTGAGTTTTCCTTTATGGGGTCTTACAGAGGAAAATGGGAAGTAGTTTTTTTTTCACATCCTTTTGAGAAGGAATGTGGTTGCCCTTTGCATTTTGCATGTGATTAAGCAGAGATGGTGAGCTTTATCTACAGTGGGCAATCTGAATAGCAGACTGAAAATAAATGATCTTTTGCATGTTAATAGTAATGATTTTTTACCCTTTTTTGATTTCAGCATGATGGGGTCTCAGACTAGTAGGTTGAGGTCAAGTAAGGTCATTGTGGGCAGGGAATGTGTCTAACCAACTCTATCATATTGCTTTATTGTGCTCTCCCAAGTGGTTAATAGAGTGCTCTGCACACAGTAAGCATTTAATAAATATGATTGATTGATAAGATTGGACCAGTGTGTGCCACTTACAATGGGCCAAGGAGACCACCCAATGAACATCAGTTGCCTGAGGAGACTAATATCCTACAGTCCCTCCTGCCACCAGCCTGCCAGGTCTTCTTGCTGAGAGTCAGTCATTCAGTCAATCACATTTATTGAACATTTACTGTGATAATGATAATGATGATGGTATTTTTTAAGTGCTTACTATGTACCAGGTACTAGACTAAGCACTGGCTAGATACAAGATTTTGGGGTTGGACACAGTCCCTGTCCCACATAGGTCCTCCAGTCTCAATCCCTATTTTACAGATGAGGTAACTGAAGCACAGAGAATTGATGTGATTTTCCAAAGCCACACAGCAAACAAGTAGCAGAGTAGGGATTAGAACCCACGTCTTCCCAGGCCCATGCTCTATCCTCTAGGCCAAGCTGCAGAGCACTGTTCTAAGCACTTGGGAGAGTACAGAAGAACAATATCACATACACATTCCCTTCCCACAACAAGCTTACATTCTAGAGGGGGAGGCAGACATTAGTATAAATAAATGAATTATGGCTATGTGCTGTGGGGCTGGGTTGGGGATGAATAAAGAGAGCAAATCAGAGTGATGCAGAAGGGATTGGGAGAAGAAGAAAGGCAGGCTTAGCCAGGGAAGGCCTCTTGGAGGAAATTTTCCTTCAATAAGACTTTGAAGCGAGGGAGAGTAATTGTCTGTTGGTTATGAGGAGAGAGGGTTTTCCAGGCCAGAGGCAAGATGTGGGCAAGGGGTTGGTGGTGAGGTAGACAAGACCGAGGTACAGTGAGAAGGCTAGCATTAGAGGAGCAAAGTGTGCAGGCTGGGTTGTAACAGGAGAGTAGCAAGGTGAGGTAGGAGGGGGCAAGGTGATTGAGAAGGAAGGCAAGGACAGACCTGTGGGTGTGAAAGAGTCTGAAAAGCTGTCTGTCAAGTGGATGGATTTACTGATATGAGAATCAGTCTCTCAATGATACCTGTTCAATCAGTGGTATTTATTGAAAACTTACTTTGTGCAGGGCACAGTGTTAAGTGCTTCAGAGAGTGCAGTATTATAGAGTTGGTAGACACATTCCCTTGCCCTTAGGGTTGTCTAGAGTTTACAATCTAGATGGGGAGACAGACATTAATATAAATAAATAAATTACAGATATGGACATAAGTTCTGTGGGTCTAAGGGTGGGGTGAATATCAAATGCTTAACTGGTATAGATCCAGGTGCATAGGTGACACAGAAGGGAAAGGGAGTAGGGGAAAAGAGAACTGCATTTGGGAGGCCACTTAGAGGAGATGAGATTTTAATCGGGCATTGAACATGGGGAGAATGATGGTTTATTTATTGAGCACTTACTGTGTGTAGAGCACTGTACTAATCACTTGGGAAAGTACAATATAATAGAGTTGGCAGATGTAATCCCTGTCCACCAGGAGCTTAGAATCTACAGTGGGAGACAGTCATTAAAATAAATTACAAAAAGGGGAAATAGTAGAGAATAAGGTTATTTACATAAGTGATGTGGGGCTGGCCTGGTATCAAAGTGCTTAAGAAATTCTTTGTTCAGGAGGCAGGACTACTGGTTCGTAGTTTTCCAATCATTGATTTTGCCTGCAGAGTTTTAAATTGGTGCTTCGTAATAGGCTTCTTATAGGCAGATTTGGCCAAAAACACATTTTAAAGAGAAGTGCTCTTTAAAAAAAGTTGCCTGCTTCTTGTTGCTTCAGCAAGGGATGTAGTCTTACCTTAGGGACATCAGCAGCAGAAGCAGCATGGGATAGTGGATAGAGTATGGGACTGGGAGTCACAAGGACCTGTAATAATAACAATAATAATAATAATAATAATAATAATAATAATAATAATAATAATAATAATAATAATAATGGCATTTAAGTGCTTACTATGTGCCAGGCACTGTATTAAGTGCTGGGGGGATACAAGCAAATTGGTTTGGACACAGTCCCTGTCCCACATGGGGCTCACAGTCTTAATCCCCACTTTAGAGATGAGGAAATTGAGGCCCAGAGAAGTGAAGTGACTTGCTGAAGGTCACACAGCAAACAAGTGGCAGAACGGGGATTAGAACCCATGCCCTTCTGACTCCCAGGCCTGTTCTCTATCCACTACACCATAATCCAGGCTCTGTTGCTTGTCTGTTTTGTGACCTTGGGCTAGTCACTAAACTTCCCTGTGCCTCAGTTACCTCATCTGCAAAATGGGAATTAATGTAGTGAGCCCCATGTGGAACAAAGACTGTGTCCAACCTGATTAGCTTATATGTATTCAAGTGGTTAGTACGGTGCCTCACACATAGTAAGCAGGTAAAAAATACCATAAAAATGAAAGATTAAAACTTCAAATTGTGGATGACTCAGAGCAAACTCACACCATTATTACAAAGTCAGTTTAAGCGCAGGTTCTGCTGGCAGCAGAACATATTTTACCCTTTTAACTATCGGTGACTGAGCAATCCTTAACTAGAAAGGCAAGCGGCCAGACTCACTGTGCCTTGGTCTCATCTATCTTGCCGATGATCTCTCGTCCACATCCTACCTCCGGTCTGGAACATCCTCCCTCCTCAAATCTGACAGAAAATTACTCTGTCCCACTTCAAAGCCTTACTGAAGGGAAATCTCCTCCAAGAGGCCTTCCTTGACTAAGCCCTCCTTCCCTCTTCTCCCTCTCCTTTCTGCGTAAGCTCAGACTTGCTCCCTTTATTCATCGCCCCCTCCCAGCCCCACAGCACTTATGTACATACCTGTGACATTTATTTATATTCGTGTTTATCTCCCCCTCTGGACTGTGAGGTCGTTGTGGGCAGGGAATGTGTCTGCTTATTGTTATATTGTACTATTTCAATCACTTAGTTACTGTGCTGTGTAAACAGTAAGAGCTCAATAGATACGATTGAATGAATGAACAAGGTGCACAACAGTTTTTAAGGCACTCTATATCCTCCTTGCTTCTTGATTTATAGGACTAGGACTGTGTTTCCTGGAATGAACATTTTTCTAGCTCAGTGCTCAGCAGGTAGGAAGCACTTAATAAATATCATAAATAATTATTAGCTCCTCAGTGCTTGGAAGTAGAAAGTGTAAGAAAGAATCTTGGGCAATGGAATAGCTCTTTCTTGAGAGTAGTGCCCTGCCCCTAAAGGACACCTGGGGAGCAGGGTCCCATCTTGTCATACCCATCTTAAGTCATGTGATGTCAAATCACATGAAGCCACTGCACAGTGCTTTATGAGAAAGAATTGCCTTTTCATTCGAGAAGTGTGGGTTCTGTTCTGTTGTTGTCATCATTTTGGGTTACCCAATCTGTTCTTCTCATTAACCTGCTGAGGCCCTGTGGAGAAGTTACATGTTACATTAATTCTGTTCATCTTGAATGCTGGAAATCTGGTGGAGTTTTGGAGGAGTGAAGGGGTTGGGTAGATAATTAGCATTCTGTCAAGAAATGTCCCATAAGCAGTGAAGGCTTGTCAAGAAGTCTGATGGAACAGATAAGAGCAAGTGAGAATAATTCTTACTGTTAAGTGCCGTCGAGTCGTTTCCGATTCATAGCTACTCTATGGATATACTTTCTCCAGAACATCCTGTCCTCTGCCATAATTCGCAACCCTTCTAACGGTTCTTCCGTTATCGTTATTATGATATCTATCCATCGAGCTGCTGGTCTGCCTCTTCCATGTTTTCCGTGGATTTTCCTAGCATTAGTGTCTTCTCCAGAGAATTAGTCCTCCTGATTATGTGCATAACGTAATTGCTTCCTTTCACACCTATCCTGGCAAACAATGAAATATGCAAAGTCACTTTGCTCACTGAAGAGATCTGACTACAAACAGCTTTTGTGCTAAAGATTTTTCTTTCTTCATTAAAAAAATCAGTAGAATTTATTGCATCAATCTGTTCTCTCTTGCCGAGGACCCCTTCCTCAGGTCCTTCCTTCTGCCTGGAACTCCCTCCTCATTCGTATCCAACAGGCCACAACTCTCCCCACCATCAAAGCCTCACTAAAATAATAATGATAATGTATTAATAATGATCATAATAACAGTATCAAGTCCTAACGATGTGTCAAGCACTGTACTAAATGCTGGGATAGATACATGATCATCCGGTCCCAAATGAGAAGCGTAGTGGATAGAGCATGGGCCTGAGAGTCAGAAGGATATGGGTTCTAATTCCGGCTCTGCCATTTGTCTGCTATGACCTTGGGCAAGTCACTTCACTTCTCTGGGCCTCAGTTTCCTCATCTGTAAATTGAGGATTGAAGCTGTGAGCCCCACATGGGACAGGGACTGTGCCCAACCCAATTTCCTTGTATCCACCCCAGTGCTTTTTACAGTGCCTGGCACATAGGAAGCACTTAACAAATACCATAATTATTATTATTATTATATGAGGCTCGCAGTCTGAGTAAGAGGGATAACAGATGAGGGAACTTAGGCACAGAGAAGTGAAGGGCAAGTCATATTAGTCAGGTAAGTGGTGATGCTGGGATTAGAACCCGGGTCTTCTGATTCCCAGGTCTGTGCTCTTTCCACTAGGCCACACTGCTTCTCATGTATCTCTTCCTAGAAACCTTCCTCAACTCACCTCTCACTCTATTCTCCCTCCCTCCTGCATCGCTCTGCACTGGGTTGGTACCCCGTGAGCACTTTGCTACTCATCCCACACCACTTATGTATATATCCTTATACTCTGCAATTTCCCCTATCAGTAATTTATTTTAATGTCTGTCTCCACCAACTGATTGTATGCTTCGTGAGGGCAGGGATCATGCCTACTTACTCTATCGTACTCTCCAAAGCACTTAGTATAGTGCACTGTGGACAAGTCTGTTATATTGTAGTATATGTACTCTCCCAAGCAGTTAGAACACTGCTCTGCTGAGTAAATCCTATTGATTGATTAAGCATGCAAGAAATACCATTGATTGATTGACAGGAAAGGAAAAGTAAAGAAACATGCAAGCCAAAGATGACAAGAAACCTGAAAGAGGCCTAAGGATTTCAGTCTCCTCTCAGGCGAACAACTCCAGAAGTCACAGCTGTGGCTATGACAGTGACCTTCTTGGAAAGAAGTAAACAAACCCAATCCGGAGTTTGATGCACATTTATGCACGTTTGTTTTCCACCCAGATTTATAATAACGGCAGGAACAGTCTGTTCTGATCAGGGCCAATTTCAGATGTCCAACAGCCCAGTGGTAGAGAAAAATTCACTGCTCACTCTTGATCCTTATGATGTCATTATACTCTGCTTCCTGAACATGCAGTATAATCTCATTCCAGTATTATCTGGAAGTCCAGTTAAACCCCTGAATCTAGAGTATTATTCTGGAGGAGGGTGGGGAAATCCCTGACTCCCCATCCCTGTCTCCAGAGACAATTGGATCCCCTCCCAAATCCCTATTCACACTATCACTCTTTTTGACTTGGGTGAGAGCTGTCAAATTTTCAACTGTGTCCACCGTGATGGCATGCCCCAAGGTGATTGCCTCCCTTGCTTCTTGAGTGGAGTTGACCCTGATCTTGGTGTTGTTCATCATCACTGACCACCACCATCATTGTCATGTTCAAGGGCTTACTATATGCTAAGCACTGTGATGATGACTGATGGGGTAGATATAAGATCATCAGATTGGAAGCCATCCCTGTTCTACATAGGACTGATAGTCCAAGGACAAGGGAGAAAAGGTATTTGATTCCCATTTTGCAGCTGGAAAAACTGAGGCACAGAGCATTTGAGTGACTTGATCAAGATGACGCAGCAAGCAAGTTGAGGAGCCAGGATTTAGAAACTGGGTCTCTTGGCTCCCAATCCTAATGTCCTTCTCCCAGATTAAACTGTTCATAGAGTCTAGCCGTCAGCAGAAAAGATTGCTGGAAAACTGTGCCTCACAGACTTTATTTTTAGAGCACATGGGCTAGTGTAATTCATCCATGAAGGTCTGAGATCTTTGATCCATGCCTTGAACCTCATCTCATCACTTGAATTGCCCTCTATAGCCTGCACGTGTTGGTTAATTTGTGCACTGCCTGAAGTTTGAAGGCATGGAAGGCTGCTGGGATAGCACTCAAATCTTTTGAAAGTCCAACAAGAAGCTGGGTATTCAGCCAAGCATTAATCGCATTTGCTGTGTCTCCCCACAACCCTCACCCCCCTCAACTCCTCAGGACTCTCTGCTTTTCCCAGTTATGATTGGCTGCTGCCTTGGGATTCTTTGGAACTGCCCAGTCTGGTTGCAATTACCTGGTAGTGCAAGATGCCTAAGGACTTAAAGAAATTATTCCTCTTTAAAAATGTCATGGCTTTGGCAGAAAGTGGTGGTATTGTGAGAGGGAATGTTTGATTTTAGAATGTATTTCCCTTTAGATTGTAAATTCCTTGCGATCAGGGAGCATGGCTGTCAACTCTGTTGTATCTTGCTCTCCCAAGCACTTAGACAAGTGCTCTGCACAAAGTAACAATGATAAGAGTGGTGTTAATTGTTAAGCAGTATGTGCCAGGCAACATACTAAGCAGTGGGTTGCTTATGAGCAAATCAGATGGGACACACTACCTGTCCAACATGGGGCTCACAGTCTTAATCCCCATTTTACCAATGAGGTAGCTGAGGCACAGAGAGGTGAAGTGACTTACCCAATGTCACACAACAGACAAGTGGCAGAGCCAGGATTAGAACACAGGTCCTTCTGACTTCCAGGCCCATGCTCTATCCATTAGGTCATGCTGCTTCTCTAGTAAGTACTCTGTAAATACCACTGATTCTTTCTTATGCAAACCAGTGGAGGGGAGTTAGGGAAGGGATGTAAACTGGATTTCCAGATAATAACAAGGAACAATAAGTAGCATTTGCCCTTGCACATGGATTTGCTCCTTTTTTCACCCTCCCTCAGCCCCACAGCACTTGTGTACAATTCGGTAATTATTTACTTAAGCCTGTCTCCCCCTTGATACTGTAAGCTCATTTGTGGGCAGGGAACAGTGTCTACAAACTCTGTTATATTGTACTCTCCCAGCTACATAGTACAGTGTTCTGCATATAATAAGTGCTCAAGAAATATAATTGATTCACTGATATTCTCCCAGACAATTTGTGGTGGAATGCACTTCATCAGAGGGCAGAGAGAAGCAAAAGAAGGCATTTATGCTATGTAAGTAAGCTCCTGGTGGGCAGGGAACTTATCTACCAATTTTGTTTTAGTGTATTCTCCCAAATGCTTAATACAATGCTTTGCACATAGTAAGCACTCAGTAAATATGATTGATTGATTGATACAAGGGATAGTCATAGGATGAGAATGTGGGTAAATGAGAAGATCCAAGATTAAGGTCTATAGAGGTACAGATTACTTATGCCCTGCCTTTAGTTTGTCATCTCCATTTTGGAAACCAAATAAAAAGTCAGGAGAAAAAAAAATACGTATTTGAAATGACTAAAGTAAGGTAGTAATTCTCAGCAGGACAGAACATGTGCATGGGCAGCTCTGCCAGCCTCTCTTCACAGAAGATGGCCCAGGAGGGAGAGAATTCTGCAAATTGAGTTCTTTGATTGGATTTTGGAAAGGAGACTTATCCAGTGGAGAGCTGAACAGATTGCTCCATTACTGCCAGTTAGGTTGGCAATAGATGCATTTTGTCTATTTTTTTTCTTAACCATTTCTTGTTTTAACAAATGTACATGCCAGCGAAAGAGTCAAAGATCTAGAAGATAAAACTTCTGATCAATCTATCGATGATATTTGCTAAGCACTTGGGAGTGTACAACAGAGTAAGTAGAAATGATCACTCACTGCTCTCAAGAAGCTTATATTCTAGCTGAAATCTGTCTGATTTGCGAAGTGTATCCTATGATCTCTAGCAGCGCAAAGACTTGTTAGGGTATTCAGTAAACACATTCTCTGTGCTAAGCACTGGGATAGATGCAAAATTAACCAATTGAACAGAATCCCTGTCCCGCAACAGGACTCCATGCAAATGAGAAAACCTGGAATGCAGGGACCCCTTGACAAAGTGGAAAGAGCACAGGCCTGGGAGTCAGAAGGTCATTGGTTCTAATCCCGGATCCACCACACGTCTGCTATGTGACCCTGGGCAAATCATTTCACTTCTCTGTGACTCAGTTACCTCAGATGCAAAATGGGGATTGAGAATGTGAGCCCCACATGGGACAGGGACTGTGTCTAACCCGATTTGCTTGTATCCACCGCAGTGCTTAGTACAATGCCTGGCACATAGTAAGCCCTTAACAAATACCAGATTCTTCTTCTTCTTCATCTTCTTCTTCTTCTCTAGAGATTCTAGTGGATCATAACCTGAATAAGAGTCAGACAAGTTGTACCATATATAAAAGCTAGCATTGCACTAGAATGCATATCCTGCGATAGCTATGAGATCATCTTTCTGCTAAATTTAGCATCTGTGAGGTGTTATTTATAGCATTGTGTCAATTTTTTGGCTCTATAGTTCAAAGGAAACAAAAATGGATCCAGAAGGAAGCAATTAACATGATCAGGCGACTTAGAAAAAGAATGGAGTGGTGTCTTTAGCATAATATGGGTTAATATCAGGAGGAATATAGCAAACTGATCTCTATCACACCTGTGGGTATGACAAAAGGAAATACGATTAAATGCTGTCAAGAGGGATTTAGGTTAGACATAAGCCATAATCTCCTGATAGCAGTTATAATGGCACAAACCATGGAGGAAATTTTAAGGATAGACACACAATCATCTATACAAAGGGCTAATCTTTGGCCAGAAGACAAAGACCTGGGCTCACTGCTTTCTTAAGGTGATTTCTAGCCCTAGGATCCTCTCAAGTTTTTGTGTTGGTTTTGTTTGTGGTCCTGAAAGGCTGCCAATGATAGCCTATTTACTTTTCGGCTCTTTTGACCACCAATCAATCAATCAATCAATCGTATTTATTGAGCGCTTACTATGTGCAGAGCACTGTACAAAGTACAGTGTACACTGTACACTGTACCACCACCCACCTGCCTCCCTCTCTCTCTCCAGTAATGTGGTATTCTTGTACTGCCTAGTGTTTAGAGCCAGCAGTCTGCATCAGCAGAACAGATGATGTTTCTTGAGTCCACGGTTTCACACCACAATGTACTGACCATAGAGGATTTACTGCCAGAGGTGACTAAACAGATGCTCGAAATGTCCCTTCCTTGTGTAAAATGCCTCGAGCATAATAATCCCAAATTGCCTTTATCGTTTGTCATCTTAATAGGGGATCGTTCTCAGGAGGGAAACTTTTAAATTTATCAGGCTTTGAACCAGACTCTGTTTACTTTTCATTTGTTTCCACCCCTATCTCTTGTCTTTGTTTTTCTTCTTTTAATTATCAAATTTATTTGGTTTGAAAAAAGAACTTTCTCCAAACCTATTTCCCCTGCCAAATCCCTCAGTAGAAAACCCCCAAAATAACCTCAGTCTATTAACAAGGGGTTATTTGGCCTCTCTGAAGGTTGAGTGTGAACGAATTAGGGAAGTAATGTGCCCTAGTGGAAAGAGCACAGGTCTGGGAGTCAGAGGACCTGGATTCTAATCCTGGCTTTGCTACTTGCTGCTGTGTGTACTTGGGCAATTCATTTAACTTCTCTATGCCTCAGTGACCTCATGTGTAAAATGGAGATTGACTGTGAGCCCCATATGGGAGAGGGACTGTGTCCAACCTGATTATTTTGCATCTACCCCAGTGGTTAGCACAGTTCCTTGCACAGGCACCATTAAAAAAAATGAGGATTGGAAGGGAGAGAACTTCACAGTGAAATGGAGCAGTGTCTGTTATATCGTTTGTGTTGTACTCTACCAAGTGCTTAGTACAGTGTTTTGTGCACACTAAGTGCTCAATAAATACCACTGATTTATGGGAAATTAACTTTAGAGTGATCCCCAGAGGAGGGAAATGATTAAAGTAGTATTTTGTGATTTCAAGGCTGAGGAAAATAATGAAGATAATCAGTTTATATTTTGAAGTGTGATTGGATGCTATAGCTCCTCTCCTTTGTCACCACTGTGGTCATTGTCCCCATCACTATCATGAACACTACGATGTCTGACACGTTGTTCTTTGGTGTCAGTGATGAGGGCAGTGATTAGCACCTCTTAGCAAGGATGCTGAGGGAATATGGAGAGTTTTATCCAGATGGTGCTGTTCTAGTGTACCGTTATCCTTCGAAGCATCCCTAGTTGAAAGAGTTGTGTGTGCAAGATGCTGTAAACAGGTTATCTTGGGATGAATGGAGCACATGAGCAGAGATTGTAGGCGTGGCCCTTCCAACACAGGGGTCTTTTGGTAGGAGGAAATGATGCTGAGGGCACTTTAAATTAATCCAGGATTTGGGGAGTCAGGTGCTTATGTTGATGCTCCAAGTTCATTGCAGACTGCCTCTGCCAGGGGGTCACTCCATAAAGGAACCCAAAGCTATGGTAGTCCATGGCAACAGTTATTCAAAAACATTATTTGAGTTCTCAAACGAGTTTCCTGAGAAAGAGAATGAATGTGGCAAAGAGGAGGTGTGCAGCACCTTTCCCAGATTCTACCAACTCTATTGTTCTCTCCCAAGCACCTGGAATAGAGCTCAGCACTCAGTAAGCACTCAGTAAATATCACTGATTAGCCCTTCCATGAGCTGGGACATCATCTGCCTCTACACTAGAAAGGTCAAGAATTCTTACATAATAATAATAATAATAATAATAATAATAGTAATAATGGCATTTGTATTTGTTAAGCACTTACTATGTGCCAAGCACTGTTCTAAGCATCGGGGGGATACAAGGTGATCAGGTTGTCCCACGTGGGGCTCATTTTACAGATGAGGGAACTGAGCACAGAGAAGTTAAGTGACTTGCCCAAAGTCACACAGCTGACAATTGGCAGAGCCGGAATTAGAACCCATGACTTCTGACTCCCAAGCCTGGGCTCTTTTCACTGAGCCGCGCTGATCTCTCTGCTCCTCTGGACTTAGCCATAGCCAACTTGGATTTTTCAGTTATAAATAGAGCAAGAGGAACAATGACATCAAGAACATATTTGCAAAGATGGTTTTTAATGAGACTCCGGATGGGTGTTTTAGACCTATTCATTGTAGTTCCAAAAGAATTTTACACCTTATTACTCCCCCACTGCAAGTTGAGGTGGAAGAGAGAAGGTTGTTGGGTATCTCACTTTGTTTGTCACCCCAAACTCTTTCCTTGCTCATGCTGATTGAGCACAGAACCAAAGAAGAGCAAAGATGTCACCAGAAAAGGGACCTGGAAGGCTCAATGTGCAGTTGAGGTCTCTTTCTAATGAGGAAAGGTAATCGCCCCGCCGCTCCTCCCTCTGCCCCTGGCCTCTGATCCTTCTAAGGGAACACATTTAATCCCAGTAGGAAGAAGGCATCTTTGAATACAGGCCTTCACAAAGACACCCCAGGACCCAGAGAGCAATCATTCTGTGAGGTTTGCTCATTATTGTGCTGATACATTTTTTTTCCCTCCCTTTCTCATCTCTGGCTCTTCCTCAGGGCTCAGCTGCTGAAGCTTACACTCTTCCCTGCAGAAGCTTCTGAGAGACTAGCATGGGAAAGCTGCTATAGGAGAGTTTTTCTTTTAATGGTATTTGTTAAGCACTTACTATTTTCTAGGCACTGTACTAAGCGCTGGGCTGGATACAAGCAAATCAAGTTGGACGCAGTCGCTGTCCCACATGGGGCTCACAGTCCTTAATCCCCATTTTACAGATGAGGGAACTGAGGTACAGAGAAGTTAAGTGACTTGCGCAAGGTCACACAGCAGACAAGTAGTGGAGCCAGGATTAGAACCCATGACCTTCTGACTCCCAGGCTCGTGCTCTAACCATTACGCTATGCTCCAGAGCCTCCCCTTTTCCAAGGGAAACTTTGGGCAGCTTGAAGATCAGCCTGGGATGAAATGGTCAGGGCCCTTCTCCTTCTGCCTTCCCCAGGGGCCTAGTGGGTCAGGAGGAGGAGCCAGGGAAATAGAGTGGGGAGGCGAGCCCTGGTGCAGTGGTGGATACAGGGCCAAAACAGGCTGGACTTGAGGAAAGAGCCCTGCCCTGGGGATCAGACCCTTGCCTGCTTACCTGCTATGGGGGCTTGGGCAAGTGACTTCACTTCTCTGTGCCTCAGTTTTCTCAACTGTGAAATGGGAATTCAATACTTGTTCTCCCTCCTACTTAGGCTGTGAACCCCATGTGGGACAGTGATTGGGTCTGACATGATTAACTTGTACCTATCCCTTGTATCTACCCAAGCATTAAGAACAGTACTTGACACATGGTATGTACTTTACAAGTACGATAATCACCATAATCAAAATTCCCTTAAATTAGATTATACTGTCAAAACAGAACCTGTATCTCTGAATTCCTGGTGGTGATGATAATATTCAGGTCTTCAGACATGTAGCTGTGTTCCTTTTGTCCATGTATGTCTCCAAGATCATTATTCCCCCCCCCCCCCCCCCCCCCCAGGGGTAAATGTCTTTCCCGATGCCACCAATTGGCTACTGCCATGATAACAGAAATGCAGCCTTGTGTCATTTACCCTCAGACAATCCCAGACCTCCACACTGATCGAAAATATATTTTTCAAACTGGAAAAGTGAGTTCTGGCCACTTTTACACTGTTGTGTCGACACTGTGATTTTCAAAGCTTCTGGTCTAGAGGGAAATTCCAATTTTTGTTCTCCTGGTGGTGACCCAGCCAAGGAATGAAGAGATGCACTATCTTGAATTAATTTGTTTGTTAATTAGCCCAAAAGAAGTTCTCTTCTTTGCAGGGAAATGTGGCCAAGTGGATAGAGCACGGTCCTGGGAGTCAGAAGGACATGGGTTCTAATCCTGACTTTGCCACTTGTCTGTGGTGCCTCAGTTACCTCATTTGTAAAATGGGGATTAAGACTTTTCACTTTATATGGGACAGGGACTGTGTCCAACTCAATTATCTTGTATCCTCCCCAGTGCTTAGTAAAGTACTTGGCACATAGTAAGTGCTTAGCAAATACCACAATTATTAATATCATTATTATGAAGAACATGCCCTGGAATCTGTAAATCATTAACTATCTGTCAGTAGTGTTTACTGAGCACTTATTCTGTAAAGAGCACTCTACTAAGTACTTAGGAGAGGAGACTAGAAATAGTAGACAATATCTTTGCCCTCAAAAAGATTACAATCTATCAAGAGAGACAGAAACTAAAATAATAACAACCATCATCACATTGGCTAAGCACTTATGTGTCTAGCACTTATTATGTGTCGAGCACTGTATTAATGGTTTGGATTAAATGCAAGACAGTCAGATTGGAGCTGATTGATGAACTATGTTGTAAAATGGGATGGGAAGAGCTGGACTTTTATTTTATTCATTACCCACAATTTTCACTCTTCTCGCCATTCCCCAAACATATTTTGTACATGCAGCTTTGCACCGAAACAAAACCGAAAGAAATGCCGACGAAGACTCATTCATTCATTCATTCAATTGTATTTATTGAGCACTTACTGTGTGCAGAGCACTGTACTAAGCGCTTGGGAAGTACAAGTTGGCAACATATAGACGGTCCCTACCCAACAGTGGACTCACAGTCTAGAAGGGGGAGACAGACAACAAAACCAAACATATTAACAAAATAAAATAAATACAATAGATAAGTACAAGTAAAATAAATAAATAGAGTAATAAATATGTACAAACATATGTACATATATACAGGTAAGCTATACTATACATAGTAAGCACTTAAAAAATGCCATCATTATTATTAAGGAGCCGAACAAAGCGGCACTGGGGCGGGAGGGAGGAGGGGTGCTGCTAGCACTCTCCCAAGTGCTCAGTACAGTGCTCTGCTCCCTGTAGACGCTCAATAAGTACCACTGATGTTGACTGATGCCAAGAAAGGTGAACTAAGGGTCGGAAGGAGAGTGTGGGCCCCATGTGGGACCGGGACTGGGTGCGACCTGACGATCTTGCATCACCCCTGCGCTTAGCACAGCGTTTGGCACGGAGTAAGCGCTCAACAAAGAACAGTCATTCATTCATTCGATCGTATTTATTGAACACTTACTGTGTGCATAAAGATGGTAAAGACCCTCTAGTTCGTAAGCTTATTGTGGGAAGGGAACATATCTACCAACTCTGTTCCATTGTACTCTCCCAAGGGCTTGTTGCAGTGCTTTGCACACAGTAAGTGCTCAATAAATACAATTGACCAATTAAAGAACTTCTCTCTTTTCCATTTACATGCTTGTTTTCTTGGGAAATGTACTTGGGGAGTTAGGGGTCTGAAGGCAGTGATTCACTTGGCTTTTTGTTCTCAGGCTGACAGCAACAAGTACAGAAGCCAGGGAGATATTTTAAGGCACGAAGCTCCAGGCATTCCACTAGGGATGGGAGGAAGATAGAAGGGGCACCAGTTTCATCATCATCATCATCATCAATGATTTATGAAGCACAAACAATATGCAAAACTACACTCTGGGGGAAGAGACTGTGGTAATAACGACTGTGGTATTTAAGTGCTTAGTTTGCCAAGCTTTGTGCTAAGGGTCACAGGAGGTACAATACAATTAGATCAGATCCAGTTCCTGTCCTAAATGGGCCTCACAGTCTAAGGGAAAGGGAACACAATTATTGAATCTCCATTTTGAAGATGAGGAAACTGAAGCACAGAGAAGTGAACTGACTTGCACAAGGTCATACAGCAGCTTAGAACCCAGGCCTCCTGATCTCTTTCCAATAGACCAGGTTGTTTCTCCAAGAGATTGGTCTCTCCTCTAGAAACATCTCATCCAAAAATATTTTCTTTTAAATGGTATTTGTTAAACACTTACTATGTGCCAGGCACTGTACTAAGTGTTGGGGCAGATACAAGACTTTTAATTGTCCTGCATGATTCTCACAGTCTTAATCCCCATTTTGCAAATGAGGTCACAGAGAAGTGAAGTGACTTGCCCAAGGTCACACAGCAGACAAGTGGCAGAGCTGGGATTAGGACTGGAAAACAGTCCTCAGCATTGATTAAATTTCTTGAAACAAACAATGGGAATGTAACTGTAAGGACCCATCCTTTGCCCATCCATTCTGTACCCTTTAAGCTCTTGATATTTGCCCCACAGCATAAATATACATATCTGTAATTTATTTTAGTGTCTGTCTCCCCCTCTAGACTATAAGCTCCTTGTGGTCTGGGAGCATGTCAACCAACCCTGTTATACTCTCCTGAGTGTTTAATACAGTGCTCTGCATACAGGAAACAATAAATACCATCAATTGATTGATTGTCTTCCAGGCCTCTAATCTTTTTTATGGTATTTCTCAAGCTCTTAATATGTGTCAGGAACTGTACTAGGCACTGTGTTAGGTACAAGCTAATCAGGTGGGGTACAGTCCATGTTCCACATAGGGCTCACAGTCTTAATCCCCGTTTTGCAAATGAGGTAATTGAGGCAAGGAGAATTTAAGTGACTGGCTCAAGGCCAAGCAGCAGACTAGTAGAGGAGCTTGGATTAGAACTCTCAGGCCCATATTCTATTTACTGGGCCATGGCTGTTTCTCAGGAGCAGTGCTCCTGTCCATATAAAAAATCAGAGGAAGTTTACTTTTTCTGGGGACTCTTGGTTCTGAAATCCCCTTCATCATCAGTCCCAGTAGAGCACAGTGGAGTAACTTTCAGCTGACTCCCATCTTGTTTCTTGAGATCTAAATGTACGGTTTCTCCAACTTAACTGCAAGACTTAATTGTGACAGATAGTTCATTCCCCCTGAAGGGATGCTATTAATGAATTGATAGTTCATCTAGCATTTGGAAGTTCTCTCAGGAAAAAGGGCAATGGCCAAGTTGCCTTGACAGATAATAATAATACTGAACTGGTTTGTTATCATTCCAGTAAGCCAAATTTTGGCATTGCATAACTCATATCCCATCATTAGCAATAACTAGGTGGAATTGTAATTGAGAAGATTGGGTTCAGGGGAAAGAAAGTGTCATGTTTAAACCTCCATCATTATTATCTGTAGTGCAGCACCCTCTAGCACCACTGTGTATAACATTCAGCTACATTCAGAGTCAGAAAAGAGGAGAGCAGTTTCTGAATCCCTGTGGCAGTTTGTTTGGGTTTCATAGGCTCCAGTGCGAAACCAGGCCTAAGCACACCTCTTGGGAAAGTGTATCCGAGTTCACAACAGCAGGGCCCAGGATAGGTGTGTGTTCTGACATCCTATTCTGCCAGAAGCCAAAGCAGGTGGTCTTCTCTACAAATTGCAATTGAATTAGAAAGTCTCATTAATATTGTCAAATCAATTTAACTTAATTCTTTAAATGGTTAACCAGATCCTTTTTGGAAGGTGAAGCAGGAATGAGGTAGGCAGATTTCGCCCTGCCAAAATGTAAAGATATTTTGGTATCTCTGTGTATTTGCGTGTGTGTGTGTGTGTGTGTGTGTGTGTGTGTGTATGTAAGGGGTGGAGGGTGTGCAGTTTGCTCCTTTGGTCTGAAATCACGGAAAACTTGGCTGCTTTCTCCTTTGTATTTATTTGTTGGCAGCCTATGTTCAGGCTGGAAATCACTTTAGGGCTCTTCTCCTAAAGCGTTCCACAAGCTGGAGGAGAAGCTGGTCAGCCTGAGGAGGTGAGCATGGTCCCTCAGACCTCTGCAAGAAGAGCAGGAGACAGGGAGGTAGGAAAGGGTGAAAATAAGACATGCTAATAAATTCTGTTCATGCTAAGGGGATTGTAGGTGACAGAGAGTTCCTTCAGATGTCTGCTATTTAAAGAGACATATGCTGTAAATCCTATGGACAGCAGTTGTCTGAATGTCTGGAGTGGCCAGAAGTAGCATGGCCTAGTGAATTACGAATGGCCTGGGAGTCAGAAGGACCTGGGGTCTAATCTCAGCTCTGCCACTTTCATTCATTCATTCACACTAGTTTTCTGTGTGACCTTGGGCAAGTCATTTCACTTCTCTGTGCCTCAGTGACCTCATCTGTAAAATGGGGATTAAGATTGTGAGTCCTATGTGGAACAGGAACTGTATTCAACTTGATTCTCTTGTATCTACCTCAGTGCTTAGTTCAGTGCCTGGCACATAGTAAGTGCTTAACAAATAGCACAATTATTATTATTGTTATTATTATTTGAGGGAAAAGTGAACTAGGCAGGAAAATAGGGTAAATGAGTGAATGGATGAGTGAATTTCACAAAAGAACATAACTCCCAGAACAGTGGTACAGTTCTATCACCTATTTTAGCTCTGTAATTCGGGTTACCTATGTGCTCACCAGTGTCTGGTTTGGTATTCAAATCTATCAATCAATCAATCAATGGCTTTTATTGAGTGCTTACTACGTGTAGAACAGTGAACTAAATGCATGGGAGTGTGCAATGTAAAGAGTTGGTAGACATGAGTCCTGCTCTCAAGGAACTTACGCACTAATCAGGCAAGAAAACATAAAAATAAATTATTGTTAGGGGAAGTAATAGAGTAAAAAGGCTGTGAGGCTGGAATATCAAAGTGCTTAAGGAGTAATACAGACCTAAATTCATAGGTGATGCACTAAGATGGTGAGCTTGTTGTGGCAGGGAACATGTCTACCTTCCAATCAAGAAATGATATTTATTGAGGGCGTACTTTGTGCAGAGCACTGTACTAAGCACTTGAGAGAATACAGTCTGAGTTGGTAGACATGTTCCCTGCCCACAATGAACTTATAGTTTAGAGGGGTGAACCTACAGTCTAGAGCTACAGTCTACACTATAACTCTGTTATATTGTATTCTCCCAAGAGCTTAGTACAGTGTTCTGCACATAATAAGTGCTCAATAAATACCATTGATTGATACAGAAAGTAGGGAAAAATAGATTGGGGAAAAGGAATGTTAGGGAATAATTAGAATGGCTCCACTAGATTGTAAGCAGTTAGAGGGGCTCTCCTGCTGAGCGTTCCCATCAGAAAATCAGTATTTCTTACCACAACTAGGTTCTGTGGCCCCACAAGGGCAGAGATTGCTCATGGTAACATGTTTGTCTTTGTCTTGTCTTATTCTGTTGAGTTGTCTCCGACCCATAGCGACTTCTTGGACAAGCGTCACATGGAACCCCCCCCCCCCACCACCATCTGCAATTGTTCTGGAAATGTTTCCGTAGATTTTTCTTGGTAAAAATTCAGAAATAGTTTACTATTGCCTTCTTCCACATAGTTAAGTTGAATCTCTGCCCTCAACTCTCCCATGCTTCTGCTGCCCATCACAGGTCAGTTTTGATTTGTAGCAGGTTGCCTTCCACTCGCTAGCCACTGCCCAAGCTACGAATGGAATGGGTGTGCCTCTGCTTTACTCTCCTTTCTATAGCCAAGACTAGTAGAGTACTGGAAACTCTCCAGTTGTGAACCTGAGAGGGGGTACCAGGTTGGTTTGGGCTTATTTTGCACAGATTTTTGTTATTCCATGATACTACTTACAATAACATTACCACAACAATGTTCATTTACATATTTTCTTGCTATTCACCACATCTGTGTAAATGTCACACAAAAGCAATTTGCCCCCAAACTTCCCTCACTTAAACGTTTACATTAAATTTAACTATCCCCCATCCTTCATCAAGAATTATCCCCTTGCTTTCTTCAATGCCACTGATACTTTGTCAGAAGTGACCTTCCGATTCCTGAACATCATTTCCAGGTCAGCGGTTCTTTGAGCTAGGCAGACAGAATGGAGAGGGATGCTTCCACTAGAAGGGAAGCATATTGGCCTGTTGGAAAGAGCATGAGCCTTGGAGTCAGAGGACCTGGATTCTAATCCCAACTCTGTCACTTGTCTGCTGTGTCACCTTGAGCAAGTCACTTAACTTCTCTGTACCTCAATTGCCTCATCAGTATGTAAAATAGGGATTAATACTGTGAGACCCATTTGGGACAGGGATTGTGTCCAACCTGATTAGTTTATACAGTGCCTGGCATATAGTAAGCACTTAAGAGATTCTATCTGTACAAGAGATTATCTTGTATCTACCCTAGTACAGTGCTTGGCAGATAGTAAGCCCTTAATGAATTTGTAGTAACAGTAACAATATATATTATTACTATAATTAGTATTGTTACTTGGAAGGGATTAATAATTGATAATATGTGCCAGAGGGGGCCAGTGGGTTTTATTTTAAGTCTGGCAGAAGGACCCGTTTCCAATGACACCAAACTAATAAAAAATACACAAGAGATTTTCTTGGTTTCAGAAGATCATACACAGACACAGCATGGCTCAGTGGAAAGAGCCCGGGCTTTGGAGTCAGAGGTCATGGGTTCGAATCCCAGCTCCACCACATGTCTGCTGTGTGACCTTGGGGAAGTCACTTAACTTCTCTGAGCCTGTTACCTCATCTGTAAAATGGGGATTACGACTGTGAGCCCCACGTGGGACAACCTGATCACTTTGTATCCCCCCAGTGCTTCGAACAATGCTTTGCACGTAGTAAGCATTTAACAAATGCCATCATTATTATTATTATTATTATTATTAATAGGGAAGAATATGGACACTAACAGTCTCAGCTGTTGGAAGCAGCATAGCCTAGTGTAAAGAGCACAGGTGTTTGAGGTAGAAGGCCTAATAATAATAATGGTAATAAAAGCACAGAAAAGTTTAGTTATTTACCCAAGGTCACACAGCAAACAAGTGGCGGAGCTGGGATTAGAACCTAGATTCTCTGACTCGTAGGTGCATGCTCTTTCCACTAGGTTGCATTGTTTCTCAGGACCTGGGTTCTACCCTGGCTCCTCCACTTGCCTGCTGAGTGATCTTGTACAAATCACTTAATTTTTGTGCCTCAGTTTCTTCATTTGTAAAATGGAGATTCAATACTTGTTCTCCCTCCTACTTAGACTGCGAACACCATTTAGGACAGGCACTGGTCTGGCCTGATAACTTGCATCTACTCCAGTGCTTGACACACAATACTTCATAAATACCATCGTGGTAATAATGATTCCTACTCTTATCTTTGACGTGGGTGGCAGATGTTGCTGCTGGAGTTTTTATTTTTTTCCTACTGATTTTCCTTGTTGCCTCCCCTCACAATCCTCCACCAACGGGTCCTCAGTATTTGACAACCCCAAAACTGTAACTCTAAAATGGGGGTTCAATACCTGTTCCTCTTACTTAGACTGTGAGCCCTGCGTGGGACTGACACTCTGTCCAACCTGATTAACTTGTATCTACCCCAGCATTTAGGACAGTGCTTGACACATAGCAAGAGCTTAACAAATACTGTAACTGTTATTATTAATAATTATTACCCCACACCCAAGTAGCCATTGGGTTCCCTGGCCTGCCTGTCCAATTTTTGCTCAAGCACCAAGTGATTTAAATCCCTGGAGATGGGTTTCTCAAGCCTGACTTGGATATTATGCAAGAAATCAGGATAAGGGCTGATGTATCAAAAAGCATGCTGAGTTCACAAAGCATGATGTGACCTTAGATCCCAAACTTGGGCCACCTTGGATTAGAAGAAGAAAATTGAATGAGTCCATCTTAAAATAGTGTTACTGTCACATTTTTAGATTTCCTGTTACCCATTACAAGACTTGAATACCCTGACTGTATGCCTCTGCTGTGTGTCAAAGACAAGTAGATTTTAGTTTTTCCAGTCCCTTGAAGGGAAAATTAAAGCAAATGCCCAATCAATCAATCAGTGGTATTTATTGAGTCCTTACTCTGTGTGGAGAACTGAATTAAGCACTTGGGAGAGTATTTTATAGCTAGTAAACACAACCCCTGCTCTTAGGGATCATATCATCTAGCAGGGAAGAAAACACTGAAGTAAATTATACATAGGGGGAAGCAACAGAGTTGAGAGTTTTAGCAGAGTTTAAGGTGCTGTGGAAAAGGGAGAGTACTAAAGCATTTAAGGGGTGAGGACTCAAGTGCACAGGTGGCACAGGCACTGGCATAAGTGCACAGGAGGGGGGGAATGAGAAATTAGGGAAGGCTTCCTGGAGGAAATGTGATTTTAATAAGGCTTTGAAGGTGGGGAGAATAGTGGTCTGCCTCTAAAAAATAATTCTATTCCTCAACTAGAGTTCCAGAAGATTGGGATGGAATTGGTAATTAGCCTTCTTCCAAATTCAAGGCAACAACTTTAATGATTATCCCAGTAGAATTGAAGTCTTTCTCCCCCTCTGCATCCACCCCTCCCACTGCTCTAATTTGCCTTATTTTCACACTATGTTGGGCTCACTGACAAGAGTTCTTTGAAATACCAATAGAATAAATATTATTTGCACCTGTAACAGAAAAAAAAAGAAGTGAATGACAGGATTAACCTAGAAGAAAAATAGGCAGAGTGAAAAGAGAGGTTGAGTTGCTATAATAAAATCAAGTAAATGAAGTCTATTTCTAATGTGTATGTCTAATATCCTCCAATAATAATAATAATAATAATTTTGGTATTTTTAAGCGCTTACTATGTGCAAAGCACTGTTCTAAGCGCTGGGGAAGATACAAGGTGATCAGGTTGTCCCATGTGGGGCTCACAATCTTAGTCCCCATTTTACAGATGAGGTAACTGAGGCCCAGAGCAGTGAAGTGACCTGCCCAAAGTCACACAGCTGACAAGTGGCAGAGCTGGGATTAGAACCCATGACCTCTGACTCCCAAGCCCGGGCTCTTGCCACTGAACCATTCTCCTTCCAATCACATATGGAGGGATTGTACTTCTAGAAATGGAAGAAAATATGTTTGATGTATAGGTTAAAAAATATAATTCCTTTCTTAAATCCAATGTAAAACAGAATGCATTTCAGGGCAATTGTCTTTGAGGTATTTTATTTTCTCCATTCTCCGGCTGAGGTTTCTGGTTGAAAGGTTTGCCGTAAGAGATAAGCAGAGACAGAGAAACAGTGTGCTGTCTGTGTGTGGCTAGTTTTATCATAATCCAGTGGATCCTATCATGAGCTTGTCCCTTGGTGGTGCAACAAATATTCTGAGCTTTTGTTCCTGATTTTAATCAGAAACATAATCATGTCAGGAGTGGGCTCCTGCTTATCTGCTGTGTACAGTGTTGACTGAAAAGGTGTCATTTTCTCTCTGCCCCCACCCTTCTTCTTTCTGCCTTCTGATTTCACGGCTGTCTCATGCATAAAGCTCTCGTCCACCTGACACACATTCACCCTGTTGTCTGCACTTGCCGTTCCTTCGGGGCTTTGTCACAGGCATTCCTCACTCGGGTTTCAGTGTCACCTCCCTCCTTCCCCCTCCCAAATAATATGCCTCTGTTCACATCCCCAGGTTTGCCCACCACCCCACCCCCATACTGAATCACCGTGTTAAGTGGGACATGGAGCGAAGATATTCTGGGCTCTCCTGGTACTCAGGCACTTATCCATCTTTAGTACAGCATGTGGGTGGGATGGGACGAGGCAGGAAAGGGAGATGGGTTTCTTTTTAAGGTAGATTGAGAGTTTTTTCTCCCTCTTGCTTGGCAGCTACCTCGGAAAGCTCCATGTGGGCAGGGAGCATATCTATCAAATCAGTTATTCTGTAATAATAATTGTAATATTTCTTTAGGACCTACTGTGTGACAAGCACTGTTCTAAGTGCTGGGATTGATATAAGGTGACCCAGTTGGACATGTTCGGCTTCCACTCTAAATAATGGGAAGAACTGGTACTTAATCCCCGTTTTACAGATGTAGAAACTGAGGCACCAAGAAGTGAGGTAAGTGGGGTGGATTAGAACTCAGGTCCTCTTACCCCCAGGGTCGGGCTCTTTCCTGTGAGCCACAGTGATTCTCCCAAGTGCTTAGTACAGTGCTCTGCACACAGTAAGGGTTCAATAAATGTGATTGATTGATCCCACCCCCAGGCTCGCGTTGGAATGGGGATTAATAGTAATAATTTCTTAGTACCGTGCTCTGCATATGGAAGCACTCAAGTAGCACTGATTAATTAATTGAATGATGTTGGTTGTAGTATTTCTTAAGTGCTTACTATGTGCTGAATACTGGGGATGGTACGGCACAATCTGATCAGACACAAGTCCTGTCCCACATGGGGTACTAAGGAGTTTTTTTTTTTGTTTTTTATGGAATTTATTCAGCACTTACTATGTGACAAGCCCTGTACTGAGCACTGGCGGAGATACAAGCTAATCGGGTTGGACATGGTCCATGTCCCATATGAGGCTCGCAGTCTTAATCTCTATTTTAAAGATGAAGTAATTGAGGCACAGAGAAGTGAAGTGACTTGCCCAAGGTCACACAGCCAACAAGTGGTGGAGCCAGGATTAGAACCCAGGTTCTTCTGACTCCCAGACCCACATTCTATTCACTATCCACTAGGCCGTATTGCTTCTCATTCAGGTCTTGGCCTCTAGTTGTTCCTCAGTGTTTTTCTTGGGTTCATTTAACATTTGGGAGAAGCAGTGTGGCTCAGTGGAAAGAGCATGGGCTTGGGAGCCAGAGGTCATGGGTTCTAATCCCAGCTCTGCCACGTCTGCTGTGTGACCTTGGGCAAGTCACTTAACTTCTCTGAGCCTGTTACCTCATCTGTAAAATGGGGATTAAGATGTGAGCCCTACGTGGGACAACCTGACCACCTTGTATCCCCCCAGCACTTAGAACAGTGCTTTGCACATAGTAAGTGCTTAACAAATGCCATCATTATTATTATTATTATTTCTTCTCTGACAGGGACGAGGTGAAAGTAAGTGAGCGGGAAACTTTGTGCTCTGAACACAGTAAGCACTCAATAAATATGATTGAACAAATGAATGACACTTTGCTCAGCCTCAGCAGCTAGTTTTGTCCAAGACCCTGAGTTGCAGAAAACAAACGTGTATTGGAAACCTAGAGGTGAAATTGGTCTCTTTCTTTAATAATAATAATAAAAATTATGTTATTTATGTACTTACTATGTGCCAGCCAAGCACTATTCTAAGTGTTGGGGTAGAGACAAGTTAATCAAGTTGGACACAGTGCCTGTCCCACATGGTGCTCACTATCTTAATCCCCATTTTAAAGATGAGGTATCTGAGGCCCAGAGATGGGCCCTTGCCATTGTGACTTGCCCTAGATCACACAATAGACATGTGGTGGACCAAGGATTAGAACCCAATTCCTTCTGACTCCCATGCCCACTAAGACACACTGCTTCTTTACTGAGGGTTAGGGTTAGGGGTCACTAGGAGATAGAGTTAGAAGGCAGTGCTCAGAGAGCTGGTAAAAGGGGAGGGTATTGAGGAGCATAATGAGGTCATCAACTATAATATAATAAAAATTGTGGTATTTGCTAAGGCACTGTGTTATGGTAATGTGCTAGGCACTGCAGTAAACTTTAGGTAAGATACAAGTTAATCAGGTTGGACACAGTCCATATCCCACCCAGGGATCACAGTCTTCATTATCATTTTACAGATGAGGTAATTTGAAGCACGGAGAAGTGAAGTGACTTGCCCAAGGTCACAAAGCAGGCGAGTGGCAGAGTGGGTTTAGAACCTAGGTCCTTTTGACTCCCAGGGCCATGCTTTATCCACAAGGACACGCTGTTAGATTATAAACTCGTTGTGGGAAGGGAATGTGAATGTGACTCCATCCCCCCCATCTTACCTCCTTCCCTTCCCCACAGCACCTGTATATATGTATATATGTTTGTACATATTTATTACTCTATTTATTTTACTTGTACATATCTATGCTATTTATTTTATTTTGTTAGTATGTTTGGTTTTGTTTTCTGTCTCTCCCTTTTAGACTGTGAGCCCACTGTTGGGTAGGGACTGTCTCTATATGTTGCCAACTTGTTCTTCCCAAGTGCTTAGTACAGTGCTCTGCACACAGTAAGCGCTCAGTAAATGCGATTGATTGATTGATAAATGTTGTATTATGCACACAGGAAGCATTTAATAAATACGATTGAATGAATGGATGAATGAATGAACTGCTTCTCTAGCCTAACCTCCTGTTTAAAACGAAGAACTAGAAAGCAGGAAATAGAGTAAAGCTTTTCAACCAGGGGAACAATTGTCCTTTTGTTGGGTGGCAGAGAAAGGGGAGGGGAGGGGGCTGACTTCAGAGTATTGTAGGGGACCTGGACCATTTTGATAAAAGTACAGCAACAGCTCTTGCTACTGCTGAGGCACTTCTTACTGGGATCCCTGACCAAGACACCAGGGATGATGATAATAATAATAGTGGTATTTGTGAAGCATTCATTTCATTCAATCGTATTTATTGAGTGCTTACTGTGTGCAGAGCACTTTACTAAGCGCTTGGGAAGTACAAGCACTTACTATATTTCAAGCACTGTACTAAGCACTTGGAAAGTACAAGCACTTACTAAGTGTCAAGCACTGTACTAAGCACTGGGATATATGCAAGATAATCAGGTTGGAAACAGTTCCTGGCCCACATGGAACTCACACTCTAAGTGGGAGGGTGAACAGGTATTTTATGCCTATTGTGTGACCTTGGGCAAATCACTTACCTTCTCTGCGACTCAGTTACCTCACTTATAAAATGAGGATTAGGATTGTGAGTCTCTTGTGGGACATGGACTGTGTCCAACCTGATTATCTTGCATCTACTGCACCATTTAGTAGTGTCTGACACACAGTAACGGCTTAATAAATACTACTTTTCCTGTAGACTGTAAACTCTTTGCGGGCAGGGAATGTGTCTCCCAATTCTGTTGAATTTCATTCTCCTAAGCACTAAGTATAGTGTTCTACACACAATAAATTCCCAGTAAAAACCAATGATGATGAAGATTTTACAGATGAAGCACAGAGAAGTGAAATTACTTATCTAAGGTCACACAGCAGGTAATTGTTGGAGCCAGGATTAGAATCCAGGTCCTCTGACTCCCAGCCCCATGCTCTTCCCACTGGGCCAAGCTGCTTCCCAGTAAGGAGGAGAGTCCTGGAAATGCAAACGCAGGAAGGAGCAGTTCCTCTTCCCCTGCTCCAGCTGCGGCTACTGTATCCTACCTATCCCTGGGTATGGAGTTGGCAGGGGCAGGGGGTTGGGAAGAAGCTGTGAGAAACAGTTGAATGTGAGCAGGAGCCAAGTTTAGTGGGAAGCAGATTACTTGGAGTAAAACTTGGAGACCTCAAGGCACAGTTTCTTAAAATAAGAAAATAAAAGGATGAAATTCTCTCCCTTTGTCCCCAAACCCCACAAACTCCACAACCATGAACTGAAGAATCTTAGAAATGTGAACTCTGTCTTCCACCTCTCTGAGTTCTATCCTTATTTCCCGGTTTGGTCTCTGGATTCTTCAGCCTCCTTCCTAACCTGTGGAAATAGAGAAGCATGTTATCAGAATCACACCACCACCACCACCACCATGAGGAAACAGCAGTGTGTCATCAGACACCTTACACAACTTTCTGTGAGGAATCAGATGGAGAGAAGGGAGAATCAGATAGCCTCTCTTCTCTCCTCATGTGCATGAGCTCATAACAGGGAATACCAAGATAGGGGGTGCTCTTTCACCACTACAGTTTTTCTGGAGTTGTGAAAATAGAAAATAGAAAAGCATTTTAGAATCACCCTTCCTGACCAGCCATCCAACGGCTGGCTGTTTTATTTTTTTCTTTTTATTACTAAAGCATTTAAATCTCCCACCCCTTTCCTGAAGTAGAAATCCAGTTACAATCCTCCGGATCCAGGTACGTGGCAGAGAGTTCCCCTCAGAAGACAGCCAAACGTCTATTGACATTTGCAATGGACTAAAGGAAGTGGATGTCACTCTGTCAATATCATTACTGTCATAGGCTGGAGGAGGGCTCTGTCAAGGCAAATGAGAAGTGGGAGCCCCCATCCTCTTTAACCCCCTTGGTCAGCATTTAGAACAGTGCTTGGCACATAGTAAGCGCTTAACAAATACCATCATCACCACCATTTACTGGACTCAGTTTCAGCCACTCTGCTTTGAATGTGAACCCTGGCCAACAACAATCATCATCATCATCATCATCAATCGTATTTATTGAGCGCTTACTGTGTGCAGAGCACTGTACTAAGTGCTTGGAAAGTACAAGTTGGCAACATATAGACAGTCCCTACCCAACAGTGGGCGCACAGTCTAAAAGGGGGAGACAGATAACCAAACCAAACATACTAACAAAATAAAGTAAATAGAATAGATATGTACAAATAAAATAAATAAATAAATAGAGTAATAAATATGTACAAACATATATACATATATACAGGTGCAGTGGGGAAGGGAAGGAGGTAAGATGGGGGGATCGAAAGGGGGGTGAGGGGGAGAGGAAGGAAGGGGCTCAGTCTGGGAAGGCCTCCTGGAGGAGGTGAGCTCTCAGTAGGGCCTTGAAGGGAGGAAGAGAGCTAGCTTGGCGGATGGGCAGAGGGAGGGCATTCCAGGCCCAGGGGATGATGTGGGCCGGGGGTCGATGGCGGGACAGGCGAGAACGAGGTATGGTCAGGAGATTAGCAGCAGAGGAACGGAGGGTGCGGGGTGGGCTATAGAAGGAGAGAAGGGAGGTGAGGTAGGAGGGGGCGAGGTGATGGACAGCCTTGAATCCCAGGGTGAGGAGTTTCTGCCTGATGTGCGTATTGATTGGTAGCCACTGGAGATTTTTGAGGAGGGGAGTAACATGCCCAGAGCGTTTCTGGACAAAGACAATCCAGGCAGCAGCATGAAGTATGGATTGAAGTGGGGAGAGACACAAGGAGGAGATCAGAGAGAAGGCTGATGCAGTAGTCCAGACGGGGTAGGATGAGAGCTTGAATGAGCAGGGTAGCGGTTTGGATGGAGAGGAAAGGGCGGATCTTGGCAATGTTGCGGAGCTGAGACTGGCAGGTTTTGGTTACGGCTTGGATGTGAGGGGTGAATGAGAGACCGGAGTCGAGGATGACACCAAGGTTGCGGGCTTGTGGGACGGGAAGGATGGTAGTGCCATCAACAGAGATGGGAAAGTCAGGGAGAGGGCAGGGTTTGGGAGGGAAGACAAGGAGTTCAGTCTTGGACATGTTGAGTTTTAGGTGGCGGGCAGACATCCAGATGGAGATGTCCTGAAGACAGGAGGAGATGCGAGCCTGGAGAGAGGGGGAGAGAGCAGGGGCAGAGATGTAGATCTGGGTGTCATCAGCGTAGAGATGATAGTTGAAGCCGTGGGAGCTAATGAGGTCACCAAGGGAGTACGTGTAGATCGAATCCTGCCTGTCTTTCTCAATGCCTTCATCCGACAACTCTGAGGCCAAATTGAGGATGGCAGAACATGTCTACCAACTCTATTATACTCTCCCAAGTGCTTGATGCAGTGCTCTGCACATAATAAGTGCTCAATAAATATCATTGATTGATTGATTGAGTGATTGGGGTGGCAGTGGGGGGAAGTGTAGAGATCGCTCGATCCAACCTGTGCAGTGCTGGGATTCCAGGGATTCAGCTCAATCAAGAGAAGCAGTGTGGCATAGTGGATAGAGCATGGGCCTGGGAGTCAGAAGGTCATAGGTTCTAATCCCGGCTCCAACACCTGTCTACTGTTTGACCTTGGGCAAGTCACTGAACTTCTCTGTGCCTCAGTTAATTCATCTGTAAAACAGGGATTGAGACTGTGAGCCCCACGTAGGACAGGGACTGTGTACAAAATGATTTGCTTGTATCCACCCCAATGCTTAGTACAGTGCCTGTCACATCTTAACAAATACCATTATTATCATCATTATTAATCAATCAATGAATGATTTATTGAGTCCTTATTATGTGCAGAGCACTGTACTGAGCACTTGGAGAGTACAGTCCAACTGGGTTGGTAGATACGTTCCCTGCCCACAACGAGCCTATAGTCTATATAATTTAAAGGTGTGTACATAAGTGTTGTGGGTTGAGGGAGGGGCTAGCATCAAACATCCAAGGGTCACAGATCCAAGTGCATAGAGGACGCAGATGGGAGATCGAGCTGGGGAAAAGCGGGCTTAATTGGGGGAGGTCTCTTGGAGATGTGACCTTAACAAAACCTTGAAAGTGGAGAGAATGGCAGTCTGGCTTACATGGAGCGGGAGGGAGTTCCAGGGCAATGGGAGGACTGTCGGTGGTGGGACAGTTGAGATGGGTAGAGTGAGTAAACTGGCCGGGTTGAGCTGTAGTAGATTAGTGAGGTGAGGAAGGATGGGGTGAGCTAAGTGCTTTAAAGTTGAATGCTTTCCCCTCCCCCCTCATTAGCTCATTTGCTGCCACTGGCTAATTAGGAAGACACATAGTGAGGGCTTTTACTTCCTGGTATATCCTCTTGCCCTGAAGGAGCATCAACAATTCTTAAGCCTTTGTCCCTTTGAGTCTGTACCCCATCCCCACCCTCTTATCCAATCAGTCCATCAACCCTGGGAATTTATTGACTGTTCACTTTGTGTAGGACACTATATTAAGCATTTCAGAGAGTGCACTAGAGTAAATAGAAGCAATCCCTATCCTCAAGGAGGTTACAGTCTAGCAGGGGACAAGGCAGCATGGCCTAGTGGATAGAGTATTGGCCTGGGAGTCAGAAGGACCTGAGTTCTAATCCCAGCTTTTCCACTTGTCTGCTGTGTGACCTTGAGCAAGTCGCTTAACTTCTCTGGGCCTCAGTTACCTCATTTGTAAAATGGGGATTAAGACTATGAGCCCCATATAGGACAGGGATTGGGTCCAACCCAATTACCTTGTATCTACTTCAGCACTCAGTACAGTGCCTGGCACATAGTAAGTGTTTAACAAATACCGCGGTTATAATACTAATAATTATTATTTTATTATTAACTATAACAATGTATGTAAGTGCCTTAAGGGTGTGACTAAGGGCATGGGTGGAGCAGTAGGGAGGGAGAATAGGGTGGGTAGGTAAGAGGTTAGTCAGGGAAGGCTTCCTGGTGAAGATATGGTTTCAGGAGGTCTCTGAAGATGGTGAGAGTGCTGGTCTTTTGGGTATGAAGAGAGAAAGAGTTCCAGGCAGGATGGTGGGGAATGGGATCTCTCTTGGCTAACAGTGAGAGAGATGATATTGAGGCACAGTAAGTAGGTTGGTATTAGAGGAGTGAGATGGAAGATGAAGGGTTTTGTTTTTAATTTTAACCTGGTTTAAACAGTGTCAAATAATTGTTGGTAGGGAATATTCTGGGCATAGAACTCCACTCCCCAACCCCTAGTGCGCACCAAATTGCAAAAGTTGATCAAGCATCCTGAAGTTGCAATCTGTTACAATTGCTCCCTTGCAGAGTTAATTAGTTATTAAGCAGTTACAATGTACCAGGCACTGTGCTAAGTACTGGGGTGAACACAAGATAGATACTTCTCACATGGTCTCTGTCCCACAAAGGGGCTCTCTCAGAGTGGTCCCCATTGCTTCTGACAAGTAGGATAAGCCTGGCCAGCTCGGACCCAGTTCTACAATTCTTGGTAGACATTCACTGGGGCAAATCATTGAGTAAACAAGATGGAATTGCAGGCGTGTGAAAATCCACTCCATTCAGTTGGGTTTCTCCAAAGAAGCAGCATAGTCTAGTGGAAAGAGCATGGATTTGAGAGTCAAAGAATGTGGGTTCTAAGCCTGACTCTGCCACTGGCTGGCTTTGCTCTAACACTGGCTGGCTTTGTGGCAGTGGCTGGCAATCACTTCACTTCTCTGTGCCTCAATTTCCTCCTCTGAAAAATGGGATGAAATATCTGTTTTCCCTCCCTCTTACATTGTGAGCAGGGATTGTACCTATCTTGATTATCTTGTAACTACTCCAGTGCTTTGCACAGTATTTGGCACATAGTAGCACTTAAAAAATACCATTACCCTTATCAGAGAGAGCAATTGGCAATGTGAAGCACAGGGTACTCCATGCCCCTGAGTCCCACAGGGGTCCCTGAGATTACTAGAAGAGCTCCTGAGGGCCATCGCCTTTCCTTAGGGTTCTCCCCACAAAAGGGTTGGTCAGATATCCTTTCAAAATAACCTGCTCTGAAGAGTTGCTCAGTATCAAAATGGCATGTATCCATCCTGGGAAACATTTCTGGCTGTTTCATTTTCTTCACGATGAGCCAAGCCTGTGTCTTTATCAATCCTTTAAGGGTTAAAAAAGAAAAAGAAACACATTTTCTCTCTTTTTATCCTTCCCATCTTTCAGCTCTGGATGCTCTGACCTCCTCTCTGTTCATCTCCCGCACACTGACAAGGTATACACTTTAGGAAATTACACCTATCAGAGAGTGTGACTTGCTCAGAGGTTCCCAAAGCCCACACAAGCAACCTCCATAGCTCATCTTTGCCTGGCTCTAGCTTGCACACAGTTGTGCTTGCTCACTCTCTCTTTTTTTTCTCTGTCTCTCCTATTTCTCTCTTCATGCCCTCTTTCTCTCCCTCCCATCTTTCACTCTCTCCCTCTCCCCCTCCCATTTTTCTCTCCATCCAATTCATCTTCCCCATCTCTTTCTCCCTCTCCTCTCTCTCTCCCTCCTTCCCCTCTCTCCCTCTCTTATAGTCACATGAGCTCTCTCCTCCCCCCACCCCCCATTTTTCCTTCCCTCCTTCCTTTCCTTCCTCATCTTCTGCCCTCTCAGATTTTCATTTTATCTCCAGGAGCTCCCAATATATTCTTGCCATCCAGCAGTGATTGCTGTTAAGTGAACAGACAAATTCCAGCAAAGACAGGCAAATGATCTCCACACCAAGGGAGGAAGGAAGCTGGCAGCATCCATAAGTGTACACTGTAGAGTTCACTTTTCATGAACTCCTGAGCAGGTTAGGGGGCAGAAGGAATGCATTTTACAGCTCTGGCTTTCTTAAAGGTCTCACGATTTTTCCCAGTTAAGAACGAGAAAATAAGGCTGTGCAGTATTCTCACTGAAGTGAACGCTAATCTCTTTCTGCTTATTATAACTCCTGCCTAAACCATTCATTGCCAGTTTGTTTTTTAATCCCAACTTCCTGGGATTCTCCTTCTGGATGGGTTAGGAGTTACTGCTCATTAGTAACATTTACAAGCTGATTCTCAGGCTAGGAAGTCAGTGAATGTGACTGTCAAATTCCATTTTCTTTGGTTAAAATATTTTGCCTCATAGAAAAGCCTAGAGGTTGGAAGTTTCTGGAAGTGGATACTTTCTCTTACCCACACTTATACACTGTACACTTATTTTGCCAGAACATGCATTCACTATCCATTTTACATTTAATATGACAGCAGAATTAGGGAACACTCTCTCGACAATTTGTGGTTGTTTGGGTATGGTGCCACATAATTCCAAAAGAAATGATTTTCCCACATACATGCAGCATTGAACACTGGGACAGTAATACAATGCTTGTTTTCCTTATGAGGCATTCTGCAAGAATGTGGCATCCAAGTTTTAGGAAATTGAGTGTAGCTACAGCACCAGATACAGAAGGGCAATACCTCTGGTGCCCCATTCCATGCCAGCATATTTAGCTCTGACCTGAAACAGAAGGAGCCTTCCCTCAAGGGGCAAGAGGGGTGATTTAGTTTTTGCCAATTGAGCCAAGCCTGCCAACCGGAGGAACAATGGCTGTAGAATTGTGTCTGGAGAGTCTTTTGTGATGGGGATACCAGGACAGGAGGCTGCTTTTTCAGTGCCATGGAAAAATGCCAGTGGATTAATGAGGCATTTTGTTATTCTCACCTTAGGAACTGGATTTTAATGGGTTAACTTAAGCCCCTTGAGGGCAGGGATCATTATTATATATAATAAGTCTAGTATTACACTTTCCCAAATGCTTAGTACAATGCTGTGTGCAGAGTAAGCACTTAAGAAATGGAATTGTTCGATGGGTAAATAAGTGATGAAAGGCAAAGCAATGAAAAGGCAAAACTGAATTAAATTCGAGCGAGATGGCCTGTCCTTTATATAAGATAAATGGTTGGGAACAAGTGCTTTTCAAGTCTCTTTTAAGTGTCCCTAGCGCTGACTCGAAGGAAAAAGGGAGATGAACTCCAAGGAGCAATGTCCAACTTTGCAGAGAGGGATTCAAATGGGTTAGGCCAGGAGAAGATGGCTCTTTGGAAAACAGGCATCGGCAAAAACATGGGTATGAAACAAGATACCATCAGGGCTAGGCACTGCAAATTGTAAAATCAAAAACACAACAGATGACTGTCTTTTTGTGTGTGCCCAGTGTGGAAGGGATTGCCAGTCACACATCTGACTTAGTTCATAATTTCACATAATTTCTCCCTCTCTTCTCTTCCCTCTCCATACACACATACTGATTATCTTCTATGCAAGCTGAACCACAAACTCTTAGTTTCCAGGTAGTACAAGAGAAGACAAGGCATCTAGGAAAGACATTAAAACTCCTCAGTACTGGAACTTGGAAACTTTGAACAGCTATTTGGTTCTGATTGGAGTAAAACAACAAAAATTTATCTTAATTTATATTTCATGAGTTTAGCTGCCTTTCCTTTTGCGGTATACTATTGGAATGTATTGGAATGATCAAATGGATCATAGGAAGCAGCATGGCCTACAGGAAAGAGCATGGGCCTGGGAGTCAGAGGACCTGGGTTCTAATCCTGTTCTACTAATTGCTGACTGTGTGACCTTGGTCAAGTCACTTCACTTCTCTGTGCCTCTTTTTCCTCAACTGTAAAATGTGGTATCCCTATTCTCCTTCCTATTTAGGCTGTGAGTCCCATGTCAGACAGGAACTGTGCCCATCCTGATTAATGCATATCTATTCCAGTGCCTAGAACGGTGCTTGACACACAATATGCACTTAACGAATACCATAATAATAATAATGATAATTTATGAATATGTTTTGATGACAGGGTCGAATCTTTTACTTTTATTGAATGTTCTCAATTACCTTGTGCAATGTTCTTCTGAAGAAATATGGAACCCTGAGATAACAGAGAATCTCAAAGTTAGTACAATATCTTCAAAAAGAAGGGAAAATCATCAGCCTCTGGCAGTTATTGAGGAAAATTATTTACTCTCAGTTGCTGTAAAGTCCCTAGATGGAATCCCAGTGTAACTGAAGAATTTAGTTGATCGCTCAGCCCCTCAACCACAATGTGGCTGCAGATCAAAGCATGGCATAGCAGACATGATTTCTGCAGAAGTACAGAAGCATTATGGCCTAATGGAGAGAGCATGGGCCTGGAAGTCCAAAGACCTGGGTTCTAATCCCTTCTCCTCCACTTGTCTGCTGTGTGACCTTGGGTAAATCACTTGACTTCTCAATGCCTCAGTTCCCTCATCTGTAAAATGGGGATTAAGACTGTAAGCTCCATGCGGGATATGGACTGTTTCCAACCTGATTATCTTGTAGCTACCCCAACACTTAGTATAGTGCTTGGTACATAGTAAGTGCTTAAAGGCTACCATTAAGAGCAGCAAGAGCAGCAACAGCAAGTGCAAAGAGCATCTCCCAGGGCCTCCAAATAATTTTCATAGTAAACAAAATTTGCTACCTTCATAGCTTTTGACACCGTCAGTAGTTCCACGCTTCAGCAATTGCTTATACACTATGGCACCTTAAGTGAAAACTGAAGGCATCTGGGACAGGCAGACCAGACAAGTGGCTGAGCCGACATTAGAACCATCATTAGAACATGAGAAGCAGTGTGGCCTAGTAGCAAGAGCATGGGCTTGGGAGTCAGAGGACATCGGTTCTAATCCTGGTTATGCCACTTGTCTGCTGTGTGACCTTGGGCAAATCACTTAACATCTCTGTGCCTCAGTTACCTCAACTGTAAACTGGGGATTAAGACTGTGAGCCCCATGTGGGACAACCTAATTACTTTGAATGAACCCCAGCGCTTAAACAGTGCTTCACACATAGAAAGCACTTAAGAAATGCCATCATTGTAATTATTATTACGATTAACCCAGGTCATTTTGACTCCCAGGCCCACACTCTATCTACTAAGCATGCTGCTTCTAGCAGAACTGGGGGTTAGAACTCAGGTCCCCTGACTCCCAGGCCCAGTGATCTTTCCACAAGGCCTCTTTATAGATTTTTTAAGTTTAAAGGACAATTAAGTAAACAGAGTTGCACATACCGTTAGATAGTTGTAGACACCATATAACATCTGTTTCCAAGTATGTTGGGAGAATAATGAGAGTTTCTCACTAAATCAATCATATTTATTGAGTACTTACCGTGTGCAGAACACAGTACTAAGGATTTGGGAGAGTACAATATAACAGAGTTAGTAGGCATGTTCCCTGCCTACAAGACTTTTATGGTACAGAGGGGAAGCCATAAGACCTACTTAGACTGTGAGGTTCATGTGCGATAGGGACTCTGTCAAACCTGATTAACCTGTATCACCCCAGCACTTAGAACAGGGTTTGAACACACTGCATGCTTTACAAACACCATGAATAAACGAATGAGATCTGAATAAGGATGGTCAGGGAGTGGAAGCCTGTGGGGGTAAATAGGAACTCACTTTTTGGTTGGATTAGGAATTGTGTGGGTGTTTGCCTCTGGGATTTGGGTTCTGCCGCTGGTATCTAAAACAATCTCCCAAGCGCTTAGTACGGTGCTTTGCACACGCTTACTGCACTCAATAAATACTATTGAATGAATTAATGAATAAAGGGAAGGCTGTCTTCCCTTCAGTTTACTGAAACAGTTCATGCTTGCCTAATTAGGGATGCCCAAGAAAACTTATTACAACTCCAGAGAAGCAGTGTGGCCTAGTGGATAGAAGACAGGCCTGGGAGTCAGAAGGCCTGGTTTCTTTTCCTGGCTCTGCCTCTTGTCTTCTGTATAACCTTGGGCAAGCCACTTAATTTTTCTGGGCCTCAGTTACTTCATCTGTAAAATGGGGATTGTGAGCCCCATGCTACTGACAGACTGTGTCCAATCTGATTAGTTTGTATCTACTCCAGAGCTTAATACAGTGCCTGGCACATAGAACCTAGTACTTGCTTAAGAAATACAATTTAAAAAGAAAAAAAAAGGTTAAGGCAGGATTTATCCTTTTTTAGGGTACATGCTTACTGTGTGCCAGGCCCTGTACTAAATGCCTAGGTAAATGCAGAATAATCAAATTTGGACACAGTGCCTGTCCTAATGGGGCTCACAACCTAAATCCAGGATTTAGACTAGTTCCTAGTACATTGAAAGTACTTACAAAATACCATAAAAAAAATTGGAGGGAGGAGGATTTAATCCCCATTTAGCAGATTCATTCATTCAATTGGATTTATTGAGCACTTACTGTGTGCAGAGCACTGTACTAAGCACTTGGGAAGTTCAAGTTGGCAACATATAGAGACTGTCCCTACCCAACAGTGGGCTCACAGTCTAGAAGGGGGAGACAGACAACAAAACAAAACATATTAACAAAATAAAATAAATAGAATAAATATGTACAAGTAAAATAAATAGAGTAATAAATATGTACAAACATATATACATATATACAGGTGCCGTGGGGAGGGGAAGGAGGTAAGGCGGGGGGATGGGTAGGGGGAGGAGGGGGAGAGGAAGGAGGGGGCTCAGTCTGGGAAGAGGTACAGAGAAGTGAAGTGTCCTGGCCAGGGTCACCCAGTAGACAAAGAGCAGAGCCAGGATTAGCACCCAAATCCTCTGACTCCCAGACATGTTCTCTTTCCAGGAGGCCACACTACTTGGGAAGCAGCATGGCGCAGTGGAAAGAGCACGGGCTTTGGAGTCAGAGGTCATGGGTTCAAATCCCAGCTCTGCCACTTGTCAGCTGTGTGACTTTGGGCAAGTCACTTAACTTCTCTGTGCCTCAGTTACCTCATCTGTAAAAATGGGGATTGAGACTGTGAGCCCCCCGTGGGACAACTTGATCACCTTGTAATCTCCCCAGTGCTTAGAACAGTGCTTTGCACATAGTAAGAGCTTAATAAATGCTATTATTATTATTATTATTATTACTTGGCCTTACTGGTCCCATTCCCCTGCTGGCAAGTTGCAGATGTTCATTGTAGGCAGGGAATGTGTCTGTTTATTGTCCTATTGTACTCTCCCTAGTGCTTAGTACAGTGCTCTGCACAAAGTAAGCATTCAATAAATTTGATTGAATGAATGAATCCAGCCCATCATAGAATCCTTCTCCCACAAGGTGGAGGCTCTTCCCACATTCAATCAATTATCCAAACCTGGGTTTCCAGTAGAGCATAGTAGAAATGCGAGTTCCTAGAGCTTTCTGATTGAAAATATCAGTGGAAATGTCCGCTTGGAAATGTCTGTCACTGGCTCTGAACCTATCCGCTGTTGGATTCTATGTATGTGACCATATATATACCATCAGCACAGGCGCATACCAAAATAAAATCAAATGTTCTTCATCTAAAAGAAGTTTAGAAATTCCAGGCTGCCTGGGCTTTTTAAGGCAATTACGGTAGACTGTAGAGAAAAGGAAAAAGAAAAATGACCCTGAAAGGAAAAAAAAATTCTCATTTCCAATGCACAAAGCTCAGGGCATCTCCTGGGGAAAGCTCATCCCTCAGTGTGCTCTCTGTTGTGCACAAGATTTTTCCCCAGAGGATTCCACTGCAAGTTTCACTCTGGTAAAGTTACTACCTACATGACCAATTTTTACTTCTGACATAGGCACTGAAGTTCTGTTGCAGTGAAAGAAATCAAGCATTAGACAGCGGAAGATTTTCTCCTTTCCAAACAGAGAGTTTTTAGTTGTCAAGTTGGGAGGAATCCAGTATGTTCACAAATCAATCAGTCGATAGTATTTGAGTGCTTACTGTGTGCACCACACTGTACAGAGTGCCTGGGAGAGTATAATAGATTTAGTAGACTCCAATCCCTTCCCTCAATGAGCTTATGCTTTTTTTCCATAGTATTTATTAAACATTTACTATGTGCCAGTTGCTGTACTAAGCCCTGGGGTATTTACAAGGTAGATTGAACACAGTCCATGTCCCACAAGGGGCTCAAAGTCTTAATCCTCATTTTACAGATGAGAGTACTGAGGCACAGAGGAGTAAAGTGACTTGCCCAAAGTCACATGGCAGACAAATGGCAGAGCTAGGGTTAAAACCCAGGGTCCTCTGAATCCCAGGCTTGGGCTCTTCCTACTAGGCTCAGCGCTTAAAGCAGTGCTTGGCACATAGTAAGCACTTTACAAATACCATCATTATTATTATATGCTTAAGGTTTAATGTAATGGATGGGAGTCAAATTGCAGACATATCAGGTTCTCCCTTAACACATGTTTTTGAGGTAGACTACTATTGAGGGATCAGGAATTTTTTTAAAAAATAGTATTTGTTAAGTGCCTCAGGCACTGTACTAAGCATAGGGGTAGAGAAAAGCTAATTGGGTTGGACCCAGTCCATGTCCCTCGTGTGGCTCACAGTCTAAATCTCCATTTTACAGATGGGGAAAATGAAGCACAGAAAAGTGAAGTGATTTGACCAAGGTCACACAGCAATTAAGGGAGTCAGGATTAGAACTCAGGTCCTTCTGACTCCCAGGCCCATCCTCTACCTGCTGTGCAACACTGCTTTTCTTTCATAAGCAATGCACATCTATTTGGGTAGAATGCAATGCAGTGTTGGCAGAAACTATTGTGAACGTGGGCATGATGAAGGTCAAGGTACTTCTACTTTAAATGTGAAAGTTTTCCTTAATGTGGTATTAGTTAAGAATGTAAACACTTTGTTTTAGGAGAACTGGGTGATTCTGTACCTGGTTGCCTGCATGAAGGAAGGCCTTGTGTATGTGTCTGTTGGGGAAGGAAAGGGTTATTGCTGAGAAGACCCGATGCATGGCGAGGGCCCAGTTTCCAGGGGAATCAGCTCCCCAAGATAATGGTGGGATTGTATGTAAAGAGTGGAGGATCCATGAAACAGAACGTCTTGTTGGCACCAATCAGAAATTGACTAGAAACCCTGCCTAGATAAGGGTGACTGGGACATAGGTGTAACTGACCACCTGTGACTTGCCCTATGCCCTCGCCATAGCGACAAGACATGCACAGGGATGGTAGGGTAGGGTTTTTTTGTGGCCTGAGATTCGTTTGAATGGTCATGCCAACCAACCACACGAGCACACACCAATCCTGCACAGTGGACAATGTGGGCTGAGAAGGAAGTGAGTGGCATCACCCCTCCCTTTGGGTGGCATTCATATGAACTGACCGGGATAAAACATGGGTTCCGAGTGCAGTACAGAAGTACTCTTGCTCCTCTCTCTCTCTCTCTCTCTCTCTCTCTCTATCTCCCTTTCTCTCCCCCCCCCCCCCCGTACACAGGGGTCCGGGTCTGGGTTTTCAGGGTCTTGGGTCTCTAGGTGTCATTAGGTCCTTTGGCGGGGAGGAGTCTTCTGCTAGTGAAAAAAGGTCTGTGGGAGAACCAGGCACTAAACTCAACTCTATCTATGTAATGGGCGTTGCTTGCTGTTGGAGAACTCTGAGCTGCTCCAGGGAACTGCCCAATTCCCACCAGGGTCAATGGGAAAGGGAAAGAGGAATTGCATGGGGTCCACTGACTAAGCACAGGCTTCACCTGACCCTCATCCCAGGTCTTTGAAATGGCTCAAGGAATCTGTTTCTTGTCAGATCAGCAATAGCATTTATTGGACACCTTCTGTGTGCAGAGCACTTTACTAAACACTTGGCTAGCGCAATAGTGAATACGATCCCTGTCTTCAGGACGCTTTTGACCTAAATGACTACTATCCGATGGAAATCTGAAAATCTTGTGAAGGGATCAACAGGGGTTTCAAGCCATCTCCTCTCCCCTGAGCTTTCTTATGTGCCTCAGTGCACTTGGCTAGGCAGATCTCCATTGGCTTCAGAGGCCACTGGAATTTTCTAGGAGTCTCTGTAACCACATATGTCTTGATAAATAATTTAATAAATAGTATTTATTGATCTCTTACTCTGTGTGAAGCATAGCACTAAGCACTTGGGAGAATGAAGTAGAATTTGTAGATGTGATGGGTGCACCAGAGGTTTGTGACTTCCTAAACCACAATTTCCATATCAAGTGAGAAGTTTCTGGGAAATCTTTATGTTTGAATTCTTCCAATTTAAACACTGGGTTATGATCTTCCCCTCCTACCCCTTCTTTTTATTGTTTTCCCCGAAACCGGATCTGGTTTGTGGGCAACTCTGCCTGTTAAATGCTCACTATGATCTGTTTGATGGAAGAATTTGCATATTGAATCCCCTCTGGATTTGACAGTTACAGTGGACCCTCCAGGTCTATCTGTATCTTCCTTCTCATGACAGAAGGAACTCTGTTTCCCAGTTTCAATACTTTTTAAAGTGCGATTATAAACTACTAAAGGGGAGGAAGAGCAGAAGATATTATTTTTCCCCTGCAACTTTTCATTCATTCATTCATTCATTCAATTGTATTTACTGAGTGCTTATTGTGTGCAGAGCACTATACTAAGTGCTTGGGAAAATACAACAAGAAACAGACACATTCTCTGCTTGCGTTTCCTAAGAATCTCCATGAAAAACCCAGGCAGTTTGTTATTCCACCCTGGTTTCTTCACCTTCTTTTCCTCCTCTTAATTAACAGTTCCTTAACTCAGCCTCAGTAGACTTGAAAAAGAGACTAATGCCTTGTAAAGATGCCTGTAAAATAGTCAATCTTTGCGTTATTTGCCCAACATGTAGATTGCTGTCCATAAAATAGAATTGGCTTTGTGGTCCTAATATCATCCCTGCCTTCAAGGAGTTTACAGTCTAGCAGGAACTTCCTCAGGGTTAACTGGAATGGTAGTGACCAAACTCCATGTTGGGTCCTGGAGGAATTATAGAATTCCTTTCGCCAATCTAGAGATCTTTAAAAATAAAATGGACAGCTCTGAGCCTTGGCTACTCTATGGCTGGCCTCTCTGAAGTTTTTGAAGGAGGCACTTAAAGTCACTTCGAAGTGTTTTAATTTTATGAAGGTTTTTTCAAGAGCTCATGAAGTATGACATAGAGGTGGATCATAGTAATCTAGACAATCTGTCCTCGTGAAATGGAATCAAGATTTTCTGTCCTACTCGAAAGAGGTGAAATGGTCAGTAGAGTTTCAATCTCTGCCAGGTTGAGCTGAATTTAGTTTGATGACCTGGAAAGTAAACTCAATATAAGTACAGCGGTTTGAAATCTCCATCCAAAGTGTCCCTAAGTCCCTTTCTAAGTGTGACAGGAAAGTTGCTTTAGTATTTCTTTCCTTGACCTCAGCTCATAACTTCAGTTTGGGAAAAAACTCTCAAATATTATTATTATTAATCACTATTATCATTTATTATCAAACTAAGTCAGGTAAAATGTCACAAGAGAATTTCAGGTATTTCTAGCTCAATGAAACAATCCTTCTAGGCTGTAAGTTCACTCTGGGCAGGGAACGTGTCTCACAACTTTGTTTTATTGTACTCTCCCAGGTCCTTAGTGTAGTGCTAAGCACATAGTAAGCACTCAATATTGATGGAATGATTGAAAAAAATGTAGCACTACAGTATTAAGATATCTGACCTCCTGTCTCAATTCCGGAAGGCTTGGATTCAGTCTTTGGAACATATTTTTGAACTTCCTAGCTTTTTGAGACCAACCCATAGCAGAGATGAGGTAGGAAAGAGGCCCAGATAGCCAGTACTGGAATTGTGAAAGAACGGGATTGGTATAATCTATGAGTTCCCAGAGACAGGCAAGCTTTGTTCGTTTGGAAATCAGATAGTTTTAGAAATAAAATGATTAAAACTGCAGACTCTCCAGGCCTGCTCAAAAGGTAAAAAATGTAATCAAAACCTTTCCTCCCTTAAATAAATGAGAGGAATTTAGAATTATAGGACTATAAATTGAAGTGCTGACACCAAATAAAGCAATATAAAGCACAGTTCGACTGCTTTATGATGTCACCAGAATCCATGGATGTATTTACAGCCCTGTTCAGCCACCTTTTTTAAAAAAAAATATTTTATTTATTTAATTTCTTCTTTGAAGAGTTTAGTTCTGACTCCGTCCTTCACAGACTCACCTGTAGCAACTCTTTGAACTTTGAACTTGGTACTCTGAGCTCTCTATACCAAGGGAAACAAATGGAGGAAGCAGTGAGACCTAGTGAAAAGAGTACAGACTTGGGAGTCAGAGGACCTGGGTTCTAATCCTAGCCCTGCCATTTCCCTGCCATCTGACCTTGGGCAAATCACTTAACTTCAGTGCCTCAGTGACTTCATCTGCAAAATGGGGACTAATAGCAATAATAATTGTGGTGTTTGTTAAGTGGTCACTATGAATAATCAGATATAAAATAATCAGGTCCCAAATGTAGCTCACAGTCTAAGACACTGAGCTCGAGGTGGGACAGGGACTGTGACCAATCTGATTATCTTGTATCTACACCAATGCTTGGTATGGTGTTTGGCACATAGTTTTTAACAAATATCATTACATTAAAAACAACAACAAAAAGAGTCCAGATCACCCACAGTAGTTGGGTTTTAGATCCACAGGGGTTCACTTGAGGAGTCTATCAGCCCTGGGCTTTTTCCTGGTTCCATTGGGCTCTTTTGTGCCTGAGCAGTCATATAAAAAAGATGGATATGCCTGAAAGTTGCTTCTTTTGACAGTCTAAAAATAAAAAAATAATAATAATACTTACTATGTACCTAGAACTGGGAGACATAGCATATAACCTAGTTGGACATATAGACCCTGTTACACATGTGGGTCTTGGTCTAGTTTGAGGGAGAACTGATATTTTATTCCCATTTTACAGATTATGAAACTAAAGCACAGAGAAGATAAATTACTTGTCCAAGGTCACACACCAGGCAAATGGCAAATCCAGGATTAGAACCCAGGTCCTCTGACTCTCAGGCCCATTCTCTTTCCAATAGGTCAAGCTGCTTCCCATGACAAGGTGGAGTTAATGAAAGTGATGTATGGAAAACAGAGCCAAGGAAGAGAAGCAGAGAAAGGGAGGCAAAGGGAACTTTACTTAAGTGGGGTAAGGTAATAAATGGAATTCTAATTCCATATACAATGGGCCATTTTCCAAGGACCCAAAGTCTTATCCCCTTTTATCCTGTCTCAGGAAAAACTCCCAGGTTCTTAGTTTGAGATCAGTTAGCTTAGTTCTAAGTTGTGGTCTTTGTCATGGTGGGGATGTGTTGCCTTGGGCATATCCCTTTTGATTTTTGTCTTATCTCCATATTTGCCTCGTCCATTATATTTACTACTATTCAGTGTTATAATTTGATTTTTTAAAATTTTCATGGAGTGCTTTAGTGGATTCCCCCTTTAAGAAGATGGAGAAGTTGGTTCTCCTAGCAGCCAAATCTTGGGGAGGGTTTGCTGTTAGAATTAGGTTAACAGGGATAGGAGGCCTACATTCTCTTCCTACCTCTGTCCAACATACCTCAGGTTGGCTATTCAACTCTAAGATTCTTGGTGGCTTCATTGTTCCTCTGGCCATCAGATTTGCCATTTTTATTAATGACACGAATAATAGTAATAATTTGGGGTAAGCACTTACTGTGTGCCAGGCACTGTACTAAGAGCTGGGGTGGATACAAGATAATCAAATCCCACACTGGGCTTACAGTTTAAGTACGAGTCAGAACAGGTATTGAATCCTCATTTTGCAGTTGAGGGAACTGAGGCATGGAGGATTTAAGTGACTTGCCCTAGGTCACACAACAGGTATCTCAACAGTGTTGTATTGTATTGATGCTTCAGCATCCTGATCCAGAAGACTGCCTAAAGGCATCTCAGGATTTATATCCCCTGTAAGTAGTACCCTGAGGTAGAATTTCAGGTGAAATCATCAGTGTATGGGTTTTCTATATTCCAGGGAGAGTGAGATGGCTGCTTTTGCACTTGCAACATTGCCCTGGTGATTATCCCTACATGTCTTTTCTTTTCTTTTATAGTATTTTCTATATGCTTACTATGTGCCAGACATTGTACTAAGCTCTAGGATAGATACAAGTTAATCAGGCTGGACACAGTCCATGTCCCAAATGGAACTCGCAGTCATAATCCCCATTTAAATTGAGGTAACTGAGACTTGCTTAAGGTCACAGCAGACAAAGTGAGGAGCTGGGTTTAGAACCCAGGTCCTTCTGATTTCTAAGCCTGGGCTGTATTTTCTAGGCCTGTCTTCTAAGTCCTGCCCACTACCCACACCATAGTGGGAAGATCTTCTCTCATAGCGACAGATTGTCAGGAAATCATTGTCATCGTCATCACCAACTATGGAAAAAAAAGAAGTAAGGTCAAGAAAGGGTCTTAGAGGAAAAATAGTAAGCTGAAAAATTCCTTCATTCAGTGGAAGCATTTTCCAAGTTTTTTTAGGGCACTTACTTCAGGGCAGTATAGAAGTTAATGTAGTCCCCCTGGTCTGGAGCCTGAAAGACATTTTGAGGTGGGGGTGCATCATAAATCAGGCGGCAGGCAGGTGAAAATTTTTATTCTAATGGAAAATGGGAACCACAGAGAATGTTAATGAGCACATTCTTTTTTTTTCACAAGACTAGAGCTCCCTGCCATCATATACATCATTGAAAAGACATTAGCTAAGTGTGGGATGGGCTGGATAAATTAATGTAGGCAGTGTTGGTGAGATTAATGTGGGTAGATGAAAACTGACCGGCTGCTTGCTATTTTGGATTCATTTGCTAATTTTGAATCCAAGAAGGTTTTCATGGGTAAAATCGGCATGTCCTTGCAATCTCAAAGTACTTAATAACAATAATAGTAATAAAATAATAATAGTACTTCTTAAGCACTTATTTTGTGCCAGGCACTGTACTAACCACTGGGGTACATACGAGATAATTAGGTTGGGCACAGTCCCTGTCCCACATGAGGATCATAGTCTAAGTTGGAAGGAATAGGATATTATTCCCCAGTTTACAGATGAAGAACCTGACACATGGAAAAGTTAAGCGCAAGCTCACACAGCAGACAAGTGACAGGACTGGAATTAGAACCGGGATCTTCTGACTCCCAGGTCCATGCTCTTTCCACTAGGCCATGATGGAAAGACAGAGGGGAGAGAAACAAATAGGAATGCTGCCCTTTATTTTTGCAGAAAGTAGCGTTGATGGTGAGATCCTATCTGTGCATGTAAATGTGGCTGAAAAGACCAGTGTATGACTGACACTATGTACTATCAAGGAAGAAGAAAAAGATAAATCTCTGCTGTACTAATGGGTTTATCCTGTAATTAATCAAGTAGTCAACTGCATTTATCAACTTCCCACTACTTGGGAAGCACTGTAGTCTCTCTCAGGGAATTACAAAGGAAAAAAAGAAGGGCTGCCCTCATGGAACTGGCCTTCTAAGTGGGAGTCGAAGTAGGGGAGATGACAGGGCAAGCATAACTTCACAAACATATAAATGACACCCTAAGACACATTTAAAGATAACATGAAAAAATAAGCATACACATATTTCACGGAGGGTGACACACAGTTTCTAGTGAACACCTCTTGGAGGAGGTGGTTTTGAAACAAGTTTCAAGAGGGGTGTTTTTAAGTTAGCAACTGCCTAAAAGGGTAGTATCCATCATAACAAAACATTTCTTCTATGTTTAGCATCACCAGGTTTACAGTTATCAGCAGCAAAGTGCTGCTTCCATTTTGCAGTACCTTCTGGTCCAAAAGAGTAAAAGCTTCTCCACGAAACGAGCAATAGTAAGATTGGGTACAATTCTTCCAAATTGTGTGGCCTATTGTGCCTTTGCTTAGCCTTTTTCAGGTGTCAGGCTGTTTCACTGAGGAAGTGGGAAAGGAAGAATTTTTGTGGTTGGTGGTAACACAGTAATAACAATAATAATAATAATTGGAAAGCACGTACTATGTGCCAAGCACTGTATTAAGTGCTCAGGAAGTTACAGGATAATCATGGCAGACACAGTCTCTGTCACAAGTAAGGATTCCAGTCTAAAATGGGAGAACAGGTATTTCACCTTCATTTTATAGATGAGGCACCTGAGGAACAGAGACATTAAGTGATAGCAGGCAAGCAGGAAAACCTGGATTAGCAGGTAATAAATCAACCCCTTCACCTAGGTAGAGGTAGAACAGATGGGATGCCCAGGCACATCTGTAACCCGGTCAAATGCCTCTTATGCCAACTAAACCCTGCCCCTTAGCCCCAGGCCCCCCAGCTCCCAGGTTCATTTGTGCTCTTTCCACTAGGCCACATTGCTTCCCAGTAGGAGAAGCAGAGCTGCAGCAGTTGGTGAGGGACAGGGGCAGAGGGACAGGCTAAAGGAATCCTGGTGGTTTGCACCATCTCAGAAGGTCTTGGGAACTGGATCTTTAGAAGGGTTTTATAACAGGGAAGCCAGAGGGCAGTGGACAGGCTGCTCAAGAGAACTAATTTAGCAGGAGCCTAAGATCGACCCTCAGCAGAGATGAAAAGAGAGTGGGGGCCTGAGAAGCAGCTCTGAAGGAGGCAGTAGGGGAAACACACACTGATGTGAGATCAGATGCTCTAAGAGGCTGGGTTACACTGGGGACCAGGGAGCTGCCTTTAATCAAGGTTCCTGTGTGTTTTACTGGTTTTGGATGGCATCTGAGGAAAGATCCTCTGATGCATTTTGCTCTCAGATGAAACTCCCTTGATCGGAAGTAGAAGCAGCAGTAGCAGCAGCAGCAACTCCCCAGAACTCAATCAACCTTTTTGGAAATGTCACCATCAACACTTTTGATGCTTTGCAAAAAGTAAATAAATAAATAATGAGCATGACAAGTAAAATGAACAGTTCCAGCTGTGATGTGCCAGCAACATTACCAGATTTTTGTACTATATTAAGGATTTATTTTCTCTTTCCTTGCTAACAGTGAATTAATTGGGAGGTCCATCCAAGCTTTCCATTTCCCTCTTTGCTAAGTCAAAACATAGTTCCAAAAGTCAAGTAACCGTTTAGAAAAGAAAAAAAAAACAAGGTTTTAGAAAAGGGAAAAAAATGACTGGTGTGGCAGGCTTCAGTTATACCTGTTTCTGCGTATAAGTAAAGCTAAAGAGGTGTGCCTGGGGAGTAGTGTGATTGCCTTTGACTATCAGGGTGATAAAAGCCAGAGATGTGCTGCCTAGGAAGGTTGTGGATTTTCCATCTCAGGGACTTTAAGTTGTAGCCCTCCCAGACTGTAGTGAGCTAGATCGGTAGATTTCTTGTGGTTCCCTCCAAGGCTCTTGATTTTTTGCATGCATGAGTTGCCATGTGGTAGGATCTTACTGTGGTGACACCATAAACAATTGACTCTGCCACATTGAGACATATACATCTCTTATATCCAATCAACTTGAATCATACAGAAACTCCTTACCATTGGCTTTAAAGCAGTCAGTCACTTTGCCCCCTTCTACTTTACCTTACTGTTCTCCCACTACAACCTACCCTGCACACTTGACTCCTCTAATGCCAACCTATTTACTCTACTTCAATCTCATCTATCTCACCGATGACCTTCACCCATGTACTGCCTCTGACCTGAAATGCCCTCCCTCTTCAAAGCCTTGAAGGCACATCTCCTGTAAATGGCCACGCCTGACTAAACCCTCATTTCCTCTTCTTCCATTCCCTTCTGTGTCATCCTCGCACTTGAATGTGCTCCCCTTATTCACCTCTCCCTCAGCTCCACAACACTTATGTACATATCCATAATTTATTTATTTATATTGATGTCTGTCCCTCTAGACCGTAAAGATCATTATAGGCAGATGAAGTGTCTACCAACTCTGTTATATTATACTCTTCCAAGTGCTTAGTACAGTGCACTGTAGACAGTAAGCACTCAATAAATTTGATTGATTGATAAATTTAAGAGAAGTCTAGGTAGGGGTCACAATATTTTTGGGTGTTTTTAATGGTATTTGTTAAGCCTTTATGTTCCAGGCACTGGAGTATATACAAGTTAATCAGGTTGGACACAGTCCATGTCCCATATGGGGTTCAGGAGTCTTAATCCCTATTTTACAGATGAGGTAAGTGAGGCACAGAGAAGTTAAGTGACTTGTCCAAAGCCATACAGCAGAAAAGTGGCAGGGTCAGGATTAGAACCCAGGTTCTTCTGACTTTTAGGCCTGGGCTCTATCCACTAGATCATGCTGCTTGAGACAGAAAAGTGCTGGAAACTTTGTCTTTGAAGCTAGGCATCATGGAACAGTTCAGTAGATACTAGATTTTTTCTTTCTTTTCAGCTGGGGTGGCGGGGAGAACAGGTCTCTTCTCAGCCCTGAAACTAATTTACCATTTGACCTTGGAGAGCCTATTCTTGTCTTTGCTTTAGTGTCTGTAGCTGTAAAATAAAGATAACGCCTGCCCCTTCCCAGCCTCTCTGGGGTGTCCCAAAGATGAATGAGACTGTCTGTTAATCTCTCCTTTATCACCAATTAATATTTACTGAATGTTCAGCTGAGTACATGGCAGGGCATCAGGGGCTTTGAGCTCATCAAAGAAAAGTGCTATTTAAATATGAGGTGAGGGTATTATTTTTCCGGCCATCAGATTAACTTCCAAAGTGACACCTCCTCCCCAACCCCATTCCCCAAAGACACAAGCAGGTGGCCAGGCCATAATAAGTGGGCCCTTCCAAGGGGATTTTTATATAAGGCTGCCTGGAATCTGGGATATCATTTCGAAAATGCACAGTCACTTAACGATAGCCAGCCATCAGTGTCCAAGTTAAACAGTCTTGCAGTGTCACAGTTGTCCTCAGTGATTGGTACTGACCCTTGATTTCCATCCCTCTCTTTGCTGGCACAACCCAAATACCAACCTACTATAAAAGAACATCACTCCTCATGATGCCCAAAGCCCTTCTTGGCCGACTTTTCATAGACCCAGAAAAATGGGTAGCCTTTCACTAAGGCTGTATTTTCTCTCTCGCCTTCTGACCCTATCCTCTTTTCCCTCTCCACTGTCATGCCTCGCAGGGCGAAAGGCAGGGTGCTGCCGTTTTTCCTCTCCTCCCAGGCTTGCCTGTCAGGAACTGTTCAATGCCGCCTTTGCTCCTCTGAAGTTATTTGTGAGGGGACAGGAAAGAGACCGTTCGGGGAGGCAAATCCCATTGACCCCGGGGATGCTGAAATTCGGAGGGTGGATCCAGTTAGTGGATGTATGCAGAAGGCTTCCTCATCTCCACCTCCCTCTTCCAAAGTCTACAGTGCCACACGCAATTTGCTTAGCCTGAGAGGAGCTAGCTGAAAAGAGAGGAGCTGTTGACCTGTTCTCCTGTCGGAACTCTGCCTTTGAATCCAAGGAGGAGAGGATGCCTTATGCGGAGAGGGCTGTTGGGTGCCGACTGAAGGAGGGAAGGCAGCAGCGGTGGCTGCTGTTGCAGCTGCTGACGACTCGGAGGCTTTTATTTCTATTTACATTTAAGCTGCATCTCCTTTCACTGCTGCTGCTGTTGCCGCTTTAAATCGTGAAAGGGACTTCGGTAGCCAGAGTTGGTTTAATGAGCTGAGAGAGGGGAAGAAGGGGAGGAAGAATGCAAGGCAGGAGAAGGATGAGAAGAAATGCACAGTGCGCGCACACACCCATGCACAAACGCACAGAAGCACACACACACACAAGACCACACATACACACACACACAAAAAAAAAACCTTCGGCGAGAGGAAAGGAGGAGATGTCGGTGGAGAGGAGGCATGGGTGTGTAGCTAGGAGAAGGTATATGAATGGAGGGGGAGGGGAGAGCCTGGAGAGGGGGTGGGACTTAAGTCCCCTTTTCAGCCCCTCCTTTCCAAGGAGCCAGCCAGTCCCTCTGCAGAGTGTTAGGGCTTCACCGATTTGCTCTCTGGAGTGTTTCTATTTGCATGCAGCTTGCCCATTTGTGAATTTGGCTTCCTAACTCCTCGCTTCACTTCACCTGCGCCTCAGAGTTCCCCATCACTTTCTATGCCGCCAGCCCCTGTGCATCTTTCTTCTCTGGACTCTGCTGGGCATTGCTTCTTTCCCAGCCATCCTGAATCACTGGGGGCCATCCCCCACCCCCAATCTGCCTCCCTTTCTCTTTTCTCCCTCCCACCCCCACCTCATTTTCTTCTTCTGCTACTGCTGCTGCTTTTCATTTTGTTGAAAGACCAGGAAAGAAACCGGAGGAAGATCTGGCAGTGCCCTTCCAGACAGCTAAGGGTTAACAGTTTCTGCTCTCTACTGCCTAGAATCAGAGGAGGAGGAATCTCTTTTCTCCCCCACACCCCTTTTGCCTTTTGCCTGGCAGTTCTGCATTGCATCGCTTGAGAGTGGAGAAGCCACCAAAAAAAAAAAAGGTGTTTAAACTCCTTGGATGTTGGGATTAAAAAAAACTACACTAAATCCTACGTGGGTCTCCTGCAATTTTTTTTTTTATGCTTTTCCTCCAAGTGTGCTTTTCACGGAGGTTCGGAAGTTAAAGCCACCAGGACTCCAGGGTGAATAAGGAGGAAAAAAGAAATCACAAGTGGAAGATTGCCGGGCCCTTTCCTGAAATGTTTTCTTTTCTTGATCTTATTGGGAGGTTTTTTACATCTGGGGGGACTCTGGCACTTTAGAATTAGCCCTGGGACAAGGGGGGGCTTTCTCTATTTTGTGTATATGTTGTTTTTGGGTTTGGGTTTTGTTATTTTGTTTGTTTTAAGCCATCACCTACCTTGAAAGTGTGGGTCCCCTTCCTTCTCCAAAGAAGTCAGTCTTCCTGCTGTGATGAGCCCTTGGGCATCATGAACTGCGTTGTTCGGCTTCGTCCGGAATTCCAACGGCCCATCCGTAGGTGTCCAGTGCATTGACCATGCACCTGACAATCCACAGCAGCAGCTTCTCGGGACAAAGCCCTCCAAGCCGCCCCCACTGGACCTTTGGGATCTGGCCTCTCTTTTGGGGCTGTATCATCAGCTCTGTGTGGAGTTCTTCTAACGTGGCTTCATCCTCCTCTTCCTCGTCAGTGTCTCACTCTCAGCATGAGCATCATTTCCATGGCAGCAAGCATCACTCAGTGCCTATTTCTATCTATCGCTCCCCTGTCTCCCTACGAGGAGGGCACGGTGGGTCTCTACTCTTTATCCTTCTTACTTGGTCAGAGAGATGCTCCCATCCTTCCCTCCTGGGATTGGGAGGGGGGTTGGGGGGAGGGGTGTCAGTAAGGGGGGGAGAAAGTTTTCTTTGAGGGAAATAAGACAAATGATTGTTTTGCAAGCATTTTCTCTTTTTTATTTGTTTGTTTGGGAGCTGGTGATCTCCCTGTTTGATTTTCTCCAAACTCCTTCCCCTACTCCCAACCCCTTCTCTGTACCGCAAAAAAACTTTTTTTCCTTAAAGCTTCTAGATGGTGGGCCAAGTTTTTGAACCCTCCTCAAGGCTGTACTTTGGGCATTAACACACATTCATCTTCCTCCCCCTTCTCTGTTCTGCCTGCCTTTCTTCTCTTTTCCCCACTGCCTCCTGTTACCCACCGAATGCTGACCCTGCCTTGGGAAGCCAAGTCTGCAGGAACTACCCAGCTTCTGGCACTGTTGGGTCTTCGGAGTGAAACTGATGAAACTGGGGACTCCTTTGGGGATTTGGTTTGTGCAGCCGTAGGTCAGTTGGGAGAGAGTGAATGTAGGAAGATGGAAGTGATAAGACAACATCAGTGACCAGTTTTAATTATTTTGGCAGGTCAGTGTTTGCCTGTACAGCTCATCCAAAGACAAATATTTCTAATAGGTGTTTTGCTGTTCTGTATTCATGCTAGCTTGAAAGCATAATGCTGCCCCCACTTATTCTGAATGATATGAAGGAAGAAATGACATTCAGTTTATTGTGTATTTGTGGGCATATTTAAATTTGGTCCATGGTATGTAGCATCAGTATGCAGGTCTGTGCATCTGTATACAATATTTGTATGTTCACTTCTATAAGTATATGGCCACATGCCCACAATAATATGAGGAAATGAGGACTTCAGGAGCATTTGTGGATTTTGAAAATATTTATTCAGCTCTCAGCAGGCTGTCTGTGAAAGCCTGCTGTTTGGAGCTATGGTATAAGCTTGCTATAGTCAAATGTATTGTAAAGAAGCTGTTTGTGGGCTCCATACCAATGAAGAGAGGGTGAAAATCACAGATCCTTAGGGCGAAAGTTGGTCCAAAGCCACGGTTAGGAGATGAGCTGGAGTTTCCTTGTCCCACCTTGGATTTTTAAGCTCAAAACTGTGACAAACCGACCCCATTCTTCATGTCTGCTTTCCTCCTGGTCCCCACAAGCCCTAGGCTACTGTGTGCCGGCTGTAGTGTTAAGTGGAAGCACATTGAGAAAATGCCAGCACTCACTCTAGTTTTTCCTTGCTCTCCCTTTAAATTTTATTTGATGGAGTTGTCAAGCAGCTCCGAGCTTGTGAAGGGGAATGCTTGATCTTGATCTGGATGCTGTTTTCTCAGTGGCTCCTGCTGCGTCTGGTACAGGCTTGAAAAACCCAGGGAGAAGGAGGATGAGAAGAAGAAAGATAGCAGCCCTATTGAACTGCAACCCGGGCAAGAACAGGGAGGATTTGGGGTGAAGGGACTGGGAAGGAGGGGGAGGGGGTGCGGTAGGCGAACCAGATTCTTATTAACAACCATAATTAAACACTGAAATACTTGACAATAATTAGCTAAATTTTGCTAATTAGTGTTAATGTTCAGTGGGGAGATGGGAATTGTGTGTTGGTTGGAGGTTTATGGAAGGATAAGGGGGGATGGTTCCTTTAGACTATAAACAGTTAAAAGGAGCCACCGTGAAGTGTTGGAATCTGACAAGGATCAGGTTTCTCTAGGGACACAACATTCAGCGTTCTCTCCAGCAGCAGCGGTAATAACCCTTCTCTTTTAGACTGAGAGTTGGGACTTTCTGCCCAGCTTAAGCATGGCTCCCTTCGTTATTTTTTCTTTCCCCTCAAATATTAGGAGACCTTGGTAGCCCCTAAATATACCTGAAAGTTTCCACTTGCCATTCTCATTGACCCAAATTAGATGGGATTTGAGGTGAGGGAAAGAGAGACCAAAATAGCTAGATGAGTGGACATTGGAAGCAAAGTGCCAATTGAGCCCTGGCTTCCCCAAGGGTTCAGATGAAAGAGTCACACCTGAAAAAGATCATCAAGATGTGAACTCCAATGTCTGAACATCGGGGCCCCCCTCTTCCCCTCCCCAACATGATTCACCTATCTGTAATTCATTTTAATATCTGTCTACCCCTGTAGGTAGACTCCTACTTCTTGTGGGTAGGGATCATGCCTGCAAACTCTATTGTATTGTATTGTACTGCACTTATTATAGTGCTGTGGACAAAGTAAGCTCTCGATAAATACCGCCAATGCATTGAAGGAACCCAGTGTCCCACAGTTCCGTTTCTATCACCACGATTCACATCATTAATTTAGGGTAAGGGGAATTGATGTACCTTCATTAGCCAGGCGGTATATCTATAATTAATAAAGGCTCATAAACTCGAAGGCAAGTGCAAGGCATCAAGGGAGATTTCTTCCTGATCCCTGGACTCAGTCCTCCTTGAGCTCCCCAATCTCTATTTCCCCAACCCTGGGCTCTGCTTTTGCTTCCAAGTCATTTCTGTGTATTGTTATATTGTACTCTCCCAAGTGCTTAGTACAATGCTCTGCACACAGTAGGTACTGTGCGCCTGAATGAATGAATGACCTGTGGCATCTTTTGGTTGAAAGGATCCTAGCACCCCCATTCAGGATTTATAATGTTCCTGAGTTCCACTCTACAGCCCCCTCCCACCCCCTACCTTCCTGTTCAGTCCCAGACAAAAGTTGCTAATAAGGAAGGATTTTAAAATCTATTGGTGTTGTGGGGGTGGGAAACAGGGAGAGGGAAGGTGTTAATCCCCTGCGGTAGCTATTAGACAAAATGCTGTATTTAGCACACCACTTCCATCGTTTGTCGAAAATAGGAAAATGACCCTCTCCTCTTTGAAAACTGTCCCAGGAGCCTGGTGCACCAGACCCCGCTGAGCAACTTCATAACCTAGGAGAAGCGGTCAACTTCTTGAGTTGGGGATCCTGGTCTTTTTGTCTGCGTCCTCATTACATTAGCAAGGAGAGAAAAACCAAGGGCTCTGAAATGCATATGCTAGCACTGGATAGTCTTCTGATAATACCATTCAGTAAGCTTTGCTGAAAACCAGTTCTGAAAGCAGCGGGATGAGAGCACACGGGAAGATATTGGAACCACAGAGACAGCTGGTATCTCACCCAAACACATGCTTGCTTTATGTTGTCTTTTTTTTCAGGATTGTAAGATAAATCCACTTACAATCTGGCCTTATGTGTCCCAGTCCCATCTCACATTCTCCCCAGAATCAGTAAGGATGGACAAATGTATCTTTTCTTAGGATGGGACTTATTCTTTGCTGGATCAGAATGCCACACTGAGCTATTTTAGTTTCTTCTTCAACTCATTCTTTCTCCTTAATCTCATTTCTCCTTCCACTCAAATTAGTCCCCAGTACTCTCCACTTGGCAGATAGCTTCATATGCATTTTGACAAACCAGAATCTTAAGTGCTCATAATTTTTTTAGAAAAGGAATGCAGACACCAATCAATTGTTCATCAATGTGAAAGGCTCAAAGCCTTTTTTTAAGCTGCAGGGTTACCATCTCTTCTTTCACATTATCCAAACTGTGTGTGGCTATTCTGTCTCCTTGGCATTGCTTTTATACCAAAATAATCCTCTTGATGATGTTCTTAAGGCATTCCAGGGCTAGATGGGACATAAATACTACTAGAGATTTGGCTGAGAGTAAATGCTGATGTAAAGTGAGTTGTTCCATTTCCCTCCCCACTATTGCTGATATTTATATATACTCAAAAAGTGCTTTAGTGAATTGATGGGGTGTTTCCTTGAATTAGACTGCGAACCCCATGTGGGACAGGGATGATGTCTGACCTTATTATATCATCTCTACCCCAGTGCTCTGGCCAATAGTAAACACTCAACAAATACCACAGTTATTATTACAGACAAATCAGCTTGGGACAGACAAAATCCATCCATCCATTTTTCTGAGCTCCACTATTGAGAACATGAAGGAGTTTCCAAGGCTTATTTGTGAGAGCCATAGATGTGTTGTGGTCACTTCAGGTAGAATGTTTCAGTTCAGGAAGCCTAGAGGGAGGGGAGAGAGAAGGAACAAACAAGTTATTCCTCTTGAATTGCCATGGACAACTCTGTAGCAGAACTTCCAATCCCCTACTCAGCCAGCTGTTTACCAGTTACTTTCTCTTTATTTTCCTTGCACACCTGAGGCTGCTGAATTATTTAAGATGCCTGATAAAATGAGGAGATTTGTATGTCATTGGTCATGGTGTTGAATTACTATGATTTCTTTGTTTGAGAGAAAGGCTCAAAACCCTAAGCAATCAATCAGAGCACTGTACTAAGTATTTGGGAAAATACAGTAGTCTAGGCAGAGAACATTCCTAGTAACTACTATTTACAATGATTTGCTTAGTGATGGAATGGAGTTGGTTGATGTTATAGTAGATCAGGACAGAAGAAATGGTTGGGAGAGATGAAAGGGTGTTTATCACTTAAGGAATCTCTGAAGTGCAAAATTCACAGTTTAGAAAGGTGATCTGGAGCAGATATTTAAGGTAAATTCACTGGAAAATACGAGTTAATTGGGAAAAAATAAGTTCCTATGGGCAGGGATTATGTCTTTCAACTCTATTGTAGGGTACTCTCCCAAGCACTTAGTACTGTGCTCTTCACATGGTAAGCACTCAGTAAATATTGTTGTTTGATTGAATTGGGAGTCACTTTTACCCCATTGGATTTTGCTTGGTGCCTGAAAGCCAGGGTGTATGTTAAGGTTGAGGGTTTCCAAAAATATAGGTGGGTGTAACACAGGGTGACCTAGTCAAAATTCCATGATGAATATGGTATTCAAACTCAGGTTTCAGAATTCATTGAATTCTAGTGCTCGAGTGGAATTTCATTTCTCCCTGGCAACCTCAATTTTCCGTCTGCAGCCTCCACAGCCTCATTTCTTGCCCTGAGGCAACACAACTGGCACAGTCAAATCACCTTCCCCTCCTCTGGGCCCTCCACTCCTCTGCCACATCAACATTTCCACATAACCTAAGCACCGGTACTCAAACCTCCACTCCCCACCCCTGACTAGCACTTACGCATTTGCCTTTTAAACTCCATTGCTTCCCCACTACTTATAATTTATTCTGAGGTTTGTCTTTCCCACTAGATTGTAAACTTGCTGAGGGCAGGGATCATGTCTGTGGAGTCTTTTGTGCTATCTCAAATGCTTAGTATTGTGTTCTGAACAGAGAAAAACTCTCAGTAATTACTATTGATTGAACATCGCACCCCAGGCTGGCAATACAGTTCCAACCCCACCGGTCTTCAAAAAATTGGGGAATAATCTCCCTATCACTGAATGTTAAAAGGAAAATGCAATGTCATGTGCAAGTGCTTGCATTAGTTTGTGGAAAAAGCAGAAGGCATGGTGGCGAGGTTGCATTTTGATCATGTCTGTAATCTTTCCTCCTCTTAAATGTGTCCTCATCCTTTTGTAAATTTTAGGTTTTCAATAGTAAAAACTTTTTTTCTGATTCTTTTATGCTTCTCTTTTCTTTCAAGGATACCAGTGGCCATCTTGAACTTTTTGAATATCCATAAACTTGCCTCCTTCCAGAAGCTTGCATTTTTACTGGCCTTATTTCTTAACTACCCAAAACACACATTCAGCCAGGTTTTCTCTTATTTTCTGATCCTACAGCAGCATCCTAATAGACGAAAGTGACACACTGTGATGCTCTAAAGCCAGTAATCTGACTTCACTGCAGAGTCAAGACGAGATAGGACGGAGTTGGTTTTCATTCAAACAGGCCTTATTAGTAGTTGAAAAACGTTTTGCGTTTTGTTTAAAATGCTCTGCTGGGTTTGCAGTAACAGGTAATGAGAGTCAGAAAGGGGATGGGGAAACAGCGACTGAGTTGATTAAGAGTAAGTGGTTAATTCTCCTGGTATAAGCTAGCTTTCAAGAGAGACATTCTTTGTGCTTTCTTCTGGAACTCCACCCCAAAGGTTTTCCAGCAAGGAATACCTCTGCATATGTTAGTACTTCCCACTCACTCCAGAGACTTTGTGCCTCTGTGTCATCTGACAACACGGAAAAGCCACTTTCCTTGGGAGTCTGTAAAATAGCCTTCTGTTTTTCTTGTTTCCCTCACTAACTATTCTTTCCTTTTGCCACAGATGATATCACAAAGAAAGATAACAAGGCCTGAATTTTTTAATAAGGATCATAGTCATTGTTTCTTTTGGATGGCATTGTAAGCTTTATTAAAGTATTAACCTTTTGAGGGCAGAGTTTGTCTATTGTGCTCTCCCAAGTGCTTAGTGTAGTGTTCTGTTAATAGTAAGGGCTTGATAAATACCATTGACCAAGACTCTTGACAAACTGTATAGAAGTGGTAATGATGGTATTTACTGAGCACCCAAAGGGTGAAATGCACAGTACTAAACACTTGGGAAGTATAAAGTATTCCCTGCCACAGTATCTTACACTGAAGCTTTGGAAAGAAGAATTTCAAAGACCAATGAGGGAGTTAGTCTGCCCCCACTCCCGTGTTGCTCCCTTCTGAGGGTGTGGGCAAAAATCATGTCTATTACTCTGTTGTGCTCTCCCAAGCACTTGGTACAGTGCTCTGCACATAGTGGGTGCTCAGTCCATATCGTCAATGTATTCCACAGGTGGACTTTCCCTGAAGAGGAAAGGTACTTGTTGGTCAGAAATCCCATGTGTGTCCAGGATTTCATGATACCACTGTTATTGCAGTGTTCATTCACCAGATGTGATTCAATTAAAATGGCATTAGTGACCCGCTGCCCTTTTTCATAATGGTAATAACAATTTTGGTATTTGGTAAGCATTTACTGTGTACCAAGCTGTAGACTAAGTGCTGGGATAGACACAGTTATATCAGACACAGCCCATGCCCCACATGGGGCCCAGAGTCTAAGGGGGAAGAGAGAACAGGTGTTTAAGAGAAGCAGCATGGCTCAGTGGAAAGAGCATGGGCTTGGGAGCCAGAGGTCATGGGTTCTAATCCCAACTCTGCCACTTGTCAGCTGTGTGACTTTGGGCAAGTCACCTAACTTCTCAGTGCCTCAGTTACCTCATCTGTAAAATGGGGATTACGGCTATGAGCCCCACATGGGACAACCTGATCACCTTATATCCCCCCCTGCACTTAGCGGTGCTTTGCACATAGTAAGCGCTTAACAAATGCCATCATCATCATCATTTAATTTTCATTTTATAGTTGAGGAAACTGAGGCCTAGAGAAGGTAAGTGACTAGTCCAAAATCACACAGCAGGCAAGTGGCAGAGCTGGGGTTAGAATCCAGGTTTCCTGACTCTGGTCCTGTACTCTTTCCAGTCAGACCAGACTGTTTCTCTGTCTTTCAGCCATCACCTTGCCTGGAGAATTCCAGGGGAGGTAAACAAGGAAGAGATATTCAGGATATAAGAACTTAAGCTCACGATCCTAGATCTCAGACATTTTTGTAGAATAGCCTTGCACACACCCTCTCCAGTCCTAACATCAAATTGCAGCCCGTCGCCAAATCAAACTCTCACTATCTGATGATATCCTGCCTCTATCGATCCTGACTGTTTTAGCTTCTCTGGCTATTTTCATCAAATAAGAACTGTTGGCATCCACTAGAGTCGGTGCTGAAGTTGGCATTTTGGGTTTCTGCGAAAAACAAAGGTGATGTGATTCTTGCCCACAAAGGTAACATGGTGAAAATCCTCACTCTGTCTCTATATCCCCCTTTCTGTTTCTCTCTCCCTCTCCTTGAAACAGAAATTCCTCTTTTGATTCAATTCCCAGAAATCCCAGAATTTGCCTCTTACCCAATTCTCACAAGCAAAGCCAAAGAGCCGCGTCTGGGTCTTGTAAGGTTCCCTTGACCCTAATGGTTTATTGTTTGGGTCAGGGGTGTGTTGCCTGCTGGAATGCTGAGAAAAACGAGTGCTTTTTTTTATCTCCTTTCTTTTCTGAAACTTCCAGTGGTATAGTTAAAATTGGCCCCTCTTGCTTTACTTTCAAAGAAGATGCAAAGAAGCTTTCTGTGGGAGCAAATAGCAGAGTAAATACCAAGCCAGTAACCTAGAAAGCAGATCTGTAATATGCCATGGACCTCTTTCATTCTGTCGGATTACTCTTGCCTCACACTTGCATTTTCAGGGCTTTTTTTGCACAATAAAACATAACCATGTATCCCCCTCAGTGATTTTTTTCCCCAAACTATGAATTTCAATCCTATCCTGTCTTTTAGAATTTAAATATAATTACATGCTTTGGGTTCAAATTGTGGTTTTTGCTACATAAGAAACTAATGGAAATGACCTGCCTGTTCCTGTAGTTTACAGATTATATGCCTTAGATCTGGGGATATATATTTAGGCTGGTTTTCTGTATGGTACATTAAAATGAAAATGAACTCTGTGTGAGCTACAGTTGTTGCTAAGCAGTAGAGCAGGTTGATAGAGGACAGCATTAAACTGAACTGTTGCTGGAGTTTTACTTAACATCTATTTCCTTGGTACCTTTTGTCACTTGATGTTTCCTCAGTCAGGGAAGGTGAGGAGGGAGGCAGGATCTGGTAGAAAAACAGTAATACGAGCTACAAAATCACAAGAGGAGAATGAACCACAACCAAGCCTTCTCATTGATTTGTTTGCTTGGTAAAGAAAAGCAAACTATGTGTATTGAGAATTTCCCACAAAAAGGAGACAAAGACTTTCCTTTTTTTCCCCTTAGGGAGTGAATCTAGGGTCTATGAAAGGAAATGGATCCAGTGAAAGTGGAGGAAAGGTCACATCTCCTCTGAAAGGACTTCCCCAATTAAGCTCTCTTTTTCCCAGCTCCCTCTCCCTTCTGCATCGTATATGTGTTTGGATCTGTGACCTTTGGACATTTGATACTCTCTGTACCCTCAGCTTCACAGCAATTCCATACACATATATAAATTATGCATTATAAATTATTTATTTATATTAATGTCAGTGTCCCCTTCTAGACAAGCTTGTTGTGGGCAGGGAATGGGTCAACCAACTCTGTTGTATGTACTCTCCCAATCACTTGGTACAGTCCTCTGCACACAGTAACCGCTCGATAAATACCATTGATGATGATGATCATGATGACCCAAGTAACAACTTCAAAAACTTAGATTCATGGCCATACTCACAGAGCACTTACAGCTAGGACTTTATTCTCAGCCTCAGAGAGTTATGGGTGAAGGGGCCAAAACTCTCTCCAAAACCCATTCAAGCCTCTGGCCCTTTCCCTGGCACGAACTCTTTCAAATGTACTCTCCCAATTGTTTGGTACCATGCTCTGCACACAGTAAGCACTCAATACCATCAATGATGATGTCCCAAGTGACAACTCCAAAAACTAAAATTCATGTCCATATTCACAGAGCAGTCAGTGGCCTTCATTCTCAGGAGCAGAGAGTTATGGGTAAAGAAGGCGAGTCTCTCGCCAAAGCCCATTCAAGCCTCTGGCCTCTTCCCTGGCAGTGATGACTCCAGAGTGCCTATGGGTACCAGGGGATTTTCTAGCCACTTTTCAGTTAATGATTAATGACTGTGAGAGCTCCTCTAATTGTGTCAAAAAGCCAGCTTTAATGAAGTCATTGAGGGATTTATCCTAGAGCTGGGATACCAGTCTCTACCAGAAGAGGCAGCATTGACATTCTTTCATTTTTTTAAGGGAGATATGAGATGCGTCTGCTGGTTCTAACTAAATAACTATTCCCTTGGGTATTATGAAGAGCGAAACTTAAAGGTGACTGTCAGGGAGACCTCGGTGTGGCTAGGTAGGCTGACCTATTGGCATTGTCAACCTCTCCTCTCCTATTATCCTCTTTCCAAAGAAGGGCATGGTCTAGTGGAAAGAGGACAGGACTGGTGGTCAGAGGACCTAGGTTCTAATTACCCTCTGCCACTTGTCTGCTGTGTGACCTTAGGCAAGTCACTTCACTTCCCTGTGCTTCAGTTATCTCACCTGTAAAATGAAGATTAAGACTGTGAGCCCCATGGGCATGGACTCATATCCTGATTATCTTGTATCTGCCCCAGTGCTTAATACAGTGCCTAATGCCTATTAGGAGCTTAACAAATACAATTACAGAAAATATGGAGCAGTGTGGGAGTGGGCAGCAGTTCTGCTACTCTTCTGGAGGCCTTTCTGGCTTTCTCAAGACAAGTGTCCAGCTTCTCCAGCACATTTAAGAAGCTCCCTGCAAGAGATGTGTAATCATCTAGCCAAATGGCAAGGGGAAAGAGAGATTCATTCAATCACATTTTTTCATTGCATTCCATAAGTCTTTAACCTTCCAGAACCACAACAGCATCTTACCCCCTTTCTGAATTTATGTTGGGAGCAAGTGTATGCTTGGATTCATGGGTTCATATTCTTATCAAGTAACATTTATTGGGCTCTCACTCTGTGCAGAGCACTGTACTAAGTAGACATGATCCCTGCCCCAAGGAGCTTATATTACAGCAGAGGAGACAGACACTAAAATAAGTGACAGGAAAGGGAGACCAACAGAGCATAAAAATATGAACATAAATGCAGTAAAGGTGTCAGAGTACTCAAGTACATTTGTGTTATAGAAGTGATGAAAGTAGTGGGGAGCTGGGGTGGGGAGATGAGAGATTAATCAGGAAGGTCTTCTGGAGGAGATGAAGGGCCTAGAAGATGCAGGGAGCAGAGGTCTGCAAGAATTGAATGGGGAGGGAGGGTGTGAGGAAAAGATTGGGGTAAAAGATGAGAGTAAAGTTTCGTAGGATTTGTGGGAGTGAGCTGAAGTATTTTGGGAGAGGAAGGTGAATAAGGGCTTTTGGGGCTATAGAGGTATCAATAAATCCATCAATAAACCATGTTTATTGGGCATTTACCGTGTGCAGAGTGCAATAATAAGTGCTTGGGAGAGCACAATGCAACAGAGATGGTAGAAACGCTCCATGCTCCCAACAAGCTTATGGCCTAGAGGGGAGAGTTATCTCTGACAAAGGGACTTTTCCAGAGTTCATGAGAGTGAAGGCAGAATTGCTTATTACTCAACCCTCAGTCACTTTTAATTTATCACTTGGTTGACTGTTTTTATCAATCCATCTGTTAATTGCATCTCAAGGTTTTAATTTCCCACTATCTGATCTGAACCGAGGAAACTAGAACGGTCTTAAATAGGAGATACCAAGATAGGTAATTACCGTAACCATTTGTGAAATGGTCTTTTGCTGCTTACTGGGTGTAACATATAAAATAGGAAAAATAAAAACAGAAGAATGGGCAGAAGACTGTCATTACTGTCTGAACTAACAAAACTTTTGCCATCTGGTACTATAGGGTCAATACAAAAAAAAAGTTCTGCACACCTACGCTATCCAGACAGAGAGAATCGGCATGGCCTACTGGATAGACTAGGGGCCCTGGAGTCAGAAAGGACCAGGGTTCTAATCCCAGCGCTGACACTTGTTTGCTGTGTGACCTTGGACAAGCAACTTAATGACTCTATTCGTCAGTTTCTTCATCTGTAAACTGGGGAATAAAGACTGTGAGTCCCGTGTGGGACAGGGTCAAAGTCCAACCTGATAGGCTTGCATCTACCCCAGCACTTAGTACAGTACCTGGAACATAGTAAGTTCTTAATAAATACCATTAACTCCCTTCCCCCAAAAAAACAGAGCGGAGAAGCAGAGCAACCCTGCCCCTCACCATACACCCCAGCAGAGACCCACACTGTTTCAGCTCTCAGGGGTTCCACAGCTCATGGCCCGAAGTGGGGTCTATAATCTGTGAACCCTTACAAAATGGCAGTCCTCGTAGCTATCTTCTTAACTTGCCCCTTTGCAGCACTTATGTATGTATCCATAAGATATTTTTATTCATATCTGTCTTCCCACCTCTTGACTGAAAGCTCCTGCAGGGCAGGAAACATACCTACCAACTGTTATACTGTACTCTCCTAAGCATTTAGTACTGTGCTGTGCACACAGTAAGCACTCAATAAGCTCATTGTGGGCATAGGATGTGTCTTATATTGTTGTGTTATATTCTTCCAAGCACTTAGTACAGTATTATGCAAGCTGTAAGCACTCAGTAAATATGAATGATTGACAAATATTAATACCATTGATTGATTTTCCCTGAAACCAACTCCTATAGTCCAGTCTTTTACAAAATTAGCAGTCTGTTTATAGTCCAGCTATTGGAATTGTAACCATACATTCTAAATCAGAACTAAATTCTTCTTGAAGTTTGGAGTATTTAAATTAGGTATCCTTTAATGGATACTTTATCTTTTTTTTTCTGTGCTGACTGGAAAGGCCACATCACTGCAGAAAGATTGCTTCTGTTATCCATTGAATGTTGTTTGTGGCTCTTCATTACAGAACTATTCCATGAGAAGTTTCTTGGGCAAGATCAAGACTCCTGTAAAGTCTGGATGGACCTCCTAAGATTAGTACTACTACTACTAATAATAATGATGGTATTTGTTAAGCGCTTACTATGTGCAAAGCACTGTTCTAAGTGCTGGGGAGGTTACAAGGTGATCAGGTTGTCCCATGGGGGGCTCACAGTTTTAATCCCCATTTTACAGGTGAGGGAACTGAGGCACAGAGAAGTTAAGTGACTTGCCCAAAGTCACACAGCTGACAAGTGGCAGAGCTGGGATTTGAACCCATGACCTCTGACTCCAAAGCCCGTGCTCTTACTAGCGATAATGTTGCTGAAATGGTAACCATATTAATAGTTAACAGTACTTTTGCACCAACTCAAACGAGCTTTTGCTACTGCTTTTGCACATATTGATTTACCTACTCTATGATTTAAGCACTTTATCAATCAATTGTATTTACTGAGCACTTACCATGTGCAGAGCCCTGTACTAAGCCCTAGGGAGAGTACAAGATATTCTCTGCCTCAGTGAATTTACAATCTAGAGGGGGACTTCTTCCTATCTGAAAATAACGAGGTGTCTGTCTCCCCAATTAGATTGCAAGCTCTCTGTGGTCAGGGATCGTATTTCCTATGACGGTTGTATCCTCCCAAGTGGCCTGAACATGGTGGACAGTCAACAAATAATATTGATTGATTGATGACTGATTGATAAACCCTTTCATTACAAAGAACACGATTTTGTTCACGGGACTTATGTGTTAGGAGACTGTCACAAACAATACTGAGAGCTCACCTCTTCCAGGAGGCCTTCCCAGACTGAGCCCCCTCCTTCCTCTCCCCCTCGTCCCCCTCTCCATCCCCTGCATCTTACCTCCTTCCCTTCCCCACAGCACCTGTATATATGTTTATATGTTTGTACATATTTATTACTCTATTTATTTTACTTGTACCTATCTATTCTATTTATTTTATTTTGTTAGTATGTTTGGTTTTGTTCTCTGTCTCCCCCTTCTAGACTGTGAACCCACTGTTGGATAGGGACTGTCTCTATATGTTGCCAGCTTGTACTTACCAAGCACTTAGTACAGTGCTCTGCACACAGTAAGCACTCAATAAATACGATTGATTGATTGATTGATTGATGTGTGGGGTTTGGTGGGTAGACCATTTATAGCAAAGCCTCACTCAGAAAATGCACCCCTTGAAGTGTTACTGAAGCACAGTATTTAACATCATTTGAGAAGCAGCAGTGCTTAGTGGAAAGGGCATGAGCTTGGGAGTCAGAGGACCTGGGTGTTTATCCCGGCTCTGCCTCTTGCCAGCTGTGTGACCTGGGGTAAGTCACTTAACTGCTCTCGCTTTCTCATTTGTAAGTTGGGAAATCCATATTTAAGACTGTTAACCCCGTGTGGGACAGGGACTGTGTCCAACCTGATTACCTTGAATTGACCCAGTTTGCTTCCCACATAGTAAGAGTTAAACAAATATTACTATTATTATTATCATCATCATCAGGAAAGGACTTGGTTGGCCAGCTTTTGAATGGCTCATAGAGCAGGGTAAGTGGCTGAGGGCTGTGTAGGCCGACGTGTACCAGAGCTGTCTCCAACAATCTTTGGGTTAAAGTGCTCAATTTCCACAAGTTTTCTGGCTATTCTTGTGTTTTCATTTTATCAGTGGCATTTGTTGAACACCCCCTGAGTAATAAGCACTATACAATCAGTGGCATTTATTAAGCCCAGAGCACTTTACTAAGTGCCCAGGAAAGTACAAAGCGACAGAGTTGGTAGCCATGATATCTGCCCACAAGGAGCTTACAGTCTATAAGAGGAGACAAACATAATAAATTATGGATGGGGGATATAGGAGATTATAAGGATATGGACATAAATGCTGTGGGGCTGGGACACATATCAGAGGGCTAAAGGGTATATAGCCAGGTGCAGAGGTGAGGAAGGACAGAGGAAACGAGGGCTTAGTCTCAGGAGACCTCTTGGAGGAGGTGTGATTTTGCTAGGGTTTTGAAGATGTGGAGAGTACTACTAAAGCAAGGAACTTACAATCTAATGGGGGAAACAGACAAATGTCAGAAGCATGAGAGGCTATAAGGCAGGAAGTGGTACAAGTTATCAGGATGAGCTGCTGAATCAGTAATTAAACATTCAAATACAATTCTCAATGGGTATACAGATAAAAAGGATATATATGTATATAAACACCTAGGTTGGAATAGATTGCAAATGCCTTGAGGGTGGTTGTTGGGTGGATGCAATTTGGAATGTTGATAATCAGAGAAAGCTTCCTGGAGGAGGTGGGCTTGGAGAATTGGGAGAGCTGTAGCCTGATGGAGTAAGCAACAGGTGATGCCCTTTTTGGACAATTGATAAATGAACTGTGTCCAGGTACCCAGTTCATACCAACCAGGACCTTCCTGGACTAGGGGAGCGTCTGTGACACGTAGTAGTGTTCAAACCACACCTCTGATCACCAAGGTTACTGTAGAAAGTTTTTACTTAGTTTTACCAAAGTGCAAGGGAGTGACACATACATACACTCACTCCACCACCCAAGGGTCAATACCATTCTGTGGTCAAAGGAGCCCAATCCTAACTCTTAGTGTTCTGTTTCAAGAAAAGATGTGGGTGCTTTGAGCCCACTGTGCCTCCAGCAAGCTTAGAGGTGATTAAAGTTTCTGTCAATCGTATATATTGAGTGCTTACTGTGTGCAGAGCACTGTGCTAAATACTTGGAAGAATACGTTCTTGGGAGAGTACATTTTCTGGTACATTTATCTCGGTCTCAATCCCACTTTCACATTCCAGCTGGTGATGTGTGCAGTCTCGGGGGAATGTGGGGAATGGGGAGGGGCATGGGGTAATGAATGGAAACACTTTTAATTTAATTCCAAAGTTAACGTCAGCAATAAAACCCGGGGAAAATGGTTTGAAGGTCTGCCCTGTCAGCCCTGAAGGGAATTTAGGAAAAATAAAAGCTGGTACTTTGGGATCAAACGTGACCTTTCCAAATGACTGCCCTCACCAGCCTGCTCAATTCAATCGAGCCAGAGGAGAGTGAGAATTGCCGGTTGAAAAGGCCTTCTCAATTACTCAGGAGCTACTTGATTCGATAGCCTCCAGTCTAGAGAATAAAGAGACTGTAGTCAGTTGGAGCCTTAGTGCACTCACCCCTCACCTGCCTTATTTAGCCCTGTGATTTGTTCCTGGGTGGATCCTGAGTTCAGTGCTCGAGGCAGGGAAGTCCAGTAGAAACTGATTAGCAGCAAGGCCAAATAGAGCACGAGCCTGGGAGTCAGAGGACCAGGCTGCTAATCCTAGCTCCACCTCTTGCATGCTGTGATACTTTGGACAAGTCACTTCACTTCTCTGCACCTCGGTGTGGTCATCTCTAATTGATGGTGTTTGTTAAGCACTTCCTATGTTCCAGGCAGTGTACTAAGCATTGGGGTAGATACAAGCTAATCAGGTTGGACATAGTCCATGTCCCACATGGGGCTCATAAGGATTAATCCCCATTTTACAAGTGAGGTAACTGAGGCACAAAGAAATGAAGTGACTTGCCCAAGCTTACACTGCAGACAAGTGGCAGAGCCGGAACTGTGAGCCCATTGTTGGGTAGGAACCGTCTCTATATGTTGATGATTTGTACTTCCCAAGTGCTTAGTACAGTGCTCTGCACACAGTAAGAGCTCAATAAGTACAATTGAATGAATGAATGACTGAATGAATAAGAACCCCAGTCCTCTGACTCCCAGGCTGGTGCTCTTTCCACTGGGCCACCCTCCCTCCAACCTACACTATGAGTCACTTGTGGGACATGGAGTGTAACCAAAGTGACTTTCTTGTTTCTATCCCAGAGCTTAGTTCAGTGGTTAGCATATAATAAGCATTGAACAAATGCCATAGTTCTTCTTCTTATTGTCTATTATTACTAACTACAGGCAGTGAAACAAATTAAAAAAAGAACATGTGACTGTGCAAATATTTTTCCATTGCTGCTGTCACTGCCTCAAACAGACTAGGCTGAGGTGTACAAACAACCCCAGAACCCATTCGTGAAGTCTGTACCTTCCCCCTATGTTAGTCCTGCTGCACAAGCAATTTTTACTAAATGTCATCTTCCTCATCATCATCTAGAGCATTAATTAGGCATCTCGCTTTGCCAAGTTCTTCACTTGGCCCTTGGAAGTGTACAATAGACGTTAGAAATATGTTCCTGCCATCAAAGAGCTAAAAAAAACTCATGGGAGGAAATCATTCAGTCAGTCAATTAATCAGTGGTATTTATTGAACACTTTGTGCAGAGCCCTGAACTAAGTGCCTGGGCAAGTACATTACAACAGAGTTGGTAAACATGATCCCTTCCCACAAGATGCTTACAGTCTAGAGGGGGAGACAGACATTTACATAAATTACAGAGAAGAGAAGTAGTAGAATACAAAGATACATACATAGGTGCCGTGGGGCTGGGGTGAATATCGAAGTGTTTAGTGGGCAAACAGCTAAGTACATAGGCAACATAGAGGGGAGGGCTAATAGGAGAAATGAGGGCTTAATCATGGATAACCTCTTGGAGAAAATGTGATTTTAGGAGGGTTTTAAAGGTGGGGTGAGTAGTGGACTGTCACATACGAAGGGGGAGAGAGTTCCAGGCCTGAGGGAGGGACAGGGCAAGGGTTCAGCTGAGATCAAGTTACAGAGAGTGGGTTAGAGACGCATAGTGTTTCCATTGGGGTAGTAGATCAGAGAGGTAAGGTGGGAGAAAGAAAGCAGATTGATTGCCTTAAAGTCGATGGTAAAGAGTTTACCATCTGCTGCAGAGGTTGATGGGCAATCATTTTAGGTTTTAAGGACTGTGGAGAGATGGACTGAACAGGTTTTTCAGAAAAGTGATCTGAACAGCAGAGTGAAGCGAAGCCTTGAGAGGAGAGAGGCAAGAGGCAGGGAGGTCTGTGAGAAGGCCAATGCAGTAGTCAAGTTGGGATATGTATATACTGAGCACTTGCTCTGTGCAGAGAAATGGATTAAGTACTTGGGAGAGTATAATAGAATTAGTTGACAATGCAAACCTTTGGTGTAGAAGAAGAAAGCAGATAGGTAAGAGGGAGAGCTTGTAGAGAGCCTTAAATCCAAAGATTAGGAGTTTGGATTAGTGAAGAGAGAGATGTTTCCATTGGAGGGTTTTGAGGTGAAGAATGATGCATCCTGAATGGTTTTATAAGCAGATGATACGAGGATAAATTAAAAAGGGGACAGGCTTGAGGCAGAATGATCACTAAGGTAGCAGTGGCAGTAAAATCTATCCAAGAGGTGAGGAGAATTTGAACCAGACTGGTAGCAGGGTGGAGAGGAAGGAGTGAATCTGTGAAATATTTTAGAGAAAGAACCTGCAAGATTTAGAGACCAGCTGCATGTGAGAAGAGAAAAGTAGAAGACATCAACCTTGTAAGCTTCGAGTCCAAGGAGGATGGTGATTTTGTCAGCAGTGATGGGAAAGTAAAGAGAGGAGAAGTTGCAAATCTGAATATCCAGTTTAAGGTTCCAGGAAGTCTCCATTTGGCATGAACTTAAGCTAAAGGAGGCAGGAAATTGTAAACCAGGTGATATAGGCAGGGCTTGGTGAGGTAGATTTAAGAGCCATAGACATTACAATAGTAGCCAAAACCACATGAGTCAATGAACTCCCATGGAATAGGAATGAAAGATCATATTATTATTAGATATCCATGCTCAGAAGATTAGGGGAGGAATGGAAACAGTTTTCACCCCAGAGGGTCTAACTTGGGTTCTAATCCTGATTCCACTACCTGCCTATTGTGTGGCCTTGGGCAAGTCAGTTAACTTTTTAATGCTTTGTTCTCTCATTTGTAAATTGGGGGATTAAACCCAACTTCCTCCTACTTAGACTGTAAGCTCCATATAGGACAGTGACTGTGTCTGGCCTAACTACCTACTATCTACCCCAGCATTTAGTACAGTGCTTGCCACCTAATGCTTCACTTAGCAAATAACATAATTAAGCATAGGTTTGCCAAGAACTAATTGGGCATCATTCTGCTCTGCATATTAACTCCTTTGGTGATATTTGCTTGAGGAGCAGAAATTCCCCCAAGGACAACCTGTGAAACAAATCAGCCCAGCAAGAGGCAGAGGGAAAGACTTGAACGGAAGCACTTGGAAAATCATACCACTTCCCTTTAATTGCGCTTACAGAGTGCTCTGCTCATTTCATCTCAGCCACTCCACCAGCATGCGGTGTCCCCTTGCTCACTTTCAGCTCTGACAGGCTGCTTGGAAAGCTCAGGGTACCCCAGCTCAATCAATCCCTCTGATGAGAGCTTTCGAGTCTAATTACATGCAAGGACTCATCTAAAGAGAGGAGAGAGGAAAGAAAGAAATTAAATTGCAGTGTAAATCAGTCAAGGGTTTAGATCCTGCTTCTTCTTTCTTTTTAATCAGAAGTAAAAGCAGAGGAGGGTTGTGAGGATCATCAGAAAGCACCATTAACTACCCAAGGAGCTCTTGACTGAAGACGCTTTTCATGAAAGGAGAAGGAAAAATGCACACTGTCCAAAAAAAAAGAGAAACTCTCAAAATCTGTGTCCATTAACTGAAGGTAATAATGATTATGATATTTGTTAAGTGCTCAGTATGTGCCAAGCAGTGTACTAGACACCAAAGTAAATATGATATATGTAGATAGGGCCCAGTCCCTGACACCTAAGGGGTTCAATCAGTCAATCAATGGTATTTTTGAGTGCTTACTCCCTGCAGAGCACTTTACTAAGAGCTTGGGAGGGTACAATACGAACAGAATTGGTAGACGTCTTCCCTGTCCACAAGGAGTCCCCCACTTGTCTGCTGTGTGACCTCGGGCAAGTCGCTTAACTTCTCTGTGCCTCAGTTACCTCATGTGTAAAATGGGGATTAAGACTCGTGAGCCCCATGTGGGACATGGACTGTGTCCAACCTGGCAACCTTATATCTAACCCAGCGCTTAGTGCAGTGCCTGGCACATAGTAAGCACTTAACAAGTACCATAAACAAAGGATCTTAGAGTGGTAGTCTAAATTATCAGTCTAAGTGGGAGGGAGAACAATGAGGAAATCCCTATTTTCATTTGAGGAAATAGGCTTGGAGAAGTGACGTGACTTGCCCAAGGTCACACTGAAAGCAAGTGGTGGAGCTGTAATTAAAGCCCAGGTCTTTCTGATTCCCAGACCTGTGCTCTTAGCACAAGGCTATGCTGCTTCTGCTTATTGTTACTGATTAGGAAGATCATCTTGTTTTTAGGTTGTCACATATAACCACTCATATGCTTTTACACACAGTTTATGAACTATGACTTTAAATGTCCCAACACACAAACAATTCCCAAATAAGAAACAGTGTGGCCTTGTGAAAAGAGTACAGGCCTTGGAGTCAGAGGACCTGGGTTGTAATTCCACTCAGCTATTTGCCTGCTGTGTGACCCTTAGCAAGACACTTAACTTCTCTGTGTCTCAGTTACCTCATCTATAAAATGGGGACTAAGACTGTGAGCCCCATATGGGACATGGACTGTGTTCAACCTGATTATCTTGTATCTTATTTCAATGTCTGGCACATAGTAAACACTTAACAAATACCATTAAAAAAAATCCCAAAATACAATGTTATGTCCAGTGTTAAGGCAAGTTTTAAGGTGTGACATAAAGTTGGTCCAGTATATATCGCTCCTGAGCACCACCTTTCAGACGGAGTGCTAGTTGTCAAATGTAAAACAGGGAGATGAGGTAGCAGAAATGGAAAGGTGTTGGTAAAAACAGTGATTAGGACAGAAGGCGTGCATGTGTTAACACATTGCCAAGAACAGGATGTGAACAAATTTCTAAAAATCCATTTTGAACAAATTACTCATCTAATGTTTATCTGGTAGCATTTAATTTTTTTACAAAACCCACTGATAACTGTCCTAACCCTCACCCTAAACCCTCATCAGCAGCAGCAGCAGCATAGTCATCATCATCATCATCATTCCTTGATTTAGTCTTAGTTGTTAGTTTAGTTTAGTTGTTGTTAGTTAGTTTAGTTGTCCCATTTTCTAAAATTTAAGTTCATGTTGTATTGATTTAGATTGCTGGATAGGCTGGAAATTGGAACTTTGAGACCTTTAGTCTTTAGCATTTAATTTAATGTGATTAATCACTGTTTTTCTTTATCCATTATATGAATGTTGCCCTTCTAGACAAGCAGGCAAAAGTGAAAACAGCACCAGGTAACGTCAAACACAAGGGACAGTCTTTCTGTGTATAGCATTTGGTTGGGGCCGTGGGCCCCTCAATGACCTGTTCAGCCACATAATAGTGATAGTATGAGAAAATACACAGGTGGGAAAACATAATCCCTGTCCCTCATAGGGCTCATAGTGCTTTTAGTCTTCAGGCCAAGCCTTTTCACTCTGTAGAGCTTTTGGTACAAACGAGAGACTCCTCTAGACTGTAAGCTCATTGTGGGCAGGGAACGTGCCTACCAACCCTGTTGTACTGTACTCTCCCAAATGCATAGTACAATGCTCTGCACACCGTAAGCACTCAATAAATGCCATTGATGATGATGTTGAAAACAGGGGAGAGGTGTTCTTCCAGAAGTTGATTTCCTTAATTGTTTTTGCTCTGGGCAGAAACAGACAGCAATAGAAATATTAAGAACATCCTTTTTAGCTGATAAGGTTGTAGTTTGTTTCAATCAGACAAGCAAAATTCTGCATTACTAATTTTTCATTATTATCAGTGTTGAGGTTCATGGGTTGGTGGAGCTATTTACTAATATAGACCAAGTTGATCATAAATCTTTGACTCATTGTGTTTCTTTTTAGGAGAAAAGAACAGTTTCCATTTTCTGAGCAGTTAACTCAAATGCCATTTCCATTCGGCTTGTGTGTGAATTTCTTGCCTCCACGGTTTTCATACAGACCTCTCAATTCACTTGGAATTGATGCCTCTGGATATTTAGAACATTTGGCAGGGTGGGCTTTAGGTGATAAATCTCGGGTATCTAGACAGTGTAGCTTCCTTTCACTTGTGCTTGACAGGTGTCGCTGCTGGAAGAATTTTTGAAGTCATTCAGGATTCCCATTCAAAAAGGGAGTGAGAAATCTGTTTCCTTTAATCCTTTTCTAAAAGAGAGACAAGCTCTTCCTTCTGCCTTTCTCGAGGAGTTAACTCATTTCATCTTTTCAGCAAAGCCAATTCTTCTTTCCTGTCACCAGAGACAGTTGTTTGGAACTTTTGGAGCATTGACTGGGTGGAAGCCATGTAACTTCACTGTGGCAATTTTGTTGAAATAAATTGTTTGAGGTGAAAGCACTGAGAAGCTTAGGGTGGGGAATAAAGGTGCCTTACATCTGGACAGCTGGCTTTATTGAAGGTGCAGATAGGAGGAGGAGGAAAGACAGCATAGGCCTTGGTAACGTCATCCCAGACAAGTGGACATAACTGAGAAGTGATGTTCATTTTAATGTCCTAAAATAATAATAATAATAATAATAATACATGAGGTATAATAATAATGATGGTATTTGTTAAATGCTTATTATGGGCCAAGCACTTTCTGAAGCAGTTAGGAAGATGCACTGGAATCAGAAATATGAAAATGTCAGCTGAATTATGTCAGCTCTGTAAGTTTTGCAGTAACAAAGAAGTCTCATATGGGGTACACCCAAAAGCAACCTGTAGGGAGACACACTGTAGTTTTGGAAAGGAGTTTCTCAGTAGGGGGAAAAATAAGGGAATAGAATTTGAACCTCGATTTAGCAGGTGCTTTCCTAGCATGGCTGCCTCTTTCAGATGTAACTACTGTTTATGGAACACATGTCTCTGGCCTGCCCAGCACTGGTGAGTTTTGAGTTTTGACTTGTAGCAGATTGCCTTCTACTCCCCCACTGCCCAGTCTAGGAGAGTCAAGCCTCTGCTTAACTCTCCCTCCTGTAGCCAAGACTGGTAGAGTACTGGAAACTCTCCAGGTGAGATCCTGAGAGGGGATGACATGATTAGCATGTGAGAAATAGCTTTAGGTAGGGATCCTCGTATATGTGAGTTTTGAGTACTGCTTCCCATATAGGAAGATCTAATTTAGAAGGGGAGTCTAAAGAGCAAGCTTCCTGATAGAATAATAAACCAGTGAAGAGAAAGGGGTCAATGTTAAAATTCCAGTTGAGTTTTGACTTCCTCTGATCTCAGGGAACAGTCAGAAGTGGTTCTCTTGTGTCAACTTCATTTAAACAGGATGCAGGAACTCTTGAACACCCATAAAAAGAATTTGCTTTGGGAAAAACAAACACCACATATTAGGCTTAGAAAACATATTCATGGAGAAAGTCTAATCAAGTAAATGTCATGACAAATAAGGGCAAACCATGAGGAAAGCAGAACTGGCTAGTGGGAAGACAACTGGAGTGGCAATCAAAACGACATGGATTGTAGTTTCAGCTCTCCCCTTGGGTGAGCAGAGTGATCCTAGGTAAGTCACTTCACATTCCCTCTCAGGAAGCCTAAATCTAGTAGAGGCAGTGGCATTCAGAGGCATTGAATTCAACATCTTAGAGTCTATCAGTCAAGTCAGTGCTTGGAAGAGTACAATATAACAATACAAGAAACACATTCCCTTCCCACAATGATCTTGCAGTCCAGAGGTGGGAGCAGTTTGAGAGTAGTGGAAAGAGAAATTTAGTGGGAAGGAAAAAGTGTTGGAGTGGGAAAGTGGCAGATGCCCTGCCCCCTACTAACACTTTCCCTTTAATCCTCCTCTCACCCCACATGGCCAGGATGCACCAAAGTCTTTGCGAGGATGTAGCTTAATCCTGCTGTCCACTTCTTTGATAAATCCTCTCTGAAATTTATATTAATGCCTGTCGCCCCCATTCAATTGTGAGCTCCTTGAAGGCAGGGGTTGTGTCTACTAATTCTATTGTACTCTCCCAAGTGCTTAGTACAGTGCTCTGCACACTAAAGGAACAAAGTAAATACTAATGATGAGTGTTTGAAATGAGTTTATGAATGAGCTGGCCCTCAGTGGGTGGTAAATATATGGAATTGGTCACTTAAAACTGATTCTGTTATACTCTTCCAAGTGCTTCATTTGGTGCTGTGCACACAGTAAGCCCTCAATAAATATGGTGGATCGATAAAGAGCAAGAGGGTCAAGGGTTGGATAAATTCAAGGATAAGAGGTTCACATTTCTCTTTTAAAGGTAGTAGTGGGCTGAATAGCAAGGGAAGCAGATGGAATCAAAACAGCAAGTGGAGTAAAATGTAGTGTTTTCTAGGTCAATAAGGAGAGGGATTGAGTGGCAGGGGCAGGGCATGTGGCAGTGAAAAAAAGGAGATTGTCCCTGGTTGGCATTTTCTTTTCTCCCTCTTTGCCCCTCCCTACTTACTCCCATTGACACTGCTGCCACCTCCTCTCAATTAATCACTCAATCAGTCAATCAGTAAGTGGTATTTATTGAGCACATACTGTGTGCAGAGCACTGTACAGTACAACAGAGTTGGTAGGCATATGCCCTTCCCACAATGAGCATCCAGTCTAGAGGGGGAGACAGACATTAATACAAATAAATAAATTACAGATATGTACACGAGTGCTGTGGGGCTGAGGGAAAGGGCGAATAAAGAGAGCAAATCCAAGTGCAAGTGCAACATAGAAGGGTCATTCCCACTTCTTTCCTTCAGGCAACACTCAAGCCAGTCCTGAGCCCCAAGTCCTAGAGGACCCTAAATCTACCAGAAAAGTACAAGGTATATGGTGATGATAATGATAATAATAATAGTAATGGTATGTGTTAAGCACTTAATATGTACCAAGCACTGTTCTAAACCCTGGGGTAGATACAAGGTAATCAGGTTGTCCCACATGGGGCTCACAGTCTCAATCCCCATTTTACAGATGAGGTAACTGAGGCGCAGAGAAGTTAAGTGGCTTGCCCAAGGTTACACAACATACAAGTTGCGGAGCCGGGATTAGAACCCACATCCTCCGATTCCCAAGCCGTTGCTCTTTCCACTTATTGAGCACTTACTGTGTGCAGATCACTGTACTTGGAGGTTGGGAAAGGACTATACAACAATAAACAGACACATTCCCAGTCCACAACGAGCTGGTAGGGGAGGGAGAGAAAGAGGGAAATATTTGCAGGAAAAAGGGAGAAAGATGGAAATGTTTGCCAGGGAAAGGTAGAAGAAAGGGAAATGTTTGTGGTGATGGCAGAGATAGGAATAAGAGGAGAAATTGGCCATCAACCTGGACATCCAGCTAGGCAGGGAATATGGAGTCCCCTGGAGTATGGAATCTGGAGCAAGTGCCATGATTGACCCTCGGCTCAGCCCTGGCTATAGGCCTTATTATATCCTACTTTATTGTGCATTGCAATTCAGAACTTCCATCCATTTAGCATCTTATTCAGTGAAGCTGCAGATTTTTCTGCAGAATGAGTTTCCTCAGAAATATCCCGCAGCTGTGAACTCCAAGGATTAGTTCTATTAATGGTGGGAATTGACATGGAAGGGAGAGATGGGTCAGAAACATGGAGCAATACAATTCCAGAACTTCCTTCCCCTTTGGATATACTATCCACAGAGAATAGTCCAGTAAAGGCTCCCAAAATAACTCATTGTGATTCCAGTAACTGGACATTTCCAAAAACAAAAGCTTTGGACAGTGTGTGCTCTCAGCTTCTCTAATAATTGCAGTATTTGTTAAGTTCTTAATATGTGCTAAGCACTGGAGTAGTTACAATACAGTCAACACAGTCACTGGCCCACATGGGGCTCACAGACTAAGAATGGGGGAGAAGAGGAATTTAATTTTCATTTTACACGTGAGGAAATGGAGGAATAGAGAAGTTAAATAACTTGCCCAATGTCATAGAGAAGCAGCTTGGCTTAGTGGAAAGAGCATGGGCTTGGGAGTCAGAGGTCGTGGGTTCTAATCCTGGATCCGCCACTTAGCTGTGTGACTTTGGGCAAGTCACTTAACTTCTCTGTGCCTCAGTTACCTCATCTGTAAAATAAGGATTAAGATTGTGAGCCCCTTGAGGGACAACCTAATTACCTTGTATCAACCCCAGGGCTTAGAACAGTGCTTGGCACATAGTAAGCGCTTAACACATACCAGCATTATTATTATTAAACAGGCAAGTGGCGAAGGTAGAATTAGAACCCAGGTCCCTTGAGTCACAGGCCCTGGGCCTTTCCACTAGGTGGCGCAGATTATTCATATTGTTGCTCTGAGGCCTCTGTTTGGACTCCGAGTTCTGCTGAATGGTTCGCCCTTTGACTTTCTGTCATCTTACTTTGATATTGTGCCTTCAGGTGGAGGGAGCTTTGGAGTACTGGAACTGTTTTTCCTAAATAAACTCACCATAAGCCAAAGTTGGCTTTAAGCTTCCACCCACCCTGACCCAATCAAAGAGGGAGGGCTGCTTTGTCTCAATTTTGAACCACTGCTGCAAGGAGATTCAGAACAGAGATTCAGAACATTTTCGTGGGATGAAATCATTCGACTCTATTTTCTTGAGTGTCCTTTTTGAAGCTAGTTGACCAGTACATAGTGCAAAGGCACTTCTCACCTTTAAGAGGGGGAAAGTAGTGTGGTCTCCTACAATTTCAATCTCATTGCGTGACATTCTCCTTTAACCACAGCCAGATTCATTTCTGCTGTTGTTTCTGCTGGGTTTCCTTTTATTCCCAACCTTGGAACGTTTCTAACCTCCACTTCCCAGAGCAATTTCCTCCTATTTTATCCAAGTGGCTAGTCTGAATTTAATTAGAGGGGGGAGAAGAATACTTGGGACGGGATCCTGGTTTTGGAAGTGCTGGAATCCCCATTGCAGAATCTATTGCTCTAAAGCCAGGGGAGCCTGCATCTGTTTTTCAGGTGACAGCTGTACCCTAGTGTGAAGATTTAGCCTTGGGGCAAGACAAGGGCTTGCAACCTGATTCTCTTGTTGGATTATTCTGCATGTGGTATTAAATAGATGGGAAACAGCATTGAACCCATGTTGCTTTGGCAGTCTCTTGAGAATTCTCTATTGCTGCATAGCAACCTAGGAGGTGGGGCATGTGTAGAAAAGATACTACATCAGTTTGAAATTCTCCCCATAGCAATTGGAACCTATTGATTGCATTTTATTTTATTTTTAGATAGTGAGAATACATTGGCATCCTGCATTCAGTGTTCTCACACAGAAAGCGATTCAGCTTCTTGGGGTGTGCAGGCTGACCCAGTTTTACGTTTTCATTCCCTGCCATGACTGATTTTCCCCTTGTCCTTGGTCAGGTACAAGCAAGAGCTATCTTGCGTATGTGTGTTTAAAGGCACTTTCTTTAAAACATTTCCTCCCTGGTTAATTCATTCATTAATTAAATCGTATTTATTGAGCACTTACTGTGTGCAGAGCACTGTACTAAGCACTTGGGAAGTACAAGCTGGCAACATATAGAGTTGGTCCTTACCCAACAGCGGGCTTATAGTCTAGAAGGGGGAGACAGACAACAAAACAAAACATATTAACAAAATAAAATAAATAGAATAGTAAATATGTACAAGTGAGAGTAATAAATCTGTACAAACATATATACAGGTACTGTGGGGAGGGGAAGGAGGTAGGGCAGAGGGGATGTGGAGGGGGAGAGGAAGGAGGGGGCTCAGTCTGGGAAGGCTTCCTGGAGGAGGTGAACACTCAGTAGGGCTTTGAAGGGAAGAAGAGAGCTAGCTTGGCAGATGTGCGGAGGGAGGGCATTCCAGGCCAGGGGAAGGTTGTGGGCTGGGGGTTGGTGGCGGGACAGGCAAGAATGAGGCACAGTGAAGAGGTTAGCGGCAGAGGAGCGGAGGGTGCAGGCTGGGCTGTAGAAGGAAAGAAGGGAGGTGAGGTAGGAGGGGGTGAGGTGATGGAGAGCCTTGAAGCTGAGAGTGAGGAATTTTTGCCTGATGTGTAGGTTGATTGGTAGCCACCGGAGGATTTTGAGGAGAGGAGTAACATGCCCAGAGCATTTCTGCACAAAGATGATCCGGGCAGCAGCGTGAAGTATGGATTGAGGTGGGGAGAGACAGGAGGATGGGAGATCAGAGAGGAGGCTGATGCAGTAATCCAATCAGGATAGGATGAGAGAGGTTAATACGATCTTACCTTTAATATGTTTTTACCTTGTTGCTTTTTTTTCTCTTAAGCACTTTTGCAGCCTTGGCAGAGTTTCAACCCTCCAGATATATGGTTATTATAATATAAGGTTATTTGTTTGCTCGGTTGTTTTTTAATGGCTATTCATTAGTGCTCCGATCTTATCCAGGAAACTCATTTAATCTGCACAGAGCTGGGTCGTTTTTGCTCCCTGCCACCAGCACACTGAGGCCTATGGGCTGCCCATTCTGCTCTTTCCTGACAACTAGTTCATCATGGGAGATAAGCCCCTGTTGTCTGCAAATTGCAATCTCATCAGGACTGCTCAGATAGCATCTTGTTTGACTCTTTTCTGCTCATTCCATTAGCACTTGGTCATGGGAGCTCCCACTTCTCCTTACTGGAGAGGATGGCTGATGAAGAGATTGGAATTTTACCCATTATAGCCTCCATTAAACATGGCAGGTCTTTTAGACTTAGGCGCTGTGGGGGACTTGCGGGGGCAGCTATCACATTGCTTCTGCTTGAGGTGTCTTCAAGGGAGGAACTGTGGGGTGTGTTTGAGATAGAGGTTGTTGAACCTGCTTACTTAAAGTGGTGTGTTCAGTAGCAGTTTTGATTTGAGGCTAGATAAAACCTTTGTTTTTTGCTGGTTTATCCATTTTTCTGAAATTTCTCTTCTTGTCCATTTTACCCTCTATTGAAACCTAAGAGCTAAGGGCCCGATTAATTTCAGGGATGACCTAGGCTTCAGGCCAGGGCCTTGGGTTTAGAGGTGCCTCAGCTGACCCACTAGCTTGAGCCCCCTCTTGCCCTTACCAACTTAGCTGATGCTTGAAGCATTATGAAGATGGTGTGCGAAAAATGGCCATGACAAGGCAGCCTGTGCTGGCATTTCAGGTTCCTAAAGGGGACTCTTCCCTTTAAGTTCCAGGCAATTGGCAGTGTAAGATGTTAATCATTGTCCTGCTTCCTAGCACTTTATCTCAGTGCCTCCAGGAGGAATCATCGTGGGTCAGGGGTGGGAGGGGAGGGGGCAAGGGGAGGGTGTTAGAAGGGCCAGTCCCAGGCTTCTGTTAATGTGGCCCTGCTTAGTGTGAACGATAGCATCTGGGGACAATTTTGGTAAAGGAATCGCAAGTAGGACATTGTTTTCTCATCCGGTAGACAAAGCCAGGCAGCAGTCCTCATACCCCATTAGAAACTGTGAAGTGTAGAAAAACTGAAAAAGTGGTAACAAATGAATACAAATGATTCACATTTATTGCTGACCATACATTTGCTGAGCCAATTTACAAGACTGGAAAAATATATGCTTATTATTATAAAAATAACTTGAATTTTTGAACATTTTAATTTTCTTTAATTCTTTAGATAAGGCTTCTCATTTGTCCTCACCAAGAGTCAGCATGGCTTAAGGAAGCAGCATGGCCCAGTGGAAAAAGCACAGGCCTAGGAGTCAGAGAACCTGCATTCTAATCCTGGGTCTGCTACTTATCTGCTGTGTAACCTTGAGGAAGTCACTTCACTTCTCTGGGCCTCAGTTACCTCATTTGTAAAATGGGAATTAATGTGGAATGTGGACTCTAACTTGATTAGCTTGTATCTACCCTAATGCTTAGTATAGTATCTGGCATATAATAAGCACTTAACAAATACTACAGTAATTATTATTGTTCCTGTTAGAGAGGCCTTTGTGAATTCAAACAAGTTCTCTTAAAATAATCCAGATAGTCACAGGGGCATGGAGGGGCAGCCTCTCCAGCCCATGGAAGGAACAATCTTATTTTCTGCGGTATTGTTATATAACTCGGTATATATTTTTGTCTCCTTGGATCCTGGATCTTGAAGACCCCGAAAAGACTTTTCTAACATGATGGAGAATGAATGGATTAGAGAATTAACTGATCTTAGATTTTCTTTTAAAAAGCTTGTACATTTCCCTTTGTTGAACAATTCTAAATAAGTGAATCTACTGCTGTTATTGTACTCTCCCAAATGTTTAGAATAGTGCTTTGAACACAGGAAAGCAGCATGGCTCAGTGGAAAGAGCACGGGCTTTGGAGTCAGAGGTCATGGGTTCGAATTCCGGCTCTGCCACATGTCTGCTGTGTAACCTTGGGCAAGTCACTTAACTTCTCTGAGCCTCAGTTACCTCATCTGTAAAATGGGGATTAAGACTGTGAGCCCCACGTGGGACAACCTGATCACTTTGTATCCCCCAAGTGCTTAGAACAGTGCTTGGCATGTAGTAAGTGCTTAATAAATGCCATTATTATTACAGGAAGTGCTCAGTAAATATGATTGACTGATAGAGAGAATCAGAAGCGGTAAGAAGTTGGTATACAGCAAACCCTGAGGAAATGCTTTGACATGCTGTGTGGCCTTAGCAGAAAGAGCACAGACCTGGCAATCAGAGGACCTGTGTTCTAATCCCAGCTCCCCCTCCACCTACTGGGTGACCTGCTGATTGTGAGAATCAGAAGCATTAAGCTGATATACAGCAAAACCTGAGGAGAAGTTTTGTTTGAGAACCACAATGGCCTACTGGAAAGAGCGCAGACCTAGAATGATGATGATGATGGTATTTATTAAGCACTTACTATGTGCCAAGCATTGTTCTATGCACTGGGCACTGTTCTAAGCACTGAATCAGAGGACCTGCATTTTAAACCCAGCTCCCCCAGTTACATATTGCCTGACCATGGGCAAGTCACTTAAATTCTCTGTGCCTCAGTTTCCTCATCTGTAAAATAGTAATGAAATACCTGTTCTTTGTACTTTCCCAAGGGCTTAGTCCAGTGCTCTGCACAAAGTATACTCAATAAATATGACTAATTGCTTGATTGAACTTCTTGTGGAGCTAGGACTGTATCTGATCTGCTTATTTTGTATCTACCCTAAGTTTTGTACAGTGCTTGGCCCAGAATAAACACTTAACAAATACCACTATTATTATTAGAATCCCTGTTTACTATTCTAGTGTGTATTCCTCATCAGGATAAAGGCAACCTTCTAATCCCTTGCCCAGGCTGTGTGTTTATTAAATGCTGGTGTCCAGATCCACATCCTTAGTATAGTGCCTGGCACATAATAAGCGTTTAACAAATACCATCATCATTATTATTACCATTATTATTATTCTCTACAGCTGTTTACAATAGCACAGTGGTCCCAGTTGAAACCCCAATGTGGGATCACTTTGTTTCATTTCCCAGGTTTGGTTTGTCTCTTAGCATATCATGTTCCAGATGCCAACCTTCCTTGTTCAACCTTGAGAGGGAAATCACCATCGCTTTGAAGTGAAACCATCCAGTCGAGCAAAATGTCATATTTAATCTGGTTAAAAAGATCAGGGAAATTTAAAATTTAGAAGGGGAATGTAGTTGACCCTTTGGGTATATTAGAGGATTGTTTAAGGGTTTTCAGAGCATCCTTCAACAAGCCTGGCAGTCCCAAACTCAAGAGTTCGGGAAAAGGCTAATGGAAGTAGAAGGAAGTGAAATAGATCAGAGAGGGAGATAAATAATCCAGAACTTGAACAACAGGAATGGTGTCAAGGCAGTTAGATCAAAAATATTTTTTAATCAACAGTGGTTTTCACTATAAACCCAAGATAATGATAATGCCACCACCTCCCAAATGATGTTCTTATACTTTAATAAAGCATAATAAAATCAGAAGCCACGTTTGTAGACTCAGTATAGCTTTGTAGGCATAGTTGGTAGATTACCCCTACCTGAACAAGACACAAGGGAAAGTAGACTCTAGAAAACAATTTATTTCATATATTTTAATGCTACACAAAGCTTTATTCCTTAATGTGGTTTGTTATCTGTTGCTCGATGCGAAGCTGGAGTAAGATATAGCCCTTTGGGGAGAGAAAATGAATAAGAATTGCTTTTCCAGGTGATGTCACAGGCCAAAAAGAATCTGAAATCACCAGACATCAAAATTAATTAGGCTGAATCAATTGGTGGCAATGGTGTAAAACTCTAAGCTTACTTCAGTGTGCTGAGTGAGAGTTAGGGTTACACAGACAAGGATTATAGCCCCTTTTTCTTTTTGCTATGTATTCATAGAGGGAAGGTGTCAGAAAACTGTAGAAACCCAATATACTTAACTCTGGTGCCTAGAGCTCTGTGTAGCACCAAACAGGCTTGAGCTATTTTTTCAGGGTTCTAGGACTAGGTTGGGCTGGCACAGAGCCAAATCCAGTCAAGATTTCATTTGTTCATTCAGTTGTTTTTATTGAGTACTTACTGTGTGCAGAGCAGTGTATTAAGTGCTTCGGAAACTACAGTACAACGATAAACAGACTCTTTCCCTTCTCACAGCAACCTAGGTGTTTAGGTGTTCTCCCAACCCTCCCACCCCCCAGGCCCCACAGTTACCATTTAGGCACATTTACAGATGATTTTTACTTTGGTTTTACCTCCTACCAGTATGATTTAGTGGAAAGACCTTGCTTCTGAGAGTCAGAGGACCTGGGTTCTGCTCCTGAACCTTCAGCAAGTCAGTTAACTTCTCTATACCTCGGTGTCCTCTTCTGTAAAATGGAGATTAAATAACTGTTCTCCCTCCTACTTAGACTGTGAGTCCCTTGTGAGACAGGAAATGTGCCCAACCTTATTATTTTGTATCTAGTACAGTGCTTGGCATATAAAGAGCGTTAAACGAATACCACAACTATTATAATAATTGTTCATTATTGCTAACACAGGCAGTAAAATAATAAAAAAATGTTAAAGGCATCCAGTAGATCAAAGAGAATTAGGACTATATTCAGCCCATTTGATTTAGTCAGAAGATGATGCCTGAGAATCTTCTCACAGGTGGAGAGGAAATCCAGATTGCAGTGCATCAGGGAGGGAGATGATTGAGAGCACATAAGACAATGAGTATACAGGTCCTGTTTAAGAAGTATAGGGAGGAGTGAGGAGAGGGTTGCAATTGCTGAAAGAGATGGTGGAGGTTTGGGATGAGAGTCTTGAGCCTGGCTTTCTTGGCATGAGCAGGATTCAAGCTCACCTGAAGGCAGGGGGATGGAGTTAGAAAAACATAATAGGAAGAGAGAGGCAGGAAGATGGAAGCAAGTACTTTTAAAAGGAGAGGTGGAGTAGAAACCAAGGTAGAGAGATTAGACTTTAAGAGCTAACTGGGGCTGGAGGGTGTTGAGTGAGAGAAATAGTGGTAACAAACTCTGTGATCTTAAGGCAGATAGATAGGTTCCCTTTTAAGTCACTGTGTCCCAAGTGCCAAACAATGGTGATATGGGGACAATTAAGACCACGCACTTCCGTTTTTACCCTCAATTTTTACTGGCATTGTACAGTGATCAATGATCTCATGCACTTGGCACTTGATTTTACAGGGAAGAGAAAGTTAATTAGAAAAATATAGGGCCATATTCTGAGTGAATGCAACCCACTTTAAGTGATTATTGTTGATGCCTACATTTAGCTTGTATATCTGGGGACTCTCCAGATTTTAGGCTAATAATGATGGTATACATTAAGTGCTTGCTGTATACCATGCAGTCTACTAAGTGCTGGGGCAGATACAAGATAATCAAATTGGATACATTCACTTTCCTACACTGGGTTTGCAGTCTAAAAGGAAGAAAAAGTAATAATAATAATGATGATGGTATTTGTTAATAAACTAGGTGCCAAGCACTGTCCTAAGCACTGGAGTAGATACAAGGTTTTCAGGTTGTCCCACTTGGGGCTCGTAGTCTTAATCCCCATTTTAATCCCCATTTTACAGATGAGGTAACTGAGGCACAGAGAAGTTAAGTGATTTGCCTAAAGTCACACAGCTGACAAGTGGCAGAGCCAGCATTAGAACCCACAACTTCCAATTCCCAAGCCTGTGCTCTTTCCATTAAGCCACACTGCTTCTAAGTATTTTCTCAAATTTTATAGTTGAGGAAACTGAGGCATACAGTAGTGGAGTGACTTGCCCAAGGTCACACAGCAGGCAAATGGTGAAGTTGGTGCTAGAACCCTGGTCCTCTGACTCCTAAGTCAGTGCTTTTTCCCCTAAGCAATCTTGACTACTTTGATTCAATAAGAGTTGACAAATGTTCCTGAGACTTAGGAGTCTCTTATTTTTGTAAGTGTCTTAGAATAATAATAATAATAATGATTATTATTACTATCATATCTGTTAAGTGCTTACTATGTGTCATGCACTTTTTTAAGTGCTGGAGTAGATCAAATATAATCAGGTTGGACATGGTCCCTGACCAACAGGGGGCTCACAGTCTAAGTAGGAGGGAGGACAGGCATTTAACCCCTGTTTAGCAGATGAGGAAACTGAGGCTCAGAGAAGTTAAATGACTGCCCAAGGTCACACAGCAATTGGAATAAGGTACAAAAATTGTTTTGCCAATTCAATAGGTGCATTTTACATGCTACAAAATGTATAACAATGTGCTTGCTGCTCTTACAGTTTGAAGGCTGGTGGTGATACATTTCAAGGGAATAAATGGGAAATTTGTCATAAACTACATTGTAGTGACTACTTGCTTATTTCCAACACCCTTGCCCTGTGTAGTTCCATAGATTGAACTTACACAAACACGAAAGATGGTTTTAAACCCAATATTTAGAAATTCCTTGGAGTGGAATTTGGAGAGAAACTCCATTCATTCTAAGGGTAGAGAGCCAGAAAAGGAGTATAGTGAATTAAGTAGATAAATTGGCACACAATACTGAAAAGCTATTTGGGAGGTGTCAAGAACATACTGGGTTCTAGAGGATAATAGGAATCACTTGAGCATTGCATGAAGATAACACCTCTGCCAACATTTCAGTTACAAAAACTCTCAGATTTAAAGGGTGATTACATTTTAATTGGCTCATTCACAGTCCTCTCCATCACCTCACTCCTCCCAAAGTAAAATAGGATTTTACATTCCCCCAACATGACAATAATTTAAGAGCAGAGAAGGAGACAAAAGACAATTAGGAAGGAAGTAGCATGGCCTAGTGGAAAGAGCATAGGCCTGGGAGTCAGAGGGCATGGGATCTAATCCCGACTCCACTACTTTGCTGTGTGACCTTGGGCAAGTAACTTAACATCTCTGGGCCTCAGCTCATCTGTAAAATGGGGATTAAGACTGTGAGTTCCACATGGGCCATGGATTGTGTCCAACTCAATTATCTTGTATCTACCCCAGAGTTTAGTATAGTGCCTGGCACATAGTAAGCGCTTAGCATGGGCCTGGGACTCAGAAAGACCTGGGTTCTAATCCCGGCCCTGCCACTTGTCTGCTGTGACCTTGGGCAAGTCACTTTATTTCTCTCTGCCTTAGTTGCCTTGTCTGTAAAATGGGGATTAAGAATGTGAGCCCCATGTGGGACAGAGACTGTGTCCAACCCAATTACCTTGTATCTACCTAGCACTTAGAACAGTGCTTATCACATAGTAAGTGCTTCATCATTATTAATACTATTATTATTAATAATACAAAGATAGAGCATTATTAGGTGTTTTTTCAAGGCATGATTCCCTTGCTGCTAGCATTATGAGAGACATCTCTTACCTCTCAAATTGGAGCCAGTGTAATCAAGCCCAGTAAAAACTACCCATTTAGAGATCAAAGGGACATGGTAAACATTCATGAAGATTTTGATAACTAAAGTCTCCCTCTGTGGAAAGTGAGCAAGAGCTTTATATTTGTTTGACCATCATGGGAAGGAAAAGTTCTGAGGCTAGGTGTATGAGCATAGCTACTACCACCAAGCGTGGAATTTATTTGTAACTACTGAAATATTTGATGCTTCAAAACCTAGCCTAGTCATGTCTGAGCTTTCTCAGAGGAATTTAAGTGTGTCTTGCTTCCAAATAAGGCCAAAAAGACAATGATTAAAATCTTTTTCACTTAGCATGTCCCAGGGTCCAATTTCATCCAGATTCAGCAAGTGCAGAGGCCGCCAAAATGGAGAAAGAAAATTAGTCTAATTTGTCTCCATTGTTCCTGAAGAATGTTTGGAATTCTAGTTGAAAGTGACACATCCTCAAGTATATGAACCCTCTACTGCCTATCTGTCTCTGCTGGAGTGATCTCTGTTAGTGCGTGCCTTGATGTGTAACGGTTGTGGTTTGGGTGGAAAGCAAGGAAAGCGATTGCGTACGTTTGATTTTGCTGCCAAAACAAGACAAAATGAGCCCATTAAACTTTACCCAAAGCTGCCCAGGTCTTGTGAAAATGGGACAAGTAAATTATATGGGTTTATTGCAAAAATCCACATCATCATCATCAATGGTATTTTATTGAGTGCTTATTATGTGCAGAGCATGGTACTTAGCACTGGGGTGAATACAATACAAAAGAGTTGGTAGACACTTTCATGGCCCACAAATAGCTGACAGCATAGAGGATGTTTAGTTAAAAACTGGAATGACTGATAGAGGTCCTTTCTTTCCCCTTTCCCTTCCCTTTCCTCCTCTTCTTTCCTTCTCTCTCTCTCTCTCTCTCTCTCTCTCTCTCTCTCTCTCTCTCTCTCTCTCTCTCTCTCTCTCTCTCCTTTCTTTCTTCTTCTTATTTCCCTATTATTTTTCTTTCCCTTTTTTTCTTTTTTCCTTTGGCTTTTTTTCTTCTGTATCTCATTCTGATAAGAGTAGGCACATTTATGATTGGCTGATACTTTGCACTGGCAGGAACTGTAAAAATTTTTTTCCCCCATCCTTCCTAATTACTTTCACATAGATACTAAAGTACACCCCCCTGAGCACCTTGACAGATTAAACACTGATCAAAGGCAGGTTTAGCAATATCCCCAGGACAAGCTGATTAGACATGGGTTAGCTCAGCTATTGGAAAAATAAATAAACTAACAGTTAGCATTTGAACAAGAATAAAATCACCATAGTGAATGCAGACAAGGATTAAAAATTATGTTTTGTGGGGGGAGGGGAATGGGCAGAAGAGTTACTGTCCCATTATGTGCAGTGGTTGTATCGCCAATCCCTTCCAGTATCCGTTGCCATGTGCTACCTTTCTCATGTCTTCCAGAAGAAATTGTTAACAGGAGTAGATTTGTATTTATGTCAGGAGGAGGGCTGACGGTTTGGGACAATCAATGAACTGTGGATTCCGTAATTCCTCCCTAGAGAGAACTGTGCTATCACCCAAAACCTATGACCCATTTGCTTTTCCTTCTGGCTCATGTTGAACTATCTTCCACCTCCTGCCAATACCTTTCCCCCTTTGCCTTGGAATTCCCTTCCACTTCTAATCCCTCAGATGACAGCTTGACCCCTCTCCAAACCCCTTATGAAATCACTTCTCTTCTAAAACCATCCTCAGTTAACTGTTAGTCTCTCCAGGTCTTAAAGCCCCCTCCCCTCAACCCATCTTGTCACCTGAACCTTGGTGCACTTAACCCCTTTTTCCTTCTTCCTACTGCCTGTAAATTATTTTAATGTCTGTCTCCTCACCCTGTAAGCTTCACCTGCCCCCAGATATAAACTCCTTCAGGTCTAATTAATCTATTGTAGTCTCCCAAGTGCTTAATGCAACACTCTTCAACAGAAAGTACTCAATAAATACTTCTGATTGATTGATCTTGGTTCCTCGGTATTAAACCTAGACTGAGAGCAATTAAAAGTAAAATCCCCACTGATTTCATGAATATGAGATTGAGATGACCAAAATTTCAGGTGAAAATTTCACTTTTGTATAAATCTGAGATAAGCACACAAAGTGATTTTTTGTTTGTTTATTTTAGTTGGGGGAAACATGAGACTAAATAGTTGGATAATCACATGAATTCTTCACTTGGAGTTTTCCAGTAGAGACCTAGTTTAAGCACCTGTATATTGTTTCCAAATTCCCTTCCCAAACAAAGGTGGGAGGCATTCATAAAACACGCACTTCCACATAAAGATGCATTTTTATGAAGAGAAATGCCCAAGATGCTGATGATAAACACACTCGATACTCTTCAGTACCTAGGGGGAGCTTGAAACTATTATGTATGCACCCATTATTAATTACACACACTCTTAGAATCTATTAAGGCATCCTCCAAACAGCCTGGATCTGTAAACGTAGCATCATGCTGTGGAGTTTTAAAGTGATACAGGATGGGTGGAATGCTTTAAAAACAGCCCAGTTTGTTTGTTTGTTTTCTTACTCAGTCAAGCAAGTATGCATCTTCATACACTATCAGTGCTACTGTCTACTGAGAATGTGAGCTCCATGTGGGACTGATTAAACTTATATCTACCAAAGTGCTTAGTACAGTGGTCTGCACACAGTAAGCACTCAATAAATACAATTGAATATTATATCACACCAGGAAGGAGGAAATTGATAGTATCCCAGTTCTACAGGTAAGAACCCAAGGCATAGAAATATTAGGTGATCAATCCAGGTTATCCAGAGAATCTTGGACAAGACCAGTTCTGTGTTACTGAATCTTAATATAGCATTCTTTTATTTTGTTCATTACTTCAACCAGATTGAACTGAGAAGTAGTACGGCTACTGAGAAGCAGTGTGGATTAGTGAATAGAACATGATCCTGGGAGTCAGAAGGACCTGGGTTCTAATCCTGAATCTGCCATGTGTCTGCTAGGTGACCTTGGGCAAGTCACTTAACTTCTTTGGGCCTCAGTTACCTCATCTTTAAAATGGGGATTAAGACTGTGAGTCCCATGTGGGACAGAGACTGTGTCCAACCTGATTGACTTGTATCTACCCCGGTGCTTGGTACATAATGAGCACTTAACAAGTACGATTATTATTATTATTATTGGGTTCTATCTTTGGATGTTGCCCCAAGTTGCCCCAATATGCTCTCTGCATATTATTGGTAAATGATGGTTTTGTACATGTCTGGGTTTGGCTGGGGGCAGGTTAAATCAAATTTTTTTTTCTTAAATGATATAACACATGCGGTACTATGTACTCTTTGCACTCTAATGGAATTCCTAAACAAAATACAATGGCTGCCCCATCTATCTAGTCCTCCCTGAGAACCTGAGTGTTTTCCTCTGAATTTGTGATGAAAAGCAGAAACAGCTTTTCCTAGTGGAAAGAATACAGGCCTGGAAGTCATAAGGCCTGGGAAATAATCCCGACTCCACCATTTGTCTGCTGTGTGACCTTGGACAAGTCACTTAAATTTTCTGGGCCTCAGTTCTCTCATCTGTAAAATGGGGTAAGCCTGTGAGCTTCATTTGGAACAGAGACTGTATACAACCTATCTTGTATCTACCCTAGAACTTACTAAAACACCTGGCACATAGTAAGCACTTAACAAATACCATTAAAAAAAATAGCAGACACATGGGAGTTTAAGTGAAAATATCAGCTTTAAAGCATAGGTGAAATGTTGCAGCTCTTTCAGGGCACTTTTTATACTAATCTTTCAATTCCTCACCCTATTTCCCTCCATAATGTATTACTTAAGGATTTGAGTTCATATCCCTTTAGCACTTAGTGGTTCACTTAACCCTCCATGGGATACATGTACATATCTTTATCCTCAGATGCTTCTCCTCACCTGAAATTTATCTTGGCATCTGTCTAACCAGCTAGATTTAGTCTCCTTGCAGGCAGGGGTGTGTGTAACTCTGTTGTATTTTCCCAAAGTACTTAGTAGTGTGCACTGCACAGAATAAGTGCTCAATAAATAGTAATGATGGATTGCAATGGATGCAGTTTAAGATCTTCCTAAAATGAGCAGTGATCAGAAGACAACTCATGCATTAAACATGAGTATAAGTGACATGAGGTGAGGGAAGCTTTCATAGAGACCAAGTATCTCTTGATCTGAAAGTCCTGAGGAACTGGAGGAATTCCTGATGAGGAAATAAACCTGTCAAAGTGATACAATTCGGTCACCAAGGCTCTTTGACTCATATTTGTGTCTTTGGTGAGGTCTAGATTAGAAAGTGATTTTTTTTTTCTTTAAAAGCAGATCTTTCAAAACAAAGGGCAAATAAATAAAACAACAGGAAGTATTTCAATCAGTCATAATGTAAAAATCCAAATAAAGAGCAAATGCCATTCTGTTTTGACCTGAGTTTTCCTTCTGTTTGAATAACAAATTCAGGACATGAATCTGAGAGACAGTGTAATCTGTGTGAACAATGCTCTGCTAGTATATCAAAGGCTCAGAACACAGGAGGTTCAGTTTAAAGACTAGGCAGAGCTGGGTTATTCTACTTGGAGATTAATTGTGATTTACTCATGAGAGAGATATAGCCATGCTGGACTGGAGCAGATGGAGTTTGACCCAGGAGACAAAATGATTATCTAAACTTTGGAAATTATCGTGAATCACTTGCTCCTCCAAACTAGAGAGCATTAATAAAAGTTCAGGTGATTCTTTAGATTGCATTGGTCATCTGGCTCATGATGGAGGAGAGAATGAACCATGAGAAATGGGTACTAGTTAAAACACAAGGGATCTGGGAACATTTAAAAATCAATCAGTGGTATTTATTGAATGCTTACTATGTGCAGAGCATTGTACTAAGCATTTGAGAGAGTACAACAGAGTTTGTAGGCACAAACAATTAACAGTCTAGAGGAGGAGACAGACGGTATAAATAAGTAAATTGTGGTTATGTACATAAGTGCTGTGGGGCTGAGAGTGCGGTGAATGCCAAGTGCCCAAAGAGTACAGATCCAAGTCTATAAAGTCTGCTTAAATTCAGCAAATGGGAAGGGGGTTTTTTTGTTTTGTTTTTTTGTTCTGGTGTGGAAGTGAGGTAAAGATTTTGGAAATAACCTGTTTTTTTTCAAAGTGCGGCCAGCTCTGCCTTAGTTTTTTTAATGGCATTTTTTAAGTGCTTACTATGTGCAAAGCACTGTTCTAAGCACTGGGGGCGATACAAGGAAATCAGATTGTCCCACCTGGGGTTCACAGATTTCATCCCCATTTTACAGATGAGGTAACTGAGGCACAGAGAAGTTAAGTGACTTGCCCAAAGTCACACAGCTGACAAGTGGCAGTTTGGTACTAAAATGCCTTGGCCTATGTGAAGCAGCAGAGAAGCAGCATGGCTCAGGGGAAAGATCCTGGGCTTTGGAGTCAGAGGTCATGAGTTCAAATCCCAGCTCCACCATTTAGCTGTGTGACTCTGTGCCTCAGTTCCCTCACCTGTAAAATGGGGATTAAGACTGTGAGCCCCACGTGGGACAACCTGATCATCTTGTACCCTCCCCAGAGCTTAGAACAGTGCTTTGTCCATAATAAGTGCTGAATAAATGCTATTATTATTATTATAGATAGTCAACTCAGCAGGAAATCAGAAGATGGTAATCATTTGGGTGAAAATGTAACTGAAAGTGTCACCAACTCACTCTATCCTTCCTCTGGACAAATGCTGTAAAATTTTTTGAAGTAATTTCTCTGTTGGCCAAAAAGTCAAATGGCTCACCTCTTGCATAAGTTTGGAAGATGCTCCATTTGGCATCAGTTGCGAGAGATATTCCCATTAGCTTACATAGATGTTAACCCCTTGGGTTCTGAAATGTGTGTCCCAGGCACTGAGTGGACTGAATTGGGCTGGGTGATGTGCACTGAAGAGACTGGACTGATTGGCTGTGTTAGTTGTAGACTTTGGGGAGAATCTAAGGGAATTCATTTCAACTCTCCCCAGGATGCGAGTGCTTTAACATCATTCCAGCTACTTATTGGCAAATTATACCAGGGTTTCTGGAGGCAAGACTTCCAATCTCATCAATGTTCCTGCTGGGTTTCAAACCAGGAGGTCTAACTACTGCAAACTTGATTTTTAGTCCACCAAGCTGTCATTTCTCAAAATGAGAAAGCAAGCATCTTTTTTTATTCTGGGGAATATTTCCTTACTGGAAGCCATTTTTTTAGTTTAGTTTTTTTTTTCAGCAAGCCCCTTGTTCTCCTAAGTATACATTCTATTCCACTGCTTAAAAAATAAAATAAATGGGAAAAGACAGTGAAAAATTCCCCAAACCATCCTTTGCAAATTGCTCCCTGTCCATCCTCATTTCCCTCAACCCTCCTTTCTCTTCCTTGTTCTCTTCTCTAATCTCTCTCTCGCTCTTCCTTCTCCCTCCCTCCTTCCCTCTCTCTATCTCTGGGGCTTGGGTAGAGAAACAACTTTAAAATTAGCTATTTTATTGCTTTTCTCTTTCTTTTGTATTTGGCATTTACTTAACCTCTCTGAGAGTTGGGATTTCCTTCCCTAAGATCTGATGCAAAGGCATTGGAAAGTGTTGATCTAGTTCAGGCAGGTGGGAGAAGTTAAGAGCAAACACAGAGAGGAATTGTGATCTCTGGATGTCAAAGGACAGTTATGTGATGGTTCACAATCCTTCTACATGACTTTCCCCCTTCATTAAAAGCTACTTTATCATCCCCGATATTTAGTATTAGAATTGCCAATGGTACATGAGTGCTAATGGTAAGAGATGAACTTCAGTGCAGTCACAAAGATTCTGGGACCAAGGTGCTGAGTAAAGGAATTGATTATGGTGCTGCATCACTCTCACTCTCTTACTTTTGCCAGTGGTTTTCCCATTGAACAGTCAGTGTTACAAGTCAAGCCAGCAGTGTTGTCTAATGGATAGAGCACAGGCCTGGGAGTCAGAAGTGACAGGTTTCTAATCCCAATTCTGCTACTTATCTGCTGGGTGACTTCGAGCAAGTCACTTCACTTCTCTTTGCCTCAGTTGCTGCATCTGTAAAATTTGGATTAAGACCATGAGCCCCATGTGGGACATAGACGGGGTCCAACCTAATTAGCTTGTATCTATCCCAGCATTTAGTACAGTAGCTGGCACATAGTAAGTGCTTGTGGGTAGGGAATGTGTCTACCAACTGTACTATATTGTTATAGTGTACTCGCCCAAGCACTTAGTACAGTGCTGTGCACACATGGTAAGCACTCAATAAATACGATTGGGGAGTGATTAACAGATTACATAAAAGAAAAAGTAGGGGGGTAGGGGGGCAACACATGCATGAAATAAATTTACATTATGTTAACCTGTCATGACTAAAGTGATCTTAGCGTACTGCTGATGTTATCAGTGACACGTAGACTAACAGGCAGCAGTCAGTGGAGCTTCCTTGGAAGCCTCTGGTGGTCTTTGCCACTCATGTCATCTTGATATTTTCAGGATTCCCGCAGAGCCTGACCACCCCACAAGGTACCCTATGTGTTTCTTTAGTCAGATACCATCACCCCTATAGAAAAGCCACCAAGATATTCTCATACATATGGCTGATTCATCCTTCCCTATGTGGTGAGGTGTGAATTCCTTGAGGGCATAGATTGTGCCTACCAAATTATTGTCTGTACTCTCCCAAGCATTTAATACAGTGCTCTGCCCCCAGTAGGGCTTCAATAAATACCATTGACTGACTGATTATTGAACTTTTGGGGACGGGGTAAAGATCTGGTTAGGTAGATCTTCATAGATCTCTCTCTCTCTCTATACATACATATCTGTATCAAAGTTCTAATAAGAGGGAAAACATTGATAATAATAATAATAATGATATTTGTTAAGTGCTTACTATGTGCCAAGCACTATTCTAAGCACTGAGCACTGTTCTAAGCACTGGCACTGTTCTAAGAGCTGGAGTAGATACAAGGTAATCAGGGTGTCCCAAGTAGGGCTCACAGACTTCATCCCCATTTTACAAATGAGAGAACTGAGAACCAGAGAATTTAAGTGACTTGCCCAAAGTCACATAGCTGACAAGTGGCAGAAGCAGGATTAGACCCCATGCCCTCTGACTCCCAAGCCCAGGCTCTTTCCAGTAAATCATGTGATAGACTTACAATTTTCAGCTCTTGGTCTGATGTGTATTGAATGGTTGTTATCCCTGGACCTTGTATTCTGGCGGTGTCTAGGCATTTCATATTGCTTCTGGTCAGGGGCCATGGTCGGGGTTTTAACAAGACATTAACCAGAAGGATAGTGACCGTTGACAGGATAAGTAGTCAAACACAGTGCACCTTTCAGTCTCCAGTATATTAACCTCTCAAGAACCTTGCAAGGAGCCTAAGCATTGTTCATGGTGGATGAGAAAAAGCCCAAACAAACTATTATCCTACAAATCAGTGTGTGCTCTTAATGGGTTCAACATATCTCAACTTTCAAACTGACTCACCCACTTAGCAAATTAAAAGTTTCTTGCAAACCTATCTGCACATTCTCGAGTGCATGGCCTGACTGTGAACCTGAAAACTAATTGGCCTCAAGGACAATTTTGACCTCTATATCCAAGTGTAAACCAAAAGATTCCTGCACAGTTAGTTCCTTTCTTGCTTCCTTGGGACTTGCCCACCCTTCATCCTACAATGTTGTCCAAATTCGAACCAGAACTTTCCGATAGGCCTTGTTAGGGAGATGCAACCTTTGCTGTGGAACATGCTGAACCGAAAGCTTAGACTTAACAAAGTTCTGATCTTCTTTGTTGTAAAACAGTAGCTCTTGTTCTCAAGTCGATATCCATGAACTACTCTCCAAAAGAGTTACATTTAATGCAGCGTGGCCTAGTGGAAAGAGCACAGGCCTGGGAGTCAGATAACCTAGGTTCTAATCCAGGTTCCACCACTTACTTGCTGCTTGACCTTGGGCAAGTCACTTAACTGCCCTGTGCCTCAGTTTCCTCATCTGCAATTTGAGGATTCAATACCTGTTGTCCCTCCTACTTAAAATGTGAACCCATATGGGACCTGATGATGGTGTATCTGCCCCAGAGTACAGTGCCTGACTCATAGTAAGTGCTTAACAAATACCATTATCATTATTATTAATATAATCCCAGCTCCTCTACGTGTCTACTGGGTGACCTTGGGCAAGTCATTTAACTTCTGTGGACCCCAGTTTCCTTATCCGTAAAATGGGAATTAAATTCTACCCTTTCTTACTTAGACTGTGAGCTCCATGTAGGACCAGGACTCAGTCCCACCTGAGAATTGTATATCTACCTGACCACTTAGTATGCTCCTTGGCACATAGTAAGCAGTTAACTTGTATCCACTCCAGAGCTTAGTACAGTGCCTGGCACATAGTAAGATCTTAACAAATACCATAATAATAATAGTAATAATTGTTATTATTATTACTTATTATGAATAATAATAATAAGTACCATAATTATTAAAGGATGAGTCTCATCACCATCATTATTATCAGCAGCATTTATGGCTCTCCTCTTAATCAACCAATAGTATTTATTGAGCATTTATTGTGTGCAGAGCTCTATACAAAGCTCTTGGGAGATCACTCGTGATCCCTGGCCTCCAAGAGTTTCCAGTACAGCAGCCAAGACAGACATTAAAATAATTTACAGGCTGGGGGAACCAAAAGAGTAGAAAGATGCATGTATTAAGTGCCAAGTACAGGGTAGTGAAAGTGTTTAGGTGTGCAAGTCCTGAGGTGGCAGTTTTAGGGGTGGTAGAGTGTGGGGAGATGGGAGATAAATCAGGTAAAGCCCTTCTGGAGAAGATATGTTTTCCTTGAAGATGATGAAAGCAGTAGACTACAGAATGTGAAGAGGAAGGGAGCTCCAGGATGATAGCAGGGCATGATCAAGATTTTGGAGGTGGGAGAGAGGAGAATGGGGCACAGGGAGTGGGTTGGCTTGACAGGGATAAAAAAGACTGAGACCAAGTTGCAGGGAGAGACCTGATTGCATGCCTTAAAAGTGATGGTCAGGAGTTTCTCCCTGATCATAGAGGAATGCGAGGATTTTGAGAAGTGGGAAGACAAGCACAGGTCATTTAAGAAAAATGATCTGGCTGGTAGAAGGAAGTTTTCACTGGAGGTAGTAAAGACTGGAGGCAGGGAAATCATCAAGGAGTTCACGTATGATCAGTCAATAAATTGCTTACCTTGAGTTCTTACTGTGTGACAAACACTATGCTAGGTGCCTGGGTGAGAACATTATAGTAACAACAATAATTGTGGTATTTCTTAAGTGCTTACTGTTTGCCAGGCACTGTACTAAGTGCTGGATGGATACAAGAAAATGGGCTTGGATACAAACCCTGTCCCACATGGGGCCCACAGTCTCAATCCCCATTTTGCAGATGAGGTAACAGGGAAGTGAAGCGACTTGCTCAAGTTCACACAGCAGGCAAATGGCAGAGGTGGGATTAGAACCCATGACCTTCTGAGTTCTACACCCATGCCCTATCCACTGTGCCATGCTGCTTCTCTCAGTAGAGTTGGTAGACCCCATTCCCTGTACACAAGGAATTCACAGTCTTGGTTGAGGTTTTGTTTATAAAGTAATAATAATAATAATGGCATTTATTAAGCACTTACTATGGGCAAAGCACTGTTTTAAGCGCTGGGGAAGTTACAAGGAGATCAGGATGTCCCAAAGGGGCTAACAGTCTTCATCCCCATTTTACAGATGAGGTAACTGAGGCACAGAGAAGTTAAGTGACTTGCCCAAAGCCACATAGCTGACAATTGGCAAAGTCAGGATTTGAACCCATGACCTCTGACTGCAAAGCCCATGCCCTTTCCACTGAGCCACACTAAGGTCATCTGGGTTGACAGAGGAGGAAGGTGAGGTACTAGAAACATCTGTGTGCAGAATACTACACTAGATGCTTAAGGAACCATACCATAAAAATAAAAGGAACCCTCACTAAGCTCGTTGTGGGCAGGGAACTTGTCTGTCAACTCTGTTATGCTCTCCCAAACTCATAAAACAGTGCTCTGTGCACAGTAAGCAATCAATAAATATGATTGATAGGTTGACATTGAAACTCTTGTAAGTAAATTGGGGAGGCAAGCAGGCACCAACTACTAAATATAAAATGGCTAAAGGATTGAGGCTAGGTACAAATATACCATAACTAACAAGTGAGGGAAGCAGCATGGCCTAGTGGAAAAAGCATGGGCCTGGGAGTTAGAAGACATGAGTTCTAATTCTGGCTCTGCCAGTTGCTTGCTGTGTGACCTTGGACAAATCTCTTAACTTCTCCGTGCCTCAGTTTCCTCAACTGTAAAATAGGGATTCAATACCTGTTCTCTCTCCTACTTAAGACTGTGAGCTCCATGTGGGACGCTGTCAAACCTGATTAACTTGTATCTCTCCCAGCACTTAAAACAATGCTCAACAAATAGTAAGCACTGAATAAGTACTATAAAAAGTACCATAATCAATTAAATGAGTAAAATCCCTAAATGAGTAAATAGACCAACAGTAAGTAAGCAGATAAGCACAAGTCTGAAGGTATCAGATGGGATAGGATGACAAGGAAGGTAGGGGGTTATTTTCATAAAAAGATTGTTGCACATCTCAAAAATAGATGAAGTAGACTCCATATGCAGAAAGTTTATCAAGCCACTCTTGAGGTTCCCTAAAGGCACAATGACCCTTTGCCATTTACCACAACCGTTGAGAAATAGAACCCTAAACCCAGCTTCATGGTTGGAAAGGCACACTGCCTTTGGAGCACAAAGCTAGAAATTAAGCTTCTCTGCTTAGATTGTTCATGTTGGGTGGGAACTGTGGATTTTGATCCTTAACCCTACTTGGGTTTTGGGCCAACTGCTCTGATGAGTTAAGTGGCAGCATCTCTGCCAGTGGGGGGCCATTTCCATCAATATTTGCATACTTTGCCAAAGTGACATCATTACCGTTTCTCAGTATTTGAGCAACAGGAATATTTTCTGCCTAATTTCATCCTCAGAAGGGATAATGTATCCCAGGTGGGCAACAGAACTCTGTGGTTGTGCTAGGGCCTCATCTCCTCCCTCCTTTCCTCATTTTCCCTGCTTTCCCATTCTTTATTCTTTAGCTACAACACCCCTGGTACCCTAGATTGTACTTCAGTATCTGGGAAAATAACTCACTGTGGCATCCATATAGTACAGGGCACTTTTGCCTGTAGATATCAGGCGGCCATACTCACCAGGGGAGTCAGCACTAATTATAACAATGAAAAGGATGAAAAAAAACCTACAAGACTCCCTTTGAAATGGCTGGAAGGGGAAGAGGCAGGAGTGAGGCATTTCTGGGGCCAGATAAAAGAACACTACTAGGTGGTGATTATGATCCTCAGGCAAAATCCTTTTACTCTTTGTTTACAGGAGTCCCATTTGAAAAGAAAGATAATATAAATAATAATTACGGAATTCATTAAGCACTGTACTAAGCACTGGCATGGATACAAGCAGATCGAGTTGGACAGAGTCCCAGTCCCACATGGGGCTCAGTGCCTTAATCCTCATTTTACAGATGAGGGAACTGAGGCACAGAAAAGTTAGGTGACTTGCCCAAGGTCACACGGAAGACAAGTGGAAGAGCTGGGATCAGAACCAAGGGCCTCCTGATTCCCAGGCCCGTGCTCTATCCACTAGACCACACTGCTTCCCAATGATGTGGAAACACCCAGGAGAGATGGTGCTTTAATTCAAGCTCCATTTATAATCTGGGTGTTTACCCATTCCAGCTGGGTCTTCAGTAATTGTCCTGTCTTGTCTCATGCTGTTGAGTCATCTCCAACTCGTAGTGACTCCATGGACACATCTCTCCCAGAATGTCCCACCTCCATCTGCAATTGTTCTGGTAGTGTATCCATAGACTTTTCTTGGTAAAAATATGGAAGTGGTTTACCATTGCCTTCCTCCATGCAATAAACTTGAGTCTCCACCCTCAACTCTCCTCCTTGCTGCTGCTTTCCAGCTCATGTGAATATTGATTTGTAGCAGATTGCCTTCCACTAGCCAACCACTGCCCAACCTATGAATGGAATGGGTATGCCTCTGCTTGACTCTCCTTCCTGTAGCAGAAGCAGTGTGAGAAGCAGCCTGGCTCAGTGGAAAGAGCCTGGGCTTGGGAGTCAGAAGTCATGGGTTCTAATCCCGGCTCCGCCATTTGTCAGCTGTGTGACTTTGGGCAAATCATTTAACTTCTCTGTGCCTCAGTTACCTCATTTGTAAAATGGGAATTAAGACTGTGAGCCCCATGTGGGACAACCTGATTACCTTGAATCCCCCCCAGTGCTTAGAACAGTGCTTGGCACATAGTAAGTGCTTAACAAATGCCATTATTATTTTTATTTATTATTATTATTATTATCAGAAACAGCTACAGTACTAGAAACTCTCCAGGTGTGATCCTGAATGGGCTTCTGTGATTGGCCCAGACTAAAACCCCCACATCTCTGTCTCTTCTCCTCATTCCAAACAGACCAAAAGCTCAAGATGGGACAGGAAGTGCAGTGCCCAAATCTGGGAATTATTTGTCTGTCCTCACGCTTCCCTCTTTTAGTCCTTTCTAAACTTACCATCTCCAAAGAGGCAGGCATTACAGGCTGAGTGGCCTTTTCTTTTATCTCCCTCCGAGGGCTCCTGATGTTTGTAGGAAATAGCACTGCATGCACCAACTTCTTCAGTAGTGCCAAAGGGTGTGATGTACAATGATTTGGCTGGGCTGGGCATTGTCTGACTCTTCCAAAGACTACAGGAAAAGCTTTTGCAAAACAGAAGTCCTGTCTTGATTCCTGGCAACTTCATTCTCCCTCACCTCCCTTTGAGCGGGTTAATCAAAACAACAATAGTAACTGTTACATCTAATGATTACCTAGCAAGGTAATCATAAAATAATCATAAAGTAATGATCATTATTACTATTATTATTATTAGAGTGTTTATTGAGTGCTCACTATGGTCCAAGGACTGCATTAAATGTTGGTAGGTAAAAGATTCAGGTTGGACATGGTTCTTGCGGCACATGGGGCTCACAGTTTCAGGGGAAGGGAGAATAGTTGTTTAATACTGATTTTACAGATGAAAAAGCTGAAGAACATTGAAGTGAAGTAACTTGTCCAAAGTCACATCATAAGCAAATAAGCCCCGACCTCCAGGTCTGTGTTCTTTTCACAAGGTAACACAAGCTTCTCTAGAACCAAAGCTCCAGGAAGGCAGTGAGTAGTACAAAATTCCTCCCTCAGTGTCATATTCTGGGAATCTGGTATCTGAGAGAAACAAAAATGTAGCCTCTATAATTTTTTTCCATTTTGTCCTTGCAACAGGGATTTGGTCCATTTCATTCACATCATTACTGCACCAAATCTGGGCCTTTCCTGCTTGAAGATATTGTTGAAGTACAGAACAGATTAGTTCCTCCAAGGGGTTCCTTGCAGTTTTCCTAAGTGGGCTTTTTGGCCCAGTTTTTAGTTTTTTGAGAACAGGAGGACCGAGCTTGGTCTGAACACTGATGTGGAATGAAACGACATGACATGAAATAAGACACGTTCTCGGTCAGGATTGCTTTCCAGTCATAAATGAGAAAGGTCCCTTATGCAATTTAATGGCTAATGTGATGCTTCACTTGGAGAAAGAGAAGTCTTGATTGGTGTTTCCATTGGCTAGTCTATTATAGTAGCCTGATGAACCCTTTTACAATATCTGGCTAATTCCCTTTTCCCTTTATGGGTGCATTTAAGAGATCTCTGATACGGAAAAGAAATCTTGGGTGTCAACAGCAGCCCATTTTGACAGCCACTGATAGTGATAATAGTAATGATAGTTGTGGTATTTAAGTGCTTACTTATGTGTCAAACACTGAATGAAACACTGATATAGATGCAAATTCATCAGGTGGGCCACAGTTCCTGTCCCCCTCAGAACTCGTAGTCTAAATAGGGGGAAGAACAAGATTTCGATCCCCAATTTACAGATGAGGGAACTGAGGCACAGAGAGGATGAGTGAGTTGTCCAAGGTCACAAAGAAGGTAACTGGTCACACAGCAGGTAACTGGCAGGGCAGGACTATAATCCAGGTCTTCTGACTCCCAGGACAGTGCTATTTCCATTAGACAACCCTGCCTTTCATGACCTTTGCTATACCTGGGGAGTTGGAAACCAGAAACTGATCACTCCCAGGCAATATTTAAAAGCAAAATTTCTTGGAACGGCATTACAGAGATTGGAGAGTGTACAGTTGGTTTAGATATCCAGATTATCCATGGCATCAAACTTTAATGGAGGGTTCACTAGTAAGCATTTGCAGAGAGCATTCATATCTGCCCTCCTCTCTGCATCGCCTATGCTCTTGGCTGTGTATCCCTTAAGTACTTTGCTACTCACCCTATCCCCAAGGCACTTATGTACGCATCCTGTATACTTTACTGTTTCCCCTACAGGCAGCAATACAAATACATAAATTTACAGATATGTACATAAGTGCTGTGGTGCTGGGATGGGGAAGAGCAAAGGAAACAAGTCAGGATGATGCAGAAGGGAGTGGGAAATGAGGAAAGGTGGGGCTTAATCTGGGAAGGCCTCTTGGAGGAGATATGCCTTCAATAAGATTTTGAAGGCAGGGGGAGTAATTGTCTGTCAGATTTGAGGAAGGAAGGTGTTCCAGACCAGAGGCAGCATGTGGGCTGGGAGCCAGTGGCAAAACAGGCAAGATCGAGTCACAGTGAGAAGGTTAGCACTTAAGGGAGCAAAATGTGAGAGCTGGGTTGTAGGAAAGGTTGTAGGAAAGGTTCCCCCTTCTAGACTGTGAGCCCACTGTTGGGTAGGGACCGTCTCTATATGTTGCCAACTTGTACTTCCCAAGTGCTTAGTACAGTGCTCTGCACACAGTAAGCGCTCAATAAGTACAATTGATGATTGATTGATTGAAAGAAGTGAGGTGAGATAGGAGGGACAAGATGATGGAGTGCTTTAAAGCCAATGATTCCTATTCAACAAGAAGGAAAAAATTTTGCAGAGACTTAATTGGACCAGCTAGTCAATGTCAGTGCTGCAGTGCCATAGAGGATTCCATTGTCCCAATTTGGTCTTCTAACCACCATCCGGCAGGTGCTACTCTGCCAAAGAGCATTTATCTCTAGGCATGTAGCCTAAGAGAACCTGACCCCTTCCTTGTAGACATATTTTTACTGTTTTTACTGTAGGCAAACCCTTCTGCTCACTTATTTTGGGTCTACAGAGAAGTGAGAAAGTAGCTGATATATCTGTAGTTTATTTATTTTAGCTGTAATTTATTTATATTAATGTCTGTCTCCTCCTCTAGACTGCTGTGGGGAGAGAATGTGTCTGTTCATTGTTACATTGTAATAATAATTATTATAATGATGACATTTGATAAGTGCTTACTATGTGCCAGGCACTGTTCTAAGCGTTGGGGAGGATACAAGGTAATCAGGTTGTCCCTCATGGGGCTCACAGTCTTAATCCCCATTTTCCAGATGAGGGAACTGAGGCACAGAGAAGTTAAGTGACTTGCCCAAAGTCACACAGCTGACAAATGGCAGAGCCGGGATTAGAACCCATGACCTCTGACTCCCAAGCCCATGCTCCTTCCACTGAACCATGCTGAGAGTATTGTACTCTCCCAAGTGCTTAGTATAGTGCTCTGCACACAGTAAGTACTCAAAAATATGATTAAATGAATGAAAAGTAAGAGGAGGAGGACAAATTGGCTCTTTTAGGAGGCACAAATGTGCACCTGATGGTCCCATGAATCAAACAGCAGGCCACGAGGTTTAATAAACCTATTTGCATGGTGGCACTCGACAGTCTCCCTAAGCAATTTTGTACTCATTCCACCCCAACAGCATTTATATACGCATCCTTGTACTCTGTTTCCTCCTCTATCTGAAATTTACATTCATTCTCCAATTATATTTTAAGCTGGTGAGGGCAGGAACTATGTCTCCCTACTCTGTTGTACTCTTTGGAATGCTTAATACAGTGATCTGCACACAGTAAGCACTCAATAAGCATTACTGATTGACATGCCTCCTTTGGAGAGGCACAAATAAAGCATCTTTTTTAAATGGTATTTGTTAATCCCTTACTATGTGTTAGACACTGTTCTAAGCACTGGGATGGGGACATGGTAATTGGGTTGGACACAGTCCCTCTCCCACATGGGGCTCACAATCTTAATCCCCATTTTAAAGATGAGGCACAGAGAAGTTGTTTGACCAAGGTCACATGGAAGACTAGTGGCAGAGCATCTATTTAACATTCCTTCTGTTACTTCACTTCTCTGTGCCTCAGTTACCTCATCTGTCAAATGGGGATTTAGGGGGTGAAACCCAGGTGGGACAAGGACTGTGTCCAACCCAATTTGTTTAAGTCAATTCCAGTGCCTGACAATTAGTGCTTAACAAATGCCATTAATATTATTATTATTATTCTGGTGTGACAATCATTGTCAGGGCACCTTCTGGGAAGATGCAGGCCAATCTTGTGCATTCTGTTTATAATTCTATAGTGTGACTCTCTTGTCTAGCACTGAAGTTGCAGCCTAAAGTTGATAAATGGAAGTTTTTTCCTCTAGATTGTAATTGCCTTGTGGGCAGGGAATGTGTCTACCAACTCTGTTGTATTGTACTGTCCCAAGCACTTAGTACAGTGCTGTGCATATACTAAGCACTCAAATACAGTTGATTGATCTTTCCTGACAGTTCCTTCCTGTTTTTCTAGCCCTCTTCAACCCTCCTGCTGGGCACAGAGCTCTAGTGCCTATGAAGTACCGTATAGCACTTTCATTCTAAAGGAGAGCAATTGAAAGCATTTCTCTGGTAATTTTAGCCCACAGCAGCTACCTCTGGAAAAAGCTCGGCTGCTAAATTATCCCCTCAGCTTCTCATTTCCAGAAGTAAAAGCACATGCCAACCAACAACATTAATAGACACACAGACACACACAAACCCTAAAAATGGCAAGGAAAAAAGACTGCATATTTCATTAGTGAGCCAGTATTCTCTTTTCCATAGTTTGATCCTAAATCTTTAGAACACTGCTCTCTTCTTGTTCTTCCTGCACTCAGAGTATGAAGCTCCACTTTTGTCTTTCTCTAATCCAAATATCTGTTTTATCTCAGTTTGCGAAGGCAGCATGTTTTCCGTTCACCCCACCATCCTCATTGTTTCGACTGGGTGACACCTCCTGTGTCTTGCCATCCTGCTGCTGTATTTTAGTATTTACAAATACTACAAGTGTCTTTCAGAAACCACTCTCCTAATTATAGAGAACTGGAGCTGGTTTGTTAGCAGCACTACTGCAATTATGGCCGTTTTTCATGTCTGCTGGGGTTTGATCTAGCTGTATTTTCTAAGATGCTGAGTAGACCAGTGCATCCAGATGGAATCTTTTCCCTCCTTGTTAGACGGTGATAGGTGCTGAATTCCGGGGTTGTTGGGGGATGTTAGTGCATAATAATGATTATAAGGATAATAATGTAATAATGATAATAACTGTGATATTTGTTAAGCCAAGCATTATCCTAAATGCTGGGGTAGATACAGAATAGTAAGATAGCACACAGTCCCTGTCCCACAGTCTAAGGAGCAGGGTAAAATGACATTTAAATGAAATGACATTTCTAGACTGTGAGCCCGTTGTTGGGTAGGGACCATTTCTATATGTTGCCAACTTGTACTTCCCAAGCGCTTAGTACAGAGCTCTGCACACAGTAAGTGCTCAATAAATGCGATTGAATGAATTTAATCTCCATTTTGCAGGTAGAGAAACTGAGACAAAGAGAAGTCAAATATTTTGCCCAAGGTCACATTGCAGACTAGTGGCAAAGAAGGAATTAGAACCCAGGTCCCTTTATTCTGAGACCCATGCTTTCTCCATTTGGCTGTGCTGCTTCTCTGATAGATATCATTTAAAATTGATACCATTGCTGTTTAACCGGGAAGAATAAATGATGGGTGCGGGTGAGAGAATATTTACCTATACATATATTTCTTCCCTTTATAGTGTTAGGTTACAGACCTTTTTTTGAATATATGGTCCCAAGGAGAAGCATTGCCTAATGGAAGGAGTAAAGGCCTGATAGTCAAGATATTTGGCATCTAATCTCAGCTCCACCACTTGCTGTGTGTCCTTGGGCAAATCATTTAACTGAAGTGTTCCTCAGTTCCTATATCAATATCTGTTCTTCTTCCCCCTTAGGCTGTGAGCCTCATTTGGGTCAGGGACTGTATCCAATCTGATTTTATTTATTCCAGTGTTTAACACAGTGCTTGGTTATATAGTAAATGCTTAACAATCAACACATTTTTATTATCATATGCAGTTAAAAGGGACAACAAAGACACTTGGAAGATGCCCAGTGTTACACAGAAAATGATTTCCATCCTCTTAACATATACTTCTTAAAAGGCAAGTAGCAGAGCAAGAAACCGAAACCACAGCTTTGAGCTTCAGATATATCAGAATAGTTTTGAAGTAACTGGTGCATGAACTGTTCTTAAAATGCTTTGTAAACTGATAGGGAATTGAAACGGGAACTTTTTATGAGAAGGAAGATGCAGTGTACTATTAATAGGGGAGAGGATACCATATGGACGCTGAATTTACACACATAGTGCAATCCCTGGGCACTGGATTGTGATCGGAAGGATAGCTGAGTCAGTCTTCTGGCTCCCTAGGTACCCTCTTCCTGAGCTTTTATTACTGTGGAAACAGATAATTTAGCAGGCTGGCACAAACACCTTCAAAATTGAGAACATAGAGAAGTAGCTGGCCTAGTGGAAAGAGCATGCACATGGAAATCAGAGGATATGAGTTTTAATCCCAGCTCTGCCACATTTCTGCTGTGTGACATTAAGCAAGTCTTTTCACTCCTCTGTGACTCAGTTACCTCATCTGTAAAATGGGGATTAAGACTGTGAGCTCTATGTGTGATAGGGACTGTGCCCAACTCAGTTGGCTTGCATCTACCCCAGTGCTTAGTACAGTACCTGACATAGTAAGTGCCTAGCAAATACCATAAAAACAACAACAACAAACAAACCTCAAGAACTTTACCATTTTCTCTTCAAAATGTTCTTCATTACTATGGAAGAATGGGACTATATATTAAAATCTAAAAAGTTTTCCACTTTAAGAATAGGGATATGTTAGACCAGTTGGAATATGTACATGAAACTGTTGGGTGTTGATGCCATTTTTTTTTTGTAAAGGAGGAAAATTTTGAAAATAAAAGCCATAAACTTCTGACTTCCTCAGAAAAGATATAGCCTAGAAAACAGCTGTTCCATCAGCACTAACCAACAACAAGGCAGCATGGCCTAATGGAAATAACTTGGTCTTGGGAGTCAAAGGACCTGGTTTCTAATCCTGGCTCTGCCAATAGCCTGTTATGTGATCTTGGATAAGTCACCTCATTTCTCTGTGCCTGTTTCCTCAATTGTAAAATGTGGATTAAATACCTGTTCTCCTTCCTGCTTAGACTGTGAGCCCCATGTGGGACAGCGTCCGTGTCCAACCTGATTAATTTTTATCTACCTCAAGGCATAGAGCAGTGTTTGGCATATAGTTAGTGCTTAAAAAATACCACTTCCAAACCTGCCCCTGCCTCAAAACAGCCTGCAACATATTCCAAAGGAAGAGGCAGGAATCAGTTGGTTTTGTTTGTTTTTTTTTAATGGTATTTGCAGAGCCCTTACAATGTGCCAGGCACAGTTCTAAGCACTGGGGAAGATACATGCTAATCAGGTTGGACATAGTCCAGTCCCACAGTCGGCTCACATAATTAATCCCCATTTTACAGATGAGGTAACTGAGGCACAGAGAGGTGAGTGACTTGCCCAAGGTCACACAGCCAACAAGAAGTGGCAGAACTGAGATTAGAACAGGTCCTTCTGACTCCCAAGGCCATGGTCTTTCCACCAGGTCATGCTGCTTCTCTCCTTTACTATGTGCTAGCCAGACGTTTATTGGAGGATTGAAAATGGGGCTTTAGAGGAGCAACTAAGATGATTGAAGGTAATGAAGAAAGGGGAATGGGCTATTTAGTTTAGAAGATGAATGAGACGTGAGTTATCAGATATCATGAGTTATCAGATGTCTTTGAGAATTTGATGGAATATTATAAAGTCACCATCATCTTTTTCCAGTCCCTTATCTTCCCAGAGAAGAAAGCAATCCAATAGCTTATCCAGGGCAGGGACCCTGATTTATCATCATCATCAGTGGTATTTATTGAGTGCTAACTGTGTACAGAGCACTATACTAAGCGCTCAGGAGAGTACAATACAGCAGAGGTGTTAGACTTGTGCCCTGCTCATAATAAGCTTACAGTCTAAAGGGGGAGATAGACATTAATATAAATAAGGAGCAGATAGGGCCATGTCCCAAGATTAATCAATCAATCAATGATATTTATTGAGCAGTTACTATTTGCAGAGCACATAATTGTTGTTAAGGATGTAGTTTTGACAAAAGCAAAGATGATAGAGGAAATAAGCATAACTGAAAGCATACAGATTTTAGGCAAAAAGAGTAAGACTGGGACAAGTATGCTAAGAAAGCTGAACCCCCAAAAGCCCTTACAAATCACAATTTTTTGGCTCCTTTAAAGCTAGCCCTCTATCTCAGGCTGGGTGAGGTCTGGCAGCATCTTGCAGCTATGTGACTCTGAGATTTCCTGATGTATCTTGGTGGTTTCTTTGTGATGTGTGACTGATCGAGCCTTGGAACATATCCAGAGGTGATTTTGACCCAAATTACTTAGAAATGGAAAATCACCATGCCTAGTGACCCTCTCTCCTACAGCAGACTATATGCCCCTCCTTTCTGGATGTATGCTTTTTAAATGCTTGCATAATATTCACATACCTTATGGTATTTGCTAAGCCCTAGTATGTAAGTAAGGACGTAGTAATGTGTCAAGCACTGTTCTAAGCACATTTGTATGGGTTCAGAGTAGCTTGCCATCTTTTTAATTAGATTGTCTCAGCAAAGGCCTGGGTAGATAGTTACACAAATGAGCTCTAATTGACTTGTAAGACTAAAGACAAGACCTCTCTGACACAGAGTTAGCAATCTGATGTTGAATCTGCTGAGACTGATGCTCCATTTCCTGGAAAACCAAGGTCTGAATCCCATTCCCAAATCTGCAGACTTCCTGATTTCCATGCTGATCATTTTCATTAGGCTTTTTGGAAGTATTGATAGAGATGGAAGAGCAGAAGTAGGTCTAGCCAAAAAACAAAAAGCAAACCCAATCATTTGGATTTCTTCTTCAAGCATATAGGAGATACAGACTCCAAATCTTTCCACCACCCCTCGACCTCTCCCATAGCCCTGGCCATGGTTTTTCCACTTAAGATGTAAACTGCTACTGCTCTCATGATGAATGAAGACATTTGAAAGCATCCCTTAGTTTTAAGAATGATTCTCAGTATAAATTGAACATAGCAAAGCTATTTTTGCTCCTGAAATGTTTAGGGCTCAGGCATTCAGAACTCATGATTGACGTTTAATGTGATTGATGAAACAAGCACTTTCTTCCCCCCAAAAAATCACACAGATCAGGCTCGGGAAATTTCAGTTGTAAGATCAGGTCTCTGTGCCCCAGAAGAATAATTGAAACATTATCTTTCTTTACAGCTTTTGTTATTCCCATTTCCCTCTGTTGATGACCTAAAATGTGTAACCATTCTAGAAATTACCAAGCAGCACTAGCTTTTCCACTTGATTTTTGGCCATGGTTTGGGGCATGATCTGTAAGTTACTGTTGACATGCTCCATTCCCAGTGGTCTGCCCAATTGTCTTTTCTCATCATCATCATCATCATCAACCTCATCATCAATGGTATTTATTAAGCTCTTTTTTTTATGATGGTATTTGTTAAGCACTTACTATGTGCAAAGCACTGCTCTAAACGCTGGGGGGGATACAAGGTGATGACGTTGTCCCATGTGGGACTCACAGTCTTAATCCCCATTTTACCGATGAGGTAACTGAGGCTCAGAGAAGTTAAGTGACTTGCCCAAGGTCACACAGCAGACATTTGGCAGAGTCAGAATTCGAACCCATGACCTCTGACTCCAAAGCCCAGGCTCTTTCCATTGAGCCACACTGCTATTGTGTGCAGAGGCCTGTACTAGACTCTTGGGGTAGCATAATTAGAGTTGGTAAACATGCTCCCTGCCCACAAAGAGCTTACCGTCTTGCTACAGCCCCAGCTTTAACTCTCCTCAATCAATCAATTATATTTATTGAGGGCTTACCATGTGCAGAGCGCTGTACTAAGCACTTGGGAGAGAACAACATAGCAGTATTACGCTCCTCCCCACCCCATCAACCCACCTCTAGAGAAATGTGCTGACATGTATGAATATAAAGCCTCATTTCTTCGCAATTGCTGTTTAGGCTAAAAAAAAAATTTCCCTCTTGATTCCACACTCCTGCCCTGTCATCCTTATTTCCTAGACTTTAAATCGACTTGCTTACTATTCTTTGCTGTTAGTGGAATGTACTTTGAGGAGAACAAATGACACAATTCCACATTTCAGTCTAGCTACTGTTTTCCACGTTCTGATCATCTTCTGCAGGGAGGAAATTATATCTTCCTCAGTGATGTCATTTTTAAAGTGTTGACGAAAAGGAGTTAATTTGAGAGTTAGAAACAAAGCTGATTCCTGTCTAATGAAGAGCTCTCTGTTTCATATCCTTATCTCTGTTGGATAAGGTCAGTTGAATTGATCAGATTATATCAATGTGGTGAAGATTCCTGGCCAATCGGATTTTAATGGGGATTCTTTTTAATGGTATTAAGCACTTACTATGTGCCACAGAATGTACTAAATGCTGGGTTTGATACAAGATACTTAGGTTGGTTGCAGTCCCTGTCCCACGTGGCATTCACAGTCTTAATCCCCATTGCATAACTGGATAGAGCATGGGACTGGGAGTCAGAAGGCCATAGGTTCTAGTCCTGGCTTGGCCATCTGTCTGCTGTGTGACCTTAGGCAAGTCACTTCACTTCTCTGTGCCTCAGTTACCTCATCTGTAAAATGAGAATTGAGACTGTGAGCCCCAGGTGGGAGAGGGATTGTTTCCAACCCAATTTGCTTTTATCCACCCCAGTGCTTAGTACAGTGCCTGGCACATAGTAAGTGCTTAACAAATGCAATAATCATTTTGTATTAACAATAATAATAATAATAATGATGGCATTTATTAAGTGCTTGCTTATGTGCAAAGCCCTGTTCTAAGCGCTGGGGAGGTTAAAAGATGATCAGGTTGTCCCATGGGGGGCTCACAATCTTAATCCCCATTTTACAGATGAGGGAACTGAGGCCCAGATAAGTTAAGTGACTTGCCCAAAGTGACACAGCTGACAATTGGTAGAGCTGGGATTCAAACCCATGAACTCTGACTCCAAAGCCCATGCTTTTTCCACTGAGCTACGCGGTATTAGTATTATCAGTATTACTGATGAAGTGACTGAGGCACAGAGAAGTAAAGTGACTTGCCCAAGGTCACAAAGGAAAGTGGCAGGCCTGGAATTAGAACCCAGGTCCTCTGATTTTCAGGCCTGTGTTTTTTCACTAAGCTATGCTGCTTTTCTATGTTACAAAAGGGCACCCTGCCTTCCAGCCCAGGAGAAAAGGTCTGGTTTATAGGCTAACTCTTTCAGGGGTCCTTTTGCTGTAAATTTAATGGAGAACAAGGAAAGGGATGTCAAATTGTCAAAATCCAAGAGGTGCTAAACTTTTGACTATAATTTCCGTTAGTTCCTAGCCACACACTATCTTGTTCTGTGAGTGTCTGGAAGTCCAGCGCTTAGAACAGTGCTTTGGACATAGTAAGCGCTTAACAAATAACAAATACCATCAAAAAAAAAGTAGGAGGAAGGGAATTTTGGCAAATGGATACAACTCCACCTGCTTCTCTGTTTTCCCATTGTAATTTTTATTTGCATATTCAAATTCTTTAGAACGTGTAATCTTACATGAAATAAGGTAGAGTTATCTCTTCCATAATTCACTAAGCAGTAAATAGAAGTTCTGAAGTCCCTCCTGATATTTGAAAATTGGAGAGGGAGAGAGCACACAAATAATCAGTGGTTTTTCACTGGCCCAAATACCTTTCATGTTCTCGACTAAAAGGAAGAAAGCTACTTGAGGGAAGTACGATGATGGTGATACTAATAGTAATAATGACATTTGTTAAGTGATAAGATAAATGGGGCTCATAGTCTAAGTAGGAGAAGGAGTAGTTAATCTCCATTTGGCATATAAGGAAATGGAGGCACCAATAATTTGAATAATTAGCACAAGGTCACCCAGCAAGCAAGTGATGGAGCTTAGATTAGAACCCAGGTCCCTTGACTTCTGGGTCCAAACCCTTTCCATTCAGCCACAATGTTCTTTGGCCTCCTGAAGTCAATTCAGTACAGTCGCAGGACCTCAGATTTATATTTAAAGTGATTCTTAGGTGAAAAGTAGAAAAAAAACTAATGTTATTGATGTTAAGATGTTAGACTATATTTTACCACTGTGTTTTGCTCTTAAAATACAGGACTAAAGCTGATTAAGTAAAATGGAGCGGGTGGGTTTAAACTGGTGATTTTTTAAAATGTACTATTAATTCTTTAATCTATATTTGTATCCTTTGGAAACTACAATTTTCTCTTCAGCCTACAGCTGTTCCAAGCAGAGATGACTATCCTTTCCCCCTATATTTATTAATTAGTATGTTTCCATTGCATCTAAGAAAACAATATCCATGACTTAGCCTTATCATTTAGCTGGATCAACTAGCAGGATGGAAGAAAATGAATCCAGATTCAAGAGAGAGAGGCTGAGAGAGAATGATTCCTAGTCTTTTGGGAATTGAAAAGGAATAAGGAAATTTCAGGGAATCAGTAGAAGAACTTTCTCTGGGATTGCACATATCAGGCTGTGATGGAGACCAAGATTATCTGCCATAATCACACATCTTCCTCTGTGCTCCTTTCCTGACACAGATGTTTTAGGAGTATTCAGCCTGATACTTTTCAATTGATTAGCCAGATGGAATCACCCAGTCAAACAAGGGTATTTATTTATTTTTATGGTATTTGTTAAGCACTCAGTATGTGCCAGGCACTGCATTATGCACTGGGGTAGGTACAAGATAATGAGGTTAAACACAGTTCATGTTCCACATGAGGCTTCCAGTATTAATCCCCATTTTACAGCTGAGGTAACTGAGGCAAAGAGAAGTTAAGTGACTTGCCCGAGGTCACACAATAGACAAGTGGCATAAACTGGAATTATAACCAAGATTCTTCTGACTCCCAGGCCTGAGCTCTATCCACTATACCACACTGCTGGTTTACTGTTTGCACAACACTGTACTAAGCACTTGGGAGAGTACAGTGCAACAGAGTGGGAAGACAGGTCCCCTGCCCAGCTTACAGTCTAGAAATAGAGTAGGAAGGAATCAATTGTCTAATTTGTTGTTTCATTCATTATTCTCCTTTTTGTGTAAACTTGTATTCATACACACACAAGGAAACAGTCATCTGCATATATATGCTACATGTGTGCACATTCCTAAGTACACACAGTAACACTCATCCATTCTTTATTTTCCAAGATATCATTCCTGATGGTGAGAGCCTGTCCATGTTGGAAGGACAATCTGTTGTGTTGTTTTTCTAATCCTGGTGATGGTTTGTACTGAGCCATCCACACTTTCTCATCCAGAACCTCTGTAATCAATAGCAGGCACTGAGTTGAAAAGTGGTTGAGTGAGGTTTGGGGCACAATCTATGGCCATGAACAGAATATGTCAGTGATATCCCAGAGAGATGTAGTCTCTCTTCCACCTCCCTCTCTCTCATATTCAAAGATCGCATCACTGACTGTGAAATTCATCTTTGAATGCATGTGTGTGCTGGAAAAGATCAACTTGGGACCCACTCTCAGCCACAGTGTGCAAACGAAAAGTTGTCCCTTGTGTTATGTTTAATGTTTTCAGCTTCTGATGTTTTCTCTTTTGCCTCCTTTTCTCTCATTCCTTACAGAGTTTTTGCTTGAATAGAGCCATTTCTTTCTTGTAATTGTGCTATTTGTTAAGCGCTTACCATGTGCCAGGAACTGTACTATGCACTGGGGTAGATACAAGATAATTGGGCTGGACACACTCTGTTCTTGTGTAATCAAAGGAATGTAAGAAGGATGTAGGGGACTGTTTTTAGTTGAAACCCAAGAACAATTTGAATCTTTTCTAGAGAAAATACACTTCACGTCTTCAAAATCTCATGTGGTTATTTCCGTACATCAAAATGGCAATAACAATAATAATATTTATTAAGTGCTTACTACGTGCTAAGCACTGTACCTAAGAAATTGGGTAGATACAAGAGAATCAAGTCCCCCATGGGGCCCATAGTCTAAGTAGGAGAGAGAGGGTTTTGAATCCCCATTTTGCAGATGTGGGACAGTGGTAACTTTGAAACAATCCATGTAATTCCTAACATAATAATTCTGTGTACTTATTCTATCTGATTTGGGTTTCTGATTTTTTTCACGTCCAGTCTACATGTTCAATCTACCAGAAGTGAATCTGCATTCATAAATGTTCAAATTAGTTCCAGACTACATCTATCCTCTGTAATGAAATGAAGTGGCTTCCCCTGTGTCACACAACAGGCAAGTGGCAGAGCCAGAATTAGAACCCAGGTCTGCTGACTCCCAAGCAAGGGCTCTTTCCACTCAGCCATGCTGCTCCTCTGAGTGCCAGTGCTGTACATTCCTCTGCAGTGCAGAGTGAGTAGGGGTGACTCAGACTACATCTTGAAATGTTTTTCAGAACCTGGGAAAGTGCTGGCTTTTCTCCCCTTCAGTCTCAACAGGACACAGTGCTGGTGAATGTCCCAGACTTGAAGGGGGACAATCAATTGGAGTGATTGTTTTTTTACTGTTCAAGTTCAGTTTTAGCTTAGCATTTAGTCACTACTAAATTCTTTTTAGAGACTCCTATGTTACAAGGTGCTTTTGAGGTTCCTTTTCTTCTCAGCAAATCTCACTGTAGTCCAGGGTGTTGAACACGTGAACCTAATTCTGCTTGCCTTGCCATCCAATCTTTGCTAATTGAACATGTTTATGGGTTAAGAACAAAGATAGGTAATTATGGATAATGGGAAACCCAACTTGGAAAAAAGTAAAGGACAATACACCTTCAAGTTGAGATAAGTTTTTATTTGTGGTACAGAAACCATTTCCGACTTAAAGCCCCATGTAGATGTCAGACCATTATTATTCTCTACCACCATTTAACAGCAACAAAAAAATCAAAAAACCAAAAAATTGCAATATATTTTCCACATGCAATAACTGGATAATACTGTTACAAACTTTTTATCTCCCACAGTCACTTGACATACAGAGGATAGCTGTAGTCTGGAACTAATTTAAGCATTTATGAATGTTTATTTGCTTCTGGTAAATTAAACATGTAGACTGAACATGAAAAAATCAAAAACCCAAATCAGGTAGAATAAGTGCACAGAATTATTACATTAGGAATTATGTGGATTGTTTGCATAGTTACCTTGACAAAATACACCTAGAAATATCTCATTTTAAACAAAAATCTTCCACTTAAAGAAAACAACAATGAATAAAGGGGGAACTGGCCTATATTCCTCAGTACAATGAGAAAGGGAAATGTTGAGGCCCATCCGAGTCCCAGAATTTAACCCAGACAAGAGTTTTATAGTTTGGTGTTAAGAATCTCAGTGACCTATATACTGTAGAGGAAAGGACCTATTTGATCACATTGTATTCATCAGTATATCCTCTGATCTGTTGCATGTCCCAGGCTTGTCCAATCTGATTTAAAATAATCCAAGATAAGAATTTTTCATGTCTTTGTATTCTATATTTCTCTCTAAAACCTGTTCCTCTGTCAACAAGTTAAAAAATAACCTCCATTGGTTTCTACCACATTTTGATCTATTTCTGTGCAGACAGCCACCCAGATAAGAGAGGGAATAAGATTTATGCCATAGAAAAAATTTGTTTCAGAACATTTTGGAATTGCTAATCAAGCAGCCCACACAAAATCCCTATGCAACAGTATTCTTGTTGCCGGTTTGAGATCTAAGTGAAATGACTTGCATTAGGTCACACAACCAATCAGTGATGTAGTCAAAATTAGAACTCAGGGTTCATGATGTTCAGTCCTAAAGGATCTCTTGAAACCTGACCCCATCATCATCATCAATCGTATTTATTGAGCGCTTACTGTGTGCAGAGCACCGTACTAAGCGCTTGGGAAGTACAAATTGGCAACATATAGAGACAGTCCCTACCCAACAGTGGGCTCGCAGTCTAAAAGGGGGAGACAGAGAACAGAACCAAACATACCTACAAAATAAAATAAATAGGATAGAAATGTACAAGTGAAATAAATAAATAAATAAATAAATAAATAAATAGAGTAATAAATATGTACAAACATATATACATATATACAGGTGCTGTGGGGAAGGGAAGGACGTAAGATGGGGGGATGGAGAGGGGGACGAGGGGGAGAGGAAGGAAGGGGCTCAGTCTGGGAAGGCCTCCTGGAAGAGGTGAGGTCTCAGTAGGGCCTTGAAGGGAGGAAGAGAGCTAGCTTGGCGGATGGGCAGAGGGAGGGCATTCCAGGCCCGGGGGATGACGTGGGCCGGGGGTCGATGGCGGGACAGGTGAGAATGAGGTACGGTGAGGAGATTAGCGGCAGAGGAGTGGAGGGTGCGGGGTGGGCTGTAGAAGGAGAGAAGGGAGGTGAGGTAGGAGGGGGCGAGGTGATGGAGAGCCTTGAAGCCCAGGGTGAGGAGTTTCTGCCTGATGTGCAGATTGATTGGTAGCCACTGGAGATTTTTGAGGAAGGGAGTAATATGCCCAGAGCGTTTCTGGATAAAGATAATCCAGGCAGCAGCATGAAGTATGGATTGAAGTGGGGAGAGACACGAGGATGGGAGATCAGAGAGAAGGCTGATGCAGTAGTCCAGACGGGATAGGATGAGAGCTTGAATGAGCAGGGTAGTGGTATGGATGGAGAGGAAAGGGCGGATCTTGGCAATGTTGCGGAGCTGAGACTGGCAGGTTTTGGTGATGGCTTGGATGTGAGGGGTGAATGAGAGAGTGGAGTCGAGGATGGCACCAAAGTTGCGGGCCTGTGAGACGGGAAGGATGGTAGTGCTGTCAACAGAGATGGGAAAGTCAGGGAGAGGGCAAGGTTTGGGAGGGAAGACAAGGAGTTCAGTCTTCGACATGTTGAGCTTTAGGTGGCGGGCAGACATCCAGATGGAGATGTCCTGAAGGCAGGAGGAGATGCGAGCCTGGAGAGAGGGGAGAGAGCAGGGGCAGAGATGTAGATCTGGGTGTCATCAGTGTAGAGATGATAGTTGAAGCCGTGGGAGCGAATGAGGTCACCAAGGGAGTGCGTGTAGATCGAGAACAGAAGGGGACCAAGCACTGAACCTTGGGGAACCGCCACAGTAAGAGGATGGGAGGGGGAGGAGGAGCCACCAAAAGAGACTGAGAATGAACGACCGGAGAGATAAGAGGAGAACCAGGAGAGGACGGAGTCTGTGAAGCCAAGGTCAGATAGCGTGTTGAGGAGAAGGGGGTGGTCCACAGTGTCGAAGGCAGCTGAGAGGTCGAGGAGGATTGGGACAGAGTATGAGCCGTTGGATTTGGCAAGCAGGAGGTCATTGGTGACCTTTGAGAGGGCAGTTTCCGTGGAATGAAGGGGACGGAAGCCAGACTGGAGGGGGTCGAGGAGAGAGTTGTTGTTGAGGAATTCTAGGCAGCGTGTGTAGACAACTCGTTCAAGGAGTTTGGAAAGGAATGATAGGAGAGATATGGGGCGATAACTAGAAGGTGAGGTGGGGTCGAGAGAGGGTTTTTTTAGGATGGGAGAGACATGGGCATGTTTGAAGGCAGAGGGGAAGGAACCAGTGGAGAGTGAGCGGTTGAAGATGGAAGTTAAGGAGGGGAGAAGGGATGGAGTGAGAGATTTCATGAGATGAGAGGGAATGGGGTCAGAAGCACCGGTGGCCAGAGTAGCACTTGAGAGGAGGGAGGGGAGCTCCTCTGAGGATACTGCTGGGAAAGATGAGAGAGTAGCAGAGAATGTTGAGAGCCGGGGGGTTGGAGAAGGGGGGGAAGTGACTTTGGGGAGGTCGGACCTGATGGATTTAATTTTGTTAATGAAGTAGGAGGCCAGATCGTTGGGGGTGAGGAAAGGAGGAGGGGGAGGAACCGGGGGCCTGAGGAGGGAGTTGAATGTACGGAAGAGCTGGCGGGGGTGATGGGCATGGGTGTCAATAAGGGAGGAGAAATAGGACTACCGTACGATACATTTGAGTCATGATTTATGTCTGCCTCCCCGTCTAGATTGTAAGCTTATTGTGGGCAGGGGATGTGTACCTCCTCTGCTGTATTTTATTCTCCCAATTGCTTGATACATATATATGATACATGTATATATATATATATATATTGTAGTGGTGTACAATTAATAATGAAGAGGGTTAGAGGAAATTTTTTACGGACACAGTAAAACAAAGCTCAGACAATGTCGAAAGCTGGGAACCAATTGCCAAGGAGAGACCAGTATAGTGTAAGCTTTTTGAAGAAAGGAGTGGCTCTTTTCAAGCAGAAGTTTCATAAGGAAATAAAGGCGAGGAAGCAAAAGAAGGGATGCAGCATAGCATAGTGGAAAGATCATAGTCTGGGAGTCAAGGACCTAAACTCTAATCCCAGTTCTGCCACTTCCCTGCTCTGTGTCTTTGTCCAGAAATGCTCTGGGCATGTTACTCCCCTCCTCAAAAATCTCCAGTGGCTACCAATCAATCTGCACATCAGGCAGAAACTCCTCACCCTGGGCTTCAAGGCTCTCCATCACCTCGCCCCCTCCTACCTCACCTCCCTTCTCTCCTTCTACAGCCCACCCCGCACCCTCCGCTCCTCTGCCGCTAATCTCCTCACCGTACCTCGTTCTCGCCTGTCCCGCCATCGGCCCCCGGCCCACGTCATCCCCCGGGCCTGGAATGCCCTCCCTCTGCCCATCCACCAAGCTAGCTCTCTTCCTCCCTTCAAGGCCCTACTGAGAGCTCACCTCTTCCAGGAGGCCTTTCCAGACTGAGCCCCTTCCTTCCTCTCCCCCTCGTCCCCCTCTCCATCCCCCCATCTTACCTCCTTCCCTTCCCCACAGCACCTGTATATATGTATATATGTGTGTACATATTTATTACTCTATTTATTTATTTATTTATTTATTTATCTTGTACATATCTATTCTATTTATTTTATTTTGTTAGTACGTTTGGTTTTGTTCTCTGTCTCCCCCTTCTAGACTGTGAGCCCGCTGTTGGGTAGGGACTGTCTCTATGTGTTGCCGACTTGTACTTCCCAAGTGCTTAGTACAGTGCTCTGCACGCAGTAAGCGCTCAATAAATACGATTGATTGACTGTACAAGTCATTTCATTTTTTTGGGCCTCAGTTCCCTCATCTGCATAATGGGAATTCAGTACCTCTTCTCCTTCCTACTTATCCTGTGAGCCCCATGTGGGACCTGATTATCCTGCATCTACCTCAGATCTTTATACAGGACTTGGCACATAGCATGTGCTTAACAAATGCTATTAATATTAATGTTATTACTATTAAAACAGTGTCAGATGCTGCGAAGGTTAAGCATGGCACCACAACAAGGTAAAACACTTTGTGTGCACAATGTGGCTGGGACTGTGGATCCTGCATTGGCCTTTTCAGCCCCACACACTGAAAAGTGAATTCACCAGAAAAAAAATAAATGTAGGACATTTAGGAAATGTAGGACAGAAAAAAAATAAATGTATCTTCAATCATCGTCATCATCAATGGTATTTATTGAGTGCTTACTATGTGCAGAGCATTGTGCTAAGTGCTTGGGAGAGTACAATGTAACAGATACCAGTGATTTAATAACTATCACTCATTGTTTAATCTTTGTTAAATTAATTCCAAGCATAAAATCACAATTTTAATAAATGAAGAGTTTGTAATAGGATTGAGAGTCTTTGCAAGAAGATGCAGGAAAGAGAAGCTTGTTCCATTGCTTTTAGTAGTGGTTTTTCAACTTTAATGAAAAATATATCTCTACACTATAAATTCACTGTCTCTAGACTGTAAGCTCATTGTGGGCAGGGAATGTGTCTGCTGTTGTATTGTTATAATTGCTAAGCACTTAGCACATGCTCCACACACAGTAAGTGCTCAATAAATATGACTGATTGGAGGGATATCCTCTGAAAGTTGCCTTTTCTACTCAAAGTACCTTGCAGCAGGCTAACTTTTCTGAACACCTCTGTGTACCGTTGAACTTTCTTCAAAAACGTTTATGACCTTTTTGCTTGGCAATACTTTTTAATAGAAATATTTTAGGTGAGGGCAGAGAAGCCACAACTATTTCTTCATCTTTAACATTTCCACTCAGTGAGAAGCAGTTAACTCATTAGAATCTGCATCATCTATATGTAAATTCAGTTGCCTTCCCCGTTCAACAATTTGATCAGTAATATTTGAAATGCCCTTTCCCAGCTCTTTCCCCAATGGCCAATTAGAGCCCAATGTTTAGACAAAATTTCAGTTTAACTTTTTTTCTCCTCTTCTTTCTTTTCCTCTTCCTGTAATCTTTGCTCTTTCCAATTCTATTAGAAAATAAAATCCTGAACCATCACTGAGGCAAGTTTTATTGTACTATTTCCATCAGTGCCAGAGGAAACTAGAGAGGGCAATTACAGAATAATAGAATTAGAAGTCACCCAAAGAGATCATCTAGTTCACCCTGCCACCTCCAGGCAGGTGAATAATGAACCACCTAGAACAGATAATTCTCTTAAAACTCTCTAGAGTTGGAGACACCTCAACTTCCCTTGGAATCTTTTTCCAGTTATTTTATCACCTTGATCGTCACCAAGTTCTGTCTAATGTCCAAAAGACATTTATCTTGCTTTTATGTCAATTTCCCTTGTTTGGTCCTTGGAGGGCATAGAGAATAATTGGTCAGCATTCCCCATAAAAATCATGAATATTTTTAAAGATATTAAGTCACCTTGTAGCCTTTTCTTCTCAGAGGTAAGCAACCCAATCCCTTTAATGTTTCCTTAAATGATCTATTTTCTATCCTTTTAATCATTTTTCTCACATTTCTCAACCTTTTGCGGTTTCACTCCATTCTTTTGAAGTGCAGGGGCCAGCATGTTCTGGGTCTAACAATATTCCCAGTTCTCCAAAAATTGAAGGATTGCATCCTCATGAAGCCTCACATTAAAGAAAACTTATACTGCTGACTTCCTCTCATTCAATGCTGCATTTATGTGCACTTGTGCATAAGCAGTTTCTCTGATAGTGTGTGATAATAATAATAATAATAATAATAGTAATAATAGTATTTGTTAAGCATTTACTATGTGCCAGGCACTTTACTAAGCACTGGAGTCAATAAAGCAAGTTGGGTTGGACACAGTCCCTGTCCTATGTGGGGCTCACAGTCTTTATCCCCATTTTAAAGATGAGGTAACAGGCACCAAGAAGCTAAATGACTTGCCCAAGGTCACACAGCAGACAAGAGGAGGAGCTGGGATTAGAACCCAGGTCTTTAGAAGCAGGCCACACTGCTTCTCTTTGGCATATTGCTGAGCCCTGACTTGTATTGTTAGTAGAATGTTCCCTAATTCTCTGATTAGGTTCTAGCCAAAAAATATATTGGAAACTCACATAAGGAAAGGAACTGAGTGAGCAGGCTACATGTCATTTCCTCATATCAGTACATCTCTCCCCTAGAGCAGAGACTCCATGCCACTGCCACTTGTCTGCTGTGTGACTTTGGGCAAGTAACTTAACTTCTCTGGGTCTCAGTTATCTCATCTGTAAAATGGGAATGAAGATTTTGAGCCCTTGTCATATAGTAAGCACTTAACAATTACCATCAGAGTGAGTTCCTCGATGACTAAATTAGGATTCCAGTCACTCAAAACTCCACTCATGCACCAGGAATTCCATGCTGTGCTTGCCCTTTGGAGTGGTAAAAAACCCAGAAAGAAAGCTTGGCTTAGTTGAGAGAAAGGGCACAGGTAACTGACCCAGCTACAGAGAGGGAGGTTCTTTGCCCATCCCACTTTGCCTTTTATCCGTCTATCTCCCTGGACCTAATTTCTCCATGGCTGCTTTTACCTACTGGGGTATCTGGAATTCTGAGCACTGCCCCCTCAGTGACCCACCCCTTCTCATATGACAGACACCGTTAGGTTAGCATGATTCATATTTGCTAATCCAGGTAGCAACTTGTATATGCCTTCAGATATGGAACAAACCAGACCAACCTTATATTTATTAATTTTTTCACCAGTTATAACACAAAGAAATATTTTATCCAATTTTTAAGTGAGTAGATCATAGAACACACAAAAAATTTCTAAAATTATGTACATTTATTAGAATTAGTACCTTGGCTAATCTTTTTAATTTATCCCTTAGTAGAAGGAAATTACAATATGGTAATGAGCTAAGGTTATCTTTATCACTGAAAGGCGGTTGTAGCTTAGATGTTAAATTTAAACCAAAATGTTGTAGTACTTGCAAGCACTCAGGTAGAGGAGTCCTTAGGGCATAGCCACGCATTAAATTCCCTGGCATTTGGAAAGGTGATCTCTCTGCCCTCTTTTCAAAACAATTTTAGTTCAAACTTCTCCCCCACTACTACCCTTTTCAAAATGATTAATGTTGCTTTTGCTTTAATTGAAAAGGGGTTAATCAATAAGATCAGTTTTTATGGATTTTTTCCATCATTTGATGTGGCAAATCATCAATTATCATCACCTAAATTAACATGGATTGACATGGAGGGGGAAAGAGTAAATTGCTTTATGGATTTCCCAAGGTATAGTACACACACAACTTTGCTCAATATGTTTGATTATCTGCACAATAGGCTTATTGTGTAAGGGCTTTAAATCACTATGATGGGTTCTGTTTTCCATCATTAAGGCAACCAGGATGATATTTGTGTCAGTCAAGCTATTTTGAATGGTTGTGGAATTGGGGAACAAAAGATATTGCTGGATTCATGAGGAGTGAAAAAAAGCTCTGCAACAGATGATTGGTGGGAACTGTTACAAAAGAACAGAATCTAGGTAAAGAGAAGAAAGAACTCCCCTAGCTCACTTGATTCTACGGAAATGCAACAGAGAAGAAGTACAAAGGTGTGGGCAGGTGGGTGTTGATGTGGAAGAGGCTCCAAGAAAAGAGGAAAAATAAAGGAAATTAACAACAGGGGAGATGTGGCAGAAGTGGCATCTCCTAGGGATGTCTTAAAGCTCATGTGTTTTAGTGTGTTATGATTGCTGTGCATGTGGCAAATAATATAGAACTATCCCAATCAGGAGGATATCATCATTACTGTGAATTTCTGAATGTGTTTGTGATATTGTGGGCCAAATCTCAGAATGTGGAATTGGAAAAAATAGAAATCCTATTATTAAAGAATTATACTTCAGGCTTGTTTGGAATTGAAGAGAAAAATACAGCAATATCTGTAAAAATGGTTGAATTTTAACCCATCTTTTAAAATAGATTATTTCCTTCACCACAGTCTATGGAGAAAGAGCTCACCAAACACAGATTCATACATTGTCAGATGCAAGATGAATAAATACAACTTCCCAAGACTGTAATTGACTTTGAAGACTGTCTTCCCCTCCAGCTTGTAAATTTCCTTAAGGGCAGGGATCATGCTTACTCTGTTATATTCTCCCAAGAACATAGTACAGTGCTCTTTGCAGAATAAATGCTCAATAAGCACTATTTCTTGACTGAATACTGGGAACTGTTGAAGAACATTTAAAGAAATATAAAATTAAAAGAAAATCTTCATGCTCTGCCAATTTCACTGCAAAAGCCCAACATTTGACTTTTAGAGCTAGAAAATACCATATACGTATGTACCTTGAATCAAAAAATGTGGCCAATTTAGGTCTGTTCACTTGGGGTTTTATTCGATTCTGTGGTTATTGGTTATCTGTGATGGTTCTGAGACATCCTAGAAAATGTGGAGAGAGAAAATATCTCCCCACTGAGACTGCAAGTTAGTTGTGGGCAGGGAATGTGTCTGCCAACTCTGTTGTAGTGTACTCTTCCAAGAGCTTAATATAGTGCTCTGCAATCTGTCAATCAGTTGTATTTATTGAGTACTTACAATGTGCAGGGCACTGTACTAAGTAATTGGGATAGTACAACACAACAATATAACAGACATCCTCTGCCCACTATGAGCTTTTGGTCTAGACAGGGAGGCAGACATTAATATAAATAAATAAATTTTGGGTATGTGCGTAAGTGTTGTGGGGCTGTGGGTGCAAAGAGCATTGAATAAAGGGAACAAGCCAGGGTTATACAGAAGAGGGAAAAGAATAAATGAGAATTTATTTCTAGGGAAGGCCTCTTGGAGAAGACATGTCTTAAACAAGGCTTTGAAAGTGGGGAGAGTAATTTTCTGTCAGATGTGAAAAGGGAAGGTATTTCAGGACAGGATGGGACGTGGGCTGGAGGTCCGCAATGAGATAGATGAGATCTAGGTACAGTGAGTTAGTTGTCATTAGAGGAGTGAAGTAGGAAAGTGGTGAGGAGAGTTAGGAGGGGGCAAGGTGACTGAGTGTTTTAAAGCTGATGAAAGGAGTTTCTCTTTGATGCAGAAGGCGATGCACAACCATTGAAGGTTCTTGCAGAGTGGGGAATCATGGCCTGAACGTTTTTGTAGAAAAATGATCTAGACAGCAGAGTGAAGTATGGACTGGAGTGGGGAGAGACAGGAGGCAGAGAGGTCAGCAAGGAAGGAGACTGATACGTTAATCAAGGAGCGATAGGACAAGTGCTTGGATTAACATGGTAGCAGTTTGGGTGTAGAGGAATGGGTGAATTTTAGCGATGTTGGACGGTTGAACCAACAGGATTTAGTGGTACTCTGTACGTAGTCGGCACTCGATAAATGCCATTGATGATGAGTGATAGTGATGATGGTGTTATTGGTGGAATAGCCACATTTCACATTATTCTTGGATATATTCCTGTTGGTGAATGGGTTTGCCATTTTTGGCTTGAACATCATCATCTTTAAGATCATGTGTGCGTCACTGTCTGTCTGGGGAAGCTTATAGAAAAAAAATCCCTGAAAGAGTCTTTGTTTCAAAAATGACTTTCTGGGCACAGTTCTTATTTTCATTGTCACATTCTTGGAACCTTTGAAAGCTGATCAGCAGTACATGATCTGTGTACTTGAGCTGTAACAGAGAACTGTAACAGAGAACTGAGTGGTTTACAGTCTGCAGAGAGAGGCAAGTATTCCTTTCATGAATCTTTATTTTAAATTACATTTTTGTATACAAGGTATCAAAGATAGCAGAACAAGTTGAGTATAAGTGTTTTCACCATTAGAGCAGTAATGGTTTAGAAATACATTACTACTTGCAGAAATAAAGTCCAGGGTTTCTCTTCTTTATTAATACAGTACACTTGTTAACAGCTATTTCTGAGATGATTTTCCTTTACTGTTTGATAAAGGTCATATTTAGCATCCATTGAACTTGCGTGTAAGAATCCTACTATTCATTGGTCAAAATGAATTCCACTACAGTGGAAGAAGACAATTAGAACCGATTCTGATCTTTCAAGCATTTCTCCCTTTTTCCTTCCCACCCCACAACTCCCATCCCAAAGCCCTAGTACTCAAAGAAATTGGTATCTTAGTGGAAAAAGTATGAGCATATTGGAAGATATCATTCCCCTTTTTACTATTTTACATTGTAGGGTTGAGCAAACAAGACTTATGGTTTTATGGCTAACTTTATCATATCTTATCTTTTTCTTTATATCTTTATCTTTTATAACTATCATGAACTGATCATCTATACAACTATTAATCTATTCTTGAGCCTTTTTGTCTTTTGTCTTGTCTTTTCTTTGGCAACCTATTTGGAATCTCTCTTCATTGAATGTGTCCAAATTTGTTTTGACCCTGTTGACATTTTCTGCCTGCAAAGCTTTCCACAGTTGCACATTTCTTGTGCTTGCTATCCACTGTGGGGGAAAAAGTGCTACCCATTGTTTATTTGAACTTTCAAGCTTCAATAGCCCTTGCCCTGATCTTGTACAATTTCGCCAACCTTCTTGGTTTTATAAACTTCAGTCTTGTCTCCCAAGTCTTCAGGTTTCCAGATTAAAAAGTCAGGACCCTTTTCAGGCTATTTTTATTCAGGAACTGTTCCATCACATCCGTCAACTTAGTTGCCCTTTCCTGAAATTTATCCGGCTTTACTACATTCTTTTTAAGTTGCAACAGCAAAAATTACATCCAATCCTCCAAATGTGAACATAGTATATAAGTAGCAAAACGGTGTATTTTGTGTTATTTTCTTTATTTTTTCACACCCTTACACATGGATAGGCTGTCACTGTTAGCAGTCTTCAAATGGCAAGGACAGTTACACCTATGGCCCCCGATGAGTACAGCATTTTGAAAATGCTTTGGAGGTTGGAGTCATATTTTGGATCACTTATCTGAGGTCGATATGACCCTCGCATCTCTTTCATTAATCGTGACTTTCACTTACAGCCCCTCATCTTCCAGTTGTAGTTTGAATCGTTCCCTCCGGATTCAAGTCCTTGTTTTTGCTCACCCTAAAACTCCTCTGCCATTTTTCTATCCACTCCCTCGGGTGTCATTTTTCCCATTTACATATCTATGGGAGAGTGTACTGTTGTGTAGTGTTTTCACTGGGCACTCCCTCCTTTGGATAATTAATTACAAAATAAATAAATGAGAAGGGTTCAAGCAGCAGGCCTTGGAGTACCTCACTGATTGTAACTTCCCTTCTCCATTCTGAAAAGTGGCCACCCCCACTTTCCCTTACTTTGCCTTACTATGGATCAAGAATGGGAACTATTACTGAAATTGTTTTCTTCCTAAATAGAATAATAATCATGGTATTTGTCAAGGGCTTACTATGCAGCAAACACTGTACTAAGTACAAGAGTAGATGCAAGTTAATCAGGTTGGGCTCAGTCACTGTCCATCACGAGGCTCACAATCTCAATGAAAGGCAGGAACAGTTATTAAATCTCCATTTCACAAATGAGGAAACGGAGGTACAGAGAAGTGAAGTGATTTCCCCAAGATCACACAGCAGACAGGTGGTGGGGCCCAGGATTAGAATCCAGCTCTTCTGACTTCCAGGCCTGTGCTTTTCCATTAGGCTATGCTGCTTCACATCTTCTCATATTCACTGAAGTTTTTAGAAATGAAAAAAATCAGTGTTGTACTAGACTTGTATCTTCCCAGAGAGTAAAAGTGTTATAGTTTTAGCCACATTTACAGTGTGAGCCCCATGCAGGACAGGGACTGTGTCCAACCCCGTTTCCTTGTATCCACCCCAGTGCTTAGTACAGTGCCTGGCATATAGTAAGCACTTAGCAAATGCCACAGTAATTATCATTATTATTATTATTATTAGTGTATGTATGATTTGATTCTATATGTAAATTTAAGATTCTGGTCTTCTTTACAATAGGAATTTGGAGGAATTTATGTATTTTATTGATGAATTTGTATTTTGAGGAGCATTCCTTAGCTAATCATTTTTCCATAGTGGATTTCATCTTTAGTAGTTTAAAACCCCATTGGTCAGAAATGACCTTTATTTATTTGCTCTAATTGCTCTATCTGCAGTGTACGGGTTTGCACTTATCAACCAAAACTTCGCCTGTTTATATACTCTAAGCTGAAAGTAGGAATATAATTGTTTCTAAAAGGAATCCAGTGTATTTTTGACCTTTTTCTGTTTTGTAGATTTCTATTACAACTAAAAATGTATTTGTCAACACATAGCATGATTAAAAAAAAGCCTGGAGATTATTTTGTTTTAGACTGATTTTTACTCTTTTGGGGCCCTCGTGATATCCAAATGTTTGATCTCAGGAGATGGTTTGGAAGAGGGAAGTAAAATCTAAGAATAAATTCTTAATGAGATGCAATATAAATAATAGAAAGAGTCACTTTCCATGAAATAATTTGTGATGAGGTTACTATAAAGTAGTGCATCACTAGAAATCAGTGTCTTTCTCATGGGGAAAAATGCCTTCCAATAAACAAAATGTTTCTGCAGTATAATTTTTAAGTGTGGTCTCTTCTGGGCTATTTCTGGGATTAGAGGTTCAATGTGTGGAAAGAATTGGAAAAATAATTCCCACCCAGTAAAATATTAGACTTTTCCTATGATACTGAAAGTTTATCCACTGAAGAATTAGCTTTCCAATACAGAGCTATGGATAAGTGGCAATGATTAATGAGGAAGAGCTTGCATTTTTGAGGAAGTGGTTTCAGTAGGATCTAAATTCTCCAAAATGTTTTTTTTAATGGCATTAAGTGCTCACTGTGTGCCAAGCACTGTACTAATCATTGGGGTAGATACAAGCCAATCAGGTTGAACACAGTGCATATGCCACATGGGACTCACAGTCTTATTTCCCATTTTAGAGATGAGGAAACTGTGGCACAGAGAAGTTAAGTGACTTGCCCAAGGTCACTCAGCGGATAAATGACAAAACTAAGATTAGAACCCAGATCCTTCTGGCTCCCAGGTCTGTGCTCTATCCTCTAAGCAGCAGTACTTGCAAGAGATCAGGGAGTAGTCACATTGTAGATCTGCCTGATTCATAGAAAAATGAGAAAAAAAATGGTGTGCTGGTTTAAGGATCCAAGCTATCCAGTCTTTGCTCTTGTTTATGTTACTCACTTGGCTGCCCTTGCTTGTCTATGTAAGAGTGTATATATAACAACTGTGGTTAGATGAACTGGACAAGGTGATGAAGTGGTTTGAGAGAGGGTATTGTGCATGGTGAAATTCCTAAAGAGAAATTTGGGTAGCTCCACTATTCAGGAGTTTTCACATCAGAAGGGAAAAAGGGAATTCGAGGGAAGCCACCTCCCTCAAGCAAATGATTAACTGCCCTCATTTGTGAAATGTGGATCTCCGATTGGAAGGATTAGCTGCTATTAGCGCTTAGTACAGTGCTCTGCACATAGTAAGCCCTCAATAAATACGATTGATTATTAGCTAAGGTGTAAAAATGCAAAAAGGTATTTAGGACGAGACAGTAGCAACTATTATCTCTCACCACGGCAGGAATGCCTGCAGGCTTGGTGACTAGTACAAATCTAACAAAGAGGTCTGTAAGCGGGTAAGGAACCCTTTACTGCTGGCCAGGTGAAGCACAGTTCGAAAAAAACACTGCTTTGAGAGAGTTGCCATTGAGTTAACAATATGTGGTTGAAAAAAGTGTATGCCCATATGCCAATACAAAAAAGTAGTTAATTGTACAAAAATATGGTCTTACTGAATGATGCTGCTGGGTTCTTAATCGATGGTTGAGATTTTAACTTCCTAGATTTTAGCTCAGCAGGACACATTGGCGTGAGGACAGGGCCTACCTCTCAGCTGCTTAGCAGAGCACCTGTCTTGAGTCCAAGCCATGAAAGGAAAAGACACATTCCCACCAGAAGGCCAGGTCCTGAGAGGATTTGGACACCAGTGTCTGGGTGGAGATGAGTCATGAACTATAAGAAGAAATTGTGTGGGTAGAAAAAGTGTATTATAAAATTGATGGGTTTATGTTCATTGGCAACTGTGGGTAATAGAAATAATTGGTGAGTCTAATAGACCCAGCATATTGTTGTTTTGCTGGAAAGCAAGGACTCTCAAGACCCTCCTATTTGTCTTGCTGTTGCTCAGCCAAATGGGAGAGTGAAAGAAAAAGGGGGAAATGGAGAGAACTCTACATCCCAGAGTTACTATACTACCGGTGTAGCAAAATCCCTATGGAAGGGATGGGTGATAAAAATTGACCGCTACATATGTGACAACATTTTTCCCTCATGCTTGAAGATTGTGTTGTGTAGTTGTTGGGTTTACAGGTGTAGCAAAATTCCTACAGGATGGTATTGATCGCCACTCTCATGTGATATGGTTTATATAGTTCCTGGGTGATTGTATTAGCGGTTTATAGCAAAATTCCTATTGAAGGGATTGATGGTGATACTGATCACCACTCATATGAGAAGCATCATGGCTCAGTGGAAAGAGCCCGGGCTTGGGAGTCAGAGGTCATGGGTTCTAATCCTATTTCTGCCCTTGTCAGCTGTGTGACTTTGGGCAAGTCACTTAACTTCTCTGTGCCTCAGTTACCTCATCTGGAAAATAGGGATTAAGACTGTGAGCCCCATGTGGGACAACCTGATCACCTTGTATCCACCCCAGCTCTTAGAACAGTGCTTTGCATATAGTAAGCGCTTAAGAAATGCCATCATTATTATATGTGTACCTTAAAGTAAATCCTCCCTGCCCCCCATCAACTCATCCTACCCCTGGATGAGTGTAAATGAGTGAATGTTGTTGATCTACGGGATCATGGGGTGGGATATGGTGAGCTTACAGCAAACTGCTTTATTAGTGACTGTTTGGGATGCCACGAGCAACATCAAGGAAGAGACTGGCGAAGGCACTGATGAGCTGTACCTGAGACAGGTGATTGCTGGCCTTTGGGGGCGGAGCATGGAGGGAGGCGTGACTTTCTCTCCCTGTTCTACCCGGTAACGGGCCCGGACCAATCAATGACTGCTACTTAAAGCCCCAGCTGCGACGCCTAAAGGAGATAAAAGGCGGTCGTTTTGAGTCACGTGGAAGCACGCAGAGCAAGGAGGCATGCAAATAGCACGTGGAGAGAAACCAGCAATAAAGCCCAGGGAGAGGAAGAAATACCTGAAGCAGAAAGAAAGCAGCAGAAGGCAGTAGCATTAGAAGCAGCAGCATCGGCAGAGTGGACTCCATTGACCAGCAGACTGGTATTGAACCCTTGGAGTGGGTGAGTGAATGTGTGTATGTGTCACAAACTTGTGTGTTGGTAAAACTAAATAAAAAACTTTCCATAGTAACCTTGGTGGTCAGTGGTGTGGCCTGACTCTACAATGTGTCACCGAGGCTCCCCCAGTCCAGTAAGGTCCTGGTCAGTGCGGGCTGGGGCCTCGTGACAAAGTCAATTGTTCAAAGAGAATAAAGACTCCATAAAGATGGGCCTAAAAACTTCGATTTCTTACTAACCAAGGTTTCCTTCAAACTTTAAAAAAAGGAAGATTGTGTTCCCCACTGTCACTATCATTTCATTTTCTTTATTGTCATTTGAGCATTATCATTGCAGTACTATCATTAATTAAAATGTTTATCATTACTATTTTTGTATATAAGCATTTTATGTTTGTCACCTTGCTAAGTGCTGGGGTAGATAGACGATAATCATCTTAGCAGGGAAAAATGTCATGAAAGCTAGAGGAAATGAATAGGCTCTGTGAAGTGACAGTGCCTTTTCATTATTTTGGATTTCAGATGGTTAGAACTGCTTTTGTCACTGCTAGGTATATATTCATTGCAGCACTCAAGGAAGATATTCAAATATTTGAAAATCTCCAAATATCCTTTTCCTTTGTGGACTGGATCTCGTTAGTTTGACGATTTACCCTGTCTTAAGTAGGAAGTCCAAATGTAACTGCCCTTTCTTTTCTGGATATAGAAAAGACATTCTGTTTTTCTAATTCCCTTAAAGAGGATAAAATTAAGGGGCTACTGAGAGTTGGGAGGAAGATGGAATACCCTAATGTGCATTTAACTCAATACCTAGTTATGACCCTGAATTAAATAACTACACATGCTTCAGGAATCATTCTTTTTAGGATTTAGTCTCACTGGGAGTTCAGTAAATTGTGTTCCATTTGTATTCATTATCCTAATTGATAACACCAAGCACCTATATTCATTTCCAGAATGTTTCACTCTTTTGTGGTAGTAACACAATTCTTCCACTATAAATTTCGTGTAACCCATTGGTTGCATGGTATGCATCATCTCACCAAGTCCTCTAGACTGTGAGCTTATTGTGGGCAGGAATTGTCACTGTTGCTGTATTGTACTTTCCCAAATGCTTAGTATAGTGCTCTGCACAAAGTAAGCACTTAATAAATACGGTTAAATAAATGTCAACATTACATTTTATTACTTTTTTAAAAAATGACATTTGTTAAACACTTACTAAGTGCCCAACACTATACTTTGTGCTGGGATAGCTGCAGTTTAGTCAGGTTAGTCACTGTCCATGTCCCACTTGAGGCTCACAATCTTAATATCCATTTTACAGGTGGGGTAACTGAGGCACAGAAGTGGAGTGATTTGACCAAGGTCACACAGCAGAAAAGTGGCAGACCTGAGATTAGAACTCAGGTCCTTCTGAGTCCCAGGACCCTACACTATCCCCTAGGCCAAGGTGGCTCTATTCATATTTGTCACGTTCCACCTAGGGCAGTAGCACGGTGATTGTGGGAATGCAGAAGGTGAGGGGAGAATGTAGGAAAAAGGCTTCTGAGCCCCAAGCATTTCTGTGACCTTTCTCTTCTCTGACTACCATTTCTGAAATGCTGGGGAATGCGGAATATGGTAAGTTTACTAATCGAAAGATCTCCCTGGACTAAACCCTCTAAAGATCTCCCCCGACTAAACCCTCATTTCCCATACTCCTTCTCACTTCTGCATCATCCTGGCACTTGGTTTGTACCCTTTATTCACCCCACCCTCAGCCCCACAGAATTTAAGAATATTTTAATATGTCTCCCTATGTAGGCTGTAAGGTCCTTCCGGACAGGGAATGTGCCTAGCAACTCTATCATATTATGTAGTGGTTAAAGCATGGGCCTGAGAGTCAGAAGGTCATGGGTTCTTATCCCAGCTCTGCCACTTGTCTGCTGTGTGACCTTAGGCAAGTCACTTTGTTTCTCTGTGTCTGTTACCTCATCTGTAAAATGGGGATTGAGACTGTGAGCCCCACATGGGACAGGGATTGTATCCAACCTGATTTGCTTGTATCCACCCCAGCATTTCATTCAATATGTAGCACCTAGTGCTTAACAAATACCATTATTATTATTCTCCCTAATGCTTAGCACAGTGCTCTGCATAAGGTAGGCACTCAATAATTATGATTGGTTGATTGATATGACTTTAGTAACAAATGTAACAACTGTTTGCATTCTTCCAATTGAAACACTGATTTACAATCTGCCCCCTGTCCCATCCACCCCCATCTCTGTTTGGTTTTCGAGGCCAGATCTGATCAGTGGGGAAATCTGGTTAAGTCCCCTGCAGTCCTTGACATAGTCCTTGGGAATCTGACCCCAGAAAGATGGGCAAGGTGGTCCCTTAGTATCCATTGTATCTGCTTCTCTTAGAATAATAGTAATAACTGTGTTACTTGTTAAGCACTTACTATGTTCCAGGCACTATCTACTATGCCATTGTTTCTCTGGTCTCCTGACTACCAATTCTGCCCTCTTTTGGAACAGAAGTTTAACCTCTGGGAAAAGGGATATCATTAAAATAAATTACAGATATGTACATAAGTGCTGAGGGCAGGACGTATATTGATTTCTTAAAGAGCACAAATCCAAGTGCAAATGTGACACAGAAGGGAGGAATCAGGATTGAAAGAGGAAACAAAAGAAACAAACAGCAACCCAAAGGTGCTTTTCTTGGTCTTTTCATGATATGAGATATTAGTATTGGTGGACACTTGACGGCCTGGCAGTAGGTAAAGCAAGTGTTTGGTTTGGCACTCTCAGCTGATGATCCCATATGTCTGTCTTATGCATGCTTCAGTGTGTCTTAGGAGAAGAACCCAAAGATGCAGCCGTTTTATTCTTCACAGAATAGAAGCAGCCTCGGGTCTTTAGGGTTTTGATTTTTGCAGCTCATTACTATTTCTAAATCAACTCGTCAGTTACTTTACAAATGAGGTATGAATGTCTATGCTTTCAGCACAACAGTGTTCAGTTGGGTGCATATTCCAGTGGGATAATAGCAGTTGGGGGGGAAAAAAATAGTAAAAGCTTTAGCTGTACATTTGGAAGCAGTTCTCCAAGATGGAAAATGCCTTTTAAATGGTGTATTTCTGAGTATTGTTTCTTAAAGTGTAATCATTTAAATTTCAGGGAGATTATGCTTGACATGTTCTTTACAATTTTCCTGGGTGGAGGCTTCAGGAAATTCAAGGCAGAGTAGAAATCCTGAAGCTCCATTTTTCTTATCTTTCCTTAAACTTATGAAGAGTTGGAGAAGCAGCAAAATCTAGTGGAAAGAGCATAGACCTGGGACTCAGAGGACCTGGGTTGTAATTCTGACTCCATCACTTCTGTGCTGTGTGACTTTGAGAAGTCACTCAACTACTCTGTGCCTGTTAACTCATCTGAAAAATGGGGATTGACTACAACCCTCGTATGGGACATAAACTGAGACCAGCGTGATTAGCTTGTATCTACCTCAGTGCTTAGTACAGTGCCTGACCCTATTAAATATGCCCCCAAAAAACTAAATAAAAAATAGTCATGTCAGAAGATGACAGAAATTTCTCTCAGGCCTCTCTCTCTGGTAGCTACATTGACCATTCACCCACATTTCTATGAACCACTCTGGTTTTCTGCTGGTCTCTCTCCTTCTTGACACAGATACAGAACTAGATATTTTTATTTCTGGAACTTTCATTTCAAGTCCAGGCTTCCTCTACCTCAGCTTCTGCCCAAGTTAAATGGCTGAGAGGTGATATCTGTGTTTCAAGAGGATTACATAGACTGTGGGGTGAGTTTGGGGGCACAGGACCAGAGAAATGCTAAAAATTGAGCAGAATCAGGTGGATACCACAAAGTGTTGTGTATGTTATGTAATGCATGCAAATGTCATTTATAAGTCATTATCCTCTTTATCAGTGGTCTTCATTTAATGCCATGTGGGTAATCACTAGTCAAGTCTTGGGAACTTGATCCAAGTCATCTTTAAGAGCTTGGAATAAGACACTGAGAGAATCATGCAAAATTAATAATCTACAGCATTTATTATGTTGTCCTCTTGGGGATTACTCCAAAGATCAGAATATTGGGGGAAAAAAAGTCATAGTAGGATGAATTAGAGCAAGACAGAAAACTGAAAATGTTAGTGGAAAAAGAATTATTTATACTACAAGTGTTCTTGCTTCACAATATCACCATCCTCCCCATCCCAGAAGCTCACACTCCTTGGTATCATCCTGGCTTTCACATTGAGTCCACTATCAAATCCTGCAGATATTTCCTGCACAACATTTCCCAGATCCACCCCTTCTTCTCAGTCAATCAGTAAATGGTATTTGTTGAGCTTTACCATGTGGAGAGTACTGTACTCAGCACTTGGGAGAGTGCTGGGGAATGGCAGAGAATAAGGATGTGTACATAAATGTAAGGATGGGGTGAGTATCAAGTGCTTAAAGGGAGCAGACTCAAGTGTATAAGTGATACAGAAGGGAAAGGGAGTAGGGGAGATATGTGCTTAGTTAGGCAAGGACTCTTTGAGGAGATGTGATTTTAGGAGCACTTTGAAGATGGGGGAAATGATGGTCTGCCAAATATGAAGCAGGAGGGAGTTCCAGGCCAGTGGGAGGACATTGGCAAGGGGTTGGCAGCTGTTGCTAGCTCTGATATTGCCATGTCTAGACTATTGTACTAGGTTACTAACTGATTTCCCAACCTCAAAATTCTCCCGCTTCCAATCTACATACAACATGCTCCTGCTCATCTTCCTTGGAGCATTGCTTGGCCCGCATTTCTCCGCTCATTCAAAACCTTCCACCAGCTGCCTGTGTGTCTTCACATCAAACAAAAACTCCTCACAGCTTCAAGGCCACCCACCACCTGGTCCCACCTTACCTTTCTCCTCTCTCCTCTTTGTTTTCCAGTTTGCGGTCTTAATTCCCCCCCCAAGCCAATCGTTTACCTTGATTTTTTTGCTCTCAATTCCCCCATCTCCATCCCCATTCTTTCTCACTTCCCTCAGTTCTGAACTCCCTCCCTTCTCGTCATCATCATCATCATCAATCGTATTTATTGAGCGCTTACTATGTGCAGAGCACTGTACTAAGCGCTTGGGAAGCACAAATTGGCAACATATAGAGACAGTCCCTACCCAACAGTGGGCTCACAGTCTAAAAGGGGGGGGGGGGAGGACACACATCAGACATCAGATGACATCTGACATCAGACAGATCAGACATCAGACAGATCCCAGGTCTCCTCACATTCAAACGTTTCTTAAAATCACACCTCCTCCAACAAGCCTTCCCAGATTAATTTGTCATAAAATCCTTTCAGCCAATTCTACCATATATAAATTTATGTACACCTTTCTTAGCACTTGTACATATATGTGCTATCATCCTCTTCATTTATTTTTACTTTTCTAGTTGTAAATATGCTTATGTTTGTGTCTCCTATTAGAGTATGGGCTCCTTATGGGCAGGAAATATATTACTTTATTTCCCAAGTGCTTAATAAAGTGCAAGACACCAAGTGGACGAGCAGTATATTCTACTACTGTCTCAAGTACTATGGCAAAAAAATGGTGTAGAAAGACCATTACTCTCTGGCAACCCTTTGAATGGAGGACAAATGTAGCTAGAAAAAGAACTTAATTGGTACCATATTAATCAACTAAAGATAGCCTACAAACACATCTCTAGGGAGTGTGATTTTAATCATCACTGATACTGACCCTATTGGAGAGGAGAGCTCCTAGTTCTCTTTGGAGATACATAGATTTAGGCTAACTAAGCTATTTTAAAGAGTTTATTTACTAAGTGAATATTTCAAGGTTAACAAACCCCATCCTGAAGGGAACACATACCTGTTTTTTTACCTCTAGGACCAGGTATGATGAGAGTTGGTATTTTAATCAGTGGAAACTCTAGCTTATATTTCCTAATCAAACTGAATGATTTCATAAAATAATGTTTAGTCTCAAATGTGAAGTCAGCCTCTTGTGAAGAGATAACTATGGAAGCAACTTGGTGACATATTTAAATCCAAATAATTGGTTGGCCAGGAGCTAAAACTATTTAAGGGGGTTAGGTATTTGACATAGAAGATCAGTTTTGAGAGTGATCCCAACCTTTGCAGAGACAGTATAACATATGTGTGCTGCAAATCCTCAGGACTAGATAGGATGGATTGAATTCTTATTTGAAGAAGTCATCACTGACTGTGAAGATCACCCAGCCATACTGGGCCCCCACACAAAAAAATCTTTCCCTTGTCATCAAGTTTCATGCTTGCAGTGCTCAGCTTCAGTTTCTCTTTTGCCTTTTTGGCTCTTTCTTTATGAAGCTTTTGCTCAGAGAGCCACTCCCTCCTTGATAGTAGTGTGCCATGATGATCTATCCTCTGCCGTCAAAACTCCTAGCTTCAGCTGGGATACAGCCTTGACTGAGGCTTTGATTTACCGTGACTTTAAATCATTCCCTCTGCCCTCCCTGCTTTTGGTTTCCCCATTTCAACTATCCACAAAGAAGCAATTTTGTTCTTCTGCCATCACTCATTCTTCTCATATGTCCCAGCTGGCATAACCTCATTGTGGTGAGCATAGCTCCGTTGCCTGGAGACTGACTACATTCCAGAAGTTCATTAATTGTTTCCCACTGGCTATAAACTCATTATGGGTGGGGGTTGTATCACCTGATTTTGTTTTATTGTACTCTCCCAAGGGCTTGGAACAGTACCATTTGTTGATTGTGATTTTGTCTTAATTATTGTATTTGTTAAGCACTTAATATGTGCCAAGCACTTTTCTAAGTGCTGGGGTAGATACAAGGTAATCAGGTTGTCCCATGTGGCTCACAGTCTTAATCCCCATTTTACAGATGAGGTAACTGAAGCACAAAGAAGTTTGTGACTTGCCCAAAGTCACACAGCTGATAAGTGGCAGAGCTGGGATTAGAACCCACAACCTCTGATTCACAAGCCAGTGCTCTTTCCACAAAGCCACACTTCTTCTTGCCATTTGAAACTGAGTAAGGCCAGTAAATAATGCTGATGGGACTGCTCAGGCAGTCAGTTGTGGCACCTGTATGCCACAGGTCTCACAGGTGAAGAGACGTTTGGAAAACACTACAGGTCCCCAGCCTGATGCCATGCTGCCAACACAATCTGTATGGTGCACTCCCTACCACACCCCCCACTTTGATGTGCTGGCCTTCTGGCTTCAATTTTGTATTTCCTTGTCTATCAGTGCATTGTTGGTCTCCTTGCTTAACACAGTTCTGTCACAACTTTTAGCTTTGTATTTTTTTGTTGTGCTGTTGTTCCCTGGTGCAGGCTGATACATCGCCTGTTTTCTTTAGATTCACCAACAGCCAGTAGAACCTGGTTGGTTTGGAGTGGTCTACAGTCAGCTGCATAACTCCTTGTGTATAGGCCTCTCCAGAGTCAGTCCAGTCAGCCATATTTATCGAGTGTTTACTGGGTGCAGAGCACTGTACTGAGTGCTTGGGAGAGTACAGTGCCACAATACGGTAGACATATTCTCTGTCCACAATGAGCTTACAGTAAGAAACAGCATTTCCTAGTGGGTAGAGCATGGGCCTGGAAATCAGAAGGATCTGCATTCTAATCCCAGCTTGGATACTTGTCTGCTGTGTGACCTTGGGCAAGTCACTTCTCTGTGCCTCAGTTACATCATCTGTAAAATGGAGAATAAGACTGTTGTGAACCCTATGTTGGATAAGGGACTATGTCCAATCCAATAGAGACAATTAGCTTGTCTCTATCCCAGTGCTTAGAACAGTGCTTGATACATAGTAAGTGCTTAACAAATGCCATCATCATTAAAGGAGCAGTCATACACATGGTAATCCTTGAATGATGGTTCCTAGGACCTTGGATGGAGTTCCAAGTCTGTCAAGGTGAAAGTTATTCCATTTGGGATATGGTGTGCTTTCTAAGATACTTGGCAGTTCTATTACTCTGGTGAGTGGTTGCTCATTAGGAAGCATTGGAAATAGAATACTGAGGTATTGCCACCTTAAACCAGTTTTGAATTGAGGGTTGACCCAGATGTTACATTCACAGAGAAACTAAGGGCAAATATTATGCCCTTGAATCAGGCAGGTTCAGTGGGAGGCTCAATCTTGCTAAGAGCTTTGTCCTGAGAGTGGACCTGTATTTCACTTTTGGGGAAATGTTAGGGGGTTTAAAAAAAAAGTTCGGAGAGGATCTTGGCATAAATGAAGAAGAGGAATGATCACCAGACATGGTTTCTAAGATGTTAAACCCAAGCAGCATATTATAAAAATGGACATTAGCAGGTGAAACTCAAGAGCTCCATTACTGTTCTTCTATTAGCTTAATGAACAGAGTTAACACAGTTATGTCAGCAGCTGTTTATGTTCAGTTATGCCAAAATGAACAGCAACTGCCTTTGGGGAGAAAGGTCCTAAGGGTAACTTTGACACTGCAACTATGGAGAAATCCTTGGAAACTTGATAGAAGGATATGTTTTGATTTCATCCAATATGGATTGTATCTTCTGACATTTCTCCTGAATCGGGACCATATTGTTTCAAGGGCCTCAATTTTTATATTTTCCTGTCAAGTTCTGTAGGATACACTAGGATCTGAACTATTGAAGCAGTAAGAAATGAAGGAAGTATTTGGCTTCAATCTAAGCTTTATTAAAGAAACAAGCAATATTTTAGAGACTTTTGGATTAGGATCCCAGTATACATCCTCCTTTTATGGGCCCAGATCTAGCACCATTCCTTGTCCACGCTACTTTTCAGCTGAAAGCCCGTTACTTTTTTTTTTTCTTCAATTTGTTCAGCACTTCTAGGTGGTAGGCACTGTACTAAGCTCTGGGGTAGATACAAGAGAAACAGGTCTGACCCAGTTGCTGCCCAACACGGGGCTCACAGTCTGTCAGAGAAAGAAGCAATTAATCCTTATTAACAGGTGAGGTAAGTCAGTCTTTGTGTGACTTGCCATAGCACTTACAACAAGTAGATCAGTCACAAACTTCTCTGCACAGCACTCCTGGACCTGTGTCCTTGTCTTGTCATTTGGACATGGCTTTATGATCTGTCTGGGATTGAAGGCACACAACTGGCTTATCCTCATCTCTATTTCCTCATTTGTAAATTGGGGGTTCAGTATTTGTTCCTCTCCCTCCTATGAGCCCCATGTAGGACCAAACTATCTCATCATCTACCCAAGCAGCATGACTCTGGAAATAGCACAGGCTTTGGAGTCAGAGGTCATGGGTTCAAATCCCAGCTCCATCAATTGTCAGCTGTGTGCCTGTGGGCAAGTCACTTAACTTCATTGTGCCTGTTACCTCATCTGTAAAATGGGGATTAAGACTGTGAGCCCTCCGTGGGCCAACCTGATCACCCTGTAACCTCCCTAGCATTTAGAACAGTACTTTGCCCATAGTAAGCACTTCATAAAATGCCATCATTAGTACAGTACGTGGCATATAGTAAGCACTTATCAAAAACCGCTGTTATCATTATTATTATTCATTGTCTATGACAATAGCAGAGATGTGTTAGTTGCAGGAAGGTGTCCACTACCTCTCAATCATAACTACAGCCTTCACTGCTTCTCCTTCTTGTGCTCTTCATCTCAGGATACAACCTTCAACTTCAAAAGATCTGACACTTCTACACAAACATACCCCAGCTGGTCTCAAATACCACCTCTTACAGAATTTGAATATTGGCCTGTGTTTGAGGGATACCAAGAGTTTTATAATTATTATTATGGTATTTGTTAAATGCTTACTAGGTGTCAAGTACAGTTCTAAGTGCTGGGGTGACACCAGTTAATCAGGTCAGACACAGTCACTGTCTACAAGGGGCTCACAGTTTAAGTAGGAGGGGGAACAGGCATTAAATCTCCATTGTACAGAGGAGGTAACTGAGGCACCAGGAAGTTGTGACTTGCCTTTAGTCACACAGCAGGGAACTGGCACAACTGGATTAGAACCCAGGTCCTCTCTGACTCCCAGATCTGTGCTCTTTCCACTAGGCCACGCTGTGGCTATCCACCCACGGATAGCCAGTCGTCACTGTCTTCCATCCCTCCAATAGATTGTGTTAACCTAACTTGATGTAAATGTGTCATGATGCCTTGATGGATTTATTTTTAACCCGTGAGCCTGAGTGCTTCCAGTTAGAGTTGGAATTAAGTCTATGCCTGGAACAAGTTTTCCAATACAACTTATTAGACATAGAAGTTCTTGCTTCATGAGACTGAGTTTGGTGCTGTTTATTTGTAGACCACTGAAGTAGGACTGATTTCTGGCCACTCAAGGTTCAGACAGTGCCAGGGAGTGATGATGCGGGATCTGGAAGAGGGCAAAATTTGGCCTAGGGTTTTCACTGTACTTATGCTTCTCCAGGCTGACCATTGAGCCTTCTGTTAATGTTTTCCATTTTTCTTGGCATGAAGATTATAGCAAAAAAGTAGAAGGAGTTCAATGGAGACCTTATTATTATTATCTCAGGGGGTTGTCAGTGTTGAAGTATCTCTCTTCTGCTCCCAGGTCTTCTGAATCATCTCTTCATCCTTCCTTTTTAAAATTCCAAACAGAAAGAAACATGCGAAGACAAATTATTCCTTTTATAAACAATGCCCTGAAAAGGATTTTATTTCAAAGCAGCACTTGTTAGAGTACAATTCCAAACAGATAGCCAGAAATGCTATTTTGATTCCAACTCCTGCTTAGAATATTTTTGTGTTTTTCAGTCACTTTAGAAAGCTTGCAACAATAAAATTCTGTTAAATCTAACATGATTTTAAACTGTTCTTTGCCTATATTCTGATAAAAAAAAATTGATCCTGGCTCAGGTTTATCTCAGTTGATAATGGAGTTTGTGGTTGTAGGAAAACAATGACACAGTATGCTAGTAGCTCATTTTTGATATCCACTCTTTAGCGGATGCAGTGAATGCTTAGGGTATCATTTTGGAGCAAATTGTCAACAGTTGGAATATATAAACCCCATTGGTGTTTGGCTTTACTTATTTATGCTCTGAAGGAATCTGTGTATGTCTTCTCTTTCTCATATATTCTTTTCATTTTCCTGCAAAAATGTCCCTTTGTAGTTTTTTGGGGTTTTTTTGGCATGAATCTGGGTTTTTCTCCTGAAATGTGGCGTAAAGCAAGTCATTTAATTTCCTGGTGCCTCAGTTTCTTCATCTGTGATGATGATGATGGCATTTGTTAAGCACTTACTATGTGCCAAGTACTGTTCTAAGCACTGGGGAGCGAAAACAAGGTAACCAGGTTGACCCACATGGGGCTCAGTCTTAATCCCTATTGTCCAGATAAGGGAACTGAGGCACAGAGAAGTTACGTGACTTGCCCAAGGTCACACAGCTGACATGTGGTGGAGCTGGAATTAGAACCCATAACCTCTGACTCCCAAGCCTGTGCTCCTTCCACTGAACCACGCTACTTCTCAATCTGTGAATCTGTGGGGATTAAACACTGGCTTTCCCTCCTACTAAGACTGTGAGCTCCATGTGGAACAGGGACTGAATCTGATCTGATTATTTGTACTTAGTACAAGGTTTAGCACATAGTAAGCACCTAATAGAAACCCCAGTGATTTTTTTTTTAATCTATTACCTTTTTTGGAAGAATTGTAAAGACTCCTGTAAGGCCTCATCCCTGACTGTAAAATAGCTTCACCTACTCACTGCCTGAGTGTGAATTTTGCAGGTTTGGGAGTGAAGAGCAGGGAAGGCAGCTCTTCACCTGGGGGTGGAGCTTTGAGGAGTAATAATAATAATGGCATTTATTAAGTGCTTACTATGTGCAAAGCACTGTTCTAAGCACTGGGGAGGTTACAAGGAGATCAGGTTGTCCCACGGGGGCTCAAAGTCTTCATCCCCATTTTACAGATGAGGGAACTGAGGAGCAGTGAAGTTAAGTGACTTGCCCGAAGTCTCACAGCTGACAATTGGCATAGCTGGGATTTGAACCCATGACCCCTGACTCCAAAGCCCATGCTCTTTCCACTGAGCCACGCTGCTTCTCAGCATGGGTTGAGGGGGGGATGTGCAGGAAGAGGAGGAAGACTGTGAAACATCTCTGTCTCCCATGTGCAGAGCGAGCACCATGCCAAGTGCCCTTATTGTTGAGTAGGGTGGAAAGAGAGGGAAAGAAGGAGAGGACGAGGAAGTAAAAGGAGGATCTTGGCCTGTGTCTCCACCACTTCCCTTCTGGCTGTTGTTAGGTGCCCAGATCAGATGTAGGTAGCGTCTTTGCCTGCCCACCCCCAACACCCCTGGCCCTCTTGCCTCAGACCTGTTCATCCACTTGCTGCATCTCATACCACCTCACCCAATCAGATGCCCTGGCCACCCAAGTCCTATTGCCATAGTAGCTATGATGCAGCTGTGGCTCCAAAATTCTGCCCTTCCTTCACAAACAGCCAATCAACAATGGTATTTATTGAGTGCAGTCTAGTCCCAACATGTACCACTGAGAACCCAGCCCCCATCCACATTGCAATGACCCCAGTCCCCACTTGTATCTCTGACTCCAATCCACATTTATACTCTCAAGACTCCAGCCCATCCCTAACTCCCACTTGGGCTATGCTCTCATTTGCACCCTAAGGACCTGAGCCCACCCACACATAGTAAGACTTCAGTCCCTGCCCAACCCTTGTTGGGGTGCCATAGACCTTCACCCCTATTTCTGTCTGAGTCCCTCCCCAGTTTGTGTTATAAGTAAACCAGCCCACTCCCAGTCCTTGTGTATGGCACTCATGAAGACTCCAGCCCATGTTGACAGGAGACAAGTGGTGGTGAAATTGTTGTTATGCTACCTTTCCCACCCTAAAAACTGTAGGGGCAAAGATAATGGTGTCACATCCATGGGGCCTTGGAAAAGGCCTCAAATGGAGTGGGAGCCTATGGGTCAAAGTTAAACTATCAGTCAACCATATTTGATTGCTAATTGTGTGTAGCATACTATATTAGGCATTTGGGAGAGTATTACATAACAGACTAGACCAGAAGCATCTGGACGAGTCTCATCACATCCCACTTTTGTTGTGCAGAATGTGAAGGGAGAATGGGCAATGTCAAGACTGTCAGATCGTTGTCGGCAGGGAATGTGTCTCTTTATTGTTACTGTACTCTCCCAAGCATTTAGTACTGTGCTTTGAGCATAGTAAACGCTCAATGAATATGATGGAATAAATGAATGAAGATTCCCAAATGCCTATTCTGTGGTGAACTGGAATGGGTGCCTCTTAAAAAGAGTGGAAAGAAGAAAGACTTTAAAGGTGCAGTGAAGCAAAACATTGAACAGTGAGGTGAAGCTGTAACTAATAATTAGAACAATAATTATGGTACTTGTAAAGTGCTTACTGTGTGCCAAGCACCGTTCTGAGTTGGGGTAGATAGAAGTTAATCAGATTCGACACAGTCCCTGTTCCATGTGGCACTCACACTCTTCATCCCCATTTTATAGGTGAGATAACTGAGGCCCAGAGAATTTCATTAACTTGCCTAGGGTTACACAACAGACATGTGGTGGAGCAAGGACTAGAACTCAGGTACTTCTGACCCCCAGCTCCGTGCTCTGTACACTAAGCCTCACAGTGGAAGACAGGCCAGTCTGGTGCCCAGCTTTCAGAAATCAGGTACCTGCTTAGAGCAGAGCACAGTTGCGTTACCAAAAGATAGAAATAAAAAAGCATTAGGGCATCATGAGTAACAGGGTACTAAGGAGCAGTCTTTCCTGGCATATGAGGTGGAAAGGATTGTCAGCCCCATACTGCTATCAACAACTGTACCCACCTACATGATCAAAAAGGCTTTATAGCATGGGAAAAGAGGAGTAGGAGAGAAATATAGGTCCAGATTTTGACCCCTTAGTGTGCTATAGAACATCTGTATCAATTATGTTTATTGAATGCTTAATTTCAGGTTTAGTTTTCCATAATTGTCAGCCAGACCCTAAAAGCATAAAAATTAAAGATAGTTTGGGTACAGATTAAAGGTAAATCATTGACTGGTTCATTCTGTGAGAAGGGGTTTATTCCAAAACATCCTATGTCACATTATGCAAAATCAAACAAAAGCAAAAGAAATGATATGCAAAATATTTGCATTCAGGCAGAGCGGAGATTCTAATTGGAACTCACCCACTTTGCATATATGCAATAGCTCATTTCCAGTGAATTGGTTGACTGGCAGTGTATTGCTTTTTATATAGAAGAAAGGCAAGAAGAGAGTCTAATAAAAATAACTTCCACAATCTGCGTTCTCTTGGTTTAAATTTGCACTTTTAGCATTGCATCATTTGGTGTGTTTGCACTAAATGTTTCTTCAAAGCATGTCTAGATCCAAATCTGTTAAGTATGGGTGCAAAATTTAGCATGAGCATAGCATACCACCTAATGGCAATGTGTGTCCGTGGGTTAGAAGGGCATACTCACTGTTAACAGAGATGATTGGAATAAAAATAATTGAAATGAAATTGTCCAATTCAAGGGTTAATGGATATAACCTAGCTTTATGCTTCTTACAAAATCCAGGATGCTCTCAAAGAATGGTGCCCAAATCTAGCCAATTAGGAATAAGTCCATGGCAAGCATATTATACTGTTTAGTTTCAGTACTGATCACTAGAGCATAATTTTCATTAGCAAAGAAAATGAACCCAATTGCCAAGAAATCCTTCTAGTGACTCCCAAACCCAACCATTGCCTTTGAATAGGAACACAAACTCCAAGTTATCAATTAGTCAATCAATGGTATTCATTTAGGGTTACTAAGTGCAGAGCACTATACTAGGTGCCTGGGGAAGTTTGATGCAATAGTCATTATGCAATCCTACCTTCAAGAAGCTCACAGTCTACAACAAGAGTTAGACATTAAAACAAAGTACTGATAGGGGAAAGGAGTAGAGTATAAGGATATGTACATAAGTGCTGTGGGCCTGGGGTGAGTATCAAAGTGCTTAACGATTTCACAGGCAAGAAATTATCTATTTCTTTTTGGGTTTATCTAATGTGTTCTGTTTGCGCTCCAACATTTCTGCTCCATCATCTGTACTTCATATTACAGAATAAAATGCTGGTGAGGATGGTGACATTGTCAATATAAATCTCCTTTGGACTTCACATTCCATCTCTGAGTCATTCATTTGTTTTTAGGACCAAATAGACTCTGCCTTATTACATATTCCTCAGACCCAAGTCAGTCATCATCCATAGTCAGTTAACATATTTACTAAGGGCAGACATTCATTCATGTTGCCCACAAACATGGCTCACGTCATCCCCCGGGCCTGGAATGCCCTCCCTCTGCCCATCCGCCAAGCTAGCTCTCTTCTTCCCTTCAAGGCCCTACTGAGAGCTCACCTCCTCCAGGAGGCCTTCCCAGACTGAGCCCCGTCCTTCCTCTCCCCCTACTCCCCCTCTCCATTCCCCCATCTTACCTCCTTCCCTTCGCCACAGCACCTGTATATATGTATATATGTTTGTACATATTTATTACTCTGTTTTACCTGTACATATCTATTCTATTTTATTTTGTTAGTATGTTTGGTTTTGTTCTCTGTCTCCCTCTTTTAGACTGTGAGCCCACTGTTGGGTAGGGACTGTATATGTTGCCAACTTGTACTTCCCAAGCGCTTAGTACAGTGCTCTGCACACAGTAAGCGCTCAATAAATTTGATTGATTCATTCCATAGCATTCACCACATTAGGTTGTAAACTCCCACTAGATTGTAAGCTTCCCCATTAGTTTGTAAATTCCACCATTAGATTGTAAATACCCCTTTGTAAATTGCAAGCTACTTGAGGGCAAAAATCATGTTTATCAACTGAAGTGCAATCTACCAAGCCCTTAGTTCAGTGCTTAATATACAGTAAGCACTGTGTAAATACCACTTGTTGTTTAGTAGATCCCTATTTATTTAGTACCTGCTATGGGAAAAGCATTGATGGAAGTAAGGGCACAATAGCTGTAATAGATGCATTCACTGCAGTCAGGGAATTGACAATCTTAAACATGTGATGTAAGTGATGTACTAGTGCACTGTGTAAGCTTTGGGCCCAAATCAAATGATTCATCTGGACAACTTGTCACTTGGCCAGTGGAAATGCCTTGAATAAAAGTAATTGTGGTATTTGTTAAGCACTTACTACATGCCAGGTACTGTACTAAGTGCTGAGGTAGATAAAAGGTAATCGGGTGGGACACAATGTCTGTCCCATATAGGGCTCACGGTCTTAATGCCCATTTTACAAATGAGTTAACTGGACACAGATGTTAATTGACTTGTCCAAAGTCACACGGCAGACAAGTGGTGGAACCGTGATTAGAACCCAGGTCCTCCCAGGCACGTGCTTTTTTCCCCCACGTCACTCTGCTTCTCATATTAGTCACTGCCTTGTATTTTGGTTTGGGTCCCCCACACCTTTACATGATTGCATCACCAGAGTCCTTATCAGTTTTCATTATGTAAATGTATACATTCTCTTTGACACCGGCCTTATCCCCTCACCCATGGAGTTGCACATTCTGTCACATATTGGACTGTCAAGTGGTTGGTTTTAGTAATCAGGTCAGAGCAGCTCTTTGTAATTCCTGTTGTCCCTTGATGACACGTGGTTGGGCCAGAATAGTGCTAGAGTTGTGTCCATCATGACACTGTATATTGGTGCAGATGATTACTTCCTAGTTGGAGTTGTTAGCATGGACCTACTGATGACAAGTTGAGAATTGTCTTTCCACATAGAGTTTTGGTATATGGATGGCAAAGGCACAGTCCAAATGAGGGGGCTCTAGGAGACATGATTTAAACTGAGAGTTCTATGTGGGTCGTGGATGGTGTCTGTCCTAGTTAGTATCTACTGCAGTGTTTAGTATAGTGCTTGGCTCACTAGTAAGCACTTAATGAATACTGCAATTATTATTATGAAGTATTGTGACATTTTGGGAAAAGAATGAGAGAGGACTTGATCATCACCCTAGCACTAACTGCACCTCTGGGAGGTGGAGGATAGGAGGAGAAACTTAAGAGTATATTTCTACTTAGCAGAAGTAGAATCACCTCAGTAGTTGTACTGTACTCTCCCAAGCGGTGAGTACAATGCTCTGCACTCAGCTCTCAATAAATGCTGTTGATTGATTATGGTTTGTACAAATGCTGAACCAAGGATTTTGCTGCAGTGGAAATCTTTCAGGAAATACCACAGAACGAGATGAGACACTTAGTGCATTCTTCCCCTCTCTATATGTGTTTTAAAACACCCTCTTTCTTTTCACACCTTTTTTTAGGAATACAATGTTTTGTTTTCTATTCTTTTAGGGTAGGACTGCTCTTAGCCCAGAAGGTTGATGTGTAGAAAGAAAGGCTTAGCGTGTTTTATTGGAGAAGCAGTGTTGCCTAGAGGAAAGAGTATGAGCAGTCCCTCTCTCTTAGGGAATCCAATTTATTCCACTGATGTCCTGAAGCCAATCCTGATTGGAGATAGGTGAAGTGGGGAGCATTGCATGATCCCCCAGCCTGTGGAACTCTCCAAAGCTGGAGCCATCTTCAGTTTGGGCAACTGTCCAAACATGCTATAGGCCAGCTGGTCAAGGAGATTAATTTAAGAACCAGGTAACAGAGCCAATCAGAGGGCTGGCCTAAAGATAGGTGACCTCTGGGCAAGGAATAAGCTGTAATGGAGAATTTAGGGGATACCTATGGCAAAGCCTAAGAAAATGAGGATTGTGGCTGATGCGTCTTGACACTTAGAAAGGAATGTTACAATTAGGCAAGAGTCATAAAACCAGCACAATGAGAGCACATGCATGACTGTGTTGGGCATTATGAGATTTTATTTTGTAAGGGGTTAATCTTCATCAGGGGCTTGAAATGAGTAGGAACCCAAGAAAGCATTCCTAGTTTCTGTGGCTTCAGGGTAAAATGCATTAACGTAACCTGATTTACATAAAAATGATTATAAATGAACATAAAATCTGACCATGCTTACTGGACAGCAGGAGACTATTCAAAGGCTTGCTGGTTCTGGATGCATTTTTGCTGACCGTGCTCCTCAAGATAAGTGGATACAAATTTGTGGATGAAGAAAAATTCTTAAGTCCACCTCTGCAGAGTGACCTGGTTGTCCAGCTGGGAGGTATTGGGATGGGGATAATGTAGGACAGATTTCTGATGATTAAATAAGATCTTTGGCTCAAGTATACAAATCACAGTGTTGCCTAATGTAGAAGTCAGTCAACTTCACATGGGTCCCAAATACCTCTTCTACCCCTTTTTTCTTTTTTTTTTCCTTTCCTCTTGTGACCTGAGGGATAAAAGAAAAAGGGGAAAAAACCTTCACTAGTACTGTTTTTCATGTGGACATTAGCATCCAATAAGCCTTGCAAAGAGGATAGAGTGAGATGTTTGGATTAGACTGATTTCTGGATTTTTTTTAAGGGTTTTCAATTTTGTTTCTGATGCCACTGCAGACTCGGTCAGACATATAAAAAGGTGGTGAGAAAAAGCAGAGGATTTAAAAGTGTCCAGCTAATGTGAAAGTACACAAATAAAGTGTTTGGCTTTTGAAGTCTGCTGACAATTCACATTTTCTCCCCTTAGTCCAAACTTGTTTATCTGCTGAAGTCATCAAAAGCCGAGGATTGTGTTTTGCTTTTCTCTTAATCTCTATCTGTTGGCACAACACAGGAGTGATTTTTCTGAAAAAATATAAGTAGACTGTCCCTCTCAAAATATCAAGCAAGATATTTCCCATTCTGTAACTCTAACAAATAAATCAGTCATATTTATTGAGCACTTTTGGTGGAGAGAGCACTGTACCAAGTGCTTGTGCAAGTGCAATAAAAAAATTGGCAGACGTGCGCCATGCACAAGAGAATCTTACAGTCTAGACAGGGAGACAGACTTTACTATACATGAATTACTTTTTGAAGAGTCAAGACCATATTAGCTACATGATAACTGAATAGTTGAAATGCCTGTTGGTCTCGTTACAGAGTGGACAGAGCATAGGCCTGGGAGTTGAAAGGTAATGGGTTCTAATCCTGGTTCCACCACTTGCCTGCTTTGTGACCTTGGACAATTCACTTCACTTCTCTGTGCCTGTTACCTAATCTGTAAAATGAGGATTGAGACTGTGAGTCCCATGTGGGACAGGGACTTTGTCCAACCCAATTGCTTGTATCCATCCCAGCACTTAGTATAGTTCCTAGCACTTAGTGCTTAACAAACACTATAATTATTATTATCATTATTACGTGGAAATTAATTTATGATAAAGTAAGTTATCATTACCATCATTATCCATTTTTGTGGTGGGATGTCCTGGAGGTCAGTGGCCACATATTTCACTTCTGTTGTACTTGTTAAAGTTCTCAAAGAGCCCTCAGCATGTGCTTAGAAGAGCCCTCAGCATGTGCTTAAAAGAGCCCTCAGCATGTGCTTAAATACCTTCAGCGACCCACATGTCTATTTCAAGGAGGAAAAAGAGAAAAGGGACAGAAAGAGAAAAGGTTTCTCCACCTTCTAGAACACCCTGCTGTACCCTCAGAACTCTGTATGAGGGAAGTGGGATTCAAATAATAGCCTTAATAATACAATTTACAGTGAGGAGAAGGAATGTGGCCTAGTGGAAATAGCACAGGTCAGAGAGTCAGAAGACCTGAGTTCTAATCCCAACTCCACCAATTGTCTGCTGTGGGACTTTGGGCAAGTCAGTTAACTTCTGTGCCTGTTAGCTCATCTGTAAAATGTGAATTAAGACTGTGAGTGGAATGTGGGATCAGGACTGTGTCCAAAATAACATAAATACCCTAGTGCTTAGTACAGTGCCTAGCACATAGGAAGTATTTAAAAAATGCCATTAAAAATAAGTAAAACAAGTGTGCAGTCATGGAAAGAACATTCAAATGTTCAAATTCTGGTTTTCATGCTTAAAAGGCATGATCAACCAACATGGATTCTTAAATCTAATTCGAGTAAGGTTTAATACATGTTTTTTGCTTATATCCTCATACAGTCCTCTCTTCTGGTCATTCATCAGAATTCCATGGGGTGTGTATGAAATATTAGAATCCACTGACTTTAAGGTTCAATTGACACATTTCTGTTTTAATTCTTTCACCCAGATGATCTCAGCATTGTTAAATTGTTAATATGAACTATGGACTGGACTTGACCATAGTATATGGTATTTATTGAGCACTTCATATGTAGTGAAACAAGCACCTGTGAAAACACAACATGACAGAATTGGCAAACATATTCCCTGTCCACAATTTGCTTACAAATCAAGAAAGAGCCGCTGTTAAAAATTCAGTACCCTGACCAAGTTGTGAAAACTTCTAACTGGCTGCCGTGCCGGCAGGTGGAATAGGAATTCCCATCTTTTCCAGATAAAACAAACTACCTGGTATTCACAGATGGAACTAGATCTGCACTAGAAAGGAGTGTTTAGAAGAAAAAATGATTGTCAGTTGCTGAAGGATTATGCTGTCAAGTGATCAGCACAATAAATTATTAAAGCTTAAACCTTTGCTGTGTCACCCTTTGGGGGATACCCCCAAGCCATCCATTCTAAAGAGACAAGTAGAAAGAAAAGCGTAGTGACACCAATGGATTCAATGTTTTGAAACAGAGAAGCCCACACCTGTAGCAGAAAAGTAAAACACTAAACAAGAATCAAGAATATGCTTAGCTCATGCACCCAAATTTCCTTTGAGTTTTCATTGGCAAAATGAACACCATGAGCTATATCCTGAAAATGCTGAAATGAGAACACCTAAAGGCACTTATGGCCATGAAATTGGCAGTGACACACAATACCAGAAAATCCTTCAAGCATGCCTTTCCATCGTCTCTTCAATTAATTCGGTGGACGCCTAAGGGTGGACTTCCATTGACTTGTATGTTTGTCCCCAAATCTGTGTGCTACATGAACATACCCTTGATTCATGGGCATGTTCTGTGCATCTTTCTAGCTGGTCCTTGATTACTTTTTCTTTTCCTCAAATCCTTCACTTTCTTAGGTAACGTGCTCTGGAAAGAATTCTAATAATACTGCTGCTGCTACAAAGTTGTGTGATAGTTGGAAAGGAGGCAAATGCTCCTCTCATCCCTATACAGCACAAGGATATTATATGTTGTTTTTATACTGTGTGTTCATAGTATGTCTTTATACTGTAGAGAACATTGCAGTTGTTGGGGCTCTGCCCAGGTCAGGGTCATAAGTGTCATGCTACTAGTAATTATTCCATCTGCTTTACTTCCTCAACCTAGTCCTTGTTGTGGGGGAGCTAGAATAGGCTTCTTCTCAGACAGGCTTCTTCTCCATTTAGTCTCCTTCAAACAGAGGTTAAGGAAAGGGTGGAGAGGAAAGAAGCATGACCTAGTGGAAAGTGAACAGGACTGGAAGCCAGGAGACCTGAGTTCTAATTCCAGCTCTGCCACTTGCCTGCTGTGTGACCTTGGAAGTCTTTCAACTTCTCTGTGCCTCAATTTCCTTCTCTGTATAATGGGAATGAAGTACCTGTTTTCCCTCTCCCTTAGACTATGAGCCCCTTGTGGAACAGGGGCCAAGTCTAATCTGATTTATCTGGTAACTGCCCCAGTTCTTGGCACATCATAAGTGCTTAAATGCCACAGTCAATTGGCTGATTACTTGCTCTTCCTCTCTTTGACTCTCACGAGTTCTACTGGTATGCTTAATGAAAATGAAGAGTTCTGTTGATTCAAAATTATCATGGTAGCAGAACCCATGAAACCTTTCCTCCAAGGACCTGAGAGTTTGTTTTGTCTGCTAGATTTTGCAGATACATTTCTGTAAGTTGAGTAGGCAATAGGTGGTGCTATTCACACTTATGTTTTATATTCATTTCACAGGGGAAACTGAAGCCCAGAAAGTTAGCCTTGACCACAGCCACACAACTAGTTTTGAACAGAGTTGTCTTAGACCCAAGACTCTGTCCAGCAATATTGCGTGTCGACATGCTCACCTTCCGTTCTTTCATCTTCCTTTAGTTGGCCATCTTGACTAACTGTGTTCTGCTCTCTCCTGTGTTCTCATCACTGAAAAATTAAGTCCCCCTTATCTTCCTTATTTGCACAGTGTTCCTGCTCTTTGTTCCTCCTGTACCAAGTTAGAAAAAATTCCCTCCAAGAGGGATTTAAGTTTCACCACATCATTTGTTTGGGAGGGAACACTAGTTGGGGTCACGTATCATAGCAATAGGAAACCCTCAGGCGTGTGGATCCGCAGGAACTTCTGTGGTGTCTACTCTTGAATATAGAGTGGGATCATGGCCTGTGCAGTGGTTTAATTCCCAGTTGGTGAAATATTAACAAGCTAAGACTTAGTGTGGCAATAGAAAATGTTTGAGTGAGAAAGCAAAGCATTCATGATACTCTCCACTTCCAAGCTCTGAAGATTGTTATAGCAAGATGATTCCTGCTGTAGCAAAATGGGTCAGTTGTTATAATCCATTTAAAACATATGTGGCAAACTTTGGACTTTCTGACAACCTCTGACTTGGACAGATTCAGTCTGCTGTGTGACCTTGGGCAATTCACATAACTTCTCTGACCCTCTGTTACCTCATCTGTAAAATGGGGATTAAGACTGTGAGACCCATGTGAGACGGGGACTGTATCCAACCTGATTACCCTGTATGTACTCTAGGGTAAATGTTGGAAGTGGCGCTCTAGAGCTGATAAATCTTTACTGCGATTGACACAGTATTGAGGAGGGCTGGTCATGCCAAGCTTTGCCCCTTGCAAAAATGACATTCAAGGCCAGGAGTGTCATGGAGAAGGCTGGATACCTCTCAGCTCGTGTCACCCTGTCACTCCCCCAACCTTCACACATGGTGGCAAAGGCACCAATAATCTGAAATTTAGATGTTCTTCATCTGTAAAAGCCAGAGGTCACAGTGGGAAATGTGTAGACCAACCTGAATAATGGAGTTTACTTCACTTCTCACCTTCTCATATAATTAAATAGATTTGGTAGAGCTTGGAGAATCATGCCTGGTTTTGGTCATTCAGCAGAGCCTGCAGTTTTAAGACAAAGTTACCATTTTAGGGGAAGCTTTTTGAAAGGTAAAGGTGTCCTCAGGAGTACAGAGTGAAGGGTGGTTTCAGACTGAGTCATCAGAGTGAAGGGACTGAATGAGTGGATGCATCTAAATGTAAGGTTAAAAGGTCATGGACCCATTTTGTGGAGGTCCTCCACCTTTACCCAAGCATGTTGCTTGTACCTAATTTGGTGACCTCCCTTTCCATCTGCAGTCTACATAAACCAAGTATTTAATAATGAGGTAATTTATTAAAAACATGCATCTTTCCTGAACTTAGGATTTTTAGAAACCTTCACTTGGCCAGGGTCTTTGTGATATGACTGGATCTTGTGCTGAACAACTGACATTAGATTATTACTGTAGAAAGATTTCTCAGTTATTCAGGGCCAATTAATCAGTTTCTGGCTTATCCAGCCCTCTAACTTTCTTGCCCTCTTTCTGAGACATCTTTCTGATTACCTGGGAGTTGGTAGAGAAGTAACAAAAAAAGTGCAGTCAATCAATCGTATTTGTTGAGCACTTACTGTGTACAGAGCATCTTACTAAGCACTGGGGAGAGTACAATAAAACAGAGTTCGTAGGAATGTCCCTTGCCTGCCATGAGCTTACAATTGAGAGAGGGGATACTGACATTAATATAAATAAATTAATTCCAGATATAAGTGCTTAGTACAGTGATCTGCACACAGTAAGTGCTCAGTAAATGCAATTGAATGAATGAAGTGCTGTGGGGCTGAAGAAGGATGCAAATCCAAGTGCAGGTGATAAAGGAAGTGGGAGAGGAGCAAATGAGGGCTTAGTCAGGGAAGGCCTATTGGAGGAGACATGCTATTAATAAGGCTTGTGAGGTGAGTGTTGGATATGATGAGGGAGGGTGTTACAGGCTGGAGTCAGGATTTGGGAGGGGTGGTTGGCAACACTTAGAACAGTGTTTGGCACATAGTAAGCACTTGATGAACATCACAGTTAATATTATTAGCATTATTATTGGCTTGGGTAAGAAGTCTCTATTTGCAGAGGTGGATAGACAACCACTGGAGGTTCTTGAGGAATGGGGAAGCATGGACTGGATGCTTTGTAGAAAAATGTAAATTAGTTGATTTAAGTCCTTCTTTGTAGTGAAGTTCTGCTGAAATGTTTGGGGAGGGGAAAGTGAAACTATTGGCAAAAAATGAGAGCTGGAAAAACCTTTAGCCCTAATTAATTAATTATGGTATTTAAGCATTTACTATGTGCCAGGCACTGTTTTAGCCGCTGGGGTGGATACAAGCAAATTGGGTTGGACACAATCCCTTACCCACATGGGGCTCAGTCTTAATCCCCATTTTATGGAGAAGTGAAGTGACTTACCCAAGGTCACAAAGCAGACAGGTGGTGGAGCTGGAATTAGAACCCATGACCTTCTGACTCCCAAGCCTGTGTTCTATCTACTATGCCATGCTGCTTCTCAAATGCTGTGGATTATAGAAAGGGGATAGTGCTGAGGTTTCTTGTAATCAGATTGCATTGCTTCCCTTTTTGTGAAAGCACAGTGTATATTGACATGTCTTCTGGACTTGTCTTAAATGTTCTGAATAGTTGCATTTGGGCACGCACTGTGTAAAGCACTTGAGAATGCTTTGTAGAACATTTATCAAGTTGAATAATGTATAATGGGGACATAAAAAGGCGTGAAGATATATAGGCCAGGTAAAGAAAACTTGATGTAATATAATATTTGAAAAATCACAGAAATCTGAATGTCAGAGAGGAGTAATTAGAGGCCATTGTGTAGAGGCCAGTAAAATGGCTTTCTTGACAAGTGTATGGGAGAGAAACTGTGGCAAGATACACCATATTGGCAGTGAAGTCGCAGTTGTGAAAGATTCTGAAAGGAAATTTGAATAAAGTCTAGGTAGAATTTTGGTGAAGGAAATCCTTCAGAGAAGGGCCACTCAGATAAGTCAATAAAACAATGGTATTTAATGAGCACTTACAGGATGCAGAGCACACACCAACTGCTTGACAATGTGTGGTGGGTAGGGGTGGGAGTGGGATTGCTAGCTGGGATGTAGTGAGAGAATCAAGGAGCAAGTCACTTCTTTGGGCCTCAGTTTCCTCAATCACAAGAAATTGACAAAGCAGTCACCAAATTTCATCAATCAGTGGAATTTATTGAGCACTTACTACGTGCAGAGTACTGCATTAAGCCCTTGGGAAAGTAGAATTCAATGGAGCTGGTAGATATTTTCTCTACCTAGCAGGGACTTATCTGGGGGGAGAGAGAGAAGACACTAAAATAAATCACAGATATGGCCAGAAGTGCTGAGGGTGGGATGAATATCAAGTGTTTAAAGGGAACAAAATTTGTAGAAGCCAGAGTTGGCAATCATGGTCAGGCAAGGGAATGGATAATCAGAATAATCACCAGGCTGCAGGAAAAAAAAAAGGCTGCTTTAATTCTCTTCTCCACTTGCAGGCCCCTCCCCACCCCCTTATTTAACTCCATCTGGTATGCATAGTCTCCAAATAAAAATTTGAAAATGGAAGACCATAATTTAATTATTTGTACATTCTCTTCTCTGCCTGTCTGCCCCCAGCTTCCCTGTTTCTTCACCTCCATCTTGCCACCGATGTCACCAACAACAGGGTGGAAGCTCCAACCAGGTCCAAGTAATAACTGAAAATAGGAGAAGAACATAATTTAAGTATTTGTAATGTCTTGTCTGCCTGCCTGCCCTATCTTTCCATTTCTCCACTTCCATCCTGCCACCAGAATGAAACTCTCCTTCCAGGGTCCCAGTCTGCCTCACAAACACCTCACCCTCCATCTTGCCCCTCTTTGGCTCTATGAGTGCCATGAAAGAGAGAGTCAAAGACGTTCCTCTGCCCGGGACCTGGGATGCAGCTAATATTGCTCCATCTGCTAGGCCTAGTTTCTGAGTAGAAACTTGGAAATGAGAGAAGAGCTTAATTGAAATATTTGTCAAATCTCTTCTCTGCCTGCCTGCTTTCACCTGTTTTTCCACCTTTAACTTGCCACTGGAGTGAGTGAGACTGTAAATTCTCCATCCTGCCTATAATAGCATTTATTAAGCACTTACTATGTGCAAAGCACTGTTCTAAGCTCTGGAGAGGTTACAAAGTGATGAGGTTCTCCCATGGTGGGGCTCACAATCTTAATCCCCATTTTACAGATGAGGTAACTGAGGCCCAGAGAAGTTAAGTGACTTGCCCAAAGTAACACAGCTGATAATTGGCGGAGCCGGGGTTTGAACTCATGACCTCTGACTCCAAAGCCCGTGCTCTTTCCACTGAGTCATGCTGCTTCTCTATAGAGTCCTGGCCCCTCTCAAAACACTATAGTGTTCCCAGGCCCCAGATACATCTGGATTGCCTGTGAGTGCGGTGGGAGGGGAACAGATCTGGGGGTGGACATTAGGGTGATGTCACTTTACATCATATGACTGGGGGAGAGGGAGGTGTTTCTATGTTGAACTGTAATCCAATCTCTTCGCTTCAGGACTGGTAGAATTGATAGCTGACAACCGTTTGTTATGCAAATAGCACTGTTGTCACAGCACTGTTTTAGTGTGTGTTCACCCATTAGGTTATGAACTCCTTGAGGTCAGGGAGCCCGCAAACCTTTTATGTCTGTCCTAATAATAATAGTACTAACAAAAATTTTGGTATTTGTCAGTACTTACCCCATGACAAGCACTATATATAAACGCCTGGAAAGAAATAAGAATCAGGTCAGACACAGTTCCTGACCCACATGGGGTGAGTTTGTGGGAGAGAGAACAGGTATTTAGTATCCCTTTAATACATGAGGAGGCACAGAGATGTGAAAATGGTCTCACAGCAGAACCAGGATTAGAACCCAGGTCTTCTGACTCCCAGGTCCTGGCTCTTTCCTGCTCTGTTTCTCTATTGTATGTTCCCGAGATCCAGGTTTCATCTCAGGATCTCACCTGGGGAGTTTCCAGTACTCTACCAGTCTTGGCTACAGGAGGGAGAGTCAAGCAGAGACATATCCATTCCATTCTGCTTGGGCAGTGGCTAGTGAGTGGAAGTCAATTTGCTACAAGTCAAAATCTGTGCTGGGCAGCAGCAGCACAGAGAGTTGAAGGCAGAGGCTCAAGTTTATTCCACAGAAAGAGGCATTGTAAACCACTTCTGTATTTTTTTTTCAAGAAAACTCTATGGATACCCTACCAGAACAATTGCAGATGGAGGTGGGGCGTTCTGGGAGAGCTGTGTCCGTGGTGTCGCTGTGGGTTAGAGATGACTCAACAGCATGAGACAAAATCCTAGTACAGTGTTAGGTGCATAGTAGGTGCTCATCTGTAAAATGGGGATTGTCTGTGAGCCCCCAGTGAGACATTAGCTGTGTCCAACCTGATTAATTTGTATCTACCCTAGTGCTGAGTACAGTGCTTGGCACATAGTAAACACTTAACAAATACCATTAAAATAAAAATCTTGTAAACACAAAAGCTACCCCAAAGCCAGGCAGGGTAGCAGGGAGGCAGCAGGGGAAGGGACTTTGGTCTCATCCCTGAGATTTTTCTACCTTCATACTCAATCACCCTTACTTAATGCTAATATTTAGGTGTGCTTGGAGTGGAGTAATTTATCACTGATTCCTTCTTGGAGATAGGGACCAGGTTCTTTAGTTCATTTGTATTGCTACTACTAATAAAGGTGGCACTTATAAATCATTTGCTATGTGCTATACCCTAAGGTAAGTGCTGGGGTAATCAGATTGGACACAGTCCCTGTCAATCGTATTTATTGAGCGCTTACTGTGTGCAAAGCACTGTACTAAGCGCTTGGGAAGTACAAGTTGGCAACATATAGAGACAGTTGCTACCCAACAGTGGGCTTACAGTCTAGAAGGGGTAGACAGAGAACAAAACCAAACATATTAATAAAATAAATAGAATAGATATGTACAAGTAAAATAAATAGAGTAATAAATATGAACAAACATATATACATATATACAGGTGCTGTGGGGAAGGGACGGAGGGGGGATGGAGAGGGGGACGAGGGGGAGAGGAAGGAGGGGACTCAGTCTGGGAAGGCCTCCTGGAGGAGGTGAGCTCTCAGTAGGGCCCTGAAGGGAGGAAGAGAGCTAGCTTGGCGGATGGGCAGAGGGAGGGCATTCCAGGCCAGGGGGATGACGTGGGCCGGGGGTCGACGGCGGGACAGGCGAGAATGAGGCACAGTGAGGAGATTAGCGGCAGAGGAGTGGAGGGTGCGGGCTGGGCTGTAGAAGGAGAGAAGGGAGGTGAGGCAGGAGGGGGCGAGGTGATGGAGAGCCTTCGGTCAAACGATAATCCCACCTAGGGCTCACAGGGCTCCCCATTTTACAGATATAGATGAGGAAATATAAGTTCATGAGAAGTTAAATGACTTGCTCAAGGTCATACAGTAGGAAAGTGGGACTAGAACTCGATCTGGCACTAGAACTCGCGTCCCCTTGACTCTGATTTAATCTTTCCACTAGGCCACACTGCTCTACTAAGAAAAGTTCTCTGCACACTGTACTTCTCAATTCATCACTTAAATACATGAATGAACACCCTGAAGAGTGGAGTGTTGTCTTACTTTACATTTGGTTTGATAGATACCACCTAAATGAAATACTCTAAGGCACCTTGAGTTTATTTTCTACTTAACATAAATAAACTGTCTTTAGTAGGGCTGTGAATCTGACAATATTCATCAACACCTAAATTGCTATCAGCAAATCCCAAGGGTCCACTGACAGGTCCGGTGCTTTGGCTGAATTGTAAATAGGAATCATTATGTACAAAAGGAGAGAGAGCCATATTATTCTTAATGTATTGGTCATTACATGAAATTTCTTAAACTCCCTTTCCAGGGAGCATAGCAGAAGAAACTAAATGCAACTGAAGTATATATATGTATATTATATATATAATGTATATATAAAATGAGGGCAATGTATATTATTGTCCTCATTACACAAAATGGTGTGGAAAACACTCTATCAGTTCTAATTATGTGCTAGTGAAAAATGGAAAACTGAATGATAAGCAGTCCCAGAATACTTGGCTGATCTGATTTTAGATCCTGAACAGTGGATAATTGTAGGAAATGTGGCAAAATGATAAAAATAAACGGAGTGTTTGTTAAAGAAATGAAAACACGGCAGTAAAGGATGCTAGAAAGCTATTTCACTTTCTACATTACTTCTTCATCATTTGATTATTTTACTGTTTCATTTCTATTTACATATCCAGTTGATTCTTTTGCATCTGGATTTTGCACAATTCTTTCAATAATGTACGGTTCAGTGGCTATAATTACAGGATTGTTAAAGTTCATATTTTACTATTCATCTTGTTATCTCTAGTAATGGAAGGTTGGAATAAATGCACATAATTACACGGTTGCTCCTAAATTATTTTTATATTGCTTTTGCTAGGATACACTTGAATAACAAAATATATTCCCAAAGATTTATTTTTTTGTCTGGAAGTTGTTCTAGCAAAATAACTGAACTAAATAAGCAGTCAGTCCTACAAATTTACCAGCTGTGCACTCTAACATTCCCTGCCCATTCTTTCCATTAAACTGTTGGAATTCAGCTTTGTTGTGAATGTAAGGACCTTAGGTTGTGTGTGCATTAAATGCAGTGTGTTCGTTTGGATCACCCAGGGGGGAATTTCCTTCCATTTAGCCAAATGTATTTATAGAAGGATTGCTTTTGTGAAGGTTTCATGAGTTTGGGTTCCTCCTAGTTACTTCATCTGGGTGAGGTTCTTGGGCCAAAGTTCCACCCAGATTTCACTAGGCTATCTCCAGTGTAGCACTATGTGGAGGTTATCTTGAAGATGTTCATTCATTCAATCGTACTTATTGAGCACTTACTGTGTGCAGAGCACTGTACTAAGTGCTTGGAAAGTACAATTCAGCGACAGATAGAGACAATCCCTACTCAACAATGGGCTCACAGTCTAGAAGGGGGAGACAGATAACAAACCAAGTTGGCATCAATACCATCAAAATAGATAAATAGAATTATTGATACATACACATCATTAATAAAATAGAGTAATATGTACAAATATACATAAGTGCTGTGGGGAGGGGAAGGGGGTAGGGCAGTGGGAGGGAGTGGGGGTGATAGGGAGGGGAAGAGGAGCAGAGGAAAAGGGGGGCTCAATCAGGGAAGGCCTCCTGGAGGAGGTGTGCCCTCAGTAGGGCTTTGAAGGGAAGAAGAGAGCTAGTTTGGCAGATGTGTGGAGGGAGGGCATTCTAGGCCAGAGGTAGGATTTGGGCCAGGGGTCAGCAGTGGGATAGGCGAGAATGAGGCACTCTGAGGAGGTTAGCGGCAGAGGAGCGGAGGGTGCAGCCTGGACGGTAGGAGAGAAGGGAGGTGAGGTAGGAGGGGGCAAGGTGTTGGAGAGCTTTGCAGCCAATAGTGAGGAGTTTTTGCTTCATGTGAAGGTTGATAGGCAACCACTGGAGATTTTTGAGGAGGGGAGTGACATGCCCAGAGTGTTTCTGTAGAAAGATAATCCAGGGAGCAGAGTGAAGTACAGACTGAAGCAGGGAGAGACAGGAGGATGGGAGATCAAAAAGGAGGCTGATGCAGTAATCCAGTCGTGATAGGTTGAGAGATTGTACCAACAAGGTAGTGGTTTGGATGGAGAGGAAAGGGTGGATCTTGGCGATGTTGTGAAGGTGAGACCGGCACGTTTTGGTGATGGATTGGATGTGTGGGGGTGAATGAGAGAGTGGAGTCAAGGATGACACCAAGGTTGTGGGCTTGTGAGGTGGGAAGGATGGTAGTGCCAACCACAGTGATGGGAAAGTCAGGGAGAGGACCCAAGGTAAAACATCAGTTGCAGCAGCTCAGTAAAGGAGAACCTAATCATATTTTACGGACCGTGAAAACCTGTACAAAAGAGATATAAATTGTGTATGTGTGTACATACATACACATGCTTAAGTAGTATTTGTTAAGCACATACTATGAGCCAGGTACCATTCTAACTTCTGGAGTCTTGTTTTGTCTTATGCTGTCGAGTCATCTTGACTTTGAGCCTGTTGTTGGGTAGGGAGTGTCTCTATCTTTTGCTGAATTGTACTTTCCAAGCACTTAGTACAGTGCCCTGCACACAGTTAAGTGCTCTATAAATATGATTGAATGAATGAATCTCTAACCCATTGAGTCATCTCCAACTAATAGCAACTCCATGGACACATCTCTCCCAGAATGCCCTACTTCCATCAGGAATCGTTTTGATAGCTTTCTTGGTCAAAATATGGAAGTGGTGTTCCATTGCCACATTCTGTGCAGTAAACGTGTCTCTGTCCTTGACCATCTCCCATGCTGCTGCTGCCCGACATAGGTGAGTTTTGACTTATAGCAGATTGCCTTCCACTTGCTAGCCACTGCCCAAGCTAGGAACAGAATGGGTATGCCTCTGCTTGACTCTCCGTCCTGTAGCTGAGACTGGTAGAGTACTGGAAACTCAAAGTGCAGTCCTGAGAGGGGAAACTCTGGAGTAGGTACAAGCTAATTAGTTTCAATCAATCAATCGTATTTATTGAGTGCTTACTGTGTGCAGAGCACTGTACTAAGTGCTTGGGAAGTACAAGGTGGCAACATATAGAGACAGTCCCTACACAACAGTGGGCTCACAGTCTAGAAGGGGGAGACAGAGAACAAAACCAAACATATTAACAAAATACATAGAATAGATATGTACAAGTAAAATACATAAGTAAATAGAGTAATAAATATGTACAAACATATATACATATATACAGGTGCTGTGGGGAATGGAAGGAGGTAAGACGGGGGGGGATGGAGAGGGTGACGAGGGGGAGAGGAAGGCCGTGTTCCATATGAGGCTTACAGCCTTAATCTTGAGTTTATAGATGAGGTAACTGAAGAACGGGGAAGTTAAGTGACTTGCCCAAGGTCACACAGCAGACAAGTGGTGGAAACAGGATTGGAATCCAGGTCATCTGACTTTCAGGCATTGTGTGTGTGTTGATAGGCAGACCACCTGAAACTTGAATTTCTCTTGTAAACCAGTTTGCGAGTATATGATACAGTGATGATTTAAGGACTTGAAGATTTTTCTGATTCTCAGTACCTCTCTGCCACTCAATAAATATCTGACCATCCCATAGAGTTCTAGCAGGAAGAGAAACAAGACCCTCATGTGTGGACATTTTCTGGAATTTAATACTTTCATAGAAACTCTCACATAAGGAAGTCAGAAAATTTTTGAAACACACTTTAACCATCCCAACAGCTTTTGGAAGGATGTGCAATTTTTAATATTTGTTTTTGATGTGTTATTATTTTTGGCCCTATATCTCCCTTCAGTTAGAAATAAGGACAAAGAAAGGATGGGTTTTCTAAGAGAACAAAGGAGACTAAATAATAATTGTGGATCCTGTTAAGTGCTTACAAGCACAGTAGTAAGCAGCACTGAGGCAAATATAAGATAATCACCTAGTGGTCAGACACAGTTCCTGTCCCTTACAGGTCTCATAGTCTAAGTAGAAGCACATACATACGTATCTGTAACTTATTTATTTATATTATTAATAATAATAATGATAGTATTTGTAGAGTGCTTACTATGTGCCGAGCACTGTTCTAAGCACTGAGCACTGTTGTAAGCGCTGAAAAAACTTGGTTAGATGCCACAAAGTAGGTGGCAATGCCTTAACCATATATGTGTTGTAAAGGCCACTAGGACCTCTTCCATCCTTCTCATACAGCACATGTCTGCCTCCTTCTCTAGACTATAAGCTCATTGTGGGCAGGGAATACATCTGTTATATTTTTGTTTGTACTCTTCCAAGTGCTTAGTACAGTGTCCTGCACACAGTAAGCACTCAAATATGATTGATTGAAGCATGGTCTAGTGGATAGAACATGGGCCTGGGAGTCAGAAAGTCATGGGTTGTAATTCTGGCTTCACTACTTATCTGCTGTATGATCTTGGGCAAGTCACTTAACTTCTCTGTGCCTCAGGTCCCTATTCTGAAAAATAAGAATTAAGACTGTGAGCCACATGAGGGACAAGGACTGTGGCCAACTCTGTTATCTTGTATCTACCCCAGTGCCTAGAACAGTGCCTGGCACATAAGCACTTAACAAATATTATTATTATTATTATTATTATTGATATGAGAACTGGTATTGAACTGAGGTGCAGACTAGTTAAATCAATTGTCCAAGGTCATTCTGTAGACAATGGGAAGAGCTGGGGTTAAAACCCGAGTCCTTTGACTCATAGTCCTGGGCTCTTTCCCTTGGACTTCCTTTGTCTCCTAAGCCTATGTTCTGGGTATTAGATACCACATAATCATTGTAAGTCTCTTGCTCTGAGAAATAACTGTACTTTGTTTCAGTGCAAAAGCTGGAATGCTTCATAATGCACATGTCGGGCAGCCATGGGACAGTATGTGTATTCCACACCGGTGCTGATGTAATCCGTATGCTTTAGCCGTAACTTCTCTTTACGACTGCTGAATTGTACTTTCAAATAATTAGAAAGATCAGGAAAAAAATGGTGTGTGAGTTGTCAAAGTAGCTCTTAGAATGTTCTTGTTTGCCACAAGATGTGAATCCCTGAAGCTACCATTGCCCAATCTTTATCACTCTGAAAAAGGTTATTCTTTATAGTAATGCCATTCGCCATTATATATTACTAATGTGGCTGAAAGTAAGCACATCGCTTCCTTTGAACTATGAAAAAATGTAGGTATTTCTATATAAATGTAAGGAGCACCAGAATATCTCAATTATTGAACAAAATGTGTTCTATTGGATCTGCTAGCATCAGAACATTTTCTTGAAACAATCTCTAATTTGTAAACAAGCTTACTGGTCACATTGCAAGAGTAAAAATACATCAAATTACTCCTTCATATTCCAGAATTAAGGTGGAAGATGGCATTAGAAGTTGATAAAATGTGTAACCACAAGAGACAAAATTTATTCACTCCCTCATGGACTTGCTCATCCTCCCCTTTCCATCATGCCAATAAAGAATTAAGTGTGACTTCCTCTTTCACAAACAGAAAACTCTGCTTTTGGTCCAGTGGAAATAGCACAGCCCTCCAAATCAGTAAATGTTTGTGTTAATATGCTCCTGTAAGGGAAGCAACATGGCCTAATGGAAAGAGCACGTGCTTGGAATTTGGATTCTAATCCCAGCTCTGCCACTTGCCTGATGTGTCACTTTGGACAAATCATTTAAATTCTCTGTTTGCTTGTTTGTTTTTATGGTGCTTGTTAAGTGCTTACTATGTATCAAACACTGTTCTAAGTGCTGGGGTAGGTACAAATTCATTAGGTTCATTAGGACCTATTCCTTTCCAGCACTCTACTCCTCCTTGCCCTAACTGAAACATGGTTGTCTCCGGATGACACGGTCTCTTCTGCTACTCTCTCCAGTGGAGGCGTCCTCTTCTCCCTCTCCCCCAGACTCACCGGAAAAGGAGGAGGTGTCAGTTTCCTTCTCGCCCCCCAATGTCACTTTCACACTATCCCTCCTCCCCCTTCCCTTTCCTTCCCTTCCTTTGAAGCCCACATTATTCGCCTCTACCACCCCCTCCAGATTCTGGTAGCCGTCATCTACCTCCACCCCCGGCCCCACCTCCAACTTCTTTAACGATTTTGACCCCTTCCTCACCTTCCTTCTCTCCTTTTCCATGCCCACTCTGATCCTCGGAGACTTCAACATCCACATGGATATCCCTGATGACTCCTCTGCCGCCCGCCTTCTATCTATCCTTGACGCTGCCAACCTCTTGCTCCAGCCCACCTCACCCACTCACCAACTTGGTCATACCCTCGACCTCATCATCTCCTACCGCTGTACTGTGTCCGCCCTCACCAACTCTGAAATCCCTCTCTCTGATCATAATCTTCTCACCTGCCTCCCCACCACACTCGTTTCCCCTGCCAATCCATATTACTCCCTCACAGAGATCTCCACTTTCTTGACCCCATCCATCTTTCTGAGCACCTCACACCCCACCTCGCCTCCCTCTCCTCCCTACCCAATCTTGATGATCAGATTACTATGCTCAACTCTACCCTTTCTACTCAGCTAGACTCACTCGCTCCCCTTTCCCTTCGCTGCTCTCGTACCACTAACCCACAGCCCTGGATCACTGCCACTGTCCGCCTCCTTCGCTGTTATGCTTGAGCTACCGAACGCTGCTGGCAAAAGTCTAAACACCATGCCAACCTCGTTCACTTAAACTTTATCCTTTCCTGCCTTAACTCAGCTGTCTCCTCTGCCAGACAAAACTATTTCTCCTCCCTTATTGACACCCATGCTCCCGTCTCACAAGCCCGCAACCTTGGTGTCATCCTCGACTCCGCTCTCTCATTGACCCCTCACATCCAAGCCATCACCAAAACCTGCCAGTCTCAGCTCCGCAACATTGCCAAGATCCGCCCTTTCCTCTCCATCCAAACCGCTACTCTGCTCGTTCAAGCTCTCATCTTATCCTGTCTGGACTACTGCATCAGCCTCCTCTCTGATCTCCCATCCTTGTGTCTCTCCCCACTTCAATCCATACTTCACGCCGCTGCCCAGATTGTCTTTGTCCAGAAACGCTCTGGGCATGTTACTCCCCTCCTCAAAAATTTCCAGTGGCTACCAATCAATCTGCACATCAGGCAGAAACTCCTCACCCTCCGCTTCAAGGCTCTCCATCACCTCGCCCCCTCCTACCTCACCTCCCTTCTCTCCTTCCACAGCCCAGCCTGCACCCTCTGCTCCTCTGCTGCTAATCTCCTCACTATGCCTCGTTCTCACCTGTCCCACTGTCGACCCCCGGCCCACGTCATCCCCCTGGCCTGGAATGCCCTCCCTCCCAACATCCACCAAGCTAGCTCTCTTCCTCCCTTCAAGGCCCTACTGAGAGCTCACCTCCTCCAGGAGGCCTTCCCAGACTGAGCCCCCTCCTTCCTCTCCCCCTTGCCCCCCTCCATCCCCCCTGACTTACCTCCTTCTCTTCCCCACAGCACCTGTGTGTGTGTGTGTGTGTGTGTGTGTGTGTATATATGTTTGTACATATTTATTACTCTATTTTACTTGTACATATCTATTCTATTTTATTTTGTTAATATGTTTTGTTCTCTGCCTCCCCCTTCTAGACTGTGAGCCCACTGTTGGGTAGGGACTGTCTCTATATGTTGCCAACTTGTACTTCCCAAGCGCTTAGTACAGTGCTCTGCACACAGTGAGCACTCAATAAATACGATTGATTGGATTGGACACAGCCCCTGTCTGGCAGTACGGCTCAGTCTTAAGTAGGAGGGAGAACATTGAATCCCCATTTTTACAATTGGCGAAACTATGGTACAGAGAAATTAAGTGACTTGTCCAAAGTCACACAGTAAGCAATTGACAGATCCAGGATTAGAACCCAGGTCCTCTAACCCCCAAGCCCATGCCCTTTCCACTTAAGCCATCCTGCTTCACTATACCTGTTCCCTCATCTATAAAATAGGATTTAAATTCCTGTTCTCCCTCCTACTTAGACTGAGAGCCCCTTGTGGGACAGAAACTGTCTCCAACCTATCTTGTATCTCCTCCAGTGCTTAGTACAGTGCTTGGCACATAAGTACTTAATACATACCATTATCACCATTTCTACCCATTCTGCCTGTTGGGGAAAGGTAGCAAGGGTTATGCCACCAGTAGCGAAGGTTCCTCAGTGAAAAACCATGTTGAACATTCTCTAGAATGGGCAGAGCTAGTAGGAAATTTTAAAATATAGCTGGATAACATGATCAATAATAATAATAATGATAATAATAATAATGGTACTTGTTAATCGCTTACTATGTGCCAATAACTGATCTAAGCACTGGGGTAGATACAGGTACCAAAACCTGCCAGTCTCACCTCTGCAACATTGCCAAGATCCGCCCTTTCCTCTCCATCCAAACTGCTACCTTGCTGGTTCAATCTCTCATCCTATCCCAACTGGATTACTGCATCAGCCTCCTCTCTGATCTCCCATCCTGTTGCCTCTTCCCACTTCAGTCTATACTTAATTCTGCTGCCCGGATTATCTTTGTGCAGAAACGCTCTGGGCATGTTACTCCCCTCCTCAAAAATCTCCAGTGGCTGCCTGTCAACTTACGAATCAAGAAAAACTCCTCACTTTCGACTTCAAGACTCTCCATCACCTCGCCCCCTCCTACCTCACCTCCCTTCTCTCTTTCTACAGCCCGGCCCACATCCTCTGCTGCTAACCTCCTCACTGTGCCTCGTTCTCGCCTATCCCGCCGTCAACCCCCTGACCACGTCCTCCCCCTGGCCTGGAATGTCCCCGCTCCACACATCCACCAAGCTAGCCTTCTTCCTCCCTTCAAAGCCCTACTGAGAGCTCACCTCCTCCAGGAGGCCTTCCCAGACTGGGCCCCCTTTTTCCTCTCCTCCTCCCCATCCCCCCCACCCTACCTCCTTCCCCTCCCCAAAGTACCTGTATGTATATTTGTACAGATTTATTACTCTATTTTACTTGTATATATTTACTATTTATTTTGTTAATGATGTGCATATAGCTTTAATTCTATTTGTTCTGACTATTTTGACACCTGTCTACATGTTTTGTTGTCTGTCTCCCCCTTCTAGACTGTGAGCATGTTGTTGGGTAGGGACCGTCTCTATAAGTTGCTGAATTGTACTTCCCAAGCGCTTAGTACAGTGCTTTGCACACAGTAAGCGCTAAATAAATGATTGAATGAATGAATGAATGAATTCAAGGTAATCAGGTTGGAGACAGTTCCCGTCCCACATGGGGCTCATACTCTTTATCCCCAATTTACAGATGAGGGAACTGAGGCCCAGAGAAGTGAAGTGACTTACCCCAGGTCACACAGCAGACAAGTGTCGGAGCTGGGATTAGAACCCAGATCCTTCTGAGAAGCCGTCCTGCTTCCCAAAGGGACCAAGGGACCTGCCTTCTGAGCCATGGACCTCTGCTCACCATAGACCATATGCCTTTGTCACTTGGGCCATTTAGGATTCATCATTATAAAAACCCTTTGTGTGCCCTTCACCATGAGCTCTTCTCCCTGCTGCCCTCACTCAGTGGGCTTGTTGCCCCAGTGGCAGTGCAACTGGCAGGGAGGAGAGAGTGTGAATGACACTGTTCAAACCACTGGCAGTGAAATTGATTCATCCTGGTGTGTTAATGGCCCTGAAATCTCAAGACAAAAGCTCAGCTGTTCTTGTTGGGCCACTCCATCACAATCGAAAGAAACTGGATGGCACCTTCATTTATCTTGCATCTGTAAATACCAATCCATCTCTGATAGATTCTTGTTGCAGCCTCCTGTTCTGCTAAGCAATTAAAGGAGAAAAAAATTAAGAGAAGTTGATCGTGACTAGTTATCACATTGATGTGGTGAAGTACTTCTGGGAAACTTACCCTGATAGCTGAAACTAACTTCACTTTCTAATAATAATGATTGTGGTATTTAAGTATGTGTAAAGCATTCTAATAAGTGCTGGAGAGAGGCAAGTTGATCAGGTTGAACAGAGGGGACTCACCATCTAAGTAGGAAGGAGAACAGGTACTGAATCCCTATTTTACAGAGGAGAAAGCAGATGCCCATGGAAGTAAAGTGACTTATTCAAGGTCACACAGCAGGTGAGCAGTAAGTTAGAACCTAGGTCTCCTGACTCCTAGGAGTGTGCTCTTTCTACTTGGCCACACTGTTCCTACCTACCCCTCCTGGTTAGTTCCTGACACCCCCAGTTGTTTCAACCCAATAACCACCTCTAGCACGTATTTATTTGCGTATATCCTCAGCAGTTGTATTTAATTATATATTCAGTTATTCTGATTTATTCTGACATTGCATCTTAAAATATTCATTCTTTCTATCTTATCCTAGTTCTTCCTTCTGCTCCCACAATTTGCAATTATTTTGTGTATCTGATGCCTTCATTAGATTGTAAACTCCGTATAGGCAGGAAATATGTCTGTGTGCTACACTCACCAGACCCTCAATTAATGTCACACATTTTTTTCCTCCTTCTTTTTCCTCCTCCTCCTTCTTTTTCCTCCTCCTCCTTTTTTCCTCCTCCTCCTTCTTTTTCCTCCTCCTCCTTCTTTTTCCTCCTCCTCCTTCTTTTTCCTCCTCCTCCTCTTTTTCCTCCTCCTCCTCTTTTTCCTCCTCCTCCTCTTTTTCCTCCTCCTCCTCTTTTTCCTCCTCCTCCTCTTTTTCCTCCTCCTCCTCTTTTTCCTCCTCCTCCTCTTTTTCCTCCTCCTCCTCTTTTTCCTCCTCCTCCTCTTTTTCCTCCTCCTCCTCTTTTTCCTCCTCCTCCTCTTTTTCCTCCTCCTCCTCTTTTTCCTCCTCCTCCTCTTTTTCCTCCTCCTCCTCTTTTTCCTCCTCCTCCTCTTTTTCCTCCTCCTCCTCTTTTTCCTCCTCCTCCTCTTTTTCCTCCTCCTCCTCTTTTTCCTCCTCCTCCTCTTTTTCCTCCTCCTCCTCTTTTTCCTCCTCCTCCTCTTTTTCCTCCTCCTCCTCCTTCTCCTCAATACTAGCGTAGAGTGTTAATCTTGATGAGCACAAAGTCTAGGCTTCATTATAAAGGTAACACATTTCCTCAAACACAAACCTTTAGAAGTTTCCTTAAGCCTCTCTTTTACATAATTGCATTCTGTATAGGTCCTGACAACAACTCATTTTCTAGGTATACGATAATGGATCAATTACTTTTTTTAAAAGTGGCATAGCCAAGTGAAGATTTCCAATAATATAGAAAAGATAGATGATTATTACCCAATCCTGTTTCAGCAGAAATTGCTTTTCTTAATTTTTGCCACAGTGAACTAGTCAAAAGGTTTTCAAGTAGCAAAACATCCTGATTTGGAGGAAGGAGTTCCTGTTGCAGGATTTTTTTAAAAAAGCAATAGTTTATATAGACTGACAATGAGATTTTCATTGACTCTCTAAATTGTCTCTATTTGTGTTTTTGTGGAAGAGGTTGGGAAAAGCTGAAAGGTTAATAATGACGCAAGACTGTATTACATTTGACCATTATGTTCACTCAAAATAACTTCCAGCTCTGAAATAGAAGTGACGTGATATGCTATTTTCCTATTTGCAACATTTTTGCTGAAATAGTGTCCCTAAAATGAATTTTCTTATGAAAAAACAGCAATGGGCGGTGAGATTAAGAACCATAGGGAAAAGCAAAAAGATTTTAGTAGAAGAACCTTGTTTTCTTTTGCTGAAGCCGAGGGGTAGAGGTCACTGATTATGTACATTGAAATAAACCAGAGGGCAGGCTCAGTGGAAGAGTTTAAAGGTTTCTACATGAGTATTTTAGTCACAGAGAGAGTCAAAAGGATGCAACAGAATCATGAAAAGATATCGGAAGCAGTGTGGTTGAGTGGATAGAGCACTTGCGTCGGAGTCAGAAGGAGGTGAGTTCTCATCCCGGCTCTGCTTTGTGATCTTGGGTAAGTCTCTCAACTTCTCTGGGCCTCAGTTTGCTCACTTTTAAAATGGGGATTCAATACTTGTTCCCCCTCATATTCAGATTGTGAACCTCAAGTGGGATCTAATGATTTTGTCTCTACCCCAGTGTTTATTATAGTGCTTGGCACATACTAAGCTCTTAATCAATCAATCGTATTTATTGAGCGCTTACTGTGTGCAGAGCACTGTACTAAGTGCTTGGGAAGTACAAGTCGGCAACACATAGAAACAGTCCCTACCCAACAAGCGGGCTCACAGTCTAGAAGGGGGAGACAGAGAACAAAACCAAACATACTAACAAAATAAAATAAATATAATATATATGTACAAGTAAGATAGAGTAATAAATATGTACAAACATATATAAATATGTACAAACATATATACATGTATACAGGTGCTGTGGGGAAGGGATGGTGGTAAGATGAGGGGGATGGAGAGGGGGACGAGGGGGAAAGGAAGGAAGGGGCTCAGTCTGGGAAGGCCTCCTGGAGGAGGTGAGCTCTCAGTAGGGCCTTGAAGGGAGGAAGAGAGCTAGCTTGGCGGATGGGCAGAGGGAGGGCATTCCAGGCCCGGGGGATGACGTGGGCCGGGGGTCGATGGTGGGACAGGCGAGAACGAGGTACGGTGAGAAGATTAGCGGTAGAGGAGCGGAGGGTGCGGGGTGGGCTGTAGAAGGAGAGAAGGGAGGTGAGGTAGGAGGGGGTGAGGTGAAGCCGAGGGTGAGGAGTTTCTGCCTGATGTGCAGATTGATTGGTAGCCACTGGAGATTTTGGAGGAGGGGAGTAACATGCTCAGAGCATTTCTGGACAAAGAACTAATGCCACTGCTATTATATTGGCTCATAGCATAAGGGGTATGACTTTATTTAGGTTTTATAATGTTAGTGGCTGTGTCATTGAGCTCCTTAAGTCAAATATATGGGAAACATAAGGTTCACTTGAGAAGATAGGAAGGGTTAAAAGAAGTGCTTTTAATAATGGTAAGTCAGAGGAGAGTAAGCTCTTGATATTGTATTGGCTAATAACCCATCACCCTTCCTTCCTTTGAAACTAAGAAGTCTCTGTTGCATTCCTTGCCCTTTTCTTGAACAGGTTCCTTCCCCAACACTGTCATTTCCAGTTTCTTTCATTTGACACTTCAGTGTTCTTTTCTCCTGTCTTACCCCAGAGGGCAGAGTGAGGAAGTGGGCAGTCACATTGTGCAAGCCTCGGCAATCATTCTTGTTCATAGGATATGGGGTGATTTGCTGTTTCCTTGTGTCTTTGACAACTGAAGCCAGGGTGTATGAAGAGACTGAGGCTGGGCCAGATTGGAAGGCAATCATCAGTAAGACCCTCTATGCCAGCCCTCCTGCTGAGTATCAGATTAGAACTTTTCCCTCTGCAAAATTGAGTCTGACATTCTCTGGTCTAAATCTGGACCCACATCTCGGGGAGATTGCCAGTTGCGCTTTTTCATCTTCTCTCTTTCAGGAGCCAGTTGGTCCCTGATGGGAAGATGTGTGGTACAAAGGAGTGGAGGGAGAGGGTGGTTGGAAAGGTCTTCATAACAGAATTAAGACACGGTGCAATACTTACCTCTTCCTTCGTGATTAAAGTGGAGTCTGGGCAAAAGGAAATTGGAAGGAGCAGTCTTAAGTGATGTTTCCCCAGTCCTCAACCTATAGATCTCTTTAAATTGATCTCTAGCCTCCAAGATAATTGGAAGACCAGAGGAAACATTGCACAGGAAGCATTTTTAGTTTCATTAATTCTCTAATGGGAGAAGGGTTAAGCTTCTTTTCTTCTCCTCAAACCTCCAGAGCCTTGCAGGTCATTAATGTGTGTCACCATAGGAAGTTCTAGAATGAAATTGTCTCAATGGTTACTGTAGATATTACTTAACGGATAACCCCCACTAGCTTAAATACGAATGAATGAATGAATGAGAAGTATATTTTTCCCTTAACCTTTGGTTTCCAAGACCTGATCTAGTCACCCCTTAATTGAGAGATCCCTAGTCTTGGGGGAGCCAATGGATGAATGACAGACATATTTCTATACAGGAGGTCGTTGGTCTTTGAATACAATTGTCAGTCAGTGAATCATATTTACTGAGCACTGTACTAACCTCTTGGGAAAGTAAGAATAACAATATAGCAGACACATTCCCTGCCTAAAACAAGCTTACCTCAGAATTAAATCTGAAGTAGAAATGTATGTCAGAACCGATTTTCTCATAGAAAAAATATTGTAAATGGGGAACTGGCTCCTGAGACAAGGCCTGATACCCAATTTTTTTCATCAAAAATATCCAGAGTGGTATAGTCAGTCAACTCTAGGTGAGTAATTTTGCTACATTAATATGCTTTATAATATCATAAAGAGCAATCATGTCAACATAAAAATCATACCAAAAGTTAAAAATACAGTATATTGGGAAATTAGTTATTCAGTGTGCACTACCTGTATCAACAAATGAACACAGAGACATTTTAAACTTTTTTTGGGTGAAGGGAGGGGCAGCAACAAAAAGCATTTTCATGAGTAGGCCATGTTAAGATTTCCAAGGAGTTGGGAGGATGTTTTGGGGAGTTCATGGCTGGAGTATCCTCAAGAGTCTTGTCCGTATTTGGCAGCTTCTTCGGTCTCTGCATCCTGTGGAAGAGATTGTCAGTCAATTGTATTTGTTCAGTGCTCAGTGCTTACTGTGTGCAGAGCTCTGTACTAAGCACTTGGGGGAGTCCAATACAATAGAGCAGGCTGACACAATCCCTGCTCACAAGAAGCATACAGACTGGAGGCCACTCAGCAGTCCAAGGAGCTACACGGCTGTCACTGCTTGAGAGAAAGGGTGGACCATGAGATCCTACCTGTAGCTGTGCTGCCATCCGTTTCCACCACCCCTAATCTTCCCACTGCTAGCCCCTTATCTTCCCCTACCCTGCTTACCCAGCCTAGTGGCTTTGGGAGCCACATAGGGGAAAGGGGTCATCACTGGCGTGTCCTTGATTGGAGGATGAGGGGAAACAGAAAGGGGAATATGAGGAGGGAGGAAGCTGGCTTATGTAATGCAAACCTCACACTGGTGGCATACATACCTTTGTGATCTCTTGCTTCTTGCTACCTGTAGTCTATTTTAGTGTATGCCTTCCCCATTAGGTTAATAAGGTCCCTGAGGGCAGAAATGTCTACCAGTTGTATGGAATTCCCCCAAGAGCTTAGTATAGTTCTCTGCTCACAGTGGGTTTTCAAGAAATACTACTGATTGATTGGTGAATCCTGTGTCTTAAACCTGAATTTTTCAAAGTACTATTTGTCTTTACTCGGACCACCGACAGTTGAAGAATTCTCATGGCAAATTATTGGGAATGGAGAAACCTGTTGCTGGGTTGGATGACGAGAATGTCAGGATGAATCAAATATAATGAAAGGGTCCTGATATTTTCCTGTGGGATAGACATGCTAGTTCTTTCAAACATGAATGAGTAATTTGCTGGAAGTAGGCTTTTCAATATGGCACCTCCTGTGAAGTCCAGATTCCTGTGTTTTTCATCATGTTGAAACAACAGTCACTTCCAGAAAAGGAGCACAGGTTCACATCTTCCCACTTGCTGCCAGAGGATGCTAACCACCAGAATCCTTGAACACATCTGGCAGTGTTTCCCAGCTTGGACAGCTGGATTATAGTTTTGCCAGTCGCAATGCCATATTTAAACTTGACACTGGTGTCACCTAGTATTTAGTGTTTTCCTTTCTTAGAACATTGGATGAATTATTTCTCATAACAAGGAGAGATTGTCATGGCAAAATTTAGTAAAATTTAGTTCAGTTGATTCTCTGCAAATTCTTTTATTTCCAATAGCTTAAATGCACAGTCTTGCTTTCCAATTCTTTAAGAACCCTCATCCCCACCTCTCTTCACCCACTTTCCTCATGAGGACAGGGAGGAAAATCTCTTAACCTGAATCATTTTTATTGTTGACAAGTTTCCCCTTTTGAGTTTAGGTCCAAATGTAAGAAATGTTATCATAGTTATCATCCAGCGTCACCCTAGCATAACACCGTAAAACTTCCCATAGTGCTCTTGAGTTTTATTATCCAAGTTTCTGCCATGGTCCAGCAATGTCTATCTAATCAAGAGGACTCTTAGGACTCTCACTTATTACCCCCTTGAAGTTAGGCTGTTATTGAACTATATTGTAAATGATTTGGTTTTCTCATTAGCAAAGTCAAGTGAAAATAATGGCCAGTGCACGTATTGTTGGAGAAAGATGAAGCTGACCTTTAATTCATCGATACTCTATGTGAAACTGCACCCATTGAGCTTGACATGAGAGTTTAATTTTTTTTCAGTATTGATGGATGCCCCATCTCCTTCCTAAACCAGGATGGAGCCTCCCCTTTTCAACTGGAGGAGATGAAAACACCTATTAAAGGGAAGGAAGATCATGGATGATTGATGTCATAAAGTCATAATATAGCATCTAAGCAACATTACAAATACCTTTGGACCACTAATTATAGCATATTTCCCACTGCTTTGTTCACTATAGGTTGAGTTTTATGCCCATAGGGACCAGATTAGAATTCAAATAAATGTTTGAATTAGGACTTGATTTTTAAATTCATTCGATCAGTAGTATTTATTAAGCACTTACTGTGTGCTGAGCACCATACAAAGTGCTTGGAAAGGACAATACAGCAACAAACAGACAATCTCTGCCCACAGTGGGCTATACAATTCAGCTAAAATTTTAATATACTTTATATCACATTTCCCACCCCACTGATCCATCAGTTCACTATTAACAGCCATATCTGATAACCACTTAATTTTCCCTGAATTTTGAGGTGTGTTGCCTTCCTTTTGCCAAGAGAAATGCCTGAATTATCTTTTTGATGGTCTCACACAGTAATGTACAGAAGATAAACTTTAATTGGAATTACCTGAATATTTCCACAGGACTTTTTTAATTGATCTAAAATTTATAGGTAAGGCTCACATGTGCTTAATTTTCCAGATAATTTGTGTAGGTATGCTGAAATGTTATGACCTTCCTTTCTTCAGTGTTTTTTATATATATAGTAAAAAAAAAAATCATCTGCCTTAGCCTTTACCCCTCTAGGCATCCCATAAGGGAAGAAAATGGCTGCTGACACAGAAAGAGAGAATGGAACTAGAGAGGAAGTAAAAATGGGACTAGACCTGACCTGAGCATTTCTTTTCCCTGGAACTCAGTTGTTCACTGTAGATATGGTTCAGTAATGTATAGGATTACCAAAGAAAAATGTTGCATTGTGACAAATTCCAAAGAAATGAATTCTGAGATGGGATAAAAGTTAGTATTTCTGTTCTAGATGGTGAGCCCCTTCTAGACTGTGAGCCCATTGTTGGGTAGGGACCATCTCTCTATGTTGCCGACTTGTACTTCCCCAGTCCTTAGTACAGTGCTCTGCAAACAGTAAGTGCTCAATAAATACGATTGAATGAATGAATGTTTCCTGAGGTATTTTGAAGGAAATGAAACAAGGGACATTTAGGTGCTTTAATCAAGATTAATAATAATGATAATAGTAACACTGTAGTATTTAAGTACTCACTGTGCCAAGCACTGTACTATGCACTAGGGTAGATATAAGATCACCAGGTTGGACACATCCCTGTACATGGGGCTCACAGGTTAAGGGAGAGGGAGAACAGGTATGTAATTCCCATTTTACAGGTGAGGAAACTGAGTCATAATGATTTGCCCAGAATTTGGGAAGGAACTATATTGAGGAGAGAGGAAAAAAATATGACTCCAAATCACAGTTTGACTCTAAATAATTTTACTAATAGGCAAAATAAAATAGTGAAAAAGAAGTAAAAAAAATCAAATGTTTGAGGAAAAAGTATCATAATATATGCAAGTAGCCCCCAAAATGGCCAAAATATTGAACATCAGTAGGAAAAGGTTAGAAATGAAACAAAAGACAACTTCACAGGTAAAAAAGTCAACTCTCCGTCTCTATATGTTGCCGATTTGTACTTCCCAAGCACTTAGTACAGTGCTGTACACACAGTAAGCACTCAAATGCCATTGAATGAATGACCTCTCAACATCCATGTGTGTCATGTGAGGGGGGAGGGGGCTCTCACAATACAGTTCAGGCCCAGGCTTCAGTTGATGCAACCAGTCTCCGGAGGGGAAAAATAATCAGTGAAAGCCTCCTGGATTAGGTGGGATTTCAAAACAAGTTTGAAGGGGGAGATCTGTGATCTGGCAGATTTGAAAGAGGTCTGGGTGGTTCCAGGCAGGAGTAAGGAGGCAATTAAGTTATAATAGAACATAATATGTACAGAACATTCACATACTATTATTAGTAGTATTATTATTATCATGCAAGGTGCTTGGTAGCAATACAAAAAAGTTACCTGCCCTTGAGGACCTTACAATATGATGGGAGAAACAAGACTCAATTGCAAAATACATGATAAAAGCACAGAATTGAAGCATAGAAACAAAAGATTAAAAAAAAAAACTTGGAGGAGGTGTCTAGGAGGCCTTTGGTGGGAAACTGATGGCATTAGAAAGATTTGAGGTGGGAGGGAATTTTATTCAAGGAGAAGGATGTGAGTAGTGGACTGGAGACAAAACAATCACAAATGAAGTTCATTTGGAAGATTGAAAGATGTTATTGTGCTCTGTTTTCATAAACAATATATTGCATTTTCAGCCGGCCTTTCATTAATCCAATGAACCTGCAGATTTCTATATGAATGCATTTGTAGCCTCCAGACTCACAAAGATAAATGAGGTCATTACACCATGGTGTCTTAGTCACCCTGAACATGTCCCACTCCAATATTCAGCTCTTTAAAACCCTTCCATTCACCTGGGAGATTTTTATGGAAAAAAAAAATTGGCAACTCTCCTTTCGCAGCTTATAAATTTGGAGGAACTCACCATTTTGTGCTCCCTTGGGGAATGACTCTTCCTTCTTTCAGTTGCCTTCCAGCACAAATGAAAGGGTTCACAATGTGCAGTTCCACATTACTTGAACCCCTCGTAAGAACTGGTGGTAAGGTGATTTGAGAAGTTTATGCAGGGACCATCTGAGTAATAAATCAGAGATTAAAGGGATTGATGAAGCCAGCCATCTCTTAGTTGCTCTCTGAACAAGTCCAATGGTTTGTCAGCTAATAATGAACCTGCCTGGCATGCTTGCCTAGTTTATTTCCCAATGTAACCCTTCTAGATGAATTTAAGATGTTATAGATTTTCCTCTTGCTTAGTATTCTTATCTCTTCCAGGCTTTTCATTAATATTGTGATACTTTAATAGGTTCCTCTTCTCCTTCCATTTTTACAACAACCATGCAAAACACTGAATTCAGTTGAATTTGTCGTCGATGCTCCCCAAATCAGGCCATTTTTTTTTCCTTACTCTAAGAAGTCCTCTCAGTTGTGAAATTAGTTTGGAAATTCTTTATTTGAAAAAAATAAGGTCTTTAGAGAATCATTTTCCCTCCTTCTGTGAGCTAGGAAATCGCTCATAACATGTTCTAAGTCCTTTTCTGCCTGTTTCAAGATCTTCAAGGGAAAATACAATTGGGGCCCCCAGATTTGCTCCCTCACAGCCTTAAACTTGTATGCTAGGATGGAATACTTGATGAAAATGGATGACAGAAAGAAACCCAACAGCTGCAGGATGGTGAATTGAAGTGGTGGAGGGAATCCATTTAAAAGACATAATGAAGCAAAACCGCACATGGCATCATATAAAGGCAGTTAAGAGCCATCAGCAGGAGACAGACCATCCTGGCCTTCAGGATTAGGAATGGAGTGCCTTTCAAAGAACAGAGGCCAATACTTGGTAAAGGGATGGGTGCTAGGTTAAAAACCCTGCACAAGTTAAGCACAGGCAGAGACAAACTTTAGTTTGTATAGTCAGACATAAACAAAAATGTCACCAAGCATTGCAGATGTAACAGGGTAGGAGGGGATAGGTTTACATGCATGCAATGAGGGAAGAATGGTCAAGCATAAGTGTTATACACCCCTATTGATGTCAGCTTTGAAATCTGAAGGACAGCCATCTACACTTTTTTTTTTAACATAGTGAGTCCAATCTCCCAGGGTCTATATTTATCTCCTCCTAGTCTCCTCACTGTGCCTTGTTCTCGCCTGTCCCGCCATCAACCCCTGGCCCACGTCATCCCCCTGGCCTGGAATGCCCTCCCTCCGCACATTGGCCAAGCTAGCTCTCTTCCTCCCTTCAAAGCCCTACTGAGAGCTCACCTCCTCCAGTAGGCCTTCCCAGACTGAGCCCCCTCCTTCCTCTCCCTCTCCTCCCCCTCCCATCCCCCCCACCTTAACTCCTTCCCCTCCCCACATCACCTGTATATATGTATATATGATTGTACATATTTATTACTCTACTTATTTTATTTGTACATATTTATTCTATTTTATTTGTTTAATACGTTTTGTTGTCTGTCTCCCCCTTCTAGACTGTGAGCCCGCTGTTGGGTAGGGACTGTCTCTATGTGTTGCCGACTTGTACTTCCCAAGCGCTTAGTACAGTGCTCTGCACACAGTAAGAGCTCAATAAATACAATTGAATGAATGAATGAATAATCTCTGGAAAAATCATTGACTCTTTTTTCCCACTCAGTGAATTGAGAAGCAGCATGGCATAATGCTTAAAGCACAGGTCTGGTAGATGGTTGTGTGTTCTAATCCCATTTCCTCCTTATGTCTGCTGTGTGACCTTGGGCAAATCATTTTACTTACCTGGGCCTCAGTTACTTCATTTGTAAAATGGAGATTAAGACTGTGAGCCCCATGTGGGACACGGACTGTGTTCAACCTGATTAACTTACATCTGTCCCAGAGCTTTTACCAGTGCTTGCGCATAATAAGTGCTTAACAAGTACCATGATTATTATTATTATACAGGTCTGAACAATCAATGCCAAATGTAGCATAAAGTTTCTTCATGGACTTGTCTGATGCATACTTCTGCTTAAAAATTGCAGCAACACACAGTGATAAAGGAGGTTTTCTTTTCTTTAGAATGGCACTACCATCAATTTATTTTCAGTTTGTGGTAAACTGTAACCTTCTAAAAGGTAACTGGAAAAATTAATACAGCAGTAGCTTTTAATGTGAATATTCCCTAAGAGCATAGCATAGGAACAGTTGCTCATGGTTTCTGTATTCAAGTGAAATGAAATAACTATTTGTTTCTTAAAGTTTCTTTGTACCTTTCTCATCACCTAGGACAGATGTAGCACACAGTGAACACTTTATGCATATTTGCAAATACTGATGCTAACACTGATGATCCACAAATATTGATTTCAGCACTTGTTCATGATCCTGAGATAACCACAAAATAAACAATGTATGGACATTGTTTAATATGGGATCTGGATACAACCCATCCAAAAAGTGCTTCCATTTCTTTTGGATCATTGACATAGCAGACTGTCTCCTGTAATAGCATAATTTTTTACAAGGCAGAATTACTTTCCCTTCCCAGAGGAATGCTGGACTTTGTAGTTGATATTTTTAAGATTGTAATTCTTAATATTGAAGTGACATATCCAGTTAGTGCATGGTATTTTACAACAAAACTCCATAGCATATCAGTGGTTTAGGAAAGAACTGTTCAGATTGCCTTGCATTTTTGCTAAAAGTCATTTGGACACCTTTAAGGCAGGTGCTTAAAGTTGCTGAATTGATTTTTTTCCTGTTTGTCACGAGGGTGTGTTTTTTTTTTTTTTTTTTAAACTTCATGTTCTACAGCTTCTATTTGTAGATGATTTGTCGGTTTGTCTTGTGCTGTGCTGCCTCAGGGAGCCTATTTCTCCTTGACTCCTCCTGTTTTCATTAGGAACCTAGGAGCATCTGTGCTGCTCAGATGATTTGATCGGCCAAACTCTCTTTACCAGTCCTTGGTGTGAATGATAGAACCCTTTGGAAATGAGCTAACCATTGCTGGTTCTACACTAGGTCCATGCTCAGTGGGGCCCCTGATTCATCATCCCCATAGGTCTAGCTTGTATGATTACTATGTCACAGCAGTTCCTAGAAGTGTCTTCTGGGGAAGAAAATTCATTCTCTGAAGAGAGGCTTAGTAGGCTACACAGTTTGGCACCCAATCTTCTCAGGACGAATGATTGAATTCACCGTGTATTTGGTTTAACACAAATTGCACATGGGTTGATATCCATCTATCCCGAAGTCTTCCTGCTCTGGTGGTGACTTCGGTTGTGAGGTTAAGATGGGGGAAGTCACAGAGGAGTCTCCCTTGTTGAAGTTGTCATGTGCTTAACTCTGGACAATTTGGTCTGGTGATGAATTTTTTTTTTCCTCACAAGAGGCCAAAGAACATAAGAGGAAAACTCAGATCAGGATTAAGATAAACTGGAAGGGAATGGTGGGAGAGAAAAAAGACGGAGATCACAAAAGAGGTATTCTGGTTGGAATTAGGTAGCAGTGGCTCACTTGGGTGGTGAATAGGGGTTGGGGTCTTGGAGTGTAGGAGGACAGAAAGGCACTGATTGATCATTGCATAGAGGTGTGGGAAAGAAATCCACATACTGTTCTACCTGACTGACATTCCTCTTCCCTCACTCTTACTTATTAATGAATTGGAATTAGCCAGCATGTTTAAACAAAACCTAGAAACACTGCAACTGATAACACTCTGGGAGCTTAAATTATATCTTATTATATATTATAACAAGATTTTCAGGTGTGTTTTATTTGCTCAGATTTAGAATTGCTTCCTATTTCAGTAAAAGCCCTGGACCCCTGCCCACCTTTCTCATGACCATACCCACTTCTAGGGACATTCAGTTTACCTATCAAATACTTGCAGAGACTTTTAAAATCACATGGTATAATAATAATGTAACTGTCGCATTTGTTAAGCCCTGTGTTCTAAGTGCTACCCTAAGTGCTGGAACTGATAACACCATCAGATGGATAGGTCCCTGTCCCAAATGGGTATTACAATCTAACATGGAATGGGGAGAAGATATTTAATCCCATTTTACAGATGAGGAAACTGAGGGATAGGGAAGTTCAAAGACTTGCCCAAGGTCACACAGCCAGGAAATGAAGGAGCTGGGATTAGAACTTAGGTCTTCCAACTCCCAGGCCTGACTTTTCACAAGGTCATTCTGCTTTTCAGCTGAAGAAACATAATAAGCCTCCAGGGACTGTCGTAGAAAATGCTAGGAAAGGTTTTGAAATATTTATATCTGTTGGAAATCATTTAACCTTTGTTATGCTTCCTTCAGGTAATTCCTAGAGAAATCTACTGGCCTGTTAGGGCTCCCATCCATAATTGTTAATTGGATGCATGTTGATTCAGCAAAATATGGTGCCAGTGAACGTATGTTGTTATCCTCATTGTCTGGGGACATAGAGATCAGATTCCACTGGGCATGATACTAAATGAACTGCTTCCTATAACTACCCTGGTGTTTTCTAAAAACTAGGCTTGTAGTTGTCTTGATTTCAGAAGCTGCTTTTTTTTTTCCCAGGGAGAACCAAATTGCAACATTATTTTTATCCAAACAAATCAATCAATCAATCAATCGTATTTATTGAGCGCTTACTATGTGCAGAGCACTGTACTAAGCGCTTGGGAAGTACAAATTGGCATCACATAGAGACAGTCCCTACCCAACAGTGGGCTCACAGTCTAAAAGGGGGAGACAGAGAACAGAACCAAACATACCAACAAAATAAAATAAGTAGGATAGAAATGTACAAGTAAAATAAATAAATAAATAAATAGAGTAATAAATATGTACAACCATATATACATATATACAGGTGCTGTGGGGAAGGGAAGGAGGTAAGACGGGGGGATGGAGAGGGGGACGAGGGGGAGAGGAAAGAAGGGGCTCAGTCTGGGAAGGCCTCCTGGAGGAGGTGAGCTCTCAGCAGGGCCTTGAAGGGAGGAAGAGAGCTAGCTTGGCGGATGGGCAGAGGGAGGGCATTCCAGGCCCGGGGGATGACGTGGGCCGGGGGTCGATGGCGGGACAGGCGAGAGCGAGGTACGGTGAGGAGATTAGTGGTGGAGGAGCGGAGGGTGCGGGCTGGGCAGTAGAAGGAGAGAAGGGAGGTGAGGTAGGAGGGGGCGAGGTGATGGAGAGCCTTGAAGCCCAGGGTGAGGAGTTTCTGCCTGATGCGCAGATTGATCGGTAGCCATTGGAGGTTTTTGAGGAGGGGAGTAATATGTCCAGAGCGTTTCTGGACAAAGATAATCCGGGCAGCAGCATGAAGTATGGATTGAAGTGGAGAGAGACACGAGGATGGGAGATCAGAGAGAAGGCTAGTGCAGTAGTCCAGACGGGATAGGATGAGAGCTTGAATTAGCAGGGTAGCGGTTTGGATGGAGAGGAAAGGGCGGATCTTGGCAATGTTGCGGAGCTGAGACCGGCAGGTTTTGGTGACGGCTTGGATGTGAGGGGTGAATGAGAGAGCGGAGTCGAGGATGACACCAAGGTTGCGGGCTTGTGAGACGGGAAGGATGGTAGTGCCGTCAACAGAGATGGGAAAGTCAGGGAGAGGACAACGTTTGGGAGGGAAGACAAGGAGCTCAGTCTTCGACATGTTGAGCTTTAGGTGGCGGGCGGACATCCAGATGGAGATGTCTTGAAGGCAGGAGGAGATGCGAGCCTGGAGGGAGGGGGAGAGAGCAGGGGCAGAGATGTAGATCTGGGTGTCATCAGCGTAGAGATGATAGTTGAAGCCGTGGGAGCGAATGAGGTCACCAAGGGAGTGAGTGTATATTGAGAACAGAAGGGGACCAAGCACTGAACCTTGGGGAACCCCCACAGTAAGGGGATGGGAGGGGGAGGAGGAGCCTGCAAAAGAGACTGAGAAAGAACAACCGGAGAGATAAGAGGAGAACCAGGAGAGGACGGAGTCTGTGAAGCCAAGGTCAGATAACGTGTTGAGGAGAAGGGGGTGGTCCACAGTGTCAAAGGCAGCTGAGAGGTCGAGGAGGATTAGGACAGCGTATGAGCCGTTGGATTTGGCAAGCAGGAGGTCATTGGTGACCTTTGAGAGGGCAGTTTCCGTGGAATGAAGGGGACGGAAGCCAGACTGGAGGGGGTCGAGAAGAGAGTTGTTGTTGAGGAATTCTAGGCAGCGCGTGTAGACAACTCGTTCAAGGAGTTTGGAAAGGAATGGTAGGAGGGATATGGGACGATAACTAGAAGGTGAGGTGGGGTCAAGAGAGGGTTTTTTTAGGATGGGAGAGACATGGGCATGTTTGAAGGCAGAGGGGAAGGAACCAGTGGAGAGTGAGCGGTTGAAGATAGAAGTTAAGGAGGGGAGAAGGGATGGAGCGAGAGATTTCATAAGATGAGAGGGAATGGGGTCAGAAGCACAGGTGGCTGGAGTAGCCCTTGAGAGGAGGGAGGAGAGTTCCTCTGAGGATACCGCTGGGAAGGATGGGAGAGTAGCAGAGAGTGTTGAGAGCCGGGGGGTTGGAGAAAGGGGGGAAGAGACTTTGGGGAGGTCGGACCTGATGGATTTAATTTTGTTAATGAAGTAGGAGGCCAGATCGTTGGGGGTGAGGGAAGGAGGAGGGGGAGGAACCGGGGGCCTGAGAAGGGAGTTGAGTGTACGGAAGAGCTGGCGGGGGTGATGGGCATGGGTGTCAATAAGGGAGGAGAAACAAATCCATGTGATCCAGCACCCTGTCTAAACGTGCATGAATGATAACTTTTTTCAGAGGGATGAATAGTGAGCCCATAGTATATATCCCAAGGCATTACTTTCACTTCTAGTTGAGTACAGGTGGGAAGGGGAAGTTTTGCTTTTTGTGTTTTTCCTGGGCCCCAGCATGCACTCCATTCATGTCCTTGTGCAATACTTGTTATCCAAGGAAGTGCAACCCCAGTGGCAATTCTCAGCTGTGCTGGAATATCCTGATAGGCATAGTAATTATACCACAGCAAATTACTATTTCCCTTAAAGAGAGCAAAGGCAGAGACCACAAAACACAAGTAAAGGGGAATCTTCATGCCACATGAAGAGAGGATAGGAAATCAAAGTAGACTAGAATTTGACACCTCAGCTGCAAACTACATAAAAAATATACAGAAGCAAAAACAGAAAACTTTCATAAGTAATTATCAGGGAAAAAGAGACTATACTTCACTCTCCTTGAGCTCATTAGAGCTATATGTTGCATGCAACCAATACAAAGTGGTCATTTGCCTTTGATCAACTTATGCAGTATTGTTTGTACTAAAGTGTGTGTGTGTGTGTGTGTGTGTGTGTGTGTATAATTGAAGCATTTACTATATGTCAAGTTTTAAGTGCTGGGGTAAACACAAGTTAATCAGGTTGGTCAGAATTCCTGACCCACCTAGGTCTTACAGGCAAAGTAGGAGAGAGAACAGACATTGCATCCCCATTTTACAGTTGAGGGAACAGAAGCACAGAGATGTTAAGTGATTTGTCAATGGTCCCACAGCAGATGTGACCAAGGCAGAATTAGAACCCAGGTCCTCTGATTGCCTGGCCCATACTCTATCCACTAGGCTGTTCTGCTCCTCCATATTTTGTATATATAAATAAAATATATGCAACGTTTTATTTATATATATATATATATATACACATATAGTTACTCATAATGGAGTATTGAAAAGGAAATAAGGACATGAAAAAATATTGATCATAAAAGGAGCAGCAAATAGACCAGTAAGCCCAGTTGACCAAATTACTGATGAATTACAGGAATTGGTTAATATATTTACTAGACATTTGTCATTGTTTTTGAAAATGAATGGAACCTGGAGAGATACCGGAAGAAGTAGAAGAGTCCTCTTGCATCCCCAGAGAAATGACTGAAAACCAGTCCTTAAAGTTCCCAATAAATGATTTTGATGCTGTATTTGGCAAAAGAATGCAAGAGAAGTGACTGGTTAAGGCTCAGAATAATAATAATAATAATAATGGTATTTGTTGAGCACTTAGTATATTCCAGGTACTGTACTAAGCATGGGGGTGCATACAAGCAAATCGGGTTGGACACAGTCCCTGTCCCACATTGGGCTCACAGTCTTATTCCCCATTTTACAATTGAGGTAACTGAGGCACAGAAAAGTGAAGTGACTTGCCTAAGGTCACACAGCAGACAAGTGATGGAGCTGGTATTAGAAACCATGTCCTTCTGACTCCCAGGCCCATGCTCTATCCACTGTGCCATAGAGAATTTAAGAGAAAGGAAGGAGTTGAGAGAGGATGGTTACATTACAAGTTTGGTCCAGTGACCCCCAGATTTTCCAAAGCCTTTTTCGTAGCCCTGAAGTTGGTGTTGTGGTAAGCTCTGATCCTCAAGGACTCTATGCTAAATGCTGAATGACAGGAGAAAGCTGCCGTTTTTCTCATTCATGAAAAGTAGCAAGGAGAAAATGTTTACCTCCTTTCCACTAACTGGGTGCCTCCTTTAATTTGTGCTGTGATGATGCACCACTTAGCTTTTGAAGGCTCTACTGAGCAAGTCACTCAAGACAATGGTAAACTTTGTGAGTAGCAACTATGCCCTCTTACTCACAGGCTCCCCTTACCCTAGACACTCATCATCCAAAAGATATTTCCTTGATTGGTAAGTATGATTGGCATCCACAATAAACTGGATTCATGCTGCTAAATTCTGGAAACCTGGGATAGCTCTTTCTGCAATTCAAGGCTTTGAATTTTTTTCACTCTCCAGGTCTCAACCAAAGATTACACGTGTCACGTTTTCATCATTCATGTTGCTTTTACTGATCAATAGACTAGTTATTAAACTTTGCTTAATGTTTAATAAAGCATTAGAGAATTAAGGGAAGCAGAATGGCTTAGGGAAAAGAGCACAAACCTGGGAGTAGGAAGACCTGGGTTCTGATCCTGGCTCCACCACTTGCTTGCTGTTTGACTTTGGGCAAGTCACTTCACTTCTCTTTTTTTTTTTTTTCGTAAATGTAGAATGGGGACTCCAATACCTGTTCTCCCTTTTTAGACTGTGAGCCCCATGTGGGACAGGACTGTGTCCAAACTAATTAATTTGTATCCACTCTAGAGTGTGGAAAAATGCTTGACACAAAGTAAGTGCTTAACAATCGTGATAATAATTGCTTCCCACTGAGTAAATATTTGCATAGAGTATCTACACAACCTTCTGGGTTGGGGAGATTGAAAAGGTTTTCTGACTCTCAGCTTTGATCTAGGGAATAAAAGACAGGATGTATTTTGGAGACAGAAAGCATGAGAAGGAGGCCATAATGGCCTAGTGGAAAAAGTCCAAGCTTTGGAATGAGGAGGCCCGTGTTCTAATCCCACCATCACCACTTGCCTCACACAAGTCATTTAACTTTTTGTGCCTCAGTTTCCTCATTTGTAAAATGGGATAAGATTCCTTTTCTACTTCCTCCTTACACTTAGAGCCCCTTGTAGGTCCAGGACTGTGATCTGCTTTGTGTCTCCCCCAGCACTTAGTACAGTGCTTTTACCAACAGCATGATTCTGGGAGTCAGAGGAACTGGGTTCTAATCCCAGCTCCACTACTTATCTGCTGTGTGATCTTAGGCAAATCATTTAACTATTTTGTGCCTCAGTTTCCTCATCTGTTAAAATGGGTATTAAATTCTACTCCCTCCTCCCTAGACCTGGAGTCCCATGTGTGTCAGGGACTGTGTCCAAACTGATAGCCCTGTGTCTACCACAGTGCTTAGAACAGTGGTTGGCACATGGTATTTGTTAAGCATATATTTTTCTATTTTTTTTTATTATCGTCTCACAGTATGTGTTTAACAAGTATCACAGTTATTGTTTTTATTGAGAGAAACTTTAGCTCAGCAACTTTCACTCCACTGGACAGTCATCTCTTCTGCCAACTGGAAATGGCACTCTTGAAGCTAGATAATAGGGTTGCTTGCAACCAAGACTTCCCATTTGCCAGTTTCTTCATTTAACTCCAAAACCCTTGTTGTATTTGGAGGAAACATCATCTGATTATTGTTGAAAAGATGTTCTCTAGCTTATCACATGGGTCATTGTAAAGGAAGGCATCATTGCTAGTTTTAATACACCTGAACAATTTACTTCTATCCCTTTTAAAATATTTATATTCTAGAATGTGCTTAGTAGCCAGTTGTGTTGTCATTTCTTACCGTGTTTGTGTCTAAAAGCTTCAAACTACATTTATGATCTACAAACTTCTGATTATCCCTTATTCATAAATGTGAGTAAAAGGTGACAAAATAAATTAACCAAACTTTGATGTTTGGGAAATTTAAAGTCTTTACACAAACCTCTAAAGTCTCTAAATGCAGTGATTTAGATTCAACATTCCTAAGACCTGGGATCATGTCTACAGACTCTATTGCTTAGTACAGTGCTTGGCACACAGGAAGCACTTAAAATATTTCATCGTCTTTATAGTTATTATGATTATTAACCTCAATACTTCAGGTTTTATGAAAACCTGGTGGTGGGAGACAAGAAATAACAAGCTGACATCCTCCCAGGAACTTATCTCATCAATATTTGGATCAGCATCTATCTCAGAATTAAACATAGAAATGAGCCCCATCTGAGGCGTCTCCATCTTGGAGAGATTTTGGCAAGGGCTGGCAAGCCAACAGTGGAACTCACCCTGTGTGTGTATGATTTTGGATTCATACATGAGCAGGGTCTAAGTGCACTTGCCAAACCTCTTTCCCAGGCATGTCTGTCTTTTCCCACCATGGGTCCAGACAATGAAGCAACATGGACAAGAATCTTGAGCTCTGAGAATAATCATTCAATAAGATTTTTGTGGATATCCCTGTGCCATCTGAGCACAAGAAATGAATGGATGGGTGCCACCCTTGGGAGGGAGAAACCCCAGCAGTTCGTACAGTGCTTGGCAAATAAGAAGTGCTTAACAAATACCTCATTTATCATTATTTATTATTATTATGAAAAACCACTGTCTGTTTCTGTATTGTACTTTCCCAAGTACTTAGTACAGTTCTCTGCACACAGTAAGTGCTCAATAAATACAGTTGAATGAATGAAAAAACACTGGGCACCAGCTGACTATTGAATGTCCACGCACCAACCTGGAGATGGAACATTCTTGTTACATTTTAATAATTGTAGCCTGGGTTTTTTTGCTAGAAATGTTTAACAACCGCATCGTTCTTTGCAAGATATATTCTAAAGATATTAGCAATGAGCTTAGCAACTCTGTAGGGAGGAGAGAGAGATTGGTTTCAGGGGAAATACATCCGATGAAGAGGTAAAGTGGATTTCATCTCATTATCTCAGAGCCCTTTGTAAATTCACCCACCCAGTCTGTCCCCCGCTTGAGAGAGAGATTATTTTCTGACAGAAAAAATGGAGGTACAGAGTGGTGGATAGGTCTGAACACCATAAGCACTCATGGAATGCTACTGATTGATTCTTTAAAAGATATACTTGGGAATGTGGTGATAAGTATGGGGGGGGCAATCCATTAATCAATGTTATTTATTGCATGTTTACTGTATACAGAGCACTATAATAAGCACCTGGCAGAGTTTAATTTAACAGAGTTAGTAGAAACATTTCCTGCCCACAATGAGCTTATAGTCTAGAGGGCAGATGGTAAAAGCAGGATGTGTGGCTTTTTCTAGCCTCTATTCCCTACACCACAGACAACATGAGCCGTAATAACTGGGTTCCAATCCTGGGTCCACAAGGTTAGTGATTTGAGCTCAGGGCTAAGATTTGGAGATTAACAAATTCAACACTGACCTCTTTGTCTGCACTCTTGGATGTTCTTAAACTATTTCTAGACTGTGAACCCGCTGTTGGGTAGGGAGGCCTTGGTTAAGTTACTTAACTTCTCAATGCTTCAGTTTGTGGACCCCATGTGGGACAGGGGATCTATCCAGCCTGATTCTCTTATACCTACCCCAGTGCTTAGCATATAATATGTGCGGTAGAAATACCACAGTTGTTGTTGTTAATATATTCTGAGGTTTTGGTGTCCTTTCCCCTTCTCCTCCCCCTCCTACCTTCTCTTCTCTCCCTTCAGGCATATACGTAAATATACCTACAAATAAATCTGTAATGCTCTCAGGTCTTAATGGGACTCAGAAGTCTTTTTGTCCTGGCCATATTTGAGGGCTGTTAAATTGATTGGCATTGAGTGTGACATTTGGGATATCAGTTTATTAAATGGATAAAGCCCTTTGGGTTCTACCAGTAAAAGGAGGACACTGTAGAAATGTAAGCGATTAACATCTAAATGGAGGCTCCAAAGCCTTTGAAGCTGCAAAGGCCCTGTTTTGAAGTTGGTCACATTTATTTAACCACTCCTCTACCTTCCAGTGTCTCCTTTTAAGTTTCTAATGTGTGTGAAATACAGAAATGATGATTAAATTATCTTAAATTCAGAGCTGTCAAGCCACTCATTTGACTTTGTAGGGCCGAAATGTTTCAATCACTCTGGTTGCAAGTCTTGGAAAGTTAGGCAGGTTATTAAGGTTAGTGATTTGAGCTCAGGGCCAAGATTTGGAGATTAACAAATTCTCCACTGCCCTCTTTGTCTACACTCTTGGATGTTCTTAAACTATTTCTAGACTGTGAGCCCGCTGTTGGGTAGGGACCGTCTCTATATGTTGCCAACTTGTACTTCCCAAGCGCTTAGTACAGTGCTCTGCATACAGTAAGCACTCAATAAATACGATTGAATGAATTCACATTCCCTTTTTGGTGTTGCGTTCAATCAGTCTTATTTTGTGAGCATTTACTGTGTGCAGAGCACTGTGTTAAGTGCTTGGAATAGTACAGTATAACAGAAAAGGAATTTCTATTTTGCCTCTGGAAGAATGGAGGCATTTTTCGAATCTTACGGATATGAGCATTACTGTGTAGGTTTACAAAGCGTGTTTTAAGTACTTCATATGGCAGCAGTTGTGTGTCCCAATGCTGGTGGTAATTTTCATTAGTTATGGTATTCATTTAGGGCTTTCTATGTCAGGGGCACTGAACCAAGCCTTGGGGTGAATGAAAGATAAACAAATCCCAGTTCTGACACTTGTCTGCTGCATGACCTTGGGCAAGTCACTTTACTTCTCCGTGCCTCGGTTACCTCATCTGTAAAATTTGGATTGAGACTGTGAGCCCCCTTATGGGGCAGAGACTGTGTCCAACTCAATTTGCTTGTATCTACCCCAGCACTTAGTACAGTGCCTGGCACATAGTAAGTGCTTAACAAATGCCATTAACATCATTATAATTATTATAAGTGATCCAGTAATAATAATTGTGGCATTTGTTAGAACTCATTATGTATTCATTCATTCAATTCAATAGTATTAAGTGCTTACTGTGTGCAGAGCACTGTACCATGCACTTGGAAAGTACAATTCATCAATAGAGAGAGACAATCCCTGCCCACACTGGGCTTACAGTCTGGGGGCGGGGGGGAGCCAGACATCAAAACAAGTAAATAGGCATCAATATAAATAAATAGAATTATAGATATCTACATATATACACAAGTGCTGTGGGGTGGAGATGGGGAGAGGAGTACCAATCACTGAGCTAAACACTATGTAAATACAATACAGTCAGATCAGACACCATTCCTGTTTCATACGAGGATCACAGTCTTGACAGAAGGAGAACAGGAATGTAGTCCCTATTTTACAGATGAGGAAACTATGGCACAGAGAAGTTAAGTGACTTTCCCAAGGTCACACAATAGGCAAGTGGTAGAAAGGGGATTAAAATCCAAGTCTCCTGACTCCCAGTCCCATGCTGTTTCCACTAGGTCATGCTGATTCTCCATGTTGCAGATTTGTACTTCCCAAGAGCTTAGGACAGTGCTCTGCACACAGTAAGCACTCAATAAATACTATTGAATGAATTAATGAATCCTACATGGTGTTCCTAATCTGTCCTGGTCAAAGTAGAGGAGGGCAAAAACACAGAGAAGAGAAACTAATTACAGATAATGGGATCATTTATGTGACTTAGGTCAAAGAACTCATATAAAGCTAAGAGCTCTAAGTGCCTTCACATAGATTATGAGATTCATCTCAACAATATCCCTATGAAATGGAAAAGAGCAAGGACCTTTTGTTAAAAAAAAAAATTCCTGCATTTAAACGAACTGCCCCTGGTTAGGTAATTAGTGGCACAGCTCGACTGCAACCCAGATAGCCTGATATCTATCTAGTATAATGTCCTATCTGCTAGACTTTGCTGCTCTAGCATAGTCAAGGCCATGGGAGTGTCTTTAATCATGATTATAAGCAAAATCACATTTCATACTCTGTGAGTTGAGTGACTGAACTCTCATCTAAGGAAGGAATTTCCTCCACTTCCCTGTTATGACATGGCACAATTGGTCTGTCATTTTCCTCCAATATGTTAGGTTTTGGTTACTGGTATTAGGTGAGATTCCAGACAAGTGGGTGGGGAGTTCTCTTAAGAGAGCCAAGTTACAACTGTATAGGTAGTGATGATGATGATGATACTACTAATAATATGTATTAGGTGTTTACTATATTCAAGCACTTAACTAAGTGTTGGGTAGCTACAGCTAAATCAGATGAGACATAGCCCCCGTCCCACATGGGGCTCACACTCTAGAAGTGAGAACAGGCCTGGGAGTAAGGTTGTATTTTTTTTGGATAGGGGATATATAAGCATGTTTGAAAGAGTTGAGGAGGAAGCTGTTGGAGAGTAATGGTTGAAGAGGGCAGTCAAGGGGGGAAGAAGGGTGGTGGTGAGTGTTTTAGTGAGGTCTGAAGGGATGGGGTCAGAAGCACAGGTGGATGGGGTAGATTTAGAGAAGAGGTGAGAGAACTCTTCAGATACTACAGGGAGTATAAGGTGTGTTGGTGGAGGATAGGGGTGGGGATTGGAGAGGAGCAGTGAAGCTTTTAGGGGCTCATGCCTGATGGTTACCCTTTTGTTGTTGATGTGGCCAGATTATTAAGGGAAAGAGATGGCGGGAACCAGGGGGAAGAAGGCTTGAGAAAGGAGTTTGTCTGGAACAGCTGAGGGGGTTAATGGGTGTGGGAGTGAATTAGGAAGAAGTATTGGTGTCAGGCAGAGAGAGCTGAATTGAAGCAGGAAGGAAGGAATTTAAGGTGGACAAGATCAAAGAGATGGCTGGAATGTCTGAGATAGATCTTCAGTCAGAAACCTTTGTGACTAATGGCATAGACCCAACAAACATTTTACTATTTACAGAGCCGGCACTAGAACCCAGATTTCCTTATTCACATAGTTCATTCTGCTGAACCAACAGCAGGGTGAAGTGAATTCAAACTGAGAGTTTGCCCATTCTTGAGTTACCTCAAGAGATGGGAATGTATAAAAACAAAAATGGAGGAAACAGGAATCTTTTTGGGTGTTTAGTAGTTTAAATCTGACTTCAGCAAATCAGGATGCATCATTGTGCCCTTAGACAATCAAGAGGCTATTTTATGTGAGGTAGTTTGTCCTGGATGTTGACAGAAAATAGCTGGGGGAAATGAGTAGTGGAATGAGAGAAGGTGGCTTCTGGGAAAAAGGAAAGTGAAGGAAGAAGTTCTGGGTCAGGGAGAGGGATCAAAATAGAAACATGTCTTAGGATGGGACATCGAAATGGATGCATTGGGTGACTAGCTGAGATTAAAGGGGAAATGACTGTAAAGGGACTAAATGATAAGGGGCAAAAAGGGTAGAGGACAGACCAGTCGAATTATTCCTGGTAGGGATAGGCATTAAAATAAGCTTAATGGACTATTTTGAAATATGTCCTTTCAAGATAGAAGAAAAGAAGGATGATTTTGCTGTTAACTTGTTTCTTCTCATATCTTCCGTCTCTTGCATTCAGCCATACATATGTACACACAAACATGCATACACACATACATACATATTCAGGGTGGGAGAGGAAACGCAGTCTGTGGGTGGCAGAGGGGAAATGGGCAGAATTGGAGCACTGGGACCAAAATCCATGTGATCATCAAGTTCAGAGCAATTTCCCTAGGGGACTGTATCATATTCCAGTGAACAGGAATAGGGTGGAAGGTTGCCATAGCAACAAAAGGCCTGAAAGATTGACTCTGACTAGCAACAGGCCAGTGAAGCCGCCTAAGTAGGATTTATGACACATTATAGTGTGAAAAGCAGGAGAAAATTACTGTAAAGGCAGGAATTATAGCACAACAGAACATATAAACTCCCAAATCCATCTTCCTAATTAAAACAGCATACTCAGTGGTAGAGCTCACAGTAAGCCTGTTTAGCTTAAATGGGGAGATGTTATCAATGCTTCATTGTAAAGTTTATTGTCCTTAAGACTAAGTAAGCGGGAGGGGAGAAAACAACCATATCCGTCCATTGGAATCTTCCCTTACCTCATCTTTTCATCAAGTTGTCCAATTTTTATTTTACAGGTATTTTCTAGTGTACACTTGAATAAGTCATTCTCCTCTCCTCAGGAGCATTTGTTAAGACCCTTAGTGGGTCCTGGACAATTAATTAATCAATGTAGTCTCTGGCTGATGCAGGTCCACCCCATTGTACACAAAAGCAAATTAATACACAGGTCATTCTAATAGCTTGCTCCCAGAGTGAGAAGTAGGGGAGTCATGAGTCTTGAGCCTAAAGTGCTAAAGCTACCCACCTGGTCCCAGTGACAACTAATGATCACAATGGTATTAAGCACTTACTATGTGTCAAGCACTGGGGTAGATACAAGATAATCAAGATAGACACAGTCCCTGTCCTGCTTGGGACTCACAACCTAAGAGGAAAGGAGAAAAGGAATTTAATCCCCATTTTCATTTGAGGGAGCTGAAGGACAGAAAAGTTAAGTGACTTACCCTAGGCCACACAGCCAGCTAGTGGTATAGGCAGGATTAAAATCCAGCTTCTAAATATGCGGGATTCAATACCTGTTCTCCCTCTAGATTGTGAGCCCAAACTTGGGCAGGGGTCTGCTTCAGATTTGATTGTATTGTATTTATCCCAACTCTTAGCATGGTACTTGGTACAAAGTAAATGCTTAAAAAACAATCGACTCTTATTATTCATTCTCCCCATGCTCTTTCCACTGGACCATGTTGCTTTTCTTTAATGGAATGGCTGAGAGTAGAGTGGGTTTGAGACTTCAGGAGCCTACTGTGTACTGAGACCTGTACTAACTGCTTGGGAGAATACAATGTAACAGACACATTCCCTGCCCATAAGGATCTAACAGTCTAGAGGGCGGAGATGGGGGCTGGTAGATGGAAGGGGGTCTGATTTCTGTGGCTGCTCCATCCTCCGACAGCTCGTACCTCACTGATTTCCTATTACAGCCCAGCCCTCACACGTCACTCTTCTAATGCTAAGCTATCAATTGATCATATTTATTGAGCATTTACTGTGTGGAGAACACTGTACTAAGCTCTTGGGAGAGTACAATATAACAGAGCTGGTAAACATGTTCCCTGCCCACAATGAACTAAGCAGGCCAGATTCAGCTTTCCATGCACCCCCTGACCAGGTAATGGGGCCAGAGACAGGCAGGGTGTTTGATGTGCTCATTTGTAGCTTATATTATAAATTATTTATTCATACTAATGTCTGTCACCCCTCTAGACTGTAAGCTCATTATGGGCAGAAAACGTGTCTGCTAATTCAGTTGTGTTGTACCCTCACAAGTGCTCAGTACAGTGCTCTGCACATAGTAAGTGCTCAATAAATATCATTGACGACAACTTTAGGGCAGAGAACATATCCAAGTTGACCACGGTTTAAATAATAGTGTGCTACTATAGATGAGCAACATTTTGCTGACTTGTACTTCCCAAGCACTTAGTACAGTGCTGTGCATCCAGTAAGCGCTCAATAAATACAATTGAATAAATGAATGAATGAACTTACAGTCTAGAGGGAGAGAGTAATATATAAATAAAATATGGATATGTACAAAAGTGCTCTGGGGAGGGGTGAGTAAAGGATGCAAATCCAAGTGTGAAGGCAGCACAGAAGGGAGTAGAAGAGGAAATGAGGGTTTAGCCAGGGAAGGCCTCTTAGAGGAGATGTCTTTGTAAGTGGGGAGAGCAGTCGTCTGTAGGATATGAAGAGGGAGGGCATTCCAGGCCAGAGGCAGGGCATGGGTGAGGGGTTGACAGCAACATAGATGAGATGGAGGTATAGTAGGAGGGCAAGGTGATCAAGTATTTAAAGCCAATGGTAAAGTAGTTTCTCTTTAATGCGGGGTGGAATTCAATGCAGTTGGACTTACTACATTTTGGGAAACTTATTGTTGGTGTTCCCCTCTTGCCATGTGTTGTTGAGTAATGCTGATCACATTACTTAGGATGATGGAAAGAAACTCTGGGGTCCGTCAAGATGTCACAGGCACATCAAAGGTTAGATATCACTACTGTGGTTTTGTAGGGTTTGAATTGGGCATGAGTCTTAATGAGTTGTTTTACATACATTCTGTCAGCTTCCCAAAATGCATCCTGACTTTCTTGATTTGGGTATATATTCCAATGTGGCTTTTTTTGTGTTTTTTTTTAATTGGAATTTGCTAAGTGCCTACTACGGGCCAGGCACTGTACTAGGCACTAGTATAGATACAAGATGATCATGTTGGATACCATCTCTACCCAGTCATGGGGCCCCTGGCCTTAATTGGAGGGAGGATACTTACAGAAAAGGTAACTGAGGCATAGAGAAGTTAAGTGACTTGCCCAACATCACATGGCAGGCAAGTAATGAAACCTAGGTCTTCTGACTCCCAGGCCCATGCTTTTTCCACTAGGTCATACTGCTTTACTAATTGCATTGCATAATAATAGTGCCTAGGTAGCATTTGGTTATGGCCATTAGTTTAATTATGATGACAAAAATCTTTGCATGGTGGGTAAAAATCTGTGTTCTTCAGGCCTATTGTCAGCTCATAGCACTGGACTGACTCTGCAAATCAGTGTATAATAATCTGCATGCCTTCTTGTGTTTGTGCCTCAAGAGCACATTCATTAGCAAATAGCTGGTGCTAGGCCACTATGGGTTCTCTCCATGATGCTTGCAACCCAGGGAGGTTCATGAGTCTCTTTGTCATCAGAAGTGTCTCCAGACCCCGATTTTCAGAGTACTTATTGTTTCCTTGAGCACGGCAGCAAAGAATGGATTGAATAGGAACAGCATGAGAATCAGCATGGCCTTGAGGAAAGAGCATAAGAGAAGCAGCATGGCTCAGTGGAAAGAGCACGGGCTTTGGAGTCAGAGGTCATGGGTTCAAATCCCGGCTCTGCCACTTGTCAGCTGTGTGACTTTGGGCAAGTCACTTAACTTCTCTGGGCCTCAGTTACCTCACCTGTAAAATGGGGATTAAGACTGTGAGCCCCCGTGGGACAACCTGATCACCTAGTATCTCCCCCATTGCTTAGAACAGTGCTTTGCACATAGTAAGCGCTTAATAAATGCCATTATTATTATTATTATTAGAAGCCAGAGGGCCTGGGTTCTACACCTGGTTCTTCCTACTGCTTGCTGTGTGACCTCCGGCAAATTGCTTAACTTCTCTGTGGTTCATTTCTCCTGTTCTCCTTCCTGCTCAGAGTGTGAGCCCCATGCAGGACAGGGACTGTGTCCAAACTAATTAATTTGTATCTACCACAGTGCTTAAAACAGTGTTTGACACACAGTAAGCACTTAAATGCCATAAAAAAGTAGGACTAGACAAGCTGCCTCTGGACTGGCCACACTGTTGGGGCATAGCCTAATTGTTAGCAAGCTTAATAGTTGCCAAAGATCAGGTATGTTGATTGGGTCAAATACTTTAGTAAAAGCTATGAAAGCAGTGTAGAAGAGGTGGTATAGTCAGTCAGACAATTCTATTTATTGAGCACTTGTTGTGTGCAGTGCCCTGTAGTACCACTTGGGAGAGTAATAATAATAATGACATTTATTAAGCGCTTACTATGTGCAAAGCACTGTTCTAAGTGCTGGGGAGGTTACAAGGTGATCAGGTTGTCCCACGGGGGGCTCACAGTCTTAATCCCCATTTTACAGATGAGGTAACTGAGGCCCAGAGAAGTTAAGTGACTTGCCCAAAGCCACACAGCTGACAATTGGCAGAGCTGGGATTTGAACCCATGACCTCTGACTCTGAAGCCCGTGCTCTTTCCACTGAGCCATGCTGCTTCTCCAGTAGAATAAAACAATAGTAGAATAAAGCAATATAGTGGACATTTTCTCAAGAACCATATGTACTATGGGAGCCTTCAGTACTCAGCTCACAGTAAGTGCTCAGCAAATAGCATTGATTGATTTGACTATTCTCTCCTCTCCTCAGCCTATTCTCCTTTCTGCATTGACTGTGCACTTGGACCCATATCCCTACAGAACTCAACACTCACCCCAACACCCAGCTCTTATGAATGTATCCTTACACTCTGCTGTTTCCAAGTACTTTACCGAGAGCTGAGGTAGAGACAAGATATTTAGGTCAGACACACTCCCTGCCGCATTTGGGTCTTAAAGTCTTAGTAAGATGGAGACCGGGTATTAAATCCCCATTTTATGGAAGAGGAAGGGAGGCTGAAGGGACAAGTGACTTGCCCATCGTCACATGGCAGTGAAGTGGCAGAGTCAATATTAGAATTTAATTCTTGGATGCTGCTCTTTCCATAAGGCACACTGCTTCTTTTTGAGGGCTGGGATCATGCCTACCAACTCTATTAATAATAATGATAATGATAATAATTTTGGTATTTGGTGAGCACTTACTATGTGTTAGGCACTCTACTAAGCACCGGGGAAGATACAAGATAATTGGGTTGGGCACAGTCCCTGTCCCATATAGGACTCACAGTCTCAATCCCAGAAGAAACTGAGGCCCAGAGAAGTTAAGTGATTTACCCAAGGACACACAGCAAACAAGTGGCGGGGCCAGAATTAGAAGCCAGGTCTTCTGACTCCCAGAACTGGGCTATTTCTAGGAGGCCATGTTGCTTCTGTTATTCTTTCTCCCTAGCACTTAGAACAGTTCTTGGCCCACATTATGCATTCAGTAAGTACTACTGATTGAGTGATTGCTGCATTTGGTTTTGAGCCCCATTCTGATTCATGGAGGGCATTGTTCATGATAGTCTTCAGCAGCATATCTGGAAGGATTGTCTAATATCTGGTGATCAGTGGGGGAATAGGAGACTAGAATAGTCTGGGAAAATCCTCATTCTCACTGTTTTCTTGAACATAGTATTTGTTAAGTGCTGACTATGTGCCAGGCACTGTTCTAAGCACTGGAATAATAATAATAATGGTGTTTATGGTAGTGTCCCAGAGTCCTTTGGAATTTCCTCAGTGTTCTGTATGTTAAGGAAATGCATTTGCAGAAACTTAAACAGTAACTACTTTTACTTGTTTTTATATGTGTATAGAACTACTTTGAGATTTGTTTAGTTTACCCTTTTTCATTGCTTTGGCTTTGGTTCCAACCACAGAAGTCACCACCAATCAATTAATTGTATTTAGTGAGCACTTACTGTGTGCAGAGCACTGTAGTAAGTGCTTCGGGACAATCTAATACAACAGAATTAGTGGACACATTCCCTGCCAATGACGGGTTTATAGTCTAGACCTAGGCCCTGCCTTGAGGATTTGGTCAGTTCTCCAGGCTTCTTAAACCCTCATTCTAGAGAGTCAAAGAATCTCTTAGAAGGTCATATTGATCTCAATTATGAAAAAGCGGTGGATAGACCATAGGTCTGGGAGTCAGAAGGACCTGAGTTCTAAACCCAGTTCCACCTCTTGTCTCCTGTGGGACTTTGGGGGGAGTCAGTTAATGTCTCTGGGCCTCAGTTACTTCATCTGTACAATGGGGATTGAGACTGTGAACCCCATGTGAGTCATGGACTGTGTCCAACCTGATTAGCTTCTTTCTACCTCAGCACAATGTCTGGCACATAGTAAGTGCTTAACAAATATTATTTTAAAAAAATTCCTGAAGTGTTATTTTCATCATCACAGGAATCCTTGTTATCTGTGGAGAAGGCTTAATCATCTACACTCTTCACACTCTACCTTCACTTATGTTCAACAGATTAAAAGTGATGCACTTTTCCATGTACTATAAAGTCTAAATGTGTCCATGTGATCTGAAAATCTTATATAATTGTGGCATTTAAGTGCTTACTATATGCCAGGCACTATACTAAGCACTGGGGTGGATACAAGCAAATAGGGTTGGACATAGTCCCTGTCTCATACAGGACTCAGTCTCAATCCCCATTTTACAGATGAGGTAACTGAGGCCCAGTGAACTGATTTGCCCAATGTCACAGAGCAGACGAGGGAGCAGGGATTAGACCCCATGACTTTGACTTCTAGGCCCGTGCTTTATCCACTACGCTGTGTTGCTTCTCATGTACCCAATTCTTATATACCCAATTCTCCTCTAACACCTGGTATTGCTTCTTGCCAAATTGAGTTAACCTGTGCTGTAGTTCTTGCCATTCCAATTATATTGCACGTGCCTAAATGATTCCTCCAACCCCCATCTTACAGAATCTGAAACAGGCTCCCAGTGTCAAAAAAATGCTCCCTATTCTGTAACAAAATTTTAGTAAAAAAAATTAAGTTAAATATATGCTATGAAAAATTGGTTGAATGCTGAGAATTGTATATCTGGAATATACACTACTACTTCTTAGTACACACACTACTTCTTGATTGACTGCTACTTAGAACAAGGGTTTAATAGTGAATTAGATAAAAGGAAATTGTCCAAAAAGGAAACGAATCTTCCTGTTTGGACAGATTCATATGGTTAAACCATTATTTATCCTTTATCTATTTATAAGTATTTGCCATTGTTAATGACTCCCCAAAGCAAGTTTCACACCATTGCCACTGCACGTGGGCCATTACTGTAGATTAATAATGCCTTGATATTTTCTTTAATGAAGGCTGAAATTATAGCTTTATTTTAACAAGGGGAGTGATATATCCCCCTTGAGTTTGAACCTTGAATGTAGACTATCAAGGGTGTTATATCACAGCTGTCTCCATTCTGATAATGGTTCTCTCTGGGACCTGGTTATTTCCTCCAGTAATCCTTTGTTTCCTCTCAAGAGAGGCTGATTGAATTTAAAGGGAGATTCCTCAGTTCAGGCATGGAATAATTTTTTCATTTGTTCTCTCTCTGACTTGCTGTTTCTCCTCCCCAGCCCCCTTCTCCTTTCCACTTACCACTCTCGGTTTCTCCTTGTTACTTGTAGATGTTCAAGCTCATTCTCTCTGTCTTCCTCACCCTCACTCTCACATTAGTGACCCAGTGCCTTTGTTGCTTTGTAAAGAAGAAGAAGAATTCTGGTGCTTGTAAAGCACTGTGAGTCAAGTACTATGCTAATCACTGGGGTAGGTAAACTAAAATCATAACAGACATTGCCTCTGTCTCACATGGGACTCACAGACAAAAGCAGTAGAAGAATAGGTATTTAATCCCCTCTAGACTATAATCTTGTTGGAACGTGTCTATCAATTCTGTTGCATTGTACTCTCCCAAGTGCGTAGTACAGTGGTGTTTATCATCACTGCCATCAGTGGTATTAACTGATATTTCAGATGAAGAAACTGAGGCACAGAGAAGTTAAACAACTTGTCCAAGGTCATAGACTAGGCAAGGCATGCAGCCAGAATAAGAACCAGGCTTCCAATTTCCAGACCTGAGCCTTTTCTATTGAGCTGTGCTGCTTCGCAAGTGTTCTCATCACTGTGGAGTTTGTTTGTTTTTTCATTATTTTACACTTATGAAGAGCTTAAAACCACATTGAGCCCATTCTCCCCTCCTAGCTTGACAGAGCCTGAGAGAGGATAAGCTCTCCAGAGGTCCGGCTGCAGGCATTTGGGGTAAAAGTGCCTCACATGATGCAATACCCCATTGCACCAGCCATGCAGCATAATTTAATGATATCATATGGAACATTTTGTTGGTCAGCCGGAGACCGCAGAAACAACCTATGTGAGGAGAAAAACAGTATAAAGGAAAAGCACAATCTACTAGTAAATTTCATCTTACAATTAGTGGATCTTGAAAGGGCCATACTTCCAAAATCCTGACAGAAAATGGGTCCCAGAATAGCAAGGCTGCCATGCTACCCGCTGCCCTGCTTGTGATGAGCCTGGAGGTGGTTGCTTCTCTCACTTCCCTCCTGCAGTTAGGCTGCTGCACTTAGCTCTGCGTGGCCAGACAAAGCTGGGAAGTGAGCAAAATAGTGAGTAAAAAGGGAAATTGAGCAAAATAGTCATAACCCAGAATTGCTACACCCTCAGGTGTTCCTATCACCACCTGGAACCAGACTCCAGGAACTTCAATCTCATCTATCTCTCTGCCTACATCTCACCCACATCCTGCCTCTGGCCTGGAATGCCCTCCTTCTCCTCATCCAACAGGCAATGACACTGTTCCCACCTTCAAAGCCATACTGAAGGCAAATATCCTCTAAGAGGTCTTCCCTGAATAAACCCTCATTTTCTCTTTTCCCACTCCCTCTGCATCACTCTGATTTGCTTCCTTTCTTCACTTCTCCCTCAATACTTATGTACATGTCCATAATTGATTTGTTCAAGTTAATATGTCTCCTTCTCTAGACAGTAAGTTCCTTATGGGCAGGGAACATGTCTACCAAATCTGGTATAGTGTTATATTGTACTCTCCCAAGTGCCTAATACAGTGCTCTGCACATAGTAAGTGCTCAAATACAATTAACTGTGTACAAAATCCCTTTTGCTAGAACGGTCAAGTGGGTGTTGAAGTCAGGGACTGGGACTGGTGGCAGTCGTTAGGCATTGTGGAGAGGTAGCAGGGACTCTAGTCACACTCCATCCCTCTTCTGCTCAGCCTGGGATCTGGCAGCAGACTTAGGGCTCTTGATCCTATTCCCACTTGCCGTGACGGGGCACCCAGTTTCCTGGTGGCCACTATAGAAGGCGCAAGCAAAGCCACCCCGACTAACACTGGGCACACAGCCTAGAATCTCAAACTAAAGGAAATTGAGTAAACATGGGAGAGGTGAACCAACAGCTAGTGAGGGCAGGGTCCAAGGGTGGGACTGGAAGCCACAACCCCTCCCCATCTGTGGCACACGTGGACAGGGCATCGTTTCCCACAGGCAATAATAATTGTGGCATTTGTTAAGTACGTACTTATATGCCAGGCAGGCACTGTACAAAGCGCTGGGGTGGATACAAGCAAATCTGGTTGGACACAGTTCCTGTACCACGTGGGGCTCATAGTCTCATTCCCTATTTTACAGATGAGGTAACTGAAGCACAGAGAAATTATGTGGTTTGCCCAAGGCCACACAGTAGACAAGTGGCAAAGTTGGATTTAGAACCCATGACCTTCTGACTCCTAGGCCCGTGCTTTATTCACTATACCAAGCTGGGAATGGTGCAACTTAATGGCAGCCTACCGCTGTCACGGTGAAATTATTTTCATATTGGCATGGCTGGGTCCAAACGTTTTAGTTTACCAGTCTTAGTTCCAGCCCATCCCAGTTCATTTTAACCTTGCCATCCTTCAATCAACTCTTGGTGTTCTTCTGCTGTCTGCCAGTGTGTGGGAGTGGAGAATCAGGCTTGGGAATTGCCGTAATGTTTGAGTGGTGGCTGTTCTCATTTCCATTTTATCTCAGGGACCTGAAGTCTCTGAGAGGTTGTGACTTACTGGAAGTTACACAGCAAAGTGAGAAGCAAATTAAGTAATAAAAATTGGAATAGATAATGGGGAAGTGGACAATTGCAAGAAAGTGGATTTAGGATTCCCAACTGGAGACCCTAATGAATGCTTTAGTTCCTTCCAACTAACTCCAACCCAGACTGGGTGGCAAACACACTGTGGTGTAAATACCTTGAAGTTTTCCTGCTCAAGCACATATCTTACTTGTTTTTCACCCTCAATCCTGTCTCTGATTTTAAGCCTATTCTCCATTTCACATGAACCTTCTTAGGGGTACACTTTCATCAAAATTTCAAGGATTGGGCTAAAGGTCTTAGACAACCAAAAGTCCAATGGAATCGTAAGAGATGTTCCTGTTTTTAATGACAATGTTATTGTTAGGGATGGTCACTATCCAGCTATTTTTGCAGTTGAAGCCAGTGGAGGTAATCAGTCAATCAATCAATGATATTTATTAAGTGCTTACCATGTGCAGAACACTGTGCTAAGTGCTTGGGAAAGAACAATACAACAGATTTAGTGGACATGTTTCCTGCCCATACTGGGCCTTAAGATAGGCAGTGACTTGGTTCTGTTGCACCTCTGCACATGGAATGAAGAGTTAGTCATTCTGTTTAGGAGATGGGGTCAGATGCACATTCCCCTGATATGTTTTCGAGTAAGCACATTGCCCTTCGATACTCTTCTTCTCCACTCATTTTGGCTTTGGAGGAATCTGGTTTCTCTGACGACTTTCAAATGATATTATCTGTTAATTGATCAATAGATTAATTTTTATAATAATCAATAAAAATTATGATACTTGTTAAGCGCTTACTGTGTGCTAAGCACTGTTCTAAGCACTGGGGTAGATAAAAGTTCATCAGGTTGGACACAGTCCCTGTCTCATGAGGGGCTCACAGTCTCAATCCCCATTTTCCAGGTGAGATAATTGAGACACAGTGAAGTGATTTACACAAGGTCACACAACAGTCATGTGGAGAAGCCTGGATCAGAACCCTTTTAATGACCTTCTGACTCTCAAGCCTGTGCTCTATCCACTACGCATGAGTGCTTCCTGAATGCAGAGCTCTGTACTAAGCGCTTGGGAGAGTGCATCAATCAATCAATCAATCAATCGTATTTATTGAGCGCTTACTATGTGCAGAGCACTGTACTAAGTGCTTGGGAAGTACAAATTGGCAACACATAGAGACAGTCCCTACCCAACAGTGGGCTCACAGTCTAAAAGGGGGAGACAGAGAACAGAACCAAACATACCAACAAAATAAAATAAATAGGATAGAAATGTACAAGTAAAATAAATAAATAAATAAATAGAGTAATAAATATGTACAACCATATATACATATATACAGGTGCTGTGGGGAAGGGAAGGAGGTAAGATGGGGGGATGAAGAGGGGGACGAGGGGGAGAGGAGGGAAGGGGCTCAGTCTGGGAAGGCCTCCTGGAGGAGGTGAGCTCTCAGCAGGGCCTTGAAGGGAGGAAGAGAGCTAGCTTGGCGGAGGGGCAGAGGGAGGGCATTTCAGGCCCGGGGGATGACGTGGGCTGGGGGTCAACGGCGGGACAGGCGAGAACGAGGTACAGTGAGGAGATTAGCGGTGGAGGAGCGGAGGGTGCGGGCTGGGCAGTAGAAGGAGAGAAGGGAGGTGAGGTAGGAGGGGGCGAGGTGATGGAGAGCCTTGAAGCCCAGGGTGAGGAGTTTCTGCCTGATGCGCAGATTGATTGGTAGCCACTGGAGATTTTTGAGGAGGGGAGTAACATGCCCAGAGCGTTTCTGGACAAAGATAATCTGGGCAGCAGCATGAAGTATGGATTGAAGTGGAGAGAGACACGAGGATGGGAGATCAGAGAGAAGACTGGTGCAGTAGTCCAGACGGGATAGGATGAGAGCTTGAATGAGCAGGGTAGCAGTTTGGATGGAGAGGAAAGGGCGGATCTTGGCAGTGTTGCGGAGCTGAGAACGGCAGGTTTTGGTGACGGCTTGGATGTGAGGGGTGAATGAGAGAGCGGAGTCGAGGATGACACCAAGGTTGCGGGCTTGTGAGACGGGAAGGATGGTAGTGCCGTCAACAGAGATGGGAAAGTCAGGGAGAGGTCACAACAATGTAACAGACACATTTCCTGCCCACAATGACCCCAGTGGGGAAGACAGACATTAATATAAATAAATAAATTACAGATATGTACATAAGTGCTGTGGGTCCGGGGTAGGCAGGGTAGTGAATAAAGGAGCCAAGTCAGGGTGATGCAGAAAGGAGCGGGAAAAGAGGAAATGAGGATTTTGTCAGGGAAGGCCTTTTGGAGGAGATGTGCCTTCAATAAGGCTTGAATCAATGTTATATTTTTAGTGCTTACTGTGTGCAGAGCACTGTACTAAGCACTTGGGAGAGTATAATACAGCAGAATGATGAGCTTACAGTCTAGAGGGAAGGTGGGGAGAGTGTCCCTGGCCAGAGGTAGGATATGGGCGAGAGGCCGGAGACGAGATAGATGAGACCAAGATACAGTGAATAGCTTGGCATGAAAGAAGTGAAATGTGTGGGCTGTGTTGTAGTAGGAGAGGAGGAAGGAGAGGGCACGGTGACTGGTTTAAAGCTGGTAGTAAGGAGTTTCTGTTTGCGGAGATCGATGGGCAACTACTGGAGGTTCTTGGGGAATGTGGAAACATGGACTGAACATTTTTGTAGAAAAATGATCCAGGTAGCAGAGTGAAGTATGAATTGGAGTAGGGAGAGACAGACGGCTGGGACGTCAGCAAGGAGGCTGGTACATTAATCAAGGTGGGATAGGATAAGTGCTATCCCAGGCTGAGCCCCCCCACCCTTTTTCCTCTCCTCCACCTCCGCCCCATCACTCCCCCCTCCTGCCCTCTGCCCTACCCCCTTCCCCTGCCCACAGCACTTGCATATATTTGTACATATTTGTTACTCTATTTGTACATATTTATTACTCTTTTTTATTTACGATGTGTATATAGCTATAATTCTATTTATTCTAATGGTATTGACACCTGTCTTCTTGTTTTGTTTTGTTGTCTGTCTCCCCCTTCTAGACTGTGAGCCTGTTGTTGGGTAGGGACCATATCTATATGTTGCCGATTTGTACTTCCCAAGATCTTAGTACAGTGCTCTGCACACAGAAAGGGCTCAGTAAATATGATTGAATGAATGAAAGTGCTTGTTAATCAGTTATGGGACAAGCACTGATGTAAGTACAGTAGAATCATACCATATATGGTCACTGTACCCACATGGGAATCACAGTCTAGGGCAATTGTATAGGTATTTAATCTCCACTTTACAGTTGAGGAAATTGAGGCACTTAGTAGTTAAATGACTTGACCAAAGTCACACAGTAGGCAAGTGACAGAACTAAGATTAGAACACATGTCCTCTGTCTTCCAATCCTCTGGTCATTCCACTCTGCCACGCTCCTTTCTTTTCCCAGAACTTCACAGGAGGGAACACGGATTTGGGTGGCATCCTAGTGCACCAGGCACAGAACAAGAGAACAAGAACACAGAACAAGGCAGGAAGACAGTCTCATCCCTCCTCTGCAGTTCTGAGGGAGAGGTGCCCCACTCCTGGAACCCCAGTGACCACTGAGAATGCCAATGTGGGTTCATCAACCATCAATCAATGGTATTTATTGAGTGCTTACTGGATGCAGAGCACTGTACTAAGCGCTTTGGAGAATACGGCAGAGTTAGCAGAGCAGTGGGTGTTCCAGATGAGGTGCCCACAGGGAGAAGACAGAATCTCTTCAGCAACACTCCTATTTTATTTTCTCCCACCTTCATGTCTGTCCTGTGAAACCTTTGCAGTTAATCAGTCAGTGGTACTCACTGAACATTTGCTGAGGTCAGAGCACTGCACTAAGCATTGGAAGGTTACAAAAGAGACATGATACCTGACCACAAGGAGCTTACCATCTAATGTTCACATACCATCCTGGAGTTCAGAATAATGTTTTGGAATGTAGGAATGCAGATTTTTGGAAGTAATTTGTCAGTAAAATAGGAAATAAAAACTCATCATGCTCCTTTATAAAGGGATAGGTGTACCTGATTCCACTCAATGATAATATCCTTGAGGGTAGGAATCTTCTCTACCACCTCTATTGTATTGCACTCTCGAGTGCTTAATAGAATGCTCTGAACACAGTAAGGGCTTAATAAATATCACTGATGGTTGATGAACCCACCCTCTCATTCCAGTCCATCAGACGATCAATCCATCACTTTCACTCTCTTCCTTTGCCTTTCCTTCTGCCTCTCCTTCTCCCGCCTTCCTTTGCTCTTTTTCTTTCTACAGTCCCGTTTTTATGCCTGCTTGCGTTTTTCATTAGCAGCACAGTGCAGTGAAGTCTTCTTTTGATCCTATGTGAGCACAGGCATTAGAACATCATTAAATTTTTGGCAATTCACATTTATGCCCTTTCATTAAAATGCAACCACCTTAAATTAGTTCCCAGAAATCTATGCGGGTCTCAGGGTAGTGAAGTTCCCCAGAACTGTTGGAAGTAGGTAATTAAATTAAGGCCTTTCCATACAGGGGCTTTGTTCTACTTTGGAAAGGAGTGAATGCCTGTTAACACCTTCAACTGGGTAAACAGCTTTTTTTTCCTTCTCAGCAAAGTTAATTAACATGTAAATACTTCTTTGTAGAAAAAGTAACACCTTTTTCAATTAACATATCAAGAGCACCAGGGGCATGATTGAATGTAAAAAGCAAGACCCTCTCAACCTCAAAGTTTCTCAGATTGAAAGTGTAAAATAAAAATGCAAAAATGAAAATGTTCAAGCGGCCTGGAAACTGATTTGACCCTCTGTCAAGGCATTTAATACCAAACCATGATACCCACCCATTTTACCACTTCAGAGTTCGTTAACCTGCATCTTAAAATCGATCAGTTATTTCAGTCCATTTGCTGTTTAATACTAGCTCCTGGCGTGTTGGGTTCTTCCTGGTCTCAAATGGAACATGGATTTTCATCATGTTTCACATTAATGATGTAAACTGTGCCTGAGGGTCATTTTTGTTTGCTTTCACTTCTGACCATACAATTTTCTCAGATGCTCTTGCTAGTGGTTAATTCAGTTCACATTTTAGATTGTAATTGTAGGGGAAATCAATCAATGGCATTTATTGAGCCTTATTGTATGCACTATACTAAACTCTTCAAAAAGTACAATAAAATAACATTGGTAGAAGAAATGCCAGCATGAGGTTTTATATCATATATATTTCCCTTCATTTTCCCACTAAAAACTCTCTTGCCATCTGGGAATGTGTCTACCAATTCTGTCATATTGTATCAATCAATCTCAATGAGTCTACTTACTGTGTGCAGAGCACTGTACTCAATGCTTGGAAGACTACAATATGATAGAGTTGGTGAATAAGTATCTTGCCCACAATAAGCTCATAGTCTTGAGGGAGAGAAAGAATTTAATACAAATTAGATAGGTATATTAAGTGCCATGAGACTGAGGGATGGGTGAATAAAGCGATCACAAATAATAATTATGGTATTTAAGTGCTTACTATGTGCCAAGCACTATTCTAAGTGCTGGGATAAATACAAGACAATCAGGTTGTCCCACGTGGGGTTCAGTTTTAATCTCCATTTAACAGTTGAGGTTGAAGTGATTTCCCTAAAGTCACACAGCAGACAAGTGGCGGATTCAAATTAGAACCCAAGTCCTCTGACTCCCAAGGCCAGGCTCTTGCCACTAAGCCACGCTGCTTCTCCAAGGGCAAGAGAGTGAGAGAAGAGGAAATGAGGGCTTAGGGAAGTCCTGTAGGAGGAGATAAGCCTTCAGTAAGGCTTTGAAGGTGGAGAGAGTAATTGTCTGTTAGATAAATCCAGCAAGGGAGTTCCAGACCAGAGGCAGAACATATACGAGGAGTTGGAGGCAAAATAGATGAACTCATGGTATGGTGAGTGGGTTGGGATTAGAGGAGCGAAGATTGTGGGCTGGATTGTAGCAAATGATCACTGAGGTAAGATAAAATTGGGCAAGGTTATTGAGTTTTTTAAAGCAGATGTTAATGAATTCCTGTTTGGGGAGGTGGATGGGCAACCCCTGAAGGTTCTTGAGTAGTGGGAAAACATGGATTTAACTGGAGTGAATGTTTGTATTGTGCTCTTCTAAGAGCTTAGTACAGTGCTCTGCACACAGTAAGTGTTCAGTAACTATGATAAATTAATTGATCTTTTATCCTGTTTTCCTTAATTCTGCTGTACTATTAGGTATCTATTGCACAATGACTGTACTTTATTAGCCCTTTAGGGGCTTTGCACAAGGCCTCAGACTGAAGGCAAAATGGAAAAATCCCATGAAAATAAATTCACAATCATATACACAAAAACTCTGTTATCCAAAATTTGCTGTGTACATTAATATCCAATATATACTCATTAAATATACTCTGCCTTCAAACATGCCCACGTCTCCCACATCCAAAAAAACCCCTCCCTTGACCCCACCTCCCCTTCTAGTTATCACCCTATCTCCCTCCTACCATTCCTTTCCAAACTCCTTAAATGAGTCATCTACACCTGCTGCCTCGAATTCCTCAATGCCAGCTCTCTCCTCGACCCCCTCCAATCTGGCTTCCGTTCCCTACATTTCACCAAAACTGCCCTCTCAAAGGTCACAATGACCTCCTGCTTGCCAAATCCAGCGGCTCCTGCTCTATCCTAATCCTTCTCGACCTCTCAGCTGCCTTCGACACTGTGGACCACCCCCTTCTCCTCAACATGCTATCCAACCTTGGCTTCATAGACTCTGACCTCTCTTGGTTCTCTTATCTCTCTGGCCATTCATTCTCAGTCTCTTTTGGGGGCTCCTCTTCCCCCTCCCATCCCCTTACTGTAGGGGTTCCTCAAGGGTCGGTTCTTGGTCCCCTTCATCAATCATATTTATTGAGTGCTTACTGTGTGCAGAGCACTGTACTAAGCGCTTGGGAAGTTCAAGTTGGCAACATATAGAGACAGTCCCTACCCAACAGTGGGCTCACAGTCTAAAAGTCCCCTTCTGTTCTCTACACTCACTCCCTTGCTGAACTTATTCGATTCGCTCTCACAGCTTCAACTATCATCTCTATGCTGATGACACCCAAATCTACATCTCTGCCCCTGCTCTCTCTCCCCCCTTCAGGTTCATGTCTCCTCCTGCCTTCAAGACATCTCCATCTGGATGTCTGACCGCCATCTAAAACTCAGTATGTCCAAGACTGAACTCCTTATCTTCCCTCCTAAACCCGCCCTCTCCCTGACTTTCCCATCACTGTAGATGGCACTACCATCCTTCCCGTCTCACAAGCCCACAACCTTGGTGTCATCCTCGACTCTGCTCTTTCGTTCACCCCTCACATCCGATCCATCACTAAAAACTGCCGGTCACACCTCCGCAACATCACCAAGATCCGCCCTTTCCTCTCCATCCAAACCACTACCCTGCTGGTTCAATCTCTCATCCTATCCTGGCTGGATTACTGCATCAGCCTCCTCTCTGATCTCCCATCCTCCTGTCTCTCCCCACTTCAGTCTATACTTGATGCTGCTACCTGGATCATCTTTGTGCAGAAACACTCTGGGCATGTTACTCCCCTCCTCAAAAATCTCCAGTGGCTACCAGTCAACCAGTCAACCAGTCAACAAGTCATCAGGCTTCAAGGCTCTCCATCACCTCACCCCCTCCTACCTAACCTCCCTTCTTTCCTTCTACAGCCCAGCCCTCACCCTCCGCTCCTCTGCTGCTAACCTCCTCACTGTGCCTCGCTCTCGCCTGTCCCGCCGTCGACCCCCCCCCCCCGGCCCACATACTCCCCTGGCCTGGAATGCCCTCCCTCCACACATCTGCCAAGCTAGCTCTCTTCCTCCTTTCAAAGCCCTACTGAGAGCTCACCTCCTCCAGGAGGCCTTCCCAGACTGAGCCCTCTACTTCCTCTCCCCCTCCCCATCCACCTGCCCTACCTCCTTCCCCTCCCCAAAGCACCTGTATATATATTTGTACAGATTTATTACTCTATTTTACTTGTACATATTTACTATTCTATTTATTTTATTTTGTTAATATGTTTTGTTTTGTTGTATGTCTCCCCCTTCTAGACTGTGAGCCCATTGTTGGGTAGGGACCAACTCTATATGTTGCCAACTTGTACTTCCCAAGAACTTAGTACAGTGCTCTGCACACAGTAAGTGCTCAATAAATACGATTGAATGAATGAATTAAATACATAATCAGATATATATATCTTTAACTTTATATGTATATTCTAGACTGTGAGCCCGCTGTTGGGTAGGGACCGTCTGTATACGTTGCCAACTTGTACTTCCCAAGTGCTTAGTACAGTGCTCTGCACATAGTAAGCACTCAATAAATACGATTGAATGAATGAATGAATCAGATCTATATATATATATATACATCTATACTACATATTTGAGTCTCGATAATTTGTGTGTATTTGTGTGTGTTGGAAGAGATGAATAAGCCATTCCAAGGTAAACTAATTTGAAATAAAACTTCATTTTTCATGTTTTAAGACCAAAATATAGCCACCGAATGGCTTTGTGTCCCTCTAGACTGGTAAGGTCATTGTGGGCAGGAAATGTGGACATGGACTGTGGCAAACCTAACTATCTTGTATTTCCCCAAGCACTTAATACAATGCCAGGCACATAGTAAGTGCCTAAAAAAACAAACCATTAAAAAAAAAATCTGTTTTTTATTGTACACTCCCAGGCACTGAGTGCTCTGCACACAGTAAGCACTAAATAAATATGATTGATTGATGTTGGATAATAGGCAGGTAATATAGCATTAATACCTTCTATGCCAGGATTGTGATCTATTTATTTTGCTAGGATAAATCAATCAATTATATTTATTGAGCACTTACTGTGTGCAGACCACTGCACTGAATACTTGGGGGAGTGTAATACAGTAGAGTTGGTAGACATGTTCCCTTCCCACAATGAAGAAGCATTATGGCCCAGTGAAAAGTGCATGGGTCTTGGAGTCAGAGGACCTGGGTTCTAATGTCAGCTCTGTCACTTGTATGCCATGTGACCTAAAGTAAGTCCCTTAACTTCTTTGGGTCTCAGCTTCCTCCTCTGTAAAATAGGGATTAAATCTTACTCCCTTCTTAGACTTGGAGCCCCATGTGTAACAGAGACTGTATCCAACCTGATAATTTCATTTCTATTCCAGTGCTTAGTACAGTGCTTGGTGTGGAGTAAACACCTAACAAATATCAGTAACAACAAAAACTGAGCTTACAGTCTAGAGGAGATACAGACTTGTTTACATGGCCCCTCTAAATCTAGGAGTCCCAAGCCTACAGGAGAATTCACCTGGCCCCACTGAGTGAACCCTTCCACCCATTCTGTAATGCAGCATGTTCTGTCTTGCAGAATAGCACCAAATTGCACCTGTCTATGGACTCTTCTTAAATGTTCTTTGCCCACTCTAGCAGTTACACATTTTGAATGTGTTGCCTTCTTCCAAATTAAAGGTCCTTCTGTTCACCTTTGTTTTCTGTTCAATCAATCAATCATATTTATTGAGCGCTTACTGTGTGTAGAGCACTGTACTAAGCGCTTGGGAAGTACAAGTTGGCAACATATAGAGACAGTCCCTACCCAACAGTGGGCTCACAGTCTACAAGGGGGAGTCTAGCTCCCATGGAGCCAGCAATCCTGTTTTATATTAAATCAGCGATCCTTGTTTTATATTGAATAACATACTCATCATCATTCCTGTTAAATCACCACAAAATGAAATACTTATTTGACAGTGATTTGGTTCTTATTTTGTTAGTCTAAACATGTTCATTTTCTGACCCCTCTTTCTTAATTAGGCCCTCCAGTCTCTTAATTATTTTTGTTGGTCCCTGCTTAATTCTAATTTGTTAACCTCTTTCCGGGAGTGAACTTCTGGCTACCAAATGTGGAACCCAGTCACCAAGTGATTAGCCTGATTTTCTTTTTAAATTTTTTCTTTGGCTAATATATGCCTGGAACCCAAATTTAAAATTGTCAACAAAGAGACTCAGTAAGTGTAATGAGTAAATGTGATCCTGAGATTAGGTGTTAGGACTCCATTTTGGAACTTCTAGGTGGCTTTTCATTCCATTCTTTCAGGAGCCTTGATTATTTCCATCTGCATAAGAACAAGTGCAACCCTTCTGGAGCTAGAAAGGAAAAGGTCCATTGCTTATTAAATAGCAGTCATACTTGGCTAGGGAGGAAAACCTGTCTTTAAGGTCCTGGTGAACACTCACATCCACCCACCTTATTCATTTATTCAGTTAGTATTTATTGAGTGCTTACTGTGCTTAATTTGCAGATATATACATATATGCTGTGGGGATGGGAAGGAGGAGTAATGAAGGAGTATGTAAGGGCAGCACAGAAGGGAGTGGTAGAAGAGGGCTTAATCAGGGAAGGCTTCTTGGAGGAGAAGGAGGGCATTCCAGACCATATGTAGGATGTGGGTGAGAGGTCAGCAGTGAGATAAATGATACTGAGGTACAATAAGGTGGTTAGCATTAGAGGAACAAAGTGTGCAGGCTGGATAGTCGTAGGAGAGTAGTGAGGTGAGGTTTGAGGGCGCAGGCTTACATAACCTCTACAATCAATCAATTTTATGGAGCATGTACTGTATACAGAGCAATGTACTAAGCCCTTGGGAGAGTACAATTTAACAGAGTTGATTGGCACAGCCCCTGCCCATGATGAGTTTACAATCTAAAGGATGAGCTTATCTCCTTTCCCCTCCTGCAGAGCATCAGTATGCTATAGATTGAGGCTGTTTTACTTCCAGAAAGATCTGAAATCAGTGCCCACAGGAAAAAAAAATTCAGTGCATTGCTTGCTGAAGTGCAGCTACCTCTGGGGTGGAACTAACATCTGATAAAAAGTATTGCAGCAATTCGACATAAATGTTCAGGGAGAGATATGGGAAATGCCAAAGGAATATTGGTGGCAGCCCCCCATGGCTTTCATTGAAATTTACCTGGAATCACTGAGACAGCTGGATCCAATGCCTATTCTTTGTGCACTTGCCTTTAGGCTCTGCCATGATGATAGCTTTTAGGCCTTGGATGGAAGACCAAAGTTTTTATTTTTCTTTTAATGGTATTTGCTAAGCACTTACTAAGTGACAGACACTGTACTAAACTCTGGGTGGATACTAGATAATCAAGTTGAACACAGTCCCTGTCCCACAAAGCGTTCATGGTCTTAATCCCCATTTTACAGTAAGTTAATTGAGGCCCAGAGAAGTAAAGTGACTTGACCAAGGTCAAACAGCAGAGAAGTGGCAGAGGGAGGATTAGAATCCAGGTCCTTTGACTCCCAGGCCCATGTTTTTTCCCCATTGCTTTCTGATTTTGTGCTGATACCTTGGGTCTGGAGGGACTTAATAGAATGAGCACCACTGTTACTTCAGCAACACTGAGTTTCCATCCAGGGTTTCTTCTTCAGGCACTCAACAGATTAACCATTTTCAAATGATGGTTCTCAACTCCAGCTGGTTGTTTCCTAAATATTACCAATCAATCAATGGTATTTTTTGAGAGCTTCCTATGTGCAGAGCACTGTACTAAGCAGTTGGGAGATTATGGTGCAGCAGAGTTGGCAGACAAGTTTCCTGCCCACAACAAGTTTACAGTCTAGAGGTCGGTGATTCTCACTTGCGGAACTGGCAGTGAAAAAGCTAGGGTAATTGTAAGCCCCATATGGGATGGGGACTTTGATCTGCTTTCCTTGGATCTACCCCACTGCTTAGCCTAATACTTGACAAATAATAAGTATTTAACAAATATTATTATTACTATTGTTATTGTTCTTACTACTAATACTTTTAGGGGAGGAATGGTGGATGAAGAGAAAAGTTACTAGAGGGGAAAATCTAGAGGAGAAAAACCGGATTATAATCCTGACTCTGCTACTTGCCTGCTGTGACCTTGGGCAAGTCACGTAACTTCTCTGAGCCTATTTCCTCATCTGCAAAATGGGGATTAAGACTATTAGCCCTAAGAGAGACAGGGACTGTGTCCAACCTTATTAGCTTGTACCTACCCCAGCACTTAGTAAAGTGCATGGCACTTAGTAAGTACTTAACAAATACAATTAGGAAAAAAAAGGAAAAAATGAAAGAAAAGAAAAAGGAATGACTGGGGAGACATTCTGAAGGAGTGAAAAGGAAAACAGAGGAAATAGGAAGGCTAACAATTAGTGAGCCATAAATCAGATTGCCCAGGCATTGCCCTCCTCATAATGATCTGAATGTCACCAAGGCTAACTCATGCCCCAGGAGTTGAGGGAAATTAAGGATTTCAGCATCTTTTCCACATATCTGCTTTTTTTTTTTCCTCAGACCATCTCAACTAGGCTTCTTTTCAGAAAGCTTTTTTCTGCATTCTTCTTTCTAGAGACTGTGAGCCCATTGTTGGATAGGGACCATCTCTATATGTTGCCGACTTGTACTTCCCAAGTGCTTAGTACAGTGCTCTGCACACAATCAACACTCAATAAATGCAACTGAACGAATGAAGAGCACTGAAATTAGAATTTTGCTTCTCAGGAAGGACAGGTAGGTACTCCATTTGAGATCAGAATTTTTTTTTGTTTTAACCCCATTGGGTTGATGGCATCTGGGTGTTTTCATGGGGGGAATATGATCCTATGTCTGAGTGCTATAAAACACCAGAGGAGATGGAATATTGCCATTGGTCTGTAGGTTCTGAGGGTCAGGAATAATTATGCCAGCCTCTCTCAAATGGTTGACATTTTGAGACACTCTCCTAGACTGTAAGCTCTTTGTGGGCAGGGAATGTGCCTACCAACTCTATTGTATTGTACTCTCCCAAGTACTTAGTATAGTTCTCTGCACACAGTAAGCACTCAGTATAAACTATTGATGAATTGGGTCACTGAAGCCATCTTGCCTCCATCATTGTCCCCCAACTCATCCACCAAAGGCTTCAGAATATGTGTGTGTGTGTGTGTGTGTGTGTGTGTGTAGGGGGGGTAGAGCACCTTGGAGAAATCTCTAATTCATAACCCCTGCTAATGAGCATCTCCCAAGTGCTTGGTACAGTGCTCTGCACACAGTAAGCACCCAATAAATACCATCAATGGATTTATTTATTGATGATCTCTTGAGGAACAAGGAAAACTTGATTCTCCCTTGTTGTAACTACTATACCAAACCAGTCTCTTTCATTGTTCTCACTGGCTGCCTTGCCTTTGACATGTTTGGATATGTTACCTGAGTAAAAGGTACAGGATACTCTTGTGTGAGGAATGCTAATAGGGATCAGAATAGGTCAGCTGTCCAGAAGTTGATGGCTTCATCAATGTAAGATAGTGCCATCTGTTCTGATGCTTCTACTTTGAAAATCTCCTCTTGGGTATCATCTCTTCTCTCCACTCAAATTTTCTGTCTGTCTTTTTCCCTCCTTGTCTAAATCCATTAGGGATCTAAGGGTGAATCTATTTTACCTCTATAATTCTAGTTGCTAAAGGGATTTGGAAGCCTTACTGGACAGCTTTCAAATGGCTATTGTCTTCTCTTTCCCAGAGGTAGCTGCAGCTTCCTGATGAGGAAAATGAATTATATCTATTTGCTTACTAAGTAGTGTGAGATAATTCAGGTGAAAGGACTGGGAGATATGGGGGTCATTTATTGTTAAGGTTTTCTTTGATTTTTGTCCTTTCTTCTTGTTTTCATCGTTTTATCCTCCTTTGACTTCATTTCCTCTTCTATCTGCTTCAGATTTCCCTTTTAAGCACATAGCAGTTCCGTAGCTAAAGTAGTTCTGCCAAGCTAAGGTCTGGATCCCAGAAATGGAGTCACAGAATATTGTTCCTTCTTCTCCTCCTCCTTCTGCTGCTGCTGATATAGCATAGCACTTGGTTAACTTGATTTATTTTCCAGAAGAGCCAGTGGAGGAAGAGAGAGCCTAATTGTGATATCCTGGGGCTATAGCAAGAGATGGCCGGTGCTTTCGTTAGCTATCCTTTGTACTTTTAATTTCAGCTAATGAAGCCTATAATAGATTGATTGAAAGTTGAGGAGATGGCTCAAAATGTACAGAAGTGCAATATTTTGTTTTGCCACAAGCATTTCTTTTGTTTATGCAGCGGGAAGGAGAAAAATTGGATTCCCACACTAGAAAATTCACACCTCCGGTTCTGTTTGAGTTCACCAGGCGATGCTTTTGATTAGAGACCTTATTTTCTGTCTGTTTCCAGCTTCTCTCTGAGAAGAGACTTCATTAACAGAAATAGGTTTGGGGCATCTATTTAGAGGCACCGAAAATAAATGCAAGTCTCAGTTGCCATACAAATGGGAAGTAGTTACTCATGAATACACCAAGATGAAAAATGCCTTCGTTTGCTCAGTTTTTATACATCTTTGACATATGCAAAAACCAAATGGAATGAAATTCTGTGCATAAAGCCAAAATCCTGAATGTTTGCAGCTGAAGTGCATACTACTTATCAAGGTGGGGTAGATGCAAGGTAACCAGATCAGACACACTCCCTACCCAACACAGGGCTCAGAATCTATGTGAGACAACTTTTTTTTCATCCCCATTTTACAGGTGAGGAAAAGGAAGCAGAGACAGGTTCAGTGATACTCCCAAAGACACACAACAGGCAAATGGCATACCCAGAATTAGAACCCAAGTCTCCTGAATCCCAGTCCTGTGCTCTTTCCACTAGGTAACACTGTGGTTCTTTATTTTGTGGTAAGGTGCTAAATGTCCACCTTGGTTAACTGCAATTTATCTCCAAATGGCTTCAGATAGAAGGGAGCAGAGATGTATGATTTCTGTAATTTTATGTGCTAATAGTTCTATAAAAAGGAATATTGGATTTAGTTGAAAATGACTATTCTATACCCATCCTCTTTGGGAGTGTGCTGCTAGCACCCTTCTTTTCAAAAGGCCTCAAGTGATACACATTTGTAGTCAAGATGGAGGAAAAGCCTTGTCTATACCCATCCATATATCTTCTGTTGCACTAGGAATTCTGCACAACTTCAGTACAAAACCAGCTAATAAAGCTGCCTTTAAACTGAGTGAGTGCATTTGTGGGGGGCAGGGGGTGGGGGAGACGTGTGTTTGTCAAGGATTGGATCTGGTTGGAGCCAAGTTGGTGAAAATGTGTGGTTTTATGAATGCTTTGGCAGATTGAGAGTTTTTTCTGGAATGAGTCATGGAACCAACTTACAAGATGCAGGCAACCAGGAAGGTGTGAAAAGAGGGCAAAAGAATGCACTGGGAGGAAGCTTTAAAAATCCAAATGGGAGATGTGTGCTGACCATCAGACAAGTTAGATTGTCTCTCTAGAAAAGCACTGGAGGCTCCTGATTGAGATCCTTCAGGTTTATCATGGTGATTCCACCCCAATAAATTCTTAAATAAGGGAACTAGTTCTCTTCACCTTCTAATTGCATCTTTTAGAGGCAGTTTGCTTTTAAAATTGTGATGAAGGATGATAGCCTCTCATCAAGTGTCACTAGTTACTATTTGCATTACCTTTATTCAGGTTGCTATGTGTTTGCATTGCTTATGTGGTCGAGGAAGTGTTAACCTTCATTTGGCTTGTTTGTGGTACAGTTTACATTCACATAAATAACTTCTTTGAAAGAATACTTTGAATTGTTTGAGAAGCAGCATGGCCTAGTGGAAAGAGCCTGGGCCTGGGAGTTAGAGGACCTGGGTTCCAATACTAACTCTTCCAATTGCTGTGTAACATGGGGCAAGTCACTTAACATCTCTGTGCCTGTAAAATGGGGATTAAATCCTACTCCCTTTAATGCCCTCTGTGAGCCCCAAGTAGGATAGAGATTGTTACAATCTGATTAATTTGTAGCTGCGCCAGCATTTAGGACAGTGCTAGGTACATAGTAAGGGCTTAACAAATGTCATAATAATAAATAGAAGCAGTGTAGCATAATGGAAAGAGCATGTGCCTGGAAGTCAGTAGACCTGGGTTCTAATCCCAGTTCTACCACTCTCCTGCTTTGTGACCTTGGGCAACTCACTTGACTTCTCAGGACCTCAGCCTTCTCATCTGTAAAATAGGGGTTAACTAACTTCTTCAATCAATCTCTTCCCCGCTTCAAAGCCCTACTGAGAGCTTACCTCCTCCAGGAGGCCTTCCCAGACTGAGCCCCTCCTTTTCCTCTGCTCCTCCTCCCCCCCCATTGCCCCTACTCCCTGCCTCTGCTCTACCCCCTTCTGTGTCCCACAGCATTTGTGTATATTTGTAAGTATTTATTATTCTATATATTTTATTAATGATGTGTATATATCTATAATTTTACTTATCTATTTTGATGTTATTGATGTTGTTGTTTTGTTGTCTGTCTCCCCCTCCTAGACTGTGAGCCCATTGTTGGTTAGGGATTGTCTCCATCTGTTGCTGAATTGTACTTTCCAAGTGCTTAGTACAGTGCTGTGCACATAGTAAGTGCTCAATAAATATGATTGAATGAATGAATCATATTTATTGAGAACTTACTATATGCAAAGCACTGAATTGAGATTGGGAGAGTACAATATAACACTGTAAGCCCCATGTAGGACAGATACTGTGTATTATCTGATTGGATTGTATCTGCCCCAGCATGTAAGCACAGTGCTTGATACCTAACAAACTCTTAACAAATATCACAATTGTCGTTACTGAATGTGTTCTCTTAAGGCACCTCAGATCCATTGCTTTTCTGTAGTTAGCATTACTTGAAAATAGCCCACTTCTTTGAGCTACTGGGTTGGAAGATTTTCACACAGCAAGATGTTTATATCATGTACCCTAGTGCTGTTCCCTGGATTGCTGAGGGTTGTTTTTGTGTAATTTTGTCTAGTGCTTTTTTGCTTCTTTGATTTCTTCCCTTAGCAGTAAGAAAGCTAACAGCAAATAAAGAGAAAGCCTATTTCTTCCTGCTGCTAGTGAACTAGAAACAAAGAAGCATGGCATGAACCAGGCCTGTGACACTCAGAGTAGATTGCCAGTTTAAGGATTAAACTAAGCAGCCATACCGACCTAAGTGATAGATCCAGAGGGCCGGTTTAGTAGATTGAGCATTGAGTAAGAATATCTGGACTCCCTGGAATCTCACATTCATAAGCGTACAGATGGGTCTTATCTCCCTTAAGTAGATAAACCGATTCCTATGAAGTTGGTTGTGTGATGGGCTTTCAGATGGATCCTACCATGAGGCCTTTTGAGCCCTGTATTAATGCTTAAGACGTCCTGGGTGAGGAGTCTTGTCAACTTCAGACTTGGGGTGAGGAGTCTCATCCTTGGGCAGAATTTTCCTCTATCCCTTCTGATGAGCCACTCTGAGCTCCTGACCTGGCAGCATCTTAAAGCGCGGTGTTACCAGGGCACCTTAGGAAGCAGTGAAGTGAACACCCGAACTCTGGCAATTTTAAAATCTGAGATGTAGAAGTGATGTAGACTAGGGTGGATTTTCAAAGGTCTGTTCACCCCATCTGATCTCTTGGTAGGCTGGGATCGATCAATCAATTAATCAATCACATTTATTCAGCATTTACTGTGTGCTGAGCACTGTACTAAGTGCTTGGGAGCGTGCAATATAACAGTTCGTAGTCACATTCTCAATCAGATTTGAGGAGTGCTTACTGTGTGCTGAAAGGGTTTACATCTAAAAGATATTTCCATAAAACACCATATTTGGGCTAATAATATATTGGCCAATTAAAGAACAAAGAAAAACCAAAGGGATAGGGCCAGCTAAGCCTAAAAAATCCATGTTCCCACTTCATAAATTACCTCAATCTAATACAGAGTGCATTTAAAACCCCTTTTTACATTTCATCTTAATAATAAGGATGATGATGATTGATAGACTCTCATACTGCTATTGAACCTTGTATGACCCTAGGCAAATCACTTAACTTCTCTTTGCCTGTTTCCTCATTTGTGAAAGGGGAATTAAGACTGTGGGCCCCATATGGGACATGGACGGTATCCATCCTGATTAGCTTCTATCTACCCTAGTGCTTAGTACTGTGTCTGGCACATAATAAATGCTTAACAAATACCATTAAAAAAACCTGAATGTGCTTTAATCGTAAGACTTCAATCAATCAGTGATATTTATTGAGCATGAACCATTTGCAGAGCACTGTACTAAGCTCTTGGGAGAGTAGAATACAATAGAATTAGCTCGTATATTTCCTACCCATAATGAATTTATAGGATTGAAAACCTGCCTGAATGGGAATGGATTATAATGATCGTGGTACACACAGTGCCAACTGCATATCTGCCAATCATATTCCTGCTTGGGCACTGGGTGCCACAAGCATGAATGTAGGCATGGGTGCAACTTATTACAAAGGGCCCCCTTTATTTATTTTTTTATTTTTTGCACTCAAGACTCCTTGCCATCTCAGGGGACTGCAGCATAATGCCAATTCTCTGCTGTAGCATCATTGCCCAGCAAGCAGGCAGTTACCTTGGCAATTGCCATGGCCTTCACTACCCATGTTAACCAGCTAGATATTTTTCCTGGATTCCCAATGGGCTTGTCCACCACCCATAATACCCTAGATGGCTCTTGGGTCAGAAACCTTTGTTGATGACAGCCTCAGGAGTTAAAAGTGTGACTAGAACCCTGATCTCCCAATTCCCTGAGTCATGTTCTTTCCACTTGACCAATGGCAGTGTGTGAAAAATCGATCAGTCAATGGTATTTATTAAGTACTTAATGAGTGCAGAGTGACATTGTGACCCATCTGCTCCCTACATGGTATCTTGCTGAGGAGGCAAAGCATTGCTCTCAGAGTAATAATAGTGATTATAATAATATAATATAATAATTTGTGAAACACTGTGTGCCAAGCCCTGTTCTAAGCGCTGGGCTAGATAAAAGGTAATCAAATTGGACACAGTCCCTGTCCCACATAGAGCTCATAGTCTTGATCCCCATTTTACAGATGAGGTAACTGAGACACAGACAAGTTAAGTGACTTGCCCAATGTCACATAGCAGACAAGTAGCGGAGCTGGGATTAGAACCCATCCCATTTGTCAGTGTCAACCCATTTGACAAACTTTTTTTGACAAAGTGAGCCTGTTTGTGACCAGTGTAAGCATGGAATTGGATGAAGCAATTTGTGTACCCAATTGTGTAATGAGCACTACAATACAAACTTTCCTTAGCCTAGAGATTTGGAAGAATGCAAACTGCTCATTACTGGAGACCTGGGCCCCATGTGGGACAGATACAGTGTCTGATCTGACTATCCTCTATCTAGCTCAGTGCTTGACACATAGTAAACATTATTATTAAAGTTCAGATCTTTAAGTTCATCTGTTCTTGTCTTATGCTGTCAAGTCAACTGCAACCTATAGCAACTCCATGGACATATCTTTTCCAGAACACCCCACCTCCTCCTGCAATTATTCTTGTAGGGTATCCATAGAGTTTTCTTGGTAAAAATACGTAAATGGTTTACCATTGCTGCCTTCTGCGCAGTAAACTTGAGTCTCCACCCTCAACTCTGTCTCATACCCCTGCTGCCCAGAACAGGTGAGTTTTGACTTGAAGTAGAGAGCCTTCCACTCGCTAGCCACTGCCCAAGCTAGGAAGGGAACAAGTATGCTTTTGCTTGACTGTCCTTCCAATAGCCAAGACTGTTACAGTACTGGAAACTCTCCAGGTGCAACCCTGCGAAGGGTCAATATAATCAAGCAGTCATATTTATTGAGCTCTTATTGTGTGCAGATTACTGTAGTAAGCACTTAGGAAACTACAATAAAACAGAGCTGGTAGATATGTTCCCTATCCACAAAGAGTCTAGAGAACTGTCCAGAGGTAGACAGCACTTGTGTATATTTGTACATATTTATTACTCTATTTGTTTTATTAATATGTGTACATAGCTATAATTCTATTTTTTCTGATGGCATTGACACGTCTACTTGTTTTGTTTCGTTGTCTGTCTCCCCCTTCTGGACTGTGAGCCCGTTGTTGGGTAGGGACCTTCTCTATATGTTGACAATTTGTACTTCCCAAGCGCTTAGTACAGTGCTCTGCACACAGTAAGTGCTCAATAAATACGATTGAATGAATGAATAAATAGGTGGCATATTAACCCCAAAAGGCTTGTTGAATCTGCCAGAAGAATGGACCTTTGTGTCTACAAGATTTATTGTGCTCTGTCTTCAGATCTGAGAAGACTCTGATCAGGAACTGTGAGCACCATGTGGAACAGAGACTGTGTCAAACCTGATTTGCTTGTATACACCTGAGTGCTTAGTACAGTGCCTGAAACATAGTAAGTGCTTAACGAATACCATAATCATTATTATTATTATTATTACCTGTCACTGACAGTAGCAGAACACTGTCAACTGATCTCTGTGGGCAGGGAGTATGTCCGTTGTATTGTTATATCATACTGTCCCGAGCACTTAGTATAGTGCTCTGCACACAGGAAGTAATCAATAAATATGATTGATTCCCAATGGCCCTCTGGCCTGTTGAGGAAAAGATAGCCTTCCTCTCCACCCACTCACCTATGGATAAGTCTCTCTCTCTCTCATATTACAATCCAGTTCCAGTCTGATGGAAACATGACATTAAACTAGATTTTTCCTTACCAAAATGTATCCTAGCAACTAAGATGATGTGCCCAGATGTAATATCACTTTGTGACTAGAGGACTGTGGCAGCAGCATGGCCTAATGGATAGAGCATGGGTCTGGGACTCAGAGGATCTGGAGTCTAATCCCAGGTCTGCCACTTGTCTGCTGTGCATTCTTGGGAAACTCACTTAACTTCTCTGTGCCTGAGTTACCCCATCTGTAGAATGAGAATTGAAGCTGTGAGAGGGAATGTGTCCAACTTGATTATCTTGATTGTTCCCCAGTGCTCAGTATAGTGTCTGGCACAGAAAGCACTTTACAAATACCATTTAAAAAAGTTCATTTGGATCTGCACCAGTGTTTTTGAACACTTTGAAAACCAGAATGGATTATCTGAGAGAGTTTTTACTAATTTTGATCAGTCTATCTCATGGCAGTGCATTTCTTGTTCTTCCAAAAACAGGTTTCAAGTACTCCTCTATTTGCTTACATCCACATGAGTCAATCAATCAATTTTATTTATTGAGTGATTACTGTGGACAGGGAACTGAACTAAGTGTTTGGGAGAGTTCAGTACAACAGAGTTGGTAGACATGTTCCCTGATCCCAAGGAGCTACAGTCTAGAGGAGGAGACAGGCATTATTACAAATGAATGAATTAGGAATGGGTACATAAGTATTGTGAGGTTGGGGACGGGGAAGGTAAGTGCCTTTCCCTCTTTATCCTGTAAGCTCCTTGTGGGAAGGGACAGTGTCTCTCATTTACTGTAATAATAATAATAATAATGATGGTATTTAACTGCTTACTATGTGTCAAGCATTGTTCTAAGTGCTGAGGGAGATACAAGGTAATCAGGTTGTCCCATGTGGGGCTCACAGTCTTTAATCCCCATTTTACAGAAGAGGTAACTGAGGCACAGAGAAGTGAAGTGACTTGCTTAAAATCACGAAGCTGACAAGTGATGGAGCTGGGATTAGAACCCACGACCTCCGACTCCAAAGCCTGGGCTCTTTCCACTGAGCCTCACTGCTTACTGTAGTCATGCAAGGAATCTTAATCATAATATCGATTGTGGAATTTTAGTGATAAATAATTATATTATTTCTTAAGCACTTTCTGTGTGCCAAGCACTGTTGTAAGCACTAGGGTAGATACAAGGTAATTAGGTTGGACATTGTGAGCCCCATGTGGGACAAGGACTTCTTAATCCCCATTTTACAGACGAGTTTACTGAGGCAAAGAGAAGTTAAGTGAATTGCCCAAGGTCACACAGCAGACAAGTGACAGATTTGGGATTAGAATCCATGTCCTCTGACTCCCAATCCCTTGCTCTTGCCACTGGGCCATATGCTTACTGTGTACGTGTACTTATTAATTACTATGTACATGTCCTTTTCCCAGAAATCCTCTGTCCTCAGTCTTGATTGTCTTTCTAGGGTATCAGAACATGGGAGCATAGTAGGAAAGAGGAAGAGAAGCAGTGTTTAAGGGCCCAAGGGGCCGAAAAGGAAACACGTAGGCTGTCTGTGTTAGATAAATTGATAGGTCCAAGTCCTGTCATGCCTGGAAGAGAATGTAATATCCAGATAGTCACTGTATCTGTGGTATTTTCTGATCATGTGTTTATTCCATCACTAGCTATGGGGTAATTATATAATTCTGACACGGCTGTTTCAATCTCAGATTATAATACAGTGACACCAGTGATAACTCTTGAAATAACTGATGGTTGCTTTTATTTTCCATCCCCAGAGCCTGTGGTAGTGTTCCCTCGGACATGTGGCCAAAGCTTCTTTAAGCACAACTCTAACTAGAATGGTCTTCCCCTCCATTGATCTGCAAAGCAGGATGTCTGAGCTTGTTCCCTTGGGAGACACTGGAGTGAAATTCACTCTCGCACAGACATTTTCTTGGCACTCTGGCCTTAGCTTAGCAAGAGACAGAGGTTGGCAAACAGCCCAATCATCAGAACTCTCAGAATCACACTATATTTTGTGAGCAGCTGTCGATAGTGTGCATGAGATTATTATTGTTTGCAGAGGCTTTATTGATCTTGGCTTTGTGAAGCTCAGAAATCTTTTTACAGTGGCCTATAAAAATGAACGGCCACTTCTTTTACTGAAGGTTAACACAGAGTGTTTATTTAATTGAATGGAAATGGCTTTTTGTTGTCTAAATGTCATTGTTAATAAATTTTCAAGGAACTCTAGATTTGGAGAGTGTTAGGGAGAAAAAGAAAGAAAGAGAAAAGGTTGGGTTTCCTAGGATCCCTTCCAGTAAAATCCCAGAGCTAATTTGAGTGGTCATCATTCAAGCACTATTGTCAGTGGACTACCACTATCTCCTCTGGAAATCTTGTTTGTGCTCATCTTTTCTCCCTGTTTCTTCATTTGTCTGTCCCTTAAAATGTTTCTAAGTAGCACAGTGGGCTCAGTTCTTGGACATTTCAGGAGTAGTAATGGTATTTCCTAATATTCTCTTCAAAGCACAGTCTGCACCCATCATCCCTGACAGGCTCCTTGAGATGTGCACCTCTCTAGACTGTAAGCTTCTCTCAAGACTGTAATCTCATTGTGGGCAGGGAGCATGTTTATTAATTTTCTTATATTTTACTCTTCCAAGCACTTAGGATAGTGCTCAGCACACCGTAAACACTCAATAAATATGATTGATTGTGCCACTGGGCTCAGTGGGGCAGGTCTAGAGAGTGGGCAGAAGAGCGTGGATGGCTCAGTGCAGGCCATCACCTCTACTGCAAAAACAACTTGAGCACTTGTCCTGAGGTGTTAGAAAATTCCTATTCTCTTTAAATTCTCGGTGTCTGGCCATTGTTCACTCAGATGGCACTGGAAAATATATTTCTTTTAATTTCCAAAGTGAGCAGACACACTCATAGATGCCATTTGACATTGGCAAGCCTTAGCAATAGAGTGTAAGCTCCTTGATCATTTTTGCCAACTCTCTGAATCACACTCTCGCACTCTGCACCCAGTAAGCACTCAAACACCATCGATTGACTTATAACTGAAGGACTACTCTAATTGAAGTGTTATTTATTAGGCAATGTTCTAAGTATTTTGCTAAGCACTGGGGGAAATTCAAGACAATTTGATCAGACACTGTTGTGATTCCAAAGGGGCTCACATACTATATGGGAAAAACAATACCAATTAATTATAAAAAAAAAATACGTCAGCCATCTGAAACAGTGTGAAGCGAAGTAGCTGGGGAAGCAGGGTGGACTAGTGGACAGAGCATGGGCCTAGGCATCAGAAGGACCTGGATTCTAATACCAGCTCTGCAACTTGTCTACTGTGTGACCTTGGGGCAAGTCACTTCTCTGTACCTGTTACCTCATCTGTAAAATGGGCATTGAGACTGTGAGCCCCATGTGGGAAGTGGACTGTGTCCGATCTGATTACTGTGCATCCACTCCCGTGCTTAGAAGAGTGCCTGGCACATGTAACCACTTAACAAATGCTGTTAAAAAAAAGTACATGAATGTGGGATTCCTTGGATTCCTCGTTATTCCAGGAAATCATATTTAGTTAAATCCATTTTAAATACTCTGGTCTGTGGCAGTGGGGTGACATCAACAGACCGCAGTTCTCCCAATTTGATAGGGGGCTTCTGATGATGTGATTCTTTCCCTACATGTGAGAAAACCATCCTTTGTTTTGCATGTCATTGATCATGAATTTTAGGATCTCATATATATCTTTTTTTTTTTTTAATCCCATCATTGCTATTTATGTTGAGGGGAGGCGGTGAAGTGGAAAGAGTATAGGTCTGGAAGTCAAGGAGACCTAGGTTCTAGGCTCAGCTGTAGCACTTGCCTGCTGTGTGATTTGGGGGCAAGTCACTAAACCTCCCTGTGCCTCATTTTCTTTATCCATAAAATGGAGTTAAAATACTTCTGTAAAATACTTAGAGAAGCAGCATGGCTCAGTGGAAAGAGCACAGGCTCTTGGAGTCAGAGTTCATGGGTTCAAATCCCGGCTCCGCCAATTGTCAGCTGTGTGACTTTGGGCAAGTCACTTAACTTCTCTGTGCCTGTTACCTCATCTGTAAAAAAAAAAAAAAAAATGGGGATTGACTGTGAGCCCCACATGGGACAACCTGATCACCATGTAACCTCCCCAGTGCTTAGAACAGTGCTTTGCACATAGTAAGCACTTAATAAATGCCATCATCATTATTATTATTATTGTTCTTCCTCCCTCAGTTTGGGAGCCACAGGACAAGGTCTGTGTCCAGTGTGATTATCTCCTATCAACTCCAGTGCTTGGCACATAGCAAGCATTTAATTATGATGGTCATCATCATTATTGCATTTGTTAAATGCTTACAGTGTGCAAAACTCTGCAAATATCCAGGGAAAGCAGGCTATCAATTCAGACTTGGCCCCTGCCCACAAGAGGCTCACAATCTAAAGGGGAAGAATTGATAAGCAGCATGGCCTAATGGATAGAACACGGACTTAGGAGTCAGAAGGACCTGGATTCTAGTCCTGGCTCTGCCACGTCTCTGCTGTGTGACCTTGGGCAAGTCATGTCATAAAATGAGAATTAAGACTGTGAGCCCCATATGGGACATGGGCTGTGTCCAACCTGATTGCCTAATATTTACTCCAGCACTTAAAAACAGTGCCTAACAAATGTTAACAGTGTAAGCACCTAACAAATACCACAAAAAAACTGAGAGCAGAAAGAATGAGGTACATTTGGCAAAAAGCACAGTTGAGTAACATGAACAACACAGGCACAGTCTTCCTGGCAGAAGGGACTATTCCTTGGGCTTCTTCCAGCTCTAGGATCCACCTCCTGGCCTCCTTTTTCAGCAGAGGCAGGTGGTGGTGCCAGAATTAGAGCCCAGGTCCTCTGACTCTGAGGCCCGGGCTCTTTCCCCTAGACCATGGTTCTTCTCAGCAGATTTCTCAAGAAACTCAAAGTCTTTTGAGTCAAAGAGCTTCTGGTGGATTGAGAAACAGTGTGGCTTAATGGCTAGAGCACAGGCCTGGGAGTCAGAAGGACCTGTGCTCTAATTCCAGCTGTGCCACTTGTCTGCTGTGTGAACTTGGGCAAGTAACTCCATTTCTCTGTGTCTGTTACACCATCTGTAAAATGGGGATTAATACTGTGAGTCCCTTGTGGGACCTGGGCTGTGTCCAACCTGATTAGCTTGTATTTACGCCAGTGCTTAGTACAGTGCCTGGCGCATAATAAACACATAAGTACCACAGGAAAAAAAATTCTGATTCCAGCTTACAGATCTCTTGTGGCACCCTCAAACATGGCAGAGAAACAAAGATGAATCAGAATGATTCCACCTCACAGCTCTGCCTCATTCCCGTGATAGTTAAGGGGTAGATGTAGCAACTGGGTAGCTTGCTATCCTGGAGAATTTCTCAGAACACCTGGAATTGCTTAGTAATTGACAGTTCTGTTTGGTGTCAGATGTTTTTGTCAAGTTTAAGAAAACAGTATAGATGTTTTGGTGGTGTTCCCTCCACCTTTTGTGCTGGAAAGAGCACATCTGCTCTGCAGCAGTCACTTGACTTTATCCACTTCTCATTTCAATGATGAACCCACATTCCCACCATAAATTATAGTCTGGAATGCCATTACCATTTTATCTTCCCTGATCAAGGAGCAAGAGGGAACTCTCTGAGATTCTGGTATTACAACTGAATCTAATTTGCAATGTCCTTCTGGGTTTTAATTCCTTCATCTGGAATACCTACTCAAAGGAGTTAGGTGGTGATCATAAGTGCTTTAAGTTTGTCTTCTAGGTGTTGAAAAGGTGTTCCCCCTCTAGGTTGTAAGCTCACTGTGGACTGGGAATGTGTCTACCAACTCTGTTATTGTACTCTCCCAAGGACTTAGTACAGTGCTCCACACACCGTAAGCACTCAAATAGGACTGATTGAAAAGAGGTGGTTACAGTTGAGATTGCAAATTCATTTCCCTCAGGTGTAAATAGGGTGGGGTTTTGCAGAAGCTCCCATCCTGTTTGAATTGTTGTTTTATTTTAAACCTGAGGGCAAAGTGTTGGGATATGGGACTTCACCAAGGAAGGGTGATTGTTGGGAAAGAGACATAAGCACAAATGGAACTGATCCCAAAAGCCAACTGTGCTTTGAATGGGAAATATTAACATATCAAAGGTAAAATTTAGCATCAGTCTTCCCCTGGGAATATTCTTATAGTGTACCATGTAATGGAAAGGCATTACTCTTTGTCAATTAGCTCTACTTCTCATAGATGGTTAGATTATTAAACAAAACCTTGAGCAAGATGCATATTTTGTATTATATGGGCAGATATGCTTAATATGAAATTAAATGAGAATAGTGCATTTAGGGGCTTTCTTCCAGATGTATTCCCTCTAGCTAACTTCTTTCTCTATCAGATGCTACCTTGTTATGGGAGAAATGACATTCAAGGACATATTTTTTTTTTTTTTGAGCCAAAGACTAGATTATCTCGTATCCATGAGGCATCTTAGTTTATGCTTGTTCTGAGTAGTTTGGAGATGGTAGGGAAGCCTCATGTGGTCTTTCCTATCCCTGGAAACTATTTAAATGAACATTAACTTTATTCTCCCATATTTTCAAGGACAGAATTTCATTTTTCTCTCATCAAAGCACGACTCTTTATTTGACCTTTAAGCCTAAGAAGAAAGGAAACACGTGGTTTCATCAAAGGTGCAAAAGCATTTCAGCATAATAATAATAATAATGATGATGGTATTTAAGTGCTTACTATGTGCAAAGAACTGTTCTAAGCACTGGGGAGGTTACAGGGTGATCATGTTGTCTCACAGGGGGCTCACAGTCTTAATCCCCATTTTACAGATGAGGGAACTGAGGCACCAAGAAATTAAGTGACTTGCCCAAAGTCACAAAGCTGACAAGTGGCATGTAAACTGGCTATAGTTTAGCTGGGTTACTGAAGAGGTGAGTGTTCATGAGCTGTTGATCCTGGAAAGCGTTCTAGTCTAGGAGGCAGAAAACCTGCTGTGTGACCTTGGAGAAGTCACTTTAGGTCTTTGTGACAGTTTCCTCATCTGAAAAATGGGGATTCAATACCCTATCCAACCTGCTTTTCTTATATCTTCTACAGAACTTAGTATGGTCCCTGACACTTCATAAATGCTTGATAAATACCACTGTTATTATAAGAATTACTATTATTATTTTGTGAACAACAGGATTTGGGTTGCTATTTGGCGTAACTACTAGGACTGAACTGGAGAATCAAAGGAAAAATTTATTTTTTGAGGGTTTTTTTTTTTTTGGCGGGGGGGGTATTTCTACCAAATGGTCAAGAAAATCACTTGAATCCACATAGATTGCCCTAGTGAGAAGAAACCTCAATCCAAAATCACTATGTCTGAGTTGACAGATTTATTTAGCCTGTCAAGTGTCATTTATTGAATGCTTTAATTTCTTGGAGCCTCTCCCTTATTGAATAACATATTTGGATTTATGATTTACGAAGGCATGAACAAGTGTATTTGGCAGTGGAAGTGTGCCTTCAGTCATCACCAGTAGTGAGTTTTGCTTCCAGTGTCTTGCCCAGTGATTCCACTTAACTGGGCATTTAACATGCATATTAGTAATAATCTACAGCAAGACAGTGGACCTTTTCCTCTGAGATTCCAGCCTGTGTAGCCAAGCTACAAGGTGAAAAGTTGACACTGCAGCTATTGCAAACATCAAATATCTTTCTGTATTTCCATCTCTCTCTCTCTCTCTCTCTCTCTCTCTCTCTGTACTGAATGCTGAGAAAACTGTTTCAGCCTCCATTGTCCTCAAAACAGAAAAGTCCAACACAAAACCAAAGGGTATATTGGTTCAGGTGATATTTTTCTGTTCATTTCTTAATCAAGAATTCTTTATTTCTAGTGATATGTAACTATCTCCATGACAATCTTGCATTTGTGTCATGAAAAGACATTATAGTTTTTGTTTGTTTTTGGAAAAATGATATGGAGATAGACATTTATTTTAACCTACCACATAGTGGTTCTCAGCCCTAAAACCCAGCTAAAATAGTCCTAGGAGTCACTTTAGGACAGGCTGGACCCCAGTTAGTCTTTGCTAGTCCCTGATCTTCCATTCTTGAAAAGGCAGGCTTGGGAATCTTCTGCTCAGTGTTCCCCAAGTCCCGGCATCTCTATCACTGCCACCATCCTGCTTCTGAAGTGCAGACATCTCCCCAAAGGTGAGGGGGTCAATGGGGACTCCCCTACCAACCCCCTCCCCAGGGTTTGCTACCAGGAATTTGTGGAGAAAGTGTACCCTTCTTCCTGTGGCTTCTCAGTCCACAGGTCACTCTGGGACCCAGAGCTTCCGTGCCACCATCATCTCCCCCTCTAGACTGTAAGCTTACTGTGGGGAGAGAATGTATCTGTTATAGTCTTGTACTGTATTCTCCCAAGTGTTTGGTACAGTGCTCTGCACACAGTAAGTGGTCAGTAGATATGTTCGACTCCTCCAGCCCTTCCTCAGACACCAAGATCCGAGCTCTCAATAACATTTAATTGTATTCTTAATTTGGTAACAATAACAAGAAATCCAGTTTAAATTGCTTTTCCCTTGATCTAATACTTTCTACCCCCATGGCCCTTTGTATTTTCCTGTAAGAGTTTAAAGGTTCACGTTTCCCTGGTCCTTTCCCCTCTTCTCTCAGGGGCATCTCAGGGTCTGACATGTTCAGATGCCAAGGTCCCTCAGTGTCCTTTCTCCCTGTCTGGGACAGGAGTGAGGTCGGAACTTAATTGAAATGGAATTGAAACTACATGGATTGATCCATTGGAATTAGCCATATCCACTCCCTGCGTCAGGTATATGGAGAATTGCCTTTTATCTCAGATGATCAGGGACACTGACATCTTTCCCAGATATAGAGGTGTGAATAAGAAGGCTGTGGGCAACAGCAGGCACGGCCTGTGGTCTCAGCTAGACTGGGTGCACACAATAACTATTTCTTATTCTGATATTGTTGCTGTTTTGCATTTTTCTTTGCTTCCTTCCCAAGAGAGAAGTGAGGTTCCCCTTGACTCCTAACTCTGGACCACAAGCCTTCAGGATATCCTAACTTTCACCTGGGATCATCTCAGGTCTATCCCTGTGCCCTGTGTCTATCCAGAGCCTCGTTAAAGAGCCTTCCCTGGGTATTGCTCTCTCAGGAATATGGCTGGCAACATTTCTCCTCAAGATGGCCTAGGATCTTCTTCCCCAACTATCTGGCCCTGCTACTTTCTCTCCAGTCCTTACCTCTGATTGATTCAGCTCCAAATACTGCCATATAAGGCATTAATACAATGATAATAATAATTGTGGTATTTGTTAAGCACTTACTATGTGCCAAGAGCTGTACTGAGCACTGGGGTAGTTTGGACATAGTTCCTGTCCCACATGGGGTTGTCAGATGAGCAAACACAGCAAGTTGAGTGACGTCCCCAAAGTCACATGTCAGCCAGGCGACAGAGCTGGGATTATAACCCAGATCCTTTGACTCCTAAACCCGTACTCTTTTCACTCGGCCCAGCTGCACTACTTACACTTCCTTCAGGGAGGGGCACGATGGAGTGACTCTCCTGGCTTCCTCTTTCCTCTCCTGAGTGTGGGGGTTTATTGGACTGACCATTTCAGGCAGGCCTTTTGTCCTAAAGATAAGCTAATTGAAAACAAGATCTGCATTTTGCAAAGTCACAACTGATCCTTCAGCTAGTAATTTTATTAATAATTCCACTTGACACCCCTGTATCACCTTTTAAATTTCCTTCTTTACAGTAGTTTAGCTTCATGGCCTCCTATTGTAGGGGAGGTAATTAGAGACTATTCCCTACCTGAATTAGTAATTATAACAATAATACTCTGTATTTACACATTTCTCAGAGGTGTTCACAATGATTACCAAAAGGATCACTTTTAATTAATAATAATGATGGTTTTTGTTAAGCACTTACTATGTGCAAAGCACTGTTCGAAGCATTGGGGAGGTTACAAGGTGATCAGGTTGTCCCATGGGGGGCTCACAGTTTTAATCCCCATTTTACAGATGAGGTAACTTAGGCAGAGAGAAGTTAATTATCTCATCTTTCTGAGGACAGGGCAGAATGTTTACAGGCCTCATTTTTTTGGACACCAGGTTATTTAGAATGTCTGGAGGGCAGTGGCAGGGAATCAAATTCAGAGTTCCTCCAGTCAATTAATTTTGAATGTGAACTATTGACACCCCAATAGATTTTATGAGACACTCAATAAACCATGCAAGTATCAATCACAATATTACCCTAGGAGATGTAGGAAAGATTCAGGGGTGTTAATCCTAATTGAGTGCTTAATGTATGCAGAGCACTGTACTGAGCAGTTGGAAGAGTAAAATACAACAGAGTTGGTAAATGCGTTCCCTGCACTTACATCTGATTTTGTGGGTGAGAGAGAAGCTGAGTTTTTAAGGTTCAAAAGCCACACAGCAGACAAGTGGAGGATCCACTCCCTCCCCACGTCCGTCAGGCTGGCTCTCTTCCTCCCTTCAAGACCCTACTGAGAGCTCACCTCTTCCAGGAGGCCTTCCCAGACTGAGCCCCCTCCTTCCTCTCCCCCTCCTCCCCCTCTCCATCCCCCCCACCTTACCTCTCTTCCCCACAGTACCTGTATATATGTATATATGTTTGTACATATTTATTACTCTATTTTACTTATACATATCTATTCTATTTATTTTATTTTGTTAATATGTTTAGTTTTGTTCTCTGTCTCCCCCTTCTAGACTGAGCCCACTGCTGGGTAGGGACCGTCTCTATATGTTGCCAACTTGTACTTCCCAAGTGCTTAGTACAGTGCTCTGCACACAGTAAGCACTCAATAAATACGATTGATTGATTGATCTGGGATTAGAAGCCATGACCTCAATCTGCCCCTCCCAGGCCCATGCTCTATCTGCTATGCCACATTGCTTCTACTAACCCTACTATTATCAAAGATATTTAATTCAGTTCTCCTTGAGTGGACACCTTGTAAGAGGGCTTGTGACAGTGTAGATTTCGATCTCTAGGGACACCAAAGAATAAATTGCATGCATTTGCAGGACTCCTTCTGGCCCTCAGATTACATGCATTTTTGGTTGCCAAACCCTGAAATTTGAGATATCAATTGATCAGTAGTATTTGAGTGCTTACTCTGCACACTGCACTATGTCCTTCTCTACAGTCTTGCCTTTCCTCCAGCATGGATGTCTCACCAGCTACCCAAACTTAACATATTCAAAACAGAAATCCTCATCTTCCCACCCAAATCCTGCTTCCCCGCCCCCATCTTTCCCATCACTGTACCATTATTCTCCCTGGCTCACAAACCTGTAATGGAAGGCATTATTCCCTTCCATCCTTCCTGATTCAACCCACATATTCAGTCTGTCACCAAATCCTTGATTTCTACCATCACAAGGCTAAATTTTGCCCCTTCTTCTCCATCCAAACTGCTACTTTGTTGACCCAAGCACATGCATCCTGCCTTGACTAGTGTAACAACTTCCTCCCTGACCTCTCTGTCTCCTGTTTCTCCCCACTCTTGTCTTTATTTCACTCTGCTGTCTGGATCATTTTTCTATAAAAAATGCTCAGTCCACTTTTCCCCATTCCTCAAGAACCTGCAGTGGTTGCCCATCCACCTCCACATCAAACGGAAACTCCTTACCATCAACTTTAAGCACTCAGTCTTTCCTACCTCACCTTGCTGATCTACTACAGCCCAGCTGACACACTTTGCTCCTCTACCACCAACCTGCCCATTGTACTTCAGTTTCATCTAGCTCACTGCCAATCCCTGGCCCACATTCTCCCCATGGCCTGGAGCTCTCTCCCCTTTCCTAACCAACAGGTGATCACTCCCCCCACCACCTCAAAGCCTTATTAAAATCATATCTCCTTCAAAGGCTTTCCCCAACTTAACCAATTTCTACTCCCTCTCCCTTCTGCATCCCCCATGTAATTGGATCTGAACCCTTCAAACATTTGATATTTCACCCCACCCTCAGAACATTTATGTACCTATCCAAAATGAATTTTAATAACTGTCTCCGCTTCAAGACTGTAAATCCCTTCTTGGAAGTGAATGCATCTTGCAACTCTGTTGAATTGTATTCTCCCAAGCATTTAATTTTGTGCTCTGCACACAGTAATTGCTCAGTAAATATCTTTGATAACAGTAGGGTTAGTAGAAGCAGTGTGGCATAGCAGATAGAGCATGGTCCTGGGAGGCAGATTGAGGTCATGGGTTCTAATCCTGAATCCCTCACTTGTCTGCTGTGTGGCTCTGGGAAAGTCATTTCATTTCTCTGTGTCTCAATTCCGTCATCTGTAAAATGGGGATTAAGATTGTGAGCCCCATGTGGGTCAAGGACTGCATCCAACCTGATTTGCTTGTATCCACCCCAGTGCTTAGTACAGTGCCTGGCACATAGTCAGCATCTAACAAATACTATTATTATTACTAGACATGATCTGTGCAGTCAAGGAGTTTACCTTTTCATGATATTTAATAGACATGTTTGGATTCACCACTCGTTTCCCATTTTGCATGATACATTTTAATCAGTCCATGGCATTTAATGAGCACTAAGCATGTGTGAAGTACAGTAATAAGCACTTGGGAGAGTACAGTAAAACAGAGTTGGTAGACATGATCCCTGCCCACAGGGAGCTCACATAAATATAGGCAAGTTGAGAAAATTCCTAGTTTAGAAACAGAAATAAATCCTTGCACAATATTTTCCTTGTTCCTTCCTAGAGCTCTGTGGTTCTCAGCTAATATCCTTTTTATTTAGATATGGCTGAGCAGCTTCTATTTTCCCTTTATTAGCAGCAAGATTTCAGTGATTGGGCTGAAAGGACAGCATTGTGAGCATAAGACTTTGAAGATATTAATCCAGATTTGGCAATTGTTTTCTTGTCGTAACTTTGACACCTGGTTGATGGAGTCAGTCTCTAGCAATCACCTACATTTGTTACCTGCTTTTTGGGATCCAGAGATAGATAGTGGTGTCTCCTAGGGATTCAAAATGAAGTGGAGTTAAAATGGATGGAAAGGAAGAGGAGATTTTTGGAAGTTAAGGGGAAGCAGTATGGTCTAGTGAGAATCAGAGGACCTGAGTTCTAATTCAGGTTCTGTCTCTTTTGCTGTGTGACTTTAGGCAAATCACCTAACTTCTCTGAACCTCAGTTTCCTCATCTGTAAAATGGGGGTTCAATACCTGTTCATCCTCCTACTTGAGCTGTGAACCCCATGTGGGACTGGGACTGTGTACAGGCAGACTTTCTTCTATCTATCCCAGGTCTTAGCTAACTATAGTAAGTACTTTACAAATACCATAATAAATCAGTGGTACCTACCGAAGACTTGATTTGTGCAGAACACTGTAATACGCACTTGGTGAGAGTTCAAAGAGTAGGTAAAAATGATTCCTGTTGTGTCTGTTGTATTGTACTCATTCCAGAGCTTAGTAAACTGCTCAGGGTGAATGGGGTCCTTAGTACAAAGAGACATTTCAATTTTCAATTTGTCATTCAGTCCATCAACTGTGCTTATTGTGTGCACAACCCTGTACTAAGTCCTTGGGAGAGTAATAATAATTATTATAGTATTTGTTAAGCACTTACTACTTGCCAGGCATTGTTCCAAGTGCTGGGGTAGGTACAAGACAATCAGGTTGGACCCAGACCCTGTCCCACATTGGGCTCAGAGTCTTAATCCCCATTTTACAGATAAGGGAACTGAGGCACAGAGAAGTTGTGATTTGTGCAAGATCACACAGCAGACAAGTGGCCGAGCCGAGATTAAAACCCCTGACCTTCTGACTCCCAGGCTCGTGCTCTGTCCAGTAGGGCATTTCTACAGAGAGCACAGTATAACAGAGTTCATTCAATCATATTTATTGAGCGCTTACTGTGTGCAGAGCACTGTACTAAGCGCTTGGGAAGTACAAGTACAAGTACAAGCAACATATAGAGACGGGCCCTATCCAATAGTGGGCTCACAGTCTAGAAGGGGGAGACAGAGAACAAAACAAATTAACAGAATAAAATAAATAGAATAAATATGTACAAGTAAAATAAATCAATAAGGATCAATAAGGAGGTAAGGCCGGGGGGATGGAGAGGGGAACGAGGGGGAGAGGAAGGAGGGGGCTCAATCTGGGAAGGCCTCCTGGGGGAGGTGAGCTCTCAGTAGGGCCTTGAAGGGAGGATGTTGGGAGGGAGGGCATTCCAGGCCAGGGGGATGACATGGGCCAGGGGTCGACGGCGGGACAGGTGAGAACGAGGCACGGTGAGGAGATTAGCAGCAGAGGGTGCGGGCTGGGCTGTAGGAGAGAAGGGAGGTGAGGTAGGAGGGGACGAGGTGATGGAGAGCCTTGAAGCCCAGGGTGAGGAGTTTCTGCCTGATGAGTTGGTAGACATGTTCCCACCATGAGCTTACAGTCTAGAGGACTGTCCATTCTTCTAACTTAAGCCCCTTCCCTAAGTTAGGGGAGAGGTACAGTCAGGAAGTGAAATCCCAACCAGGCTATCTGCTCCCTCTGTTGCTCCTTCTGGTTCTCTAAACTCTGGTGTATGATTGGATGGGACTATCCACAGATTCCAGGGCCCAGGCAGAAAACTACTCATCATCAACTTTAAGACTCTCAATCAGCTCTTTTCCTCCTACCTATCCTCCCTCTTCTCTCAGTCCTCAGTAAATCCCATTGATTAATTCCTTCCCTCAAGGAGCTTACAATCTGGTGATCATAACTAATAATAATAATTATTATCATTATTATTAGAGAGGGCCAATCAGTCTGCTGCTCAAGCTTCTCCTTGAGTTGGCCACATATTCTTGGACATATTGTCCAGAATCACCTCTTGGCTTGTAGAGAATGAGAGCAGTTCCTCCACTTCTAGGATTTAGGCCCTTTGTTTCAGAATCATAAAACATAGTTTTGAGGAGCAAAGATGCATCAACTGGGATGGAAATTACATTTTACTTTCTCATCCTCTTTCATTCCCCCCAACTCTGTGCACACCTGTAGTTGAGATATCAACAACTTCATTTCCAAAAAACAAAGTTCAAGGAAATCTGTCATTATCACGTCTCCCAAATTGACATCCAAAATGCATGTGCCTTGTTTACCTCTATTATATGAGGTTTGGCTGGCTTCCAGTCTCTTGTCAAGCCTCAGTTCAGTTGGACAAATGAACCCAGGTCCATAAAATGAAAAAAATTAGACTAGGTTACAAGAAACCAAGCAGCAGTTTGAACAGAATTTGAATGTCACAACAGCACTAGTCCTCTGCTGTTTCTAGCTAATGGCGGTCTCTGCTATCCAATTGCCCATCACTATTTTATTGGCAGGGTGGGCTAAGCTAATGAAGATAACTGTCAAGCTGGCAAGTGTTTTGAAGCCCTGTCTGAAAGATGCCATTGGCCAGCCAGGGGTTTGCACTTAGCTTTTTCACTGGATCACACTCTTTAGGAAGAAATAAAACACTATTGAGAATTTTTTTTCCTCTGATGTGACCAAATTTTTATCTAGAAGTAGGTAAAACCCAGAGTTACACCGAGATTATGGACTTCAACAAGTTGGAATATGCGCACATTGGTCCACTGAGGAAATAATTCTAAGGAAAGACATGGTTGGAAGTAATTGCCCTAGGGGACAGAGTTGTGCTGTGAGCTGCCAGCAAGTAATGAAGCCGAATGCCAATCAACAGGTGGACCAAAGTCTATTCAGTAGGAGGGAGAGGGAAACGTGCTCCCACAAAACGCTATTGAGATAAATGGATAAATCTTGCAACATCTAGTGAAGGGGCAAATTAAGCCAAATCTTGACAAGCAAAGTGAAGTAGAGAACTGAATCAATAGCTGCCTTGGATGTTTTGAGGCTCGAAGAACCTTAAGCATATTCAGTAGAAAAAGGTAGGAATTTGAAGCATTTTTTAATACATATATTATCTAGATAAGAGCCATGATTTTCAATTCCAAACTGCTATGCCAGACTGCAATTTGGGCAGGGTGTGGGGGGTGTGGGCAACTTAATACCTCATACAGATAGTGGAATGGTAATAATCGTGGCTTTTTTTAACCTCTTACTATGTATGTTTCAAGCACTATACTAAGCTCTGGGGAAGATCAATCAATCGTATTTATTGAGCGCTTACTATGTGTAGAGCACTGTACTAAGCGCTTGTGTACTAAGCGCTTGAAGATACAGTGTAAGAAGGGCAGACACAGTCCCACTCCCTTATTGGGCTCTCAGTCTGAGAGGGAGAGGCAATGGGGATTTTATTTCCATTTCACTGATTAGAAAACCTATGCATAGAGAAGTCAAGGGACTTGTCTGAGATCACACAGCAAGTGGAATCAATCAATAGTATTTATTGCACACTTATCAAGTGCAGAGCACTGTACTAAGCACTTGGGTTAGTACAATATACAGAATTGGTAGACAATGTTCCCTGCCCACAACGAACTTACAGTCCAGAGAGAGTGAGGTTAAGGGAAAGAAGGCTATCCAAATGGTTGGCTGGGCAGTCTTCAGGATATGGGAAGAGGAGAAGCAGCATGGGTCAGTGGAAAGAGCACGGGCTTAGGAGCCAGAGGTCATGGGTTCTAATCCCAGCTCTGCCACTTGTCAGCTGTGTAACTTTGGGCAAGTCACTTAACTTCTCTGTGCCTGTTACCTCATCTATAAAATGGGAATTAAGACTGTGAACCCCATGTGGGACAACCTGATCACCTTGTATCCCCCCAGTGCTTAGAACAGTGCTTCACACATAGTAAGCGCTTAACAAATGCCATCATTATCATTATTATTCCGTGTTTAAGAAATACATTTCTTACAAGAAATGATGGCAGTTTATTAAGAGCTTACTATGTGCTGAGCACTGTTCTAAGCACTGGGGATGATACAAGGTCATCAGGTTGTCCCATGTGGAGCTCACACTCTTCATCCCCATTTTACAGATGAGGTAACTGAAGCACAGAGAAGTCGAGTGACTTGCCCAAAGTCACACAGCTGATCAGTGGTGGAGCTGGGATTTGAACCCATGACCTCTGACTCCCATTTGAAGTACGCTTATATAAATGGGAAGGAAACCAACCTTGAAAGAGGATATAACAAAGACAAATTTAAGCAGCCTCTGTAGCGTGGAGAACCACAGAGAGTCCTCATCATCTTTGTTCCCTTCACTTCACTCCTGTGTCTTCTGGTTCTGCAAGCACCCTCACCGGCAGATTTATTATTTTTAGCATGCTATTGCCTAGCAGGGGGATATCAAGTGTAAGGGTAGAAAAACAAAAAGGGGAGGAAGGTGTGTAGCAACCCACTCTAATAAAGCACCAAGGGGAGTCATTTAGGTGTTCCCATTTTTGCATTTTATATTTTTCTCACTGGTTCTGACCATTGCTTATTTTTCCCTGTAATGACCTTTGTGAAAACTCCCTCAATGCACCCTTGGCTTCTCCTTTAATGAGAAGATGAGTCTCATTTGTTGATGACTGCTGAGCCCTTAATGGTTGGTGCATGTGTTTTAGGTAGACATTGTGCCCCTTGGGGCTGGTTTCTAGCTCACTGTTTGGCAAAAAACCTTTGTTCTCTTTGTAACCTTCTTTGTGATTTTACTTTGAGAATGTGTCCTAAGGATGGAATGTACTTCTTTTTATCCTTGGTCAATAACTAATAAACGACAGGCCACGGTTCTGATCTCAATGTGTTGCAACTTGTCGGAGCATAGCATTGACAAATACACATAATAATAATAATGATAATAATAATAATAATAATAATAATAATAATGGTGGCAGTTATTAAGCGCTTACTATGTGCAAAGCACTGTTCTAAGTGCTGGGGAGGTTACATGGTGATCAGGTTGTACCATGGGGGTCTCACAGTCTTAATCCCCATTTTACAGGTGAGGTAACTGAGGCACAGAGAAGTTAAGTGACTTGACCCGTCACACAGCTGACAATTGATGGAGCTGGGATTTGAACCCATGACCTCTGACTCCAAAGCCCGTGCTCTTTCCATTAAGCCACGCTGCTTCTCTATGAGGGTGAAGCATTATTGGATATGTGTCACAAAGGATGTCAGCGGAGACTTTTGTCCAAAGAAACTCACTGAAAGAGCATCCTGATATCTCTGTTAATGGAGGAGGTGATTAGTGTCAATAATAATAATAATGATGGCATTTATTAAGTGCTTACTATGTGCAAAGCACTGTTCTAAGCATTGGGGAGGATACAAGGTGATCAGGTTGTCCCACGTGGGGCTCACAGTCTTAATCCCCATTTTACAGACGAGGTAACTGAGGCCCAGAGAAGTGAAGTGACTTGCCCAAAGTCACACAGCTGACAAGTGGTGGAGCCGGGATTTGAACCCATGACCTCTGACTCCAAAGCCTGGGCTCTTTCCACTGAACCACGCTGCTTCCCACTGCATCAAGTGGTTCCTCTTTGATGAGTCAGTATTGGTGCTGACTTGTACTTCCCAAGCTCTTAGTACAGTGCTCTGCACACAGTAAGCACTCAATAAATGTGATTGAATGAATAGCAAAGGAATAATAATAATAATTGTGGTATTTAAGTACTTATGTGCTATGTGCCAGGTATTGTACTAGGCGCTGGGGTGGATACAAGCAAATTGGGTTGGGCAACTTTCCTGTCCCACATGGGGCTCACAGTGTCAATCCCCATTTTACAGATGAGGTAACTGAAGCACAGAGATGTGAAGTAACTTGTCTAAGGTCACACAGCAGACAAGTGTTAGAACCAGGATTAGAACCTAGGTCCTTTTGACTTCCAGACATGTACTCTGTCCACTAGGCAATGCTTCTAGGGAGTAAGGGGCAAATGCAGAATGTGGAGTGGGGAAGGAGAATGGGAGGAGGCATATGAAATAGCCTTAATGTATGGAAATCAGGACAGAGACATTCAATTACTCATGCAGATACTGGGTTTTTCTGCTAGTTATTAGACGTAGTTGACGTACAATATCCTGGGTTCTGTACAATTCACATAACAAAGATGAATCCCCTGGAATTTGCACTGTAAGAAAGATGCACTGGATAGAGAGGGCGAAAGAATGAAAACAGAATGTTCCTGTATTTTGTTGGCCCCAGTCTGCTTTCTCTGGCTTGACCCCAATACAAAAGAATAAAGACTACGTTTCTGGATACAAACAAAATGTATTACAACTTTTTCAATTCCTTCCAAATGCTTTACAATGAACACATTTTTTTAAAAAAATTTCCAGAGCTATTCCTGCAAACAATCAACCAATCAGTGGAATTTATTGAGAGCTTATTTTGTGCATATCACTGTTCTAGAAGCTTGGGAGAGTTCACTATAACAGGGTTGGTAGTAGGTACTTTTAGATTGCAAACTCTTTAGAGGATAAACTATTGGAGGTCAGGGATTGCAGCTTTTATTCTGGTTTTTTGCTCCCCAAGTACTTAGTTCAAGGCTTTGTACACAGTAGGCATTGTATGAATGCTGTTGATAATGATTAACTCTTCCGGTTCATCTCATCATTCCTATTTATCCTCACTTTATCCATGGCTTTTCATATAATTCATCTAATTTTAGAAAGCTTTTACTCTTCCCCCAAATCCCACACCATTAGATAACTTGGAGCCATGAGACAGATGTAACTCCTTAAATCCTTCATTGTAAGTCAACCCCTTCATACAGTTAATCATTCTTGGGATTTTGGCACTGCTTGGAAGTCAGTTAGGAAAGGTGTACATTCTGAACTGAAACACATTTAAACCTAATGCCTGAGAGGTTGAAAAAGATTAATTCAGTCAGAGAGGCTGAAATTAATCTTTACAGCAAAGAAAAAAACATGAACTCTCCTTTCCCACCCCTTATTAATGTTTGAATATTCTGTCATTGGGACTTGTCACCTTAGAGAAATCTTCACTAGATTGTTTGAACAGACTCAATATCTCATCATCAGTTACAATTTCTAGAAATTTAGTAAGCAGCTTTCCTGAAGAAGAGTTAACAAGGGAGAGCTCTGTTTCTTTCTCGTGTTTCTTATTCTTATAATAATAATCATGATTGTAGTACTTGTTAAGCACTTATTATGTATCAATAGGAAGCAGTGTACTCTCATGGCTAGCTCAGGGATCTGGGAGTCAGAAGGTCATGGTTTCTATTTCCGGCTCTGCCACTTGTCTGCCGTGTGACCTTGGGCAAGTCACTTAATGGCTCTGTGCCTCAGTTCCCTCATCTAATGGGAATTAAGAATGTGAGACCTATGTGGGACAGGGACTGTATCCAACCCAATTATCTTATATCTTCCCCAGTGCGTTTAGTAATTAACAAATACCACAATTATTATTATTATGTGTCAAGCACTTTTCTGAACACTGAAGTAGATACAAGGTAATCAGGTGGGTCACAGTCCCTGCCCCATATGGCGTTTACAGTCCTAAGAAGGAGGGAGAGGAATTTAATTGACATTTTACAGATGAGGTTGCTGATCCACAAAGAAATGAAATGACTTGCCTAAGGTCACACAACAGGCAAGTGGTGGAGCCAGGGTTAGAACACAGGTCCTGTTATTCTCAAACCTGTGCTCTTTTCACTAGGCCATGCTGCTTCTAATTCTTATCACAAAAACCTGATTTTTATTTACTTTATAATTGAAATACCAACTTGGAAGAGTGTCTGGAAAAAAAATATTGGGTGTGTTTGTGTGTACTTGTGTATGTAAGCTGGAATCTGCCATGATGGAACAACTTCAAAATGGAGGCTGTAAAATTTCCCGATGTCCCCACCTCTGCCCAACCAGTAAAAGTAGAAGCTCACAGTTTGTGGTAATTTTATGTCTATTTTTGACGAGGTCTGTTCATGCAGTTACCACCTTGGTATTTGGCACTGATCTTGTACAATACATTGAAACAAGGTTTTGAAAAATAGAATGGCATTTCCCAGTTGTTTCCATGCTGTTATTTTCTCAGCAAGACATATCCTGGCTCCTTTTGTATTTCTGTAGATTTGATTCCAAGAGATGTTGAGAAATCCAGCACCTTTATGCCACCACAAAGGAATTTTCATACAATCTGTGTATGCAGAGAATGTGTATATGTGTGTGTATGTTTGTGTGACAAAATGCATCATTTGACATACTTGTAATATAAAGTCTTCTAACCACTTACTATGTGAATTCCATGTCCAGGAGTTGTTATTACCTTATGAAGTGTAGGAGCACATCTAGGAAAATACGTGGCTATAAAGGATTGTAAAACAAGCGTTTTCCTTCCAGAAAACACACATAAATGTAATGCAGGTGAGTTGATGACAAAAAAGGATGCTGCCAGACCATTTTCAAGAGAAAACAGTGACCTGCCTCTCTGCTCCTAGTGGTTAGTATTTCATATGAAAAGGCAGCCATATTGAACAACATAGCCTGGCATGTCAATCATTCAATCAATAGTATTTATTGAGTGCTTGTTCTGTGCAGAGCTCTGTACTAAGTCCTTGGGAGACTGAAATAGAGTTAGATATAGCAGATACAATAGACAAGATTCCTGCCTTCAGAATAGCTTACAATTTAGAAAGGGAGACAGACACTAATATAAGTTATAGGTGTGGGAGAAGCAACCAAGGCTAAACGTAGGTACGTAAGTGTTGTGAGCAAGTGAGTGGAATGGGTATCCAAGAACTTGTAAGGACACAAGTGTAACACTGATGCAGCAGGGAGAGAAATAGCACTGGGTGATGATCGATTCATCATTCATTCATTGTTGTATTTATTGAGCGCTTACTGTATGCTAAGTGCTTGGGAGAGTACAATATAAATCTGACACATTTCTGCCTACAACGAGCTCACAGTCTAGAGAGGGTGATAGACATACATATAAATAAATACATAAATACATAAATTACAGACATATACATATATATGCACATGTGCTGTGGAGATGTGAGGGAGGATGAATGAAGGAGCAAATGAGAGTGGTGCAGGAGGGAGTGGGATAAGAGGAGAGGAGGTCTTAGGGAAAGCTTCTTGGAGGAGATGTGCCTTCAATAAGGTTTTGAAGTCGGGGAGAGCGATTATGATAGGAGGAATAAGGGCGTTCCAGACCAGATGTAGGATATGGGCAAGAGGTCGGCATAAGATAGATGAGATTGAGGTACGGTAAGAAGGTTAGCATTAGAGGAATGAAGTGTGTGGGCTAGATTGTAGTAGGAGAGTAGTGAGGTGAGGTAGGAGGGGGCAAGGTGCTTAAGTGCTTTAAAGCCAATGGTGAAGAAGGGAAGGCTTCCTGGAAGAGATGTCATTCTATAGGCTTAGAAGATGGGGAGAGAAGTCATCTACTAAATATTAAAATGGGAATGACTTCTGGGCAGGAGGGATGACATGAGCAAGAGGTTGAAGGTGAGAGAGACGAGCAGGGGATATAATGAGTAAGTTAATCTGGGAGGAACCAAGTGTATGAGACAGGGTGTAGGGGGTGAGGAGTGAGCATAAGGAGTAGTGGGATAGCCGATTCAGCATTGTTATCTCATTGGTCCCTGTCCTCAGGGAACTTACAGTGTAGAGGAGGTTACCTTGCAAAGTTCAGTGCTTGGCACACAGTAAAACTTAGATAAACACTAGAATGTTGATTATTATAGGAAAAACATAGACCAAAACAATGGCTATACACTTGCTTCAGTTGCTAGATTGTATCCTCAGAGATAGGGATCTTGCCTACCTACTTTCTTGTACCTACCTACTTTCTTGTACTCTCCCAAACACTTCTGCCACTTGTCTCCTGTGTGACCTTAGGAAAGTCATTTGATATTTCTGTGCCAGTTACCTCATCTGTAAAAGGGGGATTAAGACTGTGATCTCCATGAAGGAGATGGACTTTGTCCAACCCAATTAGCTTGTATCTACCCTAATGCTTAGTACAGTGCCTGGCACACAAATGCTTAACGAATACCATTAAAAAAAGTCCCTTGCACACCATAAGCTCTCAGTCAACACCATTGATCGAAGAGGCTGATTTCAACAGTTCTAGAGAGTTTGACTCCAAACAGCCACCGTAAATTGTGCTACAAGTAATTCTTGCCCAGATTTTTTTTCTTTTTTTTTCCCCCTCAGAATTCTGGTTCTCCTGTTAATGGTAGTCAGTTAGTTAATTGTATTTATTGAGCACTTACTGCATTGCATTTGGGGAAACAGTGTGGCTCAGTGGAAAGAGCACGGGCTTTGGAGTCAGAGTTCATGGGTTCGAATCCTGGCTCCGCCAATTTTCAGCTGTGTGACTTTGGGCAAGTCACTTAACTTCTCTGTGCCTGTTACCTCATCTGTAAAATGGGGATTAAGATTTTGAGCCCCCGTGGGACAACCTGATTACCTTGTAACCTCCCCAGAGCTTAGAACAGTGCTTTGCACATAGTAAGTGCTTAATAAATGTCATTATTATTATTATTGCCAAGCAGTGTACTAAACACTTGGGAGAGTACATTATCACAATAGACAGATACATTCCCTGCCCACAATGAGTTTACAGTCTAGAGGATGAGTTTATCAGAGGAGATACACAGTAGCATCCACCAAGCAAGGTACCAGGTTAAACATAAGTAGATAGTGGGTCACCATCAAGCAGCTGTCTAGAGCTTCACTGGATTGTCTGTCTCCCCAACAGATCTTCCTCCCCATCCTTGCTCCCAGCCTCAGTGTCATAGGCCAACACTAGGGACACCATCAATCAATCAATGGTATTATTGAGCACTTCCTGTGAGCAGAGCACTATACTAAGCACTGCAGTATGCACAATTTTACAGAATTGGAAGCAACATTCCCTTGCCCACAAGAAGCCTACAGTCTAAATGCAAAAGCTGACCATTTTAGGGCCATTTTTGTAGGAAAAATGTGTTGGTAACAATATCTACAATTTACACCCGCCTTAACATTAATTCATGTATGTTTACTCCATCTACTTTGTGTGAAATACTTTGATGTGTATCACCCCCATTAGAGTGTAAGGTCTTTGAGGGCAGGGAATGTGTCATATTATTTTGTACCAGTGAACCACACCAAGTGGTCACTCAATAAATGGTAATTACACTACTTCTACTACTACTACTACTGCTATAGCTTCTACAATTACTACTAATACTACTGTTAATAACAGAACATGGTCATGTGAGTCAGAGAAACTGGGTTCTAATTCCAGATCTTCCACATGCCTGCTGTATGACCTTGCACAAGTCACTGAACTTCTCTGTGCCTCAGTTTCCTCATCTGTAAAATGGGGATTCAATTCCTGTTCTCCCTCCTACTTAGATTGTGAGTGTCATGTGGGACAGGGACTTTATCCAACCTAATTATCTTGTATTTACCCAAACACTTAAATTTGTGCTCTGCACATAGCAAACACTTAATAGCATTATTATTATTATTATTATTATTATTATTATTGTGTATTTCAGACAGTATAGTAAATTATTACCCATGCAGAACCCAATTAAACTTATTTGGCCTCTCCTTTCAGAAGGAGGTGCAGTGAAGTTGCCAGATTTAAAAGCTGTTCAGGGTTCAAATTTGGTATCTGATGACCTCACCACAGGATTAAGTAACATGAGAAAACAAGCCCCCAGAAAAGAACCCCTTGGTTCCACTGCCAGAATCTCTGATAATTAGTCATGTGGCAAGGAAAGTCACGCAGAAAAAATCCCAGCATGAGTGAGAATGAATTAATGTTTAAGTGGGTTATATGTTTCAAAGTTTTCCTGCTTATGAAAGTCACCCCTTAAATATCCTTCGGGGACTTTGAACAAACAGCAGTGATCTTTAATATAACTCCACAATGGTGAAACCGGGGAAAGGAAATGGATTATTTGGTAATAGTTTCTTGGCTCTAAGCCACCATCCCCGGGTATAGGAAATACTGGAGGGAAGGAGCAGCTGGTCAAATGAGATACTGACAAGCCATCCCTCAAGAAACAGGATATCCTGCAGGGGCACCCGGCACTGGGTTTTGATGCAACTTGTAAATGTTAAAAATGGCAGTGCAGAAATATTATTCATAAGCAAAAGTTTCAGATGATTTGAAGGACATTTGTAGGGAGAAATCTTATGAAGAAAGGAAGGAGCCCAGTTTGGAATGAGGAATCTGAGCTAAAGCACAGAAAATTCTGATGAAATATCTGATTCTGATAGCTTCAGATTTCCTTTTTTGTTTTTCAGTATTTAAGCACTTACTATGGGTCAAACACTGTTCTAAGCCCTGAGCTGCACACAGATTAAGTTGGACACAGTTCATGTCTGTTCTTTGTACAGAAACGCTCTGGGCATGTTACTCCCCTTCTCAAAAATCTCCAGTGGCTACCAATCAACCTACACATCATGCAAAAACTCCTCACCCACGGCTTCAAGGCTCTCCATCACCTCGCCCCCTCCTACCTCACCTCCCTTCTCTCCTTCTACAGCCCAGCCCACACCCTCCACTCCTCTGATGCTAATCTCCTCACTGTGCCTTGTTCTCACCTGTCCTGCCGTTGACCCCCGGCCCACATCATCCCCCTGGCCTGGAATGCCCTCCCTCCGCACATCCACCAAGCTAGCTCTCTTCCTCCCTTCAAAGCCCTACTGAGAGCTCACCTCCTCCAGGAGGCCTTCCCAGACTGAGCACCCTCCTTCCTCTCCCCCTCCTCCCCCTCCCCATCCCTACCTTACCTCATTCCCCTCCCCACAGCATCTGTATATATGTTTGTACAGATTTATTACTCTATTTTACTGGTATTTATTTACTATTCTATTTATTTTATTTTGTTAATATGTTTTGTTTTGTTGTCTCTCTCCCCCTTCTAGACTGTGAGCCCGCTTTTGGGTAGGGAGTGTCTCTATATGTTGCCAACTTGTACTTCCCAAGTGCTTAGTACAGTGCTCTGCACACAGTAAGCGCTCAATAAATATGATTGAATGGATGTCCCACATGGGGCTCACAGACTGATTTCTCCACTGACAGATTCCCTGTTGTCCAAGAATTGAGCTCCCCATTTCAGAGACCCAAAAAGGTGATCTCACAATTAAACAGTAATATTTATTGAGCACCAGCTATATTCAGCACACTGTACTTAGTTTTGGAGGGAGAACAATAGATTCATGAGACATGATTCCTGCCCTCAGGGAGCTTACATCTAGTTGGGGAAGAGGAATATAGAAGGTGCCGTTTCTCATCTTGCATATTTGCCCAACATTTGGCTGGAATCAGATTTGGTCCCACAGTTCAATGGGGAAGACCTTGGGGTACTTTCCCCAACTGCCCTGCATTTTGGTCACGCTGCCCCGCACACCTCCACTTCGCCCCACATTTATACCCTTGGTGGATGGAATTGTCAGCTCTTTCCATTCTTCTGAAAGAAGGAACTGGGCAGATATTGGATTTGTGCAAACTGCACTGAAGAGCAAGGAGGCCTAGTGGAAAGAGCAGAGCCCCGGGAATCAGAGGACCTGGGTTCTTATCCTGACTCTGCAACTTGTCTGCTTTAAATCTTGGGAAAGTCAATCTGCTTCTCAGTGCTTCAGTTTTCTTATATGCAAAATGGAGATTCAGTACCAGTTCTCCCTCCTCTTTAGAATGTGATCCACGTGTGGGGCAGGCACTGTTTTTGGCCTGATTAGTGTGTATCATCTATCCCAGTGCTTAGAACAGTGCTTGACAAATAGCATGCACTTAACATACACAATAATAGTAACAAATAGTAACAAAGTTGGGGTGGTTTGTATGGTGGTGGTGGTGCTATTGGGGAAATCCCCAAGAATCAACAAGAAACTATGGCAACCCACAGATACTTGGGAACAAAGGAAGGAGTTCAAGTCTTTCTGAAGGGAATTTTTTGTCAAGTCAACAGCAGATGGTCCAGTATGCTCCACCGTGGATTCCAGGGAGAGAACTTACTGTGAGCAAAGCTCTGTAGTAAGTGCTTGGGAGAGTGCACTATAACAGAGTTGGTGGCACATTCCCTACCCATAAGGAACTTACAGTGTAGATACAGTCTAGAATTTACAGTCTAGAGAAGCAGCATGGCTCAGTGGAAAGAGCATGGGCTTGGGAGTCAGAGGTCATGGGTTCTAATCACGGCTCTGCCACTTATCAGCTATGTGACTTTGGACAAGTCATTTAACTTGTCTGTGTTTCAGGTACCCCATCTGTAAAATAGGGATTAAGATTGTGAGCCCTGTGTGGGGCAACCTAATTATCCTGTATCTACCACAGCACTTAGAACAGTGCTTGGCACATAGTAAGTGCTTAATACCATCATTATTATTATTAGGGAGAAACATGAATAATTCTGGCAGTTTCCTTTTCTCCCACTGATGTGGTTGGGAGTCTACTATTGGAAAACTACTTAGCTAACTACTTTTAACCCATTGTTTTATCTTTCTGAACCTGGGTGGTGCCCCCTATTGCAGTACCCTTCTCCATGGAAGTTCTGTTGTCATATGGTAAGTCCATGTGATGCTTAAGTGACATGAGTTGGAGAAATGACCTTCTCTCATGATTCAATTTTGGTGGCTTTCCTTTCTTTTGGGCAAAGTTCTGAATTTTATTACTTCATATTCCAAATGAGTTCTGTGCTTATGACAGAAATCTCTTATGTATGTAGTCACATAGTGAGAGGAGGCCAAAATAAACATCTGTCATTGGCTATAATGAATAAAGTGGGTGCAGAATTTCCATTTTCCAAGTTTTCCCTTTCCCTCAACCCCTCACCCCTCCCATGATGCAAATCAGAGTAAGTGTCTTGCAACTGGGACCTTCAAGTATATTTTTGCCCCAGTACACAAAATGAACAAAGACCCCTTTCCAGCAGAGGAAGACTTCAGCCCCTGCAGTGAAAGCCTCATGTAAACCTCAGTCCCAAACCTAAATTGACTTAGTTCCCGTATGAGCTATGTATGAGTAGTGGATTACTTCTATCCCTGACTACAGTGTGCCAGCGGATTGTACTATTTAATTCCTGCCATTTGCTTATTTGTTGGATTGTGCAATGAGCTTGGAGATTGGAGGATTACAAGGAATGACCATAAAGTAGAATGCACTGGTCCCCATACTAATAATAATTACGTTATTTGCTGAATTCCTACTATGTGTCAAGCACTGTCCTAAGTCCTGGGGTAGATACAAGATAAATCTAGTCAGGCACAGTCCCTGACACAAACAGCACTCACCATCTAAAGGGAAGGTGAATAATAATAAAGATTGTGATATTTCTTAAGTGCTTTCTATGTGCCAGGCACTGTACTGAGCACTGGGGTGGTTACAGACAAATCAGGTGGAACCCAGACTCTGTCCCATGTGGGACTCACAGTCTCAATCTCCATTTTACAGATAAGGTAACTGAAGCACAGAGAAGTGAAATGAATTACCCAAGGTCACATAGCAGATAAGTAGTGGAGCCTGGATTAGAACCCATGACATTCCGTCTCTCAGGCCCATGCTCTATCCACTGTACCATGCCACTTTGCGGAATTTAATCCCCATTTCATGGATGAGGAAACTGAGGCACAGAGAAGTTGAATGACTTGCCACAGTCATACAGCAAACAGGTGGCAGAGCTGATATTAGAACCCAGATCCTCTGTCTCCCAGACCCATGCTCTTTCCATTAGGCCACACTGCTTTGAGCACCAATTGCAGCAGGAAGAGAGTAGAATAGAAGGAACTCATCATTCAGGGGGCTAAGAGAAACCCTGGCTCCTGGAGATGAAAGGATGAATATAAATTTTTTGTATTACTGAAGCATGTGAGGACCGTGAAATAGGGAACCCTGGATCAATACACTGTCTTTTCAACAAGGAAAGAGAAAAAGACAATTTTTCAGAGTTCACTTATCCAGCTTTGAAAAATACAGACAGATCCATCACTATTATTCATAGTGCTGAGCTTAACCCTTCCAGTGCCCTACTGAATAATTGTGGTAATTGCTAAGTGCTGACTATGTACAAGGTGCTGAGCTAAGCTCAGGGGTACTACAATATGCTAAAATCAGAGAATGTCCCAGTTCCACATGGAAGTCATCATTTTAAGGGGGAGGGAGTATAGATATGTAATCTCCATTTTATACTTGAGGAAACTGGGAAACAGAAATGTTAAGTGACTTGCCCAGGGTCACACAGTAAGAGCAGGCAATTGCTCTTTCCACCAGATCATGCTGTTTTTAATCATGAAAGAATGCAATTTCATATTGAGATCCATATCTCATAGTCCCATATTTTTTGCTCCATGTGGAGCGCTCAGTTTTAATGCCCATTTTACAGATGAGGTAACTGAGGGACAGAGAAGTTAAGTGACTTGCCCAAGGTCACACAGCTCTGTCAAGTGGCAGAGCTGGGACTTAAACCCAGGTTCTTCTATCAGGCCTGAGCTCTATCCATTAGGCAACACTATGCCCCAGTTGCAGCAGGAAGAGAGCAGAATAGAAGGATCTTTCGTTGGAGACATCTCTTTGAAATCAGCACTGATAGATTGAAAGGGGCAGATACCATCTGCTTCACTTCAGGAGCTAATGCCTTCTACTTGTCAAATAACCTCCCAAGTACTTAGTATAGTGCTCTGCTCAAAGTAGGGACTTTAGAAACACCACTGATTGACACTTTAGTAAACAGGTGTTAAGGCAAGTAACCATCATTGTTTGACACTATCCAATGCTTACTGTGTGCAGAGCACTGTACTAAGCGCTTGGGAAGTCCAAGTTGGCAACATATAGAGACCGTCCCTACCCAACAGTGGGCTCACAGTCTAGAAGTGGGCTCACAGTCTAGAAGATCAATATCTCAATATCGATCGATTAACATAATTAGATTAAGTGCAATAATCATTATGGTATTAAGCGCTTACTTTGTTCCAGGCACCGTACACAATTAATCCAGCTCCCAGCTCTGCCCCTTGCCTACCGTGTGACCCTGAGGGCCCCGGTGTTGTCATCCCAGCTGCAGTCCCTTTAGGTCATTCTGCGGGCAGAGCCCCGAGAGCTGCAGTGGACAGGTAGTGAGCGCCAAGAGGACACTTCCAGGCCGACAGTAGTCAAATGGACATATACCCGGACCAGCCTTAGGCTTAGATAGTTCCCAGTCTTCTCGTAATTTCATTTTTCCGAGATGCCGTAGCTAATCGTCATCTCTTATTATTTGTCTCAGGTTTATTTGACCAGAAATAGCAATCTGACCTAGATTGCTCCCTCTCCTCCCCCTCTCCATCCCCCCCGCCTTACCTTCTTCCCTCCCCCACAGCCCCTGTGTATATGTATATATGTTTGTACGTATTTATTACTCTATTTATTTATTTATTTATCTTGTACATATCTATTCTATTTATCTTATTTTGTTAGTATGTTTGGTTTTGTTCTCTGTCTCCCCCTTCTAGACTGTGAGCCTGCTGTTGGGTAGGGACTGTCTCTATGTGTTGCCAACTTGTACTTCCCAAGCGCTTAGTACAGTGCTCTGCACACAGTAAGTGCTCAATAAATACAATTGATTGATTGAATGACACTAGCAAATAGGCATCCTTGAAAATAAGCACTGGCCCTTGGACGGGAGTCCAATCAGGGTGAGGCCTAATCAGAATGTGCTTCTGTATTTTCTCAGTTTTCCTGGGAATCCAAATGCATTTGCTGCGGATAGATAATTGGCTTCTCTTAATCTACTGAAATGGGAACTGGAAATTTTTTGGGATCAGTTAGGAGGAGCATATGGTGACACTGATAGATGAGAGTGAATTTAAGGCCAATTGTAATGTTCCAATAGACTCTTTGAAGCTTTAGTGAGTTTTGAAAACTATTTGCCCTTTCCTCTCCATCCAAACTGCTACCTTGCTGGTTCAGTCTCTCATCCTATCCCAATTGGATTACTGCATCAGCCTCCTGTCTGATCTCCCATCCTCCTGTCCCTCCCCACTTCAGTCTGTACTTCACGCTTCTGCCTGGATCATCTTTGTGCAGAAACGCTCTGGGCATGTTACTCCCCTCCTCAAAAATCTCCAGTGGCTGCTAGTCAACCTACGCATTAAGCTGAAACTCCTCACTCTCGGCTTCAAAGCTCTCCATCAGCTCACCCCCTCCTACCTCACTTCCCTTCTCTCCTTCTACAGCCCAGCCCACACCCTCTGCTCCTCTGCCGCTAACCTCCTCACAGGGCCTCATCCTTGCCTGTCCCGCCGTTGACCCCCAGCCCACGTCCTCCCCCTGGCCTGGAATGCCCTCCCTCCGCACATCTGCCAAGCTAGCTCTCTTCCTCCCTTCAAAGCCCTACTGAGAGCTCACCTCCTCCAGGAGGTCTTCCCAGACTGAGCCCCTTTTTTCCTCTCCTCCTCCCCATCCCCCCTGCCCTACCTCCTTCCCCTCCCCACAGCACCTGTATATATGTTTGTACAGATTTATCACTCTATTTTACTTGTACATATTTACTATTCTATTTATTTTGTTAATGATGTGTATATAGCTTTATTTTTATTTATTCTGGTGACTTGACACCTGTCCACATGTTTTGTTTGGTTGTCTGTCTCCCCCTTCTAGACTGTGAGCCCGTTGTTGGGTAGGGACCGTCTCTGTATGTTGCTGACTTGTACTTCCCAAGCGCTTAGTACAGTGCTCTGCACACAGTAAGTGTTCAATAAATATGATTGAAAGAAATGAATGAATTTGCAAGGCTGGATTAAATCACTTGTCTAAGGACCTATGCTGATTTAAGAGCAGATCGGGAATAAGATTTTCACCTCATATCTGTCTACCCTATATACACTTTAAGGTGCTGAATCATGTCTCTTCCTATCTTGTTCCTCTCCAACTATAACCCAACCCACACCTTTCACTCCTCTAATGCTAACCTATTCACTGTGCCTCATTTGTATCTTTTCATTCATTCATTCATTCAAGCATATTTATTGAGCACTTACTGTTTGCAGAGCACTGTACTAAGTGCTTGGAAAGTACAATTCGGCAACAGGTGGAGACATCCCTACCCAACAACAGGCTAACAGTCTCGAAAGGGGAGACAGACAACAAAACAAGTAGACAGGCATCAGTAGCATCAAAATAGATACATGGAATTATAGATATATACACATCATTAGTAAAATTAATAGAATAATAAATATGTACACATATACCCAAGTGCTGTGGGGCAGGGAAAGGGGTAGAGCAGAGGGAGTAGGGGCAATGGGGAGGGGAGGAGGAGCAGAGGAGAAGTGGGGCTCAGTCTGGAAAGGCATCCTGGAGGAGGTGGGCTCTCAGTAGGGTTTTGAAGGGGTGAAGAGAGCTAGTTTGGATGTGAGGAGGGAGGGCATTCCAGGCTACAGGTAGGATGTGGGCCAGGGGTTGACAGCGGGACAGGCGAGAACAAGGCACAGTGAGGAGGTTAGTGGCTGAGGAGTGGAGTGTGTGGGCTGGGCTGCAGAAGGAGAGAAGGGAGGTGAGGTAGGAGTCTTTCACCACTGACCATTAGCTCACTCTCTCCTTCCAGCTTGGAAGTTCTTCTCCCTTTCCTTCCAGAAAATATTTAACAAAACCCTTAACAATCTTCAAAGCCTTTTTTCAAATCACATCTCCTCCAGGAAGACTTCCTTGAATAATCTCTTTTCTCCCCTCTACTTCTCCCTCAGTACTGAATCATCTATGTGGTTGAGTCCTTCCTCCCTAAGCACTTATCCTGACACTTGGTTGCTTCTCTCTACCTGTAATTGGAGAAGCAGTGTGGCTCAGTGGAAAGAGCCTGGGCTTTGGAGTCAGAGGTCATGGGTTCAAATCCCAGCTCCACCAATTGTCAGTTGTGTGACTTTGGGCAAGTCACTTCACTTCTACGGGCTTCAGTTCCCTCATCTGTAAAATGGGGATGAATCCTGTGAACCCCATGTCGGACAACCTGATTACCTTGTACCCCCGCCAGCGCTTCTGGAATACCCTCCCTCCGCACATCCACCAAGCTAGCTTTCTTCCTCCCTTCAAGGCCCTACTGAGAGCTCACCTCCTCCAGGAGGCCTTCCCAGACTGAACCCCCTGCTTCCTCTCCCCTCCTCCCCCTCTCCATCCCCCCTGCCATACCTCCTTCCCCTCCCCACAGCACCTGTATATATGTTTGTATGTGTTTATTACTCTATTTTATTTGTACATATTTATTCTATTTATTTTATTTTGTTAATATGTTTTGTTTTGTTCTCTGTCCCCCCCTTCTAGACTGTGAGCCCACTGTTAGGTAGGGATGTCTCTATATGTTGCCAACTTGTACTTCCCCAGTGCTTAGTACAGTGCTCTGCACACAGTAAGCGCTCAATAAATATGACTGAATGAATGAATAATTCATTACAGTGCCTGTCTCCTCCACTAAATTTTAACACCCTTGTCTTCTAACTCTATTATAATTCTAAATGTAATAGATTATTATTATTTATAATCTTTTTAATTAATATACAATATATGTAATAGATAATCTATTATTATTTATCATTATTGATTATGATAATTATAACTCTAACTCTATTCTATTCTCCCAAGCACCTAGTACAGTGCTCTGCTCAGAATAAGTGCTTAGTAAATTCTATGGATTGATTGAAAACTTTTTCTCTCTCCTGCATATTCTCTGTGTCTCTTGGGGTGTGGTCTCAACTCCCTGCCTGTCTCCATTTAACCTGTTGCCCAAAGTAAAAACACAAACAATGTGCTGGCAGGTAAATTGCTGATTATTTGGTTGCCACTCTAGAAGTGGCACATATCAACTAGTTAGATGACTTGGGAGATCCAGGGCAGGTCCATGGACCTTGTGTTGGAAGAGGATTTGCTTGTGATCCCCCTTCTAGACTGTGAGCCGGCTGCTGCGTAGGGACCGTCTCTATTTGTTGCAAACTTGTACTTCCCAATCGCTTAGTACAGTGCTCTGCACACAGTAGGCACTCAATAAATACGATTGAATGAATGAATGAATTGTGATCAGCCAATCAACATGGTGCATTTTTTTCCCAAAGTTGGCATATTACAAAAGTTCCAGAATTCCAGTGAAATTAATAGATAAGATCTATGTCTCCTTTAAGTGTACTATGATTCTTTCCACTTTCTGGCATGCATTTGATTTTTCCATATTCTAAACCACTTCCCAGTTCCATGAATGGTTTTTGAAATATATCTTCTATGTCCTTTATGACATTTGTGAGAGGGCTTTGTGGCTTTTCCAAGTGAAAAACTCCAAAGAAGCGTAAGACATTATTGCATAATGTTACTTTTGTTTTTCTACATTAAGAAGCAGTATCAGCTCCTTAAGGGCAAGGATTCACTCTATTGTATTCTCCCAAGAACCAACTGCATCATTCTGCACATAGCTGGTCATCACTAAATACTGTTGATGATAATTATGACTGTCCATTGGAACAAAAAACAGGCCTTGGGAAAGAAGGCTGTTGGGATCTCTTTTGTTTAATTGATGAGATTTAGACTATAGTATGTATTTGTTCATTCTGATACAGATAAAAGGCATCCTGTGCAGGAAGAAAATCTCACAGACAGAAAGATTAATAAGGAGAAAATGAAATTGCCAGCTGATCATTGTCAGCCAGCAATATTTATTTTATCCTTTTACACTGTGTTTGCCTGTCTTCTCTTAGAATTTTGGTATTTGGAAAAACCGGGTATGGTCGGTTGTCAGAGGTCAGTGCTCAAGGGAAATCCTTTAAATGACATGTTTGTTCTATAGATTTTTTTTTTCCTGAGAACCCTGGCATCCTAATAATAATATCCTTTAGAGTGTTGGTCCCACCTGACACATACGGATAATTTGCAGGAATAGGTTAGTTAAGCATACTTCTAATTGGCAGGCAGATACTGAGGGTTTTGAAGTAGAAGTGGATATTTTTGTATCTTTGGAATCAAAGCAGTCACTGCATGTTTTAGTTATGTGATTTGGCCATGGACAGGTGAACTGGTTTTCTTCTCATTTTGGAAGCCCATCAACCTGACACTATTTATTCACTCAATTCATTCTATCATTTTTTGAGTGCTTATTGTGTGTGGAGCACTGTACTAAGCACTTGGGAGAATACAATACAACAATAAACAGACACATCCCCTGGCCACAACAAGCTTACAATCTAGAGAGGGAGATAGACATTAATATAAATAAATAAATTACAGATATGTACATATGTGTACAATTCCATTGGGCAGCTAGTGTGGGGCACAGAGTAGAATGCTGGCATTGTACTTCAAATATTGAAACATGCTAGCACTAAGCAAATTTATTAGAAATTCTTCCTGAGGGTTTTTTTTTTGTCATAAATCCTCTCCAGGTGACAAGAGATGAATCGTATTTGGAGTGAAGGTTTGAAGCTCTGATAGGTTACACTCCATTCTTCTGGTTCTGCTTAGTCTCCAAGCATTTTCTGACCCTCTTTGGAACCTTCCGTCTTCAAATAATACTATAATACCTGCATCTATAGATTCCGAGTAATATGACACAGCACATATGTATATATCTGTAATTTATTTATTATATTATTGTCTGTCTCCCCCTTTAGACTGTGAGTTTGTTGTGGGCAGGAGTGTGTCTGTTTACTGTTATATTGTACTCCCCCAAGCACTTAGTACAGTGCTTTGCACACAGTAAGAGCTCAATAAATACGATTGAACGAATGAGTGGCGGAGCTGGGATTAGAACCCTGATCCTTCTGACTCTCAGGCTGGTGCTGTAACCACTAGGCCATGCTGTTTCTCTGCTTTGGAGTCCACATCGGCCAAGATGAGCTCCTTTATAGCCCGAGGAAAGCACCAAAGAGTCCCTGCGGGTAGATGTGATTGGTGCTGCTCTGTTATGGTTGGCCAGGAGGCCTTCCCAGACTGAGCCCCCTCCTTCCTCTCCCCCTCCTCCCCCTCCCCATCCCCCCGCCTTACCTCCTTCCCCTCCCCACAGCACCTGTATATATGTATATATGTTTGTACGTATTTATTACTCTATTTTATTTGTACACATTTATTCTATTTTATTTTGTTAATATGTTTTGTTGCCTGTCTCCCCCTTCTAGACTGTGAGCCCGCTGTTGGATAGGCACTGTCTCTATATGTTGCCAACTTGTACTTCCCAAGCGCTTAGTACAGTGCTCTGCACACAGTAAGTGCTCAATAAATACGGTTGAATGAATCAATGAATGACTTGCCATGCATTATTTGGCTATTTGGGTTTTAGAGCTATGTGGGTAGGACTAAATAGGATTTTTGTTGCATACATTTATGATGTGAATAAACGTACTAGAGGATCGTTTGTCACTAACAAAAGTAACTCAATTTGCCACCAGTGCTGCCATTTGAACTTAAGCTTCCTGAGATCAAAAGCCTTAGAAGCTCCTTGTGGATAGAGATCATGTCTACTTTATTCTGTGTCATACTCTCCGAAGAGCTTAGTGCAGTGCTGTGCATGCAGTAAGAGCACAATCAGTACCATTTAATGACTGATATATAACATTTAATTCACATGATGAACATAGATTGTGAGACCTTGAGGGACAGGGACACAGGATAATTTCCACATGTTATTTTCTCTCAGCACTTAGTACAGTGTTCTTCAAATGGTAATGAATGATGGTATTTGTTAAGTGCTTACTATGTGCAAAGCACTGTTCTAAGTGCTGGGGAGGTTACAAGATGATCAGGTTGCCTCATGGGGGGCTCACAGTTTCCCCATTTTACAGATGAGGTAACTGAGGCACAGAGAAGTTAAGTGACTTGCCCAAAGTCACACAGCTGACAGTTGACGGAGCTGGGATTTGAACCCATGACCTCTGACTCCAAAGCCCATGCTCTTTCCACTGAGCCACACTGCTTCTATAAGAGCTCTATAAATACTATTTCTGTATAAAGTTTCAAGGCAAGCATTATCATTATCATCATCAATAGATATGTATTGAGTGTCCAGCTGGATGCATTTCCCTGTTCTCGGCTCTGGTGAGGTGTATAAATACTCTATCCTCTGCCTGCAAAGTAGCTTATCCATCAGTGGCACCACTTTTAATCATGTACACCAACACACAAGTACACACACAAACACATTCATATTATATATATCAAAACATACATATGTAATCTTAGATCAGTCAATCAGTGGTATTCACATTGAGAGTTCACTGTGTGCAGAGCACTGTACTAAGCATTTAATAAAGTACAATATAGCAGAGTTGGGAGACAGATTCTCTGTCCACAACAAGCTTAAAGTCTAGAGGACCTTACAGTCTAGATGGGGGGGAGACAATAATAATAATAATGATAATAATGGCATTTATTAAGCACTTACTATGTGCAAAGCACTGTTCTAAGCGCTGGGGAGGTTACAAGTTGATCAGGTTGTCCCACAGGGGGCTCACAGTCAATTCCCATTTTACTAATGAGGGAACTGAGGCACAGAGAAGTGAAGTGACTTGCCCAATGTCACACAGCTGACAATTGGCGGAGCCAGAATTTGATCCCATGACCTCTGACGCTAATACTTAGGAAACCATCAATAAAGAGAACACATCCATTAAAAGAATATAAAAAATCAGAGTATCTGAACAGATTAAGGATCCCTACCATTCTCTTAGGCAGAAGCGACCTCCTGCTCAAGCGAAGCTAGGGATTTAAGAGCCTGCAGCAATTAATCAGAGGTGGAGAGAAGTCCCTGGTTGTTGATGTTGTTAATGGTATTTGTTAAGGACTTATTATATGTTAGGCACTATACTAAACCCTGGGATAGATCCAAGCTAATCAGGTTGTACACAGTCCATGTCTCTCGCAGTCTTAATCCCCATTTTACAGATGAAGTAACTGAGGCAGAGAGAAGTTAAGTTACTTGCCCAAGGTCACCTAGTAGACAAGTGGCAGAGCCTGTATTAGAACCCAACTGTCAAATACTTTGGGGCCCCAGAAGTTTTAGTGAGGAAGAAACTCATCAAACTGCCTTGTCCCTGCTCAAAAAATCACATAAAATCAATGTACCACATATTTGAAGGCCCTTTCTGACCCAGGGCTTCCAAGTTTTAAAACTTCATGACCACGGCAGACATCTGTGAAGGCAGACATACTGTTGCAGCTTCCTGTTCCAGCTTTATCGAGTGGGCAGAGGGAGAGAGACCAATTGATGATGATGATGATGATGATGACATTTGTTAAGCGCTTACTATGTGCAGAGCACTGTTCTAAGCGCTGGGGGGGATACAAGGTGATCAAGTTGTCCCACGTGGGGCTCACAGTCTTAATCCCCATTTTACAGATGAGGGAACTGAGGCTCAGAGAAGTTAAGTGACTTGCCCAAGGTCACACAGCAGACATGTGGCGGAGCCGGGATTCAAACCCATGACCTCTGACTCCAAAGCCCGTGCTCTTTCCAATGAGCCACGCTGCTTCTGATTGATAGCCTTTCTGAGCCCCCACCCCTCCTCTCCCCACCAATACCTCACCCCTCTTGAGGCCATGATGATAAGGGCTGGACAGGCAGTGTGATCTGGCTGGCTGTTTTCACTTCCAGTATACAGTGGAGGCTCTTCTGTGGTAAATAGGTCAATATGGGTATGAAATCGTGAGGAAAATGAGCAGACAAGTCTCCAGTCCTTCTAAACATAACTTTCCTTGGGTACTGTTGTTCTTCATGTATTGCAATCCGTATATCAATATAAGTATTTTATTGAGTAGGGTAAAAGGCATTACTGGCAGAACAGTAAGTTCTTTCAAAGAACAACTGATAACTCAGCTCAGGAGCCCTTTTGTCCGGGTGGGAGAAGGAGGTATAAATTCTCTGAAAGTATCTGTCACAGAGGATTGCTTCGCATTTATCATGCAAAGACTCTGCATCATTCATGAATGTCATAAGAGTCTAAAGAATTGGCAATTCATACTGAAGACGATTAAGCAACCATTATGTGCGTCTTACTCATGCAGTTTCTTCCATACAAATCTGTCAGATTGGTAATGCAATTCTCTCCCAGTCCTGAACCACACCCTTTTTAGTTTTTTTGCCTTCCAGTGAGTGCAAATAATATCACAAACAAGTGATTCAGCGTACATTGGATTTTTCTAGTTTTTGAGGTGCAATTTCACCAATTCCCTGGAAATGTGTTTACTCATGTAATCATCATTCAAATCTTCCTGGAAAATGTGGGAGTTCCGGGAGGACCAAAGTCCAGAGACAGAGATTTTTCTGTAGAATTGAGGAACAGGCAAAACGGGGAAATCTTAAATCTATTTTGACTTTGTTTAGTCTTAGCTTCATGGCTGTCATTTGATTGGTTCTATGTCTTTAGTTCTTGTAATGCAGTTATACTCTTTACCTAACAAGAAAGGTTTCTGAAGACTTCTTGTATATTCATTCATTCATTCAATTGTATTTATTGAGTGCTTACTGTGTGCAGAGCACTGTACTAAGTGCTTGGGAAGTACAAGTCAGGGACATAAATACTTTATTAAGTAAAGAAGGATCTAAAGATACAGTACTTTCCGGAGTAGTGGAAAGCAGCAGGGCCTAATGGATAAAGCACAGGCATGGGAGCCAGAGGACCTGGGTTCTAATCCCAGTTCCATCACTTGCCTGGTTTATGAACATGGGCAAGTCAGTTTTCTGTGGCTCAGTTTGCTCAAATGTAAAATGGGAATTCAGTACCTATTCTCCCTTCTGTTCAACCTGGGAGCCCCATGTGGGTCAGGGACTGTGTCTGACCTGTTTAGCTTTCATCTACTCCAGCACTTATAACCACACTTGACACATAGTAAGCACTTTACAAATACCATAAAAAGAAAAATAGTAGCAGGGACTTTAGATCTTATTATTTGGATTATGGTGTTAAGGTTAATCTATTCAGAATGTGTTTCCCTTCCTAAGAGGGAAGCAGCATTTTCTAGTGTTTAGAGCCTAGTGGGGTGGGATGCCGATTTGTACTTAGCAAGCACTTAGTACAGGGCTCTGCACGCAGTAAGCACTCAATACGATTGAAAGAATTTAGGACCTGTGTTCTAATATCAGCTCCACCACATGTCTGCTTTATGGCCTTGGACAAATCACTTAACTTCTCTGTGCCTCAGTTAACTCATCTGGAAAATGGGGAGTGGGATTGTGACTGCTATGTGGGACAGGGGTTGTGTCCAACCATATTAGCTTGTATCTGCACCAGTGCTTGTTACTGTGCCTGGCACAACTGTGAGCCCACTCTTCTAGACTGTGAGCCCACTGTTGGGTAGGGACTGTCTCTATATGTTGCCAACTTGTACTTCCCAAGCGCTTAATACAGGGCTCTGCACACAGTAAGCACTCAATAAATACGATTGATTGATTGATAATCAATGCTTAACAAATGTCATTAAAAAAATAATAATGTTTTCACAGGGACCATGGCTTCTACATGTACTGGATGCTCTCAAGTGCCTAATACAGAACTTTGTACATAATGGGTGCTCCATAAATGTCATTGAGGATGATAACAGTAAATTTTCCAATACTCTAGATAGACTGTGCCAAAAGACAACATTCTGCCACCTCCATCTTCAACTGGTCAAGACCCGAGAGAGCTAGAAGCAGCATCCTTTAAGGTTGCTGGCTATGATTAAATGTGGTAGCCCTTGTGAAATGTCCCTAGAGCACAAGGAAGAAAGTTGTGTTTGTAGCTCCAGACTACTGCAATTGTTGTTATATTATTAATTATTTACTTATATTAAGGTCTGCCTCCCCCTCTAGACTATAAACCGTGGGTGGGTGGGAAACGTGCCTACCAACTCAGACTGAACTCTCCCAAGCTCTTAGTACCATTCTCTGCACATAGTAAGTGCTAAATAAATACCATTGATTGATTTATCATTAAGTACAATGGCAGTGTCAATACTGTCCTAGAATATCCCAAAATGTAACTGGGCTATGTTGATTGGAGAAAGGAGTTGTCTTGTGGGTATGTTTTCCCATATATTTACATATTATGAATTAGGAATTGTTGTAGAAAAGTAATATGAACTTTCTTTGCATGTCAGACATTGCAGTGATAAATATCACTATGCTATTGTTTAGCCTTTATTAAAATATTTCAGAGGATGTCTTCACAATATTAAATACATGAGGAGTTATAATATGATTATGAGTCCTTGTAGGAGCTGCAGACAAGCTTGTTTTGCAGGCTGATAATGGTTTTTAAACTTTATTGGAGCATTTGTCCAATTTAGCGTAAATAGCAGCCGCCTTTTACTTTTAAAGCACCTAGTAGCAAAATAACTTCTAAAAACCTATGTGAACTTTTAAGCTTCTTTCTTGTATAGGCTCTTTTTTTCAGTCCTGTTTAAAGGTTCATTGGCTTTCTTGAAAATCAGTGTGCTATAATTTTTGTCCCAAGATTTTTTTTTGGAAGTGGAGAAACCAAAATTACTCCATCTGGTTTGCCATCTTGCAATGAAGTATTGGCTTATTGAAGTTCAGTGAGGATCTCGTTGGACAAAAATACCTCTTAATGACACACAATTATTAATTGACATCTGAATTTTCATTTATAAATTAAGTTTCTTTCCCCAGTTCAGGAACGTATTTGGTTATCTGCTCAGGTCGTCTCTTTAACAACTTGGAAATCTGACACAAGCTCCAAAATCTCTCCATTTTTGAGTGTTTTTTTAAATCATATTTATTAAGCATATTATGTATATGCTAGGCACTGGAGTAGATGCAAGATAATCAGTTTGGACACTGTCCCTATGACACAGAGGGTTTACAGTCTTAATCCTCATTTCATAGATGAGGTAAGTGAAGTACAGAGAATTAAGTGACCTGCTCAAGGATTTGCACTTGGATTTGTACCCTTTATTCACCCCTCCCTCAGCCCCATCTATGTCCATGGCACAGATGTATGCATCTTTAATGTATTTATTTATATTATTAATGTTAGCCTCTCTCTCTAGACTCTAAGTTCACTGTGGGCAGGATATGTGTCTACCATCTCAGTTGTATTGTACTCTCCCAAGCTCTTAGTAGACAATTAGCACTTAATAAATATTTTTTTATTGATTCACTCAATCATATTTATTGAGCACTTACTGTTTGCAGAGCACTGTATTAAGCACTTGGAAAGTACAATACAGAAATAGAGACAATCCCTGTCCCCTAGAGGGGGAGAGACAGGCATCAGTACAAGTAAACAGGCATCACATAGCAGACAAGTGGCAGAGCTGGGATTAGAATCCAGGCCCCCTGACTCCTGGGCCTATGACATTTCCTGTAGGCTAAACTGCAATCTAGATAGGAAGGGGATGAGAAAATATGAATGTACCTATAATGTTCGGGAAGAACATTGCTCCTGGTCCAGTTTATTCTGGGCTAAGGTATCAAAGCCCAGATAGAGAAGCAGCATGGCTTTGGAGTCAGAGGTCATGGGTTCAATTCTGACTCTGCCAATTGTCAGCTGTGTGACTTTAGGCAAGTCACTTAACTTCTCTGTGCTTCAGTTACCTCATATGTAAAATGGGGATTAAGACTGTGAGCCCCCCATGGGACATCCTGATCACCTTGTAACCTCCCCAGCACTTAGAACAGTGCTTTGCACATAGTAAATGCCATCATCATCATTATTATTAAAAAATATAGGCTGCATTGTGGGGTGGTTGTAACCTGGGGTTTATCACTCTCCCAAGTGCTAAGTGCTTAGTACTGCACTCTGCACATAGTAAATGTTCAATAAGTAAAATTAAGTGGATTCTTAGAGAGTGATGCCTGTGGGATCTCTTCTCACAGATCTGAAAATGATGTCCAGGGTTCCAGTTATAGGTCACTCCCATTGAGAACCTCACAACTCCCAATATATACTCCCTCCTATAAAACTTGATGCAACTAGAAAGCTGAGGCCCAGAGATAAGAATAGGCAGGATAAATAGCAGAATAAAGGATATTCAGTTTCCTTTTGCTTTGGTGATGGATAAGCATCCCATAATTTTAAAAAAATTCCTCACAAACAACTTCTAAACCAATGCCTTGGTTCTATCTGAAGAGTTCTTCTAGGTGATTGACTTAATCAGAGGGACTAATCTAGGGGTTGAGCTATTCTATTAATTTAAATGTGGCAGATGCTATCCGAGTTTATTGCTAGAGTTTGTCCAATCATCTTGTATTTTTAAATAAAATTATATTTTCTAAAAGTGATTGCTATGCATGAATATAACCATCATAACAAATATGCAGGTTCTGATGGAAATGTCTGCTGTTTATTTGTAGCATGTCAAATAATAATAATGTTGGTATTTGTTAAGTGCTTACTATGTGCCAAGCACTGTTCTAAGGTCTGGGGTAGGTACAAAGTAATCAGGTTGGCCCACATGGGGCTCACAGTCTTAATCCCCATTTTACAGTTGAGGTAACTGAGGCCCAGAGAAGTTAAGTAACTTGCCCAAAGCTACACAGCTGAAAAATGGTGGAGCTGGGATTAGAAACCAAAACCTCTGACTCCCAAGCCTGTGCTCTTGCCACTAAGCCATGTTGTTTCTCCCATCGGTGCTAAAGTTACAGTATTGTAACCTAGAGAAGAGATTGGAAAAAAGTTGTATTTATGGAGTGCCAGAATGATTTGTAGGGTACAAAAGCTGTGTTGGGATAAGAGCTGTTGATTGGCTGCATGACAGTAACCTCCCTATATTCTATCTCCATTTCTCAAATTGGTATGACACTGAAACTTTAACAACTTTAACTCAAGATCTACTGTGGAATGTGAACCACACTGGCAAAGGGTTTCTTTTCTTATGAGATTTTTGGGCACCCTTTGTGAGGAAGCCCTGGTCCAGACCTAATAATAGCAATTGTGGCATTTAAGTGCTTACTATGTGCCAAGCACTGTGCTAAGCACTGGGAAAGATAAAAGATAATCAGGTCAGACACAGCCCCTGTCCCTCATGAACCTCACATTCTAAGGAGTAAGGAGAATAACTATTTAATCCATATTTTTTACAGATGAGGAAACGGATGTACAGGGAAGTTGTGACTTGCAGAAGGTCCCACAGGTGACAAGTGGGAGAGGTAGGCTTAGTCTCTCCGGCTTACAGCACTTAGGTACAGAGCTGTAATTAATTTATATTAATGTCTGTAGCTCTCTCTAGACTGTAAGCTAATAGCAGTCAAGGAATTTGTCTACCATACTCCTGATGCCGACTAAACCAGCAACCAGAGAGTGGATTTCTAGCTTGATGTTATGTGTCCTGGTGGTAGCTGGTTATTAGCAGAACTGGAGAGAGCTGGGTCACTCAGGTGTTTGAATTGCTCTTAAAAATTGAGTGACTGGTATAAAAGGCACCCACCATTCCAAGTAGCTTCCAGATAGATCGCTGCATTCATGTAGGAGTATCCTGGTTTCTCTGGCCAAGTGCACTGCACACAGTAAGCGCTCAATAAATATGGTTAACTGAGGTCCTCTGGCTTTCAGGCCTCTGCTTTTTCCAGTGGGCTACACTACTTCTTTACCTAAGGCAGGAACTACAAGCCAAGTGTAAGGCCTTCCCAGACTGAGCCCCCTCCTTCCTCTCCCCCTTCCCATTCCCCCGCTATACCTCCTTCCCCTCCCCACAGCACCTGTATATATGTTTGTACAGATTTATTACTCTATTTTACTTGTACATATTTACTATTCTATTTTATTTTGTTAACATGTTTTTTTTTGTCTGTCTCCCCCTTCTAGACTGTGAGCCTATTGTTGGGTAGGGACCGTCTCGATATGTTGCCAACTTGTACTTCCCAAATGTTTAGTACAGTGCTCTGCACACAGTAAGTGCTCAATAAATACGATTGAATGAATGAATGAATGAACCAGGGGTTCCGCAGGGATAAAACACAGACTTGCTGACAGACTGGTTAAAAAAGACACTGGGCTGTCCCATGGTATGGTAATTTGGGAATTATAGGCAGCTCATTCACATCAGGCTGCTTCATCATTAGCCACTTTCTTTAGCTTGGTAAGCATTTTGGCATCATCTGGGTTAAATGATGAGATTACCTAGATCTGCAAGTTTTTTTTCAAACCTTACTCTGCATCAGGGTCGATCTGCAAACAATATGCTTTCACAAAATATGGATTTGGGTTTTGTTTAATACTGCACTCCAAACCTGGGAAGTGTCCTGTTGTATACTCCTGATGCCGACTAAACCAGCAACCAGAGAGTGGATTTCTAGCTTGATGTTATGTGTCCTGGTGGTAGCTGGTTATTAGCAGAACTGGAGAGAGCTGGGTCACTCAGGTGTTTGAATTGCTCTTAAAAATTGAGTGACTGGTATAAAAGGCACCCACCATTCCAAGTAGCTTCCAGATAGATCGCTGCATTCATGTAGGAGTATCCTGGTTTCTCTGGCTAGATTGAGTAGAGCCTTCAAATGTGGACAGAGGAGAACAGGCATTTTTGCTTCCTTTGTTTCTTCACTCCGTCTCCCATGATATGGAAGTATACAAAGAGATGCTGTGCAAGGGAATGAAGATATGGGGTAAGGAAATGAAGATTGTGTTTCTCTTCAGACACTTTTCACTTACCCTGTCTGTGCATTTTAGGATTTGGGGTTGTTGTCTTAAAAGACAGGTATGTACATAGCTACTCACTGATATTTAGTATATTAAGTTCCCTGAGGCAGGCAATTTGTATATTGTTACAGTGTGCTGTAGAAAGCACTTAATACAGTACTCTGCACACAGTAAGTGCTCAATAAATATGAATGAATGACAGCTATTATCCCCCAAAATATAGAATGTCAGGCTAGTGGGGAAGGATCACTTCTTGTGATTTCATTATACTTTCTCACGCATTTATTGCATTGCACTTCATAAATATCATTGTCAATGCTAGATGTTTCTCTGGATGTAATTAACTATCTTTTTCTCCCAAAGGTATTTCCTGCCCCCTGAGTAATAATAATAATAATGGCATTTATTAAGCACCTACTATGAGCAAAGCACTGTTCTAAGTGCTGCGGAGGTTACAAGGTGATCAGGTTGTCCCACGTGGGGCTCACAGTATTAATCCCCATTTTACAGATGAGGTAACTGAGGCATGGAGAAGTTAAGTGACTTGCTCAAAGTCACACAGCTGACAATTGGCGGAGTTGGGATTTGAACCCATAACCTCTGACTCCAAAGCCCGTGCTTTTTCCACTGAGCCATGCTGCTTCTCCAGGGGTTGTCTTAAGATCTTATTTATCTGTCTTATCAATCAATGAGTTTTATTGAGCAATTAGGATGTGCAGAACACTGTAGTAAGGGATTGGAAGAATACAACAGAATTACCATTCATGTTCCCTACCCATAATGAGTTTATGGTCTAGAGAGTGAGAGGACTCACGTGCACAGTAAATCCAGTGATATTTGGCTTTGGAGCCCCCAGAAGATACAGGAGTCTGTAAACTCCTTGTGAATGTGGATTGTGTCTACCTCCTCCCTTGTACTGTACTCTTCCCAAGCACTTAGTATAGGGCATGGCACACAGTAAAGGCTCAATAAATACTATTGGTTAAGCATCAGTGATCCCATTAGTCAGTCTTAAGGGCAGGTTGGGAGGAATAAGAGTATATGTCCCTCCCCACCCCTGTGTTCTTTAGTCTCTCCAACATGGCAAACATCTCGCGCAGATTGCTAGAAGCTTTTGGTGGTAAAAACAGATAATGTGTATTGACTTAAAGGTTTCAACTACAATAGTGGTTGTGCAATGATAACTTGGATGCAGGAGTAACTGCTTTCCCTGATTTGGGAATATCTTGTACATATTTACTATTCTGTTTTGTTAATGATGTGCATATAGCTATAATTCTATTTGTTCTGATGATTTTGACATCTGTCTACATGTTTTGTTGTCTGTCTCCCTTCTAGACTGTGAGCCCGCTGTTGGGTAGGGACCATCTCTGTTGCCGACTTGTACTTCCCAAGCGCTTAGTACAGTGCTCTGCACACACCAAGGGCTAAGTAAATGTGATTGAATGAATGAATGAAAGAATGGTACTTATTCCCAACAACCTGCACCGGCTCCACCACTTGTCAGCTGTGTGACTTTGGGCAAGTCACTTCACTTCTCTGTGCCTCATTCCCTCATCTGCAAAATGGGGATGAAGACTGTGAGCCCCACGTGGGACAACCTGATCACCTTGTATCCCCCCCAGCGCTTAGAACAGTGCTTTACACATAGTAAGCGCTTAATAAATGCCATTATTATTATTATTATTATTATTATGAAACTTAGTGCTTCTCTGTGAAGGTCATCTGTGGGCATGCCATCCTGAGGGTCTTCCTTGCTCTTCTGGACCCTCAGCCTTCCTGGAAACATCTGCTTCTTCCAAGCACAATCTGTGGACCCAAAGTTGGAGACTGTTCTGTTCATGATTCTGAAATTCCTAAAATGGCAGTGGGAGTTGGTTTGTTTTTTTCAAATGGTATTCAGGCATTGTGCTGAGCACCGGGCCAGATACAAGCTAATCAAGTTGGACTCAGTCCACGTCCTGTGTGGGGCTGACAGTATTAACTGTCATTTTACAGATGAGGTAACTGAGGCAGAGAAATGTTATGGGACTTGCCCAAGGTCACACACCAGGCAAGTCGCAGAGCTGGGATTAGACTCCAGGTCCTTCTGACTCCCAGACCTGTGCTCTATCCATATGGCCAAGATGCTTCTCTGGAATTCCTTCCTCACCTTCTGAGACCCTTTCTCCGTGCCCAAATCCTCTGGTAATCTGTAACTGCCAAAATGCCATCTAATGACAACAGGGGACTGAAATTCTGCAGAAAAGAGCCCTCTCTTAGGGAGGGGCCCAAGCAATGAACTGTCTCTACCATCCTAACAACTGGACCATTTCACCTGCATGTGTGCTTGGCTGGCTTGGATTGTACCATCCCAAGTTATAGCATTATTTATCTGCCTTTTTTGGTTTTCAGATTACCTGGCATTTATCATTGCTGATCTTTGTCACTGCAAATTAACAATGTTTTCATTTGGGAATAGCAACTGTTAGGAATGCACTTTTTTTTTTACCAGACCTGCATTGATTTCCCCCCAGGCAAATTGCTTAAATCTCTCTGAGCCACAGCTGATCCATCTGTAAAGTAGGGCCAAGAATCTTTACTCTCCATCATAGATGCCGTGATCCCTAATTGATTATGGCTTGTAAAATGGCTTCAAATGCAGGTAAAATGAATGGGAGAAAAAGGAAAAATGCTTCTTGCCTGTTCTGAAAGTTAACCACCAACTGTGAAGCTCTTCCCAGGCAAGTGCACAAACCATATGGCCTCTCTGCAGAACAACTTAGAGGTTTACATGTGGATGACTGGCAGATTAGCTTTTTTAAAAATCTTAATTCATAGTATCACTGCCTCAGGCTCTGTTTATGTTTTTCAACATAAAAAGTTAGGGCTATAAATATAGACCAAGAGTGACCAAAACATGACCTAAGGATCAGATCCAACCTACCAGTTGATTAATCTTAGACCTCAGGATGAATCCAGACTTCTGAATGAAGCATTTTATGGTACTTTCACCTGTGACAGTGCAAAGTGGCTCTGAGCCTGCCACGGAAGCCCTCAAGGTGAAGCAGCATGGTCTAGTGGATAGATCATGGGCTTGGACATCAGAAGGTGCTAGGTTGTAATCCTGGCTTTGTCATTTTTTTGCTGTGTGACCTTGGGCAAGTAAGTCACTTCTCTGTGTTTGTTACCTTAACTGTAAAATGGGCATTAGGACTGTGAGCCCCATGAGGGATAAGGACTATGTCCAACATGTTTAGCTTGTGTCTACCCTAGCCCTTAAAACAGTTTCTGGCACATAGTAAGTGCTAAACAAATACCATAAAAGCAGGTGAGTGCACAGTGTGTGCTGAGATCATGTGTGGCATCTTTTGAGCTAGTGAAGAGCCACCATGGGAAGACATATAGCCATATTGCCTTGAAATTTGGCCTCCCACAAGTCAAAATAATTGGCCACCCCTGACCTAGTGGGCAGGTAACATATCTATCAGCTCTCCCTCTAGTGATTACTGTAGTGCTCTACACACAATAAGCTCTCAATAAATGCTATTGATTGATACTAGATCTATATGTACATGTACATATGGTTATAAATTGATAAAGTAGTGGGATTTATTGAGAGTTTTTGTGCAAGTCACTATACTAGGCACTTGGGAGGGTACAGTACAATTGGTAGACAGGATTCCTGCCTTTGAGTAGTTCACAATCTTGTGGGTTCTAAAAGTAGTCTGCCAAAAGGTAATTATCAATCAATGGTATTTGAGTATTTGATATATACAGAACATTGTGCTAAGCACTTGGGAGAGTACAATGGAACAGAGTTGGTAGACACATTCCCTGCCCACAAGGAGCTTAGCCTTCACTCACATAATTTTTCCACCTGACTTTTGAGGTTGCAATAGAAGATTATTTTTCATACCACATGATAAGCAGTGATTCTAATCCCTAAAATCCTATATTCAGGCCTTCAGCTTTAAGTACATGAATTAACCTGGACTGTGGGATAACACTCTTCACCCCACGATAACCCTCTGCAGACATGTCATTTTTTACAGAATGTAATTCATCTGCAAGAGATTATTGGCTGATCTCATCCATCCCTCCAGAGAAGTAACTCCTCTTCATTTTCTATCATTTAAACACAAAAAAATGAGCTCAGTCTGAATTATCATGTCTGTTGTGCAGGAGGGTTGGGTGGGGATTGTTCTATTTTCTTTTTTGCTTTCTGTGCCAGTAGAAATGGTGCCTCCCCTGAATGTTAAAGCAGAGAAAATAATTGCAGTTTAATTAAGGTCCAGCATTGCCTGTCTTTTAGGGGGCAGGAGATGAGGAGATTGCCAAGAATATATAGGGTCTCAGAAGATTTGTGTGAGGAAATGAATGTGCCTTAGAGGCAAAGCAGTCAGTTTTTTTAAAAATGATTTTCAGCAAAGAAACAGTTGTTTTTGAAGGATTAGGCTTTTGCCCAGGAAACTTTTTATTTTCTGAGACAATTTATAACTCTGATTAAGAAAACAGTAAAGAATTTTTAGTAGCCATTTCAGACCCAACACTGGGTTTTGTGGTTTTCTCTGTCAGGATTCCGGGATAAGATTGGTCAAAATATAAGGAATACGAATAATTTTATTTGAAAATGAATCGTCATTTGCTTAACCAAAGATGTGTTTTTTGAATGTATCCACTAAAACCTCACTGATGCTTGATGGTGAAATGGAAGAATATCAAGTCATGTGAGATCATTGTGGTCAGGAATGTGTCTGTTATATCGTACTCACAAGTGCTTAGTACAGTGCTTTGTACACAGTAAGCGCTCAAATTTCTGGTTCTCTATTCAGATGTATTTAAAAATGCACATGTGAATGCCTACCACACTGCAGTCAACTAGTGGTATTTATTGAGTGCTTACTGTGTGCAGAGCACTGTACTAAGCACTTGGGAGAGTACGATATAACAGAGCGTTTAGACACGTTCCCTGCCCGCTATGAACTCACCATCTAGAGGGACAAACTTCCAGTTATTCAGTCCTTTGGGTTTGGGATTAGCCTAGAATAAGTTTTAGTCATTTGTGTCTTGATGCTGATTCTCTCACTCTAAAATGGTATATTTTGTTTTCCTCCTGGGGAGCTTCCCAGGTGCCTAGTAAAGGAACTTTCAAACAGCAGCAGCATGGCTTAGTGGAAAGAGCATAGGCTTGGGAGTTACAGGACATGGGTTCTAATCCCAGCTCTGCCACTTGTTTGTTGTATGACCTTGAGCAAGCCATTTAACTTCTGTGTGCCTCAGTTACCTCATCTGTAAAATGTGGATTAAAACCGAGAGCCCCCAGTGGGACAACATGATTATTTTTTATCTACCCCAGTGCTTAGAACTGTGCTCGGCACATAGTAACATCCAAGTACAATAATAATAATAATAACAGTCAATAGATAATGTGGATACTGAAATTTATTGAACATTAAATCTGGGGCTGCAGACATAAGATCAAACGAGGTTAAAGGTGAGTTCTGGAAATAATGATAATAATAATAATGATGGAATTTATTAAGCACTTACTATGTGCAAAGCACTGTTCTAAGTGCTGGGGATGTTACAAAGTGATCAGTTTGTACCACGGGGGACTCACAGTCTTAATCCCCATTTTACAGATGAGGTAACTGAGGCACAGAGAAGTGAAGTGAGTCACCCAAAGTCACACAGCTGACAAGTGGTGGAGCTGGGATTTGAACCCATAACCTCTGACTCCAAAGCCTGTGCTCATTCCACTGAGCCACACTGCTTCTCTAAATGGAACCACATGCTTGATAACTGATGCTTGATAACTGACTTTTAGGGATCATGGCAATTGAATGTACTTGAATGGCTCGATGCAGTGAAGGGGAACTGTAGACTATAAGCTCCCTCTAGCCATAAGCTCGTTGTGGGCAGGGAATGTGACTGTTTTTTGTTTTATTGTACTCTCCTAAGTACTTAGTACAGTGCTCTGAACACGGTAAGCACTCAGTACAATTGAATGAATGAATGAGGAGAGACACTGCAGGTGTCTCAGAGGATGGGCTACAGTTGAGACTGAGGAACCTTGGTACATTAAAATGATGCAGAGAGGCTGGTAACTAACTGTCGATCTAAGCTATTGTGTGCCAGGAACACAAGACTTGTCAATAAGTCTTCCAGAGCCCTGTATTAGCAGGCCTGTCTGGCTCTTGCTGTTAATATACCTTATCCTTAGTATTGTCAGTTCCCTGGTTTTTAGCAACAATAAATCCAATGTATGTTCATGCAGAAGGAAAAACAATGTTCTATAAAAAAGATGGAATTGTCTTCATTTTCAGTTTTGCTTTACTTAAGGTTACTTTGTCATCTGATTTGGGTGTTTTTATTTCATATTCATTTAGAGAAGGTGAGAGGTCAAATTACTGTGTATCCATTATATGCATACAGAGAGTCCTTTACAAAATCTGAATCCTTTTCCAGAGAGTCCCTGGGGACTCCCTCTGTAAGGCAAATGGTTTCTCTTAGAGATAGCTTAAAATGCTTGTCATTTATCTTTCCTCCCTTATTGTCCATCTCTGGATCTTCAGGTTTCTTGATTAGGAACTGGAGATGCTTTTTCCCCCTCACTGGTCAGACAGCAGTAACAGCTAAAGATGGCACCTTGCCAAAGAAGGACATGATAAATCTGTGTCTGAGCCCCTAAGCAGATGATGACTCAGAGTTAGGTGAAGTGGTTCAGTGGTTGTGTGTGACTTTGGGGATTTTAATATTTGTCAGCAAGTGAGCTGAGTTGTTCCCCTGAATTCAGCAGAAAGATGAACATATCCAGAGACACTATGATTTCCGTGTCCAGGCCCTGTTCTTCCAATAGGTCATGACTAGAAAATGTAAAGTGAGGGAAATCACACTCTTTTAAACAAATAAGGCATAATGATAATACACAATATATAATACATAATGAGAATATAGTAAATGGGTACTAAAGTATATTTAGGCTGGCCATAAAGGTAATCTACTGCCAACGAGAGATTTACTAACTCTCATTTAGCTTGTGTTTTCAGACCTCCGTATTAGCATTTGACTCCCAATCCTCTCCATTCCCTCGAGTCCTTAGAGCCAATCGTAGCCTAGTAGAGCACCGGCCTGGGAGTCAGAAAGAACTGGCTTCTAATCCTGGCTCTGCCACTTGTCTGCTGTGTGACCTTGGGCAAATCAATTAATTTCTCTGTGCCTCAATTACATCCTCTGTAAAATGGGGATTCAGACTCTGAGGCCCATGTAGGACATGGATTGTGTCCAAGCTGATTACCTGGTGTCTACCCTAGTACTTAGTAAAGTGTTTAGCATGTAGTATGTGCTTTTATAAATTTAGGAAAAACAAAAACCCTGGAGTGTATATAATTCAATGTTTCAGATATCAGTGATTCTATCACATCAGTAGGGATTCAAAATGAATTTTCTTGACCAGCCTAGTTCATTCCTTTAGATGTTGTAGGATTTATTCTCCCCTGATTTTACCATTTGAAATTCCCAGGTACAATGAAAGTTTATTAGTGTTGGCTGTTACTGTGCCATCTTCCTATTGGGGGTAGTCTTTCTTTGAAGTTGGATACATTATTAATCAATCAATGGTATTTGAGTGCTTACTGTGTACAGAGCACTGTACTAAGCACTTGGGAGAGTACAGTAAAACTGAGATGGTAGACACATTCCCTGCCCACAAGGTACTTATAACCTAGAGGGGTAGACAGACAATAATGTGGATAAATAATTTATAACTTAAAAATGTTAAGTGGTGTGGTATTCAGGATGGGGCGATTGTCAAATGGCCAAAGATAAAAGATCCAAGGGCATAGACACAGAAGAGAGAGTGAGCCAGGGAAGGGAGCTAAATCTGGGATGGCCTCTTAGAGATGTCAGTCATTCATTTAGTACTTACTGTGTGCAGAGCTCTATACTGTTTGGGATACTACAATATAAGGTACATTCCCTGCCCACATGAGCTTCCAGTCTAGAGGGACCTTAATAATCTTCTGAAGGTGGGGAAAGTGGTGGACTGGTGTGTATGGTGCGGGTGGGAGTTCCAGGCTAGGGGGAGGATGTGGGAAAGGGGTCAGAGGTGAGATAGATTGGGGCACAGTGAGTAGGCTGGCACAAGAGGAGCAGAGTATGTGGGCTGGGCTGTAGTAAATCAGAGAGGTGAGGTAGGATGGGGTGAGCTAAGTGCTTTATAGCTGCTCTTACTTGCTCCTTCATTCATCCTCCCTCCCACCCCCCCGGCACACATACATCTTTAATTTATGTATTAATGTTGTTTGTTTCCCCCTGTAGACTGTAAGCTCATTGTGGACAAGGAATGCATCTGTTTATTGTTAAATTGTACTCTCCCAAGCACTTAGTACAATGCTTTGCACACAATAAGAGCTTAATAAATAGAATTGAATGAATGAATTAGTTTCTGTTGGAGGTGTTGTATGGGCAGCCATTGGAGGTTCTTGAGTGGGGAGACATGGACTGAGCACCACATGTATTGAGCACTTACTGAATGCAAAACACTTTTCTAAGCACTTGGGAGAGCACAATATAACGATAGACATATTCCCTCCCAACAATGAGCTCACAGTCTAGAGGGGGAGACAGACATTATAGTTAAATAAATTACAGATAGATACATATATGTCCTGGGGATGGGAGGGAGGATGAATGAAGGAGCAAGTAAGAGTGGCTATAAAGCACTCTATCAGCACGGTATGTTTTATTTGTGCTGGTTCATTGGAAATTATACTAAATGCATTTCCTTCTCCTAGGCTCTTTTTTCCTTTGGCTCACAATACCTTGGTTTTGATGTCAAAATTAATTTTTCTATAGGCTCCTCCAGAGCTCTTACCCCAGATCCACCCCTGAGAAGTTATTTCAGGGGGTGGGATGGAGAAGAAGGAATACCAATGGTCACATGGTTGCTGGGCACAGATAAATGGCCCCCAAGAAGGAGAAGTTGAAAATCACTACACATGTGAGCTTTATCGAGTTGTCTTACTACATTGAGGTAAATGGCAACTTTATGCCCACATTTTACTGATTTGGGAGAGAGTAACATAATCTTACACTAAAGTGGATTTCTAAAGGTGTTACTCAGACGGATTAGGTCTCAAGTCATCTATTTAATTTTCCTGTTATGAGAATAGAGACTCCTGTGTTTTTCTTTAATCAATTTGGAAACTGTTTCACCCAGACAGCCTGCCTGAATTCCTTGGATTATATTCGTAATTCCATCACTGCAAAATGCTGGTATTTGGAACTAAGATAAAGAACTTCAGTTGCTTGGTAACTTGGAAATCCTGCATAGTAAGGTGACCAAAGTGCAATCATAGTAAATTTCCTTCAGCTAAACTGATGGCTTTTTGCTAGCAAGCAGAAAATGTACATGGTTGACTATTAATAAGCATAATAGGATCTTAGTAGCAGCATACGGAGAACATACTGAGACGTCAGTGATCAGAGCTCCCAAATTCAGCAGATGGTGTATAATGTGTCTGTATGTCACTGGAAAAAAAAAGAACAGCGATGGCTTTGGGGAAAGTATCATTTTGATATGCTTACTTGGGAACTTCTTAAGTGTTGATTTAAAATGGCCTTTTAAAAGAAAAATACGATCTCCATCCTTCTTGTAAATATAATAGTAGAATCACTCATTTTCTTCCAGGGTCTTAATCCTTACATATGAAAGCTAAATGGGATCATTGATGTTTAACTTAGAATGTAATAAAGCAATGAAAGTTTGAAAAAAAATAATATGCCCTCTTCTTTAGATGTTATTACCAGTAGGGAATTGTAGCCACTATTTTGTGTTCTTTAGAATGAAAGTTATATTGTGGAAATATTCAGGGATTTTACTCACTGCCAATGAGTTAATTGTCCTTGGGGGAAATAATGATCCTTTTAAAAAAATCACTGCAAGAATTAGCCAAATTCACTTCAGTTTTTTGTCCTTTTCCCCCTAGAATTATAACATTGTGAAATGTGGTTGATGAAAAGTGTGGTAAGAGTTTTACCCTCTCTTCTGGCAATGACTTTTCACATTGCTTGATTGACTTTAACATCATTAGTGATCTTCTTGCATGAAATAAGAGCTAGGAGCTAGTGACCTCTCAGCTTCCATGGGCTGATCTGTGCATTTCCTAAGTGCCACGTTTGTGTCTACACAGTGAGAGTTTGTAAAGGACCAATGAGTGAATATCCATAATCCTATGCACTTGTAGAGAAGGAAACAAGATTGCTACCAAACTTTGTAATCCTACATAAAGACAAGTTGAAATTTGAATGAAAAATACCCAGCTTCATCTTGCCAATAAGTGGAAAGTTTAAACTGAATGTTGATCTTTCATCATGTGACAAACCAGGAAGAAAGGTTTGTTTTCCTTTTGTATACACAGAAGGCATTCAGATGCTCTTGTCCACAATGATGATGATTTAGTATGTAAAGAAAAGAAATGAAGCTGAAATAACAAAAAAAGTCCAATCCCAATCCCTGTTTTATCTTGTCCTTTCAGTGGTACTCTGAATAATAAAACACTCAAATTGGGATTAAAACAATCTGTGAAAACAATACATAGTTAAGTGATCTGTGAAATCATAGTCTATCCTGTTCTTTACAGTTCACACTCTGATTTGCTTTGTGGTAGTCGTTTTCTTAATTTAAAAACATCTTGAGACTATCCAAATGCAGAATTTAGTGAGTAGTGATGACTTCTATATAGTTGATCCACTTCAAGTGAGTTTGAATTCTCCATGAATGGAAAGATGCCATGTATAATTCATTAACTCCACATCTTTACAAGAAAGAGGCTCCAAGGGTGCTTATGAAGAGTGTAGAATAAACAACTTTCTGTGTATAGAATTAGTAACAACCTATGGTTAAATTCTGCAGCTCAATGGAGAGGATCTCTTGAAGATTTAGAAATTACGATGAGAAGTATACTGTTTTTGTCAATTTATGTCTTCCCCATAAGTTGATAAACTCCTCAAGAATAGGATTCATGTCTCTTCTTTTCATTACTTCCCCTCTGCCCCCACCTCCCTCCCCCACCATACCCAATTTAGAGTTATGCACACAGGTGCTCAGTAAATATTATTGAATGTTGTTGACATATAGGTGACTGAGCTTAGAGACTTGTAAGAATGCTTTGCAAATTTCAAATGGAACTTTGAACTTTGTACCTGCACATGTTAGTCTGATTGTGGTCTGGGTGTTTTCTATGATAATTAAAGGAACTAAGATCCTAGGGGGAAGTGATTATCCAGGGGCACAAAGGGTGTGTCAAATTTAGAACAAATCTGGTTATTTTGGTTGAATCCAGACTTCAACCAAATGTCCTGGTTATTCATACAAAATACTCTGGGCTAATGATTATACTTTCTTGTCCAAGGAATGAATTCTTGACCTCCTTGTGTATATTGGGTATTTCCTTTCCTTCATTAGTTCTCGCCTTCCCTGTTCTTTCTCATCCCTTTTGCCCCTTTCATTTTTTTTTTCTTCTCCACTCTCCAATTGCTGTCGTCTCTCAGGCTTTCAGGACACCATGTTTTTTTAAGTCTGAACAAAAGTTGTTGGGATAGTTAGATTATGGCTCTGTAGAGGCAAGAGAACAGAGTCCATAGAATTGATTGTGATGGGAGGATTGGGAGACGTTTATGTACTGTTTTAATCAAAGAAAGCAGATATTGGCTTATAGTTATTTGCCAACCTACTCACTGTACGTTGATTTCATGTCTCACCACTGATCTCTCACCCATGCCCTGCCTCTGGCCTGGAACAACCCTCCCTCTTCATATCTAACAGACAGTCACTCTCCCCATTTTCAAAGGCTTATTGAAGGCACATCTTCTCCAAGAGACCTTCCCTGCCTAAGCCCTTGTCTCTTCTCCCCCTCCCTCCTGTGTCACCTTGCACTTGGATTTGTACCTGTTATTCACCCTCTCTCAGGCCCATAGCACTTAGGTACATATCTGTAATTCATTTATTTAGATTAATGTGTTTCTTTCCCTCTAGATGGTAAGCTTGTTGTGGGCAGGGAGTGTATCTACCAAATTTTTTATATTGTACCCTCCCAAGCAGTTACTATATCAATCAATCAATCGTATTTATTGAGCGCTTACTGTGTGCAGAGCACTGTACTAAGCGCTTGGGAAGTACAAGTTGGCAACATATAGAGTTGGTCCCTACCCAACAGTGGGCTCACAGTCTAGAATGCAGAGCACTGTACTAAGTGCTCAATAAATGTAATTGATTGCTTGATTGAGCAAGCTGCTAGGATTAATGCTTCCAGAGTAAATGCAGGTGGGCATAGCCTGTATTGCCTGTGGAGTTCAGAAGAGAGTTTGTGAGCAAATGTTTGTAAACAGTACTGACACTTTTGGAGATGTTAAGAAATTTTAATTATGTGTTTTGTGTGAGTCTAAAGTTTTTAAACCTTTTTAGAAATAAATCGGTGTGAAGTGGGGCCAGAAATACTTGTTTCAGAAACTCTGCTGGGGAAGTTACTGGTGTTAAGGTTACCACCCATTATGGGTCCCCTACTTGTGTGATCCACACTCATGTCCAAATCCAGAATTGCTTAGTCACATAATAATAATAATAGTGATGGCATTTGTTAAGTATTTACTATGTGCAGAGCACTGTTCTAAGCGCTGGGGGGCATACAAGGTGACCAGATTGTCCCATGTGGGGCTCACAGTCTTAATCCCTGTTTTATAGATGAGGTCACTGAGGCTCAGAGAAGCTAAGTGACTTGCCCAAGGTCACACAGCAGGCATGTGGTGGGGCTGGGATTCGAACCCATGACCTCTGAGTCCCAAGCCTGTGCTTTTTCCACTGAGCCACGCTGCTTCTCATTGACATTGACACATATACACTGCTAACATCAATTAATGCTTCATTTGCTAGGCCCATAGCGTTTCTCTAAATTCCCTTCACGTAGTTTTAAGCCCAGTCACTTGGTTCTTGTAATTACCCTTCAAGAAGTTTTGTAGTGATGAAAACTCAGCTGATTCAACACTTCAACAGTCAGCATTTCAAACCCCTTCTTGGGATTTGTAAATGATAGGACTAGACATTCCTTTCTGTGGGCAGGCTTGTCTTTACAGTATCAATCCTTAAAAAAATTATAGAGTAGCTAAATGAAGGCCTTTTATAATGTTAAGCAAATCCCACGAAGGGCTCAAAAGCATTTACAAGGTTCTCATGGAAGTATCCACACTTATCTAGAGCACCGTAACAATAAAAGGGAGGCAGGGTGGCTTAGTGGGAAGAGCATGGATCTTGGAGTCAGGGACCTGAGTTCTAATTCTAGCTCCTCCACTTGCCTACAGTGTGACCTTGGGCAAGTCACAACTTCTCTGTGCCTCAATTATCTCATCTGTAAAATGGTGATTAAATCGTTATTACTCCAGCTTGGACTGTGATCCCCATGTGGGACAGGGGCTGTGTCCAATCTGATTATCTTGTATCTACCCCAGCACTTGTTAAGTCCTTACTATGTGTGAGGCTCTGTACTGAGTACCATTAAAAAAATTCTGACAAATACAATTGATTAAAAAAAAACTTGTACCCCATATCTTCATTTTCTTGGTCGAAGGGGAATGAGGTATAGGGAATGCTGTAGCAACACACTGGGAAGCAGTATGGCTCAGTGGAAAGAGCCCGGGCTTGGGAGTCAGGGGTCATGGGTTCTAATCCCGGCTCCGCCGCTTGTCAACTGTGTGACTTTGGGCAAGTCACTTCTGTATGCCTTGGTTACCTCATCTGTAAAATGGGGATTAAGACTGTGAGCCCCACATGGGACAACCAGATCACCTTGTATCCTCCCCAGCGCTTAGAACAGTGCTTTGCCCATAGTAAGCACTTAACAAATGCCATCATTATTAACAAGAAGTTATTTTGTTTCATTTCTGCATTCCTTGCAGTTACCTAGATGTTGCTAAAATGAACCAAGTGGGCTGAGAGTTAAGGTCATCAGGGGACTCGTCTTCCAATTTGGGCATGTATTAGCTGAGATGTGAAATGAATTCCACCATCAAGGAGGGTCAGGGAAGTTGTTTGTCACATTGTAGAAAAGATCTCCAACAGCACTTTATCTGCCCTGTTATTACCAGGCAGGAACTGGAACGTTAGGAGTGTATCTCTTTTTACCATCTGCTTTGTTGTTAATTCATTTAATTGAGGGGAACAGTAACCTCAGGGCCCTCGAGCCTAATCCCTACCAGTCACAAAATGCAACTGGCTTGGAAACAGAGCAACCGATTAGCAGTGGGCAAGTGGTAAAATGCTCTGATGCCTCCTTCTCTTTTTGTCTCTTTGCAGCTGGTGCTACCTATATCTTTGGGAAGAGTGGCGGTCTCATATTGTACACCTGGCCTGCAAACGACCGTCCCAGCACCCGATCAGACCGCCTTGCCGTGGGTTTCAGCACAACGGTGAAGGATGGCATCCTGGTTCGGATCGACAGTGCTCCAGGACTAGGAGATTTCCTTCAACTTCACATAGTGAGTACTGGGGCCCAGGCCTCAATTCTTCTTGGCGCAGCCTGCCTCAGTTGGTGCTACGAAGAAAGGCATCTCCAGTGCCGTGTTTCTATTGCGACGTTAATATTGCCGATTTGACTTGACAGAGCTGGGCTTGAGGTTGCTGTGGGGCGACTGTGGATGCATCGCCTACTCTGCCAAGTGGCTTCTACCAATAACATCTGATTACGTTGGCTGTGTGGCAGTGGTAGTGATCCTTGCTGTGTTGCAGCATCAAGGAGGCGGCTGAGGGAAAGAGTAAATGGGGGCAGTACCTAGGCAAGGAGGCACGATGGCCATGGCAGGGAATCATGGACAGTTGCTATGCTTTTTTTTTTCTCCAGGTGCATTAACCTTTTACTTCTGCTTAACAAGGTTACCTGCCTTCTGAATGCAGAAGGTGGGGGTCCTTAATCTGGTACAAGACCCAGGGTAAATTCTCTGGTTCTTTCCCTTCTCCCTGTCCCTGATTGTGCAATAATATAAATAATCATCAATAATTATGGTGTCTAAGAAGTGCTTACTGCACATTGAGCTCTGGGATGGATAAAAGGTTATCATATCGAATGTGGTCCTCTTCCCACACAGGGCTATAGAGAAGCTGTGTGGCTTAATGGCAAGAACAGGAGCTTGGGAGTCAGAGGATGTGGGTTCTAATTCCGCCTCTACCAGTTGTCTGCTGTGGGACCCTGGGCAAGTCACTGAGCTTCTCTGTGCCTCAGTTACCTCATTTGGAAAATGGGGATTAAGACTGTGAGCCCCACGTGCGACAACCTTGTATCTACCCAAGCACTTAGAACAGTGCTTAACTATTATTATTGTTATTATTAATATTATCTTATTCTCCTTTCACTGTAAAAGAAACTGAAGCCCGAGGTCAAAATCACACAGCAGGCCAGAGGCATAACCGGGATTAAAACCCATGTCTCCTGACTTTCAGTCCTATGCTCTTTCCACTGGATGCCTCTGGGCAATTGCTTATACATATCAAGAAATTAATGAATGATGTTTATTGAGCACTTACTATGTGCAGAGCACTGCACTGAACACCTGGGAGAGTACAAGCAATAAAATCAGTAGACACAATCTGTGCCCTTGAGTTTTACAATCTTACAGGATGTTTGCCAACTTCTCCAAAGGTTGGATCCTTTAGCTCCACTGAAATTTTGAGCCTCCTTTGTGTATTTGTGTTGGGTTTTAGTGTTTCATCACTCCTGATTGACCTAACTCCAATCCCTTCCCCCACTTAAAATCTTAGATTGTGAGCCACCCAAGGGACAGGGCCTATGTCTAGTTCCCACCCGTGTATTCTCTCCCACTGCTTAGTACAGTGCTCTGCATAGTAAGTGCTTCATAATACTATTATTGTTGTTATTACTACTACTACTGCTGCTACTACTGCTACTTAGAGAAGCAGCATGGTCTAATGGCTAGAACATGGGTATTGGAGTCAGAAGGCCCGGAGTTCTAATCCTGGCTCCACCACTTGTCTGCTGTGTGACCTTGGGGAAGTCACTTAACTTCTTTGTCTCCATTCCTTTATCTGTAAAATGGGGATGGAAATTGTAGGCTCTATGTGGGACAGGACTCTGTTCAACTTGGTTATCTTATATCTTCCCCAGAGCTTAGTACAGTGCCTGGCACATAGTAGGCCCTTAACAAATACCATAAAAAATATTACTACAAAAATGTTGAAATTCCTTCAGGGCTGTTACCTTCTTGGGCAGGAGTCTCAGAAAATGGCAAGGGGTTCAGTTAGGAGTGATGCTTGGATGGAAAATAAGGGAGAAGTTGCAGACTTCAATCACACTGACTGACTTTTCATAATTGCCAGTCTGCTTTATGTTTTGGACAACCTGAACGAAAGTTTACATTTACGTTTGCCAAGCCTCCTCTCCCTCCCCGCACGAGGTCATGTGTGCTCAGTTCAATTCTAGGAAATTCAAATAATTGTGGAAAGAAATGGTTATGCTAAGAGCATGTCGATAGAAAATATTTTTATAGCAACAATTAACCCACTTTATGGTATGTACTGTCAGGAAGAAACAGAGACGAAAGAAGGATGTGTTTCTCATCTATAAGAATCCAAAGTGCTGTAACCAAGAGAGAAGAGAAATGGTTTTCATTAGTTAGCAATGGCAAGGCCAGAAATAATGGATTTAATTTGGAACAATATGAATTTAGTTTAAGTACCAGGAAAACTGCTATTACAAGCGAAGATCAACTGGGGAATGTATTCAGCTTCCCAAAGTGGGAAAATAACCAGAATTTCCTGGAAACTTTGTCAGGGTTTTTACCCTGGGCGTTTTCAGCAAGAGACATCCTTGAAAGAAAGACCTGTAAGAGGATTCGATATGAGGCTCCCAGCATTGTCTCTTGGCTCACCAAAACTAAGGCTTCAGCTACGCTAACCAGTGCCCACCTCCAGCACCTGCTAGGCGGTATTTACTGTACATTTGGATAAACCGTTGAAATCATGTTGCTTTGTAATCATGAGACCTGGGCTGGGAGCAATCCAGATTGCTCAATGAGCCAAAACATGTTCTGCATATTTGTCTAGCAGCCAGCCAAACCATGGTTTTTGCTGATGGGAAAAGAACAGTAAAAGGCTCATTAAATGATGGCAACACAAGCTAGGGTGCAGCCCTGTCAGCTGAGGTTGTTGGAGTATGCTGGATGTTACTTTTGTCCATTCAAGTGGTGCCATGACAAAGGATCAGTAGTTGGAGAGAGCTCCAGGAAACCCAGGTTCTAGTCCTGGCTCCACTGCTTGAATGCTGTGACCACAAGCTTCACATTGCCTCCTCTCCCACACTTCTCCTTCCTGTAAACCTTTGCTACTCCCCCACAGAGACCTCTGATCTCTGGACCTCATCCAACTTTCTCAACTCAATCATGCCCTACTTAGCCTCCATACCTAATCTACTCACTCTTGATGACCAAAAAGACGTTTTCAACACCACCCTCTCCACTGAACTAACTCAATCCCCTAACCCTTCATCACTCTCATACCACTAACCTACAGCCCTGGATCACCTGTACAGTCCACCGCCTTCACACTTGCGCTAGAGCCGCAGAACACTGCTGGCAGAAATAAAAATATCAGGCCAACTTTTTCCACTTCAAGTTTACTCTTGCTTGCTTTAACTCTGCCCTTTCTTCTGCTCTGCAAAACTATTTCTCTTCCCTTAATGACACCCATCAATCACCCCATCACCCTCACTAGTTGTTCCAGTGATTTAACTCCCTCCTCAGGTCCCCTGTCCCCTGCTACCCCATCCCTTGCCCCCAGTGACCTGGCCATCTACTTTGTTAAAAAAAATTAACACCATCAGGTGTAAGCTCTGTAAAATTGCCCCTACTCCTCCTCAGTCCCTCCCCATTTCGGCCCCCTCTTCAACTTTCCCATCCTTCCCAGCAGTATCTCCAGAGGAGATTTCCTGCCTCCTCTCAAATTCTACCCCCTCCATATGCACATTGAACACCATTCCTTCGCGCCTTATAAAAATTATCGCCCACTCCCTTCTTCCCTCCCTAACATTCATTCATTCATTCAATTCAATCGTATTTATTGAGCACTTACTGTGTGTAGAGCACTTTACTCAAAGTGCTTAGGAAGTACAAGTTGGCAACATACCCAACAACGGGCTCACAGTCTAGAAGGGGGAGAAAGACAACAAAACATGTAGACCGGTGTCAAAATCATCAGAACAAATAGAATTAAAGCTATATAACAGCCATCTTCAAACATTTGCTCTCCAATGGCTTCTTCCCCACTGCTTTTAAGCATGCCCATGACTCCCGCATCCTAAAAAATACTCCTTCCTTGACCCTGCGGCTCCCTCCAGTTATTGCCCCATCTTGCTCCTGGCATTCCTTTCTGAACTCTTTGAGTGAGTTGTCTACACCCACTTTCTCAAATTCCTCTCCTCCAGTTCTCTCCTTGAATCCCTCCAATCTAGTTTCCATCCCCTTCTTGCCCAGAAAATGCTCTTTGAAAGGTCACCAATGTTCTTCTTCTTGCCAAACCCAATAGCTTCTACCCCACCCTAATCCTCTTTGACCTCTCTGCTGCCTTCAATGCTTTGGACCACTCCCTTCTCCTGGAAACGTTATCCAGCCTTGGAGTCACTGACTCTGCCCTCTCCTGGTTCTTATTTAATCCCTCTGGCCATTCATTCTGTCTCCTTTCAGGCTCCTCCTCTGCCTCTGACCTCCTAAATGTAGGGGTCTCTCAAGGTTCAGTTCACAGTCCCCTTCTATTCTCCATCTACACTCATTCCCTTAGAAAACTCATTCACTCCCATAGCTTCAACTACCACCTCTATGCAGATGATACTTAAATCTACATCTCCTCCCCTGATCTCTCTCCCTCTCTCCTAGCTCACATCTCCTCGTACCTCCAAGACATCTCTACTTGGATGTCCTCTGGTCACCTCAAACTTATCACATCCAAAACAGAGCTCATTATCTTCCCATCCAACCCTGTAAATTCCCTGACTTTCCCATCAGTGTAGATGGCACCACCATCCTTCATGTCTCTCAAGCCCATAGACTTGGTGTTATCCTTGACTCCTCTCTTTCATCCGACCCACATATTCAATTTGTCACCAAATCTTGTCGGTCCCACCTGGACAACATCATTAAAATCCACCTTTTCTTCTCCATCCCAACTACTACTGCATTAATACAATCACTCATCCTATCCCATGTAGATTATTGCATCAGCCTCCTTGCTGACCTCCCAACCTCCTGCCTCTCCCCACTCTAGTCCATACTTCACTCTGCTGACCAGATCATATTTCCTCATGACACGTAACCCCCATCCCCACCTTAAAAATCTCCAGTGATTGCCTATCTACCTCCTTATACCTCCCCAAACTCCTCACCATTGGCTTTAAAATGCTCTGTCACCTTGCCCCATCCTACCTCACCCTGCTTCTCTCCTTCTACAAACCAGCCGGCATACATGGCTCTTCTGGTGCTAATTGTCTCACTGTGCCTCAATCTTGCCTGTCTCACCGATGACCCCTGGCCCACATCCTGCCACTGGCCTGGAATACCCTCCCTCCACAACTCTGCCAGACAGTTACTTTCCACCACTTCAAAACCTTATTGAAGGCCCATCTCCTCCGAGAGTCCTTCCCAGGTTAAACCCCACTTTTCCTCATCTCCTACACCCTTCTGCGTTGCCCTGACTTTCTCCCTTTGCTCCCTGCCCCTCACCTCCCAGCCTCAGGGCACTTATGCATATATCTGTAATTTTGTTTATTCTATTAATGTCTGTTTATATTGATATCTGTTTCCCTCTCTATACTGTAAGCTCACAGTGAGCAGGGATTGTCACTGTTTATTGTTGCATTGTACTTTCCTAAGCACTTAATACAGCATTCTGCACAGAGTAAGTGCTCAGTACAATTGAATGAATGAAAGCTGTGGAACCTTGGACAAGTCACTTAACTTCTTGGAAGCTTGGTTTTCTCATCTGTGAAAATGATAAAATACTGGGTCCCCCTCCCTTTTAGACTGGGAGCTCCAGGCAGAACAGGTATTGTGACCCATCTGAGTACCTTGTACTTACCTTGGTGCTTAGCATTCAATGCTTGGCATAGAGTAAGTGCTTAACAAATTCCACTATTATTATTATTATTTAGTATCTACTGAATACAACAAACTGTAGGGAAAGTACACAAAAGCAAAAGACTCATTCATGTCCACAAGGAACATACAATCAGTTAAAATTTAAAAGATGCTTTAATATGCAGAGCATGGGGAAAAAGCTGTTGTCTAGGGCAATGTTGTAAAGAAAGGCTCTGCCTTTATGCAGCCCCTGATTAACAATAATATTTTAATGACAAAGATTAGTTTATGAAATATAATATTCATAATTTGCAGAGGTTTAATGTTTGCCATGAGGCAACATCCTTTTAGCTAAGGAATTTCAAATAGCTCACTTGGGTTTTCATCTTCAATTGGCTATTTCTCCAACTTCTCCAGCAAGGAAATATAGAGTTCTAAGTATAGTAAAAGTGTTCTGTGCTGCCATCATTTGTGGTGTACTGTCATTCAGCTGTCCAGAATCTATTGATTTCAGAGGATGATGGTAATTTAATAACCTTGAACCTTTTCTTTCCACTCATGCTCTTTGGGTAATCTCCAGTAAGAAACTTATCTCTCTCATTTGTAAGTTTAGTAGACATTAACATCAATATCAGAATGACCTCAGTATTTTGTTAGTATTATTACTAACAGTCATACTATCAGTATTATGTTGCCAACTTGTACTTCCCAAGTGCTTAGTACAGTGCTCTGTACATAGTAAGTACTCAATAAATATGATTGAATGAATGAATGAATTTTGGAACTTCTATAAGGGAATACATTGCATTATCAGTACAGTTTATTCTGCTAATCTTGTCCCACCCTATATTTTCTTCAGAATAATTGGTGGGTGACTGTATCCCTTTTGTTTCTGGATTTCTTTGGTTTCCAAGCAAGTAGTTATATAGACAGAAGCCATATATATTGACTTGCATGATTTTATTCACCATCAATTCAGAATTTTCCAGTTCCGTTGCATCACCTGAATGGAATTTAATGCTCTCCCTATCTAGAAGTGATCCCCCAAAAATGACAAAAGAAGAAATGAAGAAGAAAATTATTCTTAAATCACTTTCTGTAGCCCAGAGATCATTTTTCGTCCTTTTATTGGGCTGATAGCATTTCTCATGTCAATTATTTATAATTATATTAATGAGATCAGTGATGTATACTAAGCAAAGGTAAATTGGGTCAGAAATTGAATGTTCAGTTGCAGGACTGAGAAGTTTCTTTGAATATCTCACGTTTTTAAATCAGAAACTAATTTTTATGATGTGATCTGCAGTTTACAAATGGTCAATGTTTGTTCTTACCAACTGTATTATTAACGCTTTCAGAGGTTACAGTCCACCCATCTCCTCACTTTGGAAACCCTCCTAAAATCACATCTCCTCCAAGAAGCCTTCCCTGATTAAGGCCTCATTTCCCCTAACCTTCCTTCCCCTTTGTGCTGCCTATGCATTTGGCTGAGTACATCTCAAGCACTTTGCTACTCACCCCAGACCAACAGCACTTCTGTATATATCCTTCTACTCTACTATTTCCCTTATCTGTAATTTATTTTAGTGTCCACCTCCTGCTGAAGACCAGGGATGGGGTGTAACAGCTCTATTATATTGTACTTCCCCAAATGTTTAATTCAGTGTCCTGCATACAGTAAGAACTCAATAGATTTTACTGATACTATGTGCAGAACACTGTAGTAAGCCCTTGAGAGACTGCAGTACGACACTGGATCACTGTCCTAATATTACTTACAATCTTAGGGGGAGACAGCCAGAGGCAAAGTTATATCCAGTCAGAAGGAAAAAGAAAGCCACGGCTAGTTAGGAGACAATGGAAAGGTGGAGAAAGGATTAAATGAGTATAAACATAGTCTTATGCCATTGAGTCATCTCTGACCCATTGTGACTCCATGGACATATCTCTCCATGAATGCCCCACTCCATATGCAATAATTCTGGTAGGTGTATCCATAGGGTTTTCTTGGTAAAAATGCAGAAGTCATTTACCATTGCTTTCTTCAGTTTAGTAAACTTGAATCTCTATCCTCGACTCTCTCCCGTGCCACTGCTGCCCAGCACAAGTGAGTTTTGACTTGTAGCAGATTGTCTTCCACTCTCTAGCCACTGCCCATGCTAGGAATGGAATGGATAGGCCTCTGCTTGACTCTTCTTCCCATAGTAAAGACTGGTAGAGTACTGGTAACTCTCCAGGTGTGATCCTTAGAGGGTATAAAAATAATAGAGGTATAAATTAATATGAACCCAAGTGCCATGAGAATTGCCCCAAGCCCCTGACTCTGGACATCAGACCTTAAGATCAGGGACCTCCTCCTTGCATTAAATCATAGAAAAATAACCCTATTTTCTATTGAAAGGGTTACTGGGAAATATTGCCCCTGGTGATGATCAAACTTGGGTGATGACCTCCCTTTCACCACCCTGATAGCATCACAGAAATACTGGACAGCAATTAGCTTCCTTTTAAGAAGCTAATTCTGGGAGAAACAGACATCCTATTAATTTCACTGTGGGTGTAATTTACAGTCTCTCCTTTGGATTCATTTTTTAATTATGAGCCTTTCAGGCACAGTGGAAATTTATGTGCCAAGGCATCTGTTTTGTATGACAATGATCTGCAACCTTCCCAAGCCATTTCCCTCCTGATGTAGACCACAGAAGGCAGAGCCCTTCATCACATGAGAATTGTGCTTCCTCCCCGCCCCCACACCCAAGTCGAGATAATGCTGCAGATGCTGTGTCCTTAATGGAGGGAGGGGACATTCTCTGACAGATGTGAAGCAAAAAATATGTCCTAGCGGGCCTTGAGTCGGTGTCCGCCAGTTATCTATGGCATGTTTGTTCACTTGGCCTGCTTTGGTAGCCATTCTCTAATTTACAACATGGAACCAGTGGAAAATAAACAGAGGAGGTTCAGGACATCACTAGATTATGATGAATACCCTGCCCCTCATGGCAATCAAAAGATCTAAATGGCCCAGCTGAATGCTATCAGCTTATTTAGCTGTCCCACTTGGGTATTTATTGCAAACGCACAGCACAGGCTATGTTTGTTTAGTAGGCGTCAGGTGGCCGATGTCCATGTATGTCTTCTGTGGATTGGACCAGCCTATGGCCTTGAATGGATGTGGGTAGTGTATTTTGGGATCTCAAGAGTTGAAGAGAGCTATGTCTGATCCCTCTGACTGTGGTGGCTGAGACAGAAGAGTGTAAGAACAGGAAAACGTCAGAGGTGTCTGATGGTTGTGATTTTATTTCTCACAGGGTGCTGTGCACGGCAGGTTGGCTATACAACTCTTCCCATTGCTATTTGTTCTTAGTGACAAAGGCCTCTTATGGTTTTCTGGGCTTAGGAGCTTTTCCAGCTCATTAGCCACTTGTGTGGAAAGAGCCTGCCGGGGATACTCTCAGCAGCTTCCAGCTTAGATGTGCCATTTTGGCAGAGACAAAGAAGAAGGTAGTAGGAGGGAGCTGCAGCAGGGATTTGATGAATAGGATGATTTATGTAAGCTGGTGAGGGAATATAATAGACTAGTGGATGTATCTGTATGACATAAAGTGACCAAAGAAGTTATTTCTTAAATGGCTCCCCTGGGTTCCTTCCACTACTGCTGTTATTTCCTATTCTCAAAGCCCTGATAAAATCATATCTCCTCCATGAAGCCTTCCCTAAGCCCCTATTTCCCCTATTCATCCTCCCTTTTATGCCACCTTTGCTCTTGGGTCTCTGCCCTTTAATTACTTGGGTAGTCACCCAGCCCCACAACATTTCTTTCATTTATTGAGTGCTTACCATGTGCAAAGCACTGTACTAAACTCTTGGGACAGTGCAATATAACAATAAGCAGACACATTCCCTCCCCACAGTGAGCTTACAGTCTATGTGCATATCCTTATACTCTGTCATTTCCCCTATCTTGAAGCTTATTTTAATGTCTCTCTCCCCTGTTCCTCACGGTTAGGGTTCTTGTCTTCTCTCTTGTATTATACTCCCTCAAGTGTGCTGTACACAGAAAGCACTCATTAGATACCATTGATTAAACAGTCCTTCCTTTTTTTCCACTCCCTTCTGTCACCCTGACTTGCTCCCTTTATTCATTCCCCCTGGCCCACCAGCCCCACAGCACTTACATATCCGTAACTTATATTAGTCTGTCTCCCCCTCTTGACTGTAATTAACTATGGGGAAGGACTGTTTCTATATGGTCATATTGTACTCTCCCAAGTGCTTAGTACAGTGCTCTGCATACAGTAAATTCTCAATAAATATAATTGATCCCTTGGAAATTGTAACCACATGACAAAAAGCCTAGATATTGGATGCTCTCAGGGGACAGAAATGTCTGACAGACAAGGGCCTGGCCATTTTTTAACCTAATGTCATTTTACCTGGTCCATTACAAAAGTTACAGTTTTGTGGCTGAGTCTATTGGGTGAATCTTACTGCCCATATCATATCTTTGAGGACTATGATTGCGGTTCAGAAAGCATAACAGTAATTCTACTGGGAAAAACAAATCCTTTTTCCTTCCCTGCATGTCACATCATAGTGCATTATTTCTCCACACTTTGTTATAAGGCAATACAATCTGCTTCTTTATAGCTCCTTTAGAGTAATGCATTCTAAGGTGCTTTATGGTCCATCAATAAAAGTGCAGATTGCCCTTCCCCAAAGACCCTTCATCAGTTGTATGAGCCTTAGAAAACTGATACATCCTACGTCCTTACTTGAAAAAAGGAATTGAAACCTGCTTATTACAGATGAGATGGAGAATAAGTTTCAAACATGACGTTGGCTGCAACTAAAAGGATTGAGAATCAGAGAACTTGAAATTATTAAATTATGAGACTAGAGGGAGAGTGCCAGAGCAGCGTTCTTATGATTATCGAAATGTTGGTCCAAGGAAGTTGAAACATTGGCTACTGAGCAAGTACATTGAAAACTGATAGCAAACAGAAGTCAGTCCTAGGATTAATCATAATTTTCCCACATGCATACAGCAAAGGCAGAGAGGTGGTCTTTTTACATGAAAGTACCAAAATAGTCAAGGCTACTATAAATGAGGAGAAGGTCTTTAAGGAAAGAGATTCTTGTGTAGAGAGCCCCACGTGGGACAACCTGATCACCTTGTATCCCCCCCCATTGCTTAGAACAGTGCTGTGCACATAGTAAGTGCTCAACAAATGCCATCATCATTATTATTATTATTATACGGAAAGTAAAGAACAATGAAATATCTTCAATATCCTCTTCTTCACTTATTACCGACATGAGTGAGCCAGAATTAGGACAAAGGCTGTAACTCAGAAGTGGAAACCTGAGAATTTTGGAATTGGAAAAAATGTTTGTGAGAATGGTAGATTTAGCTTCTGGACAGATTAGATATAATTTGAGACTATCCTTTCTAGGAAAAAGCTATAATATGCCTAAATATTTGTTGTTCAATTGAACACATGTTGTTTTGAATGATGATTTTTTTTAAATGGTAGTTGTTAAGCACTTAATAATAGGGTATTTGTTAAGGGCTTAATAATAATAATAGGGTATTAAGTGCTCACATGTGCCAGGCACTGTACTTAGTGCTGGGGTCAATAGAAGGAAATCTAGTTGGATACAGTCTCTGTCCCAGGTAGGGCTCACAGTCTCAATCCCCAATTTACAGCTGAGGTAACTGATGCACAGAAGTGAAGTGACTTGCCCAAGGACACACAGCAGACAAATGGCAGATCTAGGATTTGAACTCATGACCACCTAACCCTCAGGCCCAAGCTCTATCAACTACACCACATACCTTATGTACCAGGCACTGTGTTAAGTGTTGGGGTTGATACAAGGTAATTAGGTTGGACACAGTCCATGTCCCCCATGGGGCTACCAATCTTGATCCTCATTTTACAGATGAGGTAACTGAGGCACAGAGAAGTGACCTTGCCCAAGCTCATACAGCAGACAAGTGGCAGAGAATTCAGGCACTTCTGACTTCTAGGCCAGTCTTCCATCCATTAATGATTTGAAGTTGTCCTTGTTTTATGCAAACATACTGCATTTTTTCCCATGACATGGTGGCATTTATTGGACCAAATTGTGAGATCTCCCTATTTAATTTGTCTCTCCCCCTGGACTGTAAGCTACTTGTGGGAAGGGATCAAGTCTACCAAATCTATTTTATTGTACTTTTCCAAGTTCTTAGTGTACAGTGTTCTGCATACAGGAAGTACTCATTAAGTACCATTTTAGACTGTGAGCCCCTTTTAGACTGTGAGCCTAGTGTTGGGTAGGGACTGTCTCTATATGTTGCCAACTTGTACTTCCCAAGCGCTTAGTACAGTGCTCTGCACACAGTAAGCACTCAATAAATACGATTGATTACCATTGATTGTTTGATGGACTTAACTGTGGTTCTAGGTGCAAGATAAGTTCTGGACACAAGGAAGTGAACTCTTATGCCAGTGTAACTGAAGATAAGTACCTGGATTTGGTTTCAACATCTTAGTAAATGATCGCATTGACTCTCAGCACTGTTGCCAGTGGTTACTTCAAGGCTATTATTCAAGGCAGTCGTGCAAGAAATAATTCACTGACTCCCCATGGTTGGAGATGATGGATTTTAGATCTCTGCCTGAATTTGGACAGCATGAAGACTTAGTTTTTTGATATGGGAATTCATTAACCAGCCACTCGGAGGAATCATATGCTTAGACCCTGGTCCTGCCACTGCTGCTGTTAAAGCTAGTTAGCGTCTCACTGATGGATGGCAGGGGAAACTGCAAAACTGGATTAGCCTCACAGATCACATTGATAGCTAGATCACTAGCTTCTTAGTGACAGAGTGGCATTTTGGGAACCCGAAGGCAATTAATGACATTTAGATAGGCCCTTCCTAGTCCAAGAGAGCCATTCCTTATCCCTAAAAAAGATGACACCTCGTATTCGGACAAAAGAAGGAAACTAAGACCATTGTCTCCTATAGTCCATTCCTGGTTCTGTCATATGTGCCCTGAACTTCTTGGAAGTTCAGTTTGTCATTGTCTTCTAGCATGGCTTGGGTGTTTTAAAGTAGAAGCAGCATGGCCTAGTGATAACAGCAAAGGCCTGGAAGTCAGAAGACTTGGGTTATTTCCCAGCTTTGCCAGTTGTCTGCTGTGTGACCTTGGGCAAATCACTTAATTTCTCTGTGCCTCACTTACCTCATCTGGAAAATGGGGGCTGAGACTATGAGCCCCATATGGGACAGGGACTGCATCTAACCCAATTACTTGTATCCACCACAGTGCTTAGTACAGTGCATGGACACAATATGCAGTGTGACTCAGTGGAAAGAGCATGGGCTTTGGAGTCAGAGGTCATGGGTTCAAATCCTGGCTCTGCCAATTGTCAGTTGTGTGACTTTGGACAAGTCACTTAACTTCTCTGGGCCTCAGTTACTTCATCTGTAAAATGGGGATTAAGACTGTGAGCCCCCCAATGGGACAACCTGATCACCTTGTAACCTCCCAAGTGCTTAGAACAGTGCTTTGCACATAGTGCTTAATAAATGCCATCATTATTATTATTTAATAAATGCCACAATCATAATTATTATTAATAATACCAGCTCTGCCACATTTGTTCCACACAGCTCTGCTGTGTGACCTTGGGCAAGTCACTTCTCTGGGCCTCAGTTACCTCATCTGTAAAAGGTGGATTAAGACCCTATTGATACTGGCCCTATTTGGGACAGGGATGCTGTCCAACTTGATTACCTTATATGTACCACAGGGCTTAGAACAGTGCCTGTCACAGAGTAAGCACTTAACAAACACCACAATTGTTAATAATATTTGTTAATAATGAGACAGTAAGAATAGTTGTTTGTTTTTTTGTTTTGGTTTTTGCCAAGACATGCAGGCTTTCCCATGATGGATCCCATCCTAGGTCCAGCTATTTACTTTCCTTCTGCTAGCTGCCAATGCCTGTTCTTCAAAGGACAATGAAACTCCTAACCAGACACTTACGTGATGTGCTATTTCTGCACCCTGGTGTGATTTTTTTTTTCTCAATTTCAAATCTGTTCAACAATCACTAGGTGTCATGAGACATGAAACGTGATAAATTTTATTTTTATCTTAGCTCAGATAGCTAGCCATCTTAATTGAAGTCATGCCATTTTCCAAGTCCTTAGATAAAAAGGCAGTACTTATTTATTTGAGCAATCTCTTGTGATGAGTAAGCTTGTCGTGGGCAGGGAACATCTCTAACAACTCTGTTATATTGTACTCTCCAAAGTGCTTAATACAGTGCTCTGCATGCAGTAAGTGCTCAAAGAATACAATTGATGGATAAGTAACTCCACCAGGTGCAACCAACCCAACTATTTTTCTTCTTAGTTGTTGGCTATTTATTGTGAGCTCCCTGTGGGCAGGGGGTGTGTCTACCAAATCTGTTTTATTCTATTTTCCCAATACTTAGTGCCGTGTTCTGCACACAGTAGGCACTCTGAAAACCATTGATTGGATGTGTATCCAAGAATCCAGTCTATCCTTGTGTTCCCAATGATACTTCTTTTTTAATGCATTTGGTGGCTTGTGTGACTATCACCATAATAATTTACAAAGTAGCAGTCACATAACACTATGCTATTTTTTCCCTTTATTATTGCTCTTGGGCACTGCTTCCTGAATAGAGCTACAGTTTTCTATTAACACAATGGAAGATGACTTTTAGATATTAAAGATGGACAGAGGACTTCAAATAAAGTGGGATCTGATCTAAATTTGAACTGACCTAATGCTTTCTGAGTTTTATAGAAATCAATTGACATTTTCAGCACAATTCATTCCTTTTTTGAAGCTATTTTCTGAGGCTTGAACTAGAAACAGCTGAACTGAGATGCTCAACTCTTATCAACCCAAACCATAGGTACATGTTTTTTGGCTTTTGTTTTGGAAAAGTGGAACAAATTAGCCTTTCAGTAGGATTCATTAGTGTACTCAGTACACAGAGAACAGTTTACTAAATCTTAAGCTTCCAGTCAACTGCTAGAGACACTGTTAGAAGCTAAGCGATAATTGAGGATGACCTCAGGACAATCCCCAGAGTTCAGAAAAGCCGAAAGAGGAACAGCACAGGTTGTAAATAGTATTTGAGTGCCTCCTGATTATCAGGGACTGTATTTAGCACTTGGAACATTACAACAGTAACCTGACTCATACTCCCTAGCCTTACAGAACATATAGTTTAATGGTGAGACAGATAATAATTTACACTTAAAGTACCTCAATCATTTGATGATATTACTGAGTATTTATTATGTGTAGACTAACTATACTAAGTGCTTGAGAGAATACAAATAAGTAAATAGATATCCATCCCCTGAGGGCATTTATAATGGCAGAAACTCCTCACCCTGGGCTTCAAGGCTCTCCATCACCTCGCCCCCTCCTACCTCACCTCCCTTCTCTCTTTCTACAGCCCACCCCGCACCTTCCGCTCCTCTGCTGCTAATCTCCTCACCGTACCTCGTTCTCGCCTGTCCCGCCATCGACCCCCGGCCCACATCATTCCCCGGGCCTGGAATGCCCTCCCTCTGCCCATCTGCCAAGCTAGCTCTCTTCCTCACTTCAAGGCCCTACTGAGAGCTCACCTCCTCCAGGAGGCCTTCCCAGACTGAGCCCCTTCCTTCCTCTCCCCCTTGTCCCCCTCTCCATCCCCCCATCTTACCTCCTTCCCTTCGCCACAGCACCTGTATGTATGTATATATGTTTGTATATATTTATTATTCTATTTATTTATTTTACCTGTACATATCTATTCTATTTATTTTATTTTGCTGTATGTTTGGTTTTGTTCTCTGTCTCCCCCTTTTAGACTGTGAGCCCACTGTTGGGTAGGGACTGTCTCTATATGTTGCCAACTTGTACTTCCCAAGTGCTTAGTACAGTGCTCTGCACACAGTAAGCGCTCAATAAATACGATTGATTGATTATAATCTTAGCAAAAGATTACAGACAGGCGAGGCAACCATATGTATATAAAAGCTGTGGGCATGGAGAGTTGGGTGTGTACCTAACAAATGAACTAGTTACAAGTTAACCACGTTGAACTCAGTCATTTGTCCCAAATGGGGCTCACAGTCTTAAACCCCAGTTTATAGATGGTAATGGTAACTTAAGCATAGAGAAGTTGTGACTTGTACAAGGTCACACAGCAGATAAATGGCAGAGTGGAGAGTAGAATGTAGGTCCTTCTGTCTCCCAGGCCCATGCTCTATCCACTAGGCCATGCTGCTTCTCAGAACTGAGAAAGCAACTCTGCTTTTTCAAAGTTGAAGGAGCTTCAAGGCTCTCCATCACCTCGCCCCCTCCTACCTCACCTCCCTTCTTTCCTTCTATAACCCAGCCCGCACCCTCCACTCCTCTGCTGCTAACCTCCTCACTGGGCCTCGTTCTCGCCTGTCCCGCTGTCGACCCCCGGCCCACGTACTCCCCCTGGCCTGGAATGCCCTCCCTCTGCACATCTGCCAAGCTAGCTCTCTTCCTCCCTTCAAAGCCCTACTGAGAGCTCACCTCCTCCAGGAGGCCTTCTCAGACTGAGCCCCCTCCTTCCTCTCCCCCTCGCCCCCCTCCCCCCCACCTTACCTCCTTCCCCTCCCCACAGCACCTGTCTATATGTTTGTACAGAATTATGACTCTATTTTACTTGTACATATTTACTATTTATTTTATTTTGTTAATATGTTTTGTTGTCTGTCTCCCTCTTCTAGACTATGAGCCCGCTGTTGGGTAGGGACTGTCTCTATATGTTGCCAACTTGTACTTCCCAAGCTCTTAGTACAGTGCTCTGCACACAGTAAGTGCTCAATAAATATGATTGAATGAATGAAAATAAGTCCAAAGGGTAAGACAGCGAAACACATCTGGGTGAAATAGCTGACTAAATACCTGACTGTACAGATAAGCATATAAATATAACATAACCATAAATATATTTATATATTTAAGTATATTATGTACATTATGTACTTATCTATCTATATCCATTTGTATACATATGTGTTGAAGATGGGCTTAAAGTAATCAAATTCTAAGGGTGGGTATGGATGAAATGCAGAGGGTGGAGGTGACTTTGGTGTTTACATTGTCAATCAGGCTGGCTTCTGTCCAGGAAAGGGGCACAAACACGGCATAATCTCATGGGAATTGTGCTGTCAGAACCAATTTAATTTCATACTTTTAACACCTACTTTGTTAGATCAAGGTTATAAAAAAGATGTAGCTTTCAACTCTCCTGTCAACAAGCTATTGAAGTCATTGAGTTGTATCTTGAAGCAGCATGGCGTAGTGGGTAAAGCACTGGCCTGGGAGCCAAAGGACCTGGGTTCTCATCCCGGTTCCACCACTGGCCTGCTGTGTGGCCTTGGGCTAGTCATTTAACGTATCTGTTCCTCAGTTTCCTCAACTGTGAAATGGAGGTTCAATTCCTGCTCTTCCTCCTACTTAGTCTGTGAACCCTATGAGGGGCAGGGACTGTATCCGGCCTGATTAGCTTGTATCTACCCCAGAGTGTAGAAATGTGTTTGACACACAGAAAGCACTTACAAACACTATCAAAAAAATGTGGATACTGTAGAATGGTTTTCAATCTAGGAGGAAATCTGTATTGAAATCAATTCAAGGACCGGAATTGTCTGCTAACTGTATTGTACTCTCCCAAGTACTAATTACAGTGCTCTGCACAGAGTAAATCCTCAAAACATACAATTCATTGACTTGTGCTAGGAAAGATTTGCCAATGAAAAGTGGTTAGCACAAAGTAAAGAAGTGTGAGTTAGGTATGCATACTATGTCATAGAGACACTTGGGAAACTCAGACATTGTAGAGTCATTGACCCTGCTATTGGCAATTCACTAGGACACGTTCCGCAATCCTGTTGAAACTGGAGAAATTCAGTGGTTCATATTTTTTCTATACTAGATGAAATAAAATGGCTGGGTATTTTCTGCTTGTAAATTCCAATGCTGGTAAATAAAAAGTGATCACTAAAACAAATTCCAGGTGAAATTTGCTTGCAATTAGCTTTGCATTTTCCAGGCTTCACATCAGGAAATTGAACCAGAGTAGCTTCTGTACTGTAGCCTCTGGAATCCACATATCCTTTGGCTGTGCTGGTGATTTCTAGTGGTAGTGTGCAATGAAAACTCATTGGTTCTCTAAATCAGGAGATTACATTTATCCAAATGGGGCGATTACCCATTTAATTTGGCCTGGATTGATGCCTGGAATGACTTTCCCATCTAAGAATTCCAGGCATCTGTGTTTCGAAACAGACTGGGTGCACTAAAGATTGTTTTGCTTCATTGCTAAATAGCGGAAGCTTTGTTCAATTTACTTAATCTTAATGGCCAATAAGGAAGTAAATTATATTTAATCCACACAGATAACTGCATCTTTCTTTCTGAACAGTAGTTTTCATTCCAAAACCCTGCAGAAATGTGCTTTTAAAAGATTCGAGTCATCTGCCCTTGAAGTGCAGCTTTTTGCAAGAACCTCTTTAATAGTCTAACTGCAAAATTAAACAATCATTTATGGAAAGAGGTGTAAAATGCCATCTTTAACTACAATTGGGATGAGGGTGGGCAGAGTGCAGTTCCTTTATTGGAAATTAGCTTGAAGAACAGGGATATAAGGCCTTATGAAAATCTGTGTGTCTATATGAGTGTGTATGGGTTTTGCTTTGTCATTACAAATACACTGAACCTAAGTTTTATCAGTCATCGTTGGGTAGTAGTTCCTCTGTAACCTTAGAAATTTTCCTCAAATACTTAATGCTCATCAATCTGTCAGTAATATAACCATCAGCTAAAAGAAATAACTTTCCTCCCCATTTTCTGAGGTACGCTAAGGGTTATTCAATCCCAGATTTTTATTCCTCCAGCCTCCTTGTCTTTGAACCATCCATCTTTAGCAAATTAAGCAATTTGCTAAGGGCATCGAATCAACACCAACTGAATGAGAAGCATGCTGCCTGCTATAATCAATCATATTTATTGAGTGCTTACTGTGTGCAGAGCATGAACTAAGCACCTGGAAAAGGGCAATATAACAGTTGGTAGAGATGATCCCTACCCACAGAGAGTTCAAAATCGAGAGGTGTTCTATGCCCACTCCTCCTGTGTCTCTTTCTGTCTCTCTCTTTCTCTCTCTCTCTCTCTCTCTCTTTTTTTCCTCTCCCGCCGCCCCCCCCCCCCAAATAAATCATCAAGGTATCAAGTTGTTCCTTAATGGAACACCCACTGTCAGCTTTGTGTTTTACTCTCCCAAGCATTTAGTAAAGTGCCTTGCACACAGTAAGCACTCAATAAATATAATTAATTATAGCTTAATTTGCTAAAGATGGGTGGTCCATACAAATGATTCACTGTCTTCTACATATCTTGACTTGACTTTCCATTTTAGGAGTTTACTTGATTAGGCAATCAATAAATTAGTGGTATTTATTGAGCACTTACTGTATGCAGAACACCATACTAAGCGCCTGACAGTATAATACAATAGAGCTGGTAGATATGATCCCTGCCCAGTTCACCTCCTGTAGAGACAACGTCAGTGCAAATTCTTCTCTTCTTTTTCACTGAACCACACTATATGAAACAGAATGAAACCAAATGTTTCCTTCCACTGATCACTAAAACATTACAAAATGCAGTATGTGCATCCTTCTTGAAACTGTGTGTGAATCCACTCCTCTGCTGCTAATCTCCTCACCGTGCCTCGTTCTCGCCTGTCCCGCCGTCAACCCCCAGCCCACGTCATCCCCCTGGCCTGGAATGCCCTCCCTCCGCACATCCGCCAAGCTAGCTCTGCTTCCTCCCTTCAAAGCCCTACTGAGAGCTCACCTCCTCCAGGAGGCCTTCCCAGACTTTATCCCCTCCTTCCTCTCCCCCTCCTCCCCTTCCCCACCCCCCGCCTTACCTCCTTCCCCTCCCCACACCACCTGTATATATGTATATATGTTTATACGTATTTATTACTCTATTTTATTTGTACGTATTTATTCTGTTCATTTTATTTTGTTAATATGTTTTGTTTTGTTGTCTGTCTCCCCCTTCTAGATTGTGAGCCCGCTGTTGGGTAGGGACCGTCTCTATATGTTGCCAACTTGTACTTCCCAAGCGCTTAGCACAGTGCTCTGCACATAGCGCTCAATAAATACGATTGAATGAATGAATGGGCATGAAAATATACACCAATATTGAGTCAGGAACAGTTGAAATATGTCAGTAGTGAGAAGAGTTACTGAGTCCTGGGACATTCAATGTAAGGAATTCTACTTGATTTCTTTCTTGGCACAGAGAAAGACTATATTGTATGGGTGCCCAACTGCATGCTCAACTAAGAGTCTTGATAGCTATAGTAGTTCCCAGTCTTCTCTATGGCTGTTAGACGTGGACCTCCTGCCCACTGTGAGCTCCTTCTAGACTGAGCTCGTTGTGGATAGGAAATGTTTGACATTATATTGTACTCTCCCAAGCACTTAGTAGAGTGCTTTGCACACAGTAAGTGCTCAATAAATATGATTAATAATAACAATTAATAATTATGGTGTTTAAGCACTTACTATTGTGCAAAGCACTGTTCTAAGTGCTGGGGTAGATACAAGGTAATCAGGTTGTCACACATGGGGCTCACAGTCTTAATCCCCATTTTCCAGATGAGGTAACTAAGGCACAGAGAAGTTAAGTGACTTGCCCAAGGTCACACAGCAGACAAGTGGCAGAGTTGGGATTGGAACCCACTTTCTCTGACTCCCAAGCCCGTGTTCTTGCCACTAAGCCATGCTGATAATAATAAGGCATAGTGACTTCCTAAACCATTTCATCAGCATCACCTCTGTTATACTCAACAACAAATCAATCAATAGTATTTTTTTTAGGCATTTGTTAATGTCTAATATATGACAGGCACTATGCTAAGCGCTGAGGTACATACAAGTTAAGACAGAATCTATCCCACATGGGGACCGCAGTCGAAGGGGAAGGGAGGACAGGTATTGAATCCCCATTTACTGATGAGGAAACTGAGGCATGAGAATTGATGGTGCCAAAGCAGGCCAGTGGCAGAGCTGAGATTCGAACCCAGGTCTTCTGGCTCCCAGGCCCATTCTCTTTCCACTAGGCCACACTGCTTCTCTTTTACTACAACTTCCTGCTCTCCCGCCCAGCTCATCCCCTTCCTCTTCATGACCACCCCATAGCAATATTAGCCTATACTGCATCCCAATCCAACAATTGTATTTATTTTTGTATTGTACTCTCCCAAGCACTTAGTACGGTGCTGTATACATAGTAAATGCTTAATAAATGACACTGATTGAGCACTTGGACTGTGCATAACACTGAACTACACACTCAGGAGAGGGAAATAGAGTGAGTAGATATGATCCCGGCCCTTAAGAAGCATACAATCTCCTGTACTCATGCTCATACTGTACAAGAAGGTCTGAGTCTTTTGCTTGCATTTTTTATGATATTTGTTAAGCACTTACTACATGCCAGACACTGTTTTAAGCACTGGAGTAGATAGTAATTAATCAGGTTGGACATGGTACATGTCCCATGTGGGGCTCATAGACTTAATCCTCATTTTACAGATGAGATAACTGAGGCAGAGAAAAGTGAAGTGACTTATCCAAGGTCAAGCAGCAGATAAGTGGTAGAGCTGAGATTAGAACCCAGGTCCTCTTATTCCCAGGCCCTGTGTTCTTTCCACTAAGCCAGACTGCATCTGTAGAATCTGTTTTCCCACATATTTGTCCCACTTTTCTTCACTTCCTCAACATTCAGACTGCTGTTTGTTCTTTCCTTAGATGTTTTCCCATTTCACAGTTGAATTTCTACCATGAGCTTTAGTGCTGGGATCCTTCAGGCTACAAAAAGCTTCTCTATTGCTGAGTAGAATGATGATTCATTATGTTTGCCTGACCCATCATTCACAAATGCCTATCCTTTACTCGATGATTGCGACACTTCCTTTCACAGCCTGTCCCCTTGCTCTCAGTTGTGTAGATATTAGGAATAATTTCTGCCTAAACTTCTCCTCCTATAGCCCCTGGCTATTTCTTCTAGTCATATCACCTTCTGAGAGTATGAATAATTATTTCCCTTCAATGAGATTGTTACCTTGAAGGTATTTATAGACTGCGATCCTGTCTCCCATGAACCGTCCCTTTTCTAGACTATATAAATTTAGCTTTTGCTGTATCTCCTTATGTTTTAACTCCCAGGCTCTATATCTGTCTTTGTAGTTTCTCTCATTTTTTCCCCCCATATCTCTCCTCAGTTGAAGTCAAAACAGTATATAGTAGTCCAGGTATTGCTGTGAGCAATTCTGATTTTTAAAGAACAAAATCTGGTAAAGGAATTACTCAGATATTCAGTCTACTCTCTTTTTCTACTCAAAAAAATACCCACAATATCAAAGAAGACTAACAGGTTTCTGTCAATACAATATCAAAGTAATATTTAGCCATGGTTTCGAATGCAGTATATTAAAATCATTTTTGCAAGCTTGAAAGTGGTCATCCTGAGCAAAATTATTTTTCTTCCTTGGGATTCTAGAGTAAAATTGTCTAGAAGTGCTGGGCTGTGTGTTTTGGAGGTTTATAATAGGTCAGAAAAAGAAAAAAATTGAGTCTGCTTGAAAAGAGGGGGGAAAAAAGAATTGAAATTCAATTTGAAAACTCAAATTGAAATGAAAATTTTTTAGATCTCCTCGGGTTACAATGATTTCCAGAACCAACTGTGAAGTACTTTTCCCATCATACTTTGGGCAAGCTTCCAGTCAGTGGTTCTCCATGTGATCCAGTTAGAGTTAACATCCTTCATGCTAGCGAATCTGCCTCTTAAATGGTTCCCTGTCTTCCTTTCATCTCCACCACTTCCCACACCAAATGTGGCTAATGAAAGCCCTCGTGGACTAAGACAGGATGAAGTGCATGCCAAGACTTAAGAGGCAGGGGAGATGACACCAGGAGAGACTAAATCACTATTGAGTTCACTCTATTTAAGGATGAATTGCATCATTGTAAGAAGAAATCTATTTTTGGTTCTTGTTCTGAACACGTCTTGGGTGTTGGGCATAGTTCATGGACTCTTGGTGTGAGTGCTCAGTTTGTGATGTGATATCTCCAGTTATGTCAGTGTTCAGGCAGAACTGTCTGTGCTCCCAGTCCATCTGTGTTGTGAAGAATGAGGAAATAGACTGACTTGCTGAGACGCAAATGTAGAAATAAATTAGGCTAGATGTGAAGCAACTTTGGCCAGGGAGGTTTATGATGTTAGATCACATCTAAGTGAAGGCTGGGGAGCATCAGTATTGTCTCACAATGAATAAGAATAGGACCAGTTCAGGGGTTGGTTTGCTTCATAGTCAACTAGGTACCAGGTTAGGATGTATTTTCTGGTTTATTGTTCCCTTGGTCATTAATATAGTAGCAATTTCTCCTGTTGTCCTTTGTTCTTGTAATACTGAAAAGGGCCTGGACTTTCATATGTATTCAAGTGTGTTTTTTTTTTTTCTTGGAATAGTGATAATCATAATTGTGGTATTTGTTAAACACTTAACATCCCCTACATTCCATGGAAACTGCCCTCTCAAAGGTCACCAATGACCTCCTGCTTGCCAAATCCAACGGCTCATACTCTATCCTAATCCTCCTCGACCTCTCAGCTGCCTTTGACACTGTGGACCACCCCTTTCTCCTCAACACGCTATCCAACCTTGGCTTCACAGACTCTGTCCTCTCCTGGTTCTCCTCTTATCTCTCCAGTCGTTCATTCTCAGTCTCTTTTGCAGGCTCGTTCTCCCTCTCCCATCCCCTTACTGTGGGGGGTTCCTCAAGGTTCAGTTCTTGGTCCCTTTCTGTTCTCCATCTACACTCTCTCCCTTGGTGACCTCATTCGCTCCCACAGCTTCAACTATCGTCTCTACGCAGATGACACCCAAATCTACATCTCTGCCCCTGCTCTCTCCCCCTCCCTCCAGGCTTGCATCAACTCCTGCCTTCAGGACATCTCCATCTGGATGTCTGTCCGCCACCTAAAACTCAACATGTACAAGACTGAACTCCTTGTCTTCCCTCCCAAACCCTGCCCTCTCCCTGACTTTCCCATCACTGTTGATGGCACTACCATCCTTCCGGTCTCACAGGCCCGCAACCTTGGTGTCATCCTCGACTCTGCTCTCTCGTTCAGCCCTCACATCCAAGCCGTCACCAAAACCTGCCAGTCTCAGCTCCGCAACATTGCCAAGATCCGCCCTTTCCTCTCCATCCAGACCGCTACCCTGCCCATTCAAGCTCTCATCCTATCCCGTCTGGACTACTGTATCAGCCTCCTCTCCGATCTCCCATCCTCGTGTCTCTCCCCACTTCAATCCATACTTCACGCCGCTGCCCGGATTGTCTTTGTCCAGAAACGCTCTGGGCATGTTTCTCCCCTCCTCAAAAATCTCCAGTGGCTACCAATCAATCTGCGCATCAGGCAGAAACTCCTCACTCTTGGCTTCAAGGCTCTCCATCACCTCGCCCCCTCCTACCTCACCTCCCTTCTCTCCTTCTACAGCCCAGCCCGCACCCTCCATTCCTCTGCCGCTAATCTCCTCACCATGCCTCGTTCTCGCCTGTCCCACCGTCAACCCCCAGCCCACGTCATCCCCCTGCCCTGGAATGCCCTCCCTCCCAACATCCGCCAAGCTAGCTCTCTTCCTCCCTTCAAGGCCCTACTGAGAGCTCACCTCCTCCAGGAGGCCTTCCCACACTGAGCCCCCTCCTTCCTCTCCCCCTCATCCCGCTCTCCCCCCGTCTTACCTCTTTCCCTTCCCCACAGCACCTGTATATATGTATATATGTTTGTACATATTTATTACTCTATTTTACTTGTACATATCTATTCTATTTATTTTATTTTGTTAATATGTTTGGTTTTGTTCTCTGTCTCCCCCTTCTAGACTGTGAGCCCACTGTTGGGTAGGGACCATCTCTATATGTTGCCAACTTGTACTTCCCAAGCACTTAGTACAGTGCTCTGCACACAGTAAGTGCTCAATAAATATGATTGATTGATTGATTGACTTAATATGCTCCAAACATTGTGCTAGGATAAATATAAAATCAGGTCTGGCACAGTCCATGTCCCACATAGGCTGACAGTCTAAGTGAGAGGGAGAATAAGTATATCATCCCCATTTTACAGATAAGGAAAATGAGGCACAGAGAAGTTAAGTAGCTTTCCTAAGGTCACACAGCAGGCAAGTGGAGTTATTTACTTATTTTACTTGTACATATCTATTCTATTTTATTTTGTTACTATGTTTGGTTTTGTTCTCTGTCTCCCCTTTTAGACTGTGAGCCCACTGTTGGGTAGGGACTGTCTCTATATGTTGCCAATTTGTACTTCCCAAGCACTTAGTACAGTGCTCTGCACATAGTAAGCGCTCAATAAATACTAATTACTACTAATAACTGTAGTATTTATAAATGTAGTATTAAGAGCTTTGTGTCCAGCTTTGTTCTAAGCACTGGGGTAATAAAGTTGGACAGAGTCCCTGTCCGACATGGGACTCACAGTCTGTCAGGAGGGAGAGGGGTTTAATCCCCATTTTACAGATTAAGTAGCTGAGGAACAGAGAAGGTAAGTGGCTTGTCTAAGGTCACACAGAAGGCAAGGGGCAGAGATAGGATTAGAACCCAGTTCTTCTGACTCCCAGGCCCATGCTATTTCCACTAGGTCATGCTGCTTCCTTAATGACACTCAAATCCTCTTGCAACAATTCCTCCTTAAAAATCTGAGGGTTTAGGTATGTAATATTGAGTGTCAGTGGACACATCAGTCACACAAGTGGAGGCAGTAGATTTGAAGAGGTGGAAGATCAGTTTCCCCTTTGAATATTCTGCTGGGTGTGAATCTGTGTCAACCTAAATGCTTTTGAACACAATCTTAATCACCTCTGCCCTTTAAATCAAAAAAATTGAGTCTGCTTGAAAAGGGGGGAAAAAAAGAATTGAAATTCAATTTGAAAACTCTAAAAATCACATATATGTAATAATAATGCAACTAATAATAACTGTAGTATTTACAGTTACTGATCGTATCAATAAATACGATTGATGATGATGATGAAGTGGAGGAGGTGGGATTCCCCCCAGGTGTCCTGACTCCCGGGCCTGTGCCCTTTGCACTAGGCCATGTTGCTTTTCTTCATGTCATCCTCTAGAATGGAAGCTCATTCTGGGCAGGGAATGTCTGTTTATTGTTATATTGTACTCTTGCAAGTGCTTAGTACAGTACTTTGCTCACAGTAATTGCTCAAATACAATTGATCATCTCTGGGAAGTAGAAAGAGATCAGGAATATCACTGCCACTTTACAGATGGAGAGAAATTGATGTTCAGAGAGGTTGTGTGTTCTAATCTCTACCTGCACCCATTCCCTCGGAAAAAACATTAGCTTCCATGGCCTCAGCTACCATCTTTACTCAGATGATTCCCAAATTTACTTTTCCAGTTTGACCTCCCTCCTCAGCAGTCTCACAATTCCTCCTGCCTTCAGGGCATTTCTACTTAGCTGACCCATCAACATCTCAAATGTCCTGTGACAAAACAAATGTCCTGTCATGCCCATCACTATAGACAATACCGCTATCCTCCCTAGCATTATCCTCAACTCAATTCTGATTCAATTCATAGTCAATCTATCAGTAAGTTCTCTCAGTTCTACCTTTACGGTATCACTAAAATCTATCCTCTCCTCTCCATTCAAACTGCTATTATGTTTATCCAAAGCCTCCCTGATTACTACATCAGCCTATACTTACCTCTGCATGAGTCATTTTTCTAAAAATGCATTCAGTCCACATCATTCATTGTCATATTTATGGAGCATTTATTGTGTGCAGAGCACTGTACTAAGTGCCTGGAAACTACAGTTCAGCAATAAAGAGACAATCCCTGCCCACAACAGGCTTACAGTCTAGAAGAGGGGTGACAGACATCAAAACAAGCAAACAGGCATCAATAGCATCAATATAAATAAATGGAATTATATATATATATGTATACATACACACATATATATGCATATATATGTGTACATATATATATAATGATGGCATTTATTAAGCGCTTACTATGTGCAAAGCACTGTTCTAAGTGCTGGAGCACTGTTGTGTATATATACATCCAAACTAGTAAACAGGCATTAATATAAATAAATAGACTTATAGATATGTGCATATATACACAAATGCTGTGGGGTGGGGAGGGGGGTAGAGCAAAGGGAGCGAGTCGGGGCAGTGGGGATGGGGAGCTGAGGAAAAGGGGGGCTTAGTCTGGGAAGTCCTCTTTGAGGAAGTGAGTCTTCAGGAAGGCTCCCCGCTCCTCAAGAAGCTCCAGTTTTTGTTCATCCACTTCTGCATCAATCACTCATTCGTATTTATTGAGCATTTACAGTGTGCAGAGCACTTCTAAGTGTTTGGGAGAGCACAATATAACAGAGTTGGTAGTCATGTATTTCCAGCCCACAACAAGCTTACAGTACAGAGGATAGACCAAAAAAAATTGTTTACCATAGGCTTTAAAGCACTCAATCAGCTCACCCACCCTTATCTTTTCTGAGTGATTTTCCACCACAGCTCAGCCCACACAGTTTGATCCTCTACTACCAGCTTGGTCAATGTGCCTCAATCTCATCTACCTGATCCCCTTCCCATGACCTCCCTCTTAACTGGAACTCCCTTCCCTTCCATTATGACAGACCACCACTAACCCCACCTCCAAATCCCTTTTAAAATAACATTTCTTTCAAAAGGCTTCCCCAGTTAAGCCTTCTTTTCCCACTCCCTCTCTTTTCTGCATCACCTTTGCACTTGTATATGTACCCTTTAAGTATTTGATAATCACCTCAGCCCCACAGCACTTATAAGCATATCTGTAATTTATTTATATTATCTGCCTCCCCCTCTGAATTGTTAACTCCTTGTGGATAGGGAACATAACTACCAACTTCGTTGTATTCTACCAATCAGTGGTATTTATTGAGCACTTACTGTATGCAGAGCACTGTACTAAGAAATTGGGAGAATGCTCTGCCCACATTAAGCACTCAAATGCCACTGATTGATCCAAGTTGGCACAAGACATATGATGAATCTAGAGCATAATTGGATTTCTGGATTCCCAGTCCAGAGTTCTGCCCTGTGGAATCCACATCATGTCATTATTCAAAATTTGCTCTAAAAATCACATATATGTAATAATAATGCAACTAATAACTGTAGTATTAAGTGCTTTGTGTCCAGCTTTGTTCTAAGCACTGGGGTAATAAAGTTGGACAGAGTCCCTGTCCGACATGGGACTCACAGTCTGTCAGGAGGGAGAGGGGTTTAATCCCCATTTTACAGATTAAGTAGCTGAGGAACAGAGAAGGTAAGTGGCTTGTCTAAGGTCACACAGAAGGCAAGGGGCAGAGATAGGATTATAACCCAGTTCTTCTGACTCCCAGGCCCATGCTATTTCCACTAGGTCATGCTGCTTCCTTAATGACACTCAAATCCTCTTCCAACAATTCCTCCTTTAAAAATCTGAGGGTTTTAGGTATGTAATATTGGGTGTCAGTGGACATATCAGTCACACAAGTGGAGGCAGTAGATTTGAAGAGGTGGAAGATGTTTCCCCTTTGAATATTCTGCTGGGTGTGAATCTGCATCAACCTAAATGCTTTTGAACACAATCTTAATCACCTCTGCCCTTTAAATCTTCACACTTTTCTCCTGGATTTGAGCTGCCACTGGGTTTGTTAAATGGTACAGTAGCTTGCTATCTGGCTTCATGTTGTTAAAGGCCAGGAAACAATAAGTGTTTTGAAATGTTAGCTCTGATTCATTCATGCATTCATTCATTCAGTCGTATTTATTGAGTGCTTACTGTGTGCAGAGCACTGTACTAAGCACTTGGGAAGTACAAATCGGCAACTTATAGAGACAGTCCTTACCCAACAATGGGCTCACAGTCTAGAAAGGGAGAGACAGACAACAAAACAAAGCAAGTAGACAGGTGTCAATACCATCAGAATAAATAGAGTTATACCTATATACACATTATTAATAAATATAGTAAATATGTACAAATAAAATTAATCGAGTAATAAATATGTACAAATATATATAAGTGCTGTGGGGAGGGGAAGGGGCAGAGGAACTCCCTATCAGGCAGAAAGTCAGGTGACCAAATGTGTCTCAGGAGCCCCTATTCTCCCTAAGAAGGCTATTAATGGGCTTCCATTCCTGCAAGAATGGGCTGCTACTTCTGTACACTGTGATAATTAGAGGTATGTCACTTCTTGTAAATGACCTATTCATACCATGGGATTGTTGGATACCCTGGGCACACAAAGCAGATTCTGCTCTTGGGGGACAAGATGTGAGTTTTCCTGTTACTTGTGAAAGAGCCTAACATGAAACATCATCCATCCCCACCTGCTGCCACCTCCCCTGCGGCTTGAATCTCTCGTTGTTGGTTTCCTCCCTGTCTAGTCTAGCTGAAAAAAGAATTGTAAAAAAGAAACCTCTTTTGGAAGGAGGAGAAACTGGAGGTGATGTACAAAGCAGGTCAGAAGGGTGAAGAATGTCAACTAAATTTAGCAAGTCTGTGTGACATTTGAAAAGGCTGATTTTGGAAAAGGACTTTGTCCAGGGGTGCAGGTGTTGAGATTTAATTGTGCCTTGAAGAGATGGTTTAAAAGAGCAAAAAAGTCTCTCCTTCCCCTTTGTATTAATAGACTCTTCCTGTCTTCAGCTGTGGTGCATAGCTATTGAAATAACTCCGGCTGTCTTAATTGGAAAAAGAGGTGTCTCACTGGTCAAACCTCACAAAATTTAGTGTGTCTGTGGGCTTCTGTATTTGAAAAGTGCTTTTGTAATAGTCAAAGTACCTATATAGGCATTAATCATTAATTGTAAATTGTTAATTTACACATTACTCATTAGTACTGTTTTAAAACAATTGTATTTGTTGAGTACTTACTGTGTGCAGAGCACTGTACCAAGCCCTTGGGAGAGTACATCTGGCCTAGTGGATAGAGAGCATGGGGCTGGGAGTCAAAAGGAGCTGAGTTCTAATCCTGTCTCTGCCACTTGTGTGCTGTGTGACCTTAAACAAGTCACTTAACTTCTTTGTGCCTGTTACCTCATCTGTAAAATGGGGATTAAGACTGAGATCCCCATATGGGATAGGGGCTGTGTCCAGCCTGATTTGCTTGTTCCTACCCCAGTGCTTAATAAGGTGCTTGGCACATAGCACTTAAATTCAAAAATTATTATTAGTAGAACAATATAATACAGTTGGTGGACACATTTCCTGCTCTCAATGATCTGTTTTGACACAGTCAGAAAGGGACACCTGGGGGTAGTGAACTTTCTTCTGAAGTCTACCTCATCCTGCACCAAACTAGTGTGTGGAATGATAGATAGTGTTCCTAAAGCAATCAATCGGTGCTATTGATTGATTGCTTACTGTGTCCAGAGAGCCATACTGAATGCTTAGGAGAATATAGTGTAATGGAGTTGGTAAACCTGATCTTTGCCCTCAGGGAGCTAACAAAATTGGAGTACTATGACAGTGCAAAGCCCTCTTTAAATGCAGATGTATATTTTCTGTAGGATTCACTGCTTTTTCAACAGTGGCACACAGCTAGCTCATTGGAGACCAGTTACTCTACCTGGGAAGAGTGTGGCCTAGTGGAAAAAGCACGAGCCTGGGAGTCAGAGGATGTGGATTCTGATCCTGGCTCTGCCACATGTCTGCTGTGTGACCTTCGGCAAATCACTTCAGTTCGCTTTGTCTCATTTGTAAAATGGGGATTAAGAATATGGGACCATGTGGGTCAGGGTGTGTGTCCAACCTGATGGCCTAGTATCTATCCCATTGCTTAGAATAGTGCTTGGCACATAGTAAACACTTAACACATACCATAGTTATTATTACATGAAATGTAAGTGCTCATGACATGCTGCAGCTGAGTTAGTGAGCTGAAAAGGGGAGTTATTATGTGCCATTTTAACAGGGTGGGTAGGCATTTGAGTTTTGGGGGAAATTCAGCTACCTCAGAAATCTGGACCTGGTGTTTTCTTAAGCAAGCTGGAAAAATCCAAAAAAGCTGGGAGTGTCTTTGTAGCCATCATTTTTAGAGTTTTTGTTTCCCCACCATCTGTGTTGATCTTCCCTCCCTGCTATGGACTCTGAGATGGAAATTGGTGTTCACCAATGCAAACAGCCTGTTCTATCAAAGAAGGTATCACCGCTGACCTCTTGCCTATGTCCTTCCTCTGGCCTGGAATCCCTTTCCTCTTCATATCTGACAGACAGTTGTTTTCCTTCATTCATACATTCAATTGTATTTATTGAGCACTTAATGGGTGCAGAGCACTGTATTAAGGCCTTGGGAAAGTAAAATACAACAAAAACAGTGACATGTCCTGCCTACAATGAGTGTACAGTCTAGAAAGGGGAGGCAGTCATCAATGCAAATAAATGAATTTACAGATGTATACATAAGTGCTGTTGGGCTGGGAAAAAGAAAGAGTAAAGGGAGAAAACTGTGGAGAGGGACTGAAAATTTTGTAATAGGAGTGATAATATCAAAATTTGCTTTGAAATTTAGAAAGACTCCTGCTATAATAATAGAAAATAAGGTTAGGTATTTTTGTATTTAGGGATTTGGAGACTCCATTATCTCCAGCAGGGAAAATATCTGTAATTCCATAAGACTGGATCAGTTGTAATGTCTGTACTTAGTTTACTGACCACATACAAACCTTCTTGCTGTCATCTAAACCACCCTTGCTCTGCCCTCTCTCTCTCCCTTCCTTCTTCCTTTCTCTATCTCTCTCTCTCTTGCTCACACTCTCTCTCTCTCTCTCCCTCTCTCCTCTTCTGCCCTCCGCCCCCCCACCCCTCCAGCTGTTTCCCCCAAATCTCTTTGTAATCCTTCAGTTCACTGAATTTTCCCTGCTCCTCTGAGGCTGCCTCTCCTCATAACCTCCCGGCCTCAAAATTTTCCTTTCCCTTCATTTCTCATTTTTATTGTATGCTACAATTATTTGTTTGTCATGTTATCTTGGATTTTACCTAGTTGCTGTTTTAGCTTCCTTTTCTTTCCTTGCCTACCTTGTGATCCCTTCTTTTACTCTTTCTCCTTTCCTCCTTCCTGCTATCTTTTCCTCCCATTTCCCTTACTCTTATTTTGTTCTTCTTGCTGACTTCTTTCTCTGCCTGGTCTTGTCCTTCTCCCTTTCTTAAAAAATATTTATTTTCTCTCTGGTATGGATCCACTCACCCTCTATGCAAACTAATGGCTTCTAAATTCAAGTCTGTTTCTCTCTCAGAACACACCATATTTTGTTCATTTATTGGTTCAAAGTCCCACAGTCCTCTCCAAGTTGGACACAGGGTTGAGCTGAGAGCTGGTCCCAATGCTAAGTCCCTGTTTTAGACAGATGTGAGTCTGGAGACCCGGTGAGGATTTCTTGAAGTGACAGACAGGGCTGGCTGTGGCACTGTGGCCTAGTGGAAAGAGCATAGGTCTGGGTTCTAATCCCAGCACTGCCACATACCTGCTATCACCTTTGGCAAGTCATTAACTGCTCTATGCCTCAGTTCCCTCATCAGCAAAATTGGAATTCAATACCCGGTCTCTCTCCTACTTAGACTGCGACCACCATGGGAAACCTGGTTATCTTGTATCTACCCCAGCACTTAGTACATTGTTTGGCACATAGTAAGTGCTTAACAAACCATAATATTTATTATTATGATGACAGAAAACCCTAAGATATATGGAGAAATTGCAGAATTTCACAGCCCCCAGCACTTCTGTTCACTCCAGATTCTCAGGAAGTGGACTAGCCCAAAGGGGAAATGGACCACTGATAGCCAGGAAAGCAAGAAGAGCCAATATATGTTGTAGAATTGACTCTTAGGGATAAAAGAGGGAGGGAAGGAGGATTTAGAAGCATAGTTAACACTCTTATCCCATGGCTAATGTCCATGCTGATCACTACCCCTAATATGCCTAGAGTCAGTACTTATGCAAGCAGGTAATGGAGATAATGTTGGTTGATATACCTTTAAGGCTCTCAGGCTAGTGTTCCAGCAACACAGGGAAATCCCATGGTGAAGAGGACTTTTAATTTGAGGCCAGGGTAACCTCTGCAGGAGGTTTTAAGGATGCATAAAATAGTCTCATGATTAGCTATCTATTGGGCGCAGAAGTTTTTTTTGCAAAGCTCACTAAGCAATAACTGAACGAGAATAGGCTGTCAGATTGTAGAGGAAGCAATCCTAGTGTCATAATGCCATTAGTGGTTTCCTGAGCTGAGGCATCTGTGCAATTCTTGGTGGCACAGATGGCACAGATGGGGACTGGGATTCTTTCTTTCATTTGAGAAGTCAGATTAGGATTCTCCAGATCTGTCGAGGATCCCATAGTACTTTGCCAAGGCCAGAAGCTAATTTGGGCATCTGGAGCCTATTGCAGTGCGGGTAATATTGTTCCTCTTCTTCGTGTTCCCCTGAAACTGCTTCTCCTCTTCCTCTGTGTGTTCAGTTGACTTTTGGTCTTCACAGCTGCCGTGGAGACCCCAAGAGGGGAATATGGTTGAGGGATGAGGATTCCAATATTTTACAATGTGAGTTATGAGGGAATGGAAGGTCCCTCTTGCTGATGTACTGATGGGGACAAATCCCAGTAACTCAGACTTTAGGGATTTTAGCATTGAGGACATTCACCATACCTGGAACTCTCCCATCCTTTCAGTTCTAATAACAATTATAATAATAATTGTGGTATTTGTTAGGCACTTACTATGTTCCAAGTGCTGTACTTGGCTGGGGTAGATAGAAGGTAATCTGGTTGGACACAGTCCCTGCCCCACGTGGGGTCACAGTCTAAGTGGGAGGGAGAACAGGGATTAAGTGCTGGGGTAGATACAAGATCATCAGGTTAGATCAGTCTGTGTCCCACATGGGGCTCACAGTTATTCCTCATTTACAGATGAAGGAACTGAGGCATAGAGAAGTGGTGACTTTCCCAAGGTCACACATCAGGCAAGTGGCAGATCTGGGATTAGAACATGTGTCCTAGATGAACCCTGTAAACTGTAAGCTCATTTTGGGCAGGGAATGTGTCTGTTATATTGTGCTGTTTTTCCCAAGTGCCTAGTCCGGTGCCCTGCACTCAATAAGCACTCATTAAATATGATTGATTGATTAAACTGGGCCAGAGAAGGGATGCTTATAGTTTGAGTGGCATGGGGAAGTGAATAATGTCAAATCCAGCCTTTGATTGGCCTAGTGGAAAGAGCACAGGACAAGGAGTCAGGAGACTTGGGTTCTAATTCTGGGTCCGTCTCCTGCCTGCTGGGTGACCTTGGGCAAGTCACTTAACTTCTGTGTACCTCAGTTTCCCCATCTGTAAAATGAGAACTAAATAACTTTGAGAACCATGTGGGGTGGGCATTTTATCTGATCTGATTATCCAGTTGCTACTTCAGTGCCTACCACATAGTAAGCACTTAACAAATAACATTATTTCTACTATTATCGTTACTTTTGGACTGCGAGCTCAGTGTGGACAGGGAATGTATCTACCAACTCTGTATTGTACTCTTCCAAGCACTGTAAGCTCATCATGGGTGGGGAATGTGTTATATTGTTATTATGCTCTGCACATAGTAAGCACTCAACAAATATGATTTATTTATTGATAGGTTGCTAAATGTAGCTCAGGTAGTGACTGACGATTAAAATATCAACTGGTAGGTCCATGATAATCCATTAACCACCTTGCTGTATTTAGGAACCTCGAAATTGAACCTTAGACCTTCTCTTCCCCCCCCACCCTTAAGGTGAGTTTCCTGGAAAAGACCACCCCTCAGCATGCCACCCTCCACCCAATATGGCATGACTTTTGTGATTACCCAAAATCTCTACAACATTCTTACAGAATAGGTCCATTTGGGGATTAGAGCAGAAGTAGTCCTCACTGAGTCTGACCAACGGATCTGTTCCTCCCAACCCATTGGTGCCTTAGACTGTGAGCCACATGAGGGACAGGGACTGTGTCCAACCTGATTATCTTCTATCTATCCTAGTACTCAGAACAGTGGTAGACACATAGTAAGTGCTTAACAAATACCACAAAAAATAAAAATGGATACCTGGATTGGAAAGCTGACCGTTCTATTCCAGATAAAGGGAATAGAAATATCCTTGGGGTGCTGTTGTGGAGTTGAAAAGTTAGTACAGCAACTTGCTCCTACAAACCGCTGTCTCTCCCAAAAGTGCTAATTGTGCTGACAGATATTGTAATGATGACATCTATCTATTAAGAATTACACCAAGAAAACTCCATTTCCTAAAAACAGCCTCTCTATGTTGAGGATTTTCTGTGCCCTAAATCCTCACAATGAGGAGAGAAGTCTACTAGAGGTAATCATCTAGCCAAAGCCCAGCATCCCCGATTCAGAAAGAACATTTGGATTAGTCAATACAACATGAGACTCAGTTGCTGACTCCTTCTGATTTTTTACAAAGCATTAATTTTTAATGCTAATGTATCTTGACTATAGTACAATTGATGATCAAGCCGTCAGAGACCTTGGTTGCTGTAGTGAGGAACTTTGAGTGTACAGAACAAGACAATTTATGGACAGGCCCAAGAACGCCATCTCCCTTGTCTCCTTGCTGTTTTGTTCTGTTTTTTTCTTTTTTTCATTTCCCTGAGGTCAAAGGTCTCTTTGCCTACATTAACATGTGTTGCATTGGTTCACAAAGTAAGTAGTGTGAATAGAGAAGCAGTATGGCCAAGTCAATAGAGCAAGGTCCTGGGTGTCCAAAGGACCTGGATTCAAATTCCAGCTCTGCCACTTGTCTGCTGGGTGACCTTGGGCAAGTCACTTAACTTCGTTGTACCTCAGTTACTTCAGCTTTAAAATGGGAGTTAAGACCGTGTCCACCCCAGTTTGCTTGTATCTGACTAGCACTTAGTACGGTGCCTGGCATATAGTGCACACTTACATAATGATAATGATAATAAATCTTTCGGTATATTTCAGTGTGTCTGTGTCTTTTGGATGTTTATTTCCTGCACTGGAAAATAGTCTGCCAGAATTCATGCAGAGATTCCCAGGGTTTTATACAGTCCCACATGAAACAACAAAGAGGTATCACTTAAGCCACTATATGAGTACCAAGGACAGGGTAGCTGAAGATAGGGTAGCCAAAAACAGCAAATTGAGAGAATGAACTGAATCAACTGAGGATGGTTGGACAAAAAGAATGGACATTAATTCCGATGGGGGACAAAGAGGTTTGAGTAGTGGAAATTTCTAAATGCCAGAACTAAATGGATAGTCTGCTGGGATGCAGTGTCCAGACAGGTCAATATCACATGATGAAAAGATAATTACTTATCTTGGTGAATGTTCAGCAAGGGCGAGGCCTTAAGAGAAAGGAAGAGAAAGTTTGTTTTTGCACAAAAGGTAATTAATAGGTAGAATGGACAATCTAAAGTAAAAGTTGTTACATGAGGAAACGTATTCCAAGTCAATCAATTGTATTTATTGAATGCTTACTATTTGCAGAGCACTGTACTAAGCGTTTGGAAGAATACAGTGTAGCAGAGTTGGTAGACATATTCTGTGCCACAACAAGCTTTGAAGATAGCAACTGACCTAGGGTCTGTTGCTCATTATAGAACCCTCAGAAGTGGATGGACTCAGAGTGGTCTCATGGAGGTCTTGGTGCAAGGCCTCCGAAAATCTTCTTTAAGGCCCCCAAGGGTTTTTGACATCTCTATATTGGATGGCTTCACTGGGAAAGGCTTTGTCTCAGAGCAGTCCTAGAGGCAGCAAGGCTTAGTGAAAAGAGCATGGGCTTGGGAGTCAGAGAACAAGGCAGCTGGAGAGGGTTTAAAATGGAAGCACTAGGTAAACCGACCCTTGTCTAATCCCGCTCTGCCACTTGTCTGCTGTGTGACCTTGGGCAAGCCATTTAACTTCTCTGTGCCTCAGTTACTTCATCTGTAAAATGAGGATTAAGATGGTGAACACTTTATGGGACAACCAGATTACCTTGTATCTACCCCAATGCTTAGAACAGTGCTTGGCACATAGTAAGCGCTTAACAAATATCATCATTATAAAATATGAAGGGTGTGATTGACTTATCCCATTTCTTGAGAACTCACCTGGGTGCAGTGCACTGTACTAAGCACTGAGGAAAAGAACAAGGATATTGTTTTTTCAGGGCCTCTGGTCCTCAGTAGAAATGGAGGCTGAAATGGGGTGTGATGGAAGAGGATAGACACATCAAGAGAGAAGTAGCATATGAGTTAAATTGAAAACAATAAATTAACAACAAGGGCTGCACTAGGTCACGGTGAAGGGAAATGTTTTCAGGATCTTTGTGGCTCCAACAAGGCCATTTCTGGTCTAGTGGACACAACTTTCCCAATGACTGGCAGGGAATGGCTAGCAGAAGAGTGGAGCTACTTTCCCAATTCCATGAGTGCAGCTTCAGCTGCGCAAGTGGGGACTAGAGTTGGTAGCTCAGGCCACCAAAGGTAAGAGACCAAAGAATATATGTGTGTGTGTGTGTGTGTGTGTGTGTGTGTATGCAAATATGTTTGTATATATGCATTTTTATGGTATTTGTTAAGAACCTACTATGTGCCAGGAACTGTACTAAGTGCTTGGGTAGATACAAGATAGTCCTTGTCCCACATGGGACTCAGTCATAATCCCCATATTGCAGATGAGGTAACTGAGGCACAGAGAAATAAAGTGACTTTCTCTGTGTCACACAGCAGACAAAGTGTGGAGTCAGGACTAGAACCCAGGTCCTTCCGACTCCCGTATCCACTAGGCCATGCTGCTTCTCAGATGGAACATATTCCACTACATGTTAAGAGAGGTCATTGCCTAGCAGGAGACTTGCACTGGGATGAAGTTCAGACAGATGACCTGTTGAATGACCAGAGAAAATATTATCTGACAATTTAAAGTGAGAATTTAAGGCTTGTTGTTTGCAGGAAATTATGGGTGGATTTGGTATGGTAAAATCTAATAGCCCAGGACCCATTTGGGGGTATGATTCTCATTGAACTCTCCCTTTTTTGAGTGAACATTTTCATAAAATCGTTATCAAAAAAGAACTATTAAAATCCTGGCTCTGCCACATCTGCTGTGTTACCTTGAGCAAGTCACTTAACTTCTCTGTGCCTCAGCTACCCCTCATCTGTAAAATGAGGATTAAGACAGTGCCTGTCCCACAGGGGCTCAATGTATAACCTGATTAGACGGGATGAACTCCAGTGCTTAGTATAGCGCCTTCCACATAATACTTTGGTTTTCTACAGTACATCTATTCCCAAAGCACTCGCATTAATTAATCCTTTTAGCCCTCACAATAAGCCTGTGTAGGAATATAGGAAAGGAAGGTATTTTTGTATTATCCCCATTTTGCAGATGAGGAAACTGGGGCATATAAAAGATAATTGATATGTCCATGGTAACACAGTAGGTTAGTAACACAGCTTGGACTCAAACCTGAGCCTTGAGGCTTCTAGCCTGGTACTCTGCTTCCCCTAATTGCTTAACAAATACCATTAAAAAAAATTCTGCTTTATTTCAATGAGTGCTCCATACCAAGGCATTGATGAACTCTATATTGTTAGGGAAAGGAACCTGAGATACCTTCAACACCATTACCAGTAGCACTTGTAGGCTTCCCATGGAAATCATACATCTAATCACTGATTGCATCAAATCTTATTATCTCACCTGTTTGGAGGGACCACCATCCAAGAGATCTGCCGATATAGAAATGTGATTGGTGAAAATGGTCAAGCCAAAATGGTCAGGTCACTGAGGAGGCGTGAGAAGATGAATAATTAATATCGTCCATGATGGAGTCAGCCTTTGCCATTATCCTCCTGTTTTAGCAGAGAAATGCCTCTAATTAGGCCAGGTACTCCAAGGAAGACATTAGTGTGTTATGGAAATATAAAATGGCTCTTGGAAGCTATCAAGCAGTTATACAAGCATAACTGAAGTGAGAGAGATGCCATTTAATATTTCCAGCCAAAGGCCAGTATCATTAAGTACAACCCCTCTTCTGAGCCATCTGCCTTTAGTTCCCTAGAGAATATATGCAGCCTGAGGGAGAAGGGGAAAAGCTTGCTTCAGTGATTAAAAAGAACAAGGCAGCTGGAGAGGGTTTAAAATGGAAGCACTAAGTAAACTGACCCTTGTCTTATCCCAAAAATATTTGTTATTCCCAAAAGTATATTTCTCTTTCTTGGGTGGATTCTATAATTTGTCATATTTCCAGTGCTTATCAGGTGTCACCTTTGAAATCACAGGTGATTAGAGGAAAAATCCCAGTTGAAAAAAATTTAAGGCAATTCATGATTTTTATTAACAATGTAAATTTTGATGCGATTACAAGGACATTTGGTGGGGTGAAGACCAAGGAGCATCATGGCCTGGAGGATAGAGCAGAGGCCTGGGAGTCAGAAGCAGCGTGGCTCAGTGGAAAGAGCCCGGGCTTTGGAGTCAGAGGTCGTGGGTTCGAATCCCGGCTCCACCACAAGTCTGCTGTGTGACCTTGGGCAAGTCACTTAACTTCTCTGAGCCTCAGTTTCCTCAGCTGTAAAAATGGGATGAAGGCTGTGAGCCAGCCCAACGTGGGACAACTTGATCACATTGTATCCCCCCCAGCGCTTAGAACAGTGGTTTGCACATAGTAAGCGATTAACAAATGCCATCATTATTATTATTATTATTATTATTATCTGGGTTTGAATTCTGTCTCTACCACTTATCTGTTGTGTGACCTTAAGCAGGTCACTTAACTTCTCTATGCATCAATTATCTCATGTGTCAAATGAGGATTAAGACTATAAGCCCCATGTGGGACATGGACTGTGCCCAACTTAGAGCAGTGCTTCACATATAGTAAGCGCTAAACAAATACCATTATTATTATTATTATCATCATTATTATTATTATTACTATTATCTACTTCAGTACTTTGTACAATACCTGGTACATAGTAAGCACCTCAGTGTGGTTTAGTGGAAAGAGCACGGGCTTGGGAGTCAGAGGATGTAGGTTCTCATCCACCTCTGCCACTTGTCTATTGTGTGACAAGTCACACAAGTCACTTCACTTCTCTGTGCCTCAGCTACCTTATCATAAAATGGAGATTAAGACTGTGATCCCCACACTGGGACAACCTGCTTACCTTGTATCTACCCTAATGCTTAGAACAGTGCTTGGCACATAGTTAAGTGCTTTACAAATACCGTAATTATTATTATAGCATAAAAAAACAGTAACTAAGCCTATGTGAAGGAAGGAGTCAAAGGAGAATAATGACCCTGGGATGTTAAAAAGCTATTCTCAGTAAAGTGGACAGAGGTGGGAACAGAATAAAGGGCATAAATGATCATAAATGACAAAGTAGGACATTTCTGTCTTTGCTTTCAGATTGTTTTTATACTCATCCCACTGAGACAATGAAGATGGATACCAGCCACTGCTGTGGTCTGGTGGCTCTAATTTGGTGACCCTCCCTCTTCATACACAACAATTATTCTCCTCACCTTCAAAGATTTATTGAAGGCACGTCTCTTCCAAGAGGCCTTCCCTGATTAAGCCTTATTTCCTCTCTTCCCACTACCTTCTGCATTGCACTGATTTCCTCCCTTTATTCACCACCCCCACATCACCACAGCGCAGATGTATATATCTGTAATTTATTGATTTATATTAATGTCTGTCTCTCCCTCTAGATTATAAGGTCGTTGTGGGCAGGGAATGTCTGTCTGTTATATTGTTGTTATATTGGACCAAGCGCTTAATCCAGTGGTCTGCACACAGTAAACACTTTATAAATACGATTGGTTTGACCTTGCTTTCTCTCTTCAGCAGCCTCTCTCCCTAGAAGAATAATGATAAAAAAAATTGTTGTATTTGTTAAGCACTTACTATCTGCCGGGCACTGTACTGAAGGCTGGGGTAGATACAAGATAATTGGGTTGGACACATTCCCTGTCCCACATGGAGCTCACAGTCTTAATTCCCGTTTTGCAGATGAGGTAACTGAGCCACAGAGAAGTGACTTGCCCAAAGTCATACAGCAAACAGGTGCTGGAGCTGGGATTAGAACTGTGCTCTATCCAGGTAGTTCCCGATGGAGTTCTTGACCTACTAGAAAATACATTAGCCATCCCCAAATATAAAGTGTGAGGGAAGAGGAATGGTGGGATGTGATCTGTTGGAGACTATGATGTATCGGTCACTAATTGAGGATAGACTCCAAAATTTAACACACGCTTTCTTTTGGGGTTTGAAAAGATAGACAGCATTTATTTGCTCTAGAGATTTCAAACAGCAACTGTAATTTGGTCAGTTGGAATGTTAAATCAAATCTGGGAATAAATGTAGATATTCTCCAGCCTTGCACTTATCTGAATTTTAATCCAGGGTTCCTAACTCCTGGAAAACTGCTATACTTCCTGTACCTGTTTCTCCTGTAGTTGAGGATGTACAGATGTCTCCCTGGCATCAGCCAAGCTGTTGATTTCTTTTTATTTTGAAAGCCTTCTTTTCCCTTGTGGTTTACCTCCCACCCCCTGGAGAAAAGCCCCTTTACTTCCTTTCTCTGGGGGTTGTTTATAACTTTGTTGGCTTCTGCCCCTTTATATAGTTCCTCCCCTGAAATTGGTTTTCCTCCAGGTCATCTGGGGAGTGATTGATGACTTATGTAAATAGCTTTCCCCCTAGGAGTGGATCTCAAAGGATCTATTTATTTGTTCTATAGAAGGAATAGACCACCTTTTGTGCTGAAGAGATAAACAGAATGCAGCCTCAGAGCAGTTGGTTTGCAGAGAGCAAATCTTACAGTTTTTTTCAAAAGAGGAGATGGGGTAGATGGAGAGGAGGGAAAAAAAGTGTAAAGAGGGGATAGTGAAATGGAGGGAGAATGAATGGATTTGTGATTCCTTAAATTTGAAAGAGACTGCAAGCTCCTTGTGGGCAGGAATCACCTTTTCCAGCTCTGTTGTTCAGTATTTTCTCAAGCATTTGGTACAGTCTTCTACACACAGTAAGTGCTCAATAAATGTGAAGCACTGAGGCCTGGTGGATAGAGCACAGGCCTGGGAGTTAAAAGGACCTGGGTTCTAGTCCCGGCTCTGCTTATTACTTGCTGTGTGACTCTGTCCCTTAGTTCCCTCAACCGTAAAATGAGAACTCAGACTGTGAGCCCTTTGTGGGACATGGACTGTGTCCATCCTGATTAGCTTGTATCTACTACAACGCCTGGCATATAGCAAGCACTTAACAGATACCATAAAAAAACTACAATTCATTGTTAGGGTAGGTGCTAGAGTTGTGAAGCACTGGGGCCTGCTGTCATCGCATAGTCCTACATTCCCCCAATCCTCTTCCTGCACAGCTGCTACTGATATTTTGCAGGCATGGACCTCATGTACAAGTCAGGTGAGCAATTTTACCAGTGTCTGTGAACTGGTTTGCTGGTGAGTGGCCTGGGGGCTGCTCTGGCCCCTGGTGTCCATGGGAGGGTGCATGGTCCCTTTCCCTCCCCAGTTTGGCTGTCCTACCTCAAAGCTTCTGATATTTGCCCAAATATGAGATTGTTGGTGGTGAAGGCAAGCTCCACCTCATCCTTTCCATCCACTGAGGATGGTCGGGACCCCACCAAACATGGATTGACAGGGGCCATGCCCTTCAGGGAGAGGGTATGGTGTGGAGCCTCCATCTTGACTTCCTTTTGGCCTTGTTTTGAATCAGATTAGGGCAGTCCAGCTGTTTTCTGTCAAAACTGTGAGTGCAAAGCTGATCACATTGCCCTCCTGGTGCCCAGTCTGGGGCGGGGGGGCAATGCACCCCACCCCCAATGGACACTTATGCTTGAGAGTCATGTAGGGGGCTGGACCTCTTCCTCAGGCTTCCAGAAGCTTCCTTCTCTATATACGTATGTGGGGGGCGGGGGGGGGGGAGGTACATATATGAGGGGGGCTGGCTTGGCCTGCAGAGACTTAACACTGGGGATTTGATGGATAAATGGTCTATCTGGGCTTCCTGTTCACTGACTGCCATTCTAATTTGATTTAACTTTAACCACTTAAACCCAAAACATCACTTCCAACTGCTTCCCAGACCTTGTCACCCTAGGAGTTCCTCAGCTTAGAACTGACACTGTCAGCCTTGGTTCGTGTGCTCTGTGAGGGTCTGGAGGTGCTCTTGGGCTATGGTAGCTCCCACAAAAGAGCAAGATGCACCTTCTCCACTTCAGAGAAAAGGAAGTTGTAAAGGAACAACACAGAGCATTTATCTTCCTTCATCCATTTTAAACAATCAAAAGCAACAAATGCAACTCACCAAATCAGTGCTCTGAATTCAGGCCCTCAGATCAATGGGCTGGGACCATTGCAGTGTGAACCCAGTGGAGATGACAGGCCAAATGGCTCAGTGGCATATGGCTCTCAGGTAAAGAGACGGAAGGCTTTTCTCAGCAGTACTTTACTGTCCTGTGGGTACAATTGGCCTCCTAATGCAGATCTTTCATACCATGAGAAGTGACTTAGCCCCAAGAATACTTTTCTCCTTCTTGGGGTTAAGGTGAATTCTGCATGTGCAGATAGCCAGAACAAATAGTAATCTAGCTAAACACGAATAATGCTCATTTTGTTTTTAATGAGCTTTAGCAACAGCAATTAGGAAATTAATTTATGTAGCAGTGCTAGTACAGTAGCTCAAGCCAGGTTCCCTTCCCAGAAGTAGTAGTAGTAACATTTATCAAGTGCTCTCATGGTGTGGAACACTGTCCTGGGTGGTTGGGAAGTATAAAATAAAGATGTGGCCCATCCTCTGCCCACAAGAAGATTACACTCTATTGTGGGAGATCACCATTAATGTATTTACAATGAGAGTGATTAAAATAAATAAATGGAGCAGTCCATATATGTGCAAATTCTGAGGAGGGTGTAAATGAGTTCTTATGGGCTAGAGTTGACTGAAGGGAAGATATGACTCCGAGTTGTGGGAAATTAATCTGGGAAGGTTTGTTGGAGGAGGTGGGATTTAGGAAGGCTCCAAAAGTAGCGGAGCTGTGGATTATTGGATATTATTAGTATTATTATTACTATAATTATTAAGCACTTACTATGGGCCAGGAACTGTACTAAGTACGGGGGGTAGATACAAGTTAAGCAGGTGAGACACAGACCCACTCTGACATGGGACTCAGCCTAAGTAGGAGGGAGAACAGGCATTTTTTAATGGTAATTAAGAGTTTACTATGTGCCAGGTATTGTACTCACCGTTGGAGTAGGTACAAGCTAATCGGGTTGGGCACAGTCTGTCTCACATGGGGCTCAGAGTCTTCATCCCCATTTTACAGATAAGGTAACTGAGGCACAGAGAAGTTAAATGACTTTCCTCAGGTCACAATGCAGACAAGTGGTAGAGCCGGGGTTAGAACCCAGGTCTTCTGGCTCTCAGGCTTGTTCTCTTTCCACTGGGTATGCAACAGAGGTGTAATCTGCATAAGAGGCGTTTGGTTAGATTACGAATGTCTGGGCGCCTTTTTAAATCTACCAATCCCTAGCAAAAAAAGTTGAATGATGACCCCCAACATGGTGGTACGATTTACACATGCCGATCATATGATGCGATCTTATGCCTGCAAAGCACCTGCCCCCCCGATCTGGTGGAGGAAACCATGCTTGTACCCCCTCCTCCCACACCACACCTCCCAGGGCCTCCTTCCACCTCCTTTTTGTCCCCCATAGGGGAGGTGGCCTCAGGGGCCATGGGACAAAGAAGGAAATGTCCCGGGTGGACAAGATCCTTTCCACAGAGGCAGGAAAAAGTCACTTTGGTTTGTGCCCTCCTCCTTGCCAACCATACAGTTTCCTGTACAGAGTCCATTTCCCTTACCCCTGCCATAGGGGTCAACTCCGGAAAAAAGCCCGCAGTCTTCTTCCCCTTCACCTCACCATGGTCACAAGATCAAGCAACTTCATAATTTAAACTATGAAGACCATTAAGCAGGAGCCAATATAGACCACTCATTTAATCAGATCATTTTGAAGGATTTTGCTGGATTAATATCTCAAAGCTCCAGTCTATAATGGAACGTTTCACAATGTAGAAAGAAGAGTGTTCCAAAATGGAGAGAATGGGATAAGCAAGAGGCTAGAGGCACAAGAGTAGAGCGTCTGGTCTGATAGCTTTAGTCTGGGCCAGTGGAGGGCAGGAGGGTTGTGTTGGAATGAGGTATTAAGGGTAAACAGACTCAAGTTGGGGCAGGAACCAAGGATGTGCTCTCTATAGTTCTAAGTGACAAACTTTCTGATTAAAGTTGAGGGATCATTTTCCAACTGATCTCTCCTTTCCTGGTAACTCCAAGATTTCCACATGCTTTGACATTTCTTATTGTTATTTTTGCCAAGTCTATGAGAGAGATGGTTTGCACCTTCTGAAAAGCCACCCAACCCATCATACCTAAAACCACTTGGTTTGCTTGAGAGTCTGCTGGCTTTGGTTCCAGGGTGATTTGTCACTTGTAGTGCATTGTCATATTTATTGAGTGCTTACTGTGTACAGAGCACTGTACTAAGCACTTGGGAAGTACAAATCAGCAACATACAGAGACGGCCAAAACAAGTAAACAGGTAGTTAAACTTCATGTCAACTCAGCAATCAGTAAAATTTGTATCTAGTCTGTAAGCTCCTTGTGGGCAAGGAACATGGAGGCTGTAAGCTCATTATGGGCAGAATGTTTGTGTTTGTATTGTTCTCTCTAAGTGCTTAGTGCAGTGTTTTTCACACAGTAAGCAATAAATGAATAGGATTGAATGAGTGTTTATCAACTCTTATATATCATACTCTCTCAAGTGCTTAATTCAGTGGTTTGCACACAGTATGCATTCGATGAATACAATCGATCGAGCACTGTGCTATGCACTTGGGAGACTATGATAAAGTAAGGCACATTCACTGTCCCCAAGGAGTTTATAGTTTTTTCAGGGTGACAGATCCTAACATAAATTACAGGTGGTAGAAGTAGTGAAGTTTAAAATACATACTTAGGCCCTGTGGGGATTGGACTGAGGGGTAAGTACCCAAGTACTTCATTTCTCTTTTCTAGTTTCTCTGGTTGTTTCTTTAATAAAAATGGCAATAATAACAATAATAATGAAAAGAATAATAATAATGGAATTTAAATGTTTACTATGTTCCAAGCACTGTACTAAGCACTGGGGTAGATACATAGTAATCAGATTGGACACAGTCAACAACCTTCATCAGGCTCCCCATATATGTCTTTCATGGAAGTGAACTTTTTTCTGGTCGAATTTGGTTAGTCTTGGGAAAACTCTGCCACTAGACCTATTTCTATAAAAATCATATGTTGTCTAGTTTTAGCAGATGAAAGAAAGACTTAAACTTATACAATAACCAACACAAATGTGCCAAACATTACAAAATGGAATGGAAAATTTCTTGCTGACTACATACATATAGCACTCCACAACTGCCTGTTGCAGAAATGAATTGTATCCTAATTTAACTTCCTGATTTAATTTTGCATTGAAACCTCAACTGTGAACTCCACAGGGCACTCTACAAACTCCAGCTGTTTTGTGTAACCCATTGGTATGCTTAGATATGAAGGAATATAGAGAAGCAGTATGGCTTAGTGGAAAGAGTCCAGACTTGGGAGTCAGTGGTCGTGGGTTCTAATCCAGGCTCTGCCACTAATTAGCTGTGTGACTTTGGGCAAATCACTTCACTTCTTTGTGCCTCAGTTACCTCATCTGTAAAATGGGGATTAAGATTGTGAGCCCCATGTGGGACAACCTGCTTACCTTGTATCTACCCTAGCACTTAGAACAGTGCTTGGAACATAGCAAGCGCTTAACAAATACCAGCAAAAAATAGGGCCCCGAACCCAACAAAAAAATAACTACTCACCCAAACAAAAGTACAGATGACAGAAGTCTTCCCTGAATTATGGATAGAAACCCCCAGTGAATAGTGAGCTTGACCTTCATATAGGGTGAAAGATGTGGGAAGAAGCTGTCCTGGTGACTGGTTAATGGGGAATAATCACTGCTTCCCTAACAGTGAACAGAAAACAGAATTCAGGTTCCAGTGAGGAGAGGAAAAAAGGGCCAACTAAAATTATTGACTTTTCTACTTCACTATGCAATTATAAGAAACATTATTGTAACCTCTTGGTAGACGATTAAAATAATTGCCAGCCTTTCATCCTCTCCCTTCAATAGCCTTCTCCCTGTGTTTGCTTTCCCATTGTGTCTTGACATGCTGCATGCTATCTGTTTTGCCAGGAGAGAAGCAAGGCTCAGTGTAATTGAGCCATTTCTCTGTCACAGTGGTTTGCTCTTGGTGGGTTGCAGTGAGGTCAGTGAATTGAGGCTGGGTATAAAACACACACACACACACACACACACACTCTCTCTCTCTCTCTCTCTCTCTCTCTCTCTGTCTCTCTCTCTGTCTCTGTCTCTGTTATTTAGGCTAACAGAGGAGCTCTTAAGAATGCTTCCTTTGGGAGTTGTGTATTTAGAGGACTGTTGTTACTAATAATAAAGTGTAGTATTTCTTAAGTGTTCACTTTGTGGTAAGCACTAGAGTAAACAGAACAATCAGTTCAGCCCCACAGGGGACTTACAGCCTGAGGAGGAGAGAGAGCTGGTATTTCATCCTGGTTTTACAGGTGAGGAACCTGAGGCACAAAAAATTGAAGCCCCAAGGTCACACAGCCAACAGGTGACAGATCTGGGATTAAAATCCAAGACTTCTGACTCCCAGTCCTGTGTTCTATCACCAAGTAATGTTGTTTCTCAGTTGTTACATGTTGGTAAATTAGGAGTGACTCATTAATGATGAATCGGCAGGGAAGCACAACAGTCTGATGCCCTCTCATAGGTTGGACTTTGGGCCTAGAGGAAGGAGGTTTCTCTCCTAGTTTCTCCCTCTGTTGCTCTCATCACTAGTACAGTCCAGCACCCTAAAGTGGTCATGCTTATATAAGAGCCTCTGATACTATTGGGCTGCACTGCACGGCACGGAAATGACAATGACTGAGTTTATCCCCTTGACCACCTTTCTCATTTTGCCGCTTTCCACTTTCTAACCTTTGTTCCTCCTCCCCTTTTCCTTCTCACCTTCTTTTCTCTTTTCCCTTTCCCCCCCTCACCCTGGTACTCCCTTCTTCTCTCCTTCTCCTCTTTTCTTTCTCTCCCTCTGCCCCTTCTTCTCTCTGTCTCTTGATCTATTTTTTTCCTTTGTCACCATGAGGCTTTATCCCAATTCTGGCTGAGTTGGCCCATCCCATGACAAAACCACTGTGGTTAAGTAATTTGTTTGGGACATCCCCAGGGAGAGGAGTTGAAGCAGTGGGTTTCAGCCCAATCATTATTAGATTGCAAACCCCTTGAATACAAGAACAATATTTTCCTTTCCAACTCACCTGTGCATTTCCCTCTGTGTCTCATCCATAATAGTGGGCATTCAATGCTAACAGCCTGCTTGATCTGGAAGAGAGTGCATAGTGCAAGGGGGTGGAAAAAAAGCAGAAAATGGGATGGATTCTGTGGATGACACAGATATTTATTTGGAAGGAGACAGATTGTCTCTGGCTATTATCGGACTGTGAGTCAGTTGCCCAGAATCCTTTCATTTCTTAGAATCCAATGCTAGCTGTCTTCCTGAAATATCCCCAAATAGAGCAGCCACTCCTGAAGCTGGCAGGCATCTTGAAGAACTCCTGGAAATGACTTAAAATGTTGTCTTCTGGCATGCTGCACTTCCATGGATGGGCCTACATGATCAAGAAGTTTTAGGAAGTCTCCTGTTCTCTCGACACTGTCTGACCTCAGAGCAAAATCCTTCTCAAAACTGTCCTAAGAGGAGGGAGGAGATTTGATTGTGTGTACAGCATGAAGGTGGTGGGAGGAGAGAAGTAACCTCAAATTTGTTCATTAGCTAGTTTTTTTAAGAAGCTTTGGTGAGCTAAGGAACATAGTAGAGGGGGGTGATTGAGGACAGGACATTTGGGCTGAAGGGAAGTTGGTGCTAATCATTTCTCAGGTTTTCTCTTTGTACTCATTAGCAGGCATGGACCCTTTTTCCTCCAGGGCTCCTGTCACTTCTTAGATTGGGCTAGAAGGGCCAAGGGGAGGGAATGGGGAAAAGTCAGAGGGAGCATAACCAAGAAGTGAATTGTGGAGCTTTTGATCCATCCCCATCCTCATGAGGCTCTCCCTTTCCAGTTCTGACTCCCAGAACCACCTTGACTTTTTTTCATCACACCCCAGCTTGCACACTTCCTTCTTCTCAAGCCAACCTATGCCCTCTGCCTCGTTCTCATCTCTCCTGCCACCTACCTCTTGCTCACATCCTTCTGCCCGGATCTCCCTAGCCATTCACATCCAACAGACCACCGCCCTCCCCATCTTCAAAGCCCTAGTGCAATCACTTGTCTTCCAGGAAGCCTTCCCTGATAATTGCCTCATGTTCCCACCCTTCATCACTATTGTAGTATTTGTTAAGCACTTATTATGAGTCGCACACTGTTCTAAGTGCTGGGGTAGATACAACATAATCACAGTCCCTTACCACATGGATCTCGCAGTCTGAGTAAAATGGAGAACAAGAGTTGAATCTTCATTTTAGAGATGAAGATACTGAGGTTTAGATAAATTACATCACTTTCCTGAGGTCACATAGCAGCCACGTGGTGGAGCTGGAATTAGAATCCAGGTCCTCTGATTCCATGGCTTGTTTTCTTTCCACTACGCTATGCTATTGATCGTTGTTCTTTTTCCTATCCTATTGCCAATTTTACACTCACTGGATTGCACCTGATGAGTTTCCAGTACCCTACCAATCTCGGCTATGGGAGGGGAGAATCAAGCAGAGGCATACCCATTCCATTCCTAGCTTGGGCAGTGGCTAGTGAGTGGAAGTCAATCTGCTATAAGTCAAAACTCAGCTCTGCTGGGCAGCAGCAGCATGGTAGGGAGTCAAGGACAGAGAGTCAAGTTTACCATACAGAAGGCAGCAATGGTAAACTACTTCCATATTTTTACTAGTAAAACTCTATGAATACACTACCAGAACAATTTCAGATGGAGGTGGGGTGTTCTGGGAGCGATGTGTCCATGGAATTGCTATGGATTGGAAACAACTTGACTGCATAAGATGAGATTGCCACTTCTGCACTTCCCTGCTATGGAAGCACTCATCCTCTATATACTCATGAACATATCTTCATAGTCTATTGATTCCTTGTACCTGTAATTTGTTAATATCTGTCCCCTTGGCCAAATTCTAAGTTTGTTGAGGACAGGGACTTATACTACTTCTATTTTACTCTCCTAAATGATTAGTAGAGTGATTGGTACAGAGCAGGTACTCATTATGCATTAATAATAATGATGATGGCATTTCTTAAGTGCTTACTATGTGCAAAGCACTGTTCTAAGTGCTAGGGAGGTTACAAGGTGATCAGGTTGTCCCACAGGGGGCTCAGTCTTCATTCCCATTTTACAGATGAGGGAACTGAGGCACAGAGAAGTTAAGTGACTTGCCCAAAGTCACAAGCTGACAATTGGCAGAGCCGGGATTTGAACCCATGACCTCTGATTCCAAAGCCCGTGCTCCTTCCACTGAGCAACACTGCTTCTCATTACTGATTGATTTGATCATTTGAGGTTGCCTCTCATGTTTGCCTGTCAACATTTATCAGTACAAAGATTGTGATATCAAGCTGCTTGGATTGTGGCATCACTGAATGAATCAGGCAGGAACAGCTAAATGTTTTGGATGGAGATGCTTCTTTTTCCCTTTGGCAATCAGGAGTGAAGAAAGAGTAAGCTAAGAAAAGCTGCATGGCGGCTTTGAGCTCTGGCATTGTGGTCTGTTTGTTTTCTCATTTGGAACTGTAGTTCTTTAAAGTCTAGATGATTGAGTTATCACATGGCAATGTGTAAAATTCCTTGAGAAATATTCAACCCATCGTTATTATCCCCTGTGTTTATTCTTCTTCACTTCCCTGCATTGGATCTTTCCTATTTCACTCAGTAGAGGGTTTTTTGGTTAACTTACAGGTTGGGAGCAAAAATAAAAAGGTTCTCCAAATATAATCATGGATCCCAAGCCACTTTGTAAATACAAAGATAGTGCCATTTGGAAATAAATTATAAAACTCTGCGAGCAGTGCACAAATAGGATTAGAATGTGTGGCCTGAAGTATTAGAGAGTAAATGAAGTCCAATTGTTAGCTTAGCTCCTGGTTTGCTACTGATACTGAAGCCTGCACCAATTTCAGCTTTTTTTTTTCTAAGGGTCCATGTCTCACATAGAGACAATCCACCTGCTAAGCATCTCAGAATGTTCTGGTCACTAGTAAGCATCACTGAGGATCTAGAGATAAAGAAATGAGAGAATTGAGAGAGAGATTGATGTTAAAAGGACTGACACAAAGGACAAGGGGGATGGAATTAAGGGCATCAATCAGTCATATTTATTGGATGCTTACTGTGTACAGAGCACTATCCTAAGCACTTGGGAGAGTACAGTGTAACCAAGTTCATAGAAATGTTCCCTGCCCACAATGAACAGTCTAGAGGGGACGTGAAGGACATGTGACAGGACATGTGAAAACATCAGAATATTACATAAAAGTGGTTTTCTTGGTTTAGATCTCATTCTAATCAGAACACTGTTTCAGCAATGTAGTCATCTAGTATCTGGAAATTCAAGTTGAGCTTTTGGTGAGTCTCCACATTGGATGGCGTTAATATTCACCAGATGCTTGTACTCCCCCAAGCGCTTAATACAGTGCATTGTAAACCATAAGCACTCAGTAAATATCATTGATTGCTTTGTACATAGGAAGTGCTTAAATATCATTGATTTATTGATCAAAGAGAACTGCCAGGTACTATCTTGTCCATTTGATAAGTGGGCTTATCAAAAGTAACCTGGCCTAGATTGGATTTTCTTTAACAGACTTGCTCTGAAATGAGCCCCGTTACTGGGATTGATCCCCATTTGGGACTGGACAGGAGCCAGTCTTATTTTCAGAACCAGCATGGTCTAATACTAATATTGATGTTATTTGTTAAGCATTTACTATGTGCCAAGCACTGTTCTAAGCGTGGGGGTGGAGGGAGGGGGAGATACAAAGTAATCAATTTGTCCCATGAGGGGCTCACTGTCTTAATTCCCATTTTACAGATGAAGTAACTGAAGCACAGAGAAGTTAACTGACTGGCCCAAAATCACACAGCTGCTGAGTGGTGGAGCTGGGATTAGAACCCACGACCTCTGACTCCCAAGCCCATGCTCTTTCCATTGAGCCACGCTCCTTCTCTAGTGGAAAGAGCATTGGCTTAGAAGTCAGAGGTCTGGGATTCCGATGCTGGCTTTGTCACTTTGCTGCTTTGTGACCGTGGGCAAGTAACTTAATGTCTCTGTGTCTGTCTTGTCTCACCAAGAATTCAATGCCTCTGATCTCTCCCCACCATAGATCTTTAGCCCTGCGTGGGACGGTGCTGTCTCATCTATTTATATCAACCCCAGTGCACAGTGCAATGCTTGACACATAAATGCTCAGCACATAGTAAATGCGTAAAAGCATTATCATTATTACTAGGCAAGCACATTGTCCCACTATGGAGACATCTGTGCACTTCCTAATTCAATCTTAAGGAGAACAGGGAAGTCCAAGCTGTGCCCAAACACAGCTGCATTTTGAGGCCTTAGTCTAGTGGCCTGTCTTATACTCCCATGTGGCTCTGAATCAAGGGCCCCAAGAAGCTAGGAAATATGTAATCAACATCTCATGAGACAAAATAATAGCCAGAGTCAATGGCGAAGTTAGAACTTGGGTAGCAGCGTGGCCTAGTAGAATGAGCACAGGCCTAGGAGTCAGAGGACCTGGCTTCTAATCCTTTGTCCTACACTTGCTTGCTGTGTGACCTTGGCAAACTCACTGTGCCTCAATTTTCTCACTTGTAAAATGGGATTTCACTAGTTATTCTCCCTCCTACCTAGACTGTGAGCTCCATGTAAGACAGGGATTTTGCCTGATCTGATTTTTTTTTTGTATCTATCCAGCACTCAGTGCAGTTCTTGATACATAGTAAGTGCATAACAAATAACACCGTTATTCTTTTTAATTTGCACCCAGGTCTCCATTCTCCTGTACCACTGCTCTAAACACAGAACCACAGAGTATTAAGAGATTGTCCTTAACATATACTACTAATTTGCTGACTATTCTGGACAGGCCATCTTTCTTCTTCTGATCTCAGTTTCTCCAACTGCACAAAAGGCATGACTATTCCTTTCTTCCCCATTGAAATGTAATTAATGACTGTGATTATGTGAAATCATGGAATGGAGACAGGTAAACCAATGGAATCTATTTTATTTTGCCCCCAAGGCACTTTCTGGCAATACATATCTTGAATTATCGCTTCTCGGCCTTTTGGCTAAGATCAAGTTCAGTGCAGTATCTGTTCTTATTCCCTGTAGACTGTAAGCTAGCTATGGGCAAGGAAGGTGAATAACAACTCTACTGTACTCTAGCAAGTGTAGCTTATTCTCTAGACTGTTAGCTCATTTTGGGCAGGGAATGTCAGCTATATTGTTATATTATACTCTCCCAAGTGTACACAATAAGCACTCAATAAATATGAGTGAATTATAGAAGCTCCTAGGAGCAAAATGACCTGTTTTAATCAGCAGAGCAATATTTCTACTAATTCCTTTAATTCTATCAAGGAATTTTGGAAAAGTCAGGGGAGAAAAAAGGCCGTAATAAAGAATAGAACATCTTAGAATCACTTACCTCATCTTCCTTCACTTGGTCTTTCCAAGTGACATAGGGCATGCCACTTATCCTCTCTGGCTGTTAGTATAGCCTTCTGCACACGGTAAAGGCCATTTAAATACCATTGATTGGTACTGAAATTGCATATCTGAACAATTATCTGAATCTCCCCCTCGTCCCCCTCTCCATATCCCCCTTCTTACCGCCTTCCCTTCCCCACAGCACCTGTATATATGTTTATATGTTTGTACATATTTATTACTCTATTTATTTATTTATTTTACTTGTACATATCTATTCTATTTATTTTATTTTGTTAGTATGTTTGGTTTTGTTCTCTGTCTTCCCCTTTTAGACTGTGAGCCCACTGTTGGGTAGGGACTGTCTCTATATGTTGCCAATTTGTACTTCCCAAGCGCTTAGTACAGTGCTCTGAACATAGTAAGTGCTCAATAAATACGATTGATGATGATGAATTAGCCCAAAGATATGAGAACTTTACCAACTTTGTAAGGCTAATGTCAGGCCTAAAATGCTAATGGTGATGAAAAAACCCAGGCAGAGAGATGCTGGGTAAGAACAAGGTGATTTTGTTCTTGTGATTGAAAGCTGCAGTAGCTATAGGTTAAATGGATCTGGCAATCTCCCAAGCTAACCCCCATCCTCTCCTCCTGATAATTCTTTAATGTAATTACATTTTTCTGTGTATCAACCCAGAAATTTCTAGCATTGTTAATCAAAGGTGAAGCCAAGGCATGGCAACAGAACTCGTTACTGAACAGAAGGTGGCAAGGAAATGAATTTCTCTACCCCCTGCAGATGTGAAGCCTCACCCCTAATCTTTGAAATGAAGAAAATGCAGGGGAATATAGCTGAACAGGGAACAGTCATCTGCCCCAAGATGAAGTCTTAATCTGCAAATTCACTGAAGCGGAGTAGTTAGGGCCAGAGTTTGTGCTTCCACTGAGACAGGGTCAGCTGAGATAATTGAAAAGTGACAGCCCATATATAATAATGGGCTGGGGAGAGGAAAGCCTGCCTATTGAATTTCCAGTGCATTTGCACATTCTCACTCATTTTCTGCATTAAAGGTATTCATTCAACAACGTTAGACAGCAAGGCCACTTAAGGGTCCAGATTGCCATTTTTCCTGATGCCTGTCAAGGTACATGGATTCCCAATTACCTTATTCCAAAGCCAGAAATGGGTGGAATTATCTGAGTGTGTTTTCTTTTTTTTCTTGGAAATTCCCTGCAAATGTGCTGATTCAGAGCCAGGACTAGCTGGAAAATTTACAGGCAAGAGATTTCCCCTTGCATTTCATCTCCCACCCTAACCTATCCTCCTAACCCATATTTATTACTCTATTGACTTTACTTGTACATATTTACTATTCTATTTATTTTGTTAATGATGTGCATCTAGCTTTATTTCTTTTCATTCTGATGACACCTGTCCACATGTTTTGTTGTCTGTCTCCCCCTTCTAGACTGTGAGCCTGTTGTTGGGTAGGGGCCATCCCTATTTGTTGCCAACTTGTAGTTCCCAAGCACTTAGTACAGTGCTCTGCACACAGTAAGTGCTCAATAAATATGATTGAATGAATAAATGAATATTTAGCCATAACCTCCCTCTGTCCACAGAGAAGCTGCAGCATTGAAAGTTTGGAGCTGTACAAATAATTGCACTTTTTGTCATAATCAGTGGTATTTGAGTGCTTCCTGTATTCAGAGCACTGTACTAAGTGCTTGGGAGATTACAATATGATGGAGTTGGTAGACATGTTCCCTGCCCACAGTGAGCTTACAGTCCAGAGGTAGCTATACTGGAATGTCTACAACTGGGGTCTTTTCCCTCACTTCTTTTCTTTTTATGGTATCTGTTAAGCTCTACTATGTTTTGAGCATTGTTTTAAGCACTGGTGTAGATACCAGGTTGTCTTGAATATCATCCCTGTCCCACATGGGGCTCACAGACGAGGTAATAGAAGTAGGACTTAATCACCATTTTGCAGATGAGGAAGCTGAGGCCTAGAGAATTTAAGTGACTTGCCCAAGCTCACACAGCAGACAAGTGGCTGAGCCAGGAGTAGATCCCAGGTCCTCTGACACCCAGACCCATTTGTTCTCTTTTCACTAGGCCACCTTGCATCTAATTTGCGTTCTTCATCACTCTACTTTTCCTTTCTCTACCTTCCCAAGGTTTTGGGAGAGTACAATGTAAAAGGTGGTACATGCATTACAAAGGAGAGACAGACATATAAAATATGGATTTTTTTAATGGTGTTAAATGATTTAGGGCTTTAGATGGGTGAATATCAAGTGCTTAAAGGGTACAGGTCACACAGAAGGGAGAGGGAATAAGGGAAAGATGGCTCAATTAGGGAAGACCTCTTGGAGGAAATGTCATTTCAGTAAGGCTTTGAAGGTGGGGAGAGTGATGGCCTGTAGGATGTGGAGTGGAGGTAGTTCCAGGTTATAGGAAGGATAAAGGAAAGGGGTCAGAAGCGAGGGAGATAAGATCCAGGCACAGTCAGCAAGCTGGAGCTAGAGGAGCAATGCGCAGGCTGGGCTGTTTTAGGAAATCAGTGAGGTAAGATAGGAAGGGGTAGGTGCTTGGATCAGCATAGTAGTAGGTTGGATGGAGATGAACAGGTGGGTTTTAGAGAAGCAGCATGGCATAGTGGACTGAGCATAGGCCTGGGAGTTAGAAGGTCATAGGTTTTAATTCCAGCTCCACCGTTTGTCTGCTGTGTGACCTTGGACAAGTCACTTCCCTTCTCTATGCCTGTTACCTCATCTGTACAATGGGGATTGAGACTTAGCTCCACGTGGGACAAGGGACTCCATCCATCCCAGTTCTTAGAACAGTGCCTGGCACATAGTAAGTGCTTAGTAAATACCATTATAATTATTATTTTAATGATAGAAGGTAGAATTGACCAGTTTTGGTGACAGAATGAATCTTGATAGAATGAGAGAGATGTTGAGGACAATGCTAAGCTTGAGGGCTTGTGAGAAAGGGAGGATGGTGGTGCTGTCTGTAATGTTGGGAAAGTCAGGAGGACAAGGTTTGGGTGGAAAGATGAAGAGTTATTTTGGACATGTTTAGGTTGAGGTGTCAGCAGAGCCAGCAGAATTAGAAGTGTGCTGGAAACTGGAGGAAATACAAGACTGCAGAGGAGGACTGAGGATTGGGACTGTAGAGGTAGAGTTTTGAATCACCCACGTTAGAGATGGTAGTTGAAGCCATGGGGGTGAAGGTGTACTCTAAGGGACTGTGCCACTGTGGATACCATCCCCCACCACCATCTCCCACCCCTCGGCCCCCTTCTCCTGGTTCTCCTATCTTTCTGGCTGCTCATTTTGTCTGTCTTTCACAGGTTTCTCCTCTGCCTCCCACCCCCTAACTTTGGGAGTCCCTTAAAGCTCAGTTCTGGGTCCCCTTCTATTCTCCAGCTACACCAGCTCTTGGTTGTGCAGCCTTCATTGGCCCCAGACCCACAGCACTTTTTACTTATCCATTACTCATTCAATTGTATTTGAGCGCTTACTGTGTGCAGAGCACTGGACCAAGCCCTTGGGAGAATACAACAATAAGCACAGACATTCCCTTCCCACAACAAATATACAGTCTTCTCCATCTAGGCTATAAGCTTTCTGTGAGCAGAGAATGTCTAACAGTCATGTTATATTGTACCCTCCCAAGAGCTTAGTATAGTGCTCTGTGCACAGTAAGTGCTCAGTAAATACCATTGATTGCTTATACGTTCAAAGATTTGTGTCATTCACCTGGTTTGTGAATACTTTTATGTCTATTTCCCTTCTCAGAGGGTATGTTCTTTGTGGACAGGGAATTGTGATTTCTTTTATGTCTGTCTGCCCTATCAGCAGGTAAGTTCCTTGTGGAGAGGTAATTGTGAATATTTTTATGTCATTGTACTGACATAAAAATACACACGGTCAGAGTGTAGGTCCCCAGTGGACAGGGGATCTCACCGTACCTCAATCTCATCTAACTTGCCACTGACCCCTCGCCCTCTGACGTGAAACTGATGCCTTCCCTCTGACCTGAAACTCTCTCCCCCTTCACACAATGTCAGACCACCATTCTCCTCACCTTCAAAGCTAAAGATCATATTTCTTCCAAGGGGCCTTTCTTGACTAAGCCCTCATTTCCCTACACCCTCTCCCTTTTGCATCATCCTTGCACTTGGATTTGTACCTTTTATTCACCCCACCCTCAGTCACACTTCCCTTACGTACCCACTGTTGGGTAGGGACTGTCTCTATATGTTGCCAATTTGTACTTCCCAAGTGCTTAGTACAGTGCTCTGCACATAGTAAGCTCTCAATAAATACGATTGATGATGATATCCGTGATTTATTTTCATGTCTGTCTCCCCCTCTAGAATGTAAGCTCCTTATGGGCAGAGAATGGGTCTACCAACTCTGTTATATTCTCCCAAGCAGTTAGTACAGTGCTCCAAACACAGTAAGTGTTCAATAAATAATTGATTGCTTGTTTTGAACCGTAACAATATCTAACAGAATCCCTGAATCTTTCTGTAAATAAACTACTGACTAGGATCATCAGCTCCATGACATGGGAAGCAAATGCTGAAGAATCACTTTGTCTTCTAAGTGAACTACGAGAATTTAATCCTGCTCATTTTCATTCCACTCAGTCTGAAGCAAGACCCCAGATGTTGAGCAAGGAGATTTTGGGGGCTGACTAATCTGCTCAATCCTGGGGGTTATCACAAAAGAATGTTAACAATTTTAGGCTGTTCATTTCTACCATAGCATGGCTTTTTAAAAATTTCTTCATAAAGAAAGTCAGGAAGGAGAGGCCAAGCACAACACACAAAGGCCAGAGAGAATCTTTGCCACCACTTTTTGCTCACTGTGACTTTTTAAATGATATTTAAGAACTTACCATGTACCAGGCACTGCTCTAAGCACTGGAGTAGACAGATGGCAATCAGGTTGGGCTCGGTCCATGTCCCATATGAGGCTCACGGTCTTAATCCTCAGTTTACACATGAGGTAACTGAGTCACAGAGTAGCGTGCCTCAGTGTACCTCAGTCTCGTCTATCAAGTCATTGACCTCTCATCCACATCCTGCCTTTAGCCCAGAACACCCTCCTTCTTCATATCTGACAGACGATCAGTCTCCCCACCTTCAAAACCTTATTGCAGGCACATCACCTCCAGGAGACCTTCCCTGACTAAGCCCTCATTTCCTCTTTTCCCACTCTCTTCTGTGTCACCCTGATTTGCTCCCTTCATTCACCCCTCTCTCAGCCCCACAGCACTTATGCACATCTGTAATTTACTTGTATTAAAGTCTACCTCACCCTCTAGATTGTAAACTCATTATGGGCAGGGAATGTATCTTCCAACTCTGTCATATTGTACTCTCCCAAGCATTAGGTACAGTATACTGCACAAAGTGCTCAATAAATAAATTGATTGAAATAATAATAATAATAATGGCATTTATTAAGCGCTTACTATGTACAAAGCACTATTCTAAGCACTGGGGAGGTTGCAAGGTAATCAGGTTGTCCCATGGGGGGCTCACAGTCTTGATCCCCATTTTACATATGAGGTAACTGAGGCACAGAGAAAGTAAGTGACTTGCCCAAAGTCACACAGCTGACAATTGGCAGAGCCAGGATTTGAACCCATGACCTCTGACTCCAAAGCCTGTGCACTGTCCACTGAGCCATGCTGCTTCCAAGGTCTTGCCCAAGGGAAGTAGGAAATGACTTGGGAAATGACTTGCTCAAGGTCACACAGCAGACAAGTGGCAAAACTGGAATTGGAACCCAGGTCCTTCTGACTCCTTAGACTGTGTTCTAACCATTAGGAAACACTACTTCTAAATTATTTACACTTCCACCTTAAACACAACCATGAAATTAAGTGGCGTGAAAGTTGTAGGCAAATTGTAGTTTCCCCAAAGAGATGTAATTATGGTAAGTTTCAGGAGTCATCCACAGGAGCCCCTGGTGTTTAAGGTTTCTCACGTCAGCTGATGTGTTACTTGAATAAGCAAAAATGGCAGAGAGGGGAAGGGAGAAGAGAGTTTGGTGTGCTTTCAGAAATATTGGACTTGGGGAATGAAATCCCTTGGGCTCAGGATGGGCTCGTGGAGGAAATATGGTCAGAAGGCTCCTGGTTCTAATCCCTGCTCTGTTACTTGTCTGCCTTGTGACCTTGGGCAAGTCACTTAACTTCTCTGTGCCTGTTACCTCATCTGTAAATGGGTTTGAGACTGTGAGCCCCATGTTGATTAGCTTGTATCTATCTCAGAGCTTAGTACAGTGTATGGCACATAAGTACTTAAATACCATCAAAAAAAAAAAATCTTGAAAACAACTAAGGAAAGCACCTGATTTTTCAGGAACGTTTGCCAAAGAGCACAATTTTTTCTATTCGGAAAGCTTTGTTTCATTCATTCATATTTATTGAGCACTTACTGTGTGCAGAGCACTGTACAAAGCACTTGGGAAGTACAAATCGGCCACATAGACAGTCCCTATCCAACAACAGACTCACAGTCTAGAAATAGTTTCATGAAGATTTGATGTGGCTAAAAGTAATTTCGGTTGTTGGGCCAACTTCCTCTAGTTCAGACATGAATCACCCCCTATATATGAACCAGAGGGGTGTTGGTCAGTCTGGCTGCAGATGTCAAGATTCCCCAACTGTGGGGTTTTAGAACACCTCCACCTGGATACACATATCAGGGCAGGGGCTCATTCTGGGGCAGAAGTAGTTCAAAGAGGTGCAGTATTACTACACAATAATAATAATAATAATAGAGGCAAATGTTAAATGCTTACTACATGCCAATCGCTGTACTGAACTCTGGGGTAGATACAGGGTAATCAGGTTGGATATAGTCCCAGTCTAACATGGGACTTATAAAGGGGAGGGAGAGTAGGCATTTAATCACCATATTATAGATGAGAATTACTATGGCACAGTTAAGTGAAATTACATGCCCACATAGCAGGCGAGTGGCAGAACTGGTATTAGAACCTGGGTCATCTGATTCCCAAGCCTATTCTCTTTCCATAATGCCTTAGTGCTTCTTAAACTGTATCCTGCCCCTTAAACCATTCCTTTTTCCTTTCCCCACCCACTGAGCATTTTTTCTCAACCTCCACCAGCTGATCAGTGCCCCCCACAATAAATTAGGGGGCCCCATCAAGAAGCAACATGGTTTAGTAGAAAGAGCATGAATCTGGGAGTCAGAGGATCTGGGTTCTAATCCCAGCTCCACCACGCTTCTGCTGTGTGACCTTGGGCAAGTCATTTTAAATCTCTGTACCTCAGGTAGCTCATCTGTAAAATGGGGATTAAGACTGTGGGCCCCACATGGGACTTGAACTGTGTCCAAACTGATTTGTATCTACCTCAGCACTTAGTACGGTGCCTGACACACAGTAAGCAGTTACCAAATATGCTTAAAAATAAAATAAAAAACTAGCTCTGGAGCAGTTGCCCCCAATTTCCCGACACTAAGGAAGGACATGACACTAGCCCCACTACCTGTGGTTCTTCACTATTTCTGGGTCCCTTACTGGGCTTTCCTGCTTACGAGAGCCTCTCCATCGAGAAAGGAAGAATTCATAGGGAAGACTAGAGGAAGAGTAGTATATGTACCCTTTCCAAGTTGTGGTGACTTTTTTTATAAATGCTGGAAACAATTTTCAGAGTTCGTTCTAAACCTTGACCATTCCATGTGAGGAATAGAGTTGCAGGTTCTGTAACCATTTTACAGATAGGAATTCTGAGGGCCTAAGAAGTAAAATAGCTGGCCAAATATTTCAGCTGTGAAGATGGGATTAGAACACAAATTCCTAGTCTCTCCTGACTGCCATAAACTGACACGGAGGAAGATAAGTCTTTCAATACGATGGGAAAAGAGTAATCTGTAGTGATAGTTCAGACCTGAGCACAGCACAGAAGCAAACACATTCAAAACTCATTTTGCACATATGGAACGTTCCATTAATTCAAGTGATTTCAGGAAACAGATACAACACTACATTCTCTTGTCTTGTCCTTAAATTGCATCTCTAAAATCAAGTTCAAAAGATTGACAGATGTCAGCAAGGGAACTGTTCCTCTTAGAGCTGATATCCTTGGTTACCAAACTCTGACGCTGCTCCAGCCTCTCAATCTTTATGAAATTGCTTTTGACAGAGGTAGGATTTCAATCCTGATGGGTTGAATTCCTCTAGAGGACCACTCGGTGGCTGATGATGGCATGCTGATTTTTGTCAATCTGCAAAAATTTGTAGTTATATGGACTTGGTTATAAATTGAATGTCATTTTTTCATGGCTGTGGACTGCAATGCATAATTATATTTTCATGTACAGCCCTTCTAGACCTAATCAGAGCAAGGATGTGACTATATAATTTGCAAAGGTACATAGGCAAAAGTTATTTTGGCACTAATGGCTCTGTTGATAGACTTCTTGCAGGGCAATCATAAGGACATGGATTTAACTTTTGAGAGGACATTGGAACACCTGCCTATTGTTTTACAGTGAGGATTCTGTCCTGGCATCACAGGGGATTTCTGAAAGTTGTAAACTGCATGCCAGATGAAGATATTGCGTACCACAAAAGAGAGTTTAACTTTGACAGAAGCAGATGGAGATCAATACTATTCATTGAGCACTTACTGTGTGCAAAACACTGTACTAAGTAGTTTGGGGATTACAATATAACTGAATTGGTAAGCACATTCTCTTCCCACAATGAGCTTACGGCCTAGAGGGAAGGAAAACAATAGGAAAATAAGGAAATAACATAATGAAATGTGTGTCCTTCTAGACTAAACTCATTGTGATCAGGTAATTTGTCTACCAACTTTGTTATATTGTACTCTCCCATGCACTTAGAGCAGTGCTCTGCCCATAGTAAGTGTTCAATCAATATGATTGATTTTCCAAATTGCTATGCTCAGGAAACTGCTTCCAACATGGAGTCCATAGACCTGGGCCTTACACTCCATCACTTAGATGGACAGTTGACGGTTTGAAAACCTTTGTCATGAATTGCCATCAGGCATTCATTCAGTGGTATTTATTGAGTGCGTACTGTGTGCAGAGTACTGTATTAAGCACTTGGGAAGAGTGATTTGGCAACAAATAGTAATAGTGGTAGTAGTAGCAGCATCTTTTGAGCATCCATTGATGTGGCAGTGCTCTTAAGTGGTTTTTAAATACAAAATAGAGACATGACCTGCTCACCTGTATTCCAATGTGAAATGATTTACAAATAAAGTAATCAAAGTAAATAATTGAATGAACAACTGCATAAATACATATTTTAAAGTGTTGAGGATAGAAATAGATATGTACCTAAGATCTAGAGTTGATTTGGTTTATAAAACATATGGTGCTGGGAATTTAGGGAAATTGTTAGAGAAAAGAGGATTTAAGGAGGAGCTTGAATATGGAAGGACTTTGGGCTGCCAGATTTGGGAAGGAAGGGAGTTCCATGCAGGGTCAGTGAGTGGTTGGAAGCAGGAAAGAGAGAGTGAAGTCAAGTTGGAAGGTTAGTTTGACCGGAACAAGGAGAGAGAGTTGGGAAGTGGTCTGAACAACTTTTTGTGTTTTGAATTTCTCTGATTAAAACTTTGGTTTATGATCAACTCCTTTTGCCCCCTCTTCTGATTGGTTGTCCCAGGCAGGATCTGACTGTTGGAAAATCTGCCTGTTGAGTGCTCACCATATGTAGGCCAGATCTGATTCATGGGGAATTCTTATCTTTATGTCCCTCCCTCCAGTAAGGTAACATTCTCTGGTTGAGTGGTGGAGTTTGGGGGGTGGGGAGGTAAAGGATGGAATCAGTTATTCCAGGCTCCTGGTAGCTCCTTCTTTCATGTCCATTCTCACAGGATGTACCCCCAAAACTGCCAGCTAAGTTCCTCCCTCAGCCAAACCGGGACCTTATTCCTGGTGTGACTTGCATTGTTCTTTGCCCCTACTGTATTCTCTTTCTCATGGCAGCAGGCATTCTCAGTTTCCCAGGCTTCCTGATTGTCCATCCCTAGCTTTCTCCCTAGGAATTTCAAAAGCAAAAACTAAGTGAAAAGGGATCATTATAATAATAATAATAATAGTAGTAGTACTTGTTTGTTTATTTTGTATGATACACTGAACTAAACTGTGGGGTAGATATACTGTAATCAGGTTGGTCACGGTCCCTATCCCACATGGGGTTCACAGTCTGAGTAGGTGGGGTTAGGATTTAGTCTCCAGTTTGCAGATGAGGAAACTGGAACACAGAGAATTTTCGACTTGCCCAGAGTCATATAGTCCATGAGTGCCAGATCAGGATTAGAACCCAGGTCCTCTGACTCCCAGTCTTGTGCTCTTTCTACTAGGCCATGCTGGCCTACCAGAAGCTCAGTAGACCAGACGAGATGAGCAGTGTGAGTTGGATTGCTGGTGTTGTGCGGGATTCAGAGTTCTGGGAAGAGAATGGGCAGGGAATGGGGTCAGGTGCAAATGATACTATTGGAAGCATGGAGGGGTGGATAGGGAAGGAGGATTTTCCTTCCTTTATAATTCTGGAGGAGTTTCAATTACTTTTTTGTAGATGTACAAAATGACAAAGTCTTACATAAACTGTATACAATTGGAAGGGAAAGCAGAAAATAGTCTCTAGGCCCTGACCAAGGTTTAGATAATTTTGTTATCAGAGATGACCAGGAGAGTGAATCTGAGCTGAGGCACTTGCTCAGGACCCTGGCTTCTAACTCCAGGAAGAATGGGGTGGCTTCTGAGGAAGTGGGGAGACAGCCCTGAGGCAGAGGGGTCAGGACACTGTTCACCATGCTCCATCCCCTAGCTCTCTCCCCTCTTCACTAGCAATGCTGAAATCAAGTTTCCAATCAACCATATTTATTGAGTGCTTACGGTGTTCAAAGCACTGTACCAAGCACTTGGGAGAGTATACTATAACAGGTAGACATGTTCCATGTCCATAGGGAGCTTACAGTCTAGAGCCTTAGAGTTGAGAAAGAGAATCAATGCTTTGTAAAACTGCTTCTAAAATAGCCAATTTTGGGGAATTCACTGAACATGAGACTATTTGTCCGTATGGTCAGATGAGCTTCAAGGTACCGCTGAAGGCATGGAGACCAGTAGGGGGGCTGAAGCAATAGAGAAACAGCATGGCCTAGTGGATAGAGCATCATGGGGCTGCGAGTCAGAAGCACCGAGGTTCTAATCTCGGCTCTGCCACTTGTCTGCTGTGTGACCTTGGGTAAGTCACTTACTTCTCTGCCTCAGTCCCTCATCTCTAAAATGGGGATTAAGACTGTGGGCCCCCTGTGGGACAGACACCATGTCCAACCTGATTAGCTTGTATTTAGCCCAGTGCTTAGTACAGTGTGTGGCACATAGGAAGCACTTAACAAATACCATTTAAAATAATAAAGAAGCAGTATGGCCTAATGGATAGAGCACAGGTCTGAGTTAGAATGACCTGGGTTCTAATCCTGACTCCACCATTTGTCTGCTATGTCACTTGGGGAAAGTCACTTCACCTCTCTGGGCCTCAGTTACCTCATCTATAAAATGGGGATTAAGACTGTAAACCCAGGTGGTACATAGACTGTGTCCAACCTGATTGGCTTGTATTTACCTCAGTGTTTAGTACAGTGCCTGGCACATAGTAAGCACTTAACAAATACCATAACAAAATTAGCTGTGAAATGACCAGAGCTTTATCAATCAATCAATCAATCAATCAATCGTATTTATTGAGCGCTTACTATGTGCAGAGCACTGTACTAAGCGCTTGGGAAGTACAAATTGGCATCACATAGAGACAGTCCCTACCCAACAGTGGGCTCACAGTCTAAAAGGGGGAGACAGAGAACAGAACCAAACATACCAACAAAATAAAATAAGTAGGATAGAAATGTACAAGTAAAATAAATAAATAAATAAATAGAGTAATAAATATGAACAACCATATATACATATATACAGGTGCTGTGGGGAAGGGAAGGAGGTAAGACCGGGGGATGGAGAGGGGGACGAGGGGGAGAGGAAAGAAGGGGCTCAGTCTGGGAAGGCCTCCTATCAGGGAGGTAACTGTTAGGGTGCAGAGGAAGGGATGGATCTTTGAACTGCCTGCTGGAACAATTTGAGGTGAAAGCTCTTTAGGGCCATGCACCATCCAGTGTGGTGAATTTGAGACAGAAACCAATCAGCTTCATCAGGATATCTGACTTGCAGTAATGCTTAAGCGAGTACCCCGGTGGAATAAAACATTCTGGCAGGGTGGGAGGGGGTTGAAAGGAATTTACCTGTCTTTCTGAAATACACAGCCCAATGATCTGCAAGTTCTCCATTACAGTGAACAGAACTCACAATAATCAAATAATAGTATGATACGTTGACCATTCGAAGATAGCTATGATGATGATTCATATTTTGTCATGCTGCCAAGGTGCCACTATGCCTCCACATTTAGATCAGAATTTCAGAAGTAGAACACAACAGGTAAACCCAGAAAATGCTACTAAACCTGCTGTATCAATGTGCACCATTTTTCAGCATCTTTGAAATATCAATCCTTGGAGTGTTAACCCAGAAATGGAATTACTGTTGCAAGGAAATGTAGCTCAGGGAACATGTTTGCATGCTACTGCCTGGTAAGAAATTCTCCAGTCACCTCAAATCAAAGCTTGTACTGCACGTTTCCTAAGAAGAGAGATGGACAAATGGCTCTGGTACTCTAAAAGTTATCTTGCTCTAATTTCACAGGTGCTGCTTGCTTTGGGGAGCTGAAAATCTAAAATCTAAATCAAAGATCTCTGATTTCTGGTGGATAGCTCAAAATCATGCTTTTCCTGAGTGGATCAGGAATTCCTTGCTTTCCAGCTGACTGTCGTATAGTAATTCTTCAATGGACAGGACATCATCAGAGTTATTTTGTGGCATGAACGTTCTGACTCACTGCCTTAAGATATACACTAAACGGACAGCAGCTAATTTGTTGCTTTGTATAAACACCTGAAAGGACTTTGTGTGGGCCTAAATTACATTGCAGCATTAATGGATGATGATGCTTTCATTATATAAGTGAACAATTTTGCCTGTTCCACACAGTAAAAATCTGGCAGGCTGTGGGGAGTGTTGTTCAACCTGGACTTGAGAGAGTTAAAATTGGTTTTGCCATTTTTGATTTTAAAAAATAGGTTAACTCTTCTGTGAATACAAAGTTCATCTGATAGGTACCGGCTTCAGATAAAAGGATAAGGGGTTTAAGTGAGGAAAGGATGTAATTGAGGGTGGCGTTTCTTATTTTACTGTAGACCAACGGACACTCTGATCATGGTGACCTGTTAGACCACAAGCAACCCAGGGGTCTTAGTGACAACCTGTTTTCTGTAAGACAGCAAAAAGCTTCAGCCATTTGTAGATCAATTAAGTCATTAAGCACCATTGCAAATTTAGCCTTATTTGCATAAGGATTTTTGGCCAGCTGGCCAACCCTGCTCTGCCTAAACTAGGATGTTCAAGTTGGAAGAGGTGCGTTGCACAGTTGGGGCACAGGAGGGCCTCCAGCAGCTGACCTGAATTGAGAGTCTGTGCCCTGAGCTGGTTGAACACTAGGATGGAGCTTGAGTAGTTTCTCAGCCCTCTCAGCATGGCAGCAGCGAGTTTGTCAAAATGATTTTGAAATTCAATTTACAGCTGCCCATCTTAGGAGAGGGGGAACTCTGAGATGCAGAGCCTTGTACACCCTATGGGGAGAAAAACTGCAAAGTAAACTCGAGTGTTTGTCTTCTTGAGATTTTTGGGGTCATATGATGCATTTCTTTACTTCCAGGGTTCATATATAGAGATGTGGCTAGAGGATTATGATGCATTAAAGGTCCCAATACCCTGTATTGGATTCCCAAGAGGAAGGAATGTTCAGGATCTTCTCTCCCAAATCCATATTTTGAGCTTTATCCAGTGATGGGCTTGTGGCAAATGAGATGCTGTTTCCATAAGAGGTGCCAAATTTTCATTTTGAAGACAGGGATGAACTTGGGGATGGAGCTCTGAGAGGATGGGGCTTTGGGAGCAGGGCTTGTGGAGAAGAAGTGGAGGGAAGAAAATGGACCAGGGAGCATGAGGAAAGGAGAGAAACTGAGGGAAAGAGGAAAGATGCAATAGGAAAAACATGTCCTCTCACTCACCTCTGGTTCTCACCAGACATCAATTTAAGCTTAGGGATTGAAGTAGGATGTAAATTACACTGATCAGAAATGGAAATTTCTCATGCCAAACCCTGAAGTTCCTGATCATGCCTATGGTGTTGGAATCCTTCATTGAGGAAGACCATGTTTCTGGGTTTTTTTTACTGAAATAACTGGTGCAATGAACTCTCTAAAGAGCTTTGCTTTCCAAAACTGAACTCCTTACCTTTCTTCCTAACTCTTCTCCTCTGTGTACCTTGCAGTCAATCAATGGGATTAACTGAGTGTTTACTATGTACAGAGCACTGTTCTAATCACTTGGAAGAGTATGACATAAGAGTTGGTAAATATGCCCCCCCAACGCGTGCACGCGCACACACACACACACACACACTCACAACACCCGGACAGTTACAAATACTCTACCTGTCTTGACTACATGAGGAAGAGTCAAGCAGAGGCATATCCATTCCATTCCTAGCTTGGGCAGTGGCTAGCAAGTGGAAGGTAATCTGCTGCAAGTCTAAACTCACCTGTCCTGGGCAGCAGCGGAATGGGAGTTGAGGGCGGAGACTCAGGTTTACTGTGCAAAAGGAGGCAATGGTAAACCACTTCTGTATTTTTACCAAGAAAACTCTATGGATATACTGCCAGGCTGATTGCAGGTGGAGATGGGGCATTCTGGGAGAGATGTGTCCATGGCATCACTATGGGTCAGAGACGACTCGACGACATAAGACAAGGTATGTTCCCTGCCCACAAGAGTGTAGAGGGGGAGACAGTCATTAATGTAAATAAATTATGGATATGTACATTAGGGCTGTGAAGATGAGGGTGGGTGAATTAAGGGAGTAAATCTAAGTGCAAATTCCTATCACAGTTGATGGTGCCACTGTCCTCCCTGTCTAAGCCTGCAGCCTAGCTATCATTCTTGACTTCTCACTCTTTAAAAATACTCAGTCTATTGCTAGATCAAATAACCTTTTCCTCAATCCATCCCTTTCTTTCCTGCCGAGCAGACCCCCACCCTGTCCCCTTCCAGACTAGACTTCTGTATCCGCCTCTTTGCTGGTCTTTTGGCCTTTAGTCTCTTCTCTCTCCGGTCTACACTTCACTTGACAACCCAGTTCATTTTTCTTAAATGTTGTTCTGCATATACCTCCCTTGAACTCGAAATGTCAATGGTTATCCATTTATCTTCATATCAAGCAGAAACTCCTATCCATTGGCTTCAAGCTTCTGCATTTACTCTCCCCATATCACTTAAACACTCTTCTCCCAGTAAACCCCAGATTGTACTCTTTCTTTCAAGTTAACCTACTTCATCTGTCCCCCACCTCCTCCACCTTATTCATGCTCTCCCACTTACATCTCCCAGGACATATTTCTCCCCACATATGTCGCTATGGGTTGGATACGACTTGACAGGATAAAAGACAAGACAAAGCCCTTCCTAAACCCTACCTCTTTCAGAAGGCTTTTCCCAATTTGTTCTTTTTTCCCAGATCAAATCCTTCCAATTATAACTTCAACCAAGTGGCATCACCTCTGTATTTTTACATTCATTACTACCCACAGTTCTTCTTAAACATAACTTACATACCCTCCAATATAAGCATTTATTTTATATTCATCTGTCTAGATTGTAGACTCTTTGTTGGCAGGTAGCATCTGCCAACTCTGTTGTACTTTCCCAAGGGCTTAGTACAGTGCTCTGCAGACAGTAAGTGCTCAGAAACCATCACTGGTTGAGTATTCATCCCTATATATTTCATTCCTTTTCTTGTTCCTTCGATCTGTAATTTACTTTGTGTCTTTTCAGTAAGACTGAAGCTCCTACAGGGCAGGAATTGTCTTCCATGTGAATTGTGCTTTCCCAAGAGATTAGTACAATGTTCTGTACAGAATAGGTGTTCAGTAAATACTATTGATTGACCTAAAGACTTGTGACAGGATAGACCTTCAGATTTGGAGCCAGTGGTGCAACAGCCCATCTCCATTGCTAAGAAAAAAATATGACATACTGTATAAAAAATTAGGAAGGGGATCAAAAGTAAAATGAGGCCTTGAGGAAATACGGTCAGTGGTAGTTCCTGCTGCTGAGAAGGATTTTCAACCCCACAGTGAATGTGGGGATCTAAGGGAGGATCAGCATGGAATAATGCCCTTGCCCTATTGGCAGACCCAACAGAGACTTCCTCAACTGATAAGAGAATGAAAGGTTTATTATCGTTCCCCCAAATTTAGAGAAACACTTTTTGTCCCTAAAAGCATCTACTCCATTATGAGCATTTTAAAGGGTGGAGAAGTTATTTAAAGGGTTCTGTTAATCCCTTATAAATGAAAACCCTTTCCTCTGAAACAGAAAACCCAAGTCATGCTCTGTTTTCTCAGCTGCAAAGCTATTAATATTGTTAGTGGTCATAAAACAAATGCAGCCGCAATCTTTTCCCACAAATGAATGTCACCTAAGACAGAGATATACTCTTTCCATATAGCTAAAGGGCTCTTCCAGGTCAGCTTTTAAGTGTTCTGGTTAGAGAATGGGGTACTGATTTTCTTCTAAGTGCTGGGCTTGATTTGTGAAGAGAAGAGAAGGAATGTTGATTTTGAAAGTACTTTATAAAACTCCCATTATTAACATAAGGTTTTATGGATTTAAAATCACTTTTTATCTAGATGATAAATGTTTTAAATGAATATAGTGCTGCTTAAAGCTGCCAAATTGGTAGCTGAGACTGTCGATCTAGTCACACAGATTCAACCAAGGCAGAGGCAGTTAGGAACTTGTACCTATGTAGCATCCCTTAAAGACATAACCCTCCAAGAACAGGACATCCCAACTTAGTGAAGAGAAAGTCCAATCTGCAGAGAAACTAACTTTATTTTTCTAGGGTTTGTGTACAACTGAGGCCCCGGCTGGTGTGCTTCTGCTAAGGCAGGGCTGTCTTATGAGTGTTGAAACCAGTTTACTAAGCCAGTTTTAGAACTTTTGGCTATTGAATCCAGGGGAAAGCAAACTAGATAATAATAACTGTGGTATTTCTTAAACACTTACAGTGTGTCAGGCACTGTACTTAGCACTAGGGTAAATACAAGATAATTGGGCCAGACACAGTCCCGATCCCAGACAGGGCTCACAGTCTTAATCCCCATTTTACAGGTGAGGTATTGCAAACACAGAGAAGCTAAGTGACTTGCTGAAGGTCACACAGCAGACAAGTAATGGAACTGGGATTAGAACCCTATTCTTCTGACTTCCAAGCCTGTGCTTTATCCCCTAGACTATGCTCCTTCCCTAAATTATGACCCGTCCTATACAGACCCGTTTAAATACCTCAACTGGGAAAAGCATTTTCACAACTGGCTTTTGAACAAAGGATATGAAAGGGCTTATATTGAGAAGCAGTTTGGCCTAGTGAGTAGAGGACGGGCCTGGGAATCAGAAGGTCATGGACTCTAATCCTGGCTCTGCCACTTGTCTTCTGTGTAACCTTGGGCAAGTCACTTTACCTCTCTGGACCTCAGTTACCTCATCCATAAAATGGGGATTAAGACTAGGAACCCCATGTGGGACATGGACAACCTGATTGGCCTGCATCTACCCCAGCACTTAGTACAGTGTCTGGTCCTGCTGAGGCCCTGCTGAGAGCTCACCTCCTCCAGGAGTCCTTCCCAGACTGAGCCCCTTCCTTCCTCTCCCCCTCGTCCCCCTCTCCTTCCCCCCCATCTTACCTCCTTCCCTTTCCCACAGCACCTGTATATATGTATATATGTTTGTACATATTTATTACTCTATTTTATTTGTACATATCTATTCTATTTTATTTTGTTAGTATGCTTGGTTTTGTTCTCTGTCTCCCCCTTTTAGACTGTGAGCCCACTGTTGGGTAGGGACTGTCTCTATATGTTGCCAATTTGTACTTCCCAAGAGCTTAGTACAGTGCTCTGCACATAGTAAGCGCTCAATAAATACGATTGAAGATGATGATGATGATGGTCCATAGTAAGCACCTAATATATACCTTTTTTTTTAAAAAAAAAAAAGACTGGGGTGTGCAGGAATAGACCAGAGCTCTTGAATCTTCAGAGGTCACTAAGCACCCACTAAAGGTAGCAAAAGGGTGACATCAGGGGAGCTACTTTGTGTCTGACAGGTTGAATGGGACCAGGAATGTTGAACTGTATTCAGCCAGAGAGAAGTACAACATGTTCCTACAATTAGGGCCTTCTGTGACTGTTCAGTATAGACTCAGTTCTGATGGGAAATTACTGCTCTCTGAACAGGTTTGGGAGCAGTATGAATGTCTTTGGCTTATGGTAAGTTGAGGCTGAGTCATCCTTAACAGACTGTGGTCTTCTGACTTTTTTTTTTTTTGGTCTCAGTTTCTATGTTTAAAAATATTTTGGAAGATGTGGTTCTTTTTATGATCTAGAGGTCAGTCATTGGTTTGCAAGAGTAAGGGAAAAATAGAAGAGTGAAATAATGTTACAGATTTCCCCTGCTTACACAAACTCTTCACCAAACAGTTCACAGCAGGTCAAATATTATCTTGGACCATAGCTGTCTCTATCTCTAAGGAATTATGGTCTAGGGCTGTTTCTCTTGCATTTGCCATTAAAATATTTGAGAACCTCTCCCAGGTAGTGATTTAGACACAACCAGAAAAATGAAGTTTCCTTTTCAATACTTTCTTATAGACTGTTATCACAAAAGGCCAAATGGTACAATAAACCTGAATGTTGGAAATTCAGATTTGATTTCAAAAGTAAATTTATTTTATTTCCTAGTCAGTGTAATAGGGATTCTTTCCAGGTCAGAAAGAGGCAGGTAGATCAGGTTCTGTTGGTTGACTTGAGAACCAAAGCTTTTGAGCAGTTGTACATACATGCACATATGCACTCACACACTTATTAAAGTACTTCTGTATAGATATCAGTCCACACACAGATAGCCATGCACGTATACATACAGATTTATATGCATACACAAATATTCCCTCACACACAACTTTATATTTGCATTCTCAGGTTGCATGTGGAGGTACACATCTAGCTATGCAGGCATGTACATGCATCTCCTCATTATCTGAGGATGATGTTATTGCTGAGTCTGACTGAGACACCAGTCTTGGTGAGATGTCTCAGGAAAGCAGCATGGCCTTGTGGTAAGAGTTTGGGCCTGGGAGTCGGAGGACAGGGATTCTAATCTGGAGTCTGCCATGTACCTGCTGTGCGACTTTGGGCAAGTAACTTAGCTGTACCTCAGTTCCCTCATTTGCAAAACAGGGATTCAATTCCTGTTCTCTCGCCTACCTTCAGTGGGTGCTTAGTGACCTCTGAAGATCCAAGAGTTCTGGTTGATTCCTGCACAGCTCTGAATCTTTTCTTTTTTTTAAAAAAAAGGTTTTAAGTGCTTACTGTAGACCAGGCACCATACTGAATAGGAGGGAGAACAGGTGTTGCATCAGACTGTGAACCCCCTATGGAGCCTATCTTTTATGTACCCAAGTGCATACTATGGTGCTTGAAAATCATTTTTTTTTTATTATTACTATTATGATCTTTTAATTGTAGCACAAAAACATGCCTGGCCAAGACTGAGATGTATTGCAGTCTTTCCAGGCAACTTTGTATTCTGGCAGTTCAGTTTTTCTCTAGGTAGACTTCATTTTTATAGTCAATATAAGTAGAAACTTAAATGGTTACCTTGACTCATCCCAAGTTGTTCCAGTTTACTGTGAAACATTAGTTTGTCTTATTTAAAACATAGAATGATCACTAAATGAGAAACATATAGGAGATGCCGGTAGAGACCTATAGTCAAAAGCAGGATAGGCAAAGACTTTCTAATATTCTAGAAATATCCAAACATGCATATCCTGTCTCATCTTCACATAATGCATCCAATAGACTAATCACCAGTGCTGAAAAAGGCACTCAAATGCCAAATTTAAAATAATTCAATAAATAATTTATAATAAGAACCCTGGAGCGATACTTCTGTTGATCTATAAACAGTTATTTCAATTGCTTTCTCAACTTTTTTGTCTGCTTTTTATTTCCTGTGTTGAAGTGTGTGTGTGGTGGGGGGTGGGGAGGGAGAGAGAGAGAACATGTGAGCTTGTTAATTTTGTTGTCTTTAAATTACTCCTGGGCACTAGTAGTGGAAGCTAATGGTTCTTTTCATACCCTGTCAACATAAGCAATGTGGTTTTCTCCTCCTCCCCTGATTAACTTGGTTTCTTCTGTTCTGGCTACCTGGATGAGAGGAGAGGGTTGTTTTTCCAGAGAAATAGACTGTCAAACTTTTACCATTGCAATGCTTGAAAGAAAGAAATTCAGCAAAGAAAAATGACGTAAAACTTAAGAAAGATAGATGGAGATTTTTATTCCTTACTGTTCCAAGTCAGCAGGTTTCAAACCAGTGAACAAAATAATTAATTCTGTGCTGGGTCCATTTTTTGGAGGGAGAAGGAAAATTGTAAGAGGCATTGCAGTGTTAAAAGTCAGGGAGGTAATCCGCTGTTACCTTCTAGTCATTCAGTTAAAGAGTGCAGAAATAGCATGTTAGACATTCTCAGTTGACCCCTTTAAAAGTTATTGCCTGTTTAAATTGAAGGGTTGGCATTACTGGCAAGACAATTGACACATTTGTCTCACTCTCAGACCCGTGGAAAATTGTTTTAATTAATGAGGGCATAAGCTGTAGACTGTTTCCCAAGGAAAGAAGCATAACGTTGCATATGAGACGTGGGGAGCTGAGACTCTTGTATTGACTTTCCCAACCATGGTAGTGCACACACTCCCAAAGTGCTTAAATAAAATGTAAAATTAGTAATTCTTGGCTTTCCTTAATTCAGTCTTTGAATAAATTGTTTCCCTTTCCAAACTGTCTCACTCATCATGCTGCCTTCACTGTGATAACCCAAAGTGACCTTATCAGAAACTAGAATTCTGGGCCCAACAAGATCTTTGTCAATAGAATTACAAAGTTAATGGATTGGGTCCTAGCTTTCCTATTGCAAATTTGTGTTATAAGGCATTAGGGTATGTCTCACCAGATTTTGCTTGCTACATTAAATTAGTTTCAATAAAGAAGCATCCGGGAACTTGGATCAAGAACAGGTTGAAAACATTAATCAAAGAACAATATTAAATGTCATTGCATAGTTAAGGGAGATGTGCATTGGGCATGGCCAAGGTTCCTGCAGAACTCGATCCCATTTAACATGTTTATCTGTGAACTGGAAAAAAAAATTACATACCTGACATCAACAGAAAATTGTGAATCGGGAAGTTGGTAAACTCTCTTGAGGTTTTGCCAATAGTGACATGAACAGATAAAGGGTCCTTCTCAGAGGTGTTACCTGTCAAGAATTCATCAAGACTGTGAGTATGGCCAGGAGACTCCACCAAGAGTATTATGAAAAAACTGACTCAGATTTTTCAGCTAAATAGGAACTGGATCCCTAACATCCAGTTTTGTCGGTTTTCCCTCCACCCGATATCTAGGGCTTGCCCCTTTCTCTCTGGCCAAATCATTGGTCATGGCATTTGAGTAGTGCATCAATCTCCTCATAGTCTCCCAGCTTCCATTTTATGTTCTCTCCAGGCCATACTTCTCTCTACTGTCCAGATTGTAACATCTGAAAGCGTCATTTAGCAGACCTCTTCCCCAGTCCTCAAAACCTGTAATGATTGCCCATTCCTCTCTGCATCAAGCAGAAACTCCTTCCCATTTCTACTATGCACTGTCAGTGAGTCTGACGAAAATGGAGTTTAAGTACCAGACCACACTTGAGAAACCCAATACACAATTTAAGGGTTTTTTAAAAATCAATTTCCCATAACTTAGAGCTTTCAGTGAATTCTGATAACTTGGACAGACCCACTCTCCAACATGGCTTTGAGCAAACTGAAAAGCAGGGTAGGTTGACAAAGGAGGACCAAACAGCCAAGTTGAAGGTCTACAAGGCTGTTATAGGGGTCCGGCCTCCTACTGGCTCTACTTTAGAGGGCACATTCATTCTGTAGCAGTTTCCCCAGTGGCTGTCTGAAATTATATTCAATGTCAATTGGTGGTCAGGATTACTAGTAATGGAGTCTTAGAATGTAGTCAGTCCATCTGCTTTGAAGCAATGTTCACAATCATCCAGGTCCAGTGGGCAGCACTTAGAAGAGCAGATGATAAAATAATTAAGCAGCTGGTGTACAGTTAACTGAGAAGTGGCAGACAGAAGCCAGGAGGGCGCAATAAATGACATACAGTCTGTCTTTTGTATTTGAAAAAGACAGCACTGAAGGTGAAGCTCACCTACGAATGCGTGTCTGGCCAGTGTGGCCCTAGAGTTGCAGACTTGGTGTGTATTCAATTGTACTAAGCTCTTGGGATAGTTCAATATATCAGGCAAATTGTCTGCCCACAGTGAGCTAACAATCCTTTGTTGGGTCTTCATTTTTAATTTTTGCAGGGCCTGGTGCTGTTTTCTCTTTCGCCTATTTGCCTCTCATTCCATAAGAAACTTTCACACAAAGGGAGTCACTTCTTTACTGATAGGCCAGCAAAATGCATTGCTATCTTGGCAATAAATTCCCAGTTTTCAGGTGACTTGCAGCAGTATCTGAGGTTTTGCTTCACCATCTCCTTAAAACACAACATAAAGATTTAGTGAAGCCCAGACTCAGTGGATAGAACATGGGACTGGGAGTCAGAAGGACCTGGGTTGTAATTCCAGCTCTGCCATTTGTCTGCTGTGTGACCTTGGGCAGGTCACTTCACTTCTATGTGCCTGTTACCACATCTGTAAAATGGGGATTAAGACTTGTGAGCTCAATGAGGGCAGGGACTGTGTCCAACCTGATTATCTTGTGCCTGTTCCAGTCCTTAGTACAGTGGCTGGACTATAGTAAGTGCTTAACAAATACCATTAAAAAATAAAATAAAGCAGGAGATTTTTGGGACAATACTGTTGAGGAAGACCAGCCTGATGTGCAGCAACTGGGAGCAGGGAGGAATTACTTGCCATGAGCAAAGGCTTCACAGAAATTGGGATGCAAAAAAGAAGGTTCCAAAATAGACTCAGCTCCCTTTGGAACAAACTCATTAGTTCATCAAGGATCAATTCTTAAATGCAAACAAAAGAGCAGATTGTGGTGGTTGCATTTCAGTCTTTTCATCCACAACACATGAATAGGATCTTACCTTCAGAAACATTATCTTTGAAAATGAAGGTCAGTTATGGAATATAGACCAAACCACCATCGTCAAGTTTAGAGGACTTCTGGACCAGAAAAAAAATTGATCAAATTTAAAGGGTGCAGAGAAAAGCACAAAACCAATTGAAAGAGGAGAGTGGTCTATGAAGGAAAAATGGACAGTAGTCTGGCCAAGCAAATAGACTACCCAGAGAAATCCTTTAGCATATAAAAAGGAACTCTGAGGGATGAATATGGCAGGAAAAACAAAATTTGGAAAATTCATCAGTGAGGGAGACTAAGAAAACAGTCTCAGAAGAGAGGATTGTGAAGGTTTGGTCTTTTTACAGGATTAAACACAGACCCAATGCAAAACACTACCGGATGCAGTGCTCAAAGCAATCCTGCATTTCCTAGAAGGGAGAGAATTGCCTGACCCATCGAGCTTTATTCAGCTTTAGTTTCTATGACTGCATAATTCACTCAGTGAAATGGCTGTGATTGAGAATCCACTTACAAATTGGGACTTGTTAATGACATTTATTAAGTGCTTACGATGTTCAAAGCACTTTATTAAGGGCCAGGTTCAGACATGGTTTCTGGCCCCACAGGGAGAAGAAAAGTTAAATGTCTCGGGGAGGATGAACCAACAGGATAATATAGCATGTGTGAATTCAGCCAATCAGAGCAAGGAGTCTGCCAAGAAGAAGGTGTCAAGTCCAGGTCCAGGCACTCTGAGTTGCACATGATTACCACAAAGTAGTACCTCATGAGCCAAATTCACTCCAAAACAACTGTGACTTCAAATAATGCTCTAGATTGTAAGCTCCTTGTGGGTAGGGGACATCTCTACTAATTCAACCATATTGTTCTCTTCCAAGGGTTTACAGCACTCTACACATAGTAAATGCTCAAGAAATATGATTGATTGGATCACTAAAAAAGTGCCAAAATGTTAGATGATTTAAAAAAAAATGCTATCCCAAAACAAAAATGTGTTTTTGTTCAATGGATTATGCAAATGTGCTGATCCAGTGACTATTTTTGACCTGATTATTTTGTTTCTACCTCGGACCTTAGTACAATGCTTGGCACATATAAGCCCTTAACAAATGCCACTGTTATTACTATTTTACAGAAGCAGGTTTTATAGTTCTTTATTTAAATTGGCATATTTTCACTGATGCAACAGTCCACAGTTGCAACATGACAACTGAGAGCATTGTTATAGTCTTGCCAAGAACTCACAATTCATAACAATGGTTACTTTTATATTCGTGGCTTTTAAGTGTTTACTGTGTGCTAAGCTCTATGCTAAGAGCTGGGGTAAATACAAAATAATCAAATTGGACACAGTCCCCATTCCACATGGGGTTCAAAGTCTAAGGTATTGGAATAACTGACATTTACCCCCATTTTACAGATTAGGATACTGCGGTACAGAAAAGTCAAATGTCTTGTCCCAGATAACACTGCAGACAGGTGGATTAGGCAGAATTTAAACTTCTGACTCCCAGAATGTAGCTCTTTTCACTAGGCCACACAGCTTCTCTAATTCTGATCCAGTTATTTTTTCTCCCTGCTGCTATTATATGTTAATACTCTCTTGGTTAAAGGCTCAAAAAACTTGCACACAAAATAAAAGGAAAAGCACTTAGTGACATGCAATTAGTAATAGGATTTATTAATGATACTAAGATAATGAGTCCATTCTACAAGCAATTTGTAGTAATCACAGATATTAGAGATGGGAAAAGAGCTATTAGATCATCAGCGCCCATCCGCCTCAGCAAGTTCAAGAGAAATGGCTGAAAAAACATTCAATTCACTTAATGTTTCATAGTAATTAATAGTAATTGATAGCAATTTGTAGCAATTAAACACTAATGTATTTACTTTATTCATGGATGTGCCCTTTACTTAGAAATATTCTCTAGTGATTTGGGAAAGAAATGGAATGGGATTCACGACTCTTGTGGCAACTCGGTAATTTTGTACTCTCCTAAGCATGTAGTACAGTGCTCTGTACCCAGTAATTGCTCAATAAATGCAACTGATTGATTTTTCCAGTTCCACTGCCAACCTTGGAAAATGTGAATATCAGTTATCTTCCTCTACACTGATTTCCCCACTCTGAAGTAACTCTGAGTTCTGAGAACTCTGAACAAAAAGCTTTCTACAAATTTAGGAGTGTGAGGAATCACAAATAATGGGGGTTTTTTTGTTTGTTTCAGCCATAAATAACAACTTAGTGATTTTTGTGTTTTGAGTTCACCACTTCCATGAGATGAGAGGTCATGCTGTTCCAATAGCAACAGTTAAGTGTCTAATGCGTCAGTCATAATTCGCAAATAACACAGCCCCCAGAACTCCTGCTGAACCGCCAAAAGCACAGTTTCCAAAACAAAACCAAAAAAAGACATGCTGGTGGCTTTCTTTTTTTTAAAAAAAAATATTGATTTAGGTGCAAGAAAGTGGCCACCTTGTTGGAATAGACTAGAGTGGTTTCATTATATTTGGTAAATGTTTCAAAATATCTTGTAGAGGTTCAGAATGACCAATTCTTTGTTGCTTGAAGTCATTTCATTGAAGATGAACTCAGCATTTACTTGCATTGGCATGCAAGAGAAGCAGTGTGGCTAAGTGGAAAGAGCCCAGGCTTGGGAGTCAGAGGTTGTGTGTTCTAATCTGCCACTTGTCAGCTGTGTGATTTTGGGCAAGTCACTTCACTTCTCTGTGCCTGTTACCTCATCTGGAAAATGGGGATTGACTTGTGAGCCCCCCATGGGACAACCTGATCACCTTGTATCCTCCACAGTTCTTAGAACAGTGCTTGGCACATAGTGCTTAACAAATGCCATTATTATTATTATTATTCCTGTAAAATGATGGATGTATTGACTATTTTTAATAATAATAATAATTGTAGTATTTTTTAAGTGCTTCCTATGTGCCAGGCAGCTGTGGTGGATACCAACAAAATGGGTTGGACACAATCCCAGTCCCATGTGGGGATCACAGTCTCAATCCCCATTTCACAGATGAGTTAAATTAGACATAGAGAAGTGAAGTGACTTGCCCAAAGCCATGCAGCAGACAAGTGACGGAACCGAAATTAGAACCCATGACTTTCCAGCTTCCGGGCCTGTGCTCTATCCACTAGGCCAAACAGGGATGTTAACACCAGAAATGTGAAATTGGATTTCATCTACCCTTGAGGTATTCAGGAAGGAGTGGGATATCTTTATATTTAAGGCATTAATTCCAAATGAGCCTTGCTTGCCTAGATGGTCTTGAGCATTCCATATGCACATCATGGATGCACTGCAGTTATCATGTGGAAGATAATCTAATCTGCATGATACTTGATTGGGAAATGTCATGGAAAAATTCCAGAAACATACTAGGTGGACTTGGAGTCCCAATAATCAGTTAGTCAAGCAGTGGTATTTATTGAATGCTTACTGGGTGCAGACCATTGTACTATGCACTTGGGAGAGTATATTACAACAGAGTTGGTAGTCACATTCCCAGCCCACAGTAAACAGTAAGGCACTAATAACTCCAAGCCTAATTCTCTGAAGAGAATCTGAGAAGAGCTGTTAATTGAATTGTATTTATTGAGAGCTTACTGTGTGCAGATCACTGTAATAAGTGCTTGGGAGAGTATAACAATATAAACACATTCCCTGACCACAATGAGTTAAGAGCCCAGGTGTTGAGTCTTCCTGCAAAATTATGCAGTAAACTTCTACTGCATTCAGTTATAGGGAAATGTTACAAAATTAGAACAATTGACACATTTATTTTATTTTCATTCTTACTTTCCCAGTCTCACGTTTCTTAAGGCTGAGGTTGCCTCTTAAATTAAACTCAGCTATGCCTTAGAGACAATACCGTGAAAAGATAATCTTGCACCTTAGAGATTATGGGATTTGGGGCTGGGGGCGGGGGGGAATGTGAAAATAAAACCAAGTGAAGAACTCATGTAAACAAATTAATTAATTGTCTGGAAGTGAAGTGCATGTTTGTAATTTTGCCCTCGTTGAAGGGAAATTGAAGTTCATTATGCTCGCTGACTGATTTAAAAGCTCTTTCTTGCACTGCATCACCCAGAGAGAGTGTGCAGAGAAAATATCAGCTGCAGCTTCAATTAAAACAAGAATTCATTACTTGAAACCTCCAGAGAATAGGCTGTTGTTTAACTCATCAGTGGGAGTGGAAGGCTTGGTTTTTCCCCCCCACCTTCTCTTTGGGATGAAGATGAAGTCGCAAAAGGAAAAGGAAGCACATATCAATCTACCCTCCTGAAATCTTGATGTATTTTGGACCAGATCTCTAAATATATACATGTAAACAGTGACAGAAATGAAGGATGAATACAAACACAATGCATTCAAATGCTTTCATAAGCCTATATACATTCCACGAATATGTGTATGTGTGCTTGTATCTGTATTCTGTTTTCAAAAAGATGGAACAAAAAATGACTAGTAATACTAGAAAAGAAAAGGGAACAGAAGGGTAAAACTCCACCCAAAATGTAATTAATACTAGTACTAATTGCTGCGATTCTCTTTTGAAGATGGTCAGAATCCATTTTCTGTGCATGTATTTGGAAAGACTGATTGAGATGTATGCCGCATTGTTTGCATTTAAGGCTAAGTCTTTGTCCTTAAGGATCTACCCCACACACATCTTGTCTCTCTTTTCTGGTTATCCTGATCTTTGCAGAATCTTTGCTTGAGAAGAACAATTTCTCTCCTGATTGCTTCTTTCCTGGCTGGGTGGAGCCAGGGAGTCAGAAGTGGCATACCTACCAGTGAGCCCTCTTCCTGGCTCACTGTGTTTGTGTGTGCAATGCAACAGGGAATGTTTGTTGCATTGCACACATGGAAAATCTGAATTATCCTGGCATTTAGTTGCAAGGTTGCCAGTTTCTTACCAGAGGGAGAAAACCACAATGTGGCAGGCAACTTTGAGAGCTTTTTCACCTTAGGAGATGGGTAGAGTGTTCCCAAATAGGGCTTTTCAGTCACATTTATTTTTTATGGCATTTGTTTAGCACTATGTGCCAGGAACTGTACTAAACTCTGGGGCAGATACAAGCTAATCACATGAGGCTCATAATCCCCTTTTTACAGATGAGGTGAGGCACAGATAAGTGAAGTGACTTGCCCAAGGTCACACAGCAGACAATTGGCAGGGTCTAGATTAGAGTCCAGGTCCTTCTGACTCCCAGCCCTGTACCCTATCCATTAGGCCACGTGTCTATACCACTAAATTTTATCCTGCTTCTAGAGACAGGGCAATCAATTGCCTTCTTGAGTATGATTTTTATGGGCATTTCAATATCAGCAGGGCATGCGTTTTGGGGTTTTTTTTTAATCAGTAGGAGTGATGCGGTTTCCTGAGCCATATACACTTTCCAGAGTCCCTTCCATTCTGGAGAGCGATTATCCTATTACCAGTATGCTGGCAAGGGCTAAGAATGTAGTGTAAAACATTGAAACAGACCATCTCTGGATGCCTTTTTAAGCTACAGACAATAGTTGATCCCACATTCACTTATTTTCTCATCACCCAGAGAGGCTCATTTACTGAATAAACCACTGAGACTTCAAGGGACAATTAGAAGAATAGTCCTGTGTACAAACTGGACCCTGTTCTGTGCTCATAAACATATGGCCGGTACTAACAGAAAGGAGAACATTTGTTTCCATTTTTTTTATGGTAACAGTGCTGGGCACTGTACTAAGCACTAGTGTAGATGCAAGTTAATCAGGTTGGTCACAATCCATGTCCCACATAGGGCTCACAGTTTTAATCTCCATTTTTGAGAGAAGGTAACTGAGGCCCAGAGAAGTTAAGTGAGTTGCCCAAAATCATACAGCAGACAAATGGCAGAGCTGGTATCAGAACCCAGTTACTTCCTACTCCCAGGCCCCATATTTCCTTTCCTTTCAGCATCTTTCTGTCCTCAACCTATAAATTGCAGGAGGATCAAATAAGGCTCTGCCTCTCCCTTCTCCATCTTGGCCAAATGGCTATGGAGTGCTGAAGAGAAGCAGCATGGCCTAGAGAAAAGAGCATGGGCCGAGGAGTCAGAGGCCCTGAGTTCTAATCTTGGCTCCACCATTTACCTGCTGTTTGATCTTGGGCAACTCACTTAATTTCTCTGTGCCTCAGTTCCCTCACCTGAAAAATGGGGATTCAATACCTATTCCCCTGCCTACTTGGGCCCAATGTTGGACCTGATGATCCCGTATCCCCCCCAGGACATAGAGTGCTTGGCATATAGTAAGTGCTTAAAAAATGCCATAAAAAATAGTGATTTGACAGAAGCAACCAACCCTACCAGAAGCCACTGGAACAGAGTTTCTCAGAGATGAGGTCTATGGAAGGGACATAGCCATTGGAGAACCCAATGGAAACCAATACCTGCCATAAGCTGTGGACAGTATTAGGGGTCCTGTTACCAGGGATTAGTACTCAATAGATTCAAGTGGGCTTTTGTACACTTGGAGGGTGGATTATGCCACTGATTTGAGGTGGAAGTATTTCAGTTGATCTAACCAACCCTCTACTTAAAATGGTATCAAACTGGGGGTGTGGGGAGGGAGTGAGGAATAGTTGTTTATGGAGAAGTGGCAGTCCCAGAAGGCATTTTCTTTTCCCAAGAGAGCTAAAGGAGTTTTATGGATATGAAAACAAGGTCCTCTACCTTAGAATCCCAATGGCCAACAATCAGTTGGAAGAAGCACAGCATATTAAATCGGTTGTTATACCAATCAGGATCAAGGTCAAGCTGCAGCTGGAGAGTGCGATTTTTCTTGAAATGCAGTTTGTGATCCAGTTCAAGACCTTAGAGAAGAGCTGTTTCATCACACGGCGAACCCTCTCTTTTGTGTTTGCATTCAGTGGAATAGCTACGGAAGCATATTGAAAGTATGAGAAACAATGTGGCCTAGTGGAAAGAGCACAGGCCTGGGAGTGCCTGGCACATAGTAAGCACTTAATAAATGCTACAATTAATTAATTAGGAGTCAGAGGACTCCATTCAATCATATTTATTGAGCGCTTACTGTTTGCAGAGCACTGTACTAAACACTTGGGAAGTACCAGTCGGCAACATATAGACAGTCCCTACCCACACTGTAAGCTCCTTGTGAGCAGGGTATGTGTCTGCCTACTCTGTTATATCGTGCTCTCCCAAGCACTTTGTACAGTGCTTTGCACACAGTAAGTGCTCAATAAATATGATTGATTTGACTGGGTTCTAATCCTGGATCCACCACCTGCCTGCTGTGTAACCCTGGACAAATCACTTAACTTCTCTATGCCTCAGTTGCCTCATCTGTAGAATGGGGATTCAATACCTATTCTCCCTCTTATACTGTGAGTCCCATGTGGGACAGGGACTGTCTTGTTTGACACATAGTAAGCAATTGACAAATACCATCTTTAAAAGTAAATACAGTGATGTCAGTTCACAACAAAATAGTCAAAACAAGACAAAGTCAAAACAAACAAAACACAAATACAAACGAAGCAAAATGCAAACAAAAATAGAGAAAACAAGTCAAAACCCAACAAAAAATCGTCTTCTACTCGATATGTAACCCCTAAAATTTCAATTACACACCCATCAATCACTTCCATAAAATATCTGCTTCTTAGTAAGCACTCCCCCCGTTTTTCCTCTCCTCCTCCCCATCCCCCGCCCTACCTCCTTCCCCTCCCCTCAGCACCTGTATATATATATTTGTACAGATTTATTACTCTATTTAGTATTTTTTGTTAATGATGTGCATATAGCTTTAATTCTGTTCTGACGATTTTGACACCTGTCTACATGTTTTGTTTTGTTGTCTGTCTCCCCCTTCTAGACTGTGAGCCTGTTGTTGGGTAGGGACCATTCTCTATATGTTGCCAATTTGTACTTCCCAAACGCTTAGTACAGTGCTCTGCACACAGTAAGTGCTCAATAAATAGGATTGAATGAATGAATTAAATACCATTGATTGCTGGTCTAGTGGGAAATACTCAGCTCTGGGAATCAGGATGCTTGGATCTAGTCCTAATTGTGCCTCTAACTGGCCAACCTCAGATAATAATCTTAAATACATTTAGTAGTGTGCTGCTTCCTTGTCTACCTGCATACGTGTTGACCCTGGTGCCCCATTGAAATGGACAGAGATGAGAGAGCTAAGAACTGCTGCATAGGCCTCTACTGCCTACTTTGCAACTTGGAGTCTCAGGACCAAGGCTCATCTGTCAGGCCCTGATTGACATTCCACTAGAACAGTGCTTGGCACATAGTAAGCGCTTAACAAAACACATCATCCTCATCACTAGATTGTAAGCTGTTTAGATGCTGTTGTGGGTAGAGCATGGACCCAGGAGTCAGAAGGACTTAACCCCAGCTCCACCACTTGTCTGCTGTGTGACCCTGAGCACTTCACTTCTCTGTGCCTCATCTGGAAATTAGGGATTAAGACTATGAGTCCCATGTGGGATGTGGACAGTGTCCAACCTGATTAGCTTGTCTCTACCCCAGTGCTTAGTGCAGTACCTGGGACATAGTACATGCCTAACAAATAACATTTAAAAAATCATTTAATTTCTCTGTGCCTCAGTTTCCTCAACTTTAAAATGGGTGTTCAATACCTGTTCTCCTTCCTACTTAAACTGTGAGATCCATGTGAGTCATTGACATGATCTGACCTTTTTATCTTGTATCTACCCCAGCTATTTCCCCTCTTAGGGTCTCACCTCAAGAGTTTCCAGTATGCTACCAATCTTGACTAAGGGAGGAAGAGTCAAGCAGAGGCATACCCATTCCATTGCCTAGCATGGGCAGTGGCTAGCAAGTGTAAGGCAAACTGCTACAAGTCAAATTCACCTGTGCTGGGTGGCAGGGACATGGGAGGGAGCCGAGAGTGGAGACTCATGTTTACTGCACGGGGAAGGAGGCAATGGTAAACCACTTCCAAATTTTTACCAAGAAAACGGTATGGCTACACTACCAGAACAATTGCAACTGGAGGTGGGGAATTCTTGGAGATTTGTGTCCATGATGTCACTGTGGGTCAGAGATGAGACTACAGCATAAGACAAGAAAAGACCCTAGTTATTAGAACAGTACTCAGCACATAATAAGTGCTTGGCAAATACCCTTAAAAGTCCCTGAAGAGGATTGTATGTACTAATTCTGCTGCATTGTATAATCCCACCTGTTTAGAACAGTGTTTTTCCCAACAGTAAGAACTTCATAAATGGCATGAATTGATTGACTAGAGAGACCATCATCCATATGCGACCCTAGAAGGGGCAATAGCTGGGATAGATATAAGATAATTGGGTCAGACCCAGTCACTGGATCAATACAAATGTCCTTCCAATGAATTGCAACAATTTGACATTAGAGGCCTATCGGGGTGTTTATAATAATTGATTATGTTGACTCTCTTATAGCAGAGTCTTGGATTCTTTTCCCTTTAATCCAGCCTCAATTTCAGTAGCATTTATTGATCACCTACTATATGGAGGCCACTGTGCAAGGGAACATGAAATAAAATTAAAAAGATAGCCCGTGTCCTCAAGAAGGTCCCATTCTACAGGAAGTGACAGTCTCTAGATTGTAAGCTTAGGGGCAGAAAATGTGTCTTCCAACTCTGTACTCTCGCAAGTGCTTAGTATAGTGCTCAGCACACAGTAAGTGATCAATAGACTGACTGACCAGTAGATCCAATTCCTCTGTGACTTTTCCTCACTGAATGTTTTTCCTTCTTCCAGTTATATTTATTGAGTGATTACTGTGTGCAAAGCACTGTATTAAGTGTGAGGGAGAGTACAATACAACAATAAAAAGATACATTCCCTGCCCACAATGAGCTTCTTTACAGCATCCTCTCTTATAGTCATGATTATCATCAAATGCATTGATTGAGCTCTGCTATAGGCAAAGCACTACAAAAGGCATTTGGGAGCATACAACAGGATCAATCAGTGGTATTTATTGAGCACTTCCTGGGTGCAGAACTCAGAAGTAAGCATGTGGGAGAGTACAACATAAATAAAAGACGTAGTCTTGGCTCTAAAGGGGATTAGAATCTAGTACCATGCAAAGCTTATGGTAGGTATTTTGCTGTTTGCTATTCTCCTTCTCTCCCTCATATCTTTTAGTCATCTTGCTGCACTAGACAGAGCAATAGAGCATCAAATGTCAATATACTTTGGAAGCTGCATACAAAAAGGCAGCAAGTCAGACATTTTGCTAATTAATACTGTGACATCTTTTCTTTTTGAGTGGTGTAATTCCATACCAGGTGCCGGTCCATATGTGAATCTTATATCATTAACACAGCAGGTAAATGACATTTTAGTTTCCATAGTTGCTCTGACAATTGGGGTAGCATTCCCATCAGCCTCTACAGGGAGCTAATCCAAATTTCGTCACTGTGGTAACACTCAACAGACATACCCTGCAGTCCCCTTTTCAAATTCTCGCTCTCTCTGCTTCCCATTGGGGAGCTCCATCTACTTAATTGCTAGACTTCAGGAAATGAGTCAAGTGTTTGTCCTTTAAAAATCCCACGGCAAGTGTGGCTTTAGACGTTAGAACAGTCTCCTGTGACAGCCCTTTGATCATAAAAAAGAAAAAAAATAAGGTGGCAGAAATAGAAAAGGTCCATTGGAGGGCATGTGAAATGAATAGAAGCTTGTGGTGGAGCTTCTTTGGGTGGAAGATGATTAAAAAAAAGCTAGGATTTGGGGATTTTTAGGTTTAGCAAGGAAAGTAGTCAAAGAAGGTGGATTATAGCCCAGTCACATGAAATAATAAATGGCAAGAGACAAGGGCCTAAAGGATTTTTTTTCTAAGTGGAAAGAGACTCTCTGAAACAGCAATTTATTTAGGACAGTTGAAATCATCTTTTGTGTGTGTTTGGGGGAGGGGGAGGAGGGTTGCAGTAATACATAATTAGCCTGTGACTCTCCTTAACATAGCATTGTAAGTATTGAAAAATATCATTTATGTATGGGAGCAAAAAGAGGTTAAAGCTGTCTATTACAATGATATGAAACTATTACATACACTACCCCATCCTTCCCAGCAGTATCCTCAGATGAGATCTCCTTCCTCCTTTCAAGTGCTACTCTGGCCACCTGTGCTTCTGACCCCATTCCCTCCTATTTTATGAAATCTCTCGCTCCGGCCCTCCTCTCCTCCTTAACTTCCACCTTCAACCGCTCACTCTTCACGGGTTCCTTCTCCTCTACCTTCAAACATGTCCACGTCTCCCTCATCCTAAAAAACCCCTCTCTTGACCCCACCTCCCCTTCTAGTTATCACCCTATCTCCCTCCTACCATTCCTTTCCAAACTACTTGAACGCATTATCTACACACGCTGCCTCGAATTCCTCAATGCCAACTCTCTCCTTGACCCCCTCCAATCTGGCTTCCGTCCCCTACATTCCGTGGAAACTGCCCTCTCAAAGGTCACCAATGACCTCCTGCTTGCTGAATCCAGCGGCTCCTACTATATCGTAATCCTCCTCGACCTCTCAGCTGCCTTCGACACTGTGGGCCACCCCCTTCTCCTCAACACGCTATCCAACCTTAGCTTCACAGACTCTGTCCTCTCCTGGTTCTCCTCTTATCTCTCTTGCTGTTCATTCTCAGTCTCTTTTGGGGGCTCCTCCTCCCCCTCTCATCCCTTACTGTAGGGGTTCTTCAAGGATCAGTTCTTGGTCCCCTTCTGTTCTCTATCTACACTCACTCCCTTGGTGAACTCATTTGCTCCCACGGCTTCAATTATCATCTCTACGCTGATGACACCCAAATCTACATCTCTGCCCCTGCTCTCTCTCCCTCCCTTCAGGCTCGTGTCTCCTCCTGCCTTCAAGACATCTAAATCTGGATGTCTGCCCACCATCTAAAACTCAATATGTCCAAGACTGAACTCCTTATCTTCCCTCCCAAACCCTGCCCTCTCCCTGACTTTCCCATCACTGTTGGCAGCACTACCATCCTTCCCATTTCACAAGCCCGCAACCTTGGTGTCATCCTCAACTCTGCTCTCTCGTTTACCCCTCACATCCAATCCATCACCAAAACCTGCTGGTCTCATCTCCGCAACATTGCCAAGGTCCGCCCTTTCCTCTCCAACCAAACTGCTACCCTGCTGGTTCAATCTCTCATCCTATCCCGACTGGATTACTGCATCAGCCTCCTTTCTGATCTCCCATCCTCCTGTCTTTCCCCATTTTAATCTATACTTCATGCTGCTGCCCAGATCATCTTTGTGCAGAAACGCTCTGGGCGTGTTACTCACCTCCTCAAAAATCTCCAGTGGCTACCAATCAACCTACGCATCAGGCAAAAACTCCTCACTCTTGGCTTCAAGACTCTCCATCACCTCGCCCCCTCCTACCTACCTTCTTTCCTTCTACAGCCCAGCCCGCACCCTCTGCTCCTCTGCTGCTAACCTTCTCACTGTGCTTCGTTCTCACCTGTCCCGCCGTCGACCCCCAGCCCACATACTCCCCCTGGCCTGGAATGCCCTCCCTCCACACATCTGCCAAGCTAGCTCTCTTCCTCCCTTCAAAGCCCTACTGAGAGCTCACCTCCTCCAGGAAGCCTGCCCAGACTGAGCCCCCTCATTCCTCTCCCCCTCCTCCCCCTCCCCATCCCCTCCGCCTTACCTCCTTCCCCTCCCCACAGCACCTGTAAATATGTATATATGTTTGTACATATTTATTACTCTGTTTTACTTGTACATATTTATTCCATTTATTTTATTTTGTTAATATGTTTTGTTGTCTGTCTCCCCCTTCTAGACTGTGAGCCTGCTGTTGGGTAGGGACAGTCTCTATATGCTGCCAACTTGTACTTCCCAAGCGCTTAATACAGTGCTCCGCACACAGTAAGCGCTCAATAAATATGATATGAATGAATGAATGTTTAAAGACAGTTTGTTCACTTGCTTGGCTAAGAAGACATTTTTCATATCTCTTTTGTGATATTACATAGTCAGATATTGGCTAGAGATTTGACATCACTTCCCACTGTTTCCGATATTGGCCTAGATGTAATGGTAATGCTGATATAAACGTTTGGTTTTGCATAATACTAATTTTGATAGCTGTATCATGTTTTCATATTGGCCTTCTGATTGGGTGTCAGTCAGTCATTTATTGAGCACTTACTGTGTGCAGCCCATCATCATCATCATCAATCGTATTTATTGAGTGCTTACTATGTGCAGAGCACTGTACTAAGCGCTTGGGAAGTACAAATTGGCAACATATAGAGACAGTCCCTACCCAACAGTGGGCTCGCAGTCTAAAAGGGGGAGACAGAGAACAAAACCAAACATACTAACAAAATAAAATAAACAGAATAGATATGTACAAATAAATTAAATAAATAAATAAATAGAGTAAAAAAATATGTACAAACATATATACAGGTGCTGTGGGGAAGGGAGGGAGATAAGGTGGGGGGATGGAGAGGGGGACGAGGGGGAGAGGAAGGAAGGGGCTCAGTCTGGGAAGGCCTCCTGGAGGAGGTGAGCTCTCAGCAGGGCCTTGAAGGGAGGAAGAGAGCTAGCTTGGCGGATGGGCAGAGGGAGGGCATTCCAGGCCCGGGGGATGACGTGGGCCGGGGGTCGATGGCGGGACAGGCGAGAGCGAGGTACGGTGAGGAGATCAGCGGTGGAGGAGCGGAGGGTGTGGACTGGGCTGTAGAAGGAGAGAAGGGAGGTGAGGTAGGAGGGGGCGAGGTGATGGAGAGCCTTGAAGCCGAGGGTGAGGAGTTTCTGCCTGATGCGCAGATTGATTGGTAGCCACTGGAGATTTTTGAGGAGGGGAGTGATATGCCCAGAGCGTTTCTGGACAAAGATAATCCGGGCAGCAGCATGAAGTATGGCCCACTGAGCTAAGCACTAAGTATGGCCCACTTAGCCCACTGAGCTAAGCACTTGGGAGAATACAATGTAACAATATAACAGACATATTCCCTGTCCACAGTGACCTTAAAGTCTAGGGGAGACAGACATTAATCTGAGATAATATATGGACAGCTTTTCCAAATTTCCTATGAATTTTCCTCATACATCAATCAATGGTTTCTCTTGTTTTATTTCATAGTTTACAGTTATGCATTTTATAGTTTTTTTCAGAGCATAGTACTAGGATTAGTCAATGGTATTTATCAAGCATGCACCATGTACTGAGCACTGTACTAAGCTCTTGAGAGAGTACAGTACAATAGAGTTGGTAGACATATTCCCTGCCCACAAAGAGCTTACACTCCAGAGGGGAACACGAACATTAATGTAAATAAATAAATGATAACATGTAATTTTTAGATATGTACACAAGTGCTTTGCAGTTAAGGGTGGAACAAAAAACAGATGCCCAAAGATAACAGGTTCAAGTGCATAGACAACTCAGAAGGGAGAAAGAGGGAAAGAGAAAAGAGGGCTTAATAGGGGAAGGCTTCTTGGAGGAGCTGTGACCTTGAGAATCTTTGGAGAATACAATAGAAATAGTAGACATGATTCTGGCCCATAAGGAGCATGTGATCTAGCTGAGGAATCAGACACTAAAATAAATTATAGATAAAGAAAAGCAAAAGAGTCACTGGGCAGACAGAAGGATGTGTTGACATGACTGGAAACTTTTTATATCTCCAGTGACAGTGCCATTGGTCCTTAAGTACCACTGCAGGGGATATGTACCTAATATCAGGATGAGTGAGTTTTCAATTTATGAATGGACATCCGGAGGGAGAAGCTGTGCCAGATTTGACATTCTTTTAGAGCATATTCAGGCCTGCCCAGTCCTCATTCTTTGGCAGAATTCAGAATCATTAAGGGAGAACAAATCAATCCCTTCTGCCTCTCCAACCATTGCAATGGACTTATAAGGAATTGCTTTGTGTGATGTCTAAGATCATGGCAGCAGAGACCAAGTCTGGAAGACCTGCCGTGGAGAAAATTGAAAGTGTGTGATATTACTGGCCTTCTCCACACTGACTTCTCATACTTTTACAGGTTTAGTATTGAGTTATATAACCCCAGTGCTATGAGATTCTGGAGAGTAAGTGGGTTTGGAAGGGTTTGAAGTTCTGATGCCTTTCTTGGAAGTATCTCCATGTATCTGACCTATTCAATCAATCAATCAGTCATATATATTGAGTGCTTACTTGGTGCAGAGCACTGTACTAAGTGCAGTATAAGAGAGTTAGTAGATATATTCCCTGCCTACAAGGAGCTTACAGTCTAGAGAGGGAGACAGACATTAAAATAAATTCTAGTTATGTTCATAAATGTAGTGGGACTGAGGATGGAGTGAATAAAGGATATGAATCTAAATGCAAGGGTGGCACAGAAGGGAGAGGGGAATAGGGGAAGTGAGGGTTTAGTCAGGGAAGGCTTCTTGGAGGAGATGTGACTTTAAATAATGCTTTCAAGGCAGGGAAAGTGATGGTCTGTTGGATATGAAGGGGTAGGAGTTCCAGGGCAGAGGCAGGACATGGGTGAAGGGAGGCATCAAGATAGATGAGATAGAGGTGCAGTGTAGATAGAGGTATAGATTGGTATTAGAGGAACAAAATGAGAGGACTGTATTGTAGTAGGAAATCAGCATTGTAAAATCACTCAACCTATCCTGTCTGGATTACTGCATCAGCCTCCTTGCTAACCTCCCAGCCTCCTGTTTCTTTCTACTCCAGTCCCTACTTCACTCTGCTGCCTGGATCATTTTTCTACGAAAACATTCAGAACATATCACCCACTCCTCAAAAAAACCCAATGGTTGTCCATCCACCTCTGTATCAAACAAAGCCTCCTCACCAGTGGCTTTAAAGCACTCCACCACCTTGCCCCCTCCTACCTCATCTCGCTTTCCTTCTACAATCCAGCCTGCACACTTTGCTCCTCTACTGCTAACCTTCTCACTGTGCCTCAGTCTCACCTGTCTCACCGCCGACTCTAAGCCCATGTCCTGACTCTGTCCTGGAAAGCCCTCCCTCCTCAAATCCAATTGACAATTACTCTCCCTGCCTTCAAAGCCTTAACTAATGCACATCTCCTCCAAGGGGCCTTCCCAGACTAAGCCCCGCTTTTCCTCATCTCTAACTCACTTCTGCATCACCCTGACTTGTTCCCTTTGCTCTTCCCCCTTCCCAGACCCACAGCACTTATATACATATCTGTAATTTTATTTATTTGTATTGATGTCTGTCTCCACCTCTCTAGACTGTCAGCTCACTGTGGGCAGGGAATGTCACTGTTTATCGTTGTTTTGTACTTTCCCAAGTGCTTAGTACAGTGCTTTGCACACAGAAAGCACTCAGTAAATACCATTGAATGAATGAATGAATAGGAGGGGGTAAGGTGATTGACAACTTTAAAACCTATGGTAATGAGTTTCTGTTGCTGAGGTGGATGGGCAATCACTGGAAGTTCTTAAGGAGTGGATAAACATAGGCTGAATGGTTTTTAGAAAAATGATCTGGGAAGCAGAGTGAAATATAGACTGGAGTGGGGAGAGACAGGAGACAAGGAGGTCAGCAAATAGGTTGATGCAGTAATAATAATAATGGTATTTAAGCACTTACTCTGTGCCAGGCACTGTTCTAAGTACTGGAATAGATGCAAGATAAGTGAGAAGCAGCATGGCTCAGTGGAAAGATCACGGGCTTTGGAGTCAGAGGTCATGGGTTCAAATCCCGGCTCCACCAACTGTCAGCTGTATGACTTTAGGCAAGTCACTTAACTTCTCTGTGCCTCAGTTACCTCATCTGTAAAATAGGCATAAAAAAAACTGTGAGCCCCCCGATGGACACCCTGATCACCTTGTAACTTCCCTAGCACTTAGAACAGTGCTTTGCACATAGTAATTGCTTAACAAATACCATAAAAAAGTTGGACACAGTCCCTGTCCCAGAAAGGGCTCAAAGTCTGAATCCCACTTTTACAGATGAGGGAACTGAGGCACAGAGAAGTTAAGTCACTTGCCCAAGGTCACAGAACAGACAAGTTCTGGGGTTGGGATAGTCAAGGCAGCATGGCCTCACTGAAAAGACTTGAGCCTGTGGGACAGAAGACCTAGGTTTTAATTCTGGTTGTGCCATGTACCTGTTTTGTGACCTTGCAGAAGTCATTTCACTTCTCTATACACCTGTTAGCTAATCTGTAAAATCAGGACTAAGACTGTGAGCTCTATGTTGGACTGTATCCAACTTGATCACTAACAGTTAGTACAGTGCCTGGCACATGGTAAGTGCTTAGCAAATGACATTAAAAAATGCATGGTAGGATAAGAGCCTGGATCAACATGGTAGCAGTTTAGATAGAGAGGAAATGGTGACTCTTAGCGATGTTGTGAAAGTAGAACCAAAAATATTTGATGATGGAATGAATATGTGGGTTGAATGAGGGAAATGAGTTGAGGATAATGCCAAGATTACAGGCTTGTGAAACAGGGAGGATGGTGAAGCAGTTTACAGTGATGGGAACATCAAAAAATATGATGTTTGACAGTAAAGTATGCCCCTGAAGAACAGGAGCATTTGGGTATTTAATATTTTGGGTGAGATGCTTCATGGGATGGAAACTCAACCCTGCCCTTTTAGTAGTTAGTACTAAACGTTAATTATTCTCAGGGTCTAAGATTGGAGTTTGAGTCATAAAAGAATGGTGATACAAGAGTACAACCTGCTATTGTTACATGTGGTGAATAGGTAGGGACTGTCTCTATATGTTGCCAACTTGTACTTCCCAAGTGCTTAGTACAGTGCTCTGCAAACAGTAAGCGCTCCAATAAATATGATTGATTGATTGATTAATTGACTTCTCCTTGCTGGGAATTGAAGTCGGTAGACTAAAAACCAGGAGCCTATAGCATGGACCATTGTCAAAAAGACATACTCCTAAAGGCCAGCGCAGTGTATTCATATTTTATATTGACCATCCTGCAGGGGCCTAGTAATTTACATGATATGAAGGTGTTAGCGGTGAAAAAGAGTGAAGGTAGGACGTTGGAGAGGGGAAGTACATCGAATTTCTACATCCATAGGACCGAAGGCACTGTTCTTTATGGCAGTAATTGGCTCAATTGGAAGACATTTCTGAAGATAATGAATTGGAGGAGTCATGGTATTCCTACCTTGAACAACCGCTTTGGAGAATTGAGAGGCAGAAAGCTACAAAGATTAAACTAAGATTGCATTTAGGAGTTACATAGTATTGACCAACAGAAGATTTACCCTGCTAATCATGAGTTCTCAGAAGGTAGCAGAATTTAAAAGGTTTTGCTATGTAATTTTTAAAGAGGTTGTGGAAAAAACTTTGGATAGGAAAAAATTTAGCGAAACGAAGCAGATTCTAATCCTGGGTCTGCCAGTTGCCTGATAAGTGACATTGAGCAAGTTACTTAACTGCTTTGTGCCTCCATGTCCTCAATATCTGTTCTCCCTTACCCTTAGACTGTGAGCCCCATGTGGGATGGGACTGTGTCCAACCGATTATCTTGTGTCTACTCTTCTCTGGGCCTCAGTTACCTCATCTGTAAAATGGGGATGAAGACTGTGAGCCCCACAGGGGACAGACAACCTGATCACCTTGTAAACTTCCCAGTGCTTAGTACAGTGCTTTGCACATAGTAAGTGCTTAATAAATGCCATTATTATTATTATTATTACCCTAGTGCTTAGTACAGTGCTTGGCACATAGTAAGCACTTAACCAAAGCTACAGTCATTGTTATTGTTATTAATTGTTCTAAATGAGATGGGTTAACTACTTGTGTCTCACATCTGAGATTCTGTGCAACTACTTTAAGTCCAGCACCTTAGCCCTGAGGTTGGGGAGATTAATTCTATTTTTCATTGTAACTGATTTATAGTGTGACATTTGATCAGTAGATTTCACCTTTCTCTGTTCATTTCTCCATTGAGAAGCAGCATTCTCCATAGAGAAGCAGCATGGCTCAGTTGAAAGAGCACGGGCTTTGGAGTCAGAGGTCATGGGTTCAAATCCCAGCTCTGCCAATTATCAGCTGTGTGACTTTGGACAAGTCACTTAACTTTTCTGTGCCTCAGTTACCTCATCTGTAAAATGGGGATTAAGACTGTAAACCCCCCGTGGGACAACCTGATCACCTTGTAACCTCTCCAGTGCTTAGAACAGTGCCTTGCACATAGTAAGTGCTTAATAAATACCATCATTATTATTATTGATAAAGTGAGACTAATAATATCCTTTGGGTATTTGGCAAAATGGTCAGATGCTTTGAATTTCACATAGTGATGCATGAGTACAAAGTGTCATTATTAGGCATGATCAATAAGGAAGCCCCACTTACCTGGGGGAATATAGAGAGTTGCAGAAGGCACTGAGTTGCTCAGAATTAAGAAAATAAATCCTGATTGCCAATAGAGTCACTACACCTGCAAGTGAGAGTGGCAGATAGATTTTCTTTTCCACTAGATTTACTTTCTGATATCTGAGTTTATCACTCAGGCAAGGACTATTCATCAAGCCTTTCCCGTCGATAACCTGAGCCCCAAGCTGACAAGCTCAGCATTTATTATTCACTCTTTAAAAGCTAGAGCTTTTGCTCCAGTGAGGGGGAAGGGAAGGGGAAAGAGATGATGGAATTCAACAAATAGCTGCTTAGAGGAGAAAGTCTGGTTACTAGAAATGTATGGGCTACTCTGGGGAAAGAAAGCAAGGCATTGTGGTACTGTAATAGAGGTCTAGCAGAGTATCTTTACTCAATGTCAACTTCGAACCCATGCCCTAGTGAAGTATTGAACAGGTGATGTTTTACAGGTGAATTAATGCTTTGATAATTTAGGCCCAGGGAGTGAGTTCTGTTGTATTATTCGGCAGAATTTGGGGGTTCTGTTCTAATGTCAGGGCTCACACTCTCTCCCTTTCTCAAGGAATATTATTTTGACTTGTCCTGAATCTCATACAGCATCTTTCCACCATCCCTAAATTGTGAGTGTGATTGCTAGGCTCTTGTTAAAGAAGGGCATCTTGGAGAACCATGGTGCAGTTCCTTTATGCTAGCAGTATTTTCTTGAGAGTTTTGGTGTTTCCTTCAGCAGGTCCCTTCTTCCTGGCTCATGCAGATTCCACCCTGTAAGCACAATCCAGGGCCAGACTTCCAGGACCCTCGGATTTATACGTACAAGGATCCAGGAAGATGGGTCTCAAGCCTAAGAAGATGTTCTTCCCACTGTTCAGCTCTAAAGTAGAGGTCACGGTCAGCATTCAGGAGACAAACTCTCATATTGTCCAAGTGTTCAGTCAGGCCATCATGGCTAACTTCAGTGTAAGGGAGGCAAGTGGAGATCACTAAGAAAGGTCGAGTGATGATTCCCTATCACCCAAGTGGCAAAGCCCAGTCTTGAATTCAAATTCTGTTCTTCAGCCCCTAAGCCAGGCTGCCTGTGGCTGAAAGCAGATGAGCCTGTGGCAGGACATTAGTCACTTGGACAAGCAGCTTGATCGTGACTTAGTGGGAGGATTACAGAACCAGGAGTCAAAGGACCTGGGTCCTAATCCTAATTCCACCACTTGCCTGCTAGATGATTTTTCCACATTTGCCTCAGTTTCCTTATCTATAAAATTGGGATTAGATACCTGTTCTCACAGTTCTTGAACTGTGAGCCCCAAGTGGGACAGAGACTGTCCTGGCTGATTATAACTTGTTTGGGCCCCAATGCCTAGTACAATTCTTGCCACCTGATAGGTGTTTGGCAAATAGCTCTACAGTGGTTATTATTATTATGGTTAATAATAATTATGTAATTGACAGAAATATATGGTAACTCTCCTTGAAATTTCAGGCCGTGTTCCCATGGATGGAGGAAATTGCCTCTCTAGAGCAGGAAAATTGAAAAGTGTGAAAGGGAGAGTGAGTCAAGTAATGGCAAATAGTTCAGTCTGGAGGAATGTCTTCCAAAAAGACACAAGAGCTGACATTTGAAACCACTGCAAATAAGTAATATTTTAAGTTAATGGGTTTGGTGGAACTACAGCATTAGGAAAACACAATGTGATTACTTTATTGCTATTTATCTGAATGCATTCTCCATTTTATTTTTTATTTGTATTTTTATTTCCCGGCGCTCCGGGATTATATTACCAACTCAGAGAATGATAGAGGAACCTGGAGTGTTGCTGAAGCAGCTTGCTGCTGTCCATCTTGGTTTTGACTTGAATAAATGGGAGCATTTAGCGTGGGCCCTATGGGGAGTGGAGGAGGAGATGAATTCAGAGCGTGAGCTGCTTGCTGTGAAACCAGTGCCGTGGGGAGTAGTGTGGGGGGAGTAAGAGAACTGAGAGGGGGAGGAGTTGAGTTGTTTTGCTAATACTTCCCTGGGGAAAGTTTCAGTGTTTCTGGGCACGGCTGAGTGCCTAGCTCATAAAAAAAATCCACCAGGGCATTGATAGCATTTGATTTCAGAAGGAACAGCAACTAAAGGAGGGAGGAGAGCCACCCCACCGATAAACTGGTTACAGCCTCAGACGGACCTTGGCCTCTCAACTCGCTTGCTGGGAGTTCCAGGCATTTAACTCTCTCTCTCTCAGGGAGGTGTCATTCTCTCTCTCTCCTACCTGAGCTCTTGGTTAGGCTTTTTGGGGTCACTGTTGATTGGATCACACACTCAGTATTGGTGACAGCAGCATCAGGATTCTCAGTTTTGTTGCTTGGCTCAGCAAAGAGAAGTTTGTCCCAGTGTCATTTTTCTCTTTTGCAACGGAGCAATGGAACGGCCAGTTGTGTTTTGACCACTGTACCTGGTGTGTACCTGGGCCTCTTTTGTATTGTTGTGGAAATAATTTTTATGTTTCCCAGAAAATTAACTATGGTAAATTTCCTCTGTCAGAAGCCCATGTCTGGCAGGCTTTATCTTTGTAGTTACAAAACAGGAATGAAGAAATAAGACCGGTATGTCACAATGAAGAGAAACAGTATGACCTAGTGGAAAGAGAACAGGATTGGACAGCAGGAGCCCTGGATTCCAATCCTGGTTCCTCCACTTGCCTGCTGTGTGACCTTGGGAAAGTTACTTACCCGTGCCTCAGTTTATTATTGTAAAATGGGGATTTAGTGCCTTTTCTTCCTCCTGCTTAGACTGTGGGCTCCATGGGAGAACAGGGACCATCTCCAAGCTGATTTTCTTTATTCAAGCACTTAGTGCAGTGCTTGACACATAGTAAGTACTTAAATATCACGGTTATCATTATTATTATCATTGTTATTATTATTATTACAATTAACAGTTGTCCAGAAAAAAGATACTTGCTATATCCCTTTTAGACCCCTTTTAGACTGTGAGCCCACTGTTGGGTAGGGACTGTCTCTATGTGTTGCCAATTTGTACTTCCCAAGCACTTAGTACAGTGCTCTGCACATAGTAAGCGCTCAATAAATACGATTGATTGATTGATTGATTGATATATGTTTAACTGGCCAAATTAGGAATCAAAAATATGTTAATGGACAAAACCAAGCTGCATGATGAATGACATTTGACAGAGACATTAGACTGGATTTCCCTTCTTTGGAACAGGTCTGTGCTTTTCAGAGCTACATCTATCTGTAATCAGAAACTTCTTAGTCCAAGGTCTCAAGTCTATCTTGAGTCCTCTAAAAAAAACTTGAGCCTGCTGGGCAGAAGATCTGTTCTCAGTGCCAAATAGCAAATACCATATAGCAGCCATAGCCCAATCTGACAAGCTGACCATCATGGAATCTTCTCTGTCAATGTGAAGCAGGCAGACCTACCTGAAGAGGGAGGCAGGGGTGGGTCTGTCCATGAGCAGAGGTTTGAGATGATTGGGTTACCAAGAGACAGATTCAAAAACAGGACAATCTTTCTGCTCCTGCTGGGTGGAGTAGATGTTAATTCACATAGAGGTCATTTCCACCTCACTTGTATGCATAAATAGGCTGCAAGGTCACTAGCTTCATCTTCAAATGTGGAAGGTGCCTATATACGATTCAGTCAATCAGTAGTACTTATTGAGCACTGTACTAAGCACTTGGGAGACTACAGTACAACAAAGATGGTAGATTGTTTTCTATCCACAAGGAGCTTATATTCAAGAGAAGGAGACAGACATTAATAAAAATGCAGATATGTACATAAGGGTTGTGGGGCTTGCTGCTCTACTGTTTCCCCTATCCTTAATCTATTTTAATGTCATTCTCCACCTGTAGACAGTAGGTTCATTGTGGGCAGGAATCGTCTTCCAACTCTGTTGTATTGTAGTTTCCTAGATGCTTTAGTACTGTATTCAGTAAACACTTAACAAATGATATGTGATTTAAAGTTTGGCCTCCTCAGATCTAATCAGTCAATGGTATTGAGTGCTTTTGGTGTGCAGAGCACTGAACTAAGTGCTTGGAAGAGTACAGTCCAACAGAGCTGGTAGACAAGTTCTCTGCCCTCAGCAAGCTTTCAGGCTAGAGTACTGACAGGAGTACAGTCCTTGTGGAGGAAGGAAATCCTATCTGTAACCACCAGGCTAGGGAAATGGGGAGGGCAAATTTGAATCAGAATCATCCCTGACATAATAGAAATAGTAATATGGAGTGGACGATGGGGAGGCCACTCTAGAATACCTAGAATAGGCTTTGGTTCCAGGCAACGCTTTACATACTTCAAATGAAATTTCTGCCTGGTGTTAAAAGGAGGAAAGGATGCTTTTTCTTCATGAGACTTTCCCTTTCACCTTCCATTCCTGATACCCTAAATTCTTCACTTACAGCCACAGCACTCTTTGTGTGTGCTGCCATTTGGGGATTTAGTCAGAGATAAGTGTGTCTCAGCTGGCTTTGGGAAGCCAGAGGGAAGTTCAAGGATTGGAAGAAGACCATCAGCTGTTCAGTTACTTGATAATGTCAAGAATGCCTGGTAATCTAAGGTAAACACTAAATGCCCCAGCTCAATGGAAAATCCATCCATTCAGTCCACTCTGGAGATTGAGGGTTCCCAGATAGGAAATAAGATTGAGGCATGTTATTGCCCACTGGAATATGCAAGTTTACCATGCTTTGCTTTTATTGTTTAAGGAAAAATAGATGGTCATTATAATTAAGATGATAATAGTAATAATTATTAGCCATATTACTAATTATTGAGCAGCAGCATGGCTTAGTGGATAAAGCATGGCCCTGGAAGTCAGAAGGAGCTGGGTTCCATTTGTGGCTCCACCACTTGATGGCTAAGTGGGAAAGTCACTTCACTTCCCTGTTCCTCTGTGACCTCTTGTAAAATGTGGAGTAAGGCTGTGTCCAACCTACACCAGCACTTAGTACAGGTCCTGGCACATAGTAAACATTTAAGTAATGTAAGGAAAAATACTTCCTGTGTGCCAAGTACTGTACTAAGGACTAGGATAGATACAAGATAATCAAGTAGGACACAGTCTCTGACCCATGTGGAGCTCACAGTCTATGCTGGAGGGAGAACAGGTATCAAGTCCCCATTTTGCAGACAAGGAAGCTGAGGCACAGAGAAGCTAAGCAACTTGTCCAGGGTTGCACAGCAAGCAAGTGGCAAAGCTGGAATTAAAACCCAGCTGGTTGGACTTAGCAGCAGCATGGTTCAGTGGAAAGAGCACCGGCTTTGGAGTCAGAGGTCATGGGTTCAAATCCCAGCTCCACCACTTGTCAGCTGTGTGACTTTGGGCAAGTCACTTAACTTCTCTGTGCCTCAGTTACCTCATCTGTAAAATGGGGATTAAGACTGTGAGCCCCACATGGGACAACCTGATCACCTTGTAACCTCCCCAGCACTTAGAACAGTGCTTTGCCATAGTGAGCACTTAATAAATGCCATCATTATTATTGTTACTTTTAGGTCCGTGCTCTTCCCACTAGGTCATTCTGCTTCCCTATATTTTGAATAACCAAAGTTATTCAAACCTACCAGATGAGTTTTAGAAAAGTACATCTGTTTTAAGATATTTCTGTGGCATTTTTGTTTATCCTACTACTCCATATAATACAATGGGGCAGCCCTGAAAGAAAGAAAGAACTCTCGTCCTCATGGTATAGGGTAAAAAGCCTCAGGTTGACTTGGAGGGTCTGTGTCGCTGAGGGATTTCTAAAATCTGGTCCTGAAGCCTGATTGGAAGGCTCAGGTCATCTGGGACCCCAATACCGTAACTGGGTAGAGTGAAAGAACTCCAGAAACATCCAGTGTTTGGGGTGATGAGTCCATCTAGAGACCTCTCAGCAAAAGAAGGAAGAAGCAGTCTCATTCCTTACTAACATGTGCAGGGGGCACCAGATGCTCATCAATGAGGAACTCATTTCTTTGCATTACACCTGCTGCCCTGTTTTTCTGCCCATTATGATTTGTTTTATCATCTGGCAAAAGGCAACTGAGGCACTGACAGAAATTGTGTCATGACCATTTTGAGTCAGTAAAAAATGTTTAGCAATTTCCTAATTATATCAACCCACCCTAAATCCCCTAATTTAAAAAGACCTTTCCAAAACCCTTAAATAATCTTGTCTAGAAGGAGAATCTATTAGAGATAGTGTAATTTAATTTACCCTAGAAGGTTGTGTAAGCAGAAAGTGCCAATAAATTCAAGGTGGGATTGGATAAATTAATTTTCAAGAGAACCATAATGGATTGCTGGAGGGAAATGGCAAATATGTTGGTGTGCAAATACTGGGGTTTCAGATAACTTAAAAAACATTCAGATGGATTTGTATATTATATCATAAATTATTTATTAATATCTGTCTCCTCTAGACTCTAAGTTTATTGTGGGCGGGGAACATATCTATCAACAGTTTTGCATTATACTCTCCCTAGCGTTTAGTATAGTGCTCTGCTCACAGTAAGTGCTCAGTAACTTACATTGATTGATCAATTATTTAGAGGATAAAATCTGAACCATGAAAACCGTGATAAATTCTGAACCATGACATTCCAAATACTCTTTGGTCCTTCAGTTGGAGACAGAACTGAATGGGCCTTTGATGTAACCCAGTATGGCATTGCCAATAGTTTTATAGTCTGTCTTTTTTATAGTATTAAGTGCTTACTATGTGCCATGCACTGTACTAAGCACTGGGATAGATACAAGACAGTTGCGTTGGATACAGTCAATGTCCCACATAGCACTCAAAGTTCAGTTCCAAGACCCTCCACTCTCACACTGATACCCTTTTAGTGACTCATTTCTCCCTGGAAAGGCTCCAAAATGGCAGCTAGAAAACAGCCTGTGCTTCCTTTATTGGATATTTCCACTGGTATCATTTTTCTGAGAAAATCAAATTCAACCTGAAAAGTGAAAAATAAGCTAAGCCCCTCTAACAGTGTTGTGAAGGTGGACCAATAACATGAAGGAGGGAAACCTTACGTTTGAACATTTACAGTCCAGGAATAGGACAGCATTAAGGACATGCCATTTTTGTGCTAATTCTAACAGTGAGTTTTTGCAAAATCACTTGCATTGATTTGTCATGTTTGCTTCCACAGTGCTCCCTTATTTGACCCCCATTACATCCCTATGAATTTAAGGGAGTCAAGTACTATAATTTACAAAAACTTGTTGGGACACAAGATACAGAGTGGTCAGGTGACTTGTCCATTGTGCCCTCAGAAGCAGAGCCAGGGTCTAGAAGCTTTTTGAGCTGTCCAGCTGAGTCATACTAGAATACCAGTTCCAATGCTCTCTCGAACAAAGACATAATTTCTAATTGGATGATTCATTCAGGGTGTAGATGTTCACCGCTGTTTGCTGAGTAAATATTGATAATGAATGTATGCATTTTGGCCTGAACAGATTCTGTGTACTACTGTATTTACATTCATTCATTCAATCATATTTATTGAGCGCTTACTATGTGCAGAGCACTGTACTAAGCGCTTGGGAAGTACAAGCTGGCAACATATAGAGACGGTCCCTACCCAACAGTGGGCTCACAGTCTAGAAGGGGGAGACAGAAAACAAAACAAAACATATTAACAAAATAAAATAAATAAAATATTTACACATGTGGGAAGATGAAAAGAAGGGACAGAAGTCTTATGCATATGCATCTTTAAAGCTAAAAGCACTGAAAGGACAGAAAGGTAAAGAGTAAATACCACAGGAAAATTGGAAGAGAATGGGTTTGTGTATTATCTGGATGAAGGAGAAAAGGAAAGAAAGAGGAAGAGCAAGATAAATGATATAAAAAAGCAGCACTCTGAGAAAGTAAGGGAGGGGATAGCTTGTTTAAAAGAAATTGAAAGAGGCATGAGAGACCACAAAGATTATCTGCAGAGCAAGCTAGAAACCACAACCAGAGGAAAGGCCTGCCCTATTGTGCTGGCTAGCTATTGTGCTTAGACTTGTTTGCTCCCACATTGATTTCTTTCTAGCTTTCCTATCTTACAAGGCACCCCAAGTATAGCCTCTTCTTGCCAAAGAGGGTTACCTGCCAGAGAAAGGGCTCCCACCAGCTGACACAGGATTTGTCTTTCCTTTATTTTACTGGAAGTCTTTGGGGCTGTCAGGGATGGTAATTGCACCACACCATTTCTCAATCGATTGCTTTGAAAGCCATTGAGTTCTTATACTGAAACTCGGGGAGCAGGTTGGCTTCTGTGATAGATGAGTCTTATTAAATTGTCTTCCTCCAGCTGTTGAATAAAACTAGTAAAGCTGTTAAATAAAATAAAAAAGGGATAAGGCCCTCAGAATGTCAAAGTGTTTGGAGGGGGGCAGGGGGAGGATTCTTTGTTCTTTGGAGAGAGAGAAGAGACAGGAGATACAGGTTGACTTGGAATAGGCAGCAAAATCTTATCGTGCCCCTGAGACTACTTCTCTAAGAATACAGCAATAGATTAAAGAAAAAAATAGACATCGACAGTTACTGAAACACAGTCACCTTCACTTGGGGCTTGCTGCCCTCACCGAGGGAGGAGATAATGGATTGATGCCTCTGAGTTGCAGCCCCGGTAATTTGGCTCAAAATTAGAAAGACGTCGTCCTTGTACCTAGTCCGTGGTAGTACACTGATAATTTGGCTCCCTGTCTTTTATGAACACTGTGGTATTATTCAGAGTGTCCATGTTGGGGAAGTGGGGAGGGTGGAAGAGTCGTTAAAAAGGAGTGATGGGTAATTTATACTAGTGTTGGAGTCAGGGTATGGCATTCCTGCTCATTAAGATTTAAGCGTACCTTATAAAAATATGAAGGTGCCTTAGGTGAACAGTGCCAGAAATCTAATCTGATTTTCTCCTGTAGATTGTTTATATTCACAGACAAGGCCCCATAAAGCAGCTTAATTCTGTAGACCATATTTTATGACTTGGAGCAATTCCCTTTCATGACCCCCTTGAAAAGACTATAATGAGGCTTTCTGACATTTTTCTAGCCTTTAGCAGGATCCAATTCTCTTTGGAATATCTGATCATTTGAAATAATACTAAAATACTCAAGCATTTTAGAAAGATCAGCTCTCTTCTGAAATTCATATATATATATAAAATACATGACTGTGGTTCACTGAAAAGAGCCAGGAGGGTTACCTACTCTTTCAGGGGGGACGGGGGGTCCAGCTCCCATCCTTCCCTTCTCTTGGCCAGACAGGGTGCAACTAGATGCTTGCACAATCTCAGAAGTGGAATGTAAATGAATGCCACTTATCACTTAAACATCTAGAAGATGTCTCCCTTGCTGTCTCTTTGGTTTATTCAGCCTTTTGTGTCAAGTGACACTGCTTGAATTATTGTAATGAAAAGGGCACGTACATCATTGATCTCAATAGCCGTTGGCATAGTCATAACAAGAACAATCTATCATTGGATATATATCTATCTTTATCTGTATTTGTAGCATGCTCTCATATGGTGTGACTCAGTGACTGGAACATCATAACTTACAGCGATGGTGCTCAACAGAACATCCAAACACTCTCTCCCCTTAACCCATTAGCCCCAGAAGAACAATCAGCGAGGAAGATTTTTGAAGTCCCACCAAGGGAAGCATCGATCTTCCTAAGATTTGGAAGTTTAGTTCAAATATTTATGGAAACATTTAGCTTTAAGTGTGATGACTTTGGTCAGATGGAGTTAAGCATCCTTTGGGAATGCCCCTTGTGAGGTTTCACTCCGAACCGGGAATCTGGAAAAGGGTAATGAATTTAAAATTGATGACACTTCTGAGTCTGTTTTATGTCAGAAGAAAGGGCTTAACCTGGTTTGGACCTTCCTTACTCATATATACCATATTTTTCTGTACTCAACTCTCTCGCTCTACTATCCCTTTATTGATCTCATACCAGTGACCCACAGCCCTGGATCACCTCCACAGTCTGCTTCCTTTGCTCTTGTGCATGAGGTGCAGAGCACTGCTGGTGGAAATCTAGATTTCAGGCCAACCTCGTCTACCTCAAGTTCATCCTTGTGTGCTTTGACGCTGCTGCCTCCTCTGCCTGGCAAAATTATTTTTCCATCCTTACTAAAATCCATGTCCATTGTCCTTTCATTCAGTCAGTCATATTTATTGAGCTCTTACTGTGTGCAGAGCACTGTACTAAGTGCTTGGAAAGAACAATTCACTTGGAAAGCACTTTCCACTTGTTCCAGTTGTTTAACTCCCTCTTCAAACCCCTGTCCCCTCACCTTCTTCATCTTTTGCCCCTATTGACATGGTTACTTACTTTAAGAAAATTGAAACTATCAGGCGTGATCTCCCTAAAATCTGCTCTGCTCTTCTCCAGTCCTTCCCTTCTCCTACCCCTTCTTCAACTCTCCCATCTTTCCCAGCAGTATCTTGAGGAGTTTTCCTGCCATCTCTCAAAATCCACCCCCTCCACATGCAGATCCAATCCCAACCCTTTGTTCCTTATCAAAGCATTTGCCCCTCCCTTCATTCCTCCCTGATTGCCATCTTCCACTGTTTGCTCTCTGACTTCTTTCCCATTGCTTTAAAACACGCTCATTTCTCCCCATCCTAAAAAACCCTCCTTGACCACACAGTTCCTTCCATCTATCATCCCAAGTCCTACTATTCCCCTCCAAACTCCTTGAGTGAGGTGTCTTCACCCACTATCTCCACTTACTCTCCTCCAGTTCTCTACTTGACCCCCTTCAAACTGGATTCTGTCCCATTTGCTCCACAGAAACTGCTCTCTCAAAGGTCTCCAATGATCTCCTTCTTGCCAAATCCAATGGTCTGTACTCCTTCCTAATCCTCTTTGTCCTCTCAGCTACCCTCAACATTGTCAACCACACCCTTCTCCTGAAAACTTTATCCAACCTTAACTTAACTGACTCAGACCTCTCCTGGTTCTCTTCTTATCTTTCTAGCTTTTCATCCTCAGACTCTTTCATGGGCTTGTCCTCTATCTCCCACCCCCTAACTATGGGGGTACCTCAAGGATGAGTTCTGGGTCCTTTTCTATTCTCCATCTACACACACTCCCTTGGATAGCTCATTCACTCCCATGGCTTCAACTATCAACTCTGTTGATGATTCCCAATAAAATAATAAATAAATTAATAATAAATAATAAAATAGTGATAAATATGTATACATATACACAAGTGCTGTGGGGAGGGGAAGGGAGTAGGGCAGAGGGAGGGAAGGGGGCAATGGGAAGGGGAGGAGGAGAGGAAAAGGGGGCTCAGTCTGGGAAGGCCTGCTGGAGGAGGTGAGCTCTCAGTAGGGCTTTGAAGGGAAGAGAGCTAGTTTGGCAGATGTGTGGAGGGAAGGCATTCCAGGCCAAAGGCAGGATGTGGGCCCAGGGTCGACAGCAGCACAGGCAAGAATGAGGCACAGTGAGGAGGTTAGCAGCAGAGGAGCGGAGTGTGCAGGCTGAGCTGTAGAATGAGAGAAAGGAGGTGAAGTAGTAGTGGGCGAGGTGATGGAGAGCCTTGAAGCCGAGAGTGAGGAGTTTTTGCTTGATTCGAAGGTTGATAGGCAACCACTGGAGATTTTTGAGGAGGGGAGTGACACGCCCAGATCGTTTCTGTACAAAGATAATCCGGGCAGCAGAGTGAAGTATAGACTGAAGCGGAGAGACACAGCAGGATGGGAGATCAGTAAGGAGGCTGATGCAGTAATCCAGTTGGGATAGGATGAGAGATTGAACCTGAAAGGTAGTGGTTTGGATGGAGAGGAATGGGTGGATCTTGGCGATGTTGTGGAGTTGAGACTGGCTGGTTTTGGTGATGAATTGGATATGTGGGGTGAATGAGAGAATGGGGTCAAGGATGACACCAATGTTGCAGGCTTGTGAGACGGGAAGGGTGGTAGTGCCAACCACAGTAACGGGAAAGTCAGGGAGAAGACGGGGTTTGGGAGGGAAGATAATGAGCTCAGTCTTGAACATGTTGAGTTTTAGATGGCGGGCAGACATCCAGATGGAGATGTCTTGAAGGCAGGAGGAGACACGAGCCTGAAGGGAGGGAGAGAGAGCAGGGGCAGAGATGTAGATTTGGGTGTCATCAGCATAGAGATGATAGTTGAAGCTGTGGGAGTGAAGAACACCTAGATCTCTGTGAAAATAATCTACATCTCCAGCCTGATCTCTCTCCCTCTCTGTAGTCTTGCATTTCTTCGTACCTTCAAGACATCTCTACTTGGTTGTCCTGCCATCACCTCAAACTTAGCAAGGCCAAAACAGAAGTCCTTATCTTTCCACCCAAACCCTGTCCTCCTCCTGACTTTCCCATCACTGTAGCAGCAACCATCATCCTTCCTGTCTCATGAGCCTATAACCCTGACATTGTCCTTGACTCCTCTCTCTCATTCAATCCACATATTCAATCTGTCACTAAATCCTGTTAGTTCAACCTTCACAACATCGCTAAAATCCTTCCTTTCCTCACCATCCAGTTAATCCAAGCACTTAACCTATCCCACCTCATTGCTTTATCAGCGTCCCTGCTGACCTCCCTGCCTCCTGTCTCTCCCCACTCCAGTCCATAGTTTACATAATAAGCACTTAACAAGTGCCATAATTATTATTAATATTATTACTAAGCATTGGGGTAGATAGAATATATGCACATCAGACTCAATTCCTGTTTCTCATGGAGCTCATGGTCAAAGAGGGAGGGAGAACAAGTATTCATTCATTCATTCATTCAAACAGTCTTATTAGAGAAGCAGCTTGGCTCAGTGGAAAGAGTGCGGGCTTTAGAGTCAGAGGTCATGGGTTCAAATCCCAGCTCCGCCAATTGCCAGCTGTGTGACTTTGGGCAAGTCACTTCACTTCTCTGTGCCTGTTACCTCATCTGTAAAATGGGGATTAAGACTGTGAGCCCCACGTGGGACAACCTGATCACCTTGTAACCTCCCCAGTGCTTAGAACAGTGCTTTGCACATAGTAAGCACTTAATAAGTGCCATCAATATTATTATCATTATTATTAAGCACTTACTGTATGCAGAGCACTGTACTAAGTGCTTAGAAAAGTACAATATAGCAATAAAGAGTGATAATCCTTTCCCCCAACGAGCTCACACCTCTACTGTTGCAAGAGGCATCATGGGATCATTAATGAATTCTAGGAATTAGAGGTCTTCCATTTGGTTTCCTTTTTAAAAGGCAAGAGTGTGGTCCCTTAGTTATTCCATTTTAGTGGATTGGTCCATTCTGATTGTCACTATCATTTTACAGATGAGGTAACTGAGGCACAGCAAAGTTGTGGCTTGCCCAAGATCACAAAGCAGTCAAGAGACAAGATTAGAACCCAGGTCCTCTAACCTCCCGGTCTGCATTCTTTGCACTAGACCAAGCAAACCCTCTTCTGATTTCTGCCAGGCTGCCTGTGTGGCGCTCTTTGTCTGGCCTGCCTCTTGGACTTCTGTTCTAAGCAAATTTTCTGCTCAAGAAGAGCCCATTCACTCTGTTTGACATAGACCTAAAAAAGGTCTGTCTTTCTGGACTTGAAGATTTTTACACATTCCCTCTGAGAAGGCTAAAATAGAGAAGCAGCGTGACCCAGTGGATATAGCACAGGCCTGGGAGTCAAGAATAGCTCAGTTCTAATCCTGGCTCTGCCACTTGTCTGCTGTGTGACTTTGAGCAAGTCACTTAACATCTCTGGACCACAGTTACCTCATCTATAAAAATGGGGATTCATTCATTCAGTTGTATTTATTGAGTGCTTACTGTGTTCATGAGCACTGTACTAAGAGATTGTGGGAGTTCAATACTACCAATAAAAAGACACATTCCCTGCCCACAATGAGTTTACAGTCTTGATGGGGCTGAAACTGGCATATGAGCCCCATGTGGGACATGGACTGTGTCCAACCTGATGAACTTGTATCTGCCCCAGCCCTAAATACAGTGTGCGGCTCTTAGTAAGCACTTAATAAGAATGAAAAATGGATCTATTTTCCATTCCCAATTTACAGGGACAGAAAAGGAGGTTCAAAAATATGGAAAAGACTTTCCTGAGATTACACAGCATCCATAAAAGTAGGAAGCCTCATTTTCAGTCCAGTAGACCTGGGCACTAATTAGGATTTTGAGAATTGCCACCTCGTACCCTGTATTATTTTACCTAATATGACCGATCATATTAATAGATATTTATGAAGGTGCTGGGGGATGGCCCTTTGTAGGCATCCTCATGGCAAAGAATGTACTTTCTAACATCCCTACCTGTTTCCTCTAAGAACCGACCAGTCATTACGGATTAATTTTTATTCTTTTAATAGTCTCTTCAACTTCCCATTTTCCATCAAGTAACTCATTACCATCCCTTCATCTGTGAATATCTCTAAATCTCTCTTGAACCTATTGACTTTTTCTCCCTCCATAATTTCCTACTGTATTCTGAAGCACATTTCAGAAGTAGAGAAAGATATAAATTGCAAAGACAGAGTAGGTTGCTGCATTTTCAAAAGAAAGATCTTCGGAATCTTCAGGAGTTGACTAGGGAATGGGGAAGGGATTAGTGCCAACATTTTGTTAACTGTCAGATTTTCTTTCCTTTTAGAGTTCACACTATCATAAAACAGCCTCATTAAACAAACCCAACTCTATCACAGAAGAGTATCCCATAAGTAATGTGAAAAGGTACATGCTTATTTAATAATCTGCTTGTAAAAAAAAAAAAAAGGATATCTTATTTATCTTCTCCCATCTATCCTTAAGGCAAACTGTGGTCAGTTTCAGGGGTAGGTAATTGAATTCAGTTGTAAGGGCAGTCTGGGAGGAGATAACTCTCCTCTATCAGTGAGAGAAAGTGGTCTCAAATGATTCTGACTGGGCCGCAGCAGCTACCCTTCTGGAAATAAACTCACTCCTCTTCTGATTGCTTGGCTCCTGGAGCAAATATTGGAGTTCAAATGATGTCCAGCAGAGTCACTCGGTTCCCTTCCTCATGGGTAGCATGTCAAGAGCACATTTTAAGGGAAATTAATGGTCCCAGGGGTCTCGGTGTCAAATTGTCAGACAAAAGATGTGGCAAAATGAGGGAGAGAGAGAAAGTGTGTGTGTGTGCGCGCACACACGCATTTATGCATATATGTATGTATGTATCCAGAGCTCCACTCTCTCCACACCTCAACCTTGCATTGCAACATTTCCAGTGTTAGGGCTAGCACTGGTGTTGTTAGAGTTGAGGATACCAGAGTTTTAAAACTGGTGAGAATTTGCATAAGGGGCTTCCAGGGAAAATGAGTAAGGAATTGTAGGTTTTGGGATGAGTAGGAACCGTATTGCAAACAAATCTTTCTAATGTGGAATTATTATCAAACACCATTCCAGTTGTTGTCTTTGAGCACAAAGAACAATTCAAATGTTATTGTCTTTATTGTAAAAATGGCATTAAGTGCTTACTCTGTGCCAAGCCCTGTACTAAATGCTTAATATTGAAATAATTCTTCCACTACATTAACTTATCCAGTAGATGTAAGATCCTTATAGAGTTGGAAGGCACAGTTTTAATGTCTGCATCTATCTCTAGACTACAAGATCCTAGTGGGCAGGGATTGTGTCTACTAAGTCTACTGTACTATCCCAAGTGCTTAGTACAGTGCTTGAATACAGTAAGCACTCAATAAATGTCATTGGTTGAAGGTGCTAAAACAGTTCATAGAAGGGGTGGTCCTAATTCTCTGCTCCAGGTCCCCCACTTGTGACTAATATTATTATTATTAATAATAATGATAATCATATTTACTGAGTGCATACTGTGTGTAGAGCACTGAACTAAGTGCTTGAGAGAGTACAGCCACAAGGCTGGGAAGGCAGACTTCACGCCTCTAGAGTGTAATCTCTTTGTGGCCAGGGAACTTGTCTACAAACTCTGTTATAGTGAACTCTTCCAAGTGCTTAGTCTAGTGCTCTACACACAATAAGTGCTCAGTAAATACCACTGACAAATCTATTGATTGATTTGGTATATAGTGGGAGGAGAACGATTGCCAATATAACTGGGAAACTCACAAACACAACATTACACTGTATTTTCTTAGATTGGAGAGCCAGTCAGAATGGACCAGAATGGACCCCAAGATGAAATAACAAAGGGACAACACTCTTGCCTTTTAAAAAGGAAACAAAATGGGAGGCCCCTAATTACTTGAATTCATTAATGATCCCAGGATGCCTCTTGCAACAGTAGAGGTGATGTTAGCCCTGTAGTCCTGGACAAATTCCAGATTAGGTAATTGCTAATTACAATCTGTCTACTTAATTCCCCCTGCTCTTGTGACTGAATATGTTATTTTTCTTTGCCTGGTAATACTTAAATATTGTTTACTGTATGAGTGTGGTTGCGAGAACAGCTGCTGCCTTCTCCCCCAGAGGCAGGGCTCTTTGAAAAGTGGAAGTTATCTCTCAGGCAGTCAATCTGCAAATAAAAAAAAAAGCCCCCAAACTTTTGAACTCTCTTGGATGGGACCCACTGAAAAGGTAAAGTACATTATTGATGTTTCTGTTTCACTTGTGAGGTTTAAGAGCCTTCAATCATAACCATCATTGCATGGGCCCAGCCACCTCTCCGGCTTGACCTAGAAAGGCTGCAAGGGAAGGAGGGGGAGGGAGGGTAATGGAAAATCACAGGGCTAGGAAGTAGGCGACCTGGCTCCTCCTCTTGCCTGCTGTGTGACCTTAGGCAAGCCCCATAACTTATTTGGGTCTCACATTCCTCATCTGTAAAATGGGGATTCAACACTGGTTCTCTGTCTACCCTAAACTGTGGGCCCCATGTGGGAAAGGGACTGTTTAGTCTCATTATCTTGCATCTACCACAGCACTTAGCAAGGTTCCATGAACATAGTAAGCACAGACTAAATGCTGTATTAAGAATCAAAGGGGCAACCTGATTGGCCTGAGAAGCAGTGTGGCCTAGTGAGTAGAGCACAGGTCTGTGAGTCAGAAGGACCTGGGTTCTAATCCCATCCTTGCCACTTGTCTGCTATGTGACCTTGGGTAAGTCACATCTCTGTGCTTCAGTTACCTCATCTGTAAAATGGGGATTAATACTGTGAACCCTATGAGGATTGTGTCCAACCTGATTACCTTGTATTTACCCCAGCTCTTTCAACGTTGCTTGATTCCTAGTAAGCGCTTAACAAATACCATCATCATCACTGGCCACTCTCCCACAAAAAGAGAATACAAAGACACGGACGTCACTGCTGTCATCAGCACTGATGGGCCACATATTTCTCTAGGCCAACTATGCTCAGAAGAAGAAGAAGAAGGTATACCTTTAAAAGTGGCTATTACCAACTGCACCTCGGGAGCTGCAAGTAAATACAATTGAATGAATGAATGACCAGATGTAGCACTGAGCAGGGTTGTGTTCTCTGAGTCTGTTTCAATTAATGATATTGAGTGCTAAATTTTTGTAAGTCACTCAACATATGCTTGGAAGAGTTATAACAGTGGTGATGATGGTATTGTTAAGTTCTTACTTTGTGTCAGACACTGTTCTAAATGCTAGGGAAGATACAAGCTAATCAGGTTGGACACAGTCCCTGCCCCATATGGGGCTCACAGTATTAATCCCCATTTAACAGATGAGGTAATAGAGGCACAGAGAAGTTAAGTGATTTGCCCAAGGTCACCCAGCAGACAAGTGGCTGAGCCAGGGTTAGAACCCAGGTCCTTCAGACTCCCAGGCTTGTGTTCTATTCACTAGGCCCTGCTGATTCTCCTGGCATGCTTTGGATACTACAGTTATGGCAGATCTTTCCATTTTTGGCTGCAGTAGAATAGGAAGCTAGAGAACAGAAAAGGAGCATGGCCTACTGAAAAGAGCATTGGTTTGGAACTCGTGGGACCTGGATTCTAATGTGGGCTTCACTGCTTATCTGCTGTGTGGCTTTGGGCAAGTAACTTGAACTCTCTGTGCTGCAGTTCACTCATCTACAAAATGGGGATTCAATATCTGTTCTCCTTCTTCCTTAGACTGTGAACCCCATGTGGGACCTGATTAACTTGCCTCAACCCAAAGCTTAGTACAGTACTTGGCACATAGTAAGTGCTCAACGAATACCACACTTGTAATTATTATTATTAGGTGTCATCTTAGAGCATAAAGAACAATTCAGTTATTAATATCTTTATTATAATAATGGCACTAAATGATTATTCTGTGCCAAGCACTGTAGTAAGTGCTTAATATTGAAATGATTCCTCCACTACATTAACTCATCCAGTAGATGTAAGATCCTTGTAGAGCTGGAAGGCACAATTTTAATGTCTGCGTCTCTCTCTAGACTATAAGGTCCTTGTGAGCAGGGATTGTATCTACCAAGTCTACTGTACCAATACAAGTGCTAACTACAGTGCCTCCTGTATTCTCCAAAGTGCTTAGTACAGTGTTATGCAAACAATAAGCACTCCCTAAATATCACTGATTGAGAAGAAAGATCCAACCCACTCTCCCCACACAACTCAAGGGGCACATATGATGGAGGAAAATACAATTAACACAGGGGTAACTTTAAAGATTAAATTCACATGAAATATATTCACAAGCTGTTGAATGAGCAAACTATTTACGCAAATATTTTGAGTAAAGAGATACCAAGGACCTGAGAGTTAATGGCCTGTCTTGAAAGAAGCAGAAGGAGGGTTTTCATTCATTCATTCAATCATATTTATTGAGCGCTTACTGTGTGCAGAGCACTGTATTAAGCGCTTGGGAGGTACAAGTTGGCAACATATAGAGACGGTCCCTACCCAACAGTGGGCTCACAGTCTAGAAGGGGGAGACAGAGAACAAAACAAAACATATTAACAAAATAAAATAAATAGAATAAATATGTACAAATAAAATAGAGTAATAAATGCGTACAAACATATGTTCATATGTACAAGTTCTGTGGGGAAGGGAAGGAGGTAAGGCGGGGGGAGGGGGAGGAAGGGGAGAGGAAGGAGGGGACTCAGTCTGGGAAGGCCTCCTGGAACAGGTGAGCTCTCAATAGGGCCTTGAAGGGAGGAAGAGAGCTATCTTGGCGAATGTGCAGAGGGAGGGCATTCCAGGCCAGGGGGATGACGTGGGCCAGGGGTCGACGGTGGGACAGGCGAGAGTCACTTCTCTGTGCCTCAGTTTCCTTATCTACAAAATGGGGATTCAATATCTGGTCTCTCCTCTACTTAGACTGTGAGCTTCCTATGGGACCTAATGATCTTGTATCTACCCCAGCGCTAAATCCAATACCTGGCACATAACATGTGTTTTACAAAAAAAAAAACCTATTATTATTGTTATTATTATTATTATCATCATCCAAGATTTCAAGATTATTATAATAATTATAATTGATTAAAACTGATTCTTGATAATTGATTATTGATTATTATTGATTATAATAATAATATAATAATCAAGATTTCAAGAGTTGTTCTCCCATGTCCTCCAGTGGGAGAAAGTCATCCAAAGTCAGAGATGCAGCTTGGCTCACTGGAAAGAGCATGGGCTTTGGAGTCAGAGGTCATGGGTTCAAATCCCACTCTGCCAATTGTCAGCTGTGTGACTTTGGGCAAGTCACTTAACTTCTCTGGGCCTCAGTTACCTCATCTGTAAAATGGGGATTAAGATTGTGAGCCCCACGTGAGACAACCTGATCACCTTGCAACCTCCCCAGCACTTAGAACAGTGCTTTGTACATAGTAAGCGTTTAATAAATGCCATCATTATTATTATTATTATCTAAGGCTAGAAGAAGGGTTCCTGATCTCAGCGTGATTTTTGTGAACTGAGTGTCTGTCTTTTGAGACTGCCGTCCCATCACTCATTTGTACAATCCATAACTCAGATTGCAAAGGAAATAGCTGATTTTCCAATATGCGCAATCTTCCACTGGTGGTTTTCACATTTCAGCCTCATCAGAAATATCAAATTGCTGCTATTGTGTCTGAGGACATCATTTAAACACAAGCACCATTTGAAATGGAAGTGTATAATAATGTTAACCAGGGAACATTGGCCAATAATTGTGCCTGACATGGCCATTTGTGCATGTGTATGAGGAGGGCGGTAATACGGGTCTTAGAGGACTCAAAATTGCCATGTTGATTACAGGCATCCTGTAACTGTATAATGGCCACTATTAGACTAGGATATATGTATTACTGGGCTGTGCCGACTTGGAGATGTCAGGGAAGATTGCAGCATGTCAGTGTCACTGTGAAAGCCTCACATTTGGCAACCCTTCAAGGCAGAGTACCATGCTTCCCTCTCCACCGCCGTTCCTTTCCTAGTTCTCTTCGACCCTTCCTTCCAGAACGGTGAGTAACTTCGTGGTCTGGGAGGTGAAAAACGCAACCCAGCAGAACTGTAATCATTTAGCTTAGCAAAGAGACAAATATGGAGATGCCCAGATTGCGCACATTAGCAATTTTTGAGTGAAACGGTGTGTTTAGGAAACCAGGCTTTTCCTCACCAAATGTATGTTTTAAACTTGATTGACATAGATGAGCCTTAATATTTTCATTGTTGCTTAATATGATAGAATATATATATATATATATATATATATATATATATCCAGAAGTATATGTAAGTAATGCTCTTTGAAATACTGAAATTCTCTCCAGCACCCTTTTGTGTGCTCTGTGCTAAAAAGCAGGAGGAAGATAACAGCCCTTTGTGTGTGAAAATTAGTGGGGCTTGATTAGCAAAATCAACTCTGTGTGTGTCTGAGAGTTCAGTAACGTCTTACATTAATTTAATGCTAGTCTAAGCATCTGTCGCCCACAGTCTTCCATTCACAACCCAGCATAAACAGTGGTAGTATGTTTTATTTTTCTCTCCATGAGCACCAAAGCTCTGAGTTGAAATAGCCACCTTGGAGATTGCCACACAGAGCAATTTATGGTTCTTTATCCTGGAGAAACCTGTACTTTGAGACTTGGTCTAAAACCATCAAATTACTTTCTGCATACCCTACTGAGCTACCCATAGCTTGTTCTACCAACCTGGAAAGAATCCTAGTTTTAAAAAACACACCCACATGCACTAAGATTCGAAGATTATCTACCTATGAGGGGAATTTATCAAAAGCCTAAGGAGTGCAGAGCAGTATATTTAGTCCTTGAGAGAGTGTAGTAGAGGTAAAAGAAGTAATCCCTGGCAAGAATAATAATGATTATAATAATCGTGGTAGTTAAATTAAGGCCTGGGAGTCAGAGGGACCTGAGTTCTAATCCTGGTACTGCCACATCTGCTGTATGACCTTGGGCAAGTCACTTAACTTCTCTTGCTCTCAGCTATCTCATTTGTGAAATGGGGATTAAGACTGGGAGCTCAAAGTGGGACAGGGACTGTGTCCAACCCAATTACCCTGTATCTACCCCAGTGCTTAGTCCAGTGTCTGGCACATAGTATTTAACAAATACCACAATTATTATCGGTGAGCAGGAAATCAATACAAACTGAGGTTTGATTGGCACATTGTTCTTGTTTCTTGATCAGAGGTGGCAGCGTGGGTATAAGAAAAGGAAGGAATTGGGGTAAAGCAGGGAGCAAATGAGGAACTGAGTATATAGTTCAAACTTTCTCTTAGTAAAAGCGGACTAACCCTTTGAGGCCACATTTCTAATTGGACAGTCTTTCCCAGTCAGACTTGACACTATTAAATATTGACTCTGATGGAAGGATCATGTCTACTTCATTCATTCATTAATCATATTTACTGAGCACATACTGGGTGAGGAGCACTGTACTAACTGCTTGGAGAATACAATTCAGCAATAGAGACAATCCTTGCCCACAGTGGGCTTACAGTCTAGAAGGGGGGAGGCAGCCATCAATAGCATCAATGTAAATAAATAGAATTCTAGGTATATACACATCAAAACAAGTAAACAGGCATTAATGCAAATAAATAGAACTATAGATATGTACATGTTTACACAAGTGCTGTGGGGTGGGGAGGTGGGGTAGAGCAAAGGGAGCGAGTTGGGGTGATGGGGAGGGGAGAGGGAGCTGAGGAAAAAGGGCAGCTTAGTCTGGGAAAGCCTCATGGAGGAGGTGAGCATTCAGTAGGGCTTTGAAGGGGGGGAAGTGTGATTGGCGGATTTGAGGAGGGAGGGCATTCCAGGCCAAAGGTAGTACGTGGGCCAGGGGTCGACGGTGGGACAGATGAGAACGAGGCACAGTGAGAAGGTTAGCACCAGAGGACCAGAGTGTGCAGGCTGGGATGTAGAAGAAGAGAAGGGAGGTGAAGTTGGGAAGGGGCAAGGTGATGGAGAGCTTTGAAGCCAGTAGTGAGGAGTTTTTTCTTGATACAGAGGTTGATAGGCAACCACTAGAGATTTTTGAGGAAGGTGGAGACATGCCCTGAATATTTCTGTGGAAAGATAATCTGGGCAGCGGAGTGAAGTATGGACTGAAAGTGGGGAGAGGCAGGAGGTTGGGAGGTCAGAAAGGAGGCTGATGCAGTAATCCAGTCGGGATAGAATGAGTGATTGTACTAACGTGGAAGCAGTTGGATGGAGAGAAGAGGGTGGATCTTGGTGATGTTGTGAAGGTGAGACTGGCAGGTTTTGGTGACAGATTGGATACATGGGGTGAATGAGAGAGCAGAGTCAAGGATAACACCAAGGTTGTGGGCTTGTGAGATGGGAAGAATGGTAGTGCCATCCACAGTGATGGGAAAGTCAGGGAGAGGACAAGATTTGGGAGGGAAGGTAAGGAGCTCAGTCTTGGACATGTTGCGTTTTAGGTGGTGGGAGGACATCCACATAGAGATGTCTTGAAGGCAGGAGGAGATGCAAGCCAGAGGGAGGGAGAGAGAACAGGGGAGAAGATATAGATTTGTGTATCATCCACATAGAGATGATAGGTGATGCCATGAGACCGAATGAGCTCACCAAGGGAGTGAGTGTAGATGGAGAGTAGAAGGGGACCAAGAACTGACCCTTGATTGCATTCTCCCAAACATTTTGTATAGGGCTCTGCACAGAACAAGCACTCAATAAATCCCACTGATTGTGGAGAGGTTCAGAGTGAGTGTTTAGAGAGGAGGAACAGTGTAAAGCCTTTTGCAAATGGAAGTGACTGTTTTAAGTAACTGGTATTTTTATTACTGCATTTAGAGCAGGCCAGCTCTCCAAAAGTAGGTAGCCAAGAGATCATGGCATGAACTCGGCCTCGAGTTTCATCTCCAGATCATTCTTGGCAGCATCATTGGCCAAGGTTAAAATATGATTTTCCTAGCCAGTTAAGGAGGGGTTTCATTCAGGAAAAATTATTCACCTGGGCATCACCAGAGGCTTCCCGTTGTCTTTGTTCTGCTACTCAATCTCCAGATGAATCAGTCAGTGGGATTTTATTTATTGAACACTTTGTGTACAAAGCACTGTACTAAACCTTTGGCCAGGGTAATCAACCAATCAATGGTATTCACTGAGCATTTACTATGTGCAGAGCACTGTTACTAAGTGCCTGGAAGAAAACAATACAACAGAATAAGTAAACACATTCCCTGCCCATAAAAAACTTAGTCTAGATGTACAATACAATTGAGTTAATATTCACTCAATTGTATTTATTGCGTGCTTACTGTGTGCAGAGCATTGTACGAAGCACTTGGGAGAGTACAGTGTAAAAATAGACAGGCATTTCTTGGCCACAGTGAGTTTACAATCTAGAGGAATTTATACCCTAGAGGACTGTAGGCAGTCTAGAGGATTAATAGCCACCATACCCATCTTCAAAGGACTTGGTCTACAGCTGGTCTACTTTTGACCTTTTCATCTGAATCCAGGCAGGTTTCATCATCTCCTGGACCACACTTCCCCCACCAAATACCACTTTGTAAATTGGTGGGATGGCAAGTCTATCCCCATCCCTTCCCCATTCAGTGCATGACAATTAGGGGGAAGACAGGGCCCACTGTGGGGCCCCCTTGAGCAGCCTCTCTTCATTCAAAAACCTCAGGGGACACAGGGCTGGGGTTTCCATTATGTCAGAAGTCTGAGAAATATAAAAAGCAACATGGCCTAGTGGAAAGTGAATGGACCTTTGAGTCAGATGTCTGAGTTTTAATACCAGCTCCACCACTTGTCTGCTGTGACCTTGGGCATGTAACTTAACTTCCCTGTGCCTCTATTCCTTCATCTGCAAAATGGGGATTCAAAGTCTGTTGTCCCTCCAACGTAGACTGTGAGCCCCATGTGGAGATAGAATTGTGTCAAACATAATTATCTTTACCCCAACTTTAAAAAAAATATATACACACACACTATATACATATATATATATATACACACACACACACATATGTAATATCTATACACACATGTAATACACACACACACACACATAAGGTATTTAAGTGCTCTTTATTTGACAGGCACTGTACTGAGTGCTGGGATAGATTTGAGATAACCAGGTCAGTTATAGTCCCTGTCCCACGTGGGACTCGCAATCGTAACCCCCATTTTACAGATAGGTTTACTGAGTCAAAGAGCAGTTAACTGAATTTTCCAAGGTCACAGAGCAGCCAAGTAGCAGAGCTGGGATTAGAATCCATATTCTCTGACTCCCAGTCCCATGCTCTTTCCAGGAGGCCACATTGCTTCCTAGTGCTTGGCACATAGTAAGCACTTAACAAATACCACTGTTATTATTATCATTATTGTTTTATGTATGGGCATCAGTACAGATAAAATACTGGAGAAGAGAGCAGTTTTACTTCACTGTTTTTCAGGTGTCAGATGGAAAAGATTTTATTCTAATTAATATTTTTTTCATCTAAATAGTTTCATGATTTCTAGCTCTCTTCTGGCCTGGTCTTCTTTTAACACGTTAGTCCTCAAGAAATTTACTGAGTGATGGAAACATTGAATCTTTTCATTGGTCAGATTGTCAGTGTTTTCTCGACTCTGAAGTTAAAAACAAAGTGTCTGTGTCTAATCAGCTTTGTTCACATTAGAATTTAAGTGATTTCTCAATATTGGACCAAATTGGAGGAAAAGTGGGGCTAGAGAGAGGTCTGGTGAGAGAGGAGAGAAAGAAAAATTCCCTTCTTGTCATGCGTCCTGCCCCCTTCAGAGCATCCTAAGGTATCGAGTACTTGTCTATTATTTGTTATTAGAAGTGGGAAGGGTCCTAGTCCTATTTACATGCATTTAGAAGTGTTTCCAAATCAATCAGGCATTTAAATCTAACTGGGAAGGTATGATTCAGATACAAAAGCCCATCTGCTGAAGGAGTCTGCTGTAAAGTGGGGCTTTTTACAAAATTTAGACTTAACTTTCTTTTCTGGGAAGGAGGATGACAAACAAAACACAAAAACACATACTCACACACATATCCTGCAGCAACTAGGCTCTGCTAAAATAGCACTTCTGTTATCTGTGCCGATTTCAAGGGAAGAGCAAGGGAATGGGTAATTGCTTCACTTTCAGGCTGCAGGAATTGGCCTGTCTTATTCCATCATTATCTGTTCATTTGATCTAGGCAGAGAGAGAGAAGGAAAAAAATAAATTAAAAATGCACTTTCACAAAGGGTCTCATGATACTAAAGCTCACCAGGATTCAAACCAGGTGTGTGTGTGTGTGTGTGTATGTGTGTGTGTATATATATATATAGAGAGAGAGAGAGAGAGAGAGAGAGAGATGTTGAAGGTGATGTCTCACTTTCTCTGTCTCCCTTTATCTCTGTCTCTGTCTTATCGCTGAGGTACAGACATTCATTGGAATGCCACAAGCCCAAATAAAAATAACAAATACATGGATGCCCAGCAATAGCTTGAAATATATGGGTCACCAATAATGGTGTTTTTGGGCCCAGAGTGATTTTTTTGAGATGATAACAAATTGGAATAAATCTATTAACGTAGAGTTCGCGGGGAAGAGGAAGAAGGGAGAGAATGAACAATTTTTATTTGAAGAGCTCTGATGCAAGATATGTTCTAGGGACAAGGACTCCCCATGCCAGGACAAAAATTGGAATGATGTTTCTGTCCTCATTTTGGCAGTGACCAGAAGTTAGCCTTCTGGCTCTGTCAACTATTATCTTTTCATCTTTAGCTACATGTCACAGACCCTTCTTTTCTCTCTCTCACCTTCTCTCTCTCTCTTGTGCTCCCTCACCCTCACACCCTTTTTCTCTGGCTCTTACTCTTTCTCACTCTTTCTCTCTCTCTCACTCCTTCTCTCTCTCCTAACTCTCATGCATGCACTCATCCTAGTTCTTGGTTGCCCTCACCTCCCCTTGCAGGCTGTCTCTACCTAGGTAACTCCGCCTCTCTCTCTAGGTCAGTGAATGTCCCATATTGTCCATCTTTTTCCTCTTTACATACTCTGTCTGTCTTGAATTTTCAATCTTGCATTGAAATTTTACAATTTTGAAGGTTGGTAGAAGGGAAACCACAACTCCCAATCCCATCATACTTTCAATTACCAAGGATCCTTTATCCTTCATCTGGCAAAGATTTGCTGTTTTCCATCTCCTTGCCTTGGGATCTGCCATGGCAGGTGGTGTTCCTGGGAGTGGTGCCAAGGTCTCAGACCCCCTGAGAATCTAATTGCGATGGCAGAGGGCTCGGACCATCCTTCCCGCTTTATCCACCCAGTTCTCGAGCAGCGGGCTGGAGCTTGGGGACTGTGTGAATAGTTATACGATTCTTGAAATATTTAAGTGCTTATTACATCTCAAGCACTGGTCTTAGCACTAGGATAAGCAGGTTGGATGCAATCCCTGTCCCACATTGGGCTCACAGTCTAAGAGGGAGGGTGAATAATTATTGAATCACCATTGAAACTGAGGTACTGAGAAGTTAAGTGACTTATCGAAGGTCACACAGCAGGTAAATCAGGACTGGGGTTCGAACCCAGGTCCTCTGACTCCCAGGTCCATCCAGGAGAACTCCAAGCATCTCAGGTGCTGTGGCAGAGGGTTAAGGTCTCATATTTAGATTGTAAACTCGTTGTGGGTTGGGAACATGTCTGTTATATTCTTAAATTGTACTCTTCCAAGTGCTTAACACAGTGCTCTGCACACAGTAAGAGCTCAATAAATACGATGGACTGACTGACTAAAATCCACTCTCATAGTTCCTAATATTTTAGATCATTTCCTCTTGTCCTGCTTCCAGGGGAAATTATTAAGATTTTCTCCCAAAACAGAAATCTTCATGTTATACTTCAGGTTCATACCATCCCATCCAGGCTTGCCAGTTTACATCTTCTAATCATATTATATTGGTCAATCTCCTCAACAGCCATCTCTTGTCTTAGATAAGAAGCAGCATGGCCTAGTGGAAAGTCCTCTATCTCTGGTTATAAACCCATTTCCAACACTTGCCTGCCACGTGACCTTGGGCAAGTCACAACAACTCTGTGCCTCAGTTTCCTCATCTTTAAAATGGGAATTCAACACCTGCTCTCTCTTCTACTTAGACTGACGACCCAATTAAGCAGTTAGAACAGTCTTTGGCACATTGTAAGCAGTTAACAAATGCCACAAAAAGCACTGGGGTAAGAGATTTTTGCCCTGTCTGATTTTATTGTATGAATTCCAGTGTTATCACAGTGTTTGGCACCTAGTAGGCACTTAAGAAATACTACCATTATTATTACTCATTCGTTGCTGAATTGTACATTCCAAGTGCTTAGTACAGTGCTCTGTACACAGTAAGCATTCAATAAATATGATTGAATGAATGAATATAAGAAGGGGAGAGGGAGAGGGACGTCAGAGGGGGTGAGATGGGGTGAGAAAAAGGAGAGATGACTAGAGAGCACAAGAGGAGCAAATCAGGTTGGCTATAGTTCTTGTCCCATGTGGGGCTCACAGTCTTAATCCCCATTTTACTCATGATCTTCTTGACTCCCAGGCCCACGCTCTACCCACTAGGACATGCTGCTTCTGTAGTAAGCACTTACTATGTGCCAGGCACTGACTTTTGCACTGTCCCTGTCCCACATAGGGCTCAGAGTCTTAATCCCCATTTTACAGATTAGGTAACTGAGGCACAGAGAAATTAAGTGATTTGTGCAAGATCACACAGCAGACAAGTGGCAGAGTTGGGGTGAAAACACTTCCTTGCTGAGTGACCTTGGGCAAGTCACTTAATTTCTCTGGCCCTCAGTTTCATCATCTGTCAAATGGCGATGAAAACCTGTTCTCCCTCCTACTTATACTGTGAGCCCCATGTGAGACCTGATTATCTAGTATCTATCCCAGGATTTAGTACAGTGCTTGACACATACTTAGCAGTTAACAAATACAATAACAATTTTACCAAATCTCAGTCATGAGAAACTGGGAATCCCTGGTTCCCATTCTCCTACTGTATCAGATTAACCCTCTGTAGTCCCTAGGCCATCTCTCTTGAGGGATTCCCTGCCCTCAGCGGAGTATCAATCAATCAGTTGCATTTATTGAGCACTTACTAGATGCATAACGCTGTGATAAGTGCTTGGGAGGCTTGGAGTTAGGTGCAGGGTGTCCACTGCATTGCAGCAAGTGATCTGGAAACACTGTGTGCTGTGGATTGCAGTCTTAATTGGAAAGGGAGTAATTAGAAATGAAATGATGTTCTATAAATAGTCTTCTTCTCTCTATCTGTTGTTTTATTATGTGGAAAAACAGCCCTAAGCTTCGCTCTGGAAGATGATTTTTCTGTAGAACATGGGCTGGTTGTGATTATTTTTCCCTTTCATTTTTGCTTTCTAATTGGGCTGTTTGAAAGAAACTGCTGTGCTCTGGAGCCTGGCAGATGCAGGAAAAGAAGAGGTGTAGGAAGTGTGGGGGGTGGGTGGGGGATATGAGGGAGGCCGCAGTTTGGGCTAATCCATTCTAATGGTCTTTTCCCATTGACTGTAAATCACGCTGCCCATCTAAATCCAGCTCATCCAGTCATCTCTAGGCACACTTCTCAGGTGCCTGGAACAAAGTGTTCAGAAGAGAAGGCAGAGCAGCACCAGAACTCGAACTGACTGGACCTCTGAGGGACTGAGGTGGGAGCAGCACATGAGCCCAGGAATGTGTGAACGGTCTAGTTTTCCACCTTCAATCAGTCAATCAATACATTGTATTTATTGAGTATTTACTCCTTGCAGAGCACTGTAGGAAGTGCTTGGGAGAGTACAATATAATAGAGTTAGTAAACGTGTTCTGGCTCCTGCCTTATCTTAAAATCCACCCCTTCCACATATCCATCCCACCCCATTCCTTTGCACCTTATCAAAACTCTTGCTCCCTCCCATCTTCCCTCCCTAACAGCCACCTTCAACTGTTCTCTCTAATGGCTTCTTCCCCACTGCTTTCAAACATACCCATGTCTTCACTACCCTAAAAAAAATCCTCTCTTGATCCCACAGCTCCCTCCAGTTTTCGACCCAACTCCCTTCTACCATTCCCCTGCAAACTCCTTGAGAGAGTTGTCTACACCCACTGTCTCAAATTTCATTCCACCAATTCTTTCCTTGACCCACTCCAATCTTGTTTCTGTTCCTTTCGCTCCACAGAAAACACCCTCTCAAACGCCACCAATAGTCTCCTTCTGGCCAAATCCAATGGCCTCTACTCCATCCTAATCTTCCTAGGCTTCTCAAGTGCCTTTAACACTGTCTACCACCCCCTTCTCCTGGGAATATTATCCAACCTTGGCATCACTGACACTGTCCTTTCCTGGTTCTCCTCTTAGCTCTCTGCCGCTCATTATCAGTATCCTTCATTGGCTACTTCTCTACCTCCCACCCCCTCACTGTGGCGGTCCTTAAAGGTTCAGTTCTGGGTTCCCTTCTATTTTCCATCTACACCTACTCCTTTGGTGAACTCATTCACTCCCATGGCTTCAACTACCACCTCTATATGGATGATACCCAAATCTACATCTCCAGCCCTGAACTCTCTCCCTCTCTGAGTCTCACATTTCCTACTACCTTCAAGACATCTCTACTTGAGAAGCAGTGTGGCTCAGTGGAAAGAGCACAGATTTGGGAGTCAGAGGTCATGGGTTCTAATCCCGGCTCTGCCACATGTCTGCCGTGTGACCTTGGGCAAGTCACTTAACTTCTCTGAGCCTCAGTTACCTCATCTGTAAAATGGAGATTAAGACTGTGAGCCCCAAGTGGGACAACCTGATCACCTTGTATCCCCCCCAGTGCTTAGAACAGTGCTTTGCCATAGTAAGTGCTTAAAAAATGCCATTATTATTATTATTATTATTTCTTGGATGTACTTCCATCACCTAAAGCTTAACATGTCCAAAACAGAACTCCTTATCTTGCCACCCAAACCCAGTCCTCCTCCTGACTTTCCCATCATTGTATACAGCACCACCATCCTTCCTGTCTCACAGTCCCATACCCTTGGTGTTATCTTTGACTCCTCTCTCTCATTCAGCCCATATATTCAATCCATCACTTAATCCTGTTTGTCCCACCTTCACAACATTACTAAACTTCACCCTTTCCTCTCCTTCCAAACCACTACCAAGTTAGTGCAATCACTCATCCTATCCTGCCTGGATTACTACATCAGCCACCTTGCTGACCTCCCAGCCTCCTGTCTTTTCCCACTCTCCAGTCCATAGTTCACTCTGCTGCCTGAGTCATTTTTCTAAAAAGACACTCAGTATATGTTTCCCAACTTCTCAAAAAAAGACCCAAAAAACAAAAACCCCTGTGATTGCCCATCCACCTCCACATCAAACAAAAACTCCTTACCATTGGCTTTAAAGCACTCAATCACCTTGCCCCCTCCTACCTCATCTCACCACTCTCCTACTGTAACCCAGCCCATACACTTCACTTCTTTAATGCTCACCTTCTCACTGTGCCTCAATCTCATCTATCTCACCACTGACCTCTCACCCAGATCATGCCTCTGGCCTGGAATGCCCGCCCGCCCTCCTTCCGCAAATCTAACAGACAGTTACTTTCCCCCTTTTTAAAACCTTGTTGAGGGCACATCTCTTCCAAGAAGCCTTCCCTGAATAGGCACCCCCTTTCCTCCTCTCCCACTCCCCTTTGTGTCACCCTGACTTGTTCCCTTTGTTCATCCCCTCTCCCAGCCCCACAGCACTTATGTACATATCTGAAATTTCTTTTTTTATGTTAATGTCTCTCTCCACCTGCTCTAGACTGTAAATTCATTGTGGACAGGGAATGTGTCTGTTTATTGTTATATTGTATTCTCCCAAGTGCTCAGTACAGTGATCTGCACACAGTAAGCACTCAATAAATATGATTGAATGAATGAATGAGCTTAGAGTCCACCCTAACAGGACACCTTTTATGTCTATTCATAAATACAGCAGTAACTTTTCTCCTGCTCAGCAGAAGTAGGCAATTGCAGCAGCATCAAATGTACCAAAGGGTAGAATCTTCATACGGTATCTTTGAGCTCACATATCCTCTAGCTCAATGTCAGTGGACACAGTGGTGTGGAAGCTTAGGTTTCATTTTACTTTATTGATTTTGTTGGCCTTCAGACTTGTCCAAGTGATAGGACACTCCTGCAGGAGGTTGTGTCTCCCGACTTGTGTCTCCTGAATATTGACTCACCGGTCATTGTTTGCCCCTGGCCTAAAACCTGAACTAAAGTTTTTTCCAAAAATCTAGAGTCCCAGCTCATGTGGATTAGTACTTATTGAGCATTTTCTGTGTACTTAGCACTGCCCTAAACTTTTGGGAGAGTACAATGGTTTTGGTAGATATGATATAACCTAAGACAACACATCTGGACAGAGGGCTTTGATCCAAAGACACAATTTAAACAAACAGATACATACCCAGGCCAGAGGACATTTAGAAGAAATGAATGGTGTAAGAGAAGCAGCATGGCTCAGTGGAAAAAGCATGGGCTTGGGAGCCAGAGATCATGGGTTCTAATCCTGACTCTGCCACTTGTCAGCTGTGTGACTTTGGGCAAGTAACTTAACTTCTCTGTGCCTCAGTTACCTCATCTGTAAAATGGGGATTGACTGTAAGCCCTAAGTGGGACAACCTGATCACCTTGTATCCACCCCAGCACTTAGAACAGTGCTTTGCACATATTAAGTGCTTAACAAATGTCTTCATTATTATTCTGATCACACAAATGCAGCAACCCATTTCTGCAAGTCTCAGCTCCATCTCTACTTTATCTCTATCAGTGGTACCCTCATACTATAAGGTTCAAGACTTTCTCCTCTAGCTTTTCCTGCTGATGCTAAGGAGAGAGAAAGGGATGTGCCTTGAACATAGTAAGTGCTTAACAAATACCATCATTAAGTGAAGCCTGATAAGAGGCCAACCCTTAATAAATAATAATTAAAAAAAAACTGAACCTCCCTCCTATGAACTTGACAAGATATATGCACCTCTCTGGTAAGTGGTTGTGCACAAACAGCTGACAGACAGATCTCTAGCAATCAGTTCAAATTACTCATGTTTCAGGGGAGACAGCTACTGTTTGAGCAGTGATGACTGCTAGATGAAAGGATTAAGCAGACTACGTCTTTGGAATACCATGCTCTCTAAGCCATGTCAACTCCAGCTCTGTGAAGGCACCATGGAAAGCAATCAACAGAGAAATTCTTTCTAGTGGAAGGAGTGTTTGCTGAGAGTCAGAGGACCTAGGTTCTAATCCTGGGCTACTTGGCTGCTATTTAATTTATGTATCTTGGTTACCTTATTTGTAAAATGGGGATTAAGACTGTGAGCCTTAGGTGGAACATGGACTGTGTGCAATCTGATTATCTTGTATCTACACCAGTGCTGGATACATTGCCTGGCACATAGTAAGCGCTTAATAAATACCACTAAAAAAATTCAATTATTTGATCATCATCATCAATTGTATTTATTGAGTGCTTACTATGTGCAGAGCACTGTACTAAGTGCTTGGGAAGTACAAATTGGCAACATATAGAGACAGTCCCTACCCAACAGTGGGCTCACAGTTTAAAAGGGGGGAAATAGATTTTGAGGAGGTAGTTTTTTCACCATTACTTAATGACTCCTTTTCTCCTGACTTTGAGTTTTCTTTTAGCCAAGGAGATGAGATAAGCCAGTAGATCCTGCAATATACATCTTGGTGGACATTAAGGTAGATGAGATTTTGCTTGTTTATCATTATCTTTGACTGGATGAAATCCTATTCATCTTGACATTTGGATTTGCCGTAATTTAGAAGCTTTGCTGAAGGGTAACTGTTAGGGGCAGATCATGAGGGTTTAAGGGCTACAACCATGTGAACAAAAGTGCTGGAAGAGTAAAAGAAACTCTTCCCATTGAAAGGGGAATCAGTGTTGGGAAGCAGTGGAAATCCTATCAGATGCCATTTAAATCTTATAGAGACTAAAGAATAGAGTACAAGTATGCACTCAATAAATATCAATGAGTGAATGCTATCAATCAGTACAAGTTTCAGTGATATTTATTGAGTGCCTACTGTGTGCAGAACACTGTACTGAGCCCTAGGGAGAATACAATCGAGTTGGTAGACACCATCCCTACCCACAAGGACATTGCAGCCTAGTACAAGAACTTCACAGTCTAGTAGTCTGAGATGTGAACTCATATTCCTTGTGTTGTCTCTGAGGCTTGGGGTTAATTCATTCATTCAATCATATTTATTGAGCGCTTACTGTGTACAGGGCATGGTACTAAGCACTTGGAAAGTACAATTCAGCAACAGAGAGAGACAATTCCTGCCTGCATAGGGCTCACAGTCTAGAAGGGGGGAGACAGACATCAAAACAAGTAACAGGCTTCAATAGCATCAGTATAAATAAGTAGAACTAGAAATCTGTATACATATCAGAACAAGTAAAACAGGAATTAACATAAATAAATAGAATGATAGATGTGTACATATATACACAAGTGCTGTGGGGCGGGGATGGTGGTAGAGCAAAGGGAGAGAGTTGGGGCAAGGTGGGGAGGCAGGAGGAGCTGAAGAAAAAAGGGGGCTCTTTACAGTAAGCCATGTTTCTATTGCATTCTTTAATTGCATGAGCTGCCTCTTGAAGACCAATTATTGGTGGACCAAAAATGGTTTCCTATTAATTTGTGCATTCTTATGTCAGTTGCCTATGCTATTATCATCATTATTATACAGGTAATGGGGAGCTACACTTGTAGTTTAGTACAAAACATAGGATTTCTTCAACTGCCTGCCTCTTGGATTAACTTGCCAGATAATTTTTCTTTGCACTCAGTATATTTACTGACGATCACAATTAGGATTCTGATTTAAAGCTGGTTGCTTTTATTTGCAGTAGTTTATTTGTTTAAATATCAACTGCACAAACCCTACCTGAGCTGTATGTAATCCTGGTAGAGAAAACTGTGAAATGTCCAGATTTTTTGGACGCTAGACACTACAGTGATACAATTGTTGCAGATTTCATCACCTATTCAGGGTCAGGATGTGGGTAGATCCAGGGGAATTGGCTGGAGACTGTAGTTGACTGTGGGTCATGAGTTTTGGGGAGGTGATGCATTGGCATCAAGGAACCTGAAAAAGGTCAATCAGCAAAGGTGCATCAGGTAATTGAAGAGAAAAGGTGATTAATGTGGCCTGCTACTGCTGCTGGCAGGGTGAGGGTTTGTGGAAGCAGAAACTCTGAGGTGGTAATAATAATAATAATTGTGGTACTTGTTAAGCACTTACTCTGTGTAAAACACTGTTCTGAGCCCTGGAGTAGATATAACTGAATCGAGTTGGCTACAGTTGAATCAGGTTGGCTGTTAGAGAAGTAGCATAGCCTAGTAGCAAGAGCATGGGCTTTGGGAGTCGGAGGTTGTGGGTTCTAATCCTGGCTCAGCCTGTCTGCTGTGTGACCTTGGGCAAGTCACTTAACTTCTCTGTGCCTCAGTTCCCTCATCTGTAAAATGTGGATTAAGACTGTGAGCCCCATGTGGGGCAACCTGATTGCATGGTATCTACCCCAGCGCTTAGTACAATGCTTGGCACCTAGTAAGTGCTTAACAAATAATATTATTATTATTATTATTATTATTATTATTATTATTATTATTATTACAGTTCCTGTCCCACATGGGGTTCCTAGTCTTAATCCCCATTTTACAGATGAGGTAACTGAGGCCCAGAAAAGTGAAGCAACCTGTCCAAGGTCACACAGCAACCATGTGGCAGAGCTGGAATTAGAACCCAGGTCCTTCTGACTCCAGGCCTGTGTTCTATCCATTAACTCATGCTGCTTAGAGGTAGTGACATTGGTGTGCTTGGCAATCAATGAATGGTATTTGAGAGCTTACTGTGTGCAGAGCACTATTCTAAGTGCTTTGAGAGAGTATAATACAACCGAGTTGGTAGACACATACCCTGCCCACAATAAATTTACAGTCTAAAGGGAGACATGCTTAGCAGTGCTATGTACTCAGTTTCCTTAACAAGATAATGATCAAAATCAGGATCTAATTTAATTTAACATTAATGCCTATTGTGTGACACAGGGCAATTGACTTTACATCTCTGTGCCTTAGTTTCTCATCTGTGAAATGGGGATGGTCTCCCTCTTTTCTTTTTAGACTATGAGCCCCATGTGTGACAGGGACTGTGTCCAATGTGTTTGTTCTGTATCTACGCAAGTGATAAATACAGTGCTTGACACATAGTAAGTGCTATGGAGTAGTCATAGTAACAACCCTGATTATTTTTATGATATTATTAATCCAACAGAAAATATTAAAGTCAAGGTTTGCAAAGTAATATTTGAGGCCATTTTAATACTGTTAGGGCTAAGCTAAGGATTTGATCAATCAAAAAGTCCTATATGTGGTAATCTGAGAGTTTTATAGAGGGAAAAGCTGGGAAATAGGGGTTAGCCTAACAGTCCTTAAATTAAAATTATGACCACATTGTCATTTTACTTTGTCATTCTAGCTACCTTTTAACCTCAGATATGGCTTATGCAGAGAGAAATTTGCCACTTAAAGATCTATTTTAGCTGAGTTTTAGAGAAATAGACAAGAATGTATACATCACAGACTCCAAACATTCTGACTTGCTTTAGCTCTGCCCTCAGAACTCAGCTTTTCCTATTATTGGCAGAATGTTCCAAAAGATTCAAGGTTGGGTAGGAGCTCACCCTAGGCCTGTCATCTTCCTGGAATGCCCCCCTCTTCATATCCTACAATCACTCTCCTCATCTTCAAAGCCCTATTGAAGGCACATCTCCTCAAGAGGCCTTCCATTCGTTGTCATATTTATTGTGTTTACTGTGTGTGGAACAGTGTACTAAGTGCTTGGAAGAGTACAATACAACAATAAACAGTGACAATCCCTGCCCACATACACAGACATCAATACAATAAATTACAGATATGTACATAAGTGCTGTGGGATTGGGAGGGGGAAAGAGCCAAGGGAGCAAGTCAGCATGACCCAAAAGGCTGTTGGAAAAGAGGAAAGGAGAGGCTTAGTCTGGGAAGGCCTCTTGGAGGATATGTGCCTTCAGTAACGCTTTGAAGAGGGGGAGAATAATTGTCTGTTGGTTTTGAGGAGGGAGGGCGTTCCAGGCCAGAGACAGGTTGTGGGCCAGGGATCAGCGGTGAGATAGAGGCATAGTGAGAAGGTTAGCAATTAGAGGAGTGAAGTGTGCAGGCTGTGTGGTAGAAAAAGTATATGGAGGAGAATAGAGAGGTGAGGTAGGAGGGGGCAAGGTGGTGGAGTGCTTTAAAGCCAATGGTGAGAAGTTTTTGTTTGATGCAGAGGTGGATGGGTAACCATGGAGTTTTTTGAGGAGCACGGTGACATGGCCTGAACATTTCTGTGGAGAAATGATCAAGGCAGAAGAGTGAAGTATGGACTGAAGTGGGGAGAGGCAAGAGGCTGAGAGGTCAGCAAGGAGGCTGATGCAGTAATTGAGGCAGGATAGGATGAGTGATTATGCCCTCATGTCCTCTTCTTCCCCCACTCCCTTCTGAATCACCCTCACATTTGGATTTGCTCCCTTTATTCACACCTCCCTTAGCCCCAAAACACTTATTTACATATCATATCAGGGAAGCAGCATGGCCTAGTGGAGAGAGCACGAGTCTGGAAGTCAGAAGGATTTGAGTTCCAATCCCAGCTCTGCCATATCTGCTGTGTGACTTTGGGCAAGTCACTTCACTTCTTTGTGCCTCAGTCCCCTTATCTGAAAATGTGTATTAAGATTGTGATCCCCATGTGGTACATGGACTATGTCCAAGCCCATTTAAGTGCTAAGTACAGTTCTCTGAACACAGTAAGCACTCAATAAATACGATTGAATGAATTAGCTTGAATCTACCCAAACACTTAGTACAGTGCTTAGCACATAGTAAGCATTTAACAAATACCATAAAAAACTCAAAAAACAAAAACCCATGCACTCTTCTACCAGAGACAATGCATTTCCATCACCTCACCCCCTCCTACCTCACCTCCCTTCTCTCCTTCTACAGCCTAGCCTGCACCCTCTGTTCCTCTGACCCCTGGCCTGGAATGCCCTCCCTCCGCACATCCGCCAAGCTAGCTTTCTTCCTCCCTTCAAAGCCCTACTGAGAGCTCACCTCCTCCAGGAGGCCTTCACAGACTGAGCCCCTTTTTTCTCTCCTCCTTCCCATCCCCCTGCCCTACCTCCTTCCCCTCCCCACAGCACTTGTATATATGTTTGTACAGATTTATTACTCTATTTTACTTGTACATATCTATTATTCTATTTATTCTGTTAATGATGTGCATCTAGCTTTGTTTCTATTTATTCTGATGACTTGACACCTGTCCACATGTTTTGTTTTGATGTCTGTCTCTCCCTTCTAGACTGTGAGCCCGTTGTTGGATAGGGACCTTCTCTATATGTTGCCAACTTGTACTTCCCAAGTGTTTAGTACAGTGCTCTGCACACAGTAAGCACTCAATGAATACGATGGAATGAATGAATTAATGAATTTCAGTTATGGTTTCAGGTATTCTGTGGATATCTAGCAGCAATAAGTTAATACACTATGCAGCATGCTTCAGGTTCCTTTTGGATATGTAACTCTGTTATTACCCTTATTTTTTTTAAAGGAATGATGAATGGTTTCGTAAGAAGCTCTTGTAACTTCAAATGAATTTCCTTTCTCCTAGCTGGCTCTTAGAAAGCTCCATTTGAGCTTTCAATGGGAGATCTTTGTCTTCTTCACTACCAGCTTCTGTCAAGCAAGTGGTTGGACCAAAGCCACTACAAATCTTTACTGGACTTTTCCTTTAAGGGCTGTCAACAGCTCTCCTAATTGCACTGCCTCAAAGATCAGGGCATAAATGTGTTACGAGATGAGAAGAAAATGTTCAGCAGTGAATTTCTACAATTCTAAATTTTCAGAGGTGTATTTGATTACATATATGCACAGCAGCTGCCAAATGGGAAACAAGTTGATTTTAAAAAGCAGCCCATCTCTCTCATTTCCTCATCAAGTCTGAATTAGGGAATCAGCTATAGCTTTTGTATGAGCACAGCAACTATTTGGGATTTCCCAGAAAAGGGGCGGTTAACTCAGGACACGAACATTGGATTGACTCTCACTGAATGAATCAAACAATAGAATCAATTGTTGAGAAACAGTGTGACCTTGTGGATAGTGTAGGGGACTGGGAGTCAGAAAGACCTGGGTTCAAATCCCAGCTTCTCTGTTTCTCAGATGCCTTATCTGTAAAATGGGGATTAAGACTGAAAGATCCTTGTGGGACATAGACTGTGACAAATTGATTAGCTTGCATCTACCCCAGTGCTTAGTACCATGCCTGGCATATAGTGAGCACTTAACAAGCACAATTAAACAGAAAGTAGGTACAATTAAACAAAAAGTAGGTCAAGTCAGAAATGCTGGGTGCCCCCAGTCAATGGATTGTGTCACACTAAATAAAATCAAACAATGGAATCAATCTATCAGTCAGTGGTATTTGATTGCTTACTCTGTGCATAGCAGTGGACAAAGAGCTTGGGGGAATGATAATTGTGGTATTTGTCATCATCATCATCACCCGTCATCCCCCGGGCCTGGAATGCCCTCCCTCTGCCCATCCGCCACGCTAGCTCTCTTCCTCTCTTCAAGGCCCTACTGAGAGCTCACCTCCTCCAGGAGGCCTTCCCAGACTGAGCCCCTTCCTTCCTCTCCCCCTCGTCCCCCTCTCCATCCCCCCATCTTACCTCCTTCCCTTCCCCACAGCACCTGTATATACGTATGTATGTTTGTACATATTTATTACTCTATTTATTTATCTTGTACATATCTATTCTATTTATTTTATTTTGTTAGTATGTTTGGTTTTGTTCTCTGTCTCCCCCTTCTAGACTGTGAGCCCGCTGTTGGGTAGGGACTGTCTCTATATGTTGCCAACTTGTACTTCCCAAGCGCTTAGTACAGTGCTCTGCACACAGTAAGCACTCAATAAATACGATTGATTGATTGATTATTAAGTATTTACTCTGGGCCAAGCTGGGTAGATAAAAGATAATCAGGTCCCACATAAGGCTTACAATCAACCTTGGAGGGGAATCAGGTTTTGAATCCCCTTTTTTCAGGTAAGGGAAATGAGGCCCAGAGAAATTAAGTGATTTGACATGGGTCATACAGCAGAAAATAGGTGGAGCTGGGATTAGAACCCTTGTTCTCTGACTCCCGGGTCCCTGCTCTTTTCTTTAGGTCATGATGCTTCAGTTGGTAGAGATGATCCCTGCCCAAAAGTGGCTTACAATTTGGACAGACAATAAAATAAATTTCAAATTGGGGAAGCAATAGGATAAAAGGATGTGCCAGCTCAGTGTGGGCAGGGAACATGTCTGCCAACTCTGTACTGTACTCTCCCAAATGCTCACTTGACAAAAGTGCTCAATAGATACCACTGACTAATTGAGAGGTACATAAGTGCTGTGGGGTGGAGTAAATCCTCAGAAGATAAGGGGTAGGACTAATCAGTCGATCATTCAATCATACTTATTGGGCACTCACTGCAAGCAGACCACTATACTAAGCACTTTAGGGAGAGTACAATATGACTGAAATGGTAGGTATGTTCCCTACCCACAACAAGCATACAGTCTAGAGAGGGTGACAGACATTAATATAAATAAATGGAATTATGGGTATGTACATGTGGTGTGGGGATGAGAGAGGGGTGAATAACAAGTGCAAATCCTAGTGCAGGAGTGTCACAGAAGGGAGTGGGAGAGGAGGAATTGAAAACTTAGTTGAGGAAGGCCTTTTGAAGGAGTTGTGCTTTCAATAAAGCTTTGAAGGTGGGGCAAGTGATAGTTTGTTGGATATGAAAAGGTAGAGAGTTCCAGGCCAGAGGCAGGATGAGGAAGAGATCAGAGATGAGAGAGATGAGTTTGAGGGACAGTGAGTAGGTTGGCATTAGAGAAGTTAAGTGTGTGGACTGATTTGAAGTAGGAAATGAGGGGGCATTGTGTTTTAAAGCCAATGGTAAGGAATTTCTTTTTGATGCAGAGGTGAATGGGCAACCACTGGAGATTTTTGAGGAATGAGGAAACATGGATTGAACAGTTTTGTAGGAAGATGATCCAGGCAGCAGAGAATACTTATGGTATTTGTTAAGTGCTTACTATGTGCCAAGCTCTGTTATAAGTGCTGGGGTAGATACAAGGTAATCAGGTTGTCCCACTTGGGGCTCACAGTCTTAATCCCCATTTTACAGATGTGGTAACTCAGGCACAGAGAAGTTGTGACTTGCCCAGGGTCACACCGCAGACAAGGGGTGGAGCCAGGATTAGAATTCACGTCCTCTGACTCCCAAGCCCATGCTCTTTCCACTAAGCCATGCTGCTTCTCAAAGAGAAGTATGGACTAGTGTCAGCATAGACAAGGGCTGGGAGGTTTGCGAGGAATCTGATGTAGTAATCAAGGAGGGAGAGGATAAATGCTTGGATTAACATGACAACAGTCTGGATGGAGAGGAAAGAGTTGATTTTAGCAATGTTCAATCAGTCAATCATATTGAACACTTACTGTGTGCAGAGCACTGTAATAAGCACATGGGAGAGTACAATATAAAAGAGTTGGTAGACATATCCCCAGCTCACATTGAGTTTACAGTCTAGAGGGAAAGAAGATTGTTGTGAAGCTTGTGAAGGTTGAATTGACAAGATTTGTTGATAAACTTTATTTGTGGGTTGAATGAGAGACATGAGGGTTAACATCAAGGTTACAGGCTTGTGAGACAAAGGGTGGTAGTGCTGCCTACAGTGATGGCAAAATCAGGGGAAGGACAGGATTTGGGTAGGAAGATGATGGGTTCCATTTTGGACGTGTTAAGTTTGAGGTTTAGGTGGAACATCCAAGTAGAGATGTTCTGAAAGCAGGAGGAAATTGTATGAGACTGCAGAAAAGGAGAGAGATCAAGACTGGAGATGTAGATTTGGGAATCATCTGTATAAACTAAGTGCATAGGTGAGGGCAGCAGGGAAGGAAGATAAGATAGTGGAGGCTGAGCAATTAGATAAGGCTTTCTAGGGGAGATGAGATTTTAGGGAGACTTCAGTTATAGGGAGAGGGTTCCTCTGTTGGATATGAAGGGGGTTAGCTGTTCGAAGCAGGAAAGAAGGTGTGAGCAAGGGGTTGCCCCTTATCATCATCAATGGTATTTATTGAGTGCTTACTATGTGCCAAGCATTGCACTAAGCACTTGGGAGACTATACAATGAATTTATAGTGTAGAGGGAGAAACGGACACTGTTAGAAGTAATTTATAATACATAATTTAAGGATATGTACAGAAGTGCTGCCCCTCACCATACCTCGTTCTCACCTGTCCCGCCATTGACCCCTGGCCCACGTCATCCCCCGGGCCTGGAATGCCCTCCCTCTGCCCATCTGCCAAGCTAGTTCTTTTCCTCCCTTCAAGGCCCTGCTGAGAGCTCACCTCCTCCAGGAGGCCTTCCCAGACTGAGCCCCTTCCTTCCTCTCCCCCTCGTCCCCCTCTCCATCCCCCCCATCTTACCTCCTTCCCTTCCCCACAACACCTGTATATATGTATATATGTTTGTACATATTTATTACTCTATTTATTTTACTTGTATATATCTATTCTCTTTATTTTATTTTGTTAGTATGTTTGGTTTTGTTCTCTGTCTCCCCCTTTTAGACTGTGAGCCCACTGTTGGGTAGGGACTGTCTCTATATGTTGCCAATTTGTACTTCCCAAGCGCTTAGCACAGTGCTCTGCACATAGTAAGCGCTCAATAAATACGATTGATGATGATGATGATTGTACCTGGAGAGTTTCCAGTACTCTACCACTCTTGGCTATGGGATGGAGAGACAAGCAGAGGCATACCCATTCCATTCCTAGCTTGGGCTAGTGGCTAGTGCTACAAGCCAAAACTCACCTGTGCCCGGGCAGCAGCGGCATGGGAAAGAGTCAAGGGCAGAGACTCAAGTTTACTGCACAGAAGAAGGCAGTAATAAACAACTTCCATATTTTTATCAAGAAGACTCTATGGATGCACTACCAGAATGATTGCAGATGGAGAATGGGGCTTTCTGGGAGAGATGTTCATGGAATCGCTATGGGTGGGAGATGACTCGACAGCACAAGACTTAAGTGCTGTGGGGTTGAAGGTGAGGTGAATATTAAATGCCTGAAAGTTGCCGATACTGATGAAGCAGAAGGGAGAAGGAACCAGAGACAAGAAGGCTTAAATGGGGAAGTCCTCTTGGAGGAGGTGTGGCCTTAATAGCACTTAGATTTTGTTTTCTAATGCAAAGGACCCACAAAAAGAGAGTGCAGGCCAAGAATGAAAGGGCCTGGGGAAGCAGCACGGCCTAGTGGAAAGAGTTCTAATCCCAGCTCTGCCACTTTCCTGCTGTTTGTATACTTGGAAGAGTCACTGAACTCTCTGGGGCCTCAATTTCCATATCTCTCAAATGGGGAGTCAATACCTGTTCTCCCTCCTACTTACACTGTGAGCCCCATGTGGAACAAGGACTGTTTTGGACCTGATTAACATGTACCTGACCCAGTGATTAGTACAGTTCTTGGTGCATCGTAAGCATTTAAGAAATGGCATTTTTTTTAAAAAAAGATGGTCAAATATAGTAAGTTGGTATTAGAAGAGCAAAGTGTGTAGGCTGGGTAAGTAGTGGGGAGAGAGCTGCTTGAGTGCCTTAAATTGCCTTAAATCCAGTGACAAATTATTTCTGCTTGATGAGGAGATGAATGGGCAATTATTGGGTTTTTTTGAGGAGTGGAGAGGTGTACACTAACCTTTTTTTGTTAGAAAAATGATATGGGTGGCATAATGAAGTATGGGTGGGAGAAAGCAGAGGCTGGAGCCAGGAAAATTGGCAAGGAGGCTAATGTAGTAATCAAGATGGGCTCTGATAAGTGTTTGGATCAGTGTGGTGATATTTTGGTTAGAGAATGGGCGATTATAGAGATGTTGTGAAGGTAGAACCGACAGGGCTTGGTGACTGAATGTTCAGTTTGAATGAGAGAGATGAGTTGAGGATGATGCCAAGTTTCCTAGCTCGTGAGGCAGGGAGAATGGTGGCATTGTTAAAAGTGATGGGAAAGGTTGGTGGGAGGAAAGAGTTGGGAAGATTAGGAATTCAATTTTAGGACACATTAAGTTCTAGTTGACTATGGGACACCCAAGTAGAGGTTTCCAGAAGGCAGGAAGAAAGGCAAGTCAGCAGTTTGGTTGGGTTTGAACAGCAATGGCCTTGAACAACTCATAATGTCTCCAAGCAGAATCTCTCATGGTTTGGAGTTGTGGAAGTTTTTCTTGGCTACTGTGCCACTGCTAAGTTTTCATGGCATAGTGGATAGAGTATGGGCCTAGAAGTCAGAAAGTTGTGGTTTCTTAATCTGGTTCTGCCACTTGTCTGCTGTCCGACCTTGAGCAAGTTACTTCACTTCTCTGTACCTCAGTTATCTCATCTGTAAAATGGCAAATCGGACTGTGAGCCCCAAGTGGGACATGGACTGTGTCCAACCTGATTAACCTATATCTACCCCAGCACTTAGTAGAGTGTCTGGCAAGTGCTTAACAAATATTACAATTATTTTTATTATCGTTATTGTAAAATTCCAGCCATCCGTAAGGGATGCTAACATGCTCACTGCCAGAAGTTCCTTGCAAAAATGTGTTTTAAATCCCCCTCTAAGTCCCGGCTGGACCCTCACCAAACTTGGGGTCTGGACTCCTGGATTTAGCTCCTATCAGATGAGCTGGGCCAGAACCAGGTCTATGTTGCATTGGGTGCCCAAAACCCATCCATGTATGTTTCTTGCAGGGTAGCACTTTTAGGCACCACCTCCTTCCACTTTCAGTAACCAAAATTTTTGGTCACCTGTTGGGTCTGGTGACATTCCTTGAGAACTTACTAGAGACTGTAAACTCATTATGGGCAGGGAACGTGTCTGCTTATTCCCTTGCATTGTACTCCCCCAAGCACTTAGAACAGTGCTCTGCACATAGTAAGCACTCAATAAATACCATTGATTATTGACTTTAAAAAATCAGTAAGTGGTATGAGCACTTATTTTGTTTAGAGTACTATTATAAGCACTTGGGAAAGTACATGAGATTTGGTAGACATGATCTCTCTACCCAAGCAGCATGAATTAGTGGATAGGGCATGGACTTGGCAGTCAGAAAGACCTGGGTTCTAAATCTGGCTGTGCCACTTATCTGCTCTGTGACCTTGGGCAAGTCACTTCACTTCTCTGTGCCTCAGTTACCCCATCTGTAAAATGGGGATTAAGACTGTGAGCCCCATATGGGACATGGATTATGTCCAATCTGATTACTTTGTATCTACTCCAGCACTTAGAACAGTGCCTGGCACATAGTAAGTGCTTAACAAATACCATAAAAAGAAAGAGCATTAGTCTCCATTTCCCATACCCACTTTTGCTTTTTTGCCTCCCTAAAGAAAGGAAAAAAATGATCCTATGAATTAGAACCTGAAATTCAAGATTGCAGGCCTGGGCTTCTGATACATGGTTTTCGAATTGCATATTTACCTGAGAAGTAGCGTGTCCTAGTGGAAAGAGCATGGGTCCAGGAATCTGAAGACCTGAGTTCAAATCCCTGTTCAACCTATGGTGTGCTGTGTGATCTTGAGCACTTAACTTCTCTGGGCTCAGTTACCTCATTTATAAAATGGTGACTAAGATTATGAGGCCCATGTGGTACTTGGATTTTACCCAACCCAATTATCTTGGCACATAGTAAGCACTTAATAAACACCAAAAAAAAAGGACTGTGTAAACCAGAATCCCTATTATCCCTATTCAAGTCCACGTCTTTGTTTTGGGGTCTCAATTGTAGGCCCTTATACCTGAGTTCTGAACATCTTTAACTCAGTATTCTCTGGAAAAATTTCAAGTGATTTTGGGGTTTAGTTTGTTCTGTGACTAGAAGAAGTTATTACCTACAAGTAGTCCTTTATTAACTAGTTTATCATGTTACATTGTATTTCACTACTTACAAGGTGACAGGTTCCCTTGCTTCATCAATCATTGTACAGTTATAGTCTGATAAGTGACTCCACAATTGACAGTTTGAGGTTGCGTAGTTATTCTTTCTCAATTGCCCTCAGTTCAAATCTGCTCTGTTTACAACTCAAAAGATAATTTTTCAAACCACCAGAACCAAAAGCACCACCTGGGATCTTGACATCCAGCTGTGTCCTTTCTGTCTCTTACATCAACCACAAATGAAAATTTGCTATTTGAACTCTGCTGACAGTTTCTTTCTGAAATGTAAGACAGATTAGATTCTGCCCTGCTCTTCAATCGCTCTTTTGGCTCTGCAAGGCTGATGGTAATAGAAATTTATTTGTGCCATTGTAGTCAACAGGTATGGCTCAGACCCATAGGGAGATGATATGCTGAAAATGAAATAACTCCTTCATCGTCACACCGTGGACCACAATGTAAATTATATAAATAGGTGATGAGTGATTGGTTAAACATTATTTCAGCCATGAGGAGTTTTCATACAATTGCGGGGTGGATTTTTCAATTGTTTCTTATGAAAAATGCTTTGAATATATTTTAAGGGTATTTCTAGATTGCTCAGGACTTTTTTTTAACCTCCATTTCACCCTTCCTTCACACCCATAATTCAGATGTGAAAATTTCCAGGTGATTTGGTCCTCTTTAACAGATCTAAGATGATTGAAAATATTAACTGTTTGAAATGGAAGGCAAAAGGCATAGGGAAAGATAAGGAATCAAATAAAGAAGAGATGGATGGTATGATGGGTAAAAGATCTGAAATATATGTAATAAAATTGCTTTTTAAGTGGTGTATTCTTTTGCTACACAAGACATTATTGTACAAAAAACAAGTCTAATGCAATTCAATTTGAATTTATCACTCTATTATTTTAATATATTTACTCAGGGTTAACAACTCATTAAGCACCAAATTGCACACTCTTAATGAGTCTCTGATGTTAAAATCAAGCTGCCTAAAACTTTACTGTAAAATAACAACAGTGCGGAGCAGAAGGATGTAATAAAAATTAAGTAAATGCGACTAAATAACTGGAGAATGAAAATGAGATTGGTAGTAGGGAGAAGTGTATCACTTACAACATCCTTCTGGAGATGTAAGAAATATGGTCTTATCTATTTAAAATCAATCTGGTATTTATTGACTGTTTACTGTATGCTATACAGTGAACTTGGAAGAGTAAAATACAATAGACCTGATAGACAAGTTCACAAGGTAGCCACAAAGAAGACAAGTAATGCTTTGTTTAGTTGTTTGGTTTCAGTTGACTTTGTGAAACTGAGGGATAAATGTGCCTGATCCCCAAATGTAACTTTAACTATTCTTCTAGACTAGTCTCTAGACTGTGAGCCCGTTGGTGGGTAGGGACCGTCTCTATATGTTGCCAACTTGTACTTCCCAAGCGCTTAGTACAGTGCTCTGCACACAGCACTCAATAAATATGAATGAATGAATAAATGAATTCTGGATCCTGATAACTAAATAGTTTAAGGTCTTTTAGGCATATTTGTGATGTGAAGCTGAGAAATGCATGTTTTTTTGGTGGCTTAGTCGAGATAAATGCATGTGAATATTGACAACATTTAAGTTTTAGATTTCAATCAATGATTGATTGCATGTGAGTATTAAAAGCATGTAATTTTAGGATCTCAGCTTTCTTGTCCCACATTTTTTATGTGACATTTTTAAATGATTCCTTTTTTGTTAATTATCCCTTGCAATCGCAGTTCTTTAAAGGACAAAATATGGCTCCTGTCTTAAGAATGATAATGAAACCAGTTTGAATTTATATAGCTCTTTTTAATTTTTCCAAATACTTTCTCATCAATGATCCCATTTTGCCCTCACACCATGAGAAGCAGCATGGCCTAGTGGATAGGGAACGGGCTTGCCTCTAATCCCACCTCTGCCACTTGTCTGCTGTGTGACCTTGAGGAAGTCACTTCTCTTCTCTGTGCCTGTTACCTCATCTGTAAAATAGGGATTGAGCCTGTTAGCCCTATGTGGACAGGGACTGTGTCCAATCTGATGTACCTGTATCCACCCTAGCACTTAGTACAGTGCCTGGCATATAGTAAGCGCTGAAGTGCCACAATAATTATTATTTGTATTATGCCTGTGAGACAGAACTGATGTATGATGAAGGGCTAGGAATAATGTGTTTGTCTCTGCCCCTTCTTTATCTCTCTCAAGCTTTATTTATATACTATAGGCATACCCATATTTATCTGTCCTTAATTTTCAAAGATTTTACTACCAGAAGTGAGCCCTTAGCTGTGTATGGTTTTAAAAATCTTATATGGAACAGCAAAATTAATTTCAAATTTTGTTCAAGAAAAGGTTGTCCTGAATCAGTCTCACATATGTCTGCAGCTTGTGTGGATGGAAAACTGTGTGAAAGAGAGAGAGTCTGTATGTGGGGGTGGGGAAGGGAGGGAATGGTGTGTTTTTATAAACCATTGTAAGATATTCATGCTGTCCTCTTAGCTGATCTAAAATGTTTCTTCTCCCTGAATTCCCATCTTTTTATTCCCTCACTCATCCTAACATATTTAGTGTCAAGGTCAACCCCCCTTTTATGGACTGTTTGAAGTTCTATACTAACTGGATTCCTGCTTATATTTCACTCCAGAACAGCCACCCATCATTTACAACTCTGGGCCCTCTAAGCTATCCCCTTTGATACTGTTCCCTCTGCAGGGAAAAGACCATACCCTGGAGGCAATGCTGGGTTACATTCATGGTCTCATCTCCATTTTATCATGTAATTTTGGACAAGTCACTTAACCTCACCTTTGCCCTACCAGAACAGTAGACTATTAATCCCTTGCCACCTGACTCATGGTGAAGTTGTGAGATCATTTCTCTAGAAATTGTAGAGCTTCCTGGAAGAAAGTCAGCTTATCAGTCATTTTAGACTGTGAGCCCACTGTTGGGTAGGGACTGTCTCTATATGTTGCCAATTTGTACTTCCCAAGCGCTTAGTACAGTGCTCTGCACATAATAAGTGCTCAATAAATACGATTGATGATGATGATAATGATAATTATAGTGGTTATTAATAATCATCCTCCTGGTCTTCAGCATCTATTTCTTTACATCCCTTTTTGAAATGTAATATAATAATAATAATGATGGCATTTATTAAGTGCTTACTATGTGCAAAGCACTGTTCTAAGCCCTGGGGAGGTTACAAGGTGATGAGGTTGTCCCATCACAAGCTCACAGTCTTAATCCACATTTTACAGATGAGGTAACTGAGGCCCAGGGAAGTTAAGTGACTTGCCCCAAGTCACACAGCTGACAATTGGTAGAGCTGAGATTTGAACCCATGACCTCTGACTCCAAAGCCCATGCTCTTTCCACTGAGCCATGCTGCTTCCCCACATAACCCAGCAATGTGAAATTTATATATCTGTCATTGAGTTCAATGGGCTGTTTCTTTACTTCAAGTGTAGTTGATCTTCAGCTAAATTGTGATTTTACCACACCAAGTTTTTCTTATAAAATTAGCTGGTATAATAGACCCATGTATACTAATGTCCCACAAGCCACTATAAATATAATTTATGTCAACTAAAAGATTCACCAGCTATGTGTGTCTTCCTTGGGTTTTCTTTATTCTAGAAACAAACTAACAAAAAGGGTTTTCCGAGAGTTGACATTCCTCTTAGGGGGAGAAGCCATGATAAAGGTACCCCCTCTTCACTCTTACTAACATTAGATCCCCTTACTAAAAACCTAAAAATCTATTTATCTCTGGATATGATTCAAGAGATCTTATTATCTAGAGGGAGGAAGCTTAAAGTTTACACCTAAATGGATCAAAGTAGAGAAGAGAAGTGAAAGCAGAAAAATGCATGGCAGACAAATAGATTGCCTTCATTTGAAGCAGCCCAGAGGTTTCCAGTTGTAGCTGTGATGGAAAGCAAAGTAGCATTCAGGATGATTTAGACAGGTATGTGAAGTCAAAATGGTTAGGAATTTTGTAACTCTTCAGTTTGAGTGAAAGAGTTCACTCCCTTGTAACCAGTTTTCCTTTCATTCTTGTGACCCCCACACATCTCAGTCTTCTAAAAGCAAAATCTATTTGCATAGTGAAATCTATTAGGCTGATGGGAAATCGTTTTTCCTGACAAATATTTGATGCAAAACCTTTAAGAATATATCTGGCCTCATTTTTAGGTAGGTGTCTCCGTGGAATATTGACGGCAGTATCATTCTTAAGAAGACAGTACGAATATAATCAACATGCCTCTTTCAAAATCTTCACACCCTAAAATTATATAAAAACTCAGTGTGAAAGGTTTTGAAGTATATGCTGTACCTCAGAATTAAGCCACAAATAGAAAATAGACGTTTTTCATACACTGAGACAATTTGAGTCCTACCTAACCGTCTTCTGAATAAAGCACATTGTTTGGATATCAGAGGCGATCTTTGGAAATTTAAATGGATCATTTTTAATGAAGAGGAATTATAGGTTTTAGAGTAGCAAGCTTTCAAATCAATTCTGATGGCATCATCTCTTCATTTAAACATTTCAGCACCACAGTAAACTGACACGATTTAAGAATAACAATGCACTGTATTTAAGGTACGGGCATGGGAACAAAGTTTGCAAATCAGCACAAGCATATTATTGGTGATAGCAATTACATACATCAAGATAGATGATTATCACACTGAAAAGCATCCTTTGGGGTTACAGTCAGACAGAACTGTGGGATCGATGATCCACTGGACTAACCCAGTATAGCATCTCTGAGTCTTTGTGTAAAGAAATAATAATGGTAATTCAGTGCTTACTATGTATCAAGCGCTGTTCTAAGTGCTGGGGTAGGTACAAACTAATCAGGTGGGACACAGTCCCTGTCCCACATGGGACTCAGTCTTAATCCCCATTTTGCAGATGAGGTAACTGAGGCCCAGAGCAGTGAAGTTGCTTGCCAAAGGACATCCAGCAGACAATTGATAAAGCTGGGATTAGAACCCCGGTCCTTCTGACACCCAGGCCTGTGCTGTATCCACTAGGCCATGCTGCTGCCCAAATGCAAACTGAAAGGTTTAAGCATCCAAAACTTGTGGCTGATAGCCAAAATTATTGAAGTCCTTTCAATGAGGCAAATTAATGTTTCTCATTAGCGTTGCCACCTGGTGGTCAAGAAGAGCCCTTAATTCAACCCACTAGTGTGGGGTAGGTCAGCAATGACACTGTGAGAGTTTGGGAATGTCTTCTCCTTCTATGGGTCTGGATGGGGGGAGGGGCAACAGGTCCCCGTCACTTTAAGGCTCATGATAAATTTTGAGTGAAAACAAAGACCTGCACTGCTCTGAGTCTTCCAGTTAGTTATTTCTTGGTGGGGTGGGGGGGAGGAGGATGGGGTGTTGAAAATAACAAAGGGATAGCTTTTACCTCTACTAGTACTTACCCATTGGTGCTAAACCTCCCAAACACCTCCCCGAAACTCAGCCTCAACTTCCACGTCACTTATGTGCATATTTTCATACTCATTTGCATCCTCTTGTAAGTTATTTTTTATGGTAGCTAAAGGCTTACTGTATGCCATGCACTGTACTAATTGCTGGGGTAGATGCAAGGTAATTAGGTTGGACAAAGTCCCTGTCCCACATGGGGCTCACAGTCTAAGTAGGAGGTAGAACAGGAGAACTGAGGCACAGAGAAATTAAGTGATTTGCCCAAGGTCACACATGCAGCACTTGGCAGAGTCAGGAGTAGACTTACTCTAGGGCCCATGCATTTTCGACTAAGCCATGCTGTTTATCACTAAGCTTTTGGTTTCTGTCTGCCTCCCTGGCTAAATTATAAACAACCTGAGACAAGGGGTCATGTTTGCTCACTCTATTGTACTCTCCCAGCCTTTAGTACTGAGTTCTGCATACAATAAGCACTCAGTAAATACCGTTAATTCATTGATTACTTAATAATTATAATACCCATCTGATTGCTGAGGGGCTTCCATAACCTCCCTTGGCTAGTTGTCTGTAGAGTTACTTCTGCCATAACAAAGGTTTTGTTTATACATTTGGGTAGAGCTCTGTTGAGGAATTAGATCATTTCTCTCAACAGGAAAATCTATCTATATGCAAAACAGTTATCAGAAGAAATGAGGTGTCAATCAAGGGATGAGTACTTAACTGAGAGTTTTTTGTAATGTGACCCAAAAATCTCAGTCCCTGTCGTACAGTCTAAATAGAAGGGAAGACAGGTAGTGAATCTCCATTTTACAGATGAGGAAACTGAGGTGCAGGGAAGTTAAGTGACTTGCTCAAGGTCATACAGCAGGTAATTGACAGAATTGGAATTAGAACCCTGGTCCTCTGACTCCTAGGCCCACGATCTTTTCACTAGGCCGCACTGGCACAGCTGGGTATATTCTTTTATTTATTCATTTTTTAAGCCACAAGGGTAACTTGTGGCTAAAGAACATTTGTGGGGAAAAAAAACCTCTGTTACAAGGCTTTTCGTATGTGAAACATAAAATCCAGGTCAGCAAAATTGACCACAGACGAGCTCACAGGGCCCCATGAGGGAAAGAGACAAAAAAAGATGCCTGTGGTTCATTTCTCACTTAGAGTACTTAACATGGAATCAGAGAACCTGGTGACCTCTACACTAGGATTCTTAGCAACATGACTAAAATTCATTGTAGCCTAAAAAAGGAACCAGAAGTATTAAGTTTCATTCCTAAATTACATACCTCAAATTAGTATCTGATGAGTGCTATCCTTGTGGTATTGGTGCATATCTGGACTGGCTGGAAATTACAATTCTTTCTAGCATAGTTATTCAAAGAACTACAAAAACCTGCCCACACTTTCCAGTTATACAATTGAAAATGGCTACCATTTCTCTCCATCTCAGTTTGTTTTTTTTGTCCCTTTTAAAAATCACCCTTCAAATGCCTCCCAAAAGTGCCTGGACTGCCTAGCAGTTAAAATGTTCAATTTGTGTTCCCACATATGTTTTTACTTCATGTAATCTTTCCTTTCTCTACTTTTCTGCCATCCTGATCTACTCTTGCACCTCCCTTTTGACTTACCTGTTTGAACATTTTATTGAACAAATGCATCACATTTTAAGTTCATTGTGGGCGGGGAATGTGTTTTTTTAATTGTTGTATTGTTCTTTCCCAAGTGCTTAGCACAGTGCTTTGCAAACAGAAAGAGCTCAATAAATACAATTAAATACATATATACCTGTGTCTGGCTACATACTCACATGCACATGGGTTTGAATGACTTTGGAAGATATTTGTAACCAAAATCCTCAACTTTTGGTTACTTATGTCCAACCGTGTCAATCCATCGATCAACTCATAATATTTATAGAACACCTATTACATATAGAGCACTATACTAAATACGTGAAAGAGAATATTAAAATTAAGAGATTGTCCCTGACCTCAAAAAGCGGCATTGCAAACCTGTCCAAGAGCCAACATCATAGTCTCATAAGAGTGGGAGAAGATAAACTGAGATACAATGATGAGACTAATTTTTCAAACTCTTGACCATTAGATCAACAGTTTTAAATATTACCATTAAATAGGGTATGTTTTTCATCCTTTAGACTGTAAGCTCATTGTGGGCAGGGAATATTCCTGTTATATTGTTATATTGTTCTCTTCCAAGCACTTAGTACAGTGCTCTGCACACAGTAAGCACTCAAATACCATTGATTGATTGATCATAAAATGACTACTTCGTTAAATTGATGTGATCCCTTGGACAACTTTCCTGAATGCAAAAATCACAATCACCCATGCCCCCTCCAATTTTCAATGTTGTTATTCATTCTCTAAAGAGAGTATGGGTAAAGAATTCATAAAATTTCCACTCCATATCAGCCATCTTGCTTTCCCCTTAATTTCAAAGTCCATCTCCTACAGGAAGTCTTCCCTGATTAAAAAAAAATATAGTATGTAGTGGAGAAAAATAAAACTAAAACCATCCATATGAATAAAAAATCAAGATTACTGTCATTTATATTGGGGGATTTCTACTGCATATCCTTCAGGAAAACAACCATTTATTTTATATTTTCCTTAAAATGTGCAGTCTAGTGCCTAATCAGATGAAGGTGCTAAATAAACTGTTTCTCTTATTGCTCTGTGCTCTTATGTCTATTCAATTTTCTCTTAACAATGGAATTGATTAATTTTTTGGAGTTAAAATGCACTGTAGGTAGCTAGAATGAAATTATCCTCTATACTGTAAGCCTTTTGTGGACAGGGAACATGCCTACCAAATCTGTTAAATTATACCCTCCCAAGTTCTTAGTATAGTGCTGTGTACATAGTAAGGGCTCAATAAATATGCTTGATTTATTGATTGATTCATAGGCCGATTGGTCTGAGTCAGTAGAACTCCTAAACCTAGACTCAGACTAGCCTGACAATTTAAAATACATTATGAACAGCCCCATCTGATAGTAAAATGTTCCCATACCCACACCAGTGTGTACCTTTGATTTGGAGAGGAGGAATAGTAATGCTAATAACTGTGGTATTTGTTAAGTACTTACAACGTGCCAGGCACTATACTAAGAGTTTGGTTGGATAGAAGAAAATCAGGTTGGTCCCAGTCCCTGACTCACATGGGGCTCACAGTCTCAATTCCCATTTTTCAGATGAGTAACTGAGGCACAGAGAAGTGAAGTGACTTGACCAAGGTCACAAAGCTTATAAGTAGCTGAGCTGGAACTAGAACCCAGGTCTTCTAACTCCCAGGCCCTTTCTTAACTGTCCGGTGGGTGCAATGCACTATAGTATTCACTCAGGAAGTACAAACCTAGCAATGACACAGTCTCCATCCACAGGAGCTTATACTACTTGGGGAAATGGATATAAAAATATTTATCCACTGACCAATTAATCACTCAGTGTTCTTTATTAACCACCTATTATAGAGCACTGTACTAAAGGCTTGGGAGAATACAACACAGTGGAGTTGGCACAAAATATGGTATTAAGTATGCAGTTGAATAAATATATACATATAAATTCTGAGGATGAATATAAGTAGCTGAGGGAGCGCCAAATAGTTTTTGTAGCAACAACATTTTCTGAATGTCCACTTGGTGTTTTGAACTATACTAGGCATCTTACAAGTACAGATTAATGAAGTGGCATATTTCCTAGACACAAAGAGCGTACTCTCTAATGGGAGAGAGACACATAAAAATATGTACAACAAGAGAGGTCACTGAGTAAGAAAGCCAATAAATGAGTGTTATGGATGGCATAATTATGTTCATAGGTGCTAGAGATGGCTGATGGGTTTGATATGATGGGATTCTGGGAAGTAATTGGGGAACAACTGGCTTTCAGGAGGCCTTTAAATATGGGAAGGGCTCTGTTCTGATGGATTTGATCAGGGATGGAGTTTGGGGAAGAGTTTGAGTGAGGGGTTGGAGGCAGGAGAGTCAAGAGCAGGGTCAAAGTAGAAAAGAAGGATGTAGAAAGGTGTGTACATTGGGGTGAGTTTGTGGAGAGGCTCGAAGCTCATTTATGAAGAGTTTTTATTTGATATAGAGGCATATAGGAAACCAGTGGAAAGTTTTTAGGAGTGGAGGGATGTGTGGTGAGCAGTGTTTCAGGAAGATGATTCTTGCAGCAGCTTTTAGTATAGTCTGCAGAGGGCAGAGGCTAGAGGCAGGAAGGCCAGAAAAGAACCCAATAAAGTAATCTAGTCATAATATGACCAGAGCTTGTGCCAAAATGGTAGCTACTTGTGTGGAGTGTAAGGGTTAGCTCCAGAAAGATCAGGCATGTCAGGGCATGCAAACCAATCAATAAATCAGTGGTATTTTTGGTGTATTTACTGTGTCAGAACACTGTACCAAGTGCTTGGGAGAATACAGTAGTATAGTTGGTAGACATAGTCCCTGCCTTCAAGGAGCTTACAACCTACTTCAAGAGTGCAGTCTTTATAATAATAACAATAATAATAATAATGATATTTGTTAAGTACTTGCTATGTGCCAGGCACTGTTCTAAGCCCTGGAGTAGATACATGATAATCAGGTTGGATATAGTCCCTGTCCCACATAGAGCTCACAGTCTTAATCCTCATTTTACAGATGAGGGAACTGAGGCACAGAGAAGTTGTGACTTGCCCAAGGTCACACAGCAGACAAGTGGCAGAGGCGGAATTAGAACCCATGACTTCATGACTCCCAGGCCAAAGGTCTTTTGATGTTATAATTGTATGGCTTCAGTTACTGTTCTTAAGAAAGTGCTTGATAAAAGTGAAGTTTTCCTTACCATTTTGCTTTTGTATTATGAACACACTATTCTGGGAGGAGGAATATTAGTTTCTGGTCAGCAGTGCCATTCCTGAGCTCATATGACTTCAGTGGGTCCTGTGGTGTTTGCATATGTTGTAAGATTTCCAGCGGCTTTGTTCAGCAGAACGACTATGACAAAGGAGAAAGCCCCCCACACCCCTCCCTGCCCCATGTGTGGCATGGTGGTGTGCTCTTCATTGTTAGCAGGCACAAAGACAGAAGAGGCAGAGCCATTTGTAACCCAAGGCGATCAAATGAAGGGTGTGTGGGTGGAAATGTGTTGTCAGGTTCTTGTTGGCTTATAGTGCCTGCCTGATGGAAAGACTCCACGATTTGGATAATAGAAGTGCTCTGAACTCTAGGCTGCAGCTCTGTACCAGTTGTGTGCTGTGGAATTAGTTAATGAGGAGTTCTTTGTTTGAACTTTGGAAATCCTCCAGAATGCATTCGGGAGGGAAATTAACAAATGCCTTTGTCTTATGTGAGGTTAAATCTTCATGATGAAATTCTGGGCTGGTCCTGTCCTCAATCTTCTCTTGCCTTCTTCCCAAATAGACAGGCTAGTGTAGTGGAAGCCAAGGAAAGAAGCAAGACCATGGATTGAAAAACGTTGAACAACGTTGGGCTTCATTCATTCATTCAATCATATTTATTGAACACTTACTGTGTGCAGAGCACTGTACTAAACTCTTGGGAAGTACAAGTTGGCAACATATAGAGACGGTCCCTACCCAACATCTGACTCTCAGTCTAGAAGGGGGAGGTGCTTAGGGGACAAACCTAGGGGAATCAATCAATCAACAAAACAATGGTATTTATAATAAAAATAACAATTATGATACTTGTTAAGTGCTTACTATGTGCCAAGCGCTGTTCTAAGTGCTGGGGTAGATACAAGTTAGTCATGTTGGACGCAGTATCTGTCCCCCATAGGGCTCACACTCTTCATCCTCATTTTGCAGATGAGGTAACTCAGGCATAGAGAAGTGAAGTGGCTTACCCAGGATCACACAGCAGACATGTGGCAGAGCTGTGATTAGAACCCATTACCTTCTGACTCCCAGGCCCGTGCTCTATCCATTAAGCCAAGCTGCTCATGTGAGCCCGTTGTTGGGTAGGGACCGTCTCTATATGTTGCCAACTTGTACTTCCCAAGCGCTTAGTACAGTGCTCTGCACACAGTAAGCACTCAATAAATACAATTGAGTGAATGAATGAATGCTTACTGTGTGCGGCGCACTGTACTCTGAGCTAGGGAGAGTAGAATACAACAGAGTTGGGAGGCATGTTCTCTGCCCACAATGAGCTTACAGTCTGAAGATGAGCTTACAGTCCAAAGGAAACAGGATTGATAGCCCTCCAGGTAGACTACTGTCATACGAAGCCATCCGCATTGAACAAACATAGGCACTATATAGGTACATAGACAAACAATAGTCATGAAGAAAACTGACCAACTAGAACTGACCAAGTTTGATCTCTAGCAGTGAGGTCATCAGTCTGCGAAAAGATCACACATCTTGGCATTGATCTACATGTAAATGAGTCAGATAATTTTCTCAAATATCCAGAAATTTGAAGTAGAAATTGCATCTCTCGCTGACAACTATTCAAGATAATTTGGCTATAATAACCCCACTATTGTTATATATCCTCCACAAGTTTTCTATTACATTTAGTTAAGATCTCCTACAGTGCCTTAATTGCTGTCTTGACTGATTTTTAACACTTGTCTCTGGAGTTCAAGATTCAGGTTTAAACCCCTTGGCTTTGGCGTTATATAGTCACATATAACTTTGCTGCAGGATTTGTTTTGCAGAAAGAATACAGAAAGAACCAGCAAGTATAAAAAAAGGCATCATGCTTTTATCCTGTCCAACCCAAATATAAATGTCATGATGAACTAGGTTATTCCCTCCTATAATAAAATCTGTGATTGTGAAGTTGACTACACCATCCAATCAGGTGCCATTATGTCAGCATTCGTGATAGGATCACTAGAGGTGAAGGTCATATTTAATCATGAGTTCTTCGAGAGTCTGCCTCCTCTCTTTCAAATATTCCCTTCCATAATATGTAATATCTCTCCTGGAAAACTAGATTCAGTGTTGATAAATAAACATGGTCTTTCCACTTTGTCTTTCTAGATTCAGGCTTAACCTGACTTTCATTCTAAGAAAAATGATCTGATCCACTTGACAGGATGGAAATTTGGAGAGCAGAGTAGAGCGATTGAGTATAGTTTCAAGGCAGCTACAATCAGGTAGGTAGATTATAGGGAGTATTTATTGTTTTACCCTTGAGAGCTGTTTCACTACAAACCTGTGTATGGGTAGAATGCTTGAGACAGGAAGAAAATTAACAAAAACAATACTATTGACAGTGAAATCTTGAGTTCAAACTTCAGGAACAAAATCTTTGATTCTGAAATCACTTTGGACACGTATTTAAAGGCTTAACTTTTTCACCTAAAATGTTCTCCTAGAATGCATGCAGTATACTCTTTCAATTGCAGCTTTTATGAAGTTAATTTTCTTGTTTTCGTTATTTTGTTAGTATCCTTCCTTTCTTAGAATCCTAAAGATCATCAAGTTTGGATCACTTAGGCTCAGGTGCTTTCCTCCTTTTAATACTACTACTACTACTACTACTACTACTACTACTACTACTACTACTACTAATAATAATAATAATAGTAATGATTGTGGTATGCATTGAATACCTGTTATGTCTCAAGCACTGTTCTAAGTGCTTGGGTGAATATAAGATAATCAGGTGGGCAGTGTCCTGTCCCACGTGGGACTTACAGTCTAAATGGGAGGGAGAAAGATTTAATCCCCATTTTACAGTTGAGAAAACTGAATCACAGAGAAGTTAAGCAACTTGCCCAAGGTCACACAGCAGACCAGTAACTCCCAGGCCAATGATCTTTCTATTTGCCCATGCTATTTCTCAATGCTGTTTTGAATCCTTAAGTTTCCTGACTGGTTTCTTGAGCTAATTTCTGCATCATTTGATCCAAAGTACTCCACCATCACATTACAAACATTTGCTTAATGTGTGGTTTTCCTTTCTAGTATATTCCTCAGTGTAGTAGTTAATGTCCTTAATCAGTAACTGGGCTACTTTTCTATCCTTCTCCGACTATCCTAGTTGTGGCCAGGGATAATGCCTACTAACTCTAGTGTGCAGTACTCTCCTAACCGCTTAGTTTAATATTCTGCCCACAGCCAGGGCTTTTCCCTTCTTGAAAAGATTTATAAATTAGTGGAGCTTGTAATCAACTCCTACTCTGCTTCCCCCTACGTTTCTCTCTTTTAGTTAAGCCTAGCACCCCTCCACTGCTTATCATTCTTTTTTCTAAGAAGTGAGATCTAAAGGACCTGTCTGCCTAGAAGCCAAATTTTAACGAATCCATGTTTTCCATAAAGACCCTAATGGGAGCCGATTCCCATTAAGATGATTTAAATGAGTAGCTTTTTTTTTTTGTAATTCAGAATTCTAGGACTGGGTTTAATAAGGTTGAGCAGTTTTTTCACTAAGAGGACCTTTCTAGCCTCACATGTGCCTCTGGGTAGGCTAAGGCAGTCATTTGTGCGGTTTTATACCAGGCAGTGGGTTCTCAGCTGGTCGGTCCCCGTCTGCTAGGGAGTCGGCACTGGCTATCTTAATGTCTAGCACTTTATATGCCCAATCTCCCTCCACCTTATCTTCTGCCATAAAGTGCAGCTGCAGATAGGAGACAGACGGAGCTGATCCTAAGTTTCTGTAGCAAATGGATCTCCTGGAGAAATGACGAAGGCTTGGGTGATCTTGGCATTCTTCTATATAGAACAATATTTCTGACATCATTTTATTCGGCTCTGTGTTCGCCAGAAAGAATAGGACATTGCAGGCATCTCCCTGTCTGGGATTTTTGAATGCCATCAGTGACCACCCTGGTGGTGGCTGGAGTTCCCCTAAAAAGCACCTGTTGCCCAAGAGTCCTGTCTGGACTCAGGGAATTCTCTGAAGGGCTTCTGGAATGACAAGCTATTGAACCAATAATAGTGGAGTCTAGACAAAGATGAAGTTGCTTTCTATCCATCAATTCCTTTTTCCATTATCAAGATTGGGAGTTGGGGAGGGAGGGGGTTCAGAGACAGGGCTGATTGCCCATTTCTTTTAAGTATTAGTTCATATTTGTACTAAAATGGTGTCTAATAGTAGATCTGCCCTATGCAGATTCAAGATGCCTTCTAAAATACACAACTCCCAGACCTGGCCTGGATATATCTCTAATCCTATCACAGGTTATGAAGAAGTAACATGGCCTAGTGGAAAGAACAGGGCCCCGGGAGTCAGGAGACCTGGTGGGTTAGAATCCCAGCTCTGCTACTTTGCATTTTTTATGGTATTCGTTAAGCACTTATGTACCAGGTACTGTTCTAAGCACTAAGGTAGATATAAAATAATCAGGGAGGACACAGTCCTTGTCCCACATGGTGTTTATAGTCTTAATCCCCATTTTACTGATAAGGTAACTGAGGCACAGAGATTTTAGTGATTTGCCCAAGGTCACCCAGCAGACAAGTGGCAGAGCCAGGACTAGAACCCAGGTTCTTCTGACCCCCAGGCCCGTGCTCTTTCCACTAGGCCATGCTGCTTTTCTTTCTTGCTGTATGATGTTGGGCAACTCACTTGACTGCTCTGTGTTTTGGTTTCCTCATATGTAAAATGGGAATTAAATACCTGTTCTTTCTCCCCTTTGATTGTGAGCTCTGTGTGAAGGGAAAATGTGTCCAATCTGATTGTATTGTTATCTACCCCAGAGATTAACCCAGTGTTGGCACCTAATAAGTAGTTAACAAAAATCATTATTGTTATCTTTGTCATCTCTTTTTTTCCATCTAGTCCTACATTCCTGCCATGTCAGTTTTGCTAGGCAATTCAGAACTTCTGGCAAGAACCGAGATCACGAGTTTCTCTTGCTTATTTTATTCCCCATGCTTCCTGCATTAGCGCATAAACACTGCTGGTGGTTCTGGCATTACACCTTTCCTTTCCATCTGTTCTTTCTCACTGCTTTATATCCTTTCCTGATCTTTCCTGGAGCTAAAACCTCTCTTTAAATACAAGGGAGTGCCCCTATCTGGGGCAGTCTTTGACTACACCTTATGAAACCCAGTTTAAAACCTTCTTAACTTTGTCTCTTATTTCTTCCTCTTCAGGTGAGTCATGTTTCCGCTTAGCAGTTCCTCTTCCTAGATCTGGTCAGTGAGGTCAAGGTAGCTAAAGTGTCCTTTCCCAGAGGACTTATGAAGACATCCATTCCTTTTAAGAAAGCATCTGGACCTACAACGATCCCTACACCTTTGTGCCAAAGGAGCCCTGCAGGAACAGATACCACACATTTGAGCCACTGGGTTGTACTCAAGGAATCCTGACTGAATGTGAAGTTCTGTTGAATCTAAAAAATGACTGGAGAAACAGTTTAATTCGTGGGTCATAGACATCCATTTTAGCAGTGTGAAGTTGCCTTGGAAAAAGCCTAGAGTTATCTTTCATGCCATTGAAGACTCTCTAGGAGGAGAGTGGAGATCAATTCAGACAAGTTAACAGCAGAAAGGAAATCAGTCAGTGCCCACAGAAACAACACTTTTGGGGAGAGACAATAGCGTTGTTCAAGGCACTCAGGGACTTACCTCAGAAGCAAATGCATGATTCTTAACTCCAAGGAGCTTGCAGCCTGATAGGGAGACAACAGACATAAATTGATGAAAGTACAATAATTAAGACTAGAGGCCTAGATATAAATAATATGTTCAGAGGATCAGTCATTCCAGTGTGGAAGCTAGGATCTGCTAGGAAGACTTGATAAATAGCTTTAATCAAGGTTTTCTGAAGATAGAATCATCATAAACTAGGAAGGATAGGGTATAAAGCATCACTCCATCCAATTTTTTGAGCATCTATGCTGTACCAAACACTGTACTAATCACAAAGGCAAAAGAGAAAATCCCTGAATTTTAGCAGTTTTCAGACTAACAGGAAAGAGAAATAGTAGCAGAGGAGAACTAGGAAGAAAGATCTAATAATAATAATTAATAATAATGGTGGTATTGAGCACTTATTACATGCCAGGCACGATACAAAGCACTGGTGTGGATACAAGATAACTATGTTGGACACACTTCCTGTCCCATTTTGGGCTCACAGTCTTAATCTCCATTTTACAGATAACTGAGGCACAGAGGTGTTGAAGTGACTTGCCCAAATTCACACAGTACAGAAGTGGCGGAGCCAGGAAAAGAACCCAGGTTCTTCTGACTTCTAGGCCCATCCTCTATCCACTAGGCCATGCTGCTTCACTGTAAAAATAGGTTTACCTGTGTCTGGAAGGCAGCACTGAGGGCCCATTTTCACTTTTCCAACCTTGGCCAGGGCGTGATTCAGCCCGTGTGGTAGTGGATAAACTGCAGTCAGTCAGAGTTCAATAGCCTTTCAGTTTAGCAGTGCACCTTAGTGCCTCCAGCCAAGCACTTACTGTAGAACACTGTACACAGCAGATGCTAAGTAAATGATATTGATTCCCTTAAGTGCTAATTGTGTAACACTGTCTCCAAACCTAAGTCTCTACCATATTGTCTGCTAGAACTAGCCTCCCCATTGAGCAAGGCCCAGGAGCCCTAATGTTTACCTCACCTCCCCATGTAGGCTACTGGTAAGCCCTGTTCCCTAGACCTTCTTCAGCACCACAGCAATTCTTTGTGATCCCTAGCTGTCAAATTGTGGGTGATGAATTGATTTGACCTTGGGATATAGGGCATTTTCACCTGCCTGTACCCTAAAGGGATGTCTCTAAGGTGTTCACACCAGAAAATTATAGTTGTTCCTGCTCATTTCTTATCTCTGATGATATAATAATAATAGCGATATTAAACGCAAACCTATGTGGCTAGTCCTATACTATGCATAGATATAAGACCATTCATTCATTCAATCATATTTATTGAGTGCTTACTCTGTGCAGAGCACTGTACTAAGCGCTTGGGAAGTACAAGTCAGCAACAAATAGAGATGGTCCCTACCCAACAACGGGCTCACAGTGTGGGACCCACAGTCTGAGTGGGGGGTAGGAGGGGGGACAGATATTTAATCCCCATTTTGCAGATGAGGAAACTGAGACTCAGAAAAGTTAAATGACATCCCCAAGATCCAAAATCAGGCAAGTGGCAGAACCCAGGCCTGAGTTCTGAACTCCTGAGCCCATGCTCCCTCCACTAGACCATGTTTCTTCTTAATGGCAGGTTGTTGGCTTGAATGAAAGTGAATGATCAATATACAGTTTAAATCAACCAGAAATTTGGATCACAGAAGGTCAGCTCAGATGACACAAGCCACCTCTAAGAAGCCAAGTATGTAAGAGAGTTTGGAAAGGTGTTTCCCCTAGCAGAAGAGCCATGAATCACCCTGATCAAGGTTTAGTTAAATTTTGGTTTAGTTAGGAATAGTTCCTCTTTTAGACTGTAAACTTGTTGTAAACAGGGAATGTGTCTGTTTTATCATTATATTGCACTCTCCCAAGAGTTCAGTACGGTGCTCTGCACCTGGTAAGTGCTCAATAAGTATGACTAACTGACTGACTGGTTATGTTACTACTGGTCATATTCAGTTTGCAAATATGGAGTCACGTCCAAAAATTAACCTCTCTTGAAAGGGAGAAAACATATCCAATAATAATTATGGTATTTAAGCAAATAATTTGTGCCAAGCACCATGCTAAGAGCTGGGGTAAATATGAGATAATCAGGTGGGACACAGTCCTAGACCCACAATGAGGCTCACAGTTTAAGCAGGAGGAGAAAGGGTATTGAAAGGTATTGGTAGAGAAGAAGTGTGGCCTAGTAGAGAAGAAGCATGGTCTAGTGGCAAGAGAACGGGCTTGGGAGTCAGAGGACTTGAGTTCTAATCCCAGCCCCTCCAGTTGTCTGCTGTGTGACCTTGGGCAAGTCACTTCATTTCTCTGTGCCTCAGTTATTTCATCTGTAAAATGGAGAGTAAGATTGAGCGCCCCACGTGGGACAACCTGAATACCTTATATTCATTCATTCAGTCATATTTATTGAGTACTTACTGTGTGCAGAGCACTGTACTAAGCACTTGGGAAGTACAAGTTGGCAACATACAGAGACAGTCCCTACCCAAAAGTGGGCTCACAGTCTAGAAGGGGGAGACAGACAATAAAACAAAACGTATTAACAAAATAAAATAAATAGAATAGTAAATATTTACAAGTAAAATAAATAGAGTAATAAATCTATACAAACATATATACAGGTGCTGTGGGGACCCTAGTGCTAAGAACAGTGCTTGGCACATAATAAGATCTTAAATTCCATCATAATTATTATTACTATTATCCCCATTTTACAGATGAGGAAACTGAGGTAGAGATAAATATGATTGAATGAAAGAGAAGGTAAATGACACAGCCAGGACTAGAACCCAGGTCTCCTGACTCCCAGGGGCATGGTCTCTTCACCAGGCCACACTAATTTCAAGTTTAGACTAGTCCCTTCCAAATTTCAGTGCATTGATAAATACTGAATGATATTTATCCCCTTTAGATAGCTGTCTCTGCTAGCTAGCCAAAACCTTACTCCCAGATGCTAGTGATTCCTGCCATTCCTTTGCATGTTCCAGTGGGAGAACTGTTTCTGTAGAAATGAAAGAGGCAAACTTCAACTGTGTTCTCATTCCCCATTTGACTGTGTCGTACGTGGGACAGACTTGGCCCACCTGATCGCACTGTGTCTACCTCAGCATATTTATTCATTCATTCAATCATATTTTTTGAGTGCTTACTGTGTGCAGAGCACTGTACTAAGTGCTTGGGAAGTACAAGTTGGCAGCATATAGAGACGGTCCCTACCCAACAACGGGCTCAAAGTCTAGAAGGGGGAGACAGTGCTTCAATCAGTGGTATTAAGTAAACACTTTGTGCTGAGCACTATACTAAGCTCTCATCAAATGCCGTCAAGTTGTTTCCGATTCATAGCGACTTTATGGTTTATACTAAGCTCTGGGCACACAGTAAAGGCTAAACAAATATCATTATTATTAAACTTTGAGGAAACTTCTGCAGTGCTGAGCTAAACCGATTTGAAAATTCTAAACTTTCACCTTTCTCCATTACTCCTACTATCAGCCAGAGAGAGATACAGGGATGTTTTTGAAATAAGCCCTTCCTTTATATAAAAACAGTTGTAAGCTTCCTGAGGGCAGGGATTTAAACATCTATCCTTTGCCAAGCACCCAGTACAGTGATTTTCTTCATGAATAAGTGAACACAAAAATAAATGAAGCCTGGAAATTCTTTGTCAATCAGTCATAATTACTGAGAACAAACTGTAAACAGAGTACTGTACTAAGTGCTTGAGAGACTACAGTATAATAGAGTTGGTAGACTCTGTCCACAATTAGTGCTCAATAAATGAGTGACTGACAAATAGTTTCCAGGCTTCATTTATTTTTGTATTCACTTATTTATGCAAAGAAAATCAAATCTAGTTGTTTTAGAACTTTTGGAAGAGGGAATGGAGGAGAAGTCCACAGACAGCTCCTAGACGATTATTTTTCCTTGTGACCACTACAGTTTATTCTTGGTCTTTGCATTCTGTGAAAGTGGGTCACCTGCTGGAATCTAGTTCTGAAGTAACTGTCTTTGTCAAAATTTCTGATGTAGTGTTTGATAGTTTTTAATGTGCCCTTTGACTGTGGGTCCTTCATTTCTATTGACTGACCTCCTTCCCACCTCTCTCCTTGACTGCCTCTTCTACATAGCCTCCCATTTTATTACAAATCATATGCAAAATTAATTATCAGTCCTGTCATATTTTCATTGCTAATGGTGGTCAGTATTGAATTATTTGGATTGCAAACAGAATTTTCAGCAGCCTAATTGTGCGGTATCTAGTGAAATGTTACATTAACTATCCAAGGTGAGAGGGATGTATTCAATTTCCATAACAGGTGGGATTTCATTACCAGAATCCCCAGCATCGAGTCATGGGGCCATTTCTGAATGGCTCTACCTGACTTTTCCTGTCAACAGTTAATTCCTGTCTGGGGTTGCACACTCAGGATTGATCTGATGGAGATGAGATGGGATGAGATGAAAGGATATGCAGATCCTTCAGTCAGTGGGGGCAGATGTACCCAAATGCTAAACCCTGGCAATTGTCCATTGGGAAGAAGGAGACTGGGAATAGGATTGGGGGGTGTCAAGTAACAGCGGGGCTGTTGGTTGACCACAGAATGTCATTGAGTCCACGTTTAAGATCTCCTCTCCTGTCAGGGGGAGACTTCCGGTAGTCCCACACACCCCAATTCTCCTCATTTCCCTGTCATTGGGGTATAGGTGTCACCGTTAGGAAACATGTGGAGGTCTCTAATAATAATAGTAACAGTAACAGATTTATTTCTGAAGAAATTCTGCAGCTCACTAAGAAGAGAATGCTCCCATTTGGCCCTTAAGATTTCTGCCAATCAGAATTATTTTTGCAACCCAAAATGGATATCTCCCTGCCTGAGAGAAATAACTAAGAGGTATCATTTGCCTCTTGAGAACCTTGAGGAAATCTGCAACTACTACTACTACTACTACTACTGATAATAATAATAATGGTATTTGTTAAGTGCTTACTATGTGCCAAGCACTGTTCTAAGCATTGGGGTAGATACAAGGTAATTAGGTGGGGCCATGTGGGGCTCACAGTCTTAATCCCCATTTTCCAGATTAGGTAACTGAGGCACAGATAAATTAAGGGGCTTGCCCAAGGTCACACAGCAGACAAGTGGAGGAGGCAGAATTAGAACCCGTGTCTTCTGACTTCCAAGCCCGTGCTCTTTCCACTAAGCCACACTACTTCTCAAAGTACCTAGAAAAACTAAGATTCTTGGCTGCTTGTAGGGATTATTTCTGTGGGGCTGTGATCAGGAGAAAGATTACATGAAGGTCAAAAATAGGGAATAAATGCAAAAGATTACAGTAATGATGCATGTCATGGATGAAACATTAAGATGTTTAGGGGACATTCTATGTCTATAAAACACAGGTGAGAGGAGTAGTATTCATTTCTTGTATTTAACGTTTTGTCATTACCAAAATGGCAAGACTTAAAATTTAAATTTGAGGCAGCCCATAAAGGGGAAAATTACATAATGAGCCTACAGCCAACTCTAAATCTGGACAGAATCTGAGGCCATTGTCACTTTGATGGAAAAAAAAATGCATCTCTGTGTGTTCCTCTCTTCTCTTATTTACTGTTTTCACCCTGTGTAAATCAGGGTAGCTTTGAGAAATGGCTCTGTCATGCAGCATGCACAAGAGTTGATCTTTTCACACTCTGACTTATTAATTAGGAAAATGGATGAATTGTGTATGGCAGCAAAAATAGATTAGCCTAATCCAGCAGATCCCCTCTGTGTCCTGTTCAAGCAATGGCTAGTCCAAGTAGGGGCTTAATCAGAATGTGAGTGCTAACTTAGATTTCAGAAAGGGAATCAGAAAGTCCTTTCTGTGTATCTGACTCTGCCTTAATGTGCTGTTGGATTCAGACCTAATACCTGGCCTGCTGAAGCTTCATTGGCAGTAAATCTTTCCTGTTACAGCCTCTGGATCCTAACAGAGCATCTTTGAGTGAGCACCTCTGTGAAGGTTCAGATGACCTTTTTATCAAGTGGCAGTAGAGCTGGATGGCCCAACAGCTGCTGTAAAGGGGAATTGAGTGGGAGCAAGCAAGAAGCTTAAAAAAATGAAACATTTTAAAAATCTAACGAGGCACAATTTTAGGTAATTTGGCATTGCTGAGGGTGGCTGGAAGTTAACAGTGGCTTACAGTGCAGCCTATCATGAACGGGTCAGGGATGATGAGCTTAAGTGATTACTGTGTGCACAGCACTGCCCTAAGCCCTTGTGTGGATGTAATACTATTGAGTTGGTTGACTCAGTCACTGCACATAACGGGTTTACAATCTAGAGAGGGAGACAGGTGTTAAAATAAATTTGCAGAATAAGCGTATGTATATCAGTCCTGTGGCAGTGGAATGAGTATCAACTTTCATTTACTTATTCAATTGTATTTTTCAAGTGCTTATTTGGTGCAGAACATTTTACTAAGTGCTTGGGAGAGTACAATATAACAATAAACAGACACATTCCCTGCCCACAATGAGCTTAGTCTAGAGGGGGAAACAGATATTGATATACATAAATAAATTACAGATGTGTACATACGTGCTGTGGGGTGGTGAATAAAGGGGGCAAGTCATGACAATAGAATGGAGGGAGAAAAGGATGAAGAAGAGAGGTAAAGGAATGTTTCTTGGAGAAGATTTGATGTTAATAGGGCTTAGAAGATGGGGAGAGTGATGGTCTGTCTGATATGAAAGAGGAGGGAGTCCCAGGTCTGAGAGAGGATGTGTGTAAAGGTTAGTGGTGAGATAGATGAGATCAAGGTACAGTGAATAGTTTGGTGATGAAGGAGCAAAGTGTGCTGGCTGGGTCATAGTGGAGATTAGTGAGGTAAGGTAGGAAGGGGAGAGCTGATTGCCTTAAACCGATGCTAAAGATTTTCTGTTTGACTTAGAGGTGGATCATTGGAGGCAATCATTGAGGCATTTGAGGAATGGGGAATGATGCAGACAGAGAATCATCATACCATTCCCCCTGGTATCCTTTGTTGACACAGTCAAAGCTGAATACTTAATTAAACGAACTATACATCTATGGAATTTCTTACTTATAGGGAAGATTCTTATGTTTAGAGAAGCAGCATAGCCTAGTAGAAAGAGCATGGGCCTGGCAGTCAGAAGGATCAGGGTTTACATCCCAGCTCTGCCACTTGTCTGCTGTGTGACCATTGCACAAATCACTTAACTTCTCTGTGCCTCGGTTGCCTCATCTGTAAAAGACTGTGAACCCCATGTGGGACATGGACTGTGTCCAACCTAATTAGCTTGTATCTACCCCAGAGCTTAGTACAGTGCCTGGTTCATAGTAAACACTTAACAAATGCCATAAAAATATTCTGAATACATAGCATATGTATTCAGTTGATGTTAGGTTTCGCATGTTTAGTTTGTGCATATAGCTGTACTAAGTTCTTAGGAGGGAACAGTTAGTAGACATGATTCTTGGTCCCAAGGAGTTTGCGGGCTAATGGGGATACAGATATTGGAATAAATTATTCGTGAGAGAAGAAACTGAGTATAAGCATAAGTCTGAGTAGCCTACTCTATGGTGGTTTACCAATCGTGGTGGGGCAGAGTGATGAAAGCTTCTGTTGAGGTCTTAGAGTTACTGTATTCACTCATATAATTGTTGTAATGCCATGCTTGGGCAAGGAGCAGAATTTCATGGATAAAGAGTCACATCCCTTGGCTTAAAGTACCATTTCTATACGATGATTCTCAAATCTACCTCTGCATCCCTGATCTTTCGCCTTCTCAGCAATCCCACATCTCCTCTGCTTTCAGGACATTTCTATTTGGATGTCGCACCCACACCTCAAATTCAACATGTCCAAAACAGAATTCCTCATCTTACCACTGAAACCCTTTTATTATTACAATCATCTTAATTGCTATTAATTATAATCATTTTATTTGTTGAGTGCCTGCGATGTGTCAAGGAATGTTCTAAGTGCTGGGTAGATGCAATTTAATCAGTTGGGGCACAGTCCTTGTCCCATAAGGAGCTCACAGTCTAAGAAGGAAGGAGAACAAGCATTTAATTCCCATTTTTAATAATAATGCTAATGATAATAGTGATAATTGTTAAGTGCTTACTTTGTACCGAGCACTGTACTAAGTGCTGGGGTAGATGCAAGATAATCAGGTGCCTCATGGGTCTCACAATTTAAGTAGGGGGGAGAACAGGATTGAATCCCCATTTCACAAATGAGGAAAGTGAGGCACAGAGAACTTGTGACTTGCTCCAGGTTGCACAGCTGGTAGTAGGTGGGAGTAGAATCCAGGTCCTCTGACTCCCAGACCTGCTCTCTTTCCACGAAGCCATGCTGGTCCTACCCATGTCTTTCTCATCACTGTAGATAACACCATTATCTTCCCTGTCTCACAAGCCTGTAACCTTGACATTATCCTCAACTCATATCTCTTTCTCATTCAACCCACATATTTAATCTGCCACCAAATCCTGTCAGATCTAACTTTATAACATCTTTAAAATCCACCCTTTCCTGTGCATCCAAACTGCTGCTAGGCTAATCCAAATACTTATATCCTGCCTTGACTACTGCATCAGCCTCTTTTCTGACCTCCCAACCTCCTGTCTCTTCCCACTCCAATCCAAACTTTGCTGCACACATGATCTATCAACAAAAACGTTCAGACCATGTCTCCCTACTATTCAAAAACCTCCAGTAGCTGCTCATCTACCTCCACATCAAACAGAAACTCCTCACCTTCAGCTTTAAAACATGCTAGTAACTCTCTCTTCCTCGTGTACACACACACACACACACACACACCCTTACCTCACTGATTTTTTTATTGTAATCCATCCTGCACATTTTGATCCACTAACACTATTCTACTCTTTATACCTCAACCTCATGTATCTCACCGCTGATCCCTCATTCGTATCCTCCCTCTCACCTAAAACTCCCTCCCTCTTCAGATGTGGAAGACCACTACTCTTCCCACCTGCAGAGCTTACTAAAATCACATTTCCTCCAAGAGGCCTTCCCTGTTAGGCCCTCATTTCCCTTCCTCACTGTCCCTTCAGTATCACATATGCAGTTGGATCTGTACCCTTTAAGCCCTGGATAACTTGACATTTATCCCACCCTCAGCTCCGCAGCACTTGTGTACATACCCATAATTTATTTCAGTATCTTTCTCCCATTTTAGATTGTAAGGTCCTTTTGGGCAAAGAACATGTCTACCAAATAGCTTGTATTGTCATTTCCCTTCATACAGTGCTCTGCCCACAGTAAACACTCAAATACCATTGATTGATTGAGATTTATTTTTTTCAAAAGTTTCTGCACCCAGCCAGTAATTCTGTGAATGTATATTGCATGCAGCACTTGAGAGAATGCAATAGAAAGGGCTCAGTCTCAAGTGACTTTCCTTTTCCTCTTCTCCCCGTTTTCCCTCCTGCTCAGTGTATTGCTACTCTTATTCCCCACAAAATAGCCTCCCACTGTTTGGGGCTTGTGGAAATTAAACATATATGGGAGGTGTTTATTTGAGTAAATATATTCTATTCTATTATAAGGCCATTCCCATTAGCAGCCATTTTGCAGTACAAGATGAACGCACGAAGGCCATGCAAGAGTGAGGGTGACTCAGAACAAATCATCACCACTACTGTAAAAAAACAATTCGTGTATGCCCTTCTGGGAATGAAGTATACCTCTCCCCTCTTATCTTGGTATTTGAAGAATGTTAACCTGAATGGAAAGTGTGCAAGTAAGAATCTCTATCAGGTGTACACACACATATGTGGACGCAGCATCATTGTCGAGTGTCATTTTCATGCAGAATGCCCAGTAGTTAAATTGTCTGGTTTATTAATTGAATGGCTTTCATCAAATCCCAAGGGATTACTACAAAAGGGCTCTTGCAAAACAGAATACCCATTTTGGTGCCTTGAAAATGATGCCAATGGAAGTAGCTCTGTTAACAAACAGGTGTCTCAGTTTTACTCTGTGTGAACTCAGCTTTGAGGTTAAGTTTCCAAAATTGTACCATTTCTTTCATAACTGAATCCCAGTAGTCCTAAAACTCTAGGGGATTTATAGGAGACATTTGTTTTTCCTCCCTTTTTTCAGAAAGCCCCATGGAATAAATGGAGAGAAAGCATCTCTTTCTTTTCAGCCCAGGCAATACTGGTCACCCTTTCTTTTTGAAAAGACAACTCGACCTCCTTCAGGAACTTGTTGTCCCTTCAGTGTGGCCAATTAAACTCTGAACCCAAGGAGCACTCTACCATTTACTGCATATCTGGTTCATGGCCTTCCTTTCTTCTAGGGCTGAATTAAAGACTGTGCCATTAGAGTTCATTGGTCCTTTTTATATTCTCTCTGGTGAGGAGAGAAACACACCTGGAAATGGTTCGCCTGTGGAGGTTGGAGTTAGAATGCTTTTGTGTGGCAGTAGTTTCTTCAGTATCCTAATCACATAATCTTCTTACTGGGGCAGTGGTAGTTTCTTTCCTGCAGGTTCCCGCTTTGTTGGGTCTGACTGTTAACACCAGTTGACATGAGCGGAGATTGTAGTGACGCAGTGGGTTATCACCTGGCATTATCACCACTCACAGCCTCACGAAGGTGGATAATACAATGTATTATCCACCGAAAATCTGATTTCCCCTATGGGATAAGGGAAAGTTTGACTAAGCCCAGATGAAAATTAGGTTGCCTGATAGTCACTCTTAGAAAGCTCTGGTATTTGACATGTCAGCCAAGACAGCAAGATGTTGACAGAACCCCCGAGTGTCGGCAGCCAGCTTAAAAAGCATTCTCCAAAGGGTTTTCAGTGATAGCCCTTTGATAGAAAATTAGTAATGGCTGACATCTGATTGGACCCTGAGAATTACATCATGGTTTGAAAGCCTGTTTTCTGTCCCTTAAGAGACTCTGATTAGCTGTACCGAGCACCTTGGCATTAGGGCTCACTTCTTTATCCAGCAGCATCTAAAATGAAATCAGACTTATTTCTTCAAATCCTGAGAGACCAGATTTTCAAACATCCAGAATGGAACAGCCTCACATTCCTGACACTTCCCAGGGCTCTTTGGGCATTCTTATCTGTGTTGGTCAGGGGTTGTGCCAGGATCAGTTTCTGTCTGTCTCTGTCTCAGTTGAGCCTCCCCTCCACTCTATATCCCTTCCTCAACATTAGTGGTATTTATTGAAACTGCTAGAAGCAAAGAGCTATATTGGGTGTCTGAGGAAGATACAAAAAAATTAGAAGGACTGGTTCCTGCCTTGGAAAAGCTTACAGATGAATGGCAGAGGCAAAAGATGAGAGCTGGAGAACGTGGGAAAAGCAGAAAGTCATTTAATCAACAGCAGGGTACTGTTCCGTTTCCCAAAACATTTTGGGAGGATGGCTCTAAACATTACATGAAATCGTAACGGAACTGGTGGAAGTAGAATGTCTGACCCTATCATTTATCCTGCCAACAAGCTACTTTTAGTTTGAGAAAAGAATGGACAAAGGCTAGTATTATGAGAGAAGAGACTTTCAAATATTTTGATGTATCAATATTGCAGGGGTACAAATCCAATTGGGGCTGCACACCTTTAGTAGAGGCCAAACAAAAATTAACTAGTCTCAAGACATGCCCTGTTTGGAGCAAGCATACCAGTAGAAAAATGAACTATCTTTATAGATACACAGAGTGCACATCTCATTTACCCCAATAAGTTGCTGTTGCATCATATTATTATCATTATTAGCAATAATAATGATAATAATATATTAGTAGCAGTAATAACAATAATATATTTGTTAAGAGCTTACTATGTCAAGCACTATTCTAAATACTGGGGTAGGTACAAGTTAATTGAGTCAAGTTCCTGTCCCACATGAGGCTCTCACAGTTTACGGAGAAGGAAGCACAGGCATTGACTTGCCATTTTTCAGATGAGAAAACTGAGGCACTGAGAAGTTAAGAAAATTGTCCAAGGTCACACAGCAGAGTAGGGGAAGTCGAGAAGCAGCATGGCATAGTGGGTAGAGCATGGGCCTGGGAATCAGGCAGTCATGATTTCTAATCCTGGCTCCACCACTTGTCTGCTGTGTGACCTTCGGCAGGTCACTTCACTTCTCTGTGCCTCAGTTGTCTCATCTGTAAAATGGGGATTGAGACTGTGAGCCCCATATGGGACAGGGACTTTGTCCAACCTGATTTCCTTGTATTCACCCCAGTGCTTAGTACAGTGCCTGGCATATAGTAAGCACTTAACAAGTGCCATAATAATAATAATAATAATTATTATTATTATTATTATTATTATTATTGTTGTTGTTGTTGTTAGTGGCGGAGTTAGGGTTAGAACCCAGATCCTCTGACTCCTGGGCCCATGCTTTTTTGATGAGGCCACACTGCTGTTTGATATTATGCTTCACTATCTCTATAACATGTTTATTCCACCCTGCCTGCTTGTGTGTACCCCCTTTCAGTTCAGTAGATCATGCCCAGCTATCACGATGTCTCTCCCCACTCCAGTCCATACTTCACTCTGTTGCCCAGATCATTTTTCTACAAAAACATTTGACATGTTTCCCCTCTCCTCAAGAAACTCCAGTGGTTGGCCATCCACTTCCACATCAAAAAAAATCTCCTCACCATTGACTTTAAACCATTCAATCACATTGCTCCCTCCTTCCTCGCCTCACTACTCTCCTACTACAACCCAGCCCACATATTTCACTCCTCTGCTGCTAATCTCACTGCACCTCAATCTCATCTATCGCACCACTGACCCCCCTTACCCACATCGTGCCTCTGGCCTGGAATACCCTCCCTCCTCAAATCCGAGAGACAAATTACTCTCCCACAACTTCAAAGCCTTATTGAAGGGTACATCACCTCCAAGAGGCATACCCTGATTGAACTCCCCCTTTCTCTTCTCCCACTCCCTTCTGCGTCACCATGACTTTGACCCTTTATTCACCTGCCCCAACAGGATTTATGTACATATCTGTAATTTATTTACTTATAGTAATGTCTGTCTCCTCCTCTAGACTGTAAGCTTATTGGGGGCAGGAAATGTGTCGATCATGTCTATTTATTCTATTGTACTCTCCCAAGCTCTTAGTACAGTGCACACAGTAACTGTCCAGTAAATACAATTGAATGACTGAATGATGGTGGATGATAATGGTATTTGTGAAGCACTTGCTCCATCCCAAGCACTGGAGTAGATGACAAAAAAAAATTCTATTCTTACACAATCCACTGGGCAAATTCACATTTCTGTGGACGCTACCTCAGTGCTTATGACCTATTGCCTTCCAGGACCTTGTATGCAATCTTGTCCTTTTTTTTTCTGTAGTATTTGTGAAGCCCTTACTATGTGCCAGGAATTGCATTAAGTGCTGGGGTAGATGCAAGCTAATCACATTGGACAAAGTCTCTTCCAAGAAACCTTCCCTGATTAAGCCCTCTTTTCTTCAGTTCTTCCTCCCTTCTGCATCACCTATGCACTTCAATTTGTGACCCTTGGCACTTGATAATCGCCCAGCCCCACAGCACATATGTACATATCTCTAAATTATAAATTACTTATTCATATTAATGTCTGTCTCCCCATCTAGACTGTGAGTTTATTATGGACAGGGAACATGTCTGCTAATTTTGTTGTGCTCTCCCAAGCACTTAGTACAGTGCTCTGCACATAGTAAGCACTCAATTAAAAAATGTGATTGATTTATTTAGCACTTACTGTATACACAGTGCTGTACTAAGCACTTGGAAGAGTACAATTGAATATATTCATTCAGTCAGTCATATTTATTGAGCGCTTATGGTGCGCAAAGCACTGTACTAAGCACTTGGGAAGTACAAGTCAGAATATATGGGCAGGAGCCCTGCCCTCAAGGAACCTATGATCTGGTGGGGGAGAATGACATCAAAAGCAATTACTGATAAGGGAAGTGACAAAATATAGGCTACACAATGAAGGTATTGTAGGGCTGTGAGCTGGGTGAGAACCAAAATGCTCAGGAAGTATGGAGTTATGTTCTCAGGTAATGCAGAGGTGAGGGAAAATAGGGTGAGGAGATGAGAGATTATTAGCGTGGGAAGGCTTCCTGGAAGAGATAGGATTTTAATAGGTGTCTTACTATGGGATTGAGGCTTTGAGATGGCAGTCTGTTGGACATGAAAGGGGTGGGAGTTCGAGAGAGGATAGAGGACGTGAACAAGTGGTCGACAGCAACGCAGATAAATTTCATTCATGGTGAATAGATGGCAATTAGAGTAGGTGAAGAGAGTGGGCTGAGTTGTAATGGATGAGGGGCAAGGATATCAAAAATGGGGGTAGGTGTTGGACAGATAGTCACTGGAATGATATCAAACACTGATCCACTGGCTTGTAATATTCTGTAACTCCAGCCCCTTTGGGATACAATCCAGTGTGGGGAATGAACTTGGATCCAGTACTGTCCTTGGGAATAAACATGACTCATACCATCTGAGAATTGGATACATGTAAAAATAATTGCATTATATGAATGCTGTCAGCATATTTGTTCCCTTTGTCTTGAAAAGGATGATAGTGCATTTGTCTTGAGGCCTTATACCTTTCTCTTCATTCCCTTAGACAGCTTCATTCTCTTGGAGTAGAGAACTGGTAAGTGATGTCAAGCCCTGAAAGGGCTTGTATAACATCAAAGTGAGGTGAAAGGAGTGAAGGGAGTGGAAAAATAAGAAACTATCCACAGCATTCTATTGTCAGAGCTTCTTCCAAATCACTAACATGATTTAGGGGATAGTGGGGGCATATTCAGGGTATATCCAATTAGTTACTTGATTTCCCTTATTTTTCATTAAAAGTGAAGTGAATATATGGCCCCCATTCAGGAATTGAGAGCCATGGAGGTTTAAACACCTATTGAGCTAGAAAATGAAATAAGCTGGCCACTGGCATTTCTTGCTTGCCATGTTTCCACTTAGCAGTTTGATCAGGGAACAATATCCCTGATAATCCCAGTTGAGCATCTTTTAATCAAACTATCGTATGATCGTGCAGTAATTCTGTTGTAGTACAATTGCCATATGATGTGGGTAATTACCCATAAGTGTATTCATTTTGTGTTTCTTGCCTCTTCACCCATATAATGCTCTGCTAGTCTTCAGATCTGACCAACGAGTACCTTCCTCTACAGTTTCTGTGATTCCTCCCTTCAGAATGGGAATAACAAAAATTTTGTATATAAATAAGTGACAAAGCTGAAATCTTCAGCTTCATTTCACTCAAGGCAATAGGCATCTTCAAAATCCCGTAGATGCATAGTGTTTGCTATCATATATCCTGCTCTTTTTTCTGAATTATAAAATGTTAAATCATTTTAGTTTAATTTCTTTACATTTATATTTCATTCTACTTTGAGGAAGACTCTTCGACTGTAAACTCTAAGTGGGACACATACTTTTTTTTTTCAATTTGGGGGCTTTTGTATGGTATTTAAGTGGCTACTGTATGTCAAGCACTGTACTAAGTGCTGAGGTAGATATGAGTTCATCAGGTTGGAAATAGTCCTACATGAGGCTCAAATAATTCTAAATGGGAGGGAAGATAATTCAATCCCCATTTTTTACAAATGAAGTAACTGAGACACAGAGAAGTTAAGTGACTTTTCCACAGTCACACAGAAGCAATTGGCAGAGCTGGAGTTTAAACCCAGGTACTCTGACTCTCAGGCCCATGCTCTTTCCACTAGGCAACACTGCTACTTGGGTATCTTATATGATTATCACGTATCTACCACAGTGCTTAGTACAGATTTTGGTACATAGTAAGGGCTTAGCAAACCATAAAAAAAGTTCCCTAAAATTTGGCTTTTCACAGTTGGATTTGCAACAACTAAGATGTTCTCTCTGTATTCCTGGTTGAGCAAGCCAAGATTGAGGCTGTGCATGGTATCCCACTTAGGTGATGCCATGTCACTTCATTGAGTGCTTACCAGGCACTTGGAAGATGTCACCGGTGGAACCAGCCACCAGGTAACCAGTGAGTTTGCAGATCAAAAGGTTGAAAATGGACTCACAGACTCGAGGTTATGGGTAGCAGGTTTATTAAGATTATAGCACAAATAATTTGTGAGAGGTAATCTACAAGAGCAAAGTTATTCCTAAGCCAAAAAGCAGCACGTGTACTGGCCATCAGCACAATCCCCAACTTCTAACAGCTGGTGGATTGGAAAGTAGACAACTGGTTATCTCCAGGGGCTATCTTTCAAATCACCCAGCAATTTAGCTCCCTCCCCAAGGGGATACTCACTTCTCCTTCCTCCAGTGAGGAGGTCCGATCATTCACTTGGGACCACACAGGGTACGACAGAGTGGGTGTCCCTACTCTGGGTAGAAGCATCTTACCATGTTGGTGTGACAGGGTTCCAACTTACTACAGAGTTTCTGGAGGCTCCCCTCCAGATATACCCTGCTAATTCTTGATCCTCTTCCTCTACACTGACATCAGTCAGTGGCTGTCAGGGAGTCATATTTGGGGAGGATCATGTGGCAAGACCCATTGAAATTGTCCTTATCGCTCACAGCTAGCCCCTTTGGCTTCGGTAACCTTGTGGATTTTCAGAATCAAGGGTCCCATAGTTCTTTATTACTCACTACTAGCCCTCCAGCTTCAGTGACCTAGTGGGTTTTCAGAATCAAAGGGCCCACACTTCTTTATCACTCACTGCTAGTCCTACGGCATCAGCAAACTTGTGGGTTTGGAGAATCGAGGGGCCCATAGTCCTTTATCTCTCACTAGTCCTCTGGCTTCAGGAACCTTGTGGGTTTTCAGAATCAAAACTCAGGGTATTTTCCTCGAAGTCTTAGGGGAGCGGATCCCATTGTAGGGATTAGTTGTTCCTTAGGATCTGTGACAGTTGGAGGTCTTCCTCTGACCCCCAGGTTGGATTCTAGGTTTGGGCTCTTCAGCATGCAGTAGCATTTAGAGCTGGTGAAGACAGGAAATGGCATCAAAGGTTGCAATCCTGGCTGTGATGATAGTGGCCTGGAGCCTCCTTTAGCTTCAGCTACACCTGCCAGTTGGCTCCATGTTTGTGGCTCTATCTTTGCAGTATTGACACCTGCAAGCTCTTTAGGCTTCTGCAAATGATTTCAAATGACCTTTGTGGAGTGGACTGAAATGTTCAGTTTAACCTCAGGCCTTCTTGTAATTTTTGACTTTCCACAAACTAAAACTGGAACAGGAGTGTGACAAATCTTACCACTCGGATTTTTAGCGCCATCTCCCAAGCCAAAAGGTGGTATTAACGGGCAGTTTTCAAAATTCTGGGTGCCTATTAAGATTAGTCACCTGCCATTTTATAATTCTCCCACTGCTTATCTATAATCTAACTCTTCCTCTGCTAGATTGCATTCCTTTATTCTTGGTTATCACTTCTTGAACCATATTCTATAATCCCATCCTCCTTCATCTTTAACCCATCAAAGGGCCCAAAATCGATAGGAACACCAATTCTTCCCATTTAACCCTTGATTTGCCTGTTGGATATCCCTAGGTATTTTTGTCATTCCTTACCAGTCAACTTTTGCTGATAGAAAGATCTTAGCTGTAGAATACTTTAAAAATGAATATTTTAAAAATAATAAAAAGCATATATAAGATAGCCAAAAGTCAGTGCAGTGAAGGAATAGAATTAAAAAAGTGACACCAACTTTATACTATGTGTCTTCAGTCATAACACAATTGGTGTCTGCAGACTGTGTTAAACTTGAAATATCAATCAGGCAGGACCAATTTTCTCAAAGGGATAATGATGTAAATGGGTGTGGTGGGGGAGAAGAGGAATTGGTTTCTGAACCAAGGTCAGAAACCCTATTTGTTTCTAAATCACTCAGTCTAGTGTTTGACTATTGGTAGTACTATAGCTCCAGCGATGTGTTTATATTGAGTCAGAGCAGTTGATGTGTTTATATTGTCACATTATGGTAACCTATTTTTGCTTCATCTGAAGTAAAATGAATGTGTTAGCCCTCCCTGGGAGTCTCTTCCTGGGCCTTGGCTCTTTCTTGCCAACCTCCTCAACCTCTTTAAACTTTTCTACATTCTCCTACCACCCCACTGTGGCTCTGAAATGGTTTCTTCCTTTCCTCTTGCCTTCCATACATCATTCACTCACCCTTGATGAAGTGCTGGGCTGTAGAGAGTAAATAGAGCTGGTATCATAAAGGAAGCTATTATCAGATAAACAATACTGATGTGTTGTAAAGCTGAAACAGAATGTCAATTTAGAAATGTTGTAAGTGGCATTGTTGTCACTCAAGAACTGCTTGCATAAAAAATGTTCTACAATGCTTGTCAGGAAGAAATGATTGATTCTACAAATCATCACTTTAAGGAAGTTTTGATGAGGAGTAACATTCCCATTATAAAGTTGGTAAGAGTGATGCAGGTTAAGTGATTTTCTTAAGTCAGGTAACACAAATTGACAGAATTAGTAATAGGAGCCCTGCAGCCACTGGATGGGAGCATGTGTAGTGTATGCTCACAGGAGCTTAGTACAAGTGCTCGGCACCCAGAATGGGCAGCAGTGGCAGTGGACCTGGTGTTGCAGCCCAGGCTGGTTGAGCCCAAATCTTTTTCTTCCCCAACCAACCCCAAGGTTAAAGGGGCAGCAGAAGCAACCATTCTGTGGACCAACGCAGAATGGGCCAGTTGAGCTGAGGTTGCCACCAGCACTGCTGTCACTGAAGGGTAGGAGTGACCCCATCTGTCTTCTGTCCCATCTTGGGCCAGGCTGCTCTAGCCACCACTGTTTTGATGGGGAAGGTGGTGGGGGCAGAAGATGATGTTGGCATCAGAGTTTGACCACCCTTTCCCTTCTTCCCTGCCCCCCTTATCCCCCATTTCCCTTCTTTTCCTTTTCCATCTTTTTGTCTGCCCTTTCCTTTGTTTCTCTGCCTGCCCTGGGCTCTCTCTTAGTTGTCCCTCACTTCCATTTTCCTGGATAAGCTGACCAGAATTCTAGTCACCTAAAACCATCTTTACCATGGCCCAAGACAAATGGTCTTGTAAAATTTGGAGCCTAGGGTTCCTACCCCCAAGTTTTAAGTTTTTATCAGTGACTAGGCCAGCTTGGATCAATGGTTTATATTGAGTGCTTACTGTATGCAGAGCACTGTACTAATTGCTTGGGAGAGTATAATATAATAATAAATAAATAATGATGGCATTTATTAAGCACTTACTATGTTCCAAGCACTGTTCTAAGTGCTGGGGAGGTTACAGAGTCATCAGGTTGTCCCACAGGGGGCTCACAGTCTTAATTCCCATTTGAGAGATGAGGGAACTGAGGCCCAGAGAAGTTAAGTGACTTGCCCAAAGTCACACAGCTGACAATTGGTGGAGCCGGGATTTGAACCCATGGCCTCTGACTCCAAAGCCCGGGCTCTTTCCACTGAGCCACGCTGCTTCTCATATAAGAGTTATATACTAATGTAGAGTTATACTCTAATATAAGAGTTAGCAGGCACGTTCCCTGCCCACAATGAGCTTACAGTCTAGAGGCAGAGACAGATATATAAATAAAGAATTTATAATGCATAATTTTAATTACCCTTTATAAATTGCCCCCCTTCATCTGGGAAGTGAAGATAATAATACTAATGGTTTTACTACCTTATCCACTTGTTGAAAAAACTAATGAACTTTTTGTTGTGGAGCTTGTTGAGATTCCGTGGATAGGGAAACTAGAAAAATACAGGAGGAAAGAACCAAATTTCATAATTATGAATTAGAATGTTGGCTGGAGAGCACTTCAATGGAAACCACTAGGAGTGAGTTTAATTTAATTTAGTTATTTCACACCTAGTACTCCTACCAACAGTCCTGAAGAAAATTATTTCGACAAAATCCTAGGGTGCTGGTTCCCATAATTAGTGAGCACTTTGTAGTGCCAATTCTTTCTAGGATAATACTTTCTTGGGGTTACTATTGTGTAAGGCCATTAAGTTTGTTCAAGCACAGAGAAACGTGTCATTGTTTTGTCAAGAAGCAGGCGGGCGTGAGACCTTTTGGTATTCCTACCATTTCCAAAATTACATTTCATAAAAAGTATCCTTGCATTACTGGGCGTATTCGCAGTTGGCTATTTAATTCCCTGATAATTAGAATGAATGGCTGAACAGATTTGGAGAGTAGAACTGACTGTAACTTTTTCCCTGAGCTCCTGTTTTTCAGCTTGGAGTTACATTCGCCTTTAGTTCATTTGCTTCCTTTCCCCTCTATCATATGTTTAGCTCCAAATGAAAACTCATTAGTAAAAACCAAGGGCCTCTGGCTATCACCATCCTCTGGCTATCTCCAAAGCAGAGAGATCTCTAAGCCCAATTTCAAAACAACAAAAACAGCTGTGTGTTTGATGATGTTTCTGGGCCTGAGCCCTGGATGGTTGCCTCATTTAGGGTAAGGATTTATTCTTTCTATTTCTTATTAATACCCCGAACTGGCTCACTCCTTCCCCATAAAGACATTGGTGGGGAAGTGATTTCACACTGCCTGAATTTCTGCCTTCCTGCTCTTCCATTTTGCAACTGGTTCACAAGAAGGTGCATGAAAGTCTGAAACTGGAAAGGGAAGGGAGAGTTTCACTGATGATCTAAATTAAGCTCAGCTAATTACTGGAGTGAGCCCAAATGGCTTCCTCAGAGAAAACATTATTTTTCAGAAAAGAAAAACTAAGGCAACACAAAGACCAAAACCCAAGCACAATTTTTTCCTCCTTTTATTTCCTTCAAAATTAAGGACAGGTCCCTAACCTAAGAAGGAAACACAATATAATTACTCATTTTTTATAATTATAATGAAACTGCCTTGGCTCCTCTTGGTCATTTAGAATCGCCATCTTCCCTTGTACCTGGTCTCTTTGTTGCTGGGTTTAAAATGTCTCTCCAAAGAGTCACGTCACACAAAAAAAATGCCCATAAGAAATCCCTGTTTGTGTCATGAATGCCCACCCTCCCCTTCCAGGATGCCAGCTTGGAGAGTTTGTAGAGCCCCGGTTTATTAATGTTCAACCTTTCCAGGTATATATAAAGCATGGTAGTTGTGGCTGGGGAGCAAAATTTAATTAGAGGCATTCACTAGGTGGGTGATTGTAGAACTGTGGAATCCAGGAGGCAGGGATTCAGTGTGAGTGTGGTTGATGAGAGGTATGGAAAAATAAAAAAAGAAAAACATGAGAGGGGAGGGTTCGGGAATCAAAATTCCAAGTGAAGAAAGGCAAAAAACAAAAGGAAAGAGCTAACATGAAGTGACAAGTTTTCAAAGACACAGTCAGAGAAGGAAGTTTTTCTTTTATTTTTTCTTTTGAAGAAAGCATCTTTTCTGCTGATTGAAATGTGATGATAGCAGTGACCAAAATCTAAATAGAAATAATAAAAGAACAAGGGGCTGGCTAATGAAATTAATGTAACTCTAAAGAGGTTAAAGGAAAATATTCACTCACCATGTGGTTAGTGTGAGGTTGTTGCTTCTGAAAGAATTTGCCCAGATTCTGCAGAGTAAATCAAACTTCTTCCTTTGTGAAAGCTGGGTGCGTTTTTAGTGATTAACTCTTTATGGTCCTAGGAAATCATTTAATGCCCCAGGTAGGTAATTTAATTTTGGTCCCACCAGGATTCTAGAAAGGGCTTCAGCCAAAAACTTCTCATAATAGATGCTGAAAGAGCATGCGGAGATTCCAGTAGTGTTTTTTACTCAAACCCAAATCATGGAGCATTGAAAGATTGGACAAATATTTACTTTTGTGGGCACGCTGGTGCTAGTTTAGATGTTTGGGTGATATTTTGTAACCTATATCCCACCTGAATCTTGAAGGTTTTTTTTCAATTTACTTCATCTTTTGAGGAAGGGAGGAGAGAGAAATCTAAAAAAAGGGTTTTGGTACAATAATACTTCTCATTTGATTGCCTTGAGAGGTAAGAGGCTGAAGATCTAGCAAGGAAATATATATTGAGGTCAGAGTTCAGCGGGCAGCATACAGAAAAGTAAAGTTTGACAAAAAAAATTGAGATATTGTTTTTTACCCTCGCTATGTGTCTTTCCGAAACCTTGCCAAGCATGTGCCACCGTTTCAATACAGTGATAGGAATCCCTTTAATAATAATTGCTTTAATAATCCCTTTGCTCTCCATTTCTTTCTCCTCCCTGGAGAAGGCCACCATCCTCAGCTCATGGTAGTATAAGAGGAGAGCATTGTGTGCTCCTAAATCAATTGTTGCCTATATGCAACTAATCAATTTATCCCAACACTATGTGTTCCATCATCTTCTTGATTAGCGTCATCTACTTGACACAGATCATTTGAGTAGTACTGAGTGTTCTTCATTTTTTCCTATGGGCCTGCAGGTAAAAAAGAAATTTGGTAAGGGAGCAGGTTAGATACTAAAATTCCAAAAAATAGAATGCACAACACTGGTTCAACACTTCAAGTACTGGTGTTCACAACTATTAGATTAAGGTAAAAATGTTTTCAGACTGGTAAATAATGTGCAAGAAAATAGTAATGCCTTGCCATATTTTATTCTAACTTAACGAAACCAATTTATCCACTAGCCAGGAAGATTAGAGAAGCAGCATGGCTCAGTGGAAAGAGCCCGTGCTTGGGAGTCAGAGGTTGTGGATTCTAATCCTGGCTCTGCCACTTGTCAGCTGTGTGACTGAGAAAGTCACTTAACTTCTCTGTGCCTCATTCATCTCATCTGTAAAATGGGGATGAAAACTGTGAGCCCCATGTGGGACAATCTGATCACCTTGTATCTTCCCCAGCGCTTAGAACAGTGCTTTGCACATCGTAAGCATTTAACAAATGCCATCATTATTATTATTATTGCAGTAACCAAGTGTGGGGGGGGCATGCTTCATGGAAGCATGAAGAGCAGAGTCATGTAGGTATTCTGTGGCTTGCAGTAATCTTTCTGGGAATATAAATGGTGATTTAAAGACTATTTTCATTTTTCCTATCAATTTTGTTTGGTGGCATTGCCTAAAAGCTTAGATGGCACTACCATCCTTCCCGTCTCACAAGCCCACAACCTTGGTGTCATCCTCGACTCCGGTCTCTCATTCACCCCTAACATCCAAGCCATCACCAAAACCAGCCAGTCTCAGCTCCGCAACATTGCCAAGATCCGCCCTTTCCTCTCCATCCAAACTGCTACCCTGCTCGTTCATGCTCTCATCCTATCCCGTCTGGACTGCTGCATCAGCCTCCTCTCTGATCTCCCATCCTCGTGTCTCTCCCCACTTCAATCCATACTTCACGCCGTTGCTTGGATTGTCTTTGTCCAGAAATGCTCTGGGCGTGTTACTCCCCTCCTCAAAAATCTCCAGTGGCTACCAATCAATCTGCGCATCAGGCAGAAACTCCTCACCCTCGGCTTCAAGGGTCTCCATCACCTCGCCCCCTCCTACTTCACCTCCCTTCTCTCCTTCTACAGCCCAGCCCGCACCCTCCGCTCCTCTGCCGCTAATCTCCTCACCGTGCCTCGTTCTCACCTGTCCCGCTGTCGACCTCTGGCCCACGTCATCCCCCAGGCCTGGAATGCCCTCCCTCCCAACATCCGCCAAGCTAGCTCTCTTCCTCCCTTCAAGGCCCTACTGAGAGCTCACCTCCTCCAGGAGGCCTTCCCAGACTGAGCCCCCCCTTCCTCTCCCCCTCCTCCCCCTCTCCATCCCTCCCACCTTACCTCCTTCCCTTCCCCACAGCACCTGTATATATGTATATCTGTTTGGACATATTTATTACTCTGTTTATTTTACTTGTACATATCTATTCTATTTATTTTGTTAGTATGTTTGGTTTTGTTTTCTGTCTCCCCCTTCTAGACTGTGAGCCCACTGTTGGGTAGGGACTGTCTCTATATGTTGCCAACTTGTACTTCCCAAGCGCTTAGTACCATGCTCTGCACACAGTAAGCACTCAATAAATAAAATTGATTGATTGATTGATAGATATATTGCTCTGACATGTAAGAAAGTGATCAAAATGAGCATGACCTACTCCAAAGAAAGAGAGAAAAAAACTGCTTTCTATCCAGTAAATAGCATACTCAAGTGAATGAGAATTTTGAAAGACCTTTTTCAGGTTCTTCCTTTTCCTCATCCAATTCCTTTACTTCCAGTTGGGAAGAGGAATAATTATGGTGTTAAGTGTATGCTATGTGCCAACCAGGTGCTGTACTAGCGCTAGAAAGAATATAAAATAATCCAAACACAGCCCCCACCCCCCCCAACAGGCCTCTCATTTATAATTGCCTTCTCATACTGTTCACTATGATGAATTCCAGTTATTGAGGGCAAGAAGCAATGGAGCTGAAAATTGAGGAGCAGCTACTTATGGATGTAGTTGTTGCTGACTTGTACTTCCAAAGCACTTAGTACAGCGCTCTGCACACCGTAAGTGCTCAAATAATTATGATTGAATGAATGAATAGTGTTTCCAGAGCACTGTTCTAAGTGCCGGGAGAGAATACACAGGTTGGAATTAGACATCGTTCTTTGCACCTTTTGGGTGTTGTGTGAGCCTCCTTTGACTCTTCCTATGAGTGACTTGCTCAACTCTCAATCACATCCTCTAACCACTTCCCACAATTTCCACCTATCCTCTTTCCCAACCCAATGGCAATGGGAAAGGACTGAGAACAATGTCTGAGGCATTTCATTTGTCCTGGAAATGAAGAGGTATTTTATTAGCTGAAATTATAGGACTTCTTCCCTCTGCATTGGGACTGCATGTTTGGAAATTGGGAAATAATTTGACAAGTGTGGCATTTATTAAGCTCTTATGTTTTACAAAGCCCTGGGGTAGAAACAAAATGACCAGAACAGTTGCAAACCCTGCCTCCTATGGGACTCAGAAGCTAAGAAACAGAGAGATTTAGTATCATATTGCCACTTGACAAGTGAGGAAACTGAGGCCCAAGAAGTTGTGATTGAGAAAGTCAATGGCCCTGCTGCTCGCCTGCTGGGTGACCTTGGGCAAGTCACCTAACTTCTCTGTGCCTCAGTTTTCTCATCTATAAAACAGGGATTAAGTACTTGTTCATTCATTCATTTATTGTCATATTTATTGAGCACTTAACTGTGTGCAGAGCACTGTACTAAGCACTTGGGAGAGTATAACACAACAATAAACAGGTACATTTCCTGCCCACAATAAGCTTATAGTCTAGAGGGGGAGACGGATATTAACACAAATAAATAAAATAATACAAATAAATAAATTACAGATAAGTTCATATGTGCTGTGGAGCTGGGAGGGGGGAAGAACAAATGGAGCAATTCAGGGTGATGCAGAGAGTGAGAGAAAAGGAAAGGAGGGGCTTAGTGCTTAACAAAAGGCCACAGTTACTCTCCCCTCTCCTAAAGCCTTATTGCAGGCACATCTCCTTAAAGAAGCCTTCCCTGACTAAGCCCTAAGTGCTTAGTACAGTGCTCTGCACACAGTAAGTTCTCAATAAATGTGATTGACATACTGACTATTACTTATATTATTGGTTGGAGAAGAAGGAACAGATCTGGAAACTTGGGAAGAGGAACATTTTAACAAGATTTAGGTTCTTTCTCATCTTGGTCAACTGTGCGGGTTTCTCTTAGCAGGCCACGCATGATGCCTGTCCTCTTTTTTCTGCACACCAACTCACATGAACCTTGTGGGTCCCCAAAGCCATCTGGGGTCTTTCTCTGGGCATGAATTGACATAAATTATGATGCTCTGACAAACTTTCATACCCAAGTGAATGCAGTCAGTAGCCAGAAAGCAATTTTATTGCCTTTATTTCTCTTCATTTGAAAGGTTGAAGGGCAATTGTGAAATTAAGCTTGAAAAGCTTCTGAATGGACCCCAGCTGCCACTGCTTCT